>NC_090937.1:1639964991-1641164991 GCF_040938575.1 Ambystoma mexicanum
CCAGGCAACCCCGGCACAATCTGGCTGGATCCGTGTTGGCGGGTCCGTCTGCTGCTCCTCTTCGGTCCCCCTGAAACCCGTCGCCATCAGGTTCGCAGTATGTTGTTGAGTTCCGGCGCAGCCATCATCTTGGTTTCTTCGAATGGCGACGGGGGAGCGGTTCGGTCGCTAAGTTCTAGGAGAACGCTCCAGCGTTCGGAGGTCATTGTAAGCCAGGTTGTGCCTCATCGGTTCCGATCGCCGTAGATGGCATTGGCGACTTGGATACTCGGTCAGAACCGCTTGAATTTGGCGGCGGACATCCAACGGGCGGCCTCAAGGGAGCGACCACATCTATGGCGCTCCAAGCCACGCTCCCCTCCATTTTCGTTTTTATTTCAGCACCCACAAGCCCATCCCTCTACCCAGCTTAGTTTGGGAGTGGCCTCGGCATCTGAGAAAAATACATTAAGGAAGATCTGCAGCTGTAATGGCAACTTCCATCACATATTCACATCCCCCTTCACAAACCCTGACCCCTCCTTGAGGGACCCGACGATGTTATCCAAACGTCTGAATCGCAGTGGAGCAACTCCTTTCCCTCCCTGTGCTGGGATGTCCAATGAGTCTCCGAGCCCTCCCCAGCCCTCAGCATTTTACAGGCATTCAGAGTTCCCGCAGACAAAGGGCCAATGTAAAGGTAGATGGAAACTCTACAGTGTTTCTAGTAGAACTTGACAGTCCAGAAGACAATCTGGCGTGGGAGAGATTTGAGGTAGGTACAACAATTGACGCTCTGGATCTGCCATCAGTGTTGGTACTTTAACAACAAGGACGATGTTCCAGAGTTAACTAGTTTGAATGGATTGTGTCCTCCAATGCATTCCACATCTTTCACATTGTAATGTCCACAGCTGTGCAATTCGGAAACTTTTTTGGCAGAGTGCGTCCTGCGTTTATGGCGTCGGGTCCATGTCCCTCGAGGGCCTTCGTCGAGGACGACGTCACAGGATGTTATAAATAGGACGCATGGCGCCCGTAGCCTCGGTTCCGTTTTTTACCCGAACGTGTTAACTTCGTGAGACTCGACGCGCCTCGTGTGTTTTCTTCATTGAAGATGTCTTTCTCTTCAACCCCTCCGACTCCGCGGTCCAGTTTTAAGACCTGCCGGAGCTGCAAGTCTAAAAAGTCGCTCACCGGCCCCCACTACATTTGTTTGTGGTGCATCGGCAAGTCGCACGACACGGACGACTGCTCGAAATGCCTGTCGCTGACTGCAAAGGCCTTGCGGGAGCAGAAGGTAAAGCTCCAGGTAGGTAGGGGCTCGAAGCCTGTTAAGTCCCGGACTTCCAAGTCCAAGGGGGTTTCCACCGATGACTCGAGGGGAGACTCTCTGCGTTGGAAGGAATCCTGAGGCTCTCGGTCCCAGAGTGGTTCCCGGCACTCGCGAAAGCGCAGTCACTGGTCGCCTTCTCCGTCCTCCTCGGAGGATGGTGCCTCGAGAGGATTACGTGCCCTACGAAGTCCTCGACTCCGGAGGAATGGGTAGCGTTCAAGAAATCTATGATGGCGATTTTTCAATCGCAGGACACTGGTTCGGTTGCGCCTTCTGACGAAGCCGGCCTGGATCGGTCTAGGTCTGTAGCTCGCATGCCTTCGGGCTCGGGTTCAGGACGCGACACACATCGGGAGCCGTCGAGGTCCCGTACGGACAACGTTTTGAAAAGTTTGCAAGAGATGTGTCTCTAGGTCTCGGTTCTCGTCCCCAGAGAGAAACGCAGCAACCTATTGAGGGCTCAGGGCCGGCGTCGACTCGTTCGGCGCGTGTCCGTCTGATTCTGACATCAACGCCTTGCCGTCATATCATCACACGTTGCCGTTGGAGTTCCCAGACATTGTGGATCTTCCAAGAAAGGCTACATCGAATTCGGTGAGGCCGGTTTTGGCCTCCAGGCCATCTTCTGTCCCCAGACCTGGGTTTCAACCCCCTCTGGATGATATTTTTTGAAAAGGAGGAAAGGTCTGAGGTTGAGGAACCTGGTGACCTTGATGATGCTCCAATTTTTTTTTTGGGGACAGTCAGTTTGAGGACTTGAGACAGACCCTCCATGATGCAAGTGGACTGGACACTTCCCCGGAAATGGAGTTTGGTAGACCTGAGCCTGGGGCTCATGCAGAGTCTTCTTATAGGAGACTCATGGCACGAGTCTCGGAGTATCTGGGCTGGCCTAGTCCTCCAGAAGACTTTGTGAAAGATGATCTGATGGACATCTTGGATCAAGGTTTTGCCATTTCATTCTAACTTGCAGAAAAGGGTGGCAGCTGCTTGGCAGTCCGCGGAATCTCCAGCGGCTGTGAATACAAATCTTACTTTGAAATACCACCCTTGCGTTAGCGACCCCAGCTATTTCTCTACTCGCCCCACTCCTGAGAGGTTGGTGGTTCTGCGGCTACGGCCGCCTTGAGGCAGGCGGCGTACCCTACCATCCCTCAGGATAGGGACGACAAGCGCTTCGACCGTTGGGCACGGAAGGTGTTTTCTGCTGGGAGCATGGCCTTGAAATCTGCCAGCTCCACGTGGGCCTTGGCAAGGTTTACACATACTCTGTGGTCTTGTGTTGCTTTTGGGCTGAACGTATTCTTGAGGGGGAGGAAAGGGATGGTTTCCTTGCTATTGTGCAGGATGACCAGGATGCCATGTGTGAGGCCATTCAGTCGGGTTTGGATACGGCGGACAGCGTGAGCCGGTCCATGGCTGCAAGCACCGTTATAAGCAGATTTGCATGGTTGCGGAAGTCTGGGTTTGCTCCGGATGTGCAAGCCCGTCTTCTGAACATGCCCTTTGATGGCCCACATTTATTTGGCAGCAAGGCTGATGAGAACCTTGAGAGGTTGCAGACCGCAAAAGCTGCTACAAAGTCTTTAAGACTTAAATCATACACACCTGACGGCCCTTTCCTTTCCCCACAGGGATGAAAGGTGGAGCAAAAGAGCCCACTATGAGCAAGGCGAGAGAGGCAGATGGCGCAACCAAACGGCGCACCAGTTCACGAGAAGGAGAAAGGCGGCAGGAATCGAGAGGGTGGCGAATAGAGAAGCAACCTTGCCCTTTTCAGCCCAGACCCATGTAGCCTTTGTGGAAGAGAACCTAAGACTGCGAACAATAGCACAAGTGTCATGCAACAGATGTCAACGGTACCCGGGACAAGCCTACGCCTATAAGCAGGAGTGAGGGAAGCTCCTGTGTCTATGGTACTGGCCTTGACTCTTAAGGAAAGAAAATCCAAGCGGTTCATCACAGCCGGTGAGTCGAGGAGAGAACCGATCAGAACCGGGCTGTGTTGAGAGAGAATCGCAAAGTGGCAAATTTGAACCATATTCCATTAACTGTGGAAGAACTGTAAAAAGTGTTAAAGGGGAGACCAGCTGCAGAGGGAAACGGTTATCACGACCGTGCTAACTCGAGAGATTCAGGTCAATCCCAATCTGAGAAAACCTGCAGATACCAGAAGGCCGTAGGAGAGCCGCCTAGATAGGTCAAAGTGGTCATACAGGAGGTCCAGCAAAATCCTGTACAATCGAAAGTCTTTGATCTAAGAACAGTTCAAAAACAAGGGAAGTGAATCCTGCCAATATTGAACTGGATAAAAGAGAATTGTGAATATATAGAGGGGTCAGCTCCCATAAGAGGGGGACCCAAGGGTGAGCCACTATCATCCTAACCGAGAAACCAATAGTGAACCAAAGGAGGGAAGTTGAGGGGGGAGAAGGGTTCAAGCCCCAACGAGATCATCTGCGGGTGAAGCTATCACCCAAAGTTCATTGAGAAAAGAACTGACACATAAATTGAGGAATACGATAAGTGGAGGGTCCGCGCCCGGAGGAGGGGCACCCATGGGTGAAGCAGTCACTCAACTTGAACTGAAAACCAAAGGGAAGTGAATCACGCTAAAGAGAAGAGGGATATGAAAAGGGTCAACGCCCAGAAGAGGGGGACCCAGGGGTGAAGCCATCACCCTAAGTGAATAGTGGTGAACAATTAAGAAGGGTCAGCACCCAGAATAGGAGGACCCAGGGGTGAACCATTATCACCCTATGAACTTTAATTTAGTTTAAGTAACTTTTGTTTTTGCTACTCTGTACACGTCAGGCCTACGAAAGGCAAGAGACTTTCAAAAGTAAACGAGACTTGGCCATCGGCTGTCCTGAGAGCTGCCATTGGAACTGTTGTCTCGTGCTGGAGAAGCTCGAGAGTGTACTGTGCTCCAAGATCCCATTTTACCCCACGCTCAAAGCGTGGTGAAGGGAGACCCACGCTGCTGCATCCAGACACATTATTAAAGAAAACTTCTGTCTTTTTACTTGAAATCATCCCACAACCTTTGTATATTAATTGTAAGGTTTGGCAATAGGTTTCCTAGTGTAGGCTCTTTTTTATTTGATACAACGCCACTAGGACTGCCTTATTTTCATTTGATGGTTGACGCTTGTTCCCATCTTATTTGTAGGTTTAGATTTGGCATTTTTCCAACCGCCATACAGAATTCCTTGTTCAATAAACACCCTTGAACTGTGATTATTTGTGTCCGTCTTACTTGCTGTCACCATGAGTTGCTCACAGTGGCTATTTCCATTTATCTTACATACTAGGAATTACAGGCTCACAGCCTTCCTCATTGGCTAATCCCTGTTAGAATTGTATCGCAAAACCCATGTCATAAAATTACTTGGCGTATAGTATTTTTTCTACCATCATTCGGCTAACAAGGGCTATAATTGCCCAGTTGGCCTAACTAAAATAGGCCAGAGGTTTCACATGTTCAATATCTTGTGTTGTCATAATATGTAGCTCCCTAAATTGTTGAAAAAGCAGTATCACATTACCTCTATTCAAATAGGGGGATTACTATGTGGGTGCAATTTCCTCAATCTGGATAGTGCGAAAATGCGCCAGTATCTTGGGGAAGAGTTTCAGAATGCCTGGTATCTTTACTCGGACACCCTGTGCCTGTATATTCTTGTTGTGCCTGTGTATTCTCGTGTAAGTGCTGATCATCTAATTCTTTTTTCTTACACCTCCACGTCAGCCGTCCCTGCAACTGCCCAAGATGTATCCCATGCAGTAGGTTTACCACACTGCACCCCTAGATCCACCTCATCCTGCAGCATATCTGTAGTCCTATTAGAGTCATTTGTGACTTTTCAATACCCTTAATCTCAATCTGGCCAACTGTATCCACTTCTGGATACTGTAGCCATTTCCAGTGCTTGGAATTATGGCTTTTTCTCATTGTATTAACTCCATCCTCATTGACCAGGGTTATTATTTTCGGGCTAATTAATGTCACTGCAAGTGCCCCCTCGTTCCTTAGTGGCTGTTTTTATTGGATTATTTTTTTTTTTGTAACTGCCTGCACCATTACCTTATTTTTCCTTTTCCTATGTTTGCAGGGTTGCTTGACCAGAGCAGATTGTAGAAGTACAATCACAGTTACAGACTCCATTTACTCTTCCATACATGATCCCTGCGTTTAATTACTGTCCACTATACACATGGATTTAACATGCTTGAATCGTTAAGCATGTCCTCCTCCTCCCATTCTGCCTTCCTTTTTCACAATGCCTCTCTGCTCCACACCTGCACACTACGGGGTAAAATAACATCCACTACCCTTGCCAAAATACTTTTAATGGCTTTGTTCATTGGCCAGGGTAGAACAAAGACCAAAAATAGCATCCATGGTCACTGACATAGTGTTCGTCGTTGGGACAAAGTCTGACTCTTTTAATCTCTCATTTTCCTGCGTAGTACTACCCAACATGTCTGAGCTGGTGGTTAGTTTATCTTCGATGCGCTCTAAATCAGGAGTCCCTGACAGATTTGCGGGAGGCAAGGATGCCGAAACCACCTCCGCAGGCTGGAGGCCTGCCAATGACGCCGCAAATACAGGCACATATTCAGTAATTTACTGTTGTCTATTTCACTGAATAAAGTAGGTGAAGTCATCAATGTAGTTCCTGTTGTCTGAGACATAGCGAGAACAGGCAAAAGGTTTGTAATATTTTGCCATTCCTGCCGCTGTATGTAAATTGGCTTTAGGCTGCCAGTCTCTCAATTTTGTTGTAAGTCAGGATTGTCCATTATCAAAGTCTCCAGTATATACCTCTCCTGTGTTCAGACTTACCCCCTCCTCCCCACTTGTCCGCGGGCTAGAGGCTTTCGTAGAGGTTTCGGGGACAACCAGGAGCAGTACCCTTAAGGCTTTAGTCTGCCATACTTTATGGAGCGTTTGGCTTCTTTTATCCACTGCCATATATATCGATTCATTATACTTCGCAGAGGATATGAGCGGGGAGGTAGTAGTTTAGTAATCTTTCACTTATTACTTACACCATCCATTTTCAATTACGAGGACAGTCAAACGTATGAAAATAGGTACCCACTTTTTCAATGATCAGCATCTACTCATGAATGTTGAAGCCAGTCTTCGGTACCTTCTCTTGCCCGTTGCCCCTGTAGGTGCCTTTCCCCGGCTTACTACGTGTGAGAGAAAATAAAATAACCACCCCTGTCGGGGAAGGAGGCACTGAGACCTGGCTGCAAGAGTTCAAAGGATGGTTTATTTCTCCAGCTAGGAAATAACCCAAAAAACTCCCACCAACATTTACATCAGTGCTAGTATATATATATTAATTAAAGTAACTCTAACAAAAAATGCTAAATGGACCCGATTGGCCAGGTGGTGTGGTGCTGTAGGTGTGGGTGGTATCTCTTCCTTCTGGTTGGCTGAGTGGCTGACGAGATGACGGACGTCAAATATCTTGTGCTCCATGCAGGTCAGGGTCCGGTCACTGTGGTCACTACCTAAGCTAATATGTTGTATTCGAAAAACACTAAATAACAAATTATCTAAAACATTTTATGCTACTATTTCTACACAAGTTACACAACAATTATTGTCAGTACAATTGGGTCATTTGTGGCTTTAATTGGAGGCCTTGACCTTACTGTGCATTTAAAAGAATCAAGCTGAGTTTCACATATCTGCTAAGTTTTTAGACCTATTAGTATAAGTAAAAACATATATTGTGATAAGATGCTTAAGGTTAGTAGTGGGTGTGTTGGGTGGGTTTCGCAGCACAGGCAAGGGTCTGGCACTTGAAAGAAAATACCTTGCAGGGAGCGCAGGGTCAAGATGGCAATAAATTGTTCTTAATGGGGATGGGTGGCTGGCGCGTTTATGGGAATGAATCGAGCAGAAAGTGCTTAGGTCATTCTGGTTCACATGCTGGTTCTCAGGCGAGCAGTGATCTCAGAGGAAGAAAACTGTATCATATTGTTTGTTGCAACTTTCTCCGGCTTCTGCGTGAGAATGGAAGCGCAGAGCTTTCCTTTGCAGGGGGAGTGCAAGGGTGGCGGCCAGCCAGCTGCCTGCGCGCCTTGTGTGTGTGTCTCTGTCCTTGGCGGCTGCGGTGGAAGGGGAGCTGAGCATTGCTGTACTATCGCAGTGAGGCCTGTTTACCCAAGATGGAGTCGAATGGGGGCACAAAAGATGGATGCCCCGTGTCCTGCTCAGTAGTCCCATCTATATAGCAGTCAACTGTGGTTAACCTTACATAAGGGCACGGGGCAATCCCACTACCGGAGGCACGTGGTCCAAGCCTTGTACTGAGGAGCGTACGACACGAGGGGGCTCGAGGACCCCTCGCTCCCATACAACCCCCACGGCTGCACCGTGGACCACTGCAGACCACTGTCGAGCCGCCCCCAAAACGCCAATTATCTTTTTAAAGAGAGTCAGGAAGCACTCTGTCAGCAGTTCCTCCCACATGCCAAATAAACACTGTAGAGATACTGCAGACCACACTCCAGCCACTCTGCGCCGCTGTCAATAGTGTAAATCCAGGTGCAGTTTGAATTTCTTCCGGCTTTTACAGTCGACCAGTCGGAATCAGATAACTGCTCATTCATTTCAGGCTCTCAGATTTTCCGCTCTGGCTGTTCCAAGGGCACTTTAGAGGTTAAAGTTACAGAGAGTAGCCAGTAAACCATAGATGCAGAGAAGGCAGTTTTGCAACATGACTTATAGGCCATGAGGGTCATGGATCTTGGCATTTAATGGAGAGGTAATTAATGTCAAAATTCCTTGTAGCTTAATATACTTTGATTTTCCAGAAATACGTGATTTATATTTAGATTTCACGAAGCCAAACTCCAATAATGCGCTCTTGTCTAGGACCTGTTTCAGCTTCCAAACCTGCATGCTGCCAAGTGCGCCAATTCAGCATTTTATTGTCAACTGTAATGGCTGGATTCTTCCAGCTATGACTCCAAAGATAGCCAGTTTTCTGACTTAGTTATGCAATTCGCATATTTTCATTCAGAAATCATATGCGGTACTGTAGGAAACGTTTTGTCAAGACGGAGTCGATAATCCATTGTAAGAAGACAATCCAAGGGAATAAGTGACACCGACTCCTTTTCCATATATACTCGCATCAGGGTGGACTCGGAATCCTCACTAATCCAGTGATGTAGGTTCCGCAAGGAGAAAGCAGTGTGATATTTCCTGACATCCGGAAAACCAAAGTCTCCTTCCTCTACTGAGCGCAAAATAATTGAAATTGACATTTTCGGGTGAGCTCCAATCCCCACAAAAAGTCTCTGAATACCTTCTTAATTTCCCCCAATAAAGATAGCGAAAGAGGTGTAAGATCTTAGGAAGCGCGCTCATCTTAATCGTGCCAATTTTCCCCCATATTGTACGGTTGATTCTAGACCATCTTTTAAAGTCTGAAATCATGTCCCCAAGTTAGATACAGATGTTATCCTCCAACATATGGGTGGCAACCTTTGATACATGAATGCCCACGTTTACAAATCCATCTCTAGCCCAGCAGAAATAATTTCCCGGAACACAACTTGTGTTACACAGTGGGGTAATTGCAAACATTTCCGTCTGGGACATATTAATTTTGAAATTCGATATGTTACCACATCGATGAAATAGCAACAATACATTCTGAAATGAGCGCTCTATTTGAAAGGAATAGGAGAGATCATCTGCATATAGTAACACTTTAGACACACAAGCGCCACATTTAATACCCTGAATGTTATCATTTAATCTAATTCCTGCCACTAAAGGTTCTATAAATATATTAAACAAAATGGGAGATAGAGGGCATTCCTGATTGGTTCTACGTTGTATGTTAAAGACAGTAGAGGTAACCCCATTCATGAAGATCTGAGACGTTGCCCTACTGTACAGTGCATGAAAGAACCACATAAAGACTGGGCCAAAGAGAAGATATTCCAATATAAACCTTAAATAAGCCAAATGTACACGATCAAAAGCTTTCTCTCCGTCCCCACTCACCACCATTAGGGGATTGTGCATACCCTTATTAAAATGAATGGCATCTACAACCTCTCACCTGTTACAGCTTTAAGGGCCCTGCATAAATCCAGTCTGATTTTGATTAATAATTCAAGGTAATAATAAAAACGGTCTTCTCGCATTCATTTTTGCCAAGAGCTTAACATCCACATTAATCAGAGAAATGGGCCTATTATTTGCACATTTGGTCCCATTTCTTCCTGGTTTAGGGATTAAATTGATTAAAGCCAATTGCATGGACTCCGTTAGGAGACCCGGCTCTATGATTGGTAAATAGGTGTCTAGTAACATAGGGCATAGTAGGTCACTCAATTTACAGTAAAACTCAATCGGAACACGTCAGGCCTAGGACATTTATTCTTGGGGTTATTCTTAATTGCTCTTAATAGGTCTACTGTAGGCTCTGCATCTAAGGATTCAATTTCATTGGGCCTCATTACGAGTCCGGCGGCAACCAGCTGGTTTTTACAGCTCGGTTACCGCTGGACTCGTATTACCATTCCGCCTCTGTAACTCCCGGAATTACCAGGGCATTACGACCCTGGTGTCCTGGGAATTCCGGAGGCGGAATTCGGTAAATCCCCATCCCCATTCCCATTGCGTCCTATAGGACTCAATGGGAATGGGGAAGTGGAAACATTGGTACCATCTCGTGATGGTACCAGTGTTCCCACGTCCGCCTGCAGGCGGGCCGTGTTAAACCTGCCAGGTCAGACCTGGCGGGAATGCCACCTCCCGCCTGCAGGACTCGAGAACAGGCGGTCCGGAAATAACAGTGGCGGCGGGTTTACCGCCACTGTTATTTCCGGACCGCCCGACTCGTAATGAGGCCCATTGTCCTGCAATATTGGCGGATTCATTCCTGGCATAAACACCAATGTTCCAGCTTCTGTGCCCGATTCCTCAGACCTATACAGCTCCTCATAAAAGGCCCTGAATGCTTCCATGATATCCTCATTTTTTGTCAATGTCGCATTATCATCCGTGACAATTGACATAATATTCTTACTCTCCTCTAACTTTTTAAGCCTGTTGGCCAATAACGACCCTGCTTTCTTGCTATACTCCCAATACAATTGCTTAACATAAAACAATACTCTCTCAAATTTCTCAATCAACCTACCATCTAATCGCTGCATGGCTTGGTGTACTCGCTCCCTTTGATCATCTAAATGGTTTTCACAGTAGTTATTTCCTGCTTCCCTTAGGGCACTTAGTAAATCGTCTAATTCACAGGCTTGAATCTTTTTAATATGAGAGGAAAGGCTAATTATCTTCCTTCTAATGGTGGCCTTTAGTGCCTCCAAAAAAACAAAAACATCCTCTACTGAGTTTTTATTGTCATTTATGTAATTAGTAAGTTATCTCTAATGGTTTCTCTAATCGCTATGTCAGAAAGCAACCTAGTATTGAATCTCTATTCACTAATGAACAAGAATCCAGTATGTTGGGGAATAAACATTTAGAAACCAAAATAAACATTGATTATTTAATAAATTTAGAGGGCGCGCAAGCAACGATGTGGCCATGTCCTAAAATGAGAAATAGTTACAACGAGCCATTCTGACAAATATGTTTTAGTTCTCGATCTTTAAACTTTACTCTTGTGTTAATGCATTTTTTGGGCTATCCCTCGTCAGCTACTTACTATGTTTCTTAAAGTGATCGCCAAAGTATAATGATCTCAGCCAGAGCACATGTGCTCTTGGTGATGGTCAAGCTGCTGCAGTAGTAATACAGAGCTGTTGACTAATTCCTGCAACATCTATTCCACAAATCTTCCGGTCATCCCAAAGCAGCTACCAATGAAATAGCAGTTTTTGCTGCAGGGGACATCCTCGCAGTCTGTTCTGAAGTCTACACTGTTGCTCAAAGACCCACTTGAGACAATCCCTTAAGTAGTGGCTTATCACTCTACACTCATGGCATCCCGGGCCCCACCTCAGGGAAACACCTGAACCACGATTGGGAGAAGCCACTTCCTTAGTTATAGTTTGGCAATGAGACCCTGGGATGGTACCTGGTTTGCTTTGTCACCGTTGATGCTGCTTAGGAGTGAGTTGCTGCTTTCTGGAGTCCTGGCTCTAAGAGATGAAGTGGGTTCAGTGCAATCTACCCCCTACCGGTAATCGCACCATCTACCAAAGGGACAGCCACTCGGTTTCTCTCTCAAGAATCTGCCTTCACAGTGACCTCCAACATAGTGGACCAGCATCTAGTAAACTGAGTGGACTCAATCCAGATCCTTGCGAACTGTCCCAGGAGATCCACCTCCTTTATTCCCTCCATACACACCACCCCCTCTCCCACCAACCATGCGTCAAGCAAAGATTTTTGTTTCCATTGCAGATATTTGTAGAAGTCACAGCTTGAGCATTACAGATTACAGAACCTGGTGTGCAAGGTGTTCAGAATGCAGCAACAGAGCCCTCCTTTGTTTGTCGCTGGTTGGGTGCTGCTGAGTTAACTTGAGTTTGCATGTTAGGAGGTTCAGGAGTGTCTGCCAGAGCCCTTGTTGATTCTCACACCCCTTCAAACATGTCCAAGAAGGGGATGTTGGGTTCCTGTTGTCCATCCTTATCACATGTGCATTCATGGCTTTAATTGCCTGCTCTCCAAGTGCCCTGACAGCCCCCGCGAGTGGTATCCAGACACACCGTAGCAGGATCTGGCACCAGTATTCTCTTTCAAGACATTGCTGCTGGACCTCAAGCAGATGTGATGATTCCACCTGCCTCTTCCCATTGCTGCATGTGGTGATAGCAACAGATCACCTACCTGTTGCTTCTGTGCAGGCTCTGGTATTGCAACCTGCTGAGTCGGGCGCTTTTGTGGGTCTTGGTTGAAAGTCCAGATGCTGGATAGCTACACGGTAGGAGAACCATTCCTGGCTGCCATGGATTTCTTCTTCATGGGCACCCACATTTGAAGACCATCCTGGGCCAGGTCTGCGTTCTCATAACTCACAGGGCAATATTTGTCAGATTTACTCCTGTCAATGTAGTCCTCTTTCCAACTGTTTCTATGCTGGTGGTCAAAGCTCAACACCAATGTTGGACCGGAAGAATTAAAGGTGGCCCAAAACCACCATGCTTTTTATGGCGCTGGTTTGGGCCATCATCCTCCGCGCTGTTGTGTGCCTCTGCATTACCCTCATGCTAGTGATCACTTTCCTTCTGGCAGGGAGCCACCTTCCCAGCACACACATTACCACTGCCAGCTGCAGGATCTTTCAGTCCTATTTGTACTCATTTGCCGGAACAGGGACTTGTTTACCTTCTTTTGCAGTTCGTAATGACTAGCTGCAACCCACCAGCTATAAGGCATGCACCCACCAGCTATTGGCAATCCCTCAATGCATAGTCTGCTATGGTCATAGTAACCACCCAAAAATTGTGGGATGCAAAGTAATTCTCTTTGTCTTACTTTGACCCCCAACTCGGTTTTTGAATCCCACTGCTGCCACTGGTTCAGAATGAAGACCATTTCTCCCCATCATGTTCTGGATAGTTAACAACTGTCCATAAAGAGCACAGGCGTATTGGGAGTCATTTAAAACCTGAGATGAGGAACATCCTTGAACCAAACACACAAGGAGGCACAGCTTATACAGGAATATACGTGATCCTGTTGCATACAACTCGGCTCTCCCAAACAATCTGACCAAGCTTCAAACTTAACACCACTTTATTTAGCAAACAACCAGCTCGCCAAACATCACAGTGCATGCCGAATGGCAGAGCAGCCATCAAAAAGGTAAGATGGTGTGTAAGAGAGAATGTGAGAAACTTTAAGTGTACAAAAGGAGACGATTAGGAGTGATTTCCTGCTGGCCCGGAAGGTGACCAAAAGACAGAAAGAGAGCAAGGGGAGAAGACACTAAGGAACGAGAGCAAGAGAACGTGGTGACTGGTCAAAAATAAGGAAAAGAGGTGATGGAACTGGGAGGCATGCTGACCTCTCTCTTTGCACAAAATGAAAGGGAAGTGGCGGCTCTGCAATGGTTGACCGCAGCAGAAAAAATTTGAATTTGGTCACAGCACATATGCAATGAAGGCTACATTTTCGCCCACAAAAAATTCTGGCCTAAAATCAGCCAGGGCAAACTTCAATGGCTGTAAACTTAGCCGGAATACACAGATTTGAATATACTCAGAATAAGTTACATACATGAGAGAAGGATACTCTGATGGCATTAGGCCTCAGAGTGACAACAAAAGTAATGTTTACGGAGGTTCCACCGGATAGTGCAATTGTAGGATACAGCAAGGCAGCACCCCATGGCTTCCTCTTCCTCTGTTCTGTTTGTTTTAGTATATAAAGTACTGTTTTATCCACGTTGCAATAGTTTTGGTGTTCAAATAGACTGGCAGTTTTGTTGCATTCCAGCATGCTGCAGTGCAAAACTGACCTCTGCCATTGCTCCGGCCAACCCTCAATCCATCGTGTTTGTGCCTGCTGGTCAATTATAGAAGGGGGGAAAACCATATACATAGCAGGCTTGTTCACAACTCAAAAAGAGAAGTGCACCCCAAACCTCTGTCACATGCCTTCGGCTACATTCCCCTTGTGGCCGCTAGTAGGATTTTGTGAGATGGTCTCTAATGCAGGACTTTTGTTCTTGACAGATGGAGGGGTTTAAACCTGAAGGGGCGTTTCATGTTACTATGATTCCTGGGGATGGAGTGGGTCCTGAGCTCATGCAGTCTGTCAAAGATGTTTTCAAGGTACGTTGTTTACAATCTTTCACACATTGATGGTTTAATGTAGGCCTGGAAAGTGATTCGCTATGGATGCTTCAGTATTACCTAGCTAGACGATAACCAGCAAAAGATATTCATTCAGACCTTCTAGTCCTCTTGCAATGTTGTTTATTCTAACTAACCAGGAGCACTGATATTTCTTTGTTAGAATTACTGGCTGACCTGAACATTTTACTTAATTTTATCAGTGTATGCTATCAATGGTCTGAACCATTTCACTCTGTTGTCTAAAGATTAACATGCGTCTTTTGACATGGAAGCAGTGGCTAGTCTTGCATGTCGTGACCCCCTGTGTGGATCTCTTGCAGGCTGCTGATGTTCCAGTTGTGTTTGATGAGTTTCATCTGAGTGAAGTTCAGAACATGGCATCAGAGGAGAGGCTGGAAGAGGTTCTGGAATCCATGAAGTTGAACCGTGTGGCAATTAAAGGTATTGGAGCCAGAGGTGCTTGCTCGACCTGAACACACAGTTTGACATATTTTCCTATAGGGAAGTCTGATATGTAGTTTACAAGATTGTCCTTGGTGCATTGCAAGAATTATCTGGAGCTGCCTTATGCTCCAGTCCATCAGCAACTGCATAAGAACAGGGTACAGGCGGTTCCTCGTGTGGCTATAGGCAGTGCTTCATCAGACGGCCAATTGAAGGTAGCATATTGGCAGCAAACTGGCCTGTCTCAGCTATATGGGCTTTTTGTTCCAGCTGGCTACCTTAGATAAAGGGTGTGCTACAGCTACTGCTCCATTGAGGGGGCCAAATAAAGTCTCTGGTGATGTCTAGCCACATTGACGGACACACCACCTTTACTACATAATGAGGAGGGCTGCACGGCATCATTCAAGGGTATAATAGGCTTTGAAATTGCTGGGAGCTTTTTAGCTCCTGCTTCTATCCCTGGAGAGCCTGGTTAGCTTGACACCAACGGCTCCCAGGAGCTACCGTTGGCTCCTCCTGCCAATTGGTGCCATAGAAACATACCTATGTTACATTACATTTCTGTATTTGCGAATGTATATAAAGAAGCATTAGAGGCATCTAGAAGACATTTAAAGCATCACACAGTGAATATAATGGAGAACTTGTTTAAGTTTGCATCTCGTATAAAAGCATGATTTGTGGCACACTTACTAGCTCCTGGTTCTCTTAGGATAGCACCTGCCTATCAGGTGATGCCCGATAGCCAGGAGCAAGTTTTAGCCCGTGCTCATGAAATCTTAATTTCGATCCTGGGCTGTTCGGTGCCATCCCTCTGCTGTCCCCTCTTCCCCGCACTGAGCAGGGTCTGACAGCATACTGTAGGGACTCTAACGTCATTTTAGCCTAGTAACTACATTTCCACCAACTGATTCACAAGTCAGACCCGTTCATTGTCCTACAAGGATGATGGTGTGCGATATTTCATGCACAACCGATTGACTGAATGGTCAACCTGCAGTGCTCTCTTGTTGAATCTATCATTTAACTCGGTCATCCTGCCCTCTCAACTCAAACTATCCCCTAAAAGCTCAACGTGGACCCTTGCAAAAACCCTCCATCAAATGCCTTATCTCCAATATTCATTTCTTTGGCAAAATTCTTGAAAACAAAATGTTCCCTCCCAACTGCACACCTCCTCTGAAGATAATCTCTTCAATGACCACTAGTCTACGTTTAGACCATTCAGAAGCACTGAATACTCCATGCTTTATATCAAAGACCTTCTAAATTCACTCAAATAATCTGCATGATGTGCTTATGTTGCTTAACCAGTCCTTTGCATTCAACACTGCGGACCACCTCCATTACCCAGAGAGTAAAGGAGACAAAGGCCTGTGTTACTCCCTGGGCCGATAAGGCGGTGCTCTCCGATGGATTGAATCTTTCATTGTCATATTTCCATAGGCTAATTGGGCAACTTTACCAGTGATTGTGCCCAATTTTCCTGGTGGTGTACTCCAAGATGCTTCCCTCTCGCCCTGGCTGATAAGTGTCTATATGTGACCTAGATCTGACCTGCTTAAACCATGTGCCTCTACACTCCAGCTCTCTGCTGCTGATACCCTGCTGCGCTCCCACCTCGACTCCCTCCACACTGCACGCTTGCATATCTGATGCTGTGTCACTCACAAGAAGGGATGATCCATAACAAACATTTGCCTACCTCCTTCCAAACACAAGATCCATTTCTTTGGAGTCGATATTACCCTCACACCTTTCCTTCCTCTGGTCGCCTAGGATGGGTGCACCTCTACAGAAAGCCTTGCTATCATTTTTACTCCCACCTGCCTTTGTTCCCCAGATCAGTTCTCTCATTCAGGGCACATTTTCGACTCCATTTTATGAAAATGATCATTTCTCTTCTTGCCAACCTCGAAGAGTAGAACTCAACACCCTTATTGTGTCTAGACTTGCAAGGTGTGGCCCAGGGACAGTGCGGGAGGGTGGCAAGATGAGCAGGAACCTGGGCCCGGAGTACAGAGGGTGACCAGGTGCACGGTGCCAAGAGAGACCAAATCGGCAGGGGAGAGGGGGTGCAAAGGCAGAAGCAAAGAGGAAGGTCTTGAGGTGCTTCCGGAACCGGTGATAGTTCTCCTCAAGTTTGAGCAGAAATCTGGGCCCGGAAGAATAGACAAAAATTCTTGACCAGGAATATGATTGTCGATATTTCTTTTCTGAAAGTTGGAAGTGGACCTTTCATCCAAGAACAAAGAATTGTTACCAGTGGAACTTTGTTTAATGAACTGTTACTTTGGACTTGAACTACCAAGAGCTGGATCAAAAACTTTCTTTCCTTTTTTATGAACATTTTGAGTTGTTTTTTAATCCTGGGGAAGCGACCTTACCCAGGACAGAAAAAGGTAATTCTGACATAGTGTTGATATTGTTTTTTATATTGTGTTGCCATATATTTGTATGTTTGTTGTTTAGTGTGAGAGCCATTTTCCCATGCTAGAGAATGTTCTCTTAGCCTCTAGACTAGGCAGGGACCTTCCCAGTAGAGTAAGGCAAACAAGGCTTTGTTGTCAAATATTTATAAAATGACATATTTTGACATATTCACAAGCAGTTGTCTGCTTCGCATTACTGACCCCTCTCACCTAGTATGCACCTTTTTCATATAGTTTGCTGTTCTTTATAGCTGCCATTTCAGCATCGTTTGCATTGTGTGGAGTAAAAACCACTGCCAATAACGAAGCATGGAAAGCTGAGCATTTAAAGTTATCTTGCTGCCCTGCTGACATCTGAAAATGTACTACTTGCCCAGCTGTAAAACTAAATCTCAAATAGTGATTGTTGGCATGATAATTTGCACTCTGCAATAGTCGTGAGGAGCATACACACAAGAGCAGAATCTGCATTGTTATAAAACAAGTAAGTCTCCACCGGGGACGAAGGAGCAATAAGGGAAATGGGGTGGGGAGGGCAGGGAGGAGGGAGGAAAGGAAAAAAAAAAGAAAAGCCTTACCCGAGTCCCCGGCAGGGGGCGAAGGCAGCCTCTGAGCTGTGGGGAGGCTCAGAGCAGGGATGGCCCGCCTTCAAGCCTCCTCAGTGGCTGAGGGGCTGCCACTCCCCCCGCCGAGGACAAGGCAGCTGGAATCCCGAAGGATTCACGGCCGGGTAACAACCGGGCAAGAGCCAATCAGAATGCGTGTTGCATTCTGCTTGACTCTGGCCGGGTACTAATGATGTATAGCCCCTTCTCCTGCTCCTAAGCACTGTAACAATAGCTATTATTATTGCCCAATTTAATGGTACTCGATGTATTGACCTTGCAGGGATTAAGTGCTGTCGGCATTGTCAGGATTCAAAACTGCTGCCTATAGGCTTGCCCCATTTGTGATGCCACCACTGACACAAAAGCTATCCACCTAGGTTTGGAATATACCTAGGCATTCCTGTTTATAGGGGGTTATTTTTATTTTTACTCTGGGGTGTTTTTCCTGTGTTTTCAAACATTTCCAGCATCTGTGTTTGTCATCGTTTTCCTGTTTGTCCCTCTTTCCTTTTCCAGTGTAAACACAGACATAGTCTTACATTTTTCACTGCTTGCATAAGTCGGGTAATATCTCTCGGCTCAAGATATTATGAACCCGTTTATGTTAAAATGGTTGTTCCTGCATATGAACCACATGAACCATCTGGTTATATTTGTGTCAGGTGACTGATTTGGCAAACACATTATAGCAGTGATGATGGGTGTGTGCGTGTTACCTGGATGGTTACAGCTCCCTTGGGTCACTCAGTGCGGTAATTTCTGACCCCGTAGCGAAAATCAAAAGCTGCCACCCATTCATATATGCAGAGTAAGTGAACTTATCTTAAAGTGACACATACAAATTGAGTTCAATTGACCTTTCCCCTTAGGGCAGGGGTCTGCAACCTGCATCTCTAGATGATTTGGACTACGACTCCCATGATCCCTCACCACTGACTATTGAAGGCTTAGACCACTCTATACACACACTCCAGAGTAAATACAAACCTCTAGGGAATAAGGTCAAGGGAGAGGTTGCAAGTATAACAAGGTTTTACTTGTACAAAATACAAATGCCAGCAAAGAACTCCGCTGCTCAAGAGCGCTCTGCCAAAAATTACACGAGCAGCACATTAAGAAGGCCCAAAGGATCATCATTACATATGACGTCATTACATATGGTACAAATCGACCTGTATAAGTTGAGCACAAATGTTGAGTTGTAAAACCTAATAGAAAAAATGTGTACTGTGAGTCGCGTCTTACTGAGTTGTGGTTTAAAAGAAACCACTATTAAAGTTAGTTGCTTGAAAAAGAGCTCAGATAGAAGACGGCGCCAAATAAAGGTTGCAAAAGCAATTGATTCTTTTATTATGATAGATTTGCCCTTGTTTATGACACATGTTTCGGCTTTACTTTAAGCCTTTTTAAAATCAGGGCCTTGTTACTGATTAATAATGCAATCTTAATTGTTGCCTGCCCCCATATTATATATTGTTGATGCTCGTCAATATTAGGGTTTGATTCCTTTGGTGGTGTCATCCATCGTTAACTCGCGTGCGTCTGTTCCTCGAGGGGGCGCTGAAACACATGTCATCAACAAGGGCAAATCTATCATAATAAAAGAATCAATTGCTTTTGCAACCTATATTTGGTGCTGTCTTCTATCTGAGCTCTTTTTCAAGCAACTATCTTTCTAGATTTAGCTGGTTCCCATCAGGTTGTTACCTTGATTTTCGTGGATTGCAGAAAGTTGTTCATACCAGTTCTAGTGACTTGGATTGACTTGATGGGGGTAGGACATCATGCTCTTCGGGAAAAGCTGAATCCCGAAAATGTCTCCTTCCAACTTGATGGTTGCACGGCCTGGCTCAACTGCTTTTCCCAGACTTCCAACTCAGTCAAGCTCGTTTTCTCATTCCCATCTCCTTCCCTTCTGTTTCTGGTTTCACTCCTCTGGTTCTTTTCCTTGCTCACCTGTCCACTGACCTTTCCTCCTTCCTCTGTAATTACTTTCAGATTTACATGGCAGTTCTCCCTTTTCGTTTTACCCTCTTCTCTCCTTAAATCTCAAGAGCTCGAGAGCTTTTTCCGTTTCCCTCCCTTCTAGTTCTTAAACTTTGTCTTCACTCTCCCCATCTCCTCCTTTGACCTATCCCTTACCTCTGCTCCACTGTCGCCTTCTTTCCTCACTCTCCCTACTTTACTTTTCCTTCTCCACTCCTTCTGCTTCCTATTAGCACCCTTCCCCTATCCAAGGGCCACCTGAGGTTCTAATCTGGTCTTACTCTGTGGTTGGGTGCATGTTGGCTCCACCATCTACCACTCCTCAGAGTTTACATCACAGAGCTAGCGGTCTCTCCAGCCCCATCCTCAAGCCTTAGCCATGGGGCCTTATCCCATAGGGCAAATGCATTCACATTGATCCCTACAATTAATGTTGTTTTCTTTTATTTAAAAAGGCTTTGTTTATAAAAGTCTTGTTTATCAATTTTCCAAATAAACAAGACATACAATAAATCAAATACAACAAACTAGGAGTTGCAAGCAAGGAGGAACACATGGCAGAAAATGCAGATCATGTTTGAGTTGACAGGGACGCAATCGAATATCCAGTCTTTTACTATGTTCACTTCTTCTTGACGAGAGTCTTTGATGCAAGTATCTTATATAAGGGAGGAATTACATACTATTTGAGGTTTAACTGAGCGTTATGGGTATTTTTCACCAAATTTGTGTACAAGGAGCCTAGTAGAGACATGTTTATCATATTTTTTTGTCAAGCAAGGCCCCCACCTTTTTGGCTGATGCCACGTCCCTGATTTTATACCATCATAGGTTTACCTGCGGACCTTAATAGCATTTCCAAGATTTGGCCAGAGGAATGCGGCGGCTAAGAGCAACTGAGAAACCAAGATCTCTCTACAGCCACTCATCGTGTAGATCGACTCCACCACAATTAATGTTGTTTTGTGTGTGGGGATGAAAGTACTAAACTGTGGCTCACATTAGGCATTCCTGCAATTATTCACTTGTCCTTGCTGGTTTACCCATGTATGTTTATTTTATTTCGCTCAATTTATTTCATTTACAAACTCAATGTATAGGGCTCATCATAAACACTGATACAAATGTCCACCATGAGACAGCCTGTGTTCCTCAATGGGTAGCATTATACCAAAAACAATGCATAGCTAGCTGAAAGAGCTGTAATTTTTAATGGCAGCCTTTGATTGTTAGGCAAAGTTTGTGTGCAGTACCCTTTGGGACCATTACATACAACTAGGACTACAGGTGTAAGCAAAACCAACCTTTGGTATAAGCCTGTACTACTCAGTTTTGTGGTAGCGCTGCTGAGCAGTCAGGCTTCTCTCAAGAGAGAATGTGAGCTGTAAGGATGTTACACAGAGGTCTATAATTACAAGTATTCAAATAGACTCTTATTCGAGGGGATTGGGTCCTCCGACGTATTCCATATCTGACAGTAATCACCACAGCTGTGCTGCTTCGAAAAATCTTTCTGCGACGATAACGTCGACACGCCGCCCTCGAGGACCTCCTCCGACGGCCAACGCCACTGGATGTTATAAGTAGGACGCACGACGCCCGTAGCCTCAGTTCCGTTTTTTTCCACGAACGTGTTCGCTTTGGAGATCTCGGCGCGCCTCGACTCTTTGGAGTTTCTGTTGTTTCGGTTCTTCGAACCTGTTTGTTTGCGCAGTACAAAACCTTTGAGATGTCTGCCTCTTCTTCCACCCCGCGTCTGGGCTTCAAGAAGTGCGGGGACTGCGGGTCCAAGATGTCGGTGACGGACTTGCACAACGCGTGCCTCGGGGAGGCCCATGACACGGATGATTGTGTCGACTGCCAGTTGCTTACCTCCAAAGCCTTGCGGGAGCGCAAGAAGAAACTGTCGGTCGGTAAGGTGTCCAAGCCCCGGAAGTCAAGGTCCACAGGGCTTTTGACGGACGATTCGAGGGGAGACTCTCTGCATCGTCGGAAGTCCAGTGGGTCTCGGTCCCGGAGTGGGTCCCGCCACTCCTCTGCCTCTTTGAGGCACTCCCGGAAGCACCGTCATCGGTCACCTTCCCCGTCCTCATCCGATGACTCCGCCCGTCGGCGGGTCGCTTATCCCACCAAGCATGCGACGCCAGAGGAATGGGCTTCCTTCGGTAAGACAATGCTAACGATTCTCGAATCGCAGGGCACTGGTTCGTCCGCGCCTCCGAGTGGGGTCGCTCGTGATCGGACGAGAGACACTGCTCGTACGCCTTCGGGCTCTGGTGGTCGGCATGATTCGCAGGAGCGGTCCCGCTCGGACAAGGGGAATCGTTCTAGTCATGCCCGTTCCAGGTCCCGGTCCTTGACGCGCTCGAGACCGTGTGAGCCTGTGATGCCTTCGAGGAAGATGTCGCCGCCTGTGGCGCCGAGGTCGTCGAGGGACTGTCTCGAGGCTCCGCCTCCGAGGAAGTCATCGACGCCATCAGCGCCCAGGATGTCGAGGGACACGCTCGGGGCTCCACCCTCGAGGCCTGTGTTGACGCCGTCAATGCAGTCGGCGCCGCGTTTGACGCCGATTCACTCAACGCCTTTCGAGGCTGTTTCGACAGGGGTACCCCGGGGCACGGTGGAATCCACTAGACAGACTCTGGCCAAGGTCAAGCATAGCTTTGTTCCACATTCTGTGCCCACTTTCCGCCATCTTGAGTACATTTCGGAGGTGGATGAGGGATCTGATGATGGCATGGTTTCTGATACGGTGCCAGATGAGATTCTCTCGGGCCATAGCCAAATTGAGGACCTGCGTCAGTCCCTGCACGATGCCAGTGGTCTGGACACCTCTCCGGAGGTGGAGTTTTTTGTAGGCCTGAACCTGGCACCCATGCCGACTCCTCGTACCGGCGCCTTATGTCTAGGGTCACTGAGTACTTGGGTTGGTCTGCTCCCCCAGGGGATTTTCTTCAGGATGACCTCACGGATATCCTCGACCAAGGTCCACCAACTGACCCGGTACTGCCGTTCCATATGGCTCTACAGAGGAGGGTGGCGGCGGCTTGGACCATTCCGGAGAGTCTCCCGGCAGTGGGCAAGTCTTTGCCACGAAAATACTGCCCAGCCAGTAGCGACCTCTGCTACTTGACCAAGCACCCCACTCCGGAGAGTTTGGTGGTTCAGGCGGCTACGGCCCCAGCAAAGCAGGCGTTGTATCCTACCATCCCTCCTGATAGGGACGACAAGCGTTTTGATGGTTGGTGGAAGAAAGTGTTTTCTTCAGGGGGGTATGGCTCTTCAGGCGGCCAACTCCGTATGTGCCTTGTCACGTTTCACGCACACTCTGTGGAACTGTGTTTCCTTAGTGGCTGAACATATTCCCAAAGGGGACAAACGGGATGGTTTTCTTGCTATGGTCCAGGATGGCAAGGACGCCATGTGTGAGGCCGTTCAGTCGGGTTTGGACATGGCAGATTGCGTCAGCCGGTCCATGGCAGCGAGCACCGTAATACGCAGGTTTGAATGGTTGCGGAAGTTGGACTTTGCTCCTGATGTGCAGGCCCGGCTCCTCAACATGCCCTTTGACGGTGAACATCTTTCTGGCAGCAAGGCTGACGAGAGCCTTGAGAGGTTGCAGGCCTCCAAAGCTGCAGCAAAGTCGTTGGGTGCTGCAGTTCGCCAACCTCCGACTTTTCGTCCTAGGGGGACAGCAATGGAGGGGAGGTTCCTTTTTGTTATTTCTCATCCTTTGGTAAAGCGAGAGGAGCTGCCAGTTAAAGGGGCTACCGTAGGAGTGCCAGAGGTGGAAAGCAGGGTACTTGAGGTGCCAAGGCCGCTCGGGCAGTTGCCTCTTTGCCCTCAGGCAACGCCGCAGCCGCTTCAGCTCAGTCATGAGGCCGTGTCCCATGGTTCGCCGGTTGGGGGAAGGCTGGCGCAGCATCTTGTAGAGTGGCGTGCCATTACTTCAGATGTGTGGGTTCTGGAGATCATAGCCCACGGCTACTGTCTTCCTTTCCGGCAGAGCCCTCATGAGAATCTACCAGGGAATCTCTCTTTGAAGAGTCTGGATCCGCTCCTTGCACAGGAAATTCAACCCCTGCTAGAGAAAGGCGCCATAGAACTGGTGCCTGTAGCGGAGAGGAGCAAGGGATGGTATTCCCCTTATTTTCTGATTTCCAAGAAAGACGGGGGATTGAGACCCATCATGGACTTGCGCAGTTTGAACAAACTCCTCAGGAAGGACAAGTTCAAGATGGTTACTCTTTCTCAAGTCCTCCAGGCCCTTCAACTTCACCAACCGGTGTCTCTCAACCTCAAGGACGCTTATTTTCATGTGCCGATCCATCCAAAGCACAAGAAGTACCCGAGGTTCGCGGTTGGCGACTCGCACTTTCAGTTTCGGGTCCTGCCGTTCGGATTGACCTCTGCCCTGGGGGTCTTCACCGAGCACATGGTAGTGGTGGCAGCGCATCTCAGGAAAGGGGGGATTCACGTCTACCCCTACCTGGACGATTGGTTGATCAGGGTGCGCTCTCCTGAGCAAGTCCTGGATCATCTGTCCGTCACCTGCCACTCCCTCCACCAGCTGGGCTTCTCCCTCAACGTAAAGAAGTTTCACTTGACGCCGACTCAGAGGCTCCAGTACATCGGAGCAGTGCTCGACACGTCCCTGGGGAAGGGTTTTCCTCCCCAGGTGAGGGCTCTTCACATTCATCAGATGGTGCAAGTTTCAGCATGCCCAGAGTCTCCCAGAGTTCGAGTTCTTGAGATTGCTCGGCCTCCTGGCATCCTGCATTCTTCTGGTGCCAGAGGCCAGGTTGCGGATGAGATCTTTGCAATAGGCACTCAAGCTCCAGTGGTCTCAATCCTCCGGCAGGATGTCGGACCCTGTTCAGGTGCCGTCCTCGGTCGCCCAGGACCTTCTGTGGTGGGCCGTCGAAGGCAATCTGATGAAGGGGGCTCCATTTTGGCTACCCTGGCTGGAGGTGACGATCGTGACGGACGAATCCCTCACGGGATGGGGAGCTCATGCCAATAAGTTGACAGTCAGCGGTCGTTGGTCTCCGTCGGAGTCCAGACTCCATATCAATCTGTTGGAGCTGAGGGCCGTCAGGCTTGCCCTGAAGGCTTTTCTGCCGACTGTGCGAGGAAAGAATGTCCTGATCCTGACGGACAACACAGTGGCCATGCACTACCTCAACAAAAAGGGGGGGGGCAGGGTCACTTCCTCTGTGCAGGGATGCAATGCAGCTCTGGTTCTGGGCAATCCACCAGGAAGTTTCGATCTCGGCAGTTCATCTGGCCGGAGATGAAAACGAGACGGCAGACGCTCTGAGCAGGCAGAGCGCAATCTCTCACAAGTGGGAGTTGGCTCAGGAGATTCTTCTGGAGATCTTCACCCTTTGGGGGACCCCTCAAGTGGATCTCTTCACCTCCAGTGTCAACCGGAAGTGCGAAAGGTTCTGCTCGCAGGAATTTCCTCCAAGAGGAGCCTTAGTAGACGCGTTTGTGGTGGAGTGGTCCTTCCCGCTGCTGTACGCGTTTCCTCCAGTCTCCGTCCTTCCGCAAGTGCTGCAGAGTTTACGGAGGTTCGGTTCCCGGATGATCCTCATTGCTCCGGCATGGGCCTGGAGGACGTGGTACCCGGACCTTCTCGACTTGTCCATCTGCCCTCCACGTCGTCTTCCCTACCGAGACGATCAGCTCTCACGGGAGGGGGGGGGGGTCAGGTTCTCAATCCAGAGGTCAGATCCCTCAACCTTCACGCTTGGTTTCTGAAAGGTTGAGGTGTAAGGATTGGGACCTCCCTGAAGACGTGATGGAGGTGTTGCTTTCAGCCAGAAGGCCCGCATCGAAGTACCTGTACCGTTGGAGAAAGTTCTGCGACTGGTGCAGCGTTAAGAATGTGGATTCCTTCTCATGTGATATTCCTATGGTTCTGTATTTTATGCTTTCTTTGGCCCACAGGGGCCTGCAAGTTGGTACCATCAAAGGTTACCTGGCGGCGCTGTCTATATTTAAGTGCTCGTCTGAGGAGTGTTCTTCTTTTAAAATCCCTTTAATTTCTCAGTTTTTGAAAGGGCTCACTAATGTGTTCCCTCCGTGACCTTTCCAGGTGCCCGGTTGGGACCTGAACCTTGTTCTCAAGTTTCTAATGGGTGCTCCATTTGAACCTCTGCATTCTTGTCCTTTGAGACTGTTAACCCTTAAAACTGTATTTTTAGTTGCAGTCACTTCCGCTGAGTGAGTTACAGGCACTTTCAGTTAAGCCACCCTTCATGGTGTTTCATAAGGACAGGGTTGTCCTTAGAGTTCGTCCTTCCTTTCTTCTGAAGGTGGTATCGGAATTTCATTTAGGCCAGAAGGTTATTCTTCCGGAATTTTATCCTCCTCCGCATCCTGGTAAGGAAGAGGAGAGGCTCCATAGGCTCGATCCTAGGAGAGCTTTAAGCTTTTATATTACACGCATGTCCCGGGTCAGAGTGGACAATCAACTCTTCATTGGTTACGCTGGAAAGCGTTTGGGACAAGCTGTGACTAAGCAGTCTCGCTGGATTATTCTGGCAATTTCTGAATGTTACCGCTTGGCGGGTAAGGACCCACCGGTCGGCTTGCGGGCCCATTCTACCAGGGGTATGGCTGCCTCTACTGCCCTACAGAGGGGAGTTCCTATTTGTAACATCTGATGCAGCCACATGGGCTTCGGTCCATACTTTTGTACGTCACTACTACCTAGATTCCATCCGTGCGCAGGATCTGGCCTTTGGCAAGGTGGTCCTTTGCTCTGCAATTTGATTGGGCATTCTAAATTTCTGTATTCTAAATTCTTTTCCCACCTCCTTGCATTGGTACTGCTTTGGGAGTCTGTCATAGACATGGAATACGTCGGAGGACCCAATCCCCTCGAAGAACAAGTTACTCTCTTACCTGGTAACGTTCTTTCGATGGGATGGTCTGACGACGTATTCCATATCCCTCCCTCCCTGCCTTCCCCCCTACAGAATTTCTTATGCGTTTGCAGCTTACGTTTCCGCAAGGCTTTGTGTGGTCAGACTGGCGCCACACGTTCTGGGAAAAAACTACAACTGAGGCTACTGGCGTCGTGCGCCCTACTTATAACATCCAGTGACGTCGGCCGTCGGAGGTGGTCCTAGAGGGTGGAGTGTCGAGGTCATAGACGCAGGACGCAGACGACGAAAGATTTTCCGAAGCAGCACAACTGTGGTGATTACTGTCATAGATATGGAATACATCGTCAGACCATCCCATCGAAAGAACGTTACCAGGTAAGAGAGTAACTTGTTTTAATCAAGGTTTCTTGGTAAAACACTTGCTAATTTCACAGTCAGTTATAAAACATTCACTAGAAGGAGGCAATCTATCTGACACAACAATATACTTCAGTACTTCACAATATCCGGTTCTGAGGCATTTAAACTACTTTGAAGGAGGTGCAAAATGGCATTCAGAGCAGTTGAAGTAGGAGCAAAAAGGCATAAGTTAATGAAACGAATATTACAGTTAATCTTAAACAGTACAAATAGTTTGAGTTCCCCAGAGGAGTCGATTCATTGCAATAGGTTAGGCCAAAGTCAATAGGCTAATGTCTTGTATAGGATAAAGCAGTTCTGGAAGTTAAACGGAAAAGTCTTTGCCAAAGTTCTCAGAAGTAGTTCATAAAAGAAAGATTCATATGTTGGGTCACAAGCTGACTAGGCCTGCAAGTTGCAGGACAGTCAGCCAGTCAATCACGCCAGAGTGCACTTGGGTCTCCTAGGAGACTAAGCACAGGGAGTTTTGGGCACCTCCCTTACTTCCTGCCCACCCCAGACACTCAGGGTTCTACGTGATTTCCAGAAACCCTGTTTTTTTTTATTTTTTATTTTTTTTTATTCTGGGGGGGGTCCCACCCCCAGACCCCCCCTTAATATTATAATACCCCAGCCCCAACAAAACACCACCCACAATAAAAAAAAATTGGGTTTCTGGCGATGTAAAATCCGGCGATGAAAAGTACCACGACCAAAAATAGGTCGGCGAAATGCGTGTATACCACACTCGGGCACCAGAGGCGGTCTTCAGGCCTGAAGCCCGCCAAAGGCATATGAACAAAGGGACCAAACTTGGAATGGCGCGCAGAGACAAACTCTAGAAGGACCTTTCAAAATGAAATGGCGAAAAAAGAAGACCGGGACGCGTTTAAACAAAGGAGGCTCAGACGCCATCTTGAAAGAAATGGCTCCGCGATTTAACGCTAACGGTGTTCGCAGTCGGGAGAAATCATGGTAGTTTGTTGTTAAACCACTGCCATTATAATTAATAACACCTTTGAGGAACTGGGATTTACCCAGAAGATCACTGAGCCTACTCATACCAAAGGTAGAACTCTGGATTGGTTAGCTGTGAATAATTGCCCAGTCCTGATCTCATCTATACTTCCACAGCCCTGGACAGACCACTACTTGATCTCATTCACATTAGAGGCGACTACGGTGCAAACTGATAGTATAGCTCCAGCTGTCCAGACCAGAAACAAAAGGAACATCACCCCTGATAACTTGATCCCACTGATCGTACCGACCCTGAATGCCATTCGGGATCACACAGATCCATTCACAATGGTAGATCTATATAATAGAATCATGCTCTCACCCCTCCAATGAAGTTGAAAAAGAGCAAACCTCAAACATATCAACTCTTGGTTCTCTCCTCATATTAAAGCCCTCAGACAGGAAAAGCGACGCTCTCAAAAAACCTGGAGATCACATCCCTCAGAAAAAAAATAAGAAAAACCTGAGCATACTAGCCTCCCAATATAAAAAATAAATTATCCTGGCCAAACAAATGTCCTACAGCACTCGAATATCACAAGCTAAATCCAACACAAGAGAGCTCTTTACAATTCTCAAAGAAGTAGAATCTCCTATCCAAGTTCCTGACTCCTGCCTTAAGGAGAAAAATTGGTGCACGGGCATTCAAAATGCCTTAACTAATAAAATCTATTCTCTCAAGACGAAGATAAGCATTAAAAAAAATGCCCTTCTCTCCACCACTAAACCTAGCACTCGTTCCACTAAAAAGACTCCTCCTCCCCCCCACTCGGACACACCCCCATTTTAACTGCCACAAAGTATCTACCAAATAGGTTGAAAATGTCATTCTCACCCTCAAACCATCGAACTGCCACGGGGATCTATGCCCTGCACAATTGATAAAGGATGTGGCTTGTGATCTCGCATCATTTATTACCAGACTAATAAATGCGTCATTCACATCAGGCACCGTACCTAACAACTTGGAAGCAATCATGGGTCCTCCCCCCTCCTCAAAAAACAAATCTAGACCCCTCTATTCCCACTAATTACCGCCCCATCAGTACAGTACCTTCCTTCTTAAATTTTCCGCCCAGCTTCTGGTCGCCTTCACGCGGAGCTCCTCGAGAGACATTGCAACTCCTCGACCTTTGGTCGTTTTTTCTCATAATATTAATAATCCCTCCCTCGACGCAGTTGTAAGCTGTTCTCCGCCGAAAAGAATCTTCGACGGAGGGTCGAGCGGAGGAAATCCTTCGGCGCTGCCGAACACGTGGCCTGGCCTCGCAGGCCATATACAGTAGGGAGAGTGGGGTCGTGGGACATCTCTGGGTCTTTCTAGAATGCCTTTCCCTTTCCCCTTCCTTTCCCTTGGGGTGCTTATCGCGATTTATTGCCTCAGCTATGGAGAGGACACCCTTTAGGTTTTGCCCGCTTTGCAAAGGCAAATTTACTTGGAAGGACAAGCATTCACGGTGTAACCGCTGCTTGCCCCTCGATCACAAGGAGGAAGGTTGCGCGGCTTGTCGGCTTCTTAAGCCTAAAACTCTAAAAGACCGTAGGGTTAAAAGGTGGGCGGCCTACGCGATGTCGAAGGCCGAAGGTTCACCCGCCGCTGCTACCACCGACAGTGACGAGGAACGCGATAACACGACCTCCGCTACGGAAGTCGAAACCCCCTCTAAGGAGCGCTTGTGCGCTTCGTCGTCTGTCCCCGGCCCCGACGGGCTCGGCTCACGCCCTGCTTATGGGGATGAACACCCCGGCGACACTGACGCACACAAAGACTCACATAAGCACACAACCCACGGCTCTTCTTCGTCTAAGACGAAAAGAGCTTCGGCGCCCAAGGAGACGCAGGTTCCACCGGCGGCCTCCTCGGACCGTTCGGGTTCGAAGCCCCTCTCGCAACCGCAGCCGCGACCAGCGACTGGGCTTTCGGCAAATAAGGGCGCCGCCCCCAAACCATCGGCCGGCGCGCATCAACAGAAGGCGCATACCGCCGTAGAGCGTTCGACACCCATAGCGTCGAAAACGCAAGCTTCCGCCGACAAACGAGTCGCCGACAGCTTGGCGAGGATCGCTGTAGCCGACGCCCAGAAGCGTACGCCGAATAATACGTCGAGCGCTACGCATAAGTCGAAAGACACGCCGAAAAAGCCCAAAGAAAGGCAAGGACTACCCCCTTCAGTCGGGGGGTCACCCAGCACACCTGAAGGTTTTTCGGAGGGCGACGGGACACTTTCCTCGACGCTTTGTGAGAGGTCGAGCCGTTTCCAGTTAGATGACTCTATTTTTCCCCCGCCAGACCGCTCTGGGGTACCCCATGAAACCATGGAAAGACTCCACCTCTGTATGGAGAGGATGGAAAGATTTATGAATACCCAGACCTCTCAAACTCCCAAAAGGACTAGAGAAGGGCTTCAGGAGGACCCCAGGGCCAAAAATCCGAGGATAGTCGATCCCCAGGTGGACACAGCCTCAGACTTCCATAACGTATACGACCTCACTAGGGAGGAAGAATACTTGGAGGAGGAGGATGATTTCATGTACGATCAAGAAGGACAGAACCAGGAGGAATGTCTGGAAGACAGGCCAGACATTATAGAAGAAGGCTTCCGAGAAGACACTGAAGCAGGACCTTCGCACCCCTGGCAATCCCCATCAGTGTATTCCGACACTGATGTCCTAAACCTAAATCCTCCTGACAATTCACCGGTTAGGAACACGTCTCCAATTGACGATCAGCCCACTTTCAATGCACTGTTGCGCAGAGCAGCAGCACATTTTGAACTGGACACTGGGGAGCTCTCTCCAGAATTAGACTTTGTGGAAAAAGTAATTCAAGAGAAACCCCCGGTCAGCCAGACCATTCCCCTCCTAGCTTCAGTGAAGAGAAGAATCATCCCTTCGCTGGCCATCTCCGCATTGATCAGAGGGGTCAATCCAAGAATTGAAAAACTTTTCACTCCTTCTCCCTCAGACCCGCTCTACATTAGGGGACATTCCATTCCGGATTCCCTAGTAGTATCTAATACTAGAAAGAGGGCAGGGGTACCACTTTCCACCAGTGAGGCACCCCCTGACAAGGAGGGCAAAAGGCTATATGCCCTTGCAAAAAGAGTAACTTCCTCGGCTGCCTTCTCAGCAAGAATTGCGAACAACAATTCTTTGCTTGCTAGCTATGCAGACGCGCAGTGGGCCAAACTGCGCAAGGACGCCGAGGAAGCACCGGAGCCTTTACGTACACGCCTACTTTCAACTATTGGCGAAGGAACCCAGGTGAACCAGAGCATTGTAAAAAACTCTCTGGACGCGGCAGAAACAGCGGGACGTTCCCTGGTGCAGGGAATACTCCTAAAACGCCATGTATGGCTGCGCAACTCAGGGTTTAAACCGGAGACACAGGCGTCTTTAATAAATAAACCTGTGGAAGACTCTAACCTCTTCGGAAAAGCGGTGGATGAAGCTCTAGAGATGGCGAAAAAAGAGTTCGATACGATCAAGACTCTTGACCAAATCTCTAAGCCCACTACCAGACGCGGCTATGGCAACAAACGCTTTTTTCGTGGCCAACGCCAACAACAACAACAAAGTCAGCATCAACAATACCCTGCCACCAATTACCAGACCAATAGTGGGCAGTACAGCCAAAGAGGCCAACGCCGGGGTAAAGGGAGAGGTCGGGGATCCACCCCCAGAGGCTCCCAAGCCCCCAACAACTCCAAGTGACGCGAAGATTCGCGTCCCCTCCCATGCAACACCGGTCGGGGGCCGGATAACATCCTTTCTTCCTGCATGGGAGGAGATAACGTCAGACCGTTAGGTACTTTCCACCGTAGCCCACGGATACTGTATCGAATTCAACAGTTCCCCATCCTACAGACCCCCGAGGGGACGTCGCATGACACCGGAACATCTTGCCATCCTTCTCCAAGAAGTACAACAACTGCTGGAAAAAGGAGCCATAGAGGTCGTGCCTCTATCTCAGGTAACGGAAGGTATTTATTCAGTGTACTTCCTTGTACCCAAAAAGGATCTAACCATGCGCCCTGTATTAGATCTGCGCCCAGCGAACAAGTTTATCAAACCCCAAAAGTTTCGTATGGTAACCTTACAGGAAGTGATCCCACTGCTTTCTCAGGGAGATTACATGACAACATTGGACATGAAAGATGCATACTTTCATATTTTAATGTTGCCAGCGCACAGAAAATACCTCAGGTTCATGATAGAGGGCAAACACTACCAGTTCAAAGTGCTACCCTTCGGCATAGCATCAGCACCAAGGGTATTCACGAAGGTGCTGGCAGTGGCAGCGGCCCACCTGCGCAGGTTGTCCATCCCAGTTTACCCTTACCTCGACGACTGGCTCATAACAGGGGATTCTTACGAAACATGCTTCTCCAATACCCAAAAGACGGTAGACCTTTTGTTCCAGTTGGGCTTCTCCATCAACGAAAAGAAGTCCAGTTTAGACCCCAGTCAAATCAAGCAATTCCTAGGGGCTCTAATTCAAACAAAGGACGGCTTCGTCTTCCCCTCCAAAGAGAGGGTCCAAAACATGCTGTTTCAAATCCCTCAATATGTGACCGGTCGAGAGGTGACGGTACGCAAAGCAATGCGCTTGCTAGGAATGATGGCATTGTGTATTTATTTGGTACCTCACGCGCGCCTGCGCATGCGCCCAATGCAAGAGTGGCTCAACAGCCAGTGGTGTCAGGCCAGCGGACTATGGGAGGATCTAGTTGTGGTCTCGCAAGCCTTGGTTCTCTCGCTACGGTGGTGGACAAAGGAAAACATGGAAAAAGGAAAACCCTTTGCCACACCCGCGGCGGAAGCCACTCTAACCACAGACGCATCCCTCACAGGATGGGGGGCGCACCTATCCCATCAGACTGCTCACGGAGTGTGGACTCCGAACGTAGCATCCAAACACATAAATCTACTGGAGCTACTAGCTGTGTTCAAGGCGCTAAGAACCTTCCAGGAACACCTACAAGGCAAAACAGTAATGGTCCTTACAGACAGCACTACAGCCATGTACTACATCAACAAGCAAGGGGGCACCCACTCTCCAGGCCTGTCCAAACTGGCCCAGAATATATGGAAGTGGGCTCTCAAACAGGACATGTTCCTACTATCACTACATGTACCCAGGGAACTCAATCTGCTGGCAGACAGTCTCAGCAGAGATTTCCCCCTGCCCGAAGAGTACGAATGGCGCCTGCACGAAGACATCGTCTTCGACGTCTTCACACAATGGGGATTCCCAGAAATAGACCTGTTTGCTACCCTGGAAAACACACAATGCCTAAGTTACGCCTCCAGGTACCCCCAGAACCAATCCAAGGGGAACGGTCTGTCGATGCAATGGTCAGGGAAATTTGTTTACACTTTTCCCCCGACTCCCCTTCTCAACAGAGTGGTGCACAAGATGCACCAGGAACAAGTGACCATGATACTAGTGGCCCCAATGTGGGCACGACAACCATGGTTCGCTCACTTGATGGAGATGTCTCTATCCCCCCCAGTAAAACTCCCCTGCCCGTACAACATGCTGTCTCAGGACAAGGGCAGGACTCTGCATCCATGCCCCCAGAACATGAACTTAGCAGCTTGGCTCCTGAGATCATAGAGTTCAGACATCTACAACTCCCGCAAAGATGCATGGACATCCTCAGGGAAGCCAGAAAACCAAACACTCGCCACTGCTATTCTAGCAAATGGAAAAGATTTGTCATCTGGTGCAGGAGTAAAAGCATCAACCCTATTGACTGCTCTCCCACACATGTGGTCCTATACCTGACCCACCTATTGGATTCAGGTCTAGTGTTTAACTCCATTAAAGTCCACCTAGCTGCACTTTCTGCATACACCACTTCCCAACTCAAAGTGTCGTGGTGGAGGATCCCTGTTATAAAGGCCTTCATGGAGGGAGTAAAAAGAATACACCCCCCGATAGCTGACCCAGCTCCCGGATGGGACCTTAATGTGGTACTTACCAGACTCATGGGCTCTCCATTCGAACCCATGCACAAAGCATCTCTTAAACACCTCACGCTTAAGACTGCTTTTTTAATAGCTATCACCTCCATCAGGAGAGTAAGTGAACTTCAGGCTCTTTCTATTCTAGACCCCTTCGTTACAGTTCACAAAGATAAAGTGGTTCTACGCACTCACCCTAGGTTTGCTCCGAAATTTATTTCTAAATTCCACGTAAACCAATCTATAGAACTACCAACGTTCTTTCAAAATCCTTCCAATTTGGGAGAAAGGACTCTGCACACACTAGATGTACGCAGAGCGGTCATGTTCTACATGGAAAGAACCAGACCACTGAGGAAGACTAATCAGTTCTTCGTCTCGGTGGCAGCAGGAAGAGAAGGAGATGCGGTTTCAAAATCCACTATTTCTAGATGGATTGTTCAATGCATCACTCTCTGCTATACTCTTGCTAAGAGAGAACTGCCCTTTAGGCCAAGAGCACACTCTACTCGAGGCACGGGGGCATCCATAGCATTCATTGCAAATGTTCCCCTTGAGTCCATCTGCAAAGCGGCTACCTGGAGTTCTGTGCACACCTTTACAAAACACTACTGTCTAGATACACACTCTAGATCTGACTCCCAGGTGGGACAGGCAGTATTACGACACCTTTTCTCTACTGTTCCTTCTCATAACCCACCGCCAACTCCGGGTACTGCTCGCTAGTCTATGCACAGCATGTGATTCTAAGCAGATTAACAAACATCAGAAGAGAATGCATTACTTACCGTAAAAGCATTTCTGATGGTTGTATCTGCTTAGATTCACATGCGCCCACCCTTCCTCCCCGCTCGGATGGAAGGAACATAGACTTCCTTTATATATCTCTCTCTTTTCTGTACTCACTCACGTCTAGAAGGCTCCCTCAGGGCAGAAAAATACAAACAGAGGGACCTCGACGCGTGAGGGATTGTGGGTACAACGCACGTCACTATAGGGATAGTGTTTCAGACACGCCTTGTCGACGTCCCCTTTTCGACTACGAAAAACAAAATGCAATACTCCGCAGTGACCACTGGATGTCGGACCTATGCACAGCATGTGAATCTAAGCAGATACAACCATCAGAAATGCTTTTACGGTAAGTAATGCATTCTCATACCAACAAATCCAACACTACCTTGAGCATTTCCATCTCTTAGGAGTCCGACAATCGGGCTTCAGGCCTCAACATGGTACCGAAACCGCACTCGTAGATCTTAAGGTACAGATAGATGAACTGAGAGATCAGGGCAAGACTGCACTACTGCTACTTCTCGATCTTTCAGCTGCCTTCGAACTGGTCGACCACGAGATCCTGTGCGACCACCTACAAAAAGCAGCCCATTTCTCACAAGAGGCAACTGACTGGATCCATTCCTTTCTAAACAACCGCACGATGAGTCTTCTTCCTATCAGACGCGGCCGACCCAACGCCTATCACCTGTGGCGTGCCTCAGGGATCTTGGGTCTCCCCAACCCTGTACATCATTTTCACGAAGCCCCTTTTTGATGATCTAGATGGTCTGGGTATCACCTACACTAATTATGCCGATGATACCCAGATCCTCATCCCGTTGACGGGGGATTACGACAAGGATTTGGCCTTCAACAAAGTGTACCTCATCATCCAGGCATGGATAGCCTCACACAGTCTGTCTGAATGATGACAAAACAGAACTCCTCATTCTAGGATCCTCACATAACGTTAACAAATAAGACCAAAACTACTCCTCCCTCGTAATTGATAACAATAAAATCACGGTAGCCAAGGAAGTCAAAACCATCGGTTTCTACCTAGACTCTACCCTTACCTTCAAAAAACAAGATAATGCTATGGCATCCGCTACATCCTATACATGCAAGCTCATTAGAGCAGCCAAACCTTTCCTCTCACCATCTAATTGCATCACCCTAGCCAGGGATCTGATCTTGTCCAAGCTGGACAATTGCAATGCGTTATATGTAGGTTGCAACAAATATATCACAAATAAAATTCAAATCCTACAAAACAACACCTTAAGAGCGGCACTCAGTATCCCAAAGAAAGCGCACATTTCTGAGATTAGAAGATCCGTCAATTGGCTATCTACTAAAGACAAAATATTCCTCAAATCTGTGTCTTTGATTCACAAATGCCTCCACCAAGCAGCCCCTCAATACCTTATAACTAGATTTACCAGACCAGCCTCTTCTCGCCCCTCTAGAATGGCCAACTCCAATCTCCTGGTGCCTAGATTTAAACATACGTCTGGAGGAAACAGCTTTCCTGTAAAAGCAACACAGTTCTGGAACTCCCTTCCACCTCCTTGCAGGGAGGACCTGCCCTACTGCCAATTCAGAGCTAAGACCATCCATTGGCTCAAGGACTATGATACATAATGTCCTCCTGCTGCTCCTGCTGCTCCTCACCACAACGACTGTAAATTTGTACACTTAGGCTGTCAACTGTTCTGTGTAGTTACATTTCATTAGATAACCTGCATTTTGTATATAGTATTACTTGTATTGTATATTTTTATAACCAATTCCTCATCAGCGTTCATTGTTTTCTTGACGCTTCCAGCACTGTAACCACAGCTGGACCTCACTCTTCTGTATGTAACTAAGATTTGCAATCCTCTTGTTGCCTCTGCGCCTTGCTACCCCTGGGTTAGGTGCGCACTATAAATAAATAAAATACAAATACACCAGCCATTTCGAGAAGAAAGGGTATAATGCGACCGCTACAGCACTCTATTTTAAGATAGTGTGGGCTGGGTCTAGGAATTTGGAAGGACTAGTAAAGTCAATTTGACTTTACTTTCTCTGGGAAACAGTAGTTTATCCCAAAGAAGGTATTTAAACCTTGGGACAGCCTAAAAGGCTTTCCTGTGTCACTGCACTGAGGGTGCTGTATGACACAAATGAAAAGATGATGCCTATGGAATTGTCTAAAACTCCACAATCAAGTAACACAAGAGTAAAACACACATCAAAATATGAGCGAGTGGGGGGAAAAAAGGCTCCCACTCTCTTCAGGTAAAAGAAAATCATGTCCTCAAAATCCAGCAAAGTTGCTGGGGGTCTCTAAGGTGAAGGGAATTAGCACATTCATCAGAATTCTTCCTAACATTGATCATTCTTGGAGAGTACATCATGTCTGTGTGCTCTGGATATGAGCCTCAGCCTATCCCCTTTTCAAATCCATTATGAGGTCCTGTAGGCTAGATCTCTGCAGTCAAGCCCTGGGGATACCTCCCGATCTTCATCCTCACCTGTGTCCTCAATTGAGCTTTCTTGGGTTTTGGAATCCGTCTTCCGTTGTGGTTTTCAGAGTTCCTTAGGTTTCTTTTACTTCTTTTGATGAAGGTAGGGGGGAGCTCTCTCGGAGGCCACCTTGGCCTGACGGGAAACCCAAGACCAGGGGATCTCCGAGGAGCAAGCTGTCATGCTGAGAACCTGGTGTCTGCAGAAGCTGCTGAACCCCCGACAATCCACCCAAAATGTGGCACTCTGAGCTGACATAAATATAACTGCTCAGTTTACCTCACTTTCAGGGGAAAGGGGGAAGGGACAAAGAAACAAACACCAGGCTGGAAGCTATCAACTCGCTGGTTCTTCACCTGTAGTTAAAACATAAACATGCAATATACCGCATTACTCATGGGTTACTATACTAACCTTAAACTCTAAACCCTTTATCAAAATAATTTTAAAAACCTGATACTTCTCTTCAGAATGCCCAGAGAAGTGATAAGCAGATAAGACTTCCGTACTTGTGGACCAGAATCTTATAGATCATTCAGCCTTCTCAATATGTCCATGAATGTAATTTAACTTTGTAGTTAATCTGCTCAACTCTAAGATTCTTGAACAAGGTCTTCAAATAAGTTTTAGGAAGTTATTTTAAGTTCTTGTATTTGTTTTTAATATTTTCTTTGTAGAGTGTCATTTTCTCAGGAACGAATTTAACTTGCGATTGAATCTTCACGTGGAAAGCCAGCACACGCGCTAAATTCCAAAACCGCGGGAAGAAAAATCACACGCGCTTTTCTCCAAATCGCGGGAAATACGTACTCGCGCTAAAGTCCAAGACGCGATAAAAATTACACGCGCTTTCCTCCAAGTCGCGGGAAATAAGCACACGCGCTGACGATTCAATTCGCGGGTAAAACGCACTCGCGCTAAAGTCCAAGACGCGATAAAAATTACACGCGCTAAAGTCCAACTCACGAATAAATATGTACGCGCGCAAATAACCAAATCGCAAGAGAAAACACACGCGCTTATATTATCACGCAGAAAAAACCCTCGCGTAAACGAACAGTAAACGCGAGTCCAAAGTACACGCTCGCGCTTCACTCTCACGCGCAGAGACACACGCGCGGGCTCTAAGTAACGGGCAAAAAAAACCTCACGCGCTAGTTTGAATTGACACGTAGCGATAAAAACAAACGTACGCGCTTCAATCTTTTTAGATACAGATTTGCGATTTCAATCCCTTAGATAAATATAACCTTTTACAAAGTTCAACAAAACTGGAAGGTCACTTATCTTGTGAATAAGACTTGAAAACTTCTTTTCTCAGAAAAAATGGAAGTTTCTGACTCCTGTCCTGTGTCTCCACCAAACTCCAAACACGACTCCTGTTATACTTTCAGATCTTCCGCTCAACTGCTAGAAACTTGTCACCCTTGACAAAGTTTAGCAGGAGCAACAAGACACACGACCTCTCAGCTGGGCAAGGACGATGAAAGGCAGTTTAGAATGTTCATTGTCCTCCCTATAAACAATCTCCAGCCAATCAGAATTTAGACTGAGAACCTCCATCTTGGCTTGGGGCATTTTCCATAGACTGCAAAGAAGGTTAAGGGCAAAATTGGCTGTTTTAAAAATATAACCCATAATAACTTCCTAAAACCTTTCTATACTAAATATGTCTCCCCCCTGACCCAATGTAAATGAGTATATGATACTGTATGTAAAGAATGTCACTCCAACCTGGCAGTACCTGACACAAGCTCCCAAAATCAGGGAAAAGGCCTCCTTGGCATAAGAAATCCTGAATGTAGAGTGGCTCTGACATTCTGCTCCTCTTCTCCTATATTCTTCCCAATGAGATGTAGGTAATAGTCCAAAGTCAATCGATGTAAGCATACACTCAAAATCTACTGTAGATCCACAGCCGGAGGCCAGCAATCACCATGAAGAAACCAAGGGTATTTCAGTGTGGAATCCAAGAACCAAGTGCCTCCTAACAATACTGGGAATAAGTCTCCAGCAAGCTTGGGGTAGTGAGAGCCAGAACGCAATAAAGATAACCTACCAAGCAATAAGAAAAGAATAATAAAAAGGCAAAGAGACTCGGAGTGTCAGCGAACTGAAGGCGATAAGAAAGTAACTGCCGCTTTAAGGTAGAAAGCAGTTCTAGGATAGTCAGAAACTGTATGCAGACAACGTACAGTAGAAAGTATTTATACTGAAGAATAGACTCCAAGAAAGGATAACCCGAACACTAGCACCCGATAACCGGGAGATAAGGACCGCAAAGAGGCAGAACGAAAGAGAAATAAAAGAGAAGTGCAAAAACAGACCAACTGGCAAGAACGAAGAAGGACCGCTGGCTGGATGACCGAAAGGATCTCACAAAGGTACGGGACAGGCCGCACGTGAGATAATAAGAAAGCCGTGAAGGAACTGAAAGGATAGTCTGCAAGGTTACAAGAAAGATACAACAAGGAAACGAGCGCAGAAATGCTAGATAGCGGGACAGGAACCGCAAGGGGCAGATAGCAGGACAAGAGGTGCCGTTAGGAAAGTAAACAAACCTTAGAAGTTTACCGGTTAACAGAAGGATATCCCAAATGTGACTGCTAGCGAGAGAGGTAGAAGAGAGTGGAAAAACTAGAGCAAAAGGAAGGCTGGAAGTAGGGACGCTAGAACACTTAACAGGGTCTGGCAGCGTAAACCCAGGAGAAGGATACAAAGCAAGGCTGTCAGGCACTCCTCCACCAATATAGTGGCGGCGGCCATCTTGGAGGAGGACTAGACCGTCAAAACGGTTACTTGAAGCACAATCTTAAAAGTACTTCCATTGCTGCCAACACTTCCATGGGCGATGCATGACATGTGCGGCCTTTGGCTCTGAAGAGGATTTGCTCCACAATTCCCCTAAACAGCATTAACAATGATGAGGAATCATGGAGTATTACTCCATAACATCTGTCAAGATGAATGTTGCAGACCCCTTCTCCGGATGAATGTGGACATAAGTAGACATGTTTTTGCATGCCTTCGATTTACATGGGTGGTTCAGGCTAAGCCCATATATGGTCAGTATGAATTGACTGTCTGGATTCGAGGTTGAATCTGCATTTTGAGAGTTTGCTAAGAAAATGCTAGCAAAACCTGAAATTGAAGTTCACCATGGGTATACATGCAATGCTTTGATTGGTGCTTGGGGGCCCTTACTTTCACCTTGTTTCTCCTTAAAGGTTCGGGATCTGATTTGGTTGTAGAAGGACTGGCACTTGCAGAAGACACTTTAGTGAGGATTGAATGCAAGGAATCTCTGATATAATGTGTAACCTTCTGTTATTCCCGGGGCTGGTGACTGCTAGAAGCAAGAAGACGGGACTTGGAACCTTGAATCAGGATTTTGATTGTAGAGCTCTGGCTAAGTAACACCCGAGCCTCCTCTCTGTGAGGGGAAGAACTCTTTTCTGTGATATGACCCTTTGCTGAACCAGTAGCCCTGCAAAGGGGATGATAACCTAAAAGAGCGGGAGAGCACACCGCACAGAACCAGCTGAAAAGGAACATTAACACGTCAGTAAGGTGGTGGATGTCAAGAGACAATTAAACAGAGTGTAGCCTTGTAGATCTACGTGGGTCAATAGTTCCCTTCCTTCCTAATGGACAATTCCCTTCCTTCCTAGCAGATGGTATCAAAGAGTCCCCCTACAAGAACCAGGAAGATTGCTAACCTGGCACAGGTGAATTCTAAGACAGCAACTCAAGAACAGGGGGTTCCTTACCCGTTAAGGAGGATTTGGGCATGTCAAAGAAGAGTCAGGTAGATTAGCAACGACAAGAGAAAATAACAGAGGGAGATTAGTATGGGAATTCTTGACACGGGCCACACTGGAAGTGCGCGAAGTATGAGGTGGTGCACTTAACTGCAGAGCGTCCTATAGTGCACGGAGGGAAGATCAGAAGGTAAGTAGGTGATCCAAGTAGGCACTGGAGGTGTACACTACAGAGCAGTTCATTGTAACCCGAGGCACGAGGCTGGTGATGACTGTATAGAAGAAAGCTGGTTTTGTAATGTTGGCGTTCACAAGTAGCGGTTGCCAAAAGAAGGCAGTCTGTGTATACAGAGGAGGTAGAGTTCGGATACACTGGTGGTGGTGGAATGCAAACGTAGAGCAGGTGCAGTCCGTGTACACAAAGGAAAGGTTTGGTACACAGTAGGTCATGACATGTAAAATGTAGAGCAGGAGCAATCCGGGTACACAAAAGCAAGGTTCTGTACACGGGAGGTCACAAATGCAAAAATGTGGAGCAGAAGCAGTCCGGGTACACAAAGGCAAGGTTCGGTAGACGGGAGGTCGTAAATGCAACAACGTAGAGCAGGATTAGTCCAGGTACACACAGGCTGGGGCCGGTAAACGGGAGGTCGTAGCCTACATAAAGGCACAAGCAACGAAGACGGAACTTCGATTTGTTGAGCACTTTTAAACAGAAGCAGCATTTGGCGGGCTAAAGACGCTTAAATCCTTTTGATGAGTGAGGCTCTTCGTGCTCATTGGAGGGTCGAGTCTAGTTCCGGGACTGATGGGGGAGCGTAGGAAGTCTGCGGGCAGTAGGCGGCCGCTATAGTCCGTGTCCATGGTAATCTCCAACACCGGAGGAACGGAGTGGTGAAGCGCTGAATGCCTTTTCGAACACTTGGGAATGACGGAATCAAGTGCTGTGGTTTGACACCTTTCAAGATGCTCCTAATAGTGAATCTTTGTTCAGGGCCAATAGAAAAGAACATCAGCTACCAGGATGGTGCTCACTGACACATTGTTTTGCCAGGACCAACCTTAACCTAGACCTCCACCTTGCACCCCCTGGTGCCTTACCTTGCTTGATGGTTGCTGCACTGATACCGGTGGCCTAAAAGGCCAGAGAACAATCAAAGGGTCACTGACTGCTGAGGCAATGGAGACCTGTCATTGCCTAAAATGGACAAACTACTGAAAAATACCACCCTGTTAATGTGGCCAGACCTCGAGGATTTGCTGGAGATAATCTGTGTCTCTTCCTACTTCCTACTGCACCTCCTCAGAGGTACTCTGCCTTTCTTCTCCTTCCCCAGAAGCTCATGGTATCCCAAGCTCTGGTTCTTTCTAGGGTGGACTATTGTAACATCCTCTTTCTAAATCTACCTGCCTCTACTCTCCGCCCTCTGCAACTAATCCAGAACAGGCCTGCAAGATTTGTCCTTGGCCTCAAGCCCTTGGATCGAATCTCTCCAGCTCTGAAATCTCTCCATTGGCTCCCTTTGGATGCAAGGATTAAATTCAAAACCCTCTGCATTGTCCACAAGGCTTTCTGGGGCCTGGGTCCAAAATACCTTCAGCTATCCCTCCGGAAATACCTTCCCTCTCGTGCTCTCCGCTCCTCTACCTCTAACTCCTTCAGGGTCAGTCGTTTCTCAAAGAAACGAGCCGGGGGTAGCTCTGACTTCGGCTGGGGCCTCCCACTGGAACAGCCTCCCTGCCACTCTAAAACTTGAGGAGAACCATCTCCGGTTCCGGAAGCACCTCAAGACTTTCCTCTTTTCTTCTGCCTTCGCTCCCCCTCTCCTCTGCTGATCTGTTCTCTCTTGGCACTGTGCACCTGGCCACCCTCTGTCCTCCGGGCCCAGGTACCTGCTCACCCTGCCACCATCCTGCACTGCCTCCGGGCCACCCCTTGCACTGGGGTCTGTATCTGTACCCATACAGCCCCCCCCTTTTTCTTCCTGCACTTATCAGACCTACCCTGTCTGCTGCCTTAAATCTAGCACTTGTAAATTGCTGACTGCACTACCACTGTTTGTTGCCTTTTATTATTTATTATTATTGCTTCGCACTTTCCACTTCTCCCCCCTTCCATGCACTTTTCCCCTCCCCCTCTCCCATGCACTTACGCGTTCTCAATGTCACTGGGCCTAGTAAGATCACAGTTTTGTTCTCCCCTGTTCCCCTCCCTTGCCTTGTCGCGCTCTGAAACACTTGTGTACGAGCGCAATAGAAATAAAATATCAATATCTCTTGCACACCAAGCTGAACACTTTGCAACTTTCCCTAGCTTGACCTCCTCCATTGTGTAGCATCACCTGCACCTGATCCTGACGTCCTAGGATCTTTGGGGTCTGCACACCAAGATCTTCTGGTCCCTTACTAAACACAGTGTTTGACAGTTCTGATTTGAAACCGCCAAAGACTGCAAGTTAATCAAAGGAACATGAGAATACCTAACCTCTGTGTCCCTGAACGTTTAACCATTCTACCTGATGGTTCTGACCAAGGCTGTCTTGCATGGGAATGAAAGTCTTGCAAAACAAAAGGTGTGATGGCTGGAATGCTTAGTATTAATCTTAACCTCTAGCATTGCTCTGGGCTCCCCTCCAGACCCTCCTTCTTCACCTGCCAAGCTGTTAGAAAAGAGGAAATACCATATGCAAATCAGGCTTGGTCCCTCGAGAACAGGACACAGAGGGAGTCTACCTATACTTCTCTGGAGGCCATCATTATCTTGCCCAACACAGAGGCCCCCTTTCCTAGCGCATTCCACCTATGCCATGCAATGCCCCTTTGATACATTCAAGAAAAGACCAAGGTGTGTTAGCATTACAAAGAATGATCCAACTCACAGCTTGTTGTACAGAAGTCTTCTATCGTCGCAAGAGTTTTCAGGTGGATAGTGCCTGAAACCGTAATACAGACACTGCGACCGTTGGCAACGTAATCCCGAAATAGACCACAGCAACTGTGACCCCTGGGCCTCCCTGTACCAGACCAAAGACAGAAGAAAGTGTCCCCAACGGAATACTGAACCTCTGAAGTGGTCTCTGAAGAAATCTGAGTAAGGGGTGGGGTAAATTTACATACCTGTTCATTTGCCCCCATCCGCCATAGTTACATGGGTGAAATGTCCTGGCTCTATCCCTCTCTCTTGCCCTCTTCTGATTGGTGGTGGTCTACTCTAGGATCCCCTAGTGTAGCCTTACTACAGTGGGACTGAAGAATTTGAATCGCAACCACTGGCACAGTCCATTCACATATTAAACTTATCTGAAAAGTATATCTTTTGGAACTGATGTCTGCAGGGTGTTGGGCCCCAATCCATCTCAGGGCTGGACTTATTACGTTTTAGGGAACTGTTCTAGTGTTGCTCCTTGGGTGTTTTCACTATGTTTCCTTCCTCTGGGTAATTACCTGTACTGTTACACTGGTTTTGAGTCAAAGGCTTTTTGATCTTCTCACAAGAGTGAATGTACATGTTAATTCATAGTCATTGTGTCACAATACTTACTCAGACGTTTCCTTGCTAAATATGCATTTTAAAGGCCTAATAAATCATTGTATATTTTTGTACTTGCCTGTCTAACTGGAATTATTGGAGTGCTCTGCGTGTCTCATTGTAGCCCTAGACCACTCTCGCGCCTCTCCTGAGTCTAAGTCTTGCCGTTATCCTACCTACCTTGATTGGGTTTGGCTAAACTTAAGTGTCCCCCTGAACACCCTGTTCAACCTCATAGGTTGGCCTTCCAAATTCCACCACTGGGTTGATTTGGGAAATCCATCTGAACACCTGGGCTTATCTGTTTACCATGTTTCTCTGTGGATGACCTTCTTTGGCTCCCTGTATCATCCTGCTTGCCCTCCTCATGGTCTGGGTCAGGCCTCCCGTGCTCAATCAGTCTCCAGGTCATTTACCTGCCAACTTCCCGGTTTAATTCTGTGGTCGTCCTCCTTGGTGTTGGAAGCTGCCTTTGCCAGAAATGGCTATTGAGACCCCAATGCCTGCCTCATCTGCTCCTCTGGACCAACGTGGGTCATCTGCACGCTAGTTGTCTTCTTGGGACTGTTATCTCTGGCTGGGCATCTCTGGCTCTTTGAATCTTGCTCAGTGTGTTTTCGTGCTCCGCCTTTTATCCGTGTGGGGAAGTGTGATGGAAGTCAGGTGTGTGTAATGATCTGTAATTGACAGACCATAATATTGGGACATGTTAGGTATACGGCTGTGGTGTTAGTCCGTTGTCAAAAGCAATGGCCGTTTCATAGCTACCTGGATGACAGATCCCGGGAACGAGCGGATGAGCCACCTTCAGGTTTCTCACATCTCGAAAGCAAAGCAGAGTTTTGCCTAAACACCAGCTTGATGCTTCCACAAGAGATTTTATTTGGCATTTCAGTTGAATCCGTTCATGTTCTGTGATAACCTAGTCGCCTTTGCGAAGAAACTAAGAAAGCACACGTTTTTCGAATTGAGGGAATTCTTCCCTTCTCCCCAAGTGGGAATCCACCCCTCCCCCTGTGAGGCTACAGAGGTTAGTCTGCTCTGCAATACCCTCCGTAGGGGTAGAGGCAAGAGGGACCTAACCGGGCGAGATTCCCCCTTGGACGGGGAAAAGCACTCACGTTACCATGAGGAACTCCCTAAACATGTACACCTTGTATTTGGGGTCCTCTATGAACGCATAGTCAGTAATTTCCCATAGTAGTCCGAGAAGAAGCATACACAGGGCAAGAAGTGACACTGTTTATTACAACTCGGCAAGCACAAATCAAACCAAACAGTGGAACAGAACTGATTGATGAGAGCTGACAAAACCGCCCACTACGGCTTCATCTTTTATACAGCGAAAACAATATTGGCATAGTGGGAAAAAGTTATACTTCAAGTAACGAGTTGTCGAGTCTCCCACAAAGCTGATTGGTGGGGCTATGTCTAGCCCCTATAGTTGAACATGGGTTAGTAAAAAATGATTGGACCAAACAATCCCACCACCCCCCTGGACCTTCACCTCCCTTGTGGCGCCACATTCCTTCCTGCACCACCCCAAACGTTAGTTGTTGCAAAGATGCTATGTAATCATGCTGACCTCTGTGACTTTATTAACCTGCCATTGGTCAGCACGCATTGAGAAAAAAGACACCCTGAGTTTGTGGGAAGGGAGATATTCACACGGCATCCGACAAATGAGGTGCCCCGTTAATGTCAGCGAGAGCACAATATGCTTGTTGCTGTTCAGGGACACCATATCTCACCTGCTGATTGGCTCCTTTGCGGATTGCCCCTCGCCCTTTATCCTGCTTCCCAACCCACCTGCTATGGGCAATTTGAAACTGTGGATCATACTTTGACTGTACCTTCCCAGACATATTTCTGTGAGCTTAATTTTTCCCCAGTCTCGACGAGCGCCCGCGGTTCGCCGTCTATGTATGTATCAACTGGGCAGTCATTGGCTGGGGGCAGTATGACCCAGAGACCAGTGATTGGTTACTACTAAGAAAGACAGATCAGAAACGAAACTGATACTGATTTTTTTCTATACCGAGGATTTCCGGCATGACGATGGGCAATATTCATGAGCATGTGAATCCATGCCAGACCCATGCTGGAGAACAACAGTTACAGGTAAGTAACTTGTTCCTTTCATTGCATTCCCCCCCTTCAATCGATCTACCCACGATGAGCATGGGGACAGTTTTCTTAAACAAGGTGGACAGCCACTCGGGCACCCAGGCAAACAATGAGTTCCGCCAACTGTGTGATGTTATATTGTGTCTCTTAAATCATTTTCTCATGCAGTGTATGAATCCTTTCGACCGCTTCCGTAATCGTCTCATTAGCGGCGCCATTGGGGGGAACCGCCATGCAGCAACTGCTGCCGATCTTATGGCGACCCCTTCTTCCATTGCTGTAATTAAATTGTGTACAAAAATAACTATTTTGAAGTGCTACCAAAGGCAGGGCCTGGAATTCTTCTCTTACTGCGTGCAGCCCTTTCTCGGTCATGCTGGCCAGCTGTAGCACCTCCTGTCCGGTTTTCTGCAGCCAACCGTATTTGCTGTCGTTGGCCAAAGCCAATGCCTCCATCAAAGTTCATCTGGCGGCTCTCTCCCGCTACACCAGATCTCTGGGACAGTCATTATGGTCAGACCGCCTGGTTAAGGAGTTTGTCAAAGGACTGTTTTGTTCGTTCCCGCCGGTGAATGCTCCAGCCCCGGCGTGGGAACTCAATGTGGTACTGACTAGGCTCATGGGCGCTCCATTTGAACCTATGCAGACAGTTCCATTGAAGTTCTTCTCGTGGAAGACAGCATTCCATGGAGGCCATCGCCTCTGCACGACAAGTGGGTGAGATACGGGCCCTGTCCTGTAAACCCCCTTATTTGACTTTTCACAACACAACAGTAGTGCTGAGGACGCACCCCTCCTTCATGCCCAAGGTGCCGTCGAACTTTCATCTAAACGAGCCCTTGGTGTTGCCAATATTTTTTCCGACGCCTTTGTCGCCGGCTGAGAGGACTTTGCACTTGCTGGATGTCGCTAGAGCGCTGAAGTTCTACGTGAACCGCACAAAGAGTTTCTGAAAAACATTGCAACATTTTGTGAACCTTGGTCCTGTGAACCATGGGAAGGCCCTCTCCAAAGCTTCCATTTCCAGGTGGCTCTCCAGCTGCATCACCCATTGGCACCGGTTGGCAAACCGACTGTTGCCTGGCCGTCCGAGAGCCCATTCGACCAGAGCGATCGCTGCAACTACGCCGTTCTGTCTGGTGTGCCCCTGGTGGACACCTGCAGGGCTGCTACGTGGAGGTTGATGCACATCTTCACTACTTTGCCGACAGGGATTCCAGGGGGTAGTCCAGAGTCGGCCAAGCAGTGCTGCGCAGCCTGTTCGCTTGAAGGTGAGCCTGGTGAGGAGGTAACAGATGCTTATGTTGAGGCTTGCCACCTCCCGTGGTTGTGCATGTGTGTACTGCTATGTATTATTTATTCATGAGCATGTGAATCCATGCCAGACCCCATGCTGGAGACGGAACAAGTTACCTGCCTGTAACTGCTGTTCTCCAGCATGGGTATGGCATGGATTCACATGCGAACCCTCCCGCCTACCCCTCCGCGGCTCTTCTTAGTCCTACTGACACTTTACGTGCTACCAAATATGAAGAGGGCTGCCATTGGCTGGGGGCAGTATGACCCAGAGCTCAGTGATTGGTGGTAGGAGAAAGACAGTTCAGAAATGAAACTCTTCTTTACTGAGGATTCCCAGCCTGACGGGGAATATTCATGAGCAAGTGAATCCATGCCAGACCCATGCTGGAGAACAACAGTTACAGGTAAGTAACTTGTTCCTTATTATTTGATGGTCAAGCTAGCTCCCATCTTAGATATAGGTTTAGATTAGGCATTTTTCCAACCTGCATTTCCAGTTTAATAAACGCCCTTGGACTGTGATCTCTTGTGTCTGTCTTTACTGTTGACACCATGAATTCCTTACAGATGAAAATCTCACTTAGGACTGTATCCCCAATTGTCCATCCTTGTAATATACTACGGCAGCACAAGTATGTCTTATCCCTGTATTCGGATCTATACTTCACGATCCGTCAACAAAGACTATGTCCCCTCCCTCTCTTCTTTTACCTGTATGTTTCCTTCCATGCGGTCCATGTGTGCCACGCAGTCATGCATGTAGTCATCTTTTTCTCTGACTGAAGCACGTTCCCTCGCTGCAGGCTGACCGCCCCATGGCTGTGGAGGTTTGTTCTAGTGAGGTCGCTGATCTCAATGCCAACATTAAAACAGACGCTCCCCGCAGCTCTGAAGATGTTCTTGCAGAGTCGGAGCTGAGTCTCAGAGAGTCCTGAAGTCTCGTAGTAGAATGCTGTCTGTTTTTCTTTTTCTGCCATTTCCTTGGAGCGTATCTTTTGTTTCATTGGAGTGTAAAGGAGCAGCAAAGACTCTTATACCCCTGACCACCACAGAGCGGACTCAGAGCTGAGTCTCAGTCTCCGAGAGCTGTTTGAGCGACCACAACTCCCCTGGTCTGCCACGGTAAGCCGCAACCATTGTCGTACACTTGACCATTTGAATCCCTCCTTTCCCCCCACCCTCTTCATTTGCTCTCCTTCCCTTTTTGCTCTGTTCATCTCTCTGTGCACAACAAAAGAACTACACCGCTGCAAACATGGTTGTCTCCACCAGCCCTTGCACCCGACAACGAGCGAAGCTTCTTCCGCTCTTAGAGCCTTTAAAAAGCGGAATTGCCATGACAGCTATCAAGCTCTCTTGTTCAAGCTGCAACACACTCCCGTACAACGCTATGCAACAAGACATTTCAAACCTTACTAATTTGCAATTAGACAGCGAAAACTGCACATCTTGAGTGCTACCAAGACAGCCTAATGATGTTGACACTGACAAAATGGACGAAATCTCATCAGTGGACACTCCTGCTGATTTTGAACCAGGTGCGAAAATAAACCACAATGAACATGTCACGGAAACCACACCCCATCAAGAAACAGAGAAAATGCAAACAAGCATCCCACTATGTGGCGAACTCCCCATGACCCCTAATAGGGAACAAACGCAGGATGTCTCAGCTTCACACAGCACTCCCCCAGATGTGCCCAATCAAAAAGACACTGAGACCCGGACTCCTTGCTCCCACCGCCTGCAAGCAGAATAATAAAACAGTCAATGAAAGGAAACGTAGTAAAAGCGACGAAAAGCAGGAAAGGTCTGCACAGTTCAAAGCTCTTACGGAAGACACGCAATGAAAAACCCACGATTACTAGACCCATTTTTCCCATCACACTCAGAATATCAAGGGAAATCATGAAGAGCTAATGGAGAGCATGCACAAAAATGCGAAGTCGAACACAAAAAAGACATAACTTACAACACAAAGGATCCCATGTCAACACAAAACAAAAAAGCGCTTCAAGCAGAAAGAATCTGGCACCAAAACTATAACCAATCACAACTGGAAAGCACTAATAGCTGCCTTTTCCCGATAAATCAAGAAAAACATTGTGTTGCTAGACTCTCACTCGACATCACCGAGATCGAGATGATCATGAATGATCAAGAAAAGAGAAATGAAGTCTTAGGCAGCTTCTCACTCATTAAACTCAATTCACAATAATTGGGAAAGACCTCCACTCCCAGACCTGATAAAGCCTTGGCCAGCTCCATCCCACGAGACAACATTGCACTAAATATACAACAAGGAAAAAACAACAAACATAATAAACAAATGCAAACTGTACAAGAACTGCAAAGACCATTGGAAACGAATAAGAACAAAGAGACTCAAAATGCAATTGCGATACCCTGAAGGAAGAACGCACTAACCCTCTACCCACAAGGATGGCCGGACTACAAAATACCATGATAACAGCCTCTAATTTGGCCATCATTCCATTCATCAAATTATACGAATCCATCAATGAGCCAATGCGCGTGACCACGTCACCTTAATCACGATGATACACACAAAACAAATCTATATGGAAACACTGGCCAATAAAATTCAAACTCGAGATACAGAAGCTGAAACTAGTAACACGTGGCAGAACCACCACTTCGATATCGCCAGGCATGACCGCACAGAAAAAGTGCAAATTAACACCATCTTGATAAGACTACTCGCGGCAAAACAAGAAAAATCAAATGACCACGAAACTGCCACAGGAAAATCCACCATTAGCGAAACAACCACAAAGGGTAAGTGTAACGCTCACCTGATTCTCGCAGAGGCGCCGGTCTTGACTGGGCGACTACCGTATCTTCAAAGGTGATGTGTAGCACCCGGTTGGCTCTTTGGGCTGGACCCCTGTGCACTGTATGCCTGACGTGTAGAGTAAGATGTCTGCAGATAGAAAAGATGGGGTTAATGAACTGGGGTTATTGGGGTGTCCCTATCTCTTTCCTCTTCTCCTCTCCTGTAGACCCCCGAAGGTTAACGCTCTCACCTTAGGTAAGTGAATGCCGAGCTCTCCATCTGCCTCGGGGCAGGGTGCTGTAACCAGTTTCTTCACTGGATAGGTAGCGCAGGCCTCTTGACTTCAGAGGACTGCTGTCCGTCGTTTACTGCACGCACGGTAAGTTTCGAGTCATTCAAATGTCTTTAAAGTCTTTAGTAATGATGTCTCTTGTTTTGCAGGGTTCCGGCGATGGCGGATGACGGGCTGAAGTGAGTTGAAGATGGAGCCTGTGTGATGAATAGAAGCGCCTGGAAGCACGTAAGCGCTTGTTGCCTGCTTCACTATGCGCTCTAACTGTCTTTTTATTTTGCAGGTACGAGTTCGGAGCGGCTGCAGGGTGCCGGAATACCCACTGGATTAGATGTGGAAAGGAGTAATGGCACGTGAGTGTTCAAGTTCCCCAATGTCTTTAAACGCACCTTGTTTTGTCTTTCAGATGCGGGATGCAGCGCCGAAGGCCTCCGGAGCGTACGAAGAGTAGGTAAGCCTTTGCCTTTCAGATGCCGGAATGCTAACCTGTTCTTTCTTGTCTTTATAGGTGTTGCTGAAGACTGGATTCAGGATGGTAAGCCTTTGCCTTTCAGATGCCGGAATGCTAACCTGTTCTTTCTTGTCTTTATAGGTGTTGCTGAAGACTGGATTCAGGATGGTAAGCCTTTTTCCTTAGGCCCAGGACCGGATGCAGAAGACACGATGAGCGTTCTGCTGCAGAGGTTGCAGAATAACGCAAAGCAAGATTCATCCACCGGGTGTGGTTTAAATAGCCTCCTGTAGTGCTTAGGTGTCTCCTTCCACAGCCACGCCTAAGTAAGAAAAGAGTTCCTGGTAAGAAAAGAGTTCCTGCCTTCCAGAAGAGTTCCAGTGTTCTGAATCTAGGGAGTGGCTCCAGCCCCACCCAACAGGAAAAGTAGTTCCAAACAGAAGAGGATCAGAGGCTCAACTGGCAGGCAAGTAAGCAGCATGGTCGGCTGAAGGTAAGTCCACCCAAGCATTATGAGCCCGGCGCTTCCAGCGCTGGGACTGGGCATATTTATGAGCCTGGTGCCACTGGCGCCAGGACTGGGTCCAAAAGGTCCCAATTGGGACTGGTTGGCACTCGGAACCTGGGTTATGGATCTGCTTCCAAGGGAGTTGGGAAAACCCTGACCTTTTGGAAGCAGAGATCATGACAGTAAGCCCAAAGATGCCACAGCAAATGCCAACCTAACGCCCCTGACATCAGAACAAATATTGTTCCCACCAGTATTGCCCACCCTACCAAAGGCTCCTGTACGCATTGACAACAATACTGATAAAACAGGCCAACACCTTTCCGGTTAACACAGAACGTGAAAAACCATCGACAGCCGGAACCCCTGCAGATCCTTTCCGATTTTCGATCACCCCAAAAACATCTCGAACAGCATTGGAAAAAATCCACTCCTGTGCTAGTGAAAACAAAAACTGCTGCCAAACCTTCTAGAAAAGGCTCTCGAGCTTTTTGAAGAAATCGGACAATCCCTCAAATCACGACTAAAGCTGCTACATTAAAGGACACCAAAGTCGCTGCTCAGAAGAAAAAAAAAATACTCGATTGAACACAAACCTACAGAAAAATCCACCAATTCAAAAGAGCAGGAACGAGAGGATAAGAACATTCTGGAACTGCTGATGAACTTGTCTACACATGAAGAAATACGTTATGTGACCCAAACAGTAAATAACTCTAGTTCTACTACAGAAAGGACGGTCAATCAACTGTCGAACATCTCCAGCGACACATCATCACTCTACATTATTGATGAATATACAGAAGACAAGACGGGAATTGGCAATAACGGAATACTTACCTTCGAAGAAGTCTCCGATACAGAAGGCGATTGACCAGGACATGCATCCGAACACAAGTACTGCAAAAACACCACAGACTATGAATCTACCTGAACATACCCAGAAAACCATTCCTGGGAAGTAAATGAAGATTCCAAAGCACGGATGAGGGAACAAAACTTCGCTGTCTCATATAATAAACCTGGGAATTTGAACCACTTAATGAAACTTCCAATCTTTACTGACCCGCGTGCACAAAAAAACCAAGAACACAATTGAGATGCACAGACTGCAATTGCTGCACAATGGCTTAATCCTCAATAGCACAGACCTTCTGAGATTGCTTCATGCAATTCCTACACTCCAAAACATCTGATCAGAAGATATAAAAGTAGTAAAATTCCTGCATGACGATCAAACAGATGCCATCATAATTCAAGTCAACTCATGCAATTTGGTTAAAAAAATCATGGAACAATTTAAACAACTGGAAATACTCTACTTCAAATGCTCTACTACTTCAGAAATTCAGAACTTTCCATTTAGTAGAAATGGAAATGAGGAACTGCCCAACCCCACCCCCACACTCCCCACAGAAGACTGGAACACCATCCAACCTTGGACCATTGTGAAGCACCACCGAAAATTGTTTGGGAACAAAAAAGAATGCGGACCACCAACTGCAACAAAAGCAAAATACAGAGAGACCACTCACTGATTACACCTAAGAATGCACTTTTAGAGGGCTCCAGAAGAAAAGAAATGACCACCTACTTATGTCAGCAGAAAGGATATATCCAGACCTCTCGTCTATGCTCTTGGAACACCAGAGGTTCTATGCACTTGTTTGAAAAAGGAAACAACGACCTTGCTTATTACAAAATAATCGGTCTCCAGGAGACATGACTTTCTAAACCGCCCTTCTGCGATGGATACCTGATCCATATGACCCATGCTATGACAAGAACAAAAGGCATTCCCTGCTCCGGTCTCCTGACGCTCTGGAAAGTCGAAGCAAATTTAGAACTAATTGAAGCCCTGTCTCTGAACTTCTGGTTTCAAATAACCATTCTCAAACAGAACTGCTCTTGAGAAGCTCGCATATTCTGAAACAAAAGAGCAGTGTTTGCTTGTCATCTTAAACATCTACTGGAGTCCGTCTCTACCATTGAATTACGGTTTTCTAGACGAGATACTGACCAATATTGACACTCTCTACACGAAATACAAACAGCTACAAATGATCATATGTGGCGACTTAAACCTCCATCTTTTTCAGGAGGGTGGCATCAAAATATCTGACATCCATCTGAATATCAAAGCGAAATTGTGGACGGCAGCAACACGCAGACAAAATGTCATACTTCTCAATGGGAGCACCAAAGGGGATAAACCAGCCAGATCTACCTGGCATAGGGGAAATTCCAACAGATACCTCGACTATATGTATATTTCCCCTAACCTGCAACCAGTCATATTAGAAGTCAGAAACGATCAGCATAGCGACCACGCTAAACTTCTAATGACTTGGAATGCACCACACCGGCGCATGGATAAAATGAAAAATCAGCAAAATAGCCATTAATTCCGGTCTAAACAGACTGCATATACCTGATCAACAGATGGAAGGACTGGAAGAAATATTCAAAACTTCTGACAAAGGTACAAAAGAGAGAATCAATTACCAGTGGCTCCTGATACCTTATCTCTGGAAAAACAAACAGGGACCCATAAACAAAACGGAACATATGCACGCCTATTATGAGGAAATTACTTGCGCAGAGAAACAATTAAGGACGTCCATAAGAACAGCCAAGAAAATAGACCTTACGGATAGATTCCAAAAAAAACTGAAGCCTAAAACAAAAACACAGAAGCTGGCTCAAAAACACCAGAGCCTTGATTGCTCAAAATGATGCAGAATCCATGATGGAAGCCCCGAACAAACGAAATACCATGGATCTCTGGTCTCTGCTCAACCAAAACTATGTCTTGCAACACAGTCTGATCATAGACGTGTCTGAGAACGAATGGGTCGATCATTTCCGTTTACTATATAACACCAATTTGGACCAAGAAAGTTCCAACAAGACCACCAACTTCGAGAAACAAGAATGGTAAAAACTATGGGAATATGATGAAATTTTCACGCACATTAAGTGACTAAACACCTCTAGAGTGCCTGGCCCTGATGGCTTAAGCAACATCCTCATCAAAAGATCGCCAGAAGCATGGGCCAAATTATGTATCCAAATCTTCACCCTCATCTCCGAAAACAAATGTATACCAGACACTTGGAAAACAGCGATTATCGTTCCTGTTTTCAAGAAAGGCGAAAGGAACCAGCCTTCAAACTACCGTCCGTTGGCGATGCTTGACCCGATAGGGAAGTTCTTTGCTTCCTTCCTGGTCAAAAGATTCAACGAGTGGGCCAAGAAAAACAAAAAGCAGGACCCCCGTCAGACCGGAATGCTAGCAATGTTGGCACCAATATCAATTTATTGATTATTAATGTACTGAAGCAGGAATCCCTCAGAACTCGGTCTAACACCCACACCATCTTCATGGATCTCCAAATGGCATTTGACAGCATCAACAGAAATAAGCTGTGGAAGAAACTCCAGAAACAGAACTGTCCTAGCGAGCTGTTGGAACCCATCAAAGCTCTATACAGCGACACCACCATCTGAGTTCGACTAACCCACGATGGAGTTCTCTCTGCTACGATCAACACGAACAACGGATTTAAGCAAGGGTGCCCTCTGGCCACCACCCTATTTAATTTCTACCTCCTCGACATCGGTGAAAATCAAACAATCCCTGCCACTAATCCTTCAAGACTAAATGCGACTTCCGTCCCCTATTGTGATAATGGATAAGACTCCAGTCCGCCTCCAAAAAAGACTGAATAGTCTGCATAAAGGGAAATTATGTGAAAATAAATTACCACAAAACCCAAGCGATGTCACTGGGCCACTGCTCCAAGAAGCAAAATGCCCCTCTACGCCTATATTTAAAGGGGGGAAAAAACTTGAAGTAGTCAAGGAGATTAAATATCTTGGCATCTGGCTCAAGCAGTCTCATGTCGACCTGAACTGGTCCATACACTTCAAGAAAAAAGCTCTCCCTCTAGCCAGACAAGGCTTGATCATCCATAGGAAATATGGTCAATACACTATGAAACCAGTCATAGCCTTCTAACGGCAGAAAGCTGCTGCGATACTATTATATGGGAGCGAATCACTACTTAACATCTCCCGCAACATCTGGACATTGGTGGAAGGCCTATTCTGGCTTAAGGTACTTTCCTTAGCCCTGTCTTTTCCGATGACCAGAGTACGATATAAGTTGGCACTCCAATCACTCGATTCCATCAGAAACTGGAAGCAGCTAGATGTCTATCTAAATACAATCAACAACAATGACATTCCAGCAATAAGGATCTTGACTCTAATGAAGGAAGCATCGAACACTTAAACTCTGGACACATGGAAAGAAGCCTGTTTATACCTACTCGAACAAAATGACATTTCAGTTGAGACTCAGATAAATAGACCCCTGGAGGTGAAAAAGAGAATCAAAGAGAACGACTGGATACAATCCACTCAAGACAAGGCTACATACAAAATGAATATAACTTCTGAGCTAGAAACTAGAGCCCTTAACAAACTACCTCTACATCTGGCAAGATTTCCCTCCAAAACAATCCGAGACCTGTACTTAAGACTTCGCTTCAATATTTTGCCTACCAGAGAACACTTGGCAGCAACCAACCAAATACCAGATGAAGAGAATTTCTGTAGATTCTGCAAACAAATTAACCAAAACGAGACGCTCTGCCATATCTTAAAGAAATGTCCCATTCTCTCCGAGCGCAGTTTCCAATTTAACAACATGACGAATTATCAAAGAACAAGTCATGTGAAGGAGACAAAATGAGGCTCCAGATAATCTCTGGCAAAGACAAAAGGCTGATTATCATGATGATCACAATTGTATTTATTTTTATTTATTTATTGGATATTTGTAAGGCGTCTATATAACAAATGGTGTCTCAAGGCACCACAAGACAAAAAATGAGGGGAGAACAAGGGAGAAAGATGCAATTCCGGTCCTACTAGGCCTTGTGACATTCGAAAAGTGCAAGTGCAGAAAGAAGTGAGAGGGGGTGGGGAATGACAGACTGCACAAAAACAAGTGCTTAGCTGGGAAGGGAAAAGGATGAAGAGGCGAGGTGTAAGAGCCAAGGGAAGGCCAGCGTGCAGGTGCCAGGAAATGCAGTTAAGTGCAGGCCGTGGGGACTGGGGGGGGGGGCTGTGTCCCTGTAGTAATCGGAGCGAACCAGGCAGCCAGTCAATGAGACAGAAGAATGTGTTGGCAGGGGAGTGGGAGAGTGAAGGAGGAGAAAAGGAGGGCCTTGAGGAGCTTCTGGAAAAAAGGAGATCCAGCTCAAGTCCGAGAGGGACAGGGAGACCATTACAGAGGGTGGTTCCTATGGAGGAGAGACATCAACTGTGCACTCTTTGCTTAGAGAAGCATCTGATTCGCAGAGATGTGGAGCTAGTACACCGAAGAGCTCTAACAGGGCGGTGTTTACGGAGAGAGAGTTGGATGTAGTGGGAAACCAGGACCCAGAAAGCATTGTGGATGATGGAGTGTCTGGAATTTGATCCTAGCAGCAATTGGGAGCCAGTGGAGAGATATTGGGGCTGGAGAGATGTTGTCCCTCCAAGAATAAGTCTTGCAGTCCTATTCTATAATTGTTGAAGGGACGAAGGGAGGCAGAAGGAAGATTGAGGAAGAGGCTGTTACAGTAGTCCAGCCTAGAGAGGACCAGAGCGCTGGAGACATTGGGTTTCTGGGGCAAAGGGGAGGAAAGGGAGAATGCCTCTGAAGAGAGGTGGCTAAAAGTGGGCCTTCTTGGAAGGTCCGTGATGTGAGGAGAGAGAGGAATCCAAGATGACACAAGGTTTTGTGCCTCAAGAGGGTGAGGGGAGGGGACCCATATAGGGCAGAAAGAAGGAGGGAGGCAAGGTGGGAGCTGGGGTGAAAAGGATCTTAGTCTTACTGACATTAAGGCAGAGATCATTGGCAGCACACCATGACTGACCAGCAGTCAGACAGTCATGGATGAGAGAGGAGGAAGAGGAGGGAAGCTTGAAGGAGAGCTGCGTGTTGTCTGCATAACACTGGATCAAGGTGGCCAAAAGGGCAAGGTAGATGTTGAAAAGCCACAGCGAGAGGATCGAGCCTTGAGGGATGCCACAGGTGGAGAGAGTGATGGGGGAGAGAAAGGATCCAAGTTCAACCTGGGAAAGTCGGTTGGAGAGAAAGGAGGTCAACAAGTCCAGTGCCAGGACCGTGATGCCCACAGTGTCAGAGCCGATTTGACTGGATGGCACGATTGACCATATCGAAGGCAGGAGGATAAGAATGAATGGAGTGGTAGTCAAGATTAGAGAGCAAGTCATCGTAGGTTGTTCAGTAGAGCAGTTTCCGTCCCTCTGGCAGCTCTGAAGCCAGACTGGTGGTCGTGGAGACAGCCACCAGATTCGGTGTGTTGGGTCAGTTTGGAGATGGGCAGCTTCTCCAGCAGTTTGCCCAGGAAGGGGGGTGATTGAGATAGGGCGATAGTTCGCAAGGGCAGGAGGGGTCCCAAGAGGGCTTTGTAAGGAGGGTATGCACAGAGGAGTGCTTGAAGGGAAGAGGGAAGGAGCCAGTGGCAAAGGAGTGGTTACGGAAATCAGTCGGGGAATGCACAAAGGAGGCAATGTTGTCCTTTATAGTTCTGGAGGAGCATGGGAGCACCTGTTTGGAGGAGACTTTCATAGAGCGGACTAGTCGATAGATCTCATCCGGTGCTATGGGAGTGGAGGAGAAGGAGAGAATTAGGCAAGGGAAGAGGGGAGTCCATGGAGAAATGGCAGCTGGGGAGGGAAGAGGGTGGGAGGGAGGGAGGGGAAGAGGAGATTATGGACAGAATGTCCTGAGTTTTGGAAAATGGGAGGCCAGAGACATACAGAGGATCAGAGATGGCAGGGGAGATGTGGAGACTGCAGAAGGATTGGCTAGTTCATTGCAGATTTTCAACAGTTTGCCAGAGTTGTTAGTGGCCCCAGAGATGCAGGCTTGGATGTGAGTCCTCTCCTTTGAGCGAATGGAGAGTCTCTGTTGCCTCTGGAGCAGGCAACAGGCCAGTTTCAGAGGGTGTGTCTGATGCCCGACAGTTCCGCTCAGCCACTCTGCAATTCAGAGAGGCTAGGTCGGAGTCATACCAGGTGTTGTGCTTGGAGCGAGGCTTTATTTGGATCCTCATGACAGGGGCAAAGATAACCAGGGTGTTGGTGATAGGTTAAGATTAACAAGGGCAGGGTCAGTGTGGGAGTCTGTGGCAGGAGCTGGGAAGGGGCATGAAAGAGGCAGCAAAGGCAGCAACTGACACTTGCTTCATCGGTCGAATGATTGAGAAGGAGACAGGCAGTGCGGGCAGAGGCTTAGTAGGGGGAACTAAGAGATCCAGATGAGAAGACAGGAGGGAATAGTCAGACCAGGAGAGAGGTGTAGTGAGAGGTCTGGAGATAGGAATGTCTGAGGAGATGAGAGCAGAGTAAGTTGGACCAGAAGGATGAATTGTGAGGGAGAGAATGTCTCGGAGGCTGCAAAAGAGTATAGTGGCTGCCTCGAGAGAGTCAAGATGAGTATTGAAGTGACAGAGGAGCAGCAGTTTGGAGGTAGAGGAAAGAAGGAAGAGGTGAGATCAGACCACTCTAGAAAGAAAGAGGCCGACCGGACCAGGGGTCCTATAGATGGTGGAGTCAGCCAGCTAAAGGGTTGGAGAGACGCTGAGCCTGCAGACGAGGCATTCAAGGGAGGAGTAGGATTGAGTGGGAATGATAGTAGCAGGGATCCCATCGGAGAAAATCAATGCCACATTGCCTCCAGACTAGTAAGGCCGGGGCTTGAATAGGATCTTGTAACCCTCAGGCAGGAGTGTGTCAAAAGCTTTGACAGAGCTGGCAGTGAACCATGTCTCAGTGAGGGCGAGAACGTCTAGGTCAAAGTCTTTGAGAAGGAGACCGATATCAGAAGCATGTTTGATGGCAGAACTGAGGGTAGCGAGGAAGGATTCCCTGGGAGAAAGGAAAAGTGTTTCAATTAAACATGAAATATGCTAATATGGATGAGCAAACTATTGAAAAGCTACACAATATGACTGGGAAGCCAGTATTAACACCCTGGAAAAGGGCTTGCACAGTACAGAGTACTGCATCTTTTTGGTCGGATAGACATAAGTGAGTTGAACAATAAAACTCTAACAGGGGTTCAACAGCCCACACCATAAAGGAATCCTAGAATGCACTGAGAAACCCAAACAAGAGGCTAAATAGTGTAAGACAATGTTTAGTGTAGAGAATGTTTTAACGAAAAGGCTGTTCACAAGCTCCATTGAAGAATTGCAGAGACTAATCGTAGAAGTAACAAGAGGATATTTAAGGATCCCAAATGTATGTATAGACTGATACTAGAAGTACCCTAAGGAGAAGGGAGTCATTCTCCAAACCTAAGAGGTAGGGTCAGCTAGGGTAGTTTTGGACAGCAGACTTAATTATTTGGGCTTCCACAATTGACTAGCGAGCACCTTAGTAAGATAGGCAGGGACCACCATAGCTATAGGGAAAGTTGGGCCTTATAAGTCTTATTTTATTAAACCATCCTGGAGCATGTCACATAATCTGTGTCTTTCTTCTGACCCACCATATAGGTTAATGGAAGTATGATGTAGATCAGTAATGCAGAGTGACTGGAATCTTCTCAGGAAGCTCTGTATTCTGCAGATGGCGGCTGCTATGTAGATGTACTTTATTATGTAGCCACATTTCTACCCTCATACTTTTATTTGCATGTATTTGCTGATCATGGACCCCTAGCCACAAGTCCAACAGAAATATGTATTTTTAAAGCGGTAGAGAGGGATAGCAATTGTTTGAATAATCCAATGGTTTACAAAAAAGCTTATCTATGAAACTCTTCAGTGTATATAATTTGGCCACGATTTTTCCAGGGAGAATACACTTTCAAGCAGTACGGATACTCTCCAACTTCCCCAAAGGCTTGCAAATCAGCCTCCAGCTCAGCTGGATAATTCATAGCTTGCAAATTCATTTCCGGAATGGTAGATGGAAGAGATGCCGGAGTGAAATCTGAATCCGTTGGTAGGGCTCTTTTTCTGACCACCTTATTCCTCCTTTCATCTTGCTGCTAGTGTACCATCTTTTATCATAAATCTTGACAAATTTGTAATGTGGGTCCCTTGACACAGGTCCAACCTAAAGTCATTCCACTGGTTGACTATTTTGGTATATCACTAAAAGTCATGAATCTTACAACGGTGAGTCACCAGACAGCATTTGCACTGCTTCTGTTGCCCTGCCCAAGACACCAGGATTGCATGAACGTGATGGAAGGGTGGTTTTACCTTTTCAAATGTGTCTCCAAATGTCAGTGAGTGATGAATGCTGATCGCCCAGCATAGTTGTGGTTTTGTATGTACAGGAAAAGGCATGCCTCAGCAGAAATGCCTCCTAGAGATCCTTGAAGTTGCTGCGATTGGATTGGTGTGAACTGCAGCTGACTTATTTAATTTGTGTTTTTTTAGGGAAGATTCATACTCCCATGGAGTACAAGGGTGAGCTGAGCTCCTATGAAATGAAACTCAGGTATGTGAATACACTATGAATTCTGATTTCCAGCATAGCATTTCATTTTGCGTGTTATGCTCCATGAATAGGATATTATCAGCATTAGTTTTTTTCTTGCAGGCGCAAGCTGGACCTCTTTGCCAATGTAGTGCATGTGTGCAGCTTACCCGGCTATGAAACTAGGCACAACAACCTGGACTTGGTCATCATCCGTGAGCAAACTGAGGGCGAGTACAGCTCCCTGGAACACGAGGTAGGAAGCTCTGACTGAACCACTGAAAGAAAAACCGCAGAACAGCAACAAACCATAGGGACTTCACATGGCTGTTAAACACCCTTGAATCTCTTGTTGCCATTAAGAGGTCCATAATGTATGTTTTTTTTGTTTGTCTTTATATGGCCCAAACCAGCCTGAAGCAATGGACCACTGTACAAGTAAAGTGGGGTTAAAAGAGGTTGGTGCAAGGGAAGGTTACCGATTATAGTAACCTGGATATCTCGTACTACAGGGGTAAGCGACCCCTATGTATTCCCTGAAGATCAGGGTCTGAACTACAGGAGTGTTGGAGCGGTACAGATTGCAACCAGGATGAGGTTCCAGTACGCTAGGAGTTAGCAAGGGGGCCTGTTCCTCCGTTTTCTCTTCGCATGCTACTTTAGTCTCAAGCCTTGCAATAGTCTGGCTCCTAAAGAAGCCTGTTCCACCCAAGCCTGCATGTTTTATATCTACGTCACCTGGTGTTCGGTAGTTGCCTTGTATGTTATGAAATCAGTTTTGAAGGGGTTTGTTGAGTCCCAACAGCTGAATTATGGCCCCATAGACCACCCATTGAGTGTCTGGTGTACATTAACACCCTAAAGGGATAGGGGAAAAGGGAAGTGGATCAGATGATGAAACAAGATACTCTTCTAGTGTTGCAGATCTCTAGAGGGTGAAAAGAAGAAACCTGAGATCAGCATATGCCCTGTCCCGTGATATCCTCATAATTCCCCCAGGTTTAATCAGTAACTAAATTCCTCTTCCCAAAGCTCAGAGGCCAGTTTAGTTTCTCCTAGCTGGCATCTCATGAAATGTACTAGACCAGCACAAGGCTACCAAATTGGAACAAAGCTAAATGAGCTCCTGTGCAAAGGTTCCAGTCTTTTTCGATTCATCTAGCGCTGGGAGCAATGTCCCTAATGGATTATCTAAGTCTGGAAACCTCTTTTATTATGGGTTTCTGTTAGGCAAAGTTTGTATGCAGTACCCTCTGGGACCACTAAACACAACTCAGACTACAGGTATAGGAAACCCAACCTTTGGTAAACGCTTGTACTACACAGTTTTGGTAGCGTGCTGAGCAGCCAGGCTTATCTCAAGAGGGGTCAATGTGAGCTGTAGTGGAGTTACACAGAGATTCACAGTTACAGGTATTCAAATAAACTCTTACACTCGAGGTTTCTTGCATAAGCAATTATTAATTTATCAGTCAGTTACAATAAGCCTTCAGAAGGGAGCAATATAATAGTAACACACAAATACACTTCAATACTGGACACTCTTAGTTCCCAAACCAGTAAAGACCCTTTTGGGATGGCTCACCGTCACAACCTACACCCACAGATGACTTCAATAACAAGGATGCTGGGGACATTAATATCTTACTGTTGGCATTTAGAATACTTTTAGAAGTTGGTAAAAGGCAAAGGTTTTTAGAACAACAAGAGATCACAAATATTCTTAAGCAGGCAAATACTTTTGGATCCTCCAAGAAGAGTCGTACAATTCTATAGGCTAAGCCACAGTCAATGGGCAAAAGTCTTGTATAAGATGAACCACTTCTGGTAAATAAATGGACAAGTCTTTGCACAAGTTCTTAGGAGTCTTTGATGAAAAGAAGAATGAAATATAGGGCTGCAAGCTGATTAGGCTTGTGAGTTGTAGAAGTTGCAAGCACTCTACAGTTAGAGGTGAGTTCTCTCAGACCTCTGACAGTTCCTTAGAAATGAAGAAAAAGAGGCAGCTGATGACCTCTGTTCCTGTGCAGCTCTACAGATCTCGCTGCTCCTGGGCCTCAGTCGTGGGGACAACAGGGAGGACATCGGGGAACTTCTACAATGCACTGTGATGGTCAAAACTCGCAACCGGCAAACTTCACTTTCAGTGGCTGTTCAGTGTTTCAGCTCCTCACGTGCAACACTGTGGTTCCTGGCTGTCGAGATGGACTTTCCTTGCCTCTGGGGTCCTGCACTCTGTTGAGGGGGCTCGGGCTCGGTCAGTCCTGCTTCTTGTCTCGAGGATCTTCCAAAGGCTCTAGGCCAGCTTAAAAGTAACGCACACAATCTGGTGTTCCTCTTCCTGGCTATACGGTTTCCAGCAGCAACTCTGTGGAAATTTAACCAGCTCTGAGCTGGATGTCCAGGTGGCTTACTTGATTGGTCCCACCAACTCAAGGGGAGTAGACGTCCTTGCAGGGGCTTCTCTTCTATCGATGTAAACTTGGCGTTTCGGCACTGCAGCAGGGCTTCACTGGCCAAACCAACGGTCCAGGAGTTGCAGCAGGCGTCCTCTTCAAGTTCATCTTCGGTTCCTTTGTCCAGTGGTCGACTCTGCCTTCCAAGCCAAAAGACTCACCTTTTATTCAGTTCTCTCCCATTCATTCCAACCTAGCTGTCAGTCACCCAGCAGGGTGGCTGTCCTTGCCGGATAGTCAGCTGGCCAATCATCACAGAGTGCATTTGGGTCTCCTAGGAGACTAAGCACAGGGAGTTTCGGGCACCTCCCTCACTTCCTGCCTACCCCTGACACTCTGGAGCCAGAGGCGGGTTTCACTCATGAATGCTGCCAAAGGCGAAATGAACAAAGAGACCAAACCTGGTTTGCCATGCAGAGCAAATCTCAAAAAGGACCATTCCACAAAGAAATGGTGAAAAAAGAAAACTGGGGGCCATTTTGACAAAGATGGCTCACGTAGGAGCTTTACTATAGCTGCAAACGCAGCCCGCGGTAAAGGAACTCCATGGTAATTCAAACGAAATCACTGTCCCCAGCCATTCGGTGCGAAAAGCGTAACAAAAATGTTTTACATGAGAAACTAGACAAAGGGGATACTAGGTAACCCCTCCAGCACTCTGTTGTAAGATAGGGTGTGCTGAGTCTAGAAAGTTACAATGGTAAGTAAAGTCAATTTCACTTTTACTGCTCTTGGAAACAGTAGTTTATCCAAGAGACAGTATTTAAACCTTGCGGAAATCCGAAAGACTTCCCTGTGCCACTGCACTGAAGGTGTTGTGTGACACAATGTAAACGATGATGCCTATGGAGTTGGTCAGACTCCACAACCAATAGAAACACAGTGTATAAAATCACATTAAAATACATGAGAGAGTGTGAAAAAAGTGTCACTCTCTCAAGGTTAAAAACATCAAGCCCTCAAAATCCAGCAAAGTTGGTGGGGGTCTCTAAGGTGGATGGAATTAGCACATTTCTGAGAATTCTCCCTAACAGTTTTTATTTGGCCTAATCCCCATGCTGTCCTTACACAAAATATTGTAGATTTATGTAAAAGTGAAGTGGCTAATAGGAGCCAATGGTAATGGAATGTAAAAAAAAATCAGCTAATGCGACTGGGGCTAGGTACATTGTATGAATACCTAGTGTGCATGAATTCTATTTGAATAACGGACTCAAGAATTTTTACCTACAATTCTGTATTAGACAGCAAGAAGTTCTTGAGTTTGTGAATCCGAGGGTGAGAATCCATGCTAGTATGAAGTGGACCGGAGGTTGTAAGCATTACTTTGTCTTGGGTAACACAAAAGCACTCGTGCGCTTTGATGGTGAAATTTAGACTAAATATTTTACCGTTAAAGTGCGAATCTCACGAATGGCGTAAAGGGAAAGAGTTGTGTGGGTGTAATTGTGTTAAGTTATGTTAAGTTCATTGTTCCGGTTTTATAGTCTGTAGAAGTGTGCATTGCATGAGGTTGGGGTGGCCTGCTAATGGGGGGTGGTTGTTATATAGTTGGTCTGTTTATCCTCCAAGGGTGGTAGAAGATGTAGTCGATTTTATGTTGTTTGGCCAGTGTTCAAGGATACGTGGCAGCAAACTCTTCTCACCATTCCAAGAGGAATTACATTTGATCAGTTATTTTGCTTTTCTCTTTTTAATGGTCTGTAAAGAGCCAGTAGCTTTGTAGGAGGGCATTTATGTAAGGCTGCTAAAATAAGAAGATGGTTTCTATCTTCAATTGTAAATTGAACTATTATTTGATGGTTGTACTGAGGTTACCAGTCAATTGGTCAAACATTTGGTCGACAGGACAACTGGTCGACACCATTTGGTCGAATGCCAAATGGTCGAATTTTTTTTTTTTTTTTACCCCTTTTTTTGGTTTTTTTTGGGGGGGGGTCCTCCAGGGGGGTCCCCCCCCCCCCCCAACCACTTTTTTTTCTTTTTTTTTCCCCCCACACGAAAACCCACAAAACATATATAAAAAAAAAAAAATTCAACCATTGGGCATTCGACCAAATGGTGTCGACCAAATTGCAGTCGACCAGTTTGCTGTCGACCAATTGACTGGACACCTTGTACTGAACGTTACATGTTTTATTGTCTGAACTCTTATGGGGTGTATTTCACTACGCAATAAGAGTACAAAGGAAGAGAGGCCAGCACAAGGATGCTCACCTCAAGATTCACAGCTATTGCCAGTGGAAGCCCATTCAATTTGTCCAAAGGGGTACCCAAGTGTTGGGATGAACATCCTACATCCACAAGTGAGAGGAAATATAAACTAAAAAACAACCATGAAGAACAAGTTTGAACACACATCGAAGGCCAAAGATCCAGCCCGCGATCAGATTTACCGGTCATTCCCACATATCCCTTTACTGAGAGGTAAAATGGAGAACACCATTCACACATGCATTGCCGGTTAAATTATGCAGAAAGATGGCAGATACAGTTGACCAGCAATTATGCGCCAAGATGCACACATAGGGTAAGGTGCAAGCAAGTAGGCCCATGAAGCACGAACCCTGAACAGAGATAGAGTAAGCATTCTTTAGACAAAGTAAGCAGTTAATGGGCTCAGGCTATGAGCCTGGCATATCAGCAGTAGGGGCAATTTGCTTAAATGACACAATGATAGCAGCTAGCAAAATTCATGCGTAGATAGATGCATACATAACTAGGCTAAGCTAGGAAAGGAATGGCAACAACAGAATAACATCACCTGATGCAACCTTGACCATGTTGTGCCATGTCAATGCCATTGCATCGTATGAAGCATCCGCAACTAATCAATGAAGGTTGACTCTTTTTAACCACAGACAATTGCCTCAAGATCGCCAGGGCTATCAACTTCTGATCCAAGTTGGATTACTGAAACTCCCTCCTTGGAGGCACCTCGGAGCAAAATCTAAATAAGTTGCCAACTATACAGAACAATGATTTGAGAGCAGCCTTTGGCCTTAACAAACATGAGCATATCTCGGCAGCAAGAAAAGAAGCACTCTGTGCCCCAGTCAGAGAACAAATAAAATTTAAAATTCTCAACATCACCCACCACTGCCTCAACAACACTGCTCCTCGCTACCTGTCCCAGAGACTCTCCAAGCCGGCCGCCGTCGGTCCCATATGCCAATTGCCTATCTATTCCAAGATTCAAGCGGGCTAAAGCTGGTGGCTCCTGCTTTCCTGTCTCTGCTGCCACGCTCTATAACTCCCTCCCACCAGCCTTCAGAGTGGCGTGAAGTGGAGGGGCAGGGTAAAGCCCCCAATATAATAGCACGAGGTCTGATTCGGGGGAAATCCCCACACCCAAGAAACTGAAAAGTCAAAAAATGTGATCTCGTAAACTGAGACAGATATGGACGGTATTACCCAAATTGTTCGTTTACAATTGTTCGAATGAACAATTGACCGAAAATTTGTATACAACCATATGGACATCGCAGGATTTCCATTGCTGTCTTAACTAGTTCTAGACTTGTCAACATCTTTTAACGGGTTGTGATGTCATAAATGAAGCATTGTTCTACAAAAACCTAAGGTAGGCTGGGGTTGGTTAGTGGGGCACACTACATATCATATCTATATGGAGTTATTGTTTTGATTGGATATGCATAATCTGGTGGCTCCACCTGCGACGCCTCCTAAATTTTGCAAGTAAAGGCATGTCCGGTAAGTGCTTTATAATTAGTTAGTGCAACAAAGTGTGAACTGGTCCAGAAGGTGAGTATAAATTGGTAAGTGGCGGTCTTCTCAGCCTTGGTACCTTAGATGGTTACCAGCCCATGAGCAACAATTCAAGGTGATGAGAACAGCCCCAAAGTGGCTGTCTGTACCAATAAGGTTACCATCTCCGATCCTCTTGGCCTTGAGCTTAGTACATTTATCTTTCATCCTGGTATTATTTTGTATAGTCTTGTTCTTGTGCGTCTTGCGTTACAGCGTAGCAAACGAGTATATGTCCTCTATGTGGGTCAAAAGCGTGTTCTTCATGTCTAAGAAAGATTTAACCGAAGTATTTGTGTAGCTTTGTGCAGGGATGCATATGTGCTTCATGTCTAAAGCATCTACATATTCGTCTTAGTCGTGACATCATCGAATCTCTGCACGGTCACAGTCTGCTCCATCATCTGCAAGTTTATTTCCTCTGCAACATCAGCAAAATAAGGGTCTGAATGGTTGTCTGAGTGAATAGCGGTACTCGCATCTGCGGTACAGTGACGATGGAGAGGAGGGGGCTAGGAACAATGTACATCGGTAATTTCTGTATCGTCGACATTCATCTGTCCCTCTTCAATCCCCCCCTCTGGTCGAGACACACTTCTGCAAAGGTCCTCCTTATTGACATATTGCCTTTGTCGTCCGCTATGCCGCTTTGCTACTTCACATGTTCGTCCACACTGCAGGTCATGTCGCAGCACTCTATTTGGTTTTGCACCGTGCTTATCATCCCACGTAGTTGCCGGGCGATAAAAGAATTTCGTGCCTGAAGGAAAAAAGTGTTAGGGAGAATTCTCTCTTTAGGCTGAATTTCCTAACCTAGTGAGTCCCCCAGCAGATTTGCTGGATTTCTGGAGTTTGTTTTTTCCTCCTGCCAAGAGTGAGACTCTTTTCCTCCCACTCTTGGACATGATTTATGGTATTCCTTTGACTGTGAATGTGTTTTATGGGCTATGGGGTCCTTTACTCCGTAGGGTCTCATGTGTTTTTACGATGTGTGTTACACAGCACCCTCCGTGCAGTAACACAGGGGTGTCATAGTGACACCCCACCATAGACTCCATACCCTGGGACTGACTACTGTCTCCCAGGGCGTGTAAAGTCACCATTGGCTTTACTAGTCCCAATTTATTAACAGAAACCAGTACAAACCATCATATTGTGGACGTACTGGTCGGGGCAATTCGATTGCCCCGGGCTCTGTTAGTCGAGGGGGCACGTCTCCCTCTCCCCTGTGCGAGTTTTGGCTGGTGGCAGTGGAAACTACTTTTTATATTCGACCGCAAATATTTTCCTATGGGATTTTCCCATTGTTCGAGGCTACCAACTTTAATTATTTAATTCTCATAGCCTCGAACATACCGCCGGTTTATTTAATTAATATTAATTCTCTGGTTGGTATTTCTTGCCAAGACCCGATTCTAAAATGGCGTTTGTGTTCTCTTCTGTGACTCCAATCCAAGTCGAGCCCTTTGTTCCAGTTTTTGGCGGGCTTCTCCACAGGCCAATCACACAAAAGTGCGACTAGAGTTACCAAGGTAACTCTGTCTGGGTACCACAGGGGGTGTGGGAGGGGGTTTAGGCACCGTGGACTGAGTTACCTTGGTAACTCTAGTCGCACTATTTGTGTGATTGGCCCAAGTGGTGAGCCAGCATGTTTGATTGACAGCTAGGCTGAGTGAATGAGGGTTTTCTGCATAAAAGCAGGGCTTTGGGGATTGGAACTTCAGAAGTCGCCACAGGACCTGAGAATCCGACGAGGGACAAGCTGAGCCGACCTACCACGACGACACCACCGGTGGAGCCCTGCAGAACCGACTCACCACTTCCCGACGACAGAGAAGATCTCCCGGCTGGAGAGGCTTCTTCCCCTGACTGGTGGGCACAACCAGTTTACCTTTCTTTCTTCGCACCCCAGCCCGGTTTGTGGTCGAACTGCCCGTGCCAAGCACCCCGGTGGCCGGACAGCCACTCACCCCTGAACCGCGAATCACCAGACCGCTCCATGTACCTGAGAAACTCAGCGGCTGGTTTCTTCCCTGGCAGTGCAACGGACTCCTGTCTTCCTCCACGACGAGATCCTCTCTTCCCCCGGATGAAGCACCGACTTGCATCCGCTGCCGGGAACAACTGCCCCTGCTGGAGCGTTCTCACCAGTTTAAGGTACTGTGTCCGCCAGGCCTCCCTTTCTAAAGATTGCTACAAGGTAATAATAACCCCTTAACCTTCTGGACTGGGCTGGCCGCCTTGACCCTCTAACTGGTCCCTTTCTTTGGTCCAACTCCTTTTTGAACCTTTACAAGACTTTCGTGCACTGCAACCGTGTGACCTTGGACACATTTCGTTTGGATCCTCTGAAAGTGGGACCAGCCTCTTGAACTCTAACTTCACCGTTTTACTTTGCCTTCCTCTCTTGTTATGTTCTGGTAAAAGTGTTGGGATCTGTTTCAACTTTTTCTTTGTTCTTCTCTCCCTTTTTAAAACAAACTATTAGAGTGCCATCTACGTTAAGCGCCTACCGCTGTCTGAAAATAAGTGGAGCTTTACTTAAGACTTGTCTAATATTCTTTTAAGGGAGTGTATATCTTTTAGTGACCGTGTTTTTGAATTGCTTACTATTAGTGCCTGTGTGTTTTTCTAGATGTGGTTTTAAATAAATAATTATATCTCTTTTACACCAAGCCCTGGTCAGTGTTTACTTGTTCTACTGTGTTGTCTTGACCTATTGTGAATACTCTGTATACTGCCTAACTCTTCTTGAGGGAAGTCTGACTGCTCAGCCACAGCTACCAACTGAATCTGTGTGATACAGACTGCTACCAAGTGGGTTTACTGCCAAACAACTGTAGTCCTAAATCTTTTGCAGTGGTCCCAGAGGGAACTGCACAGGTTTCTGCCTAACACTGGTGTACAGTGGTGGGATTTGTATTGAGTATACACTTTAGAGTGCTTGTTGAACACTTTAGGACAACTAACCACAGAGCTTAGCACTAAAAAGTTGATTTTCTAACTATGTCTGCTATGGAGAGTTATACCCTAGAATCATCGTCTGCCAAAACTGCTGATTGCTTAAAAGTATTGTGTAGACATAAGAATCTCTCTGAGAAGGGCAAGAAAATGGAACTTATAGAAAGATTGTTAGAAAATCAAAGTCTGGGTGGTATAGAGTAATCTACCCCCCCAGCAAATGTAGAAAACAGTAATGGTATTGATCTGAATCAAAGTCTTGATAATGAGTCAGAAGAGGAAAGTGAACCTAATGAAGTTAGCCACTCTGAGCATCTGTCTGCCTTACCTACTGTACCTACTGGGCCTATACCAGGTCCCACATGTAACCCTGCTTATTTTTGAACTTGAATAAATGAAGCTTGAATTAGATTACAAACGTTTTTTTAGCTCAATCTGAAAGAAACCAAGAGCTAGAGTTCAGAAGAATGAATGCCCAAGCTGAGCAGAAGCAAGCTGAGTTAAGACTCAGAGAAATGGAGCTTAATCATGAATTAGAAATGAAAAAGTTGTCTGTGGAAAATGCTTCTCTCTCCTCTGGTTCTTCTAGGAGTTCCAGTCCCAAAAGACCCTGGATGCCTAAGGAATTGGTGGGTATGCATGAACCTAGATTGGATGTGTTGAAAATGTTTGAGTATAATCATGGGCTCCAGGACGTCACAGGGAATGAGTTACTTCCCTGGTTGTTCTCTAGGCTTCCCCCTGTTGCAACTGATGTGGTAATGGAGTTGGGGGAGGTGGATAAGAAGGATTATGAATGTGTGAAGCTAGCTTTGATAGCTAAATTTGGGAAGACCCCCTTCCCAGTACCTTAAGAGGTTTAGGACCCTCAAAAAGCATGATGGTACCCCTTGGGCTACCTGGGTGAGTGAAAGTTTGAAAAACTTAGAGGGATGGATTAAGGGTTACAGAGTTAACACTTATGAAGGAATGAAGAATCTTGTAATGTTGGAGTCAATTTATGATGCCTGCTCTCCTGAGCTCAGACAGCACTTGGCTAATTCAAAGGAATTAGATTCCAGGAAGTTAGCTAAGGCTGCTGACTTGTGGGTTGCCATCAGGGCCACTCACAAGGATTCTGGGGCTACTCAGAAAAAGGATGAGGGAAAACGGCCCCAAAGAGAATTCTAATAATTCCAATTCCAAAGAGGGCCCCAAACAGAACCAAAAGGGTAAGCCACCAGGGAAACCAAATCAGGCTAGTGTACCTCCTGGTGCGAAACCAGAAGGAGGTCAGAACAAGCCACCATTCCAGAAAACATTTGGTAAATGCTTTGTTTGTGGCTCTACTGACCATGTGAAAGGAGATCCCAGATGTAAGGGTAAACCTTCAGGGGTCCAGCTTGTCTCCTTAGCCTTCGCTCCAGAGGAGGAAGTCCAAATGGCAAGTGGAAACTTTATATTACTGCCTGATGAACCCATTGTAGTCTCAGCTAGTGTTTCTTTAGTGTCTCTGGGTCTGTGGAAACAACAGAACTTAGATGTCTATAATTCTATCCCAGATAATACTAAAGAGTATTATAAGGACAGTGTCCAGGTGAATGGTAAGGAGACTCCTGCCATTAGGGACACTGGGGCCAGCATAACTGTGGTGGACAAATCATTTTTTTCAGGCTGAGGATGTTGCTAAGGCACCCAAACGCCTCACCAAGTTAGCTGGAGGGCCTGTGCAGATGCTTCCCCAATTACCAGTTCTCATCCAGTGTAATGACATGACTGTGAAGATACCTGTCAGCATACAAAGTGAGGTGCCAGGAAGGGTTCTTCTGGGTAATGACTTGAAAACTCTTGGAGTAGTGTCACATACCCCCAGACCACCTAGTAAAAGGTTACAGGAGCTCACCAGACCTGCAAGGGAGATAACCATGAGAGGTACTCCCAAGGAGATGATGAAGAAAGAGATCACTCCTGCTCCACTGGAGATGTCAGCCACTTTCTCTAAGAAAATAGAAGAAAAAGGGAAACCTAAAACTTCTAAAAAGAACCTCACAGCCAGCACTCCAGTGCAGCCAACAAGGTCTTCCCCTAGGTTGTCCAAAGTTACACCAGTAACTCCCCCGCCAGCTGAGGCTGAGAGGGAGGTACAACCCTGTGTGGTTGAACTAGACTCTGAAGAAGAGCTAGTAGAAGGCCAGGAACTAATTGGAGATCTGGATCCTGTTGACCATCCTGAGCTGCAGTCTTTACTGGCAGAAGGTGGACCCAACAGGGCAGACTTCAGTAAGGGACAGAGAGAATGACCAACTCTGGAAGGTCTTCGCCACCAGGCAGATGCTCAGGCTGAAGGGCAAGAGCCTGGGAAATATAGGTTACACTGGGAAGATGGCCTCTTCTACAGTGAACCAACCGAGTCTGCACCTGGGGACAAAAAACGACTTGTAGTACCCCAAGAGAACAGACCACAGTTCTTGCAGTTAGCCCATGACATTCCTTTGGCTGGCCACTTGAGTTTCAAGAAGACTAAGGAAAGGCTCTCACTCTACTTCTATTGGCCAAAGATGGGGGCCGAAGTGGAAAAACACTGCAGGAGCTGCCACACCTGCCAGACCTCTGGTAAGGTTGGCTCCAAGAAAGTGGCACCTTAGTGCCTCTCCCAGTTGTGGGAGTCCATTTGAGAGAGTAGGGATCGACATTGTTGGTCCCCTTGTTCCTCCAACTTCCTCAGGCAACAGGTTTATACTTGTTGTAGTAGACCATGCTACTAGGTACCCTGAGGCAATTCCTTTGAGGACTGTTACAGCTCCGGCTGTGGCTAAGGCCCTCCTTGGTATTTTTACCAGGGTTGGGTTTCCTAAGGAAGTAATCTCTGACAGGGGGTCAAATTTTATGTCCCACTACATGAAAGCCATGTGGAAAACCTGCGGAGTTACTTGCAAGTTCTCAACCGCATACCACCCTCAGAGAAATGGGCTGGTTGAAAGGTTCAACAGAACCATGAAGAGCATGATAGGTGCTTTAGAGGACCCCCTTAAAAGAAAGTGGGACATTCTACTGCCATGCCTTCTCTTTGCTTATAGAGAAGTCCCTAAGGAGGGAGTAGGTTATTCTCCCTTTGAACTTCTTTATGGTCATCCGGTCAGAGGTCCGTTGTCCCTGATCAAGGAGGGGTTGGAGAGTGCTCCTTCCCCCAAGCCAGTCAGAGTGACTGACTATGTGATAGGTCTCCGGAGGAGAATGTCACAAATGATGGCAGAACCAAGTGATAACTTGAAAGCTGGACAGGCATTGGTCAAGCACTGGCATGACCAAAAGGCTAACATGGTTGAGTTTACTCAGGACCAGCTAGTTCTCGTTATGATTCCAACAAGGCAGAGGGCCTTCCAAGACAAATGGATGGGACCCTTCAAAGTTGTGGGTAAACTGGAGAGGTCAACTATCTGATGGACTTGGGCAACCCCAAGGAGGCTCCGACCGTCTTCCACACCAACAGACTAAAAGCGTATGTCTCCAGACATGATGTAGGAGCTTTGCTTCTAGCATCATCAGAGGAAGAAGAAGAGAGTGAAGCTCTTCCTGATCTCCTCAGAGCCTTACCTGTAGACGAAAAAATTGAAGGAGTAAATCTCTCTTCAAATCTGACACCTGAGCAACAGGAAGAGTACAAATCTATGTTAAATCAGTTTGCCTCCCTGTTCTCACTTTCACCAGGCTTGACCCCTTGGGGACAGCATGACATACTCACTGGTGACTGTCTGCCAGTCAAAAGCAGAGGATATCGAATGTCAGAAAATGTAAGAACCCACATCAAAGGTGAGGTCAACAAGATGCTTGATCTCGGGGTAATAGAGCCCTCTACTAGTCCATGGTCTAGCCCAGTTGTGTTAGTACCAAAGGCAGGATCTAAAGAACTTAGATTCTGTGTGGATTATAGAGCTCTTAATGCAGTCACTAAGACTGATGCCAACCCTTTGCCAAGGACAGATGAGTTGGTGGATGGACTTGGTGCAGCCAAGTTCCTCAGCACATTTGACTTGACGTCAGGCTATTGGCAAATAGCCCTGACAGACCATGCCAAGGAGAAAACTGCATTTTCTACCCCAGTCGGCTTATACCAGTTTAAGGTTATGCCTTTTGGATTGAAAAATGCACCTGCTACGTTTCAAAGGATGGTAAACCAGGTTCTGAATGGGATGGAGGACTTCTGCATGGCATACTTGGATGACATAGCAGTGTTCAGCAATTCCTGTGAAGAACATGTGGACCACCTGAGATATGCTTTGCAGGCTCTTGGAAAGGCCAATCTGACCATAAAGGCAAGTAAATGCCAGATTGGACAGAGTAAAGTGGTCTACCTTGGACATGAGGTAGGAGGTGGAGAAATAAGGCCTTTGCCCAGTAAGATTGAAGCTGTGCAAAATTGGACAACACCTACTACTCAGACCCAGGTGAGAGCCTTCTTAGGTCTTACTGGGTATTACAGGAATTTCATTGAGAACCATGGGTCCATAGCTTCTCCACTGAATGTCATCTCCTCTCCTAAATTCCCTAAAAAGGTTAGATGGAATGAGGAATGCAATCAGGCCTTTGAAACCCTGAAAAAGGCTCTTTGCCAAGCCCCAGTACTTAGAGCACCTGCCTATCACCAAACTTTCATTGTGCAAACAGATGCTGCAAATGTAGGAATAGGTGCAGTCCTCAGTCAACTGGATGGGAAAGGTAGGGAGCACCCCATTTGCTTCATCAGCCGAAAGCTGAAGGATCCTGAGACAAGGTGGGCAACAATCGAAAGAGAATGCTTTGCTATTGTGTGGGCACTGAAGAAGTTTAGGCCATACTTGTATGGTTCTACTTTTGTCATTCAGACTGACCACCAACCCTTGACCCTTGAGATGGTTAATGCAAATGAAAGGGGAAAATCCAAAACTATTGAGATGGTCAATCTGCCTTCAAGGGTTTGATTTCACCATTGAGCACAGGTCAGGGTGTCACCATCAGAATGCTGATGGACTCTCTAGGATGTATGTCATCGACTAGAGGTATGAGGTTCATCCAGGAGTGGATTAAATTCTCCTGTCCCTTAGTCTGTGGGGGGGCGAGTGTTAGGGAGAATTCTCTCTTTAGGCTGAATTTCCTAACCTAGTGAGTCCCCCAGCAGATTTGCTGGATTTCTGGAGTTTGTTTTTTTCCTCCTGCCAAGAGTGAGACTCTTTTCCTCCCACTCTTGGACATGATTTATGGTATTCCTTTGACTGTGAATGTGTTTTATGGGCTATGGGGTCCTTTACTCCGTAGGGTCTCATGTGTTTTTACGATGTGTGTTACACAGCACCCTCCGTGCAGTAACACAGGGGTGTCATAGTGACACCCCACCATAGACTCCATACCCTGGGACTGACTACTGTCTCCCAGGGCATGTAAAGTCACCATTGGCTTTACTAGTCCCAATTTATTAACAGAAACCAGTACAAACCATCATATTGTGGACGTACTGGTCGGGGCAATTCGATTGCCCCGGGCTCTGTTAGTCGAGGGGGCACGTCTCCCTCTCCCCTGTGCGAGTTTTGGCTGGTGGCAGTGGAAACTACTTTTTATATTCGACCGCAAATATTTTCCTATGGGATTTTCCCATTGTTCGAGGCTACCAACTTTAATTATTTAATTCTCATAGCCTCGAACATACCGCCGGTTTATTTAATTAATATTAATTCTCTGGTTGGTATTTTTTGCCAAGACTCTATTCTAAAATGGCGTTTGTGTTCTCTTCTGTGACTCCAACCCAAGTCGAGCCCTTTGTTCCACTTTTTAGAGGGCTTCTCCACAGAAGCCTCCAAAAGTGGTGCCACTCTGTCTGGGTAACACAGGGGGTGTGGGAGGGGGTTTAGGCACCCTGGACTGAGTTACCTTGGTAACTCAAGTCGCACTCTTGTGTGATTGGCCCAAGTGTGAGCCGGCCGGCTCACCACTTAGCATGTTTGAGTGACAGCTAGGCTGAGTGAATGGGGGTTTTCTGCATAAAAGCAGGGCTTTGGGGACTGGAACTTCAGAAGTCGCCACAGGACCTGGGAATCCGACGAGGGAGAAGCTGAGCCGACCTACCATGACGACACCACCGGTGGAGCCCTGCAGAACCGACTCACCACTTCCCGACGACAGAGAAGATCTCCCGCTGGAGAGGCTTCTTCCCCTGACTGGTGGGCACAACCAGTTTACCTTTCTTTCTTCGCACCCCAGCCCGGTTTGTGGTCGAACTGCCCGTGCCAAGCACCCCGGCAGCCGGATAGCCACTCACCACTGAACCGCGAATCACCGGACTGCTCCTTGTACCTGAGAAACTCAGCGGGTGGTTTCTTCCCTGGCAGTGCAACGGACTCCTGTCTTCCTCCACGACGAGATCCTCTCTTCCCCTGGACGAATCACCGAGTTGCATCCGCTGCCAGGAACAACTCCCCTCGCTGGAACGTTCTCACCACTTTAAGGTACCGTGTCCGCCAGGCCTCCCTTTCTAAATATTGCTACAAGGTAATAATAACCCCTTAACCTTCTGGACTGGTCTGGCCGCCTTGACCCTCTAATTGGTCCCTTTCTTTGGTCCAACTCCTTTTTGAACCTTTACAAGACTTTCATGCACTGCAACCGTGTGACCTTGGACACATTTCGTTTGGATCCTCTGAAAGTGGATCCGGCCTTTTGAACTCTAACTTCACGGTTTTACTTTGCCTTCCTCTCTTATGTTCTGGTAAAAGTGTTGGGATCTGTTTCAACTTGTTCTCTGCTCTTCTCTCCCTTTTTAAAACGATATATTAGAGGGCCATTTACGTTAAGCGCTCACCGCTGTCTGAAAATAAGTGGAGCTTTACTTAAGACTTGTCTAATATTCTTTTAAAGGAGTGTATATCTTTTAGTGACCGTGTTTTTGAATTTGCCTACTATTAGTGCCTGTGTGTTTTTCTAGATGTGGTTTTAAATAAATAATTATATCTCTTTTACACCAAGCCCTGGTCAGTGTTTACTTGTTCTACTGTGTTCTCTTGACCTATTGTGAATACTCTGTATACTGCCTAACTCTTCTTGAGGGAAGTCTGACTGCTCAGCCACAGCTACCAAGTGAATCTGTGTGGTACAGACTGCTACCAAGTGGGTTTACTGCCAAACACCTGTAGTCCTAAATCTTTTGCAGTGGTCCCAGAGGGAACTGCACAGGTTTCTGCCTAACAAAAAGGAATTCTGCTTCAGGTGTGCCTGCAGCACTTCAAGAGTTTGTGTTTGTTTTGTTTTCGTTTCTACAACTAATATTTTCATCCCCATCGTCTTCTTGGCAGTCTTCTTGCCCTATGCTATAGATACTCTGATGACAAAATGCAAATAGTACTAGTACTAGGGCTGCTTTTAGCACCTTCAGATCCGGTGGCCACCCATGACGGAATCCAGGAAAAGATATACACCAGCCAATCGTCATCTTCCACTGCTGAATTTGTGGTTTCTTCCATCTTGGCATTCAGGTTTGACAGCTGTATTATGGCCTCTGCAATTGTTCCATTATCTTCATAGTGCGCAGGTGCGAATGTGAAACAGGACAGCCCAAACTTTGTGCAAACGCCGCACTCCATAGTAGTGAGAAGATCCAGGACATATCTATTCTGAAGGGTCATGGGTCTTGCGGCTCTGAGTTCTTCCTTTGTGTTGAACCCTTTCACCATTGAATTGATTGTCTGCAACAGCTCCTTTCTGGTAATCTGGAGCCATTTGCCGTTCGCATTAGCCTGGACCCCTAAAACAACAGAAGCAAAGAACATCTCCGTCCTGCTGAATAGTCTATGCTCTTGCCGTATTGCATCGAGTGCTTCTTCTATCCTGGTCGAAATATAATTTCCTTTCCTCACTCTAGTCGGCTCCACAGATCTTCTCTTCCTTTGGTGTGTATACATTTGGGGGAATCCATCTACTTTTATGTCCTTCTGAGGCACTAACAATGCTGGTGTATTCAGCTGCACTAGAGCACATATCCCACCCTAGTTTGGTGGTAGTTGCATGTACGCCTTGGAAGCACAGGCCCAGTAGTGGTCCAATAGTATTACCATGCCGACCTCCATACTAGGTATCTTCAATGTTGGTTTGCAGCCTCTTTTCACTCCAACCTTTACTGGACCATCATTCTAGAAACACAGGGAAGCATTCTTGAGTGGTATTATTGGCAACAGACCTGCTTCGTTTCTGTTAAGACTCGCCACCAGACTAGTGCTGTCGCACAGCGTGGAGGGAGCTTCTGGCCAGGAGAAGGGGAGACGTATTGTAGCTGACAAATTCTTCCTACTGGAAGACTGAAAACAGACCCACGACACACCTGCTGAGGAAGCAAAACAATGCAATTAGTAGCTGTCTTAATCTCAGTAGTAAACGTCCAAGAATGTAGACTGAGTGACCCACCTCACAATATGAGCAACAACCCCTAGATGATAACTAGGTCGTGGGTGGATCAGATATGTGCCCCAGTATTTCTCCCAGCTTAAGGAACGGTAGTCCTGAAACAACAAACCCCCACTGTTAAGTAATAACGTATAGGTGGGCTCAATACTAATATTCCTCTCCATACCGGTGGTAGGAACAGGTGTTGAATAGTCTTGGAAGTCCAAATGTCCTGGAAGCCTACCCGATGGCACGGGGACGCATAAGATAGTCCGGTATCTAAGGTCCAACAGCAACCTATTCAGAACGGCATGCAGATGCCTGCTGTTAGGGAGAATTCTCTTATAAGGCTAATTTCCCAAACCTAGTGAGTCCCCCAGCAGCTTTGCTGGATTTTTGGGGTTTGTTTTTTTCTCCTGCTAAGAGTGAGACTCTTTTCCTCCCACTCTTAGGCATGATTTGAGGTATGTCTTTGACTTGTTATGTGCTTATGGGCTATAGGGTTTCTTTTTACTCCATAGGGTATCATCTGTTTTCGTGTATGTGTTACACAGCACCCTCAGTGCAGTAACACAGGGGTGTCCTAGTGGCCCCCAAACATAGACTCCATACCCTGGGATGGACTACTGTCTCCCAGGGCATGTAAAGTCACCATTGACTAGTCCAAAATTGTGAACAGAACCAGTACAAACCATCATATTGTGGAAGTACTGGAAGGGGTTAATTAGATTGCCCCTGGGTCTGTTTTCAAGGGGGCACTGTCTAGTCCCCCCTTGTCGAGTTTCTGGCTGGTGGCAGTGGTTACCATCAAAATATTCCACCGGAATATTCTCTATGGGATTTCCCATTGATTTTAAACGCACCACTTGTTTGGTGCAATGTTAAAGATACTGCTGGTTTATTTATTTAATATAAATGCCCCAGTTGGGTCTTTTTGCCAGAACTCTTTTCTAAAATGGAATTTGTGTCCGTCTCTGTAACTCTAACCAAGGTCAAGTCTTTGTTCCACTTTTTGGCGGGCTTCTCCACAGAAGCCCTCCAACTGGTGCCACAGGATGTGTGGGGAGGGGAATTGGCTCCCTGGACTGCGTTGCCTGAGCAAGCCTAGTCGCACTCTATTCTGATTGGCCCAGTGGTGAGCCGCCCGGCTCACCACTTAGCATGTGTGAGTGACAGCTAGGCTGTTGAATGGGGTTTTTTCTGCATAAAAGCAGGTCCTTTTGGACTGGAACTTCAGAAGTCGCCACAGGACCTAAGAATCCAAAGAGGGGAGAAGCTGAAGCCATCTGCAACCGACGACACCCCCGGTGGAGCCCTGCTGCAAAGTCCTCACCACTTTCCCGACGATAAGAGAAGATCTTCTGCTGAAAGAGTCTTCTTCCTTTGAGCTGGTGGGATCAACCAGTTTGCCATTTCGCCTTCAAGGACGTTTCTTGGTCGAATCGCCCGTGCCAAGCACCCCGGCGGCTGGATAGCCAAGCTTCACCACTTTGACAGCGAATAAAAGGAACGCACCTTTTAACCGACGAACTCCGCGGCTGGTTTCATCCCTGTGCAGTGCATCGACTCCAAGTTTCCTCCTCGACAAGATCTTCTCTTCCCTTGGTCGAAACCACGAACTGCAACCACTGCCAGGACCAACTGCCACCGCTGGAGCTTCCTCAACTTTAAAAGTAATGTGTTCCACTGGGCCTCCCTTTCCACGGTTTGCTAAAGGTGACCCTTAAATCCTTGGCTTTCCAATTGGGTTGGCCCCAGACCTTCTAACTTTACTTATTGAATCACCCCAACCTCTTTTGAACATTCTGCAAAGACGTTTAGTGCATTTTAAACTGTGTGATCTTAGGCACATTTCGCTTTGCTCCATTTAAAGTGGGCCTGGCCTATGAACTTTGGCTCTACAGTGTGTACTGCCTTCACTTACTTGCTTTGAACTTAGAAAAGTGTTGGGAACTGTTTTATTTTTATGCCCTGCCTTTTTCTCGCCCTTTAACTTAACTATTGGAGTGCCATCTAGGTTACACGCTCACAGCTGTTTTAACAATGACTTGTCTAATAGTTATCAAGGGAGGTGTCTATACTTTACCCGACTGTGTTTTAACTTACTTTTGATTTAGAGTGCTAGTGTATTTTCTAAAGTGTGTTTTAAATAAATAATTATATACTTTTGATACAAAGCTCTGGTCAGTGTTTGTTTGCTCTACTGTGTTTTTAGCCCTATTGTGTATACTGTATATACTGCCCTACTCTTCTTGAGAGAAGTCTGACTGCTCAGCCACAGCTACCAGGTAAATCTGGGTGGTACAGACTGCTACCAATTGGGTTTACTGCTTACTCCTGTAGTCTTAATCTTCTTGCAGTGGTCCCCAAGGGAACTGCACAGGATTCTGCCTAACACCTGCATAATAACAGCACAGACAGCAAGCGTCTTTAGTACGGGTGCTGTAGGTGGGGAAAAACAACGCCCTGAAAAGTTCCAAAAGGGCTGGAGCTGTCCGTAGAACACAAAGCAAATCCAATTCGGAAACAAGGGAGTCCTTAAAGATGGGCAGAGTCCTCAATGGAGCGGGCAAAAAAATAACAAGACATGAGGCCAAGCAGTCCAGATAGCAGGCAAGGTTGTCGATGATGCGGGCGGCGTAGTTCCAAAAGCAAGGCAAAGAAGTCCGTTGTGCGAGCAAGGTAAGTCGGGTTCCGAGGTGAAACAAAGCAGAAGGGCAGAGGCAAGAGCAGTCCATAAGTATCGTAGCCAGGGTCAGTAATACGGGACAAAAACGAGAATACAACAAGGAATAAAGCCATCCAAACAACTACGATTAGGATGCCGTCTGAAGGCGAAGGCAGTCTTTATTTCTTGGCGTCACGTGTCTGCTTGTCACGTGAACGGGAAAGCGTGCTCCTCTTGCTGTCATGGCAATGAGCACAGAACAGCTCTACCCGTCGCCAGGGCAACCTCCAGTGAGACCAAAATGGCATATATCTGTGCCGCAGCCATTGTTTCGTTAGCCTTTAAATTTGAGAGCGTTATCTCGTGGGTAGCAGCCTGGTTCTGAATGGTGCCCTCACTGGCACAGATTGCCTTTCATGCCTCTTGATATGCCTATTCCTGGCAGTTTCCGACCGACGTGAGCAGTTTAGCACTCACCGCCCATTCTTTGAGGCATTCTTCGTTCTCCTTCTGTTCCACTGGCACTGCCAGGAGTGCGTGTGCTTTGCACCTTGTCATCCCTTATACTCATTAATTTCCTGTGAACACTTGTCCATACACCAACAGTTGAGGTCTTTCCACACATCCTGACATTCCCCCTCTTCCTTTTTCCCTGTCTTCGGGCATTGCAACTCTGTGTTACTATTCTAGCTTCTCTGGGCATTTAGTATGTACTGTATCATTTCATCAGAGCGCAAATAATCCTCTGTCATTGCTTTTTTTAATATAGCTGTTGTTATAGGGAAACACCTTTTGTGACATCCACCAGAGTGAGGCCCATTTCCCTTGAAACTCGCTCTTTGTGATGCACAGCGCTAAGTGCATAAGGCATTGTTCTCTTGCTGCTGGAATTTCTGTCGCTACAAATGTCCTGGAAGCGCTCATGACGTAGGGGATGAGAGAACAAACGTAACAGCTTTCTTGAGGTCTCTCTTTCCACCTTGGTCATGTACTGGTACCACATGTTGTTCGTGATGCCAATTTGCCATATACGCATTAACATGTTAAAAATCTGTGTTGGCGCTTCATTTAAGCCTTCTTACTTCTTAGACTGCTCTGCGGACCAGCTCAGTTACAGCTGCGGTTGCTGTGGATGCTAAGGGAACGGATGGTGTGTGTGTGAAGAAGATCGATACAATTGCAGCAGTGATGGACACATATATGCAACACATATGTGTTGTAGATATGCATGCCCCTGGCTTTGATCATGAGCTTGGAACTGATACTTTAGAGGTGTCTGCTTCCACAAAGAACATCTTATTCGGATCCGGATGAAGCAAGAATGCAAGATTTGCCCAGAGGTAAATCAATCCTTGAGAGCCTGAAACTCTCTCTCTGCCTCAGGACTCAAGACACATCTTTCTCCCTTCTTAAGGAGTCTTGGGATTGGAGTCTTTGTTTGGGAGAAGCCTTCAATGAACCTTTTATAAAGGGCAAAGCTTAAAAATCTCTGCACTTCTTTCACTTTGGTTGGACAAGGCCACTCCTTAATTGCCTGAACCTTCCTGGAGTCCATTTCCAGTCCCTTAGGAGAAATCACGAATCCAAGAAACTCCACGGTTTTCTTGTCGAACTGACTCTTCTCCAACTTAGCAAACAAATGATTCTCCCTCAGTTTTTTAAGGACTAGCCTAATGTGACCTTGATGTGCTGTTCGAGGTTTTGAGATTAGATAAGAATGTCGTTAATAGGTGACAAGAATTTCCCAAAACTCACAAAGTACTTCGTTTGTGACGTATTGGAAGGCTGCTGGGGCATTGCACAAGCCAAAGGGCTTCACTTTATATTCATACAATGCATTACAAGACTTGAAGGCTGTCTTCCATTCATCTTCTTCCCTGACTCTCACCAGATGATAAGCTCCCCGAAGATCCACTTTGGAAAAAAGGCTACCTTATTAAGTGCCCAGTAATCAATGCATGTCCTAAGAGTTCCTTCATTTTTAGGGACAGAAAGAAGGGAGAAGCTACAGGGGATTGAGAATGTATGATAAATCCCTTGGCTACATTTTCTGCCAAATATTCCTTGAGGTAGTAGTGTTCCTTTTCCATCAGGGCATAGACTCTACAACGAGGAAAATTTAGCTACAGGTTCCCACTCAATCTTAGAGTCAAAAGGCCTGTGAGGAGGAAGTTCACTGGCCTCTGCTTCATTCATAAAAAACATTCCAGTACTGCTTATAGCACTCTACCGCCACAAACCCTTTAACTGCAGAATTCTCTGGGATCACAGGGTTTTCTAGGACCTGAGAACCCAAGTAATATTCTTTACAAAATTTCGACTCTTAAGTCAATTACCTGCCTCCCCCAGTCAATATGTGGATTATGGAAGGTAGGCCAAGGATTACCTTCAATTGTGGAGCATCTGTGAGCTTGAAAACCAACTCCTCTCCATGATTCCCTGCCAAAATCATAGTCAATGGTGCTGTTTCATGAGTTATTGTCTGGAGGTAAAGACTGCACCATCTACCGCCCTCACTTGCTCAGTGTTAAAAAGGTCTGAAACATCTTGCCCTCCACACCATAACATTCTGGGGCCTGCACAGGGACAGGCATTAGAATTGACATCATTCTCCCACTGCACCATTATCCATCTCCCGACGTCGCTCCTCATCTTCCCTGACAAAAACTGGGGGATCCATACCTCCCCTTGAACCTGTGTCCAATGAGGACCTGCTATCAGACTCCTGAATCCGAGTTACCTTCTCAGTTAATTCTCCACCTTCTTATTCAGACTCAAGTTTTCTCTGTGTGCCACCCTCATCTCCTCCTCTAATTCCCTGATCATCTCGCCCAAGGCGTCCATTGTGGTATCAACAGGGTCATTGACAGTTCGGGCGGACGCTTTTATATTTGGCCTTTCATAGTCGGGAAGGTCCAGGAAATGTCTGAATAAGCTGCTGAACCCCTCAGACCCATATGAGCATGACTCACTCCACTAATCTTAATTACAGCTGAGCGTGGAACACCCCTGGAGGAAAGGGGAAGAATATAAAATAAAAAAACAGCTTCTAGTCTATTCTATCGAATCTGCAGAAAGAAGAAAGAAAACACCATGCATGGTTAACACTAACAGTCTCTTACCTTACCTTCTCCCCAAATACATCCACCCAATTCTTATTTGTACCTATGTATTCCTCTGCATATGCCCAGAGGAAATGTAACCTTGCTGTGTATTCTTTTCCCGGTTTTTAAACCGTGAAGTTGTCTCTTGAACCTCTTTTTAATAATTAGTTAATAATTAGTTCTTAGTAATCAATTATGAAATTAACCTAAACTGTAAAGAGATACTACTAAATATAACAGCTGTCCAGAAAACAAAGATTGACAAGTCTGCTTCCCTCTTGATGACTTTTGCTCACTGAAACTTCAAGAATAAGCTGCTTGTATTTCCACAGCCTTTTTCAATATAAATTCTTGTTGCGCATTAAGCACTGAGGTCTTGAAAACCAAACCAGTCTTTGGGCTCCAAAAATGGTAACCGTGCAGCCTGCAGGTCAAAAAAGGTTACCAATTACCTAAATGGTCACTGTGCTGCCCACGCATATCATTAGGCTCCTCAAAACACTTTTTCTGTCACTGCGCTACTAAAGCAGCAGCTGTTTTTATTATCACTGCACTGCCCACGCAAGATACAAATGTGTCCCAAAGTAGGAAGTGCAACCTGCGGCAAGAAAAAAGCAGGATAAACTCAGCACTACAAAGAGAGGGAGGCCTAGATGCTTCCTGGTTTCCGTGGAAACCGTCTGGGAAGACGTCACGACAAGCGGCCTTCCTCTAATGATCCCACTCCGATGAAAGGAACGGTAACTCAAACGCTCGAGCCTTGCATTCCAAAGAAATTACATGCACCAGTAAATTGAACAGCAGTCAAAATAAGGAAGGGTTTACCAGAGGAACGTAAGTTTATTCTTTTATTTTTGTAATTAAAACAAGTAGGTTGAAAACTTGGATTAGTTCTTTAGAATTCCTGCTGCCTCACTTCTTATAGGTTTTTGCCTGCTGTTATAAACATCCAAAAATACGTTTTCTCAAGTAACTTCTTACTGGACAAGGCCCGTTTATCTGGAGTTCCAACTTGCAAACCTTCCCTGCTGGGCTGTTGACATTGCTAGTCAGTTGAGAATATTCATCAACTAACATAGAATACTCCCAGGCCAAACAGATTGCAGGAAGGGAGCCACCACTTTGGCCTGGGACAGTGTCCACACACTGCAAGGTCATAGTTAAGGCCCAACCACTAACTTATAAACAAAATAGTAAAGTTATGAATTGAAGCACCAATCCCTGCCTGACTCTCACAAAACAACTGTTGAGGAACTTAAAGCAGATCCATAGAGAAACCTACATGGGACCTGCCAATCCGGATGTGTTATGGACCCCTCCTGCATGCCCCGCTCCCTTCAATACAATCATGGCCCTCAGGCCATCCTTTGCAGCTCCAGGACTTGGGGACTCCTGCTAACCGGTGACCCACTGCTCCTTCAGAACCATCAAAGACCACATTGACACCCTCGCTCCAGCCTCGGCAGATTTCTGCAATCACTATTTCGCCACTGGTGTTTCCCCTCCACTCCCCTCCCCTCTCGAGCATTCTTTTGTGACCCCCTACTAAACCAAAGTTGTTGGTTGTCTCCATGACCATCAGTCTGGCTTCAGAGCAGCTAGAGTCGTGGAAACTGCTCTCCTGAACACCTGTGAAGATCTGCTCTCTAACCTTGACTCTAGCTCTCCCTCTGTCCACGACCTATACTCTGCTTTTGACACTGTGAACCACAACATCCTGAGCACTAGACTCTGCAATACCATGGGTCCATGGATCAGGCTCTGGCGTGGCTTTCCTCTTGTACTGAACTTCCCAGGTTCAGCTTGGGTCCTTCCTCTACACCACCTCTCTCTCCACATGTGGTGGTCCCCATGGCTCTTTCCTCTCCCCCTTGCTTTTCAATGTCTACCTGGCCCTCCTGATATCTACCTTTTCTTCTAACTTTGTGTTATGCGGATGACACGCAGCTCTCTTTCAGGCTACACTCAGCCTCCTCCTCCTCGCTCATCCCTGACTGTCTATGCGCTCTTCAGGCATGGTGCTCCTCTAATGATCTATGCCTTAATTCCAGTAAGACTGCGCTCCTTCTCATTGGGACCCCTGCTCCCGGTCCCCCCTCCCCCCTCTTACTCTGGCCGGCCTCCCTGGGCCCTCTGCCCTGACCCTCTTGTGAGGCAAAAAACCTTGGAGTCATCTTCGACACCACTCCCTCCTTCTCTCCACACATCACAGCCCTTGCCAGAAAGGCCCATTTCCAGCTGCACCTCTTTAGAGATATTCTCCTTTTTCTCACCTATCCCCAGAAGCTCACGGTCTCCAGAGCCCTGGTTCTCTCTGTGCTGTAACTAAGCCTCTTTCTCAATCTGCCTAACTCTACTCTTCGCCTTCTACAACTCATCTGGAACAGGACCGCAAGACTTATCCTTGGCCTCAAGGCCAGGGACCGCATCTTTCCGTCCCTGAACTCCCTCCATTGGCTCCCGGTGACTGCACAAATCAAGGTCAATACCCTCAACATCGTCCACAAGGCTTTCTGGGTTCGGGGCCCGCACTATCTTCAACTCTCTGTTCCTAAGTACCTTCCTACTAGAGCCTTCTGCTCGTCTACTTCTGAACCTCTGCGGGTGAGTCGCTTCTCCAAACAGAGATTGGGGGGGTGGTAGATCTCTCTCCTCTGCAGGTGCCTCCCTCTGGATGGCCTACCTGCCTTTCTCTGCCTTGAGCCGGATCTCCTTAAGTATCGGAAGGTCCTCTAGACCTTTCTCTTCTCCTCTTTCTCTTCCCTGCTAACCTTCCCTTGCTCCTGCACTGTTCTACTGACTGGCTACTTGGTGTTCCTCTGAATCTTACAATACACCAGCCCCCTCCCCCCTGTCCAGTCCCCCTGCACTTGCCTGCTGGCCTTCCTGCACTGCCGCCAGGCCTCCCTTGCATTACCGGATTGTGATTCCCCTTGGAGTCCCAGCCTTCTTTGCACTTACTCGTGGCCCTGCTGCTCTGGATTCACTTCTCCTAGTACCCTGACCCCTGCACTTCTTGTCTGCGCATATGTATGATCTAAATGATACTAGGCCTTGTCAGATGGTTTGTGTTGTCCCTCCCTTTCCTGGTTGTGCCTTGAAACATATTGTGTATCGGTGCATTATAAATATATCTTATCATATACCTCCTCTGGCACGTCACAGGGGTATCTGTCTTCCACTCAGCTGCTGGGTGGGTCTGGATAGGTTGGTCCCTGGTACGTTCCCCACTGCGCTCCACAGCTGAACAGTCTCTTAGTTATTGTAATGGTGAGCTGCAGGCTCCAGAGGACAACGCGGGTCACCCTCTGTTCAGAAGGCTTGTGCCCACACTCTTCCAACGGATGGCATCTGGTGTAACGGCTCACCTCCCTGCAAAATTGCTGGCTTCAATCTGTGATCTGACCCACCACTCCCAGAGGTCACTCGCTCCGACTGGGACATCCTTGCTTCCTCACCGCTGCAGGGTTCCATTCCATCCACCCAGTACCGATGACACAGGCGTGCATTTAGCTCCCCTCCAATCCCGGACCACAGCCCAAGCCGAGCATTGACCCTGCAGTCTTCTCTGAGTTTTCTGAGATGGGCACTGTGAGATCGGTGTCTTTGCGTTCCTCCCTCCCGGTGTCTATTAGGGATCGTCTCTCTGCGTTCTGAATCTAGCAGTGTGCCAGTTTCGTCTTTCCACTGCGCCTCTCCCTCTGTTGTTTTGGGCTCCGCCACAGCTTCAAGATCCTTTCCATCAGGTTATTTGCCCTCCCCGGATTTGAGTCCACCATGTGCTCAGGTTTCCCCGCTGACTCGTGCTGGCAGGTTTCCTCCTTCCCCTACCAAGATGGCGCCTCTTCACATGTCGCTGCACAGTCGCCGTTACTCTCCTCGCTCTTCCCGAAATATTCCAGCACACACTGGGTTTTGTTACTCCAAAGGGCTACTTCCGCATCGATCTCTTCAGAAGTCTGGCATTTAATCAGGATTTTTACAGGTTCTTCATCGGTCGGCCACAGAGCTCTCAAGCCTCACGCCTGCATCGCTCGACACCAGGCCACGCCCCCCTGCATTCATCACTGTTAATGCAAACTGGCACCCCGAATCGAACAATAAAATCTTGTATCAAAATTGTGACTACCCTAACTGGGTCATCTCTTCTGTAGATTTTGCCAATTGCCTGAAATCTTTTTGGATGCCTACAAATGGGCCACATGGTGAAATTTGTGATTCTTGTCTAGATGGAACTGTCTTGCCTACATTGTTTTGAATTCCAATAATACATCGCTGACTATTCTTGAGCCATTTAAGTGAAATAGAGTACAAACCAAGAGCGATTCAACATCACCGTTCCATCCATCCCTACATGTGCTTTTCCGTGATACAATCTTACTATGGGGAAACTAATACCTTGGGAGCCACTAATCGGCTCTGCCCATCTCGCCACAGTGAGTCATCATCCAACTGACAAGCTTTTTGTATCCAATCCTCTTTTTCGATGGATGGGGCATTCTCCTGTATAATAGCCAATTCTTCTAAGGTTTGATATGGGGATGGTAGTGGACTGACTAGGTCTGGTAACATAGATGTCAGCAGAATCTAACATGGCAGCCAGATTTGCGATCCGGTCTGCAAAATCATTACTACAGTTTACTTGGGTCATCTAAGGCCTTGTTAGAAGCACACTTCACAATTGCTATCTTTCTGTGTAGCATAATGGCATCCGCCAACGACTTAACATATTGTCTATTCTTAATAGGGGTTCCGGTAGACGTTAAGAAGCCTTGTTTCCATAGTTCCCCAAAGTCGTGGAGTACACCAAAGGCATACCACGAATCGGTATGAATGATAACTGATTGTCGGGCAGCTTACCGACAGGCCCGCCTGTGGGCCACCAATTCTGCCACTTGGGCTGAGTTCACTTGTAGCAGTTCCCACTCTCAATCACGTCCACTGGAGCCGTGTTGGGTACCCATTGACCTCCTTCCCGTTTTGATCTTGTAACAAGAACTGTCCACAAAATGCTCAAGTTCTGGTTCTGACAGGGCCACGTTTGTTCAGGGCATCATTAGACAGTAATGGCTACACAGTCATGAGGAGTACTGTCATGGGGTTCGCCGTAATGGCGTGAGGATAAGGGAAGCTGGGTTCAGAATTGAGCACTGAGTCAAAGTTATCTATATTTGAAGAATTGAACAGAAGTATTTCATATTTACTGGCTCCTGAGATGGCATGTGGTCATTAGTAACAAAGAAATGACTGCACACAGTACTACAACGGCCAAAGGAATTCCGAACTCAATATTCTCACTCTGCTCCCCTGCCAGTGCGCCTGCAGCCACTAATTTAAGCAAGGGTGCAATCCTGCTGCAAATGGATTGTCTTTATTATAGTATGCTATAGGTCTAAAATGTATTTTGTGCTTCTGGGACAGCACTGCCAAAACAAATCAATTTGTGTACAGAAAAAAGCTAAACATTTCTCCAGCATGGGTCTGGCATGGATTCACATGCTCATGTATATTCCCCGTCGTCAGGCTGGGAATCCTTGGTAAAGAAAAAATCAGTTTGTTTAATTTCTGAACTGTCTTTCTCCAAACAACCAATTACTGGTGACTGGGTCATACTGCCCCCAGCCAATGACTGCCCTCTACCCAAGCCCCTGCTCTCGCAGCCATCTTCAGATTTTTACTGCACGTTCAAGTGTTGGGAGTCCTCGTGGTATAGCTCTCGAGCTTTTACTGCGTTTTGTGATTTTTCTAAGAGTTTACTCTATTTTTTTTATGGTCAATCGAGCCTCAAGCTCCATCAATCCATCATCCGACTAACGGGGACCCATTTTTCGGAACTTTCTACACCCCTCAAGGGTGATTTTCCATCGATTTCCCTTCTTGGAGGATTCCAGAAGATTCTTTGAGGCCTACCCCGCGTGGACTTGGCTGAAGATAAAGGAAACTCGATGCCTCTGTTCAGGATCTGCTCTGGATGTGGATTACAGAACCTTTTCCTGGACGATGGGCTCTCCCTGTGCCTTTACTGCCTACATTCAGACCAAACGCACGTGGAGGAGACCTGTGCGTTCTGCATGGATATGGTGCCCCGCACCATGAAGCATTGTTGCAAGTGGCTCTCCAAGTGGCATCAGACGAAGATCCCGGCTGCGGGTGAGCCCTGAGCCTCACCCAGCAAAAGGAAATCTGAGCGGTCTTCTACTACCTTTGAGGGCGCTCTGGCGACCCATTATAAGGCAAAGCACAGTGAGCCCGTGGGCAGGCCAGGTCGGGAACAGCATCCCCGGCACCTTCAACCACGAACCAACGCTCCGGGTCGGCAACGAAGAGGAAGTCAGACCACCCGGGTAAACTTCTGGAGAAGTCCAAGTCGATTCCGACGGAGAAAGCCAAAGGGGAGCGGGGCACTGACCCACCGCCCCCCGCACGCCTCCGGTGAAGGCCTCAAGCGCGTCCTAGATCGTGAAGGCCCAGGTTCACCAGGCGAAATCTTCCCTTGAAGGAGAGGTGGCGTCCCTAACGAAGGCCGTGGATGCGGGTTCGCAGGAGGCTACCCCTAAGACTGGAGTTTCCCTGCCTGCGCGGAGGGAATCGTCTTTTCTACCCAAGGCCATAGTTAGTCGAGGCCAGGTCCTATGGGAAGGACCCCGGCGAAGCGGATGTGGAGAGCGGCGAGGATACAGACGAGGAGCAGCAGGGCGGTGAGGAGCACAAGGACATCACGCCACTGCCATTGCTCCCGTTGCAGCCACCACAGGAACCGCCACCATCGCCAGCAGACGTGTCGGCGGACATCCTACAGGCACTGCACACCTTGTGTTCAGAGATCCGGACAAGGATGCCCCTGTCGCCCGCGGGAGATCCCGTGGCACCTGGGCCGTCGGGTGAACCCTCCGGCAAGAAAAGGAGAGTCCATCCTCCACCTCCTTGCCATCCATCGCCACCATCCCCTCCTCCGAGGGACGAGACAGAACCGGATACGGCGACAACAGGTATGGACGACGACGACGTAGGGGACCTCCCGGCGCCCAGGGCCTCTCCACCCGACGAGATTGGCTCTTTCCATGCCATGATCGCTAGTGCCTCGGAAATGTTTCAACCGGCCCCGGAGGAGAAGGAAGGCTTCCTGTACCAGCGCTGGGAGGCCAAGAGGAAGACTGTACTTTCTATCCCTCTGTTGTACAACATTTGGGACGAGGGGCTGTCCCTCATGAAGAACCCGTCCCCGGCGAAGAGGGACCGGTACGAGAAGAAATACAGGGTGCCAGACTCTGCACCCAAGTGTCTCAGATCCCAACCGTCCCTGGACTCGGTGGTCTCGGCGGCGAAGTCCTCCGGATCTTCGCTGTCAACGTCCTCTTCCCCCCCTGGACGGCAAGGGAAGAAGCTAGACGCCATGGGACGATGGGTCATCTCGTCGGCTGCAACGACGTTCAAGGCGGCAAATGCCTTAGCAATTGTGGCCCGGTATGACAGGGAGCTGTGGTTCAAGGTCAAGCATTACCAATTCTCTTCGATTTGAAGTCAGGACCAAGGGTTTTCCCCCAAAGTGTCTGGCGCCAGTGGCGACGCAGTTACGCCTGCAGGCGATCGACGTCTACCCCTGCCTAGACGATTGGCTCATCCGAGCAAAGTCGAGGGAGACCGCCGTCGAACACACGGTGGGGACCGTCCGGCTACTCACGGAACTGGGGTTCTCAATAAACTTTGCAAAGTCCTGCTTGGTGCCATCGCAGGATGCGCTGTTTCTGGGGTCCCGGCTCAACACCGTGTTGTGTCTGGCATCCCCGTCAGAGGAGAGGATAGCTGCCATCCTGGGCAAGGTACAACGGCTGTTGACCTTGAAGATCGCAAGGGTGAGGTCCATCAAGTCCCTTCTCGGCATGATGTTGCCGTGCATTTACCTTGTGCGCCTGTGCAGGCTGCAGATGCGACTGCTGCAGGAGTTCCTCGAAGCCCGTTGGATCCATGTATTGGATAGCTTTGAGGGCAAGATCACTCCCGACGAGAATTTCCATCGAGCAATTTGTTTGTGGGGTGTTTGTGCGCATGTGTCGGCGGGTGCGGATTTCCAGACCCGGCCGCACAGGGAGACGGTCACGACGGACGCATCCCGGTCGTCTCCACGCAAGAGTCCTGTGGCTACCGGAGGAGAAGTCGTTGCACATCAACGTACTGGAGCTACGGACCGTGTTTTGGGCACTCAAGTCTTTCCTTCTATCTCTCAAGGGCAAGGTGGTACAGATTTTCATAGACAACACCACCACAATGTTTTACATCTGGATGCAGGGGGGCACCAGATCCCCGGCTCTATCAAAAGACGCGCAGGACCTATGGCAATGGGCCGTCGCTCAGGAGATGTTCCTCATCCCATTTCATCTGGCAGGAGTGAAGAATACCGTGGCCGATTCTCTCAGCAGGGAACTGCGCTCGTGCCACGAGTGGGAGCTTGAGCGGGACCAAGTGGCTCTTCTATTCCGACGATGGGGCATTCCCCAGATCAATCTGTTTGCGACGGAGACGAACACCAGGTGCCGGAGGTTCGCCAGCAGGTTTCCCCAGCCGGGGAACAACAGTTACAGGTAAGTAACTTGTTGCTAATCTACTACGGAAAAGTGGGTTGCCTCTGAGGGGGATGCAAGAAAGAATGCTGGGCAATTAGTAAAGACGGTATTACTACTGCATTAGCAGCCCTCAGGTCCTGAACGAATCTATAGGTTGACTTTCCCTGCTTCTTCACTTGGAAAGTTAGGGTGTTACATAAGCTACCATTGGGGACTATTATTCCCTGTTCCAGAAGCAACTGTATAATCATTGGAATGCCTGCCTCAGGTTCAGGCTTTAAAGGATGTTAAGGTAACAGTTTCTTGAATGGATAAATTCTAATATGCATTGGTTCGGCCGTATGAGTATACCCTACCTCATTATTGTGAGTGGACTACAGAGAATCTGCTATGGAGTCTATTAGTGCTTCTAAATCCCATTGCTGATGACTTAAATATACTGATGGTGTTCTTTCTCTTCTGGAGTGTGGCCAATTAATCTTTTCATAATGCACTTATCGGAAAAGGTCAAGTGCGGGGCCACGATTCAAACCTGTATTGCTTTGTGTTGTCTTCTTTTCAAGGCAAATTAATTACCCCTGAGCGATCCTCCCGGCTTGCACAGAATCTGCATTTGCAGGAGGTACACTCAAGAACACACCTGAGTGCTGCAATAAATGGTGCAACCAAGATTACACAACACATCTCTCCCCAACAGATTCACCAGAGCGGTCAGACTCAACATAAATGCATGCTGATCAGTAATTGGTCCTATGTTGAGGATGAGGATCTCCGTAACAGAGTGTTGTTGGAGTATTGCACATACCAATTGCTTTGACTGTTTCTCCAGAAATGGGAATACCCGTGAAGGTATCCATCTTAAGTGCAAATCTATTGGCACCAGTGTCCAGTAAGCAGGCTATGGCCTTTCCTTTGATTTGACACTGAACATATGGGCTGTCCTGATCCAATTACCTATTTGTACCTTGACATGCCTGTGTGATCCTATGTTAATACTCCGTGTACATGTTTACTTTCTGTAACCTCAAGAAATGTGCCCAGATGCCCATGGGCCTGGTGCGCTATATAAATAAAGAAATAAAATACAATACAATAGTTGGATCAAGGGGACATTCAGAGTCTCTCCCTCCTCTGGCTGTTAGAAAGTAGATTGACCCATTTCGGCAACATAAGGTTCTCCCTGGGGGTAAATGAGGGTAACGTAGGATTAGGGAACGGTTGTCGGGTTCCCTGTTGGGTTTCAGGGGCCAGAGGTGGTCCTCCCTGTTGCGGGCATTTAGGTGTTTCCAGGCACATCACTCCCCTAATCCTTGTGGTAAATATGGGCACTCATCTTTCCAGTGTCCATCCTGTCTACAATAATTGCAAGTCAAAGGGCCGGGGCTTGCTTTCCTGGCCTCGTGTTGATTTTACTCACCTCTGAGGTCCCAGCTTAGCTATCCTGCGGGAATTGAAGATGGGCCCACCAACCCCACCGAAACGGTCTTTTCATAGGGAATTTTTACACACTTCTGACTTGACAGGCTAGGAAGGGAAAGGAGAATTGGATAACAAAACAAACTGCCAGATCTCCGTTCCAACACACGGGTCGCTTCACTCTGCTCTTGGGTTGTTGTGACTGTACTCTTTCTGGCGGGATCTACAAGCAAACACACTACAGGTTAGACCAAACTGCTGTTCATGGTGGCGAATTGGGAAACACCGGAAACCAATAAGGCTGTAAATACAGATTTGACCAAGAAGTACCACACTTCCAGTAGTGACCCCAACTACCTGTCAAAGCACCCCACTCCAGAGAGACTAGTGGTACAGGCAGCTACTGGAACATCTAAGCAAGCGGCTTACCCTACCATCCCTCCAGGTAGGGACGACAAAACAGTAGATGCATGGGCAAGGAAGGTATTTTCTGCAGGGAGTATGGCACTCAAATCTGCCAACTCCACATGTGCCATAGCAAAGTTTACGTTCACTCAATGGGACTGCATTTCTATGACGGCAGAGCACATTCTAGATGGGATGAAAGAGACTGGTTCTTACCCATAGTTAGAGACCGCAAAGAAGCCATGTGTGAGTCTCTTCAGTCAGGACTGGATTCTGCTGACCGCATCAGAAGACTGCATCAGCAGAGCCATGGCTACTAGTGCCGTTATGCACAGGTTTGCATGGTTGTGAAAGTCTGGTTTTGTACCGGATGTGCAATCCAGACTTCTCAACATGCCCTTGGACGGGTGTCACCTTTTTGGCAACAAGGCTGACGAGAATCTTGAGAAGTTGCCGACCTTGAAGGTGGCAGCCAAATCTTTAGGTGCCGCTATTAGGCAACTTTAGCCTATTTGCCCTAGTGGACAACCTTGGAGGGGTAGATCTTTTCGCCGCCTCAATACCTCTCTGAGGTCTTAGAGTCACAGTTCACCAGACATTACTTCAGATGCTTGGGCTTTGGAAACTGTAGCCCATGGTTACTGCCTTCCTTATATAGAGACCTCAGAACAATCCCCGCGGAACCACTCTTTGAGGAGTCCAGATCCGCTCCTTGTGCAGGAGATTTGCTAGAGAAAGGCGCTATAAAACCGTTGCCTGTGGCGGAGAGAAAGCAGGGTTGGTAGTCCCCTTATTTCCTAATACCCAAAAAGGACCGAGGACTGAGACCCATCTTGGACTTGAGATACTTGAACAAGTTCCTCAAGAAGGACACGTTCAAGAGGGTCACACTTTCTCAGATCCTGGATTGGATGGTGTCATTGGACCTTCAGGATGCTTATTTTCATGTACCAATCCATCTCAAGCGCAGAAAATAGCAGAGGCTCACAGTTGGTGGTTCTCATTTTCAATTTCGAGTTCTGCCATTCGGACTGACCTCCGCCCGAGGGTTTTCACCAAACTGATGGCAGTAGTGGCAGCGAGTCACGGGAGGTGGTGGGATGTACGTCCACCGCTACCTGGCCGATTGGCTGATCAGGTCGCGTTCTCCCGAACAAGTCCTGGATCATCTCACCATCACCTGTGTAGGGGAGGACTGGCCGCGAGGCCCTCCTCACCTGCAGCCTTCTCCCCAGGTGAGGACCATGACTCGGTGGCCGTCCCCTCATGCCACCCGGGCCCAGGTGGAGGAGGGGTCACCCGCCGACGACATTGCCCACACATATCCGTTCCCTGCATATACCAAAATTCAGTTAGGCCTAGAAGCCATCTTGTTTAGCAAACATGGCGTGAGTTCAGCACACTGTAACGAGGCCCCCACCTTTGGAGGGCCTTTCATGCATCTCTGCCGCCGCAGTAGCCCTGGTAGATCCGCTGCGAGCGCGTTCCCATGAGAAAGTCGGATATGAGCTAACCCGAGATGCTAACACTGTAACATTATTATCGTCCACAATGTAATATTGCACCCTGCATGACCTGGTCCGCGAGGCCGGGGTGACGGGAAAAAAGCTGAAGCATCACTATCTGAAGAAAGTAGAAAATAATTCAAGTATTGGTATTAACGAACTACCTCGGTTTAAACAGACCCTGTAAACTGTGAATAAACCATAAAGATGTAACGTTACATGATACCACCCCAGGTCTGGACTAGTGCTGCTACAACCACAGAGAAAGATGTCGACCAAATGTGTAGCCTTTATTTACTCATATATGTTTTCTTAATCACCTAAAGCAGCGAGCATCAATTTCTGTAGGCCATAACCTAGAACGACCTCGTGTAACGTTTAATGTACATAAAATAATCACATCATGTAGTAAATATAATGTTAGGTAACGAAAAGGTACTCGGACCGACTGTATTAAAGAAATGTGTAACGAAATGGAAATATATATGTGTGTTTAAATAACATCAAAATAAGGCGGAACATTATAAAAGTTCTGCATTCAAAAGTTAGCAACGCACGAGGAAAAAACCTTTGTGAGTATATGCAAGGCCATTCTCCCTCCCACCCTACCAAGCCTGCCAGATAAGGAAGCTAAGGCCTGTGCCGCGCTCCCTCACCTCCCCCAGCCAAGCTGGAGCCGCTTCAGAGAGTCAGAGGCCCCGGTACCGCACCCAAGGCCACAGCCCACCACCTGTGTTATTTACAGCACGGTAATAAACCCACGTTTTGAATCCACTGATCTACCAGCACCCTCTCGTAAAGTCCACAACCCTCCCCCTAGACCACCCCAAGAACGACCCCCATCACTGGGACAAGACACAGAGACCCATTTATATAATAACTTCTAACGCGGCAGACAGGCATGTACCAGTCGGCTCAGGCCCCAGAACTCAGCCCCTCGACCTAAAATACCGGTCAATAGGACACAGGTAAATCTCACCCCAACCGACAATCACCGGACCTCTCAAGAGGTGCATTCCTCATGTGTTGCGTTTATTTTATAAGACAAACTGCCGAGCGATTTATTGATGAACTTAGATGTCGTTTCTTGAATAACTGCAGTGTGCATGGCCTAGGGCAAACGAGTCAGGAAAGGTATTCATCTTTGTCACAGGCTGCCCCAGCATACCAACACCGCTCGGATGACCTCAAGCTGGCCTGCCAGGCCCAACCCAACCCACGAGGCTGACCAGTGACGTCCTCACGCCAAGACCAACCACGCTGCAGCAACACCTATAGTTAGTCGACGCCACCCAATCCCAATTAACTTGTGCCCCCTATAGTGTGTAGGTTCTGATGACGTTTTTTGTATTAGAAATACGCCTGTCTTTGCTATTGTCAGACAGAGCGCTCTCGGAGGTTGCAGAGTTCTTTGCATGCCCTATTCTTTGGATAAACTCCCACTTACGCTCACCCGCACTCTGTCTTGGTCTTATTCCCACTACGGGAGAGTCCCTTATTGTCTCTCATTGCGGGGAGGATCGTGCTGAAATTGGGGGCGCTTCCTTTCAGTGGTGACCCCGATAGCGTGATATCTCCAAATTATTTTTCCTAACTCCTTTCTAACGACCCCCTTGTGGCACGAGAATCTCCGGTCGAGAAGGGATACGCACGGTGAGCCGGCTCCGGGAGGCTGCCCGCCAACGGCGACCGGCACAATAAGAAGTGCGCACTCAATGAGAAAGGGTACGGGATCCCGATTGGAAAAAAATCCCCTTTGAGTGCCGCTCGCCGGAGCCAGGGGCTGACCGTTGAGTTACCGGTGACACCGCCTGGACGGACCCAGTTTCGGAGACTATCGGTTCAAGACGGGCACGTGAGTACTGAGTGCGAGCGATCGTAAAGGGGAAGGGAGGGGAAACTGTGAACAGGAGAACGGGGACAGGTAGAGGAGAAGAATAACGGGGGTCTACTAAAGACGGGTCTTGAAACTTTCTTTATCTTTTCTTTGCATATGGCCATTAGGAGTAAGAAATAAGTGAAGTGGTAGAAGTGACGGAAACCTAGCTCCGAAAGGGGGTGGAAGGCGGCGCCGCATAGTGCTATCTAAACTAGTACTGGGAATATATGAAGAAGTAAGAAATAAGTTATTGGTGTCTGGCAAAAGGAGACACCGGGAATATTTTTTAGTGATTGCTACTCTCTCTATTTCTTTTTTCCATTCCACGGGGCAGGGGAAGAAAGCGAAAAGGGTATAAGATAAATATACTTGTAGAAGAACTATAAAATAGGGAGCACATTTTGAGGAGTGGGGACTAAGTAGTGGCACGTACAGACGTGAACATAGCAACCTTAGCAGAAAAACAGGGACAGCTGGCCAGGGAGGAAAGGGAGGAAATAAGACGAGGTGTGAGTGGAAAGGCATTGTGATGGGTGCGCGCACCGTGTGAGTGTTGGAGACGACCGGTTGACCGCGAGGTGGCGCCAGAGAGTGTTGACCATAACTAGTACTTGATCAGTTGCAAGCGGAATCACATGAGAGTGTATGGGAATGGGAAGGAGATGAGCTATGGTGAGTGCGAAAGGATTTGCGCAGTGAATAAACTTGGGTGATAATATTTGAGATGTCCGCTCTTGTCTGTGCCATAAAGGTATACATACACATATCTACACCTAACTAAAAGTAAAGAAGGTGGACACGGCTGTGTTAGTGATTTAAAGGATGGGGGCCGAAACTCCCTTGTCACATATTTGTAAGAGCTTACCGGGATACGCTGAACGAATAAATAAATATCACGATCAATGGGTAACAGAATTGAAGGGGGAGGGTCTGCCCCAGATTTGGCCCGAGGGAGGGTCTTTTGACAAAAGCGTTCTTGATATGGTACGAACATGCATTAGCCTCAAGTATAAGGGGAAACAATGGCAAAATAGGAAGGAGATATTAGACCTCTGGAGATTGTTTGAGGAGGTACCCCCACCCAAAGCTCCGGCACCAAATATTGATCTACCTTCCACCACAGATAATCCATTGATGATTCCAAGAGAGGAAAAGGAACAGCTAAGTACAGCACAACCTGCGGAGGTGATTAGTTTGTACCCGATATTACCTAAACCAGCCCCCGCAGCAGGATACAGCGACCCTACGTATGTGCCTCCCCCCACAACTGGTACACCACAAAGACCAACAGCCCCCCCGCCATACGAAAGCACCAGAGAACGCGCCCAGGGAAGCACACAGAGGGTGGATATAGAGAAGCTAACGAGTGACTTAGAGTCGAGGCTTACTGTGGCAAGGGATGAACTCTCAAGAATAAAAGACATATGTGAGCGCACAGCGTGTGCCCCCACACAATCAGGACGCACGTCTAGAGCGTCGAGCGAAGGTAGACAGATTGAGGAAGGATGGAAAAAGGGGGAAATACTGTTCAGGATTGAGGAAGAGCCGACACGAATAATAGAGGTAGGAGCAGTAGAAGGGAGCATTGGTGATGTATCACGAGAGAGAGGGATCAGAGAGGACTTGTTATGTGATGTCAGAGGAGGGTTGGATGACAGTGATAGGTTGAGTATGGCAGTGGGAGGGGAAAGCGAGGAAGTGGACGGTGCATGTTCGCTAGGGACTATAGACGACGAATGGATGGGACGACTAAGAAATAGGGTGGGGAAGATGGCGTCATTGGAGTCAGCAGCGACTAAGGAAAGGGAGGGTGCAACTGCAAAAGGGAAGTTACAACTTCCATTGATACACAGAGGGGGGGGGGGGACCAAACTATATACCATGGGCTCAGATGGATAAGGCTAATTTAATGAAATTATTGCCCCAGCTGTCAGGAGGGGCGAGCAAGTGGATATATGCATTTGAGAAACATACCGCCGGCATACCGTTGGCAGTAGGAGATGTGAAAAGCCTACTAGTAACCTCAGTAGGAGATCAAGCGGACAGAGTATGGGCTAAGGCTGGTTTCCCGGCCGTGACGTTAGATTGTGATCGTCATGATGGGGCTTCCTTTAATACAGTACGAGCAAGGGTGTGGGACGCGCTGCGGGAGACATTCCCAGATACCCCTGATTTACAGTCGGTAATGCAATGTACAATGAATGACGGGGAGGATGCTATGGATTACATTCTCCGGGTGCAGGAGATGTGGAGAGCGGAAACGGGCACGCCCTGGCACCAATCCACATCTCTATTTTATTTTATCATTAAGAGAGGGCTCCCAAAAGAGGTGCAGAAGGCACTCGATAAGATAGCGGGCGTTGAGGCGAAGGGGTGGCCAGAGATCCAAAGTATAATAGTGCACCATTGCAAAAGGATCAAAGAGAGAGAGAGGGAATTAGCACAGAAAAGGTTGGCAGACGAGGCAAAGTTGGTACAATCAAAACTAGTGAAGGTTGCAGCAGCGGTAGCAGGGCTCCCACTCATGAGGGAGGGAGACGAAGGAGAGGAGGGGCAAATTGCAATACAAGGAAGAATAGCAGCAAATTGGGCAGGACAAGGACAACGACAGTGGACTGAGCAGGAGCAGAACGGAGGTCCAACGTGGCAAGAGTGGGCCCCAAGAGGGGGAAGAGGTGGGTACCGGGGCCGAAGAGGAGGACAAGGGTATGGAGGAATGGGAGGTAATGGGTGGCAGGGTCCCAGAGGTCCACAGGGGAGCTGCTGGAATTGTGGGAGATGGGGGCACTACTCAAGAGAGTGCAGGAGCAGACAAAACAACGGGTTCCAGGAGACAGAACAGTACGGTCACCCCCACCCAGGAAGCCCCTACGGCCTCCCCATGGGACAATACCAACAACCAGAAAATGTAGGACAAAGGAGTAACGCACAACTACACGGACATCAGTACAGGACACAAAACCACCCACAGAATAATGACAATATGCAATACACGCCAGGTAACACTTTCGCCACAGTAGCTAACGGAGCACCTGCTCCCGCACCTTACAGCGGGGTGTCAGTAGTTTCGGGGAACATTTTTGATCAAGGGGGGGCAATGAGACACCCCGCATAGGACAGCCCACAGAGAGCACTTGCGTGTCCAGTACTATCTACGACCCACAATGCATCAGAGGAACCATTGATAGGAGCGCAGATAGGAGACAAGCAGTTCATATTCATGGTGGATTCGGGAGCGGAGAAATCGTGCATTAGAGAGGGCCGGTTCCCGTTATCTAATAGAACGTTAGAGACGCAGGGGTTCTCTGGGGCTGTAATTGAAGTTCCTTACACAGAAGCATTGGATGTGACAGTGGGGGGTAAAACAGTGAAAGCACCCTTACTGTACTATGAACACTCTCCCATTAATTTGCTGGGGAGAGATCTCTTAAGCAAACTAAATATGACAATATCATTCACAGGGAGCGGTATCGTATGTTCGACGCCAGGCATATGCCCCCTCCGCATATTAGCAGTAATACACGGCCACACAATTATGCAAGAGATCAGAGGGTTACCAAGAAACGAGGAGATGTTTGTTGAGGGCATGAGAACATTGGCTCTCATAGTACCAGAACTAAAAAGGATGGATTGGAGGATTCCAGCCGAATTCCTCTTCCGCCCCATAGCAAGCCCCGACACTGCTCTCGGGTCAGTGATATCGTTGGATTTACACGCAGTACACGTGTCAGCAAACAGAATATGTGTGATTGGCGTTGACATGGAAGGATGTGAGTGGCGGACAGTACTGTGTACAAATGCAAATATCCCACTGAGGGAGCTCTCGGACGAGGAGCTATTTTCAGACACTGAGACAGATGGCGAAATAGTGATGGAACTAGCAATGCCGTGTGACATTGTAGTTACAGCCAGAAAAACTCAAGTTGAATTAATGGCAGTAGTAGGAGCACCACATGCATTTTTTGATGACGACATGAGGTTAGTACCCACTAACATATGGACAAATGGCCCCCATGACGTGGGGTTATTACATGGGGTTCAGCCTGTGGTAATAAAACTGAAACCGGGAGCAATTATACCCCGGGTAAAACAATATCCATTGTCACGCGAAGCAGAAGAAGGGATCAGAGAGACACTAGATGCACTGCTAGCACAAGGAATAATAGTGCCCTCAAACTCCCCATGCAACACATGCATTTACCCGATTAAAAAAGCGAAGGGAGGTTCATGGAGGATGATACAGGATTTACGCCCACTCAATGATGTGATTCAGAAGGAGTTCCCTTTAGTCCCGAACCCATCAACAATACTGTGCAACATTCCGAAAACGGCATCCCACTTCACAGTTATTGACTTAAAAAATGCATTTTTCTCGATTCCCTTAGCAGAGGAGAGCAGGTACTTAACAGCGTTTACACTAGGGGGGAGGAGGTTCGAACACTGCAGACTACCACAAGGATATTGCGAGAGCCCAAGCATATTCAACAGGGTACTACATGAAGATTTGGGGAATTTGTCTGTAGAAAGCACAGTGATTCAGTACGTTGATGATTTATTGATCTGTGCACAAACTGAGGAAGAGTGTAGAAAGGACTCAATAACACTCCTGACATTATTGGCCAATAAAGGGTACAAGGTGGACAAGGGGAAGTTACAATACTGTCTGACAGAGGTCCTATACTTGGGACAGCTGATATCAAAGGATGGCAAGCGGATCATACCAGACAGGGCACAGGCGATTAGAGCAGTTGGGGAGCCCAAAACAGTAAAAGAGATGCAGAAATTTCTGGGTATGTGCAACTATTGCCGAGCATGGATATTGGATTATGCAGCATACACGAGGCCCTTGTTACAGGCACTAAAAGAGGCACAGCAGGAAAACAAACACATAGAATGGACAGAAGAGATGAACACAGCATTTGACTCACTAAAAGAGCTGATATCAAGCGCTCCAGTACTGGCAAATCCAGATTATGGGCGCGAATTCTTCTTATTTTCACACTGCAAAGGAACACTGATGACAGCAGTATTGACACAAAAGACATCGTTAGGGCACAAACCACTGGCTTACTATAGTGGCACCCTAGACGCAGTAATGCAAGGTCATTTCGCGTGCGAGCAATCTCTAGCTGCAGCCGCGTTCGCGATTGAGAAAAGTGCCACGATAGTGATGGGCTGTCCTGTGACACTGTTTGTGGAACACTCACTCTTTGCAATATTAGAGCGATCAAAGAGCACATTGACAACACAACGCGCCACAGCATATGAAATAATACTGTCCAGCGCAAACATCCACATAGTAAGATGTAAAACAGTGAACCCAGCCACATTCATCACAGAGGCGTGCACCGTAGAGGACATGCAAAACCACAACTGCGCTACGTTCACGGGTGACGAAGGTCAGGATCAAGTGATTTTTGAGAATGCCCTGAACGAGGGAGAGGTGTATTTCGTGGACGGGTCAGCATCAATAGATATGGAGACAGGAGAGAAACATGTGGGTATGGCAGTTGTACGATTAGAGGAAGATGAATACGAGACACTAGTGCAACACCGCCTCCCATCCCACTATTCAGCCCAAGCAGCAGAACTAATTGCGCTAATAGAAGCATTGCATGCCGCCAAGGGGTGCGCAGTGACAATATATACCGACTCAGCATACATGACAACGACAGTACACGGCGGGTTGGCACGGTGGGGGCGGAGAGGGTTCCGACGAGCAGATGGAACACCAGTTCAGCATGCAGAACTATTGAAAGAACTGATTGAGGCTCTGCAAGACCCCACGGCAGTGGCCATTGTAAAATGCCAAGCCCACACCACAAATACAGATTTTATATCTTTGGGGAACGCGGCAGCAGACGCCGCTGCCAAAGAAGCTTCGTATTTACAGAAAGGTGTAGTAGGAGAGTACATGTTGCACCACACAGCAAGCCAAGAGGTCCCCACAGGATACAACATGATGCCCACACAGGAAATAATAGAGCTGCAAGAGGGAGCTAGTGCAGAAGAAAAATTGCTGTGGACTAAAAGGGGATGCAGCAAATCGCCGACTGATTTGTTGTGGCGACAAACAAGTTCAGGAAAAGCGGTAATGCCAGTCACATTGTTAGAAATAGCATTTCAACAACTACACTTTCCCGCACATAACGCAAAGCAACACATAATGGCAGAGATACAAGAAGATTGGTTTGCACCTTGCCTCCATGAACACGTCACAAGACTGGCTTTAGAATGCACGACATGTCAGATTTACAACTCAGGTATGACATTGCGCACACTGAGAGGAACGATACCCAAACCAAATGGCCCATTCAGAGAGCTCCACATTGATTATGTAGACATGGGAGAAAGATGTAACGGGGCTCGCTACATGATTGTGGTTGTATGTCCATTTTCGAGATGGGTGGAGGCAGGCCCCTGTGCGCGCCCTGATGCGAAGGGCGCCGCGAAGTTCCTAGTGCGGGAAGTGTTCCCGCGCTGGGGGATTTGCGAAGTTATTCGCTCAGATAACGGCACGCATTTTGTTAATGAACTATTCAAGGAAGTGACTACCCTATTGGGAATAAAGCACAAATTATGTTCGATTTATCATCCTCAAAGTAATGGCGTAGTGGAAAAGATGAACGGTCTGTTAAAAAGCAGATTGTCAAAACTGTGTTTTTCCCTTAAAAAGACCTGGATGTACTGCCTGCCTTTGGCCTTGTTCGAGTTACGAAATCAGCCAAGTAAAGACCACCACTTGTCCCCGCATGAGATCGTCACGGGAAGGAGAATGCACACAGCGCATTCACCTCTCCGTGAACGTTCTGATGGACACAGAAGTGCAGCGATATTAGGAGAGGAGTTCACAGAGTACTTGAGAAAACTGACACGGGCAGCGCGCGTAATTGCAAAGCAACTAGCCCCCCCCTCTACAAGGGAGGAGGGGAACACAACAGAAACAGAGACAATGCCTGAAAAACCATTACAACTAATGCCTGGTGACCTTATATATGTCCGAAGTTTTGTGCGAAGGTGGAATGCACCACGTTTCCATGGCCCTTATGAGGTAGTGTTTTGCACACCCACAGCAGTAAAGGTAAAGGGCCTACGATACTGGGTGCATTTGACAGACGTACGCAGAGCTTATAGCGCCGTGGAAGGTGAGGTACAGGACGAGGCACAGACAACTGCGGACAATGAAGTTGTGCAGAATGGATGATGGGAATTTTGTGTGCATTAAGTGATGAACACTGAACGCGAATGGCGCACGACATGTGTACTGAAATAAACCTGTGTATATACATATATATATAATTTTTTACAACTTTTGAAGGTTTTTGTGGTCCTTTTTGGGTTTTGGAGAAGTTTTCTTTTTTTTTTCTCTCTCTCTCTCTCTCGACTTTTCTCTTTATGTATGAAATAATGTACTGGTAGTAATATTTGTAAAGTTACCTTGTCTGTGGACATACCCCCTCCCTCACCCACTCCCATACTTTGCCGAAAAAATTTCACAACGTTCTAAATGTTTACATGCTTGTACTTAATGCACTTTTATGTCTCAAACAGGATTTACTATGGCATCGAATGGGCAGCCTGCAACTAATAGATTTGTTAGATTTAGAGAAATGTTAGTAGATAGATTGACATATTCATACGAATGCGGTTTATCAATGTGTGTTATTGTGTTCTTCATCTCAATATTTTGCCTAATGACACATTGGGTCATAGCGTTCATCTCTACTGAGATGAACGAGGGGGGAGGGGGGAGTAACACCACCCTTGCCCCTGGCACGAATTCAATTACAAATATGAATATTAAAGAAGGTGATTTTTTGATCTGGGATGGATCCCGCCTTGTATGGGGTTACTACACTGCACCACCCACTGCTGCCCCGTCACGATCAAAAGATAAAGATATGGAAAATGACACAATGTCCCTACCTGAAATATATAACAGCCCCACTACCCTTCCCGCCCCGATACAAAACAGCGATTTGTTGTTTATTGAGGAAAATGGAAAAGTAATTACAATGACAGAACACAAGTCCCTATATGAAGAATTGGAAAAGGGGGGAGGGAATGAGAAAGGGGGGCCTATTCTTTCACCTATCGAAACTATAAGGTATAGGAGGGGGGAGAGAAGTAGGCGAAGAAGAGAGACAAGCAGGAGGGGGTATGATGAGTATTATGGGTTAGGATTAGACAAGATGGAAGACCCACGACACCCCCACCAAGCAAATAAATGGTATGCAGATATGAGTACAACAGCTAAACAGACAACTAATGAAAGCTGCTATGTCTGTTCGCTCATCCCCCATGCATCAGGTACACCCAAAGTGTTGTTGCCAAGAGAATTGCCCATTGTGGATGCCCAATGTCTCCTTCATCTCACACTGTGTAGAATAAAGAACACCTTTCAAGCACACGATGTCTCTTTCAAAATAATACAGGACAACAAAACGTGCTATTCAAAAGCGTCTGGAGTGGTCTGTCCTAAAGAACCTTTCTTTGCAATACAAGGGACGCTGTTTTCAGAAAACAAATGGAAAGATGAAGAAGTACTGTGCAAAGCGGAAGCACTGAGAGGTGTCCAACCAGACAAGCTGCGATGGATGGAAAAAACGTGCTTACCAATATGGAAAGAACACATCTCTAAACTAACATGGGTAACAGCGATGGAGAAACCCTTCAAGCTACAAAGTGAAATACAAAACGAACTATGTTTCAAGGGAGAAGGAAAAGTGGCAATGGGAACGAACAAAAACTGTAACAAAACTCTCACCATCCCAGACATGAAAAAAGGAACAGCAGCACTAATGGACACATACTGGGTATGCGGGAATCAGGCTTACTTGCACCTTCCCCAGGCATGGAGTGGCAGCTGCTCAATGGCCACTTTGCATTCGGCCCTAATGGTGATTCCAGAAAGCCACGTCGACGAAAATAAAAGGACGCAAGGAAAAATGAACAAGGACGAGACGTCTCCCACTGCAGAAGCACACCTCTATGTCCTGTCCTCCGGAGGGAAAGAAGAGGAGCTATCACGGAACAAGCGAGCATCAAACTACATATCACAAGCGTCATCCGATTTATTGGCACAGATCCCAGACAGGTATCGCCTGTTCAGCTCCGTGGAAACATTTTTTGCCTCACTGGTTTCAAGTGTCCAAGCAAGAGCAAATGCAAAATGGCTTCAGATCACACGGTGGGAACTGATTCAGCTGGCCAATGACACTGAAGAAGGGTTCAACATAATAAAGGTGGAACTACGAGCTCTGCGACTAATGACCATGCAGAACAGGTATGTTCTGGACCTGCTAACAGCAATCGATGGAGGTGTTTGCCGAAAAATAGGAAGTGCGTGCTGCACGTTCGTACCTTCTGAAGACGCAGAAAATGGGTCCCTGTCCCACGTCATTGAAGCAGTCCATAACCTGGGAGAGAAAATGAAGCTGGAAGGTGGGGCTAAAGACAGCTCATGGTTCGACAATATCTTCTCCTGGGTTCCCTCCTGGCTTGGAATGACGATGAAATTATTGATACCAGTTGCGGTGGTCCTCCTCGTGGTGTTCTGCCTGTGCCAGGTGGGCCTTCGATGTTGTGCTAACGCAGTCCCTAACGGTGCGATGATGATGGTGACAATGGGCAACTCTGGTGGTACAATTAAGGCGACACAAGAAGTACATGTACAGACAGGACCAGATAACACTCCCAGATACCAGTTAGTGCCTATGTGCCGTGATAAGTACATAGTAGATAAACTATGGCACACCACTATCAAAGAACCCCGAGATGTGGAACTGGAATGGTATGAGGAGGTCTGGGTAGACTTGGAAGGGACGGGTGACTGTATATTTTTAACATGTACCCCAGATGAGTATGCTAGAAGAGGTGAGAACTTGAGGGGGGTATGCAGAGCCTGGATGCCTAGAAAAGGAACACCTGCATGGGATGACGCAGTGATAGAGGAGCAAGAATGTAGAAGATTAGAAGAGCTAAAGAATTCGTTACTTTAGTAACGAAAGGGGGGAAATGTAGGGGAGGACTGGCCGCGAGGCCCTCCTCACCTGCAGCCTTCTCCCCAGGTGAGGACCATGACTCGGTGGCCGTCCCCTCATGCCACCCGGGCCCAGGTGGAGGAGGGGTCACCCGCCGACGACATTGCCCACACATATCCGTTCCCTGCATATACCAAAATTCAGTTAGGCCTAGAAGCCATCTTGTTTAGCAAACATGGCGTGAGTTCAGCACACTGTAACGAGGCCCCCACCTTTGGAGGGCCTTTCATGCATCTCTGCTGCCGCAGTAGCCCTGGTAGATCCGCTGCGAGCGCGTTCCCATGAGAAAGTCGGATATGAGCTAACCCGAGATGCTAACACTGTAACATTATTATCGTCCACAATGTAATATTGCACCCTGCATGACCTGGTCCGCGAGGCCGGGGTGACGGGAAAAAAGCTGAAGCATCACTATCTGAAGAAAGTAGAAAATAATTCAAGTATTGGTATTAACGAACTACCTCGGTTTAAACAGACCCTGTAAACTGTGAATAAACCATAAAGATGTAACGTTACATGATACCACCCCAGGTCTGGACTAGTGCTGCTACAACCACAGAGAAAGATGTCGACCAAATGTGTAGCCTTTATTTACTCATATATGTTTTCTTAATCACCTAAAGCAGCGAGCATCAATTTCTGTAGGCCATAACCTAGAACGACCTCGTGTAACGTTTAATGTACATAAAATAATCACATCATGTAGTAAATATAATGTTAGGTAACGAAAAGGTACTCGGACCGACTGTATTAAAGAAATGTGTAACGAAATGGAAATATATATGTGTGTTTAAATAACATCAAAATAAGGCGGAACATTATAAAAGTTCTGCATTCAAAAGTTAGCAACGCACGAGGAAAAAACCTTTGTGAGTATATGCAAGGCCATTCTCCCTCCCACCCTACCAAGCCTGCCAGATAAGGAAGCTAAGGCCTGTGCCGCGCTCCCTCACCTCCCCCAACCAAGCTGGAGCCTCTTCAGAGAGTCAGAGGCCCCGGTACCGCACCCAAGGCCACAGCCCACCACCTGTGTTATTTACAGCACGGTAATAAACCCACGTTTTGAATCCACTGATCTACCAGCACCCTCTCGTAAAGTCCACAACCCTCCCCCTAGACCACCCCAAGAACGACCCCCATCACTGGGACAAGACACAGAGACCCATTTATATAATAACTTCTAACGCGGCAGACAGGCATGTACCAGTCGGCTCAGGCCCCAGAACTCAGCCCCTCGACCTAAAATACCGGTCAATAGGACACAGGTAAATCTCACCCCAACCGACAATCACCGGACCTCTCAAGAGGTGCATTCCTCATGTGTTGCGTTTATTTTATAAGACAAACTGCCGAGCGATTTATTGATGAACTTAGATGTCGTTTCTTGAATAACTGCAGTGTGCATGGCCTAGGGCAAACGAGTCAGGAAAGGTATTCATCTTTGTCACAGGCTGCCCCAGCATACCAACACCGCTCGGATGACCTCAAGCTGGCCTGCCAGGCCCAACCCAACCCACGAGGCTGACCAGTGACGTCCTCACGCCAAGACCAACCACGCTGCAGCAACACCTATAGTTAGTCGACGCCACCCAATCCCAATTAACTTGTGCCCCCTATAGTGTGTAGGTTCTGATGACGTTTTTTGTATTAGAAATACGCCTGTCTTTGCTATTGTCAGACAGAGCGCTCTCGGAGGTTGCAGAGTTCTTTGCATGCCCTATTCTTTGGATAAACTCCCACTTACGCTCACCCGCACTCTGTCTTGGTCTTATTCCCACTACGGGCGAGTCCCTTATTGTCTCTCATTGCGGGGAGGATCGTGCTGAAATTGGGGGCGCTTCCTTTCACCTGCCACTCCCTTCAGACTGGGGTTCTCCCTCAATTACAAGAAGTCCCATATGATGCCTTCTCAGAAACTCCAATATATCGGAGCTGTTCTGGATACATCCTTGGGAAAGAGCTTACCACCCGAAGTGAGGGCTCAAGACATTCTACAGATGGTCACCACAAAGTGCCCAGTGTCTCCCGGCCTTCGATTTTTTTTTTAAGGTTAATTGACCTCATGGCATCCTGCATTTTCCTGGTGCCAGAGGCCCACCTGAGAATGAGATCCCTTCAATGGGCCCTCAGAACTCAATGGTCCCAGACATACTTCAGGTTCCAAGCAGGGTTGCACAGTCTCTTCTGTGGTGGGCCTGCAAGGACAATATTCTGAAGGGAGAACCTTTTTGGCAACCATGGCCGGGGATAACAGTAGTGACTGACGCCTCACTCACGGGATGGGGAGCCCACACCATCGATCTGACAGTCGGCGGTCGTTGGGTCCGTCGGAGTCCAAACTACATATCAATCTTTTGGAGCTGAGGGCAATCAGTCTAGCGCTGAAGGCCATTCTCCCCTCTGTAGGGGGAAAGAATGTCCTGATAATGATGGACAACACAGTGGCCATATACTACGTCAACAAGAGAGGAGGTGTAGGGTCACTACCTGTCATGCACTTTCCGTCTCAGTCACTAGCACGATCAGTAATTCACACACCTATCTGAGGAGTAAACGTACTGTTATCCCGCAGCACCGTCATCAAAGAAGAACATTTCTGTATCACAAATGGCAATTACCTTGGCGTATGTATGATCATACGAGAACATGCATTTCCTTGTCTATGCGATCTCAGAGTAGGAGGGATCGACGGTCACAGCAATCATGTGACACAGTTTCTACAGCAACGCTTCGTCACGTCCTGCAACGCCTCCTGACACGTGATGCTCATGTCCGGAAACACGAGATACGGGATTCCATAGCAACGCGTTTAAAACTGCGGTTCTTCCACTACACCGTGCTTCTCAGCTGTTTGATTCAGCAGTTTGGTGTTACCTGATTACCGAATTCTTCAACCTCGGACTTTGTTTTTTAGTTTCCTCTGCCCTTCCCTTTTCGGCACTTCGCCTCGGAACTGCAGTTTCCTACTGGTTTTGACCTCAGTCTTGGACCACGGATTGTTTTTGGATTATCCTTGTTGTTTTGAGATACAAAGACTTCACTTCTTCACCAGTTCATGCTTTTTCACGAACTCTTGAAAAAACTCACGCGACTCTTGCCTCAACTTTTGTTCTACTACAGCAGGTGCATCCAGGGTGCTCTCTTCAGTGACTGACCATTCTTCCTGTTGATTATCCATGTTTATGCTTGGGCTCACTGAAACACTCTCCCCACATCACCTCCCATTCAACTCTCCTGCAGTACACTTCTTAGTAGGTACATTCTAATTTTGAACCAGTTTCTTGTCTTTATTCAAATTCTGTTCTGTATTCACTTAACCTGCTCATTCCTTTGCAGCAGCCACTTGGAGGATCCGGGTTCCTGTTCCTGCCACCTGTGGCCCTAATCTCTGAACAGCAAGTCATTCATATCTTGCTGTTGGTTGCTTAGGGACGGAGGTGTACATACTCCACGCAAACAGCAAGTCTTGACACTACCACTGTGCAGAGATGCAATGCAGCTCTGGTACTGGGAAATTCAAGAAGGAATCTCCCTATCAGCAGTTCACATAGCCAGAGAGGAGAATGAAGAGGGAAATCCGACCCGGTTCCCCCACCTGCAAAATACTTGAACCGGAAGAAAAACCTAAGACGACATGGCCGTGGAGGCGTAGACTGGCTAGGGCCTGAGCGGGCCTGGCCCACTGAAAATCTGCAAATGCCCACTCAGCAGCACTTTGTGGGCATTTACAGGTGTTAATGTTACTGCGTTGGGCACAACGACATTAGCTTCTGGCCCCACTTGTTAGACAATCGTAGCTACGCCTCTGCATGGCCGCCGATCGCACAAGCTCGCACCAATCCCTGCAGCACCTACGATGAACAAATACAATGAAAGATACCCTCTCAGTCAACCTTACAACCCAAGAGCAGTGCGAACATTACGCAAGGTGTATGAACACGCAGGATGAAACTATATAACTCCATTGACAGTTTTGACTAAAGCGCCAAGAAGTCATGTATCTAGTTGTTAGAGACAACACGATATATACATGAAGCACACGTGCCATCCGCACATCGGGAACAGTCGCGCACACAAACACCCGAAGAACACAGGCGTAAAGTTCTATAATTTAGAAGACAGTAACATGTACATACTGCCTACACGTTTATTATTTTGTCATTAGCTTGTCGCAGCAACACAGAAACCGCAAGAAGCAAAGAAGATATCTTGTAAATGCTTGCAGATGCCCACATGAACACTCTGGGAACCCAGCAAAGCCTGAACCCACTAACCTATGGATACTATGGGAAAGCATATAAAGTAGACTTGGGCTCAGGAAGTCACAGAAGGCCACAACAATCTCAGAAAGATGAGGCTAAGCTGAATACAGCGCCAACCAGAGAGCTGCCGTGTGTGGAACAGGACCACTGCCAAGGTCGCATTGTTGCAAATGACATTTGTTCTCCTGAACTGAAGTAACACCAGCGCGGCAGACCCGAATAAATCTCCTAAATTCAGACTAATTCAGAGCTCCAGAAACCCACAAACATGGTCTCTGGACACGTGGTCCAGAAGAACAGACGACGAGCCAAGAATTGACGGCTGAGAAGAGCAGAGGTCTCAAGAGCCAGACAGTTGCTGGCAACAAAGTTGTTACAACTAACGCCGAAGTTACAGGATAGGAAAGGAGCACGCTCATATTTTTGGTGGTTCACAGGTGGGTATAACGCAGACACATAGTTGTACATGTTACCTTGAACAGGTACAATCCGAGCAGAAAACCAACTTGGGTCCAAGGCCTGGGGGCTAGCGGCTCGACCAATCACAATGTATGGCCCTAAGGTTGGGTAGTGGGCGCCACCAACCAATCATTAGGTTTGCATACTGAAACATTTAGAAGTAACATTTTTCAGGGCTGATCCAGGCCTGACACCTGATATGGGAGGACCAGTAAGCTAACCTCTATAGGGACAGCCATAAGAGAACTACCACTCAACACCCAATCATAGTCGATGATTGGTTTGCTGGAGAAGGGCCCAGGTCATGACATTATTGTGACATGGAATTGTCTAAAAACTGGCCTGCGAGCCAGTGTCTGCTGAGTGTGCCTGGACTTCTATCCACTGTCCATTTGCTAATCCCTAATGGTTTGTTGGCTGTAATAAACCGCAGTTGAAGCTTCAACCTGTCTGGACTTGCGTTCCTTTTGGGAAAGGGAAGGAGTTAGGCCTTCCATGAGTTTGATGTCCACAAACTCCTAGCAAACCACCCTGCTTGCCTGGGAGGTCCCCCTAACAAGAACACGGCAGCGGACGTTCTGAGTAGGCAGAGCACATTCTCCATCGAGTGGTTACTAGGTCAGGAAGTCCTTCAACAGATCTTCACCCTTTGGGGAACCTTTCAAGTGGATCTGTTCATGACTGGTGTCAGCCGAATGTGCGAACTGTATTGCTCCAGGGAAGTCTTCCCCCCCCCCGCCACAGGAGCTCTAGAAGACACGTTTGTGGTGGACTGAGAATTTCCACTCCTGCACGCGTTTCCTCCAGTCCCCGTCATTCCTCATGTGATCAGGAGGTTGAGAAAGTTCGGGAAACACATGATCCTAATGGCCCTGGATTGGGCCAGAGGGACGTGGTACCCGGACATGTCCATCTGCCCTCCAATACATCTTCCACAAAGAGAGGACCTTCTCTCACGAGAGGAGGGTCAGGTTCTCCATCTAGAGGTCAAAACACTCAACCTTCACGTTTGTTTTCTAAATGGCTGAGATATAAGGATTGGGACCTCCCAGATGACGTAATGGAGATTTTACTTTCGGCCAGAAGGACAGCAACAGTCTTTGTACCATTGCCGTTGGAATACATTCTGCAACTGGTGCAGAGAAAAGACTGTAGATCCTTTTCTATGTAAAACACTGGATGGTTTATCCTTTCTGCTATCTTTAACCTATCTTGAGCTCCAGACTGGTACTATTAAAGGATATTTGGCGGCGCTGACTATCTTTAAGCGCTCGTTAGAGGAATGTTCATACATCAAAATGTCACTGGTGACACAATTACTAAAGGGGCTCACCAATGTGTCACCGCCATCTCCGTTCCAGGTTCCAGTTTGGGATCTTAATTTGATTCTAAAATGTCTGTGTGCACCTTTACACTCATGTTGCTTAAGGTTGTTAACCTTTAAAGCCATTCTATTGGTAGCACTAACATCAGCCCGTAGAGTGAACGATTTGCAGGCACTTTCGGCCTAGCCACCCTTTACTATCTTTCATAAGGGTATGGTTGTTCTAAGGGTTAAACCTTAATTTTTACCCAAAATCATTTCCTATTTCCACATAGGACAAAACATTGTTTGCCTTCTTTCTATCCCCCCACCCCATCCTAGCAAGGAGGAGGAGAGGTTACATAAGTTGGACTCTCGTAGAGCTTTAACCTTTTATATATCTAGACTGTCAAAACTCTGTATTGATGATCAACTTTTTATTGGCTATATGGGCCACTGACTGGGTCATGCTGTTACTAAATGGAATAATCCAGACGGATTATTCTGGCCATTTCAGAATGTTAACCTGGCAGGGAATGATCCTCCTGAAGGTTTAAGGGCCCATTCCACCAGGGGCATGGCTACCTCTACAGCCCTGCAAAGGGGTGTACCAATAAAGAGTATTTATGAAGCGGCTGTCATGATGCTTACCCATCAGCTCCGGGAGCAGGCATCCAGATACTTATTAAAACCCCAACAGCCCCGGCTGGGGGCTGTTCGGGTTCAGTCCTGGCGCCTTCGGCGCCAGGATCATCATAGAAATCTGTCCTGGCGCCATAGGCGCCAGGCTCATAGACTTTACTTACCTGATGCAGACCATGCAAGCCAACGTGAGGCCTGGATGGGACTATTTTATTACAGGGACTATTTTTTACTCGGGTGTGGCTCTGGGGACTTCTTACCTGGAACTACTTTGGAGGCTATTTAAACCACACCCGAACAGCAGCACATGCTTCGCGTTATTCTGCATCCAGCAGCGTAACGCTCACCGTGCCTGCAGTAACCATCCAGTCTTCTGCCACGCCCGCCTCGAATCCGGAGCTCCTAAAACAAAGAGGAAAGAAAAGGACAAAGTTAGAAAACACTTATTTCGAATTCCTCACCTGATTACGGATCCATCTCGCCTCCGGACCTGGAAAGAACATCATTTCTGTACGCGTCGCATCTCCAGCTGCAGCGCCGCGCCATACTCACCAGTTCTCACAGCATCTTTCGATTGGGCGCTGCCTCGATCATTTCTTCGCCGAACTCTGGCACCTGGGGAACAAAAGAAAACAACAAGGTGAGCTGAGAAAACCAACAAATATAACTCTTACCACGATAGACTTACCTGATTTACCACCGGAGGCATTATTCTATAACTCTCCACATCTTCATATGCCGTACCTGCAAAGAGAGAAAACAACACGTTAAACACGTGCAACCTTTACCGGACCGCGTCGGGTAATACAGACTCTTACCTGAGCGCCACCAGCTGCCACGAGAGCATCTTCTCACAAACTCAGCTGCAAGACAAGGAAGGAAGGGGGGGACAAGAGTGAACATCGGACATATTGAACTCTATGAACTTGATACTTACTGGTCCTCGCCAGGAACCTCGGAGTAAATACTCTCCGGAACTCTCCCACGCCTTCAAACCAGTGAAGTAACTGGCATCAACGCGCCCCTGCAATGCACGCAGGATGGAGAGCTCATCTTTCAAGAATATAAGGTGAGATTGCTGAGAGGGCACTTCGGAGGTGATTAGTGGGGAGGACAGTTGGGGTGCCATCACTTGAATCCACGGGTGGCTAAATCTATCTCTCCACTTGCAGGAGAATACTTCTGCGGGTCAAGCAGACAAGATTAGGAGGGCCAGTCCAGTCAGTCATCTCTGCACTACGCATCATATTGGTGGAGAAGGCAGCCGTCCGGGTCCGACCGACGCCCCTGTGGGAGCCAGGTGAGCGTAACAGCAGCAGCGTGGTCTACTATCCACTCGTTCACACACAAAGCATTACTGCCAGGATGGTAGCTTTGGAAAAGCAGTCCTTCGCTCGGTTGTGAAAATCATTGAAATCTAATTCTACTCGCTCTACCAAATCAAACACTGCTTTGGGAGTCTTATCAAAGATGAGGTAGGAGACAACCCATTCGATTAACAAGTTATCCCTGGTAACATTCTTCCAACTGGATGTTCCTCCCACGTATTCCTCATCGCCCCCCAAACTACCCCACAGTAGAATTTCCCATGCCATTACAGCTTTCATTCCTTCAAGTCTGAGTAAGGTCATTTCCGTGGTTATGTGGGTATTTCTACTGTGTAGAGAAGGTGCTAAAAGTGCTATATCTCCCCGCAATCTCAAACTGAATGCTGATAGCTTGTCAGGCTGATCAATAGTTTTCGTGTTGTAAAAAATCAGATATGTAGTGCCTTGTAGACCAAAAAGCACATTTAAAGGCGACATGCATTTGTTAGGCTCCGAATGTCTTACGCAGCGGATGGCATCACAGGTAGCACGCATTGTATCATAGATATCGAAAATCTAGACTTAAAACTGAACTGAAAATTAGTTCTGATTAAAAACAGATTGGTCAGCCATTTTGGTTGAGACGAGGTCAGGAAGATTCTAAAATGGTTTCTAGAAATACAAAATGGTTGAATTTTACAAAGTCATGCTGATATAATTCAATCATTTTCCCATAGAAATTCATTAAAGGTTCATTGTAGGAGGACATGTCTGGAACATTTGGTTCAAACGTCCTTGCAGCAATTTTGTCATTGATGACCCGGGGGCCGGCATGTAGTATTCAAGGAAGGTTGCAATTAAAACACAGCTGTTCAGATAAGCAACAGTTGTGTTGAGTTCATGAGCAGTCCACACAGCTGATGCCCATATTTAGATTTCGTGGCAAGAAAGCATGCTATTGCCTTCCAAAATTATATCGAGGATGATGTCAAGGAGGTTCTTTCTCAAGGCATCAAAGGATTCATATTAAAGGTCAAGAGCATCTTACACAAATTTAATTTGTTTTCATGCGTAGTTATGACATTAGGACCTGGTGAGTGGCAGTCTAGCCAACCAAACCTGGACTAGAGAGAGGTTTTACTTTAGTTATCAGACCCAATTAGAATGTATTGTGTATTAAATCATTAAATTACATCAGCCTTGAAACTGTATGAAAGTAGCTGTTAAGAAGAGAGTTCAGTGCTGCTGGTGTTATGCTGTCTGCTGTTTTGATTGCTGATAGCCTGTGAAGCAATAAAAGATGTCTTTGAAATCCAGCTTGAGTGTCTGCTGTCTGCCTCCCTGCTTGGTGTCCAGCCTTTGCTCCCTGGTCCAGGGGTATCAGAGGCCCAAAGAGGGCATTGGGCCCTTCTCTCCAACTGTAAGGGAAATAACAGAACTGAAGCCAATGGGTGCTGTGCATGCTATATATGCATGCTATATATGCCTTCAAAGACATCCTCGAGATGCCAGCCTAGAGGTACATAGTCGATGCCATCGAGGCACAGCGCCCTCTGGTGAAAAAAGAAATTCCGAAGCTGCTGATGCTGGATAGCGAATATCGAAGATGAGGAATATGTGGGAGGAACATCGTGTCGAAAGAACGTAACCAGGGGTAAGTAACTTGTTCTTTTATTTGTTGAATGACATTTTTATTTTATCACTGTGTATTTGTAGTTTGGGAATTTATGGGTGTTTGGAATTAATGATATACGAATGTTCAGGGAATTATCTTTTTTGGTTTCTCAGTCACAAAGAAATGTGGTTAGTAATCAATTTCTATCTTTATTAAAATAAATACTGTATTTGGTAGCAGAGTTCTCAATGTATCATTTATAATGGTTATAAGATTTATATTGTGTTTTATCTGGAAAAAAGGTTTTTGTTGTGAAAAAGGTGGGTTAAAAAATACATAAATAAAAAAACCTAAGACAGCAGTATTTATTCATCAAGGTATATGGTGCCTGTTCGTGTCTTTGCTGCTTCGATTAAAAACTTGTACCTATTGCAGTAGTCTAGTTTTAGGATTTGATAGTTTAAATCCCAGCAAGTGGGCAGAAGGTAACTTGCTATGCATTGGTTAGGTGGTGGGGTTGTGATTTGAGAATTGTTAGGTCAGTGATTTTGATAAGCTGTAAAGCTGTTTTGTTATACACTCCCAGATAAACAATAATGCTTCTTCTTGAACAGAGCGCGGAAGGGGTGATTGAATGTCTGAAAATTATCACCCGGGTGAAGTCCAACCGGATTGCCAAGTTTGCCTTCGACTATGCCACAAAGAAAAATCGTTCCAAAGTCACGGCGGTACACAAGGCCAACATCATGTAAGAATAGAATTATTGGTGAAAGGATGGCAGTAGACCTTAAGTTTTACTCCTTGTTTTTCACTTTTTGATACTTATTGAAAGGAATACATACTAAGCAGTAGCAATTCAATATAATGTGTTTGTCTCGGGTACTTAGATCTGTGTAGGTGGAGATTGCTGAAGGAAAACAAACATTGACTGAGCAGACAGTGTTGCTGTTTGAAGTTGTTTGTCGAATTTTGCATTTATTGGCTTCAATGCATGCCGCCATACCCAGGTGTCATGATTTTCATCATACCATGCATTGCAGAGCCTAACCTCCAACCCAAAGGTGGCTCTAACTGCCCACCTGGAGCTGAGATCGGTTTTCGCAGCAGAGAATAGTGATGCACCCAAAGTAAGGCTCTACAGAAAGCTTGGATAAACTACTACCCATGAGCATCTGACGGGCTTACTATTGGACAGCAATATTGTTGTGGGCCCACAATCTGAATGAATCTATGTATTGATGCTCATTACCCTTGTATGATAGTATCTACCTACTTTGATTCGCCAGGTATCGTGCCTTCTCCCCAAGGGGGAGCCCTTTCCCATGAAGCAATGGAGGTGCGCCCGCTACCCAATAGTCCCCTTAGGGATGCTTTAATGTGGGAGGATCTCATGAGGAGGGTCTCCCTCTCTAGGGACGAGGTCAATCACCTTGGGTACAACCCGTTGTGCAATATAACACCACCACATGTCTTACCCCCCCTCCGTTTCAAACCACTATATTGAGAGTAAGATAATGTATTTCTATAGTGCCAGCAATACAGACACCGCATAAGCAGCAATGAGGCAGGCGGCTGAGGGAAGTGGGAGGAGACCGACCCCTGTCCCAGGAGAGAGTGGCGCTGTGCGAGCAAGCCCCAGAAGGTAACAGGAAGCATGGACGGGCCGGCAGGGACGTGGGGGAGGAGAGACGACTCTGCTTCATGCCGGAGTAAGCGTAAGGCCATCAAGGGTCTTGGACCCTAGCAGATGGGAATAGTGCGTGCAGGGAAATCTTCCTCGTACCAGTGGCAGGGATAAGTCTACTGACCACCAGAGAAGGGTCTGGGACCCCAACAGAAGAGAAGGATGCATCCAAGGAAATCTTCCTCGTACTAGTGGCATGGATCCATGGACCACCAGAGAAGGGCTGGGACCCTGATATAAAACTTTACTGATCCAGTGAAAGAGTGAAAAGTTAAAACCGCGGTTGGAAAATAACAGCAAGACTGAATCCTTACAGTACGCTGAAGATATGCCAGGTGAAGGGAGTCCTTCTCCCTGACACCGGAGAGGGCAGATCGGTACCAGAAGAAGGGAGCCATTCTTCTGGTCCAGAAAGTTGACTGTACAAAGTGCTGGAACTAGCGGCCAGGGTGAGGGAGTCATTCCCCATTTGTTTATAAGAGGCAATTTTGGGAACACCACCTGTATACCATTAGATTGGACTCATTCTACTGGGGTCAGAACTTTCTGTTAGATTGCTACAAGCCAGGGGAAGGGAGTCATTCCCCCTGGTACCTGTTTGCAAGAGAACCTTTTAGGAACACCACTCATATACCAAGAGAAGGGAGTCATTCTCCTGGAGAAGGAACTTTCTGTTGGTTTATATTAGTCGCTAGTTGTAGTGTAAGGGATACTTGTTGTGACACAGGATGGCAGACTTTCATTTGGACAGACATTCTGACAGATCCTCTAGTATTAGTTTGAGGCAGGGAAACCCTGCTACATTGTGTCCGCTTCCTTCTTCGACACCCTTAAACTGCACAGTTTTATCGCTAAACCAACACTTGCATTTGCAACATCATGTCTTTTATGCTCCTACATAGAAATACATTACTAATGCTCACACTCCCCTGTTAAGCATTTATATTGGGAGAAGGAGATTACATTTGTTATAGCGTTTGTTATATTGTAGATAATATATAAGCATTAAAATAGAATAGTCAAGTAATATACAGTTCCTAATATCAGCAATGAAGTAGATACTCAACATCCTACTCTTCTAAAACATTCAAAACTACTTTAAGGGTGCCGAAGGAAGAGACTGAAACGCAGGTGGCATGCTTGTCGACATAAACCTTTTATTTAGACCAAAATAAAGATGAGACCGATCTCTTCCTACCTCCTAAGAGGGGTTTCCCTGCCTCTGCTAAGGAATCAGTCACAATATCCAGGTAAATAAGAGTCCATCGTTGTCAAAATTCCTACTTCTTTCCATCCCACTTTTAACTAATGTAAAAGAGGTAGTGGATCTTCCTGGTCCAGAAGAATGCCTCCCGTCTGGACAATGAGCCACAGTTGTAATCGTAGGTGGGAACTTCACATGAGAGAATGAATCCCTTTCCCAGGTCTCATTTACTTTCACAGGAAACAGCTACAGCTTGTGATGCTGTAAAGTTCTCAGTTCCAATTCACCAGGCAAAGTTCCAACTCAAACATCATTCCTTATTGTCCGTAGTTTGCTTCACTATCGGGTTCCTGGAGCATGTCTCCCTTCTCCAGGCATTATATTCTCAATGTTCTCATAGTGCCAGGGGAGTGACTCCATTCCCCGGACTTCTTCAGTTTGGCTTCACAATGTACAACACCAGGGGGTAGGGCTGCCTTCTCCTGATCTGTCTTAGCTTCACGGGGCATAACACCAGGAGGTATTGCTTTCTTCTCTAGATGTCCCTTGGCCTCACGGTTCATACATGCTGGGGCAAATGCCTCCCTTCCCTCAAGCCCTTCTCAGAACTTAGTATGCCGTTCACACTGCCAGCGGGAAAGCCTCTCTTCCCCAGCCGCCTTTATCCTTTTTGCTTTCACATTTCACAGTTCACGATTACCATGGGGAAATGCCTACCCTTTCCCTGGCTTGGTTTGTACTTCAAACGTTCACAGTTTACAACATGATTTCCTAATCAAGGACCGGGATCTATACCTGTGTGTTTGTCTTGTCTTTGTGGTAGCCCTGTGTTACCCCAGTTTTTTGGGGGGTTTTCCTGGCCGTGAGAGCACCGTATTAAAGAAATACTCCGAGCCAGGGACAGACCTCACTGGCACCACCCCACCATCTCAGACCAGCCGCTCTGGTGAGGCGCTGGACTACCTGCAAATAAAAGTGATGTTAATTCAGGAGATGGGCCACCAATTCTGCTGCTTGAGCTGAACAATGCATTGGCAATCTCTTCTGTATCAGCACCTCGTACTCCCCTTCCTCCAATCTTACTACTGCTGCACCAACATGCTTTTTGCCTGTCTCTGGACACATGAACGCTGACCCATCTACAAAATATACTTCATCTTCGCTCAAGGGAATTTCACTTGCTTTAGGAATGTAATCTCCTTCTCCCCTCATAAGGGGCTCAGTCATGCGTTTGCATATCTTCCTATGTACATGGCTCTGAGGAATGGGCTGGGTTGACTGTTTTGCAACGTATCACATGAATTTTTGGGCTTGAGATGATGATCTCATAGGAAGTGGCCCTTTGTATGGCGTGTGTGGGCTTCAATCTTCCAGGTGTGGCAAACCGAGTGTTCAATAAATAATGTGACAGAGCATCCCATCACAACTGTGGAACTTCATTCAGTCGGGCAGGCAGCTGCTGCAAGAGCCTATTTGCACGTGAAATGGCCTTGCATCACTGAATCGAGGGTACCACTGTAGTAAGCTAGTGGTCTATGGCCCAATTATGTCTTTTGTGTCAATAGTGCGGTCATCAGTGTTCCGTTGGAATGTGAGAACAATAAAAATTCTTGTTCATAATCTGGTGTGGCGCGGATGTGTGGTGTGCATATCAGTTCCTTTAATGTCGTAAATGCAGTATGCATTTCAGGTGTCCATTCTATTGCTGTGTTTTCTTTCTGTGCTTCCTTTAAAACTTGTAGTAGGGGTTGTGTGTATGCGGCATAGTGTAAGATCCATGCCCTGCAATAATTACATATGCCAAGGAACTTTTGCATGTCTTTCACTGTGTGAGGTCTGGCTGTTGCTCGTAATGTCGCTGCTCTGTCGGGAATTATCCTTTTGCCATCTCTGCCCGCCACAGCTCCTGCAGCCAAAGAAGCTGTGCAGCATCTTCCTCGTCCCCAATTGTACATTGCATTACCAAGTGTAAATCCGGGGTGTCGGGGAAGGTTCTCCACAGTGCATCCCATACTCGCGTCCGCACATGGTTAAAGGACACCCCATCATGCATGTCATTCCCCATGGTCACTCCTGTGAACTCCGCCTTCACCCACACTGCATCTGACTGATCTCCCACTGCAGATATTGAAAGGCTCTTTATGTCCCCAATTGCTAATGGCACTCCTGCTGTATTCTTCTAAAATGCATATGTCCATTTTCCCGCCCCGCGCCGCCCTTAGAGCGGTGGAAGTGCTTTGAGGAGATTGTTCTTGTGCATCAGTGCCTAAAGTATATAATGAGGTCGTTCCACTCCCTTGTGGGGAATCTGTAATTTTCATCTCACCTTCACCTTACCTTTACTCCTCTTTTTTTTGCCAGTGACATTCTTCCTAACCTGTTTCGGAGCCTTCCCTCCCATCCTTCCTCTGTTGCCGTTATCTCTGGGGTAGCCCATTGTATTTGCTGTACACATCCCACTGCCCCGACATCAGCTTCGTCAAAGTCGCTACAACATTCCATCACTTTCTGAGGTTACTGTATCATATCCCACGCTTTCTACCTCACCTTCTCGTTACATTCGGATTGCTTTTATTGGGGTACTGTCTATTCTAAAAAGGAAATCCCGGTTTTCCATTCATCTTCCAGTAATGCAGCAGGGCTCACTGGCACAGTTGGTGATGGTGGCTGCCCACCCCCGGACAAGGGCAGCGTTGTCCCACACAGTGTTTGTAATCGGGCCAGCTCTGCCTGGGTAGATGTTAATGCTACTTCTAGATCTCGAGTGGTGGGCTCTATGAGGGCAGGAGTTGCACTTGATGGAACATATGGAGGAGGTGCTGCAGTGATTGGAGTTGCTCCTGGCATATACACCAGGTCCACGTACCCCTCTGCGTGTCTTGTAAGCAAGGGGTATATTTTCTTTGGTTCTTCCCTTTCTTTCCCCTTATCGCCTCCTTCATTTGGCACGGCTGTGTGCTCTATTTCCTTTTCATGTTTATTTGTAGGGGGCGTTTCGTCGAATATCCTCCACAAATCAAGCAGCTCTTGTATATTTTAAAGCTGTTTCCCTTTATGCTTGGTTGCTACATGGTCCACAAAAGACCCTCCTTCTGGCCAGATATGAGGTAACCCCTCCCCTTTTATTTCTGCTACCCACTGGCCATCATATTTTTTATTCGATCACTATATAAGGGGAGATGCTTGCAAATGTGTGTAAGTGGCATAGCCATATTTGTCAAAGGGCCTTTTCCGTCTTCTATTTTCTCTGTACCATAACACTTCAACCTCTAATGTATCAATCTCTTTTTTCAATTGTTTGCTTTCAAAACATTACTTATGCATTTTCATGTCATTTACATAAAACATAAACCAGTGAACGTTTTCACAAAACAAACCACTGTTTACATCGACAACATCAAACCGAGAACATAAAACACTCTAAAATAAATCGACATGTCCCTAGTCGCCTTTTTCATGTTACCTTGGATTGTCTTTGCTCACACTCAACACTCACATCACCCCTTCCCTGCCTGGGCTTATCTTCATGAGAGTTATAGAACAGTATAGATACTAAATATTACTAATTGCCGAGCCTACTAAATATACAAGGCTCCTACTTTATTCCATTTTCTCACTTATTTCCAGCAGTGATCAGAACACTGCTTTGCAGTGCCGCCTTCCACCCCCCTTCGGAGCTAGGTACCTGTATCTCCTCTTATTGCCTCACTGTACTACTTTTATATAAAAACCAAATGGCCATGAAAAGAGAAAGTGCTTCCTTCTCAACAATCACTCCATCCAGTCACACTCAAACCAATTCTTGCGTGTTCTCCTTAATTAATTTGCTCCACACCTTCCCTTTCACTCCTTTACTCCCCCTTGCAATCAATACTCACGTGCCCGTGCTATTCCGAAAGCCTCCGTTCGCAGTCCATCCACAAGTGGGGGCCTCCCCGTCTTGGCCCTGCCCGGCTCCTGCGAGCAGTTGGGTAGTCGCAAAGCCGGGACCCACAATACCTGTGTTGCTGCGTATGCGTTTTTTGTTTGAATCTGGTCAGCCGTAGGTGGGGTCTGCCTTTCTTTCAGGAAAGGCCTGGATCTCGCCGCCGCAGTACGGGGACGTCAGGGAATATCACGTCGGATGGACACCAAATGAAGGTGCCCACTCTTCAACACAATATCCACAAATCAGAATGGACACACCCCAGTAGCGAATGAGACCAGGAGATAGATTGCAGATTGCAAGTAGAACAAAGTTTATATGAGATACATTGTGCACACAGAGAACTCTGCTGCCCAGAAAGCGCTCTGCCAAACATTACACGGGCAGCACATTATGAAAGAGAACATCGTCACTGATGACATCATGTTACAAATGCACAATTCTGCAATACAATTGGGTTAAGTCGTCGTGCTGTATGTATCTGTAGCTGCCGACCATGGATACTTGGGTGTCACTCCCGCAGTACGTGGGTCATCTGGGCTCCTCTTCTTGGTCAGCCCAGCAAAAATGACACTTTCCCTGACTAACTGATCTTGCAATAACAGGATTTGAGAGCATGAGACAAATGACAATCATAAAGTCTGGTAGGAATGTGGGTGCTTTCCAGAGTTCATAGACAAGTTATAGGCATACATTGTACCCGCTGCACCCTATTCCCCATAAACCTAAAGTCCCCGACCCAGGTGCCCACCTTGGGGGTTTTGATCTACCTAATGCCTTATGATACAAATAGAGAAGAGTTAGGATTAGAAAGAATGAGTGTCTGGGGGTCAAGGCTCTCAAAGGTGTCTTCGTTTGGCCTCTACAGAAGGTCAGATGTGTATCTGTATCAAAGAGCAGAGAGGCATGGGCCTGGTGGATTACAGCTCAGCAGGGTTGGGGGGTCAAAAGGGGCACAAGCAGGTTAATGGAGAAGGATGGGCACTAAGTCGGGGGCCTGTTCTGGTCTCACACTGTGCAGTGAGCTCATCTGCTCTTGGACGGCACTGAAGGTTGCAACAATGAATGGCTGAACTTCCGTGAGAACAGGGTTTGTGTGAAGAGGCAGTGGGATGTGGGGCCCTGGGCAGGTGGAGTGAGGCGCGGGGCAGAGGGAGAAACAAGCTTTTAAAGATCATTTTCAGGCCTGGTAAAAAGATGTTGTTTGGTGGGTCACCTAAAAATGGAGTCTTTGCACGTTAGTAAGGCCTAATTACATGCTTTCCTTGTTAGTAATTAGTAGGTGATGTACAGTTGGTGGGGGGGGGGTGTCTCCCCCCTTCAGCACAAGTGAGATCCGTGCATGCAGGAGTGGTGAGAGTGGCGGGATATACCACCTCTCCCCAAACAGTCCATTCCAGTCTACCCTTACCTCGACGACTGGCTAATAACATGGCATTCGTACGGAACATGCCTTTCAAATACAGAGAAGACGGCCATATGACTGTTAGGGATGATGGCATGGCATCCTGCATTTATCTAGTCCCAAACTCACGTCTGCGATTCGCCCCATGCAAGAGTGGCTCCGAGTGAATGGTGTCAGGCCAGCAGACAATGGGACGATCTAGTGGCTGTCTCGGTAGCCCTCGTTCAGTCTCTGCAGTGGTGGTCAAGGGAAGACCTTCACCACCCCTGCAGTAGAAGCTACTCTCTCCACAGACGCATCTCTGACGAGGTGGGGGCTCACCTCCTTCACCAGACAGCGCACGGCGTGTGGTCCCCAGTGGTAGCAAGCAACCACATAAACCTTTTGGAACAGCTAGCTGTATTCAAGGCCCTCACGGCATTCCAAACAGACCTCCAGGGGAAGACCGTCCTAGACAGTACCACGGCCATGTATAACAAACAAGGGGGCACTCACTCTCCAGGGCTATCCAAACTGTCGCAAAACCTATGGAAGTGGGCTCTCAAACACAAAATGTTCTTCCTGTCACACCACTTTCTGGCAGATGTGCTCAGCAGAGACTTCCCACTACCCATAGATTACGAATGGCCATTACACGCAGACATTGTTTTCAACGTCTTTCCAGACTGGGGCTTCCCGGAGATGTTCGCAACTCTGGAGAAAGCGCAATGCCCAGATTACGCCTCCAGGTACCCGCAGAACCGCTCCAAGGGCAACGGTCTCTGGATAACCTGGACAGGGAAATTTGTCTGCGCTGTTCCCCTCCTGACTCCCCTTCTCAGCAAGATAGTGCACATGATGCACCAGGAACCATTCACAATGATATTGGTGGCCCTGATGTGGGCCCGCCAACCCTGGTTCTTTCACCTGATGGCAATGTCAGTCGCACCTGCGAAGAAGCTGCCATGCTCGTACAATATGCTGTCACAAGACAGGGGAGAGACACTTCATCCATGCCCGAAAAACTCTCAACTTGGCTGCCTGGCTCCTGAGGTCATAGAGTTCAGACACCTCCAACTTCCTCAAAGATGCATGGACATACTTAGGGAATCACGAAAACTTAACATCAGATAGTGCTACTCCAACAAATGGAAACGCTTCATGAGGTGCAATACCAAAAGCATCAATCCTATTGACTGCACACCAACAGATATTGTCCTCTACCTTACTCACCTACTAGACTCAGGCCTGGTTTTCAATTCCTTTAAGGTCCACTTAGCTGCACTTTCTGCTTACACCACGTCCCAAAAGAAGGTTTTTTGGTGGAAAATTACAGTGATCAAGGCTTTTATGGAGGGGGTTAAGAGACTTGATCCCCCTATCTCCAACCCAGCTCCCGGATGGGACCTGAATGTTGTACTGACTAGACTAATGGGACCTCCCTTTGAACCTATGCATAAGGCTAGCCTTAAAGCACTTGCTTACAAGACCGCCTTCCTGGTAGCAGTTACATCAATAAGGAGAGTTGGTGAACTGCAGGCCCTTTCAGTTCAAGACCCATTTGCCACGATTCACAGGGATAAGGTGGTCCTGCGCAGTCGACCACGGTTTGCGCCTTCGTTTATTTCAAAGTTCCATGTGAACCAATCAATAGAACTACCCCCCTTTTTCCACAATCCCACTAACATGGCAGATAGAATCCTCCACACACTTGATGTGAGGAGAGCTGTGATATATTCTCTGGATGAAACAAAACCACTAAGAAAGACAAACCAGTTTGTTTTCATTGGCAGCTATCTCTAAATCCGCCATCTCTAAGTGGATCGTAAACTGCATCACACTGTGCTACACTCTTGCCAAGAGAGATCTGCCCTTCAAGCCTAGTGCACACTCTACTCGGGCACTGGGGCTTCCATAGCATTCATTGCAAATGTTCCTTTTGAGTCGATTTGTAAAGCAGCAACCTGGAGTTCTGTACACACCTTTACACAACACTGCTGCCTACATACACACTCTAGGTCTGTCTCTCAGGTGGGACAAGCTGTGCTAAGACATCTCTTTGCTACTGTTCCTTCACACAGCCCACCACCATTTTTGGGTACTGCTTGCTAGTCTATGCACAGCATGTGATTTTAAGCAGATTAACCAGCATCAGAAGACATGCATTACTTACCATAACAGCATTTCTGATGATTGTATATGCTTAGATTCACATTCGCCCACCCTTCTTCCCCTCTTGGAGTAGAAGGAACATAGATCTATCTCTTTCTCTTTCTTTCTCTTTCTTTCTCTCTTTCTCTTTCTCTTTCTCTCTCTTTCTCTCTCTCTCTCTTTCTCTTTCTCTTTCTCTCTTTCTCTTTCTCTCACTCTCTCTCTCTTTCTCTCTTTCACTCTCTCTTTCTTTCTCTCTCTCTCCTCCCCCCACGGTAGTCATAAGGCTCCCTCACAACAGAAAAAACGCAATCGGTGTGACCTCGCAGTGTGAGGGATTTTGGGTACACTACATGTCGCGTTAGGGATAGTGTTACAGGCATACCCATGTCAACGTCCTCTTTTCAATCATCGAAAGAAAGATGCAATACTAGATGTCGGACTATGTGCACAGCATGTGAATCTAAGCAGATACAATCATCAGAAATTTTATTACGGTAAGTAATGCATGTCTTATTGAGGGAACAAGGTGGTCCTCCCAGAAGCATGTACAGAGGACAAGCAGCAGTGATTGGCGCATTTCTAAGGCTCGAAGACGCATGTTTTTAATAGTAGTCATAGACATGTGACCTTGATAGAACTTTCTCATGTTAAATTGCACCTTTCTTTGTGTCTGCAGGAAACTGGGTGATGGCCTATTTCTGCAGTGCTGCGAGGAAGTTTCAAAGCTGTACCCCAAGATAGAGTATGAAACCATTATAATTGACAACTGTTGTATGCAGGTAGGGACCTTTTTACTAAACTGTTAATGTGACTGCAGATACATGTGATATTTGTTCTTCTTTATTTTTCTTAGTTCTTTTTAATAAAAAAAAAAGGTTTTAGAGTCCCATTTGTCCGGCCAGGTGCTGGTCTGGTTGGAGACCTTTCTTACTTGACATACTCCGTCTTTTCTTTTCGCTATGCCCCCTTGCCCTTTCTTGTGGTGTTCCTCAGGGCTCCGCCTTGTCCCCTACACCGTTTAATGTGTATATTCAGCCCTTGGTGAAACTAGTCTATGCTCACGGCCTCCGATGCTACTCATATGCTGATGATACGCAGTTTATTGTCCGTATTGATCTCCATCATCAGGAGGCTTCGTCTCGGCTTCAGGGGTGTCTGGAGGCAGTGGGTGGGTGGGTGAGTGATAATTAGCTGAGGCTGAATGGTGGCAAGACAGAGGTATTGGTGATGGGTCCCCCTTCTGCTGCTTCTCTGTGAACCTCTGATTTCTGGCCTGTCTCTCCCGGTACCCTCCCTTCCCCATGTCTTGTAGTGAAGTACCTGGGTGTTTAACTTTGTGCTTCGACCTCTTTCGATGCTCAGATGGCAGCTGTTTGCCAGGCCGTGCACTTTAAATTGAAGGTTTTATGGAAACTTCTTCCCTTTATTCCTTCACGTCTAAATGCCCCTGTGGTTGCCTCGCTTGTGCCGAGTGGAGTGGACTATTGTAATTTAATTTACTTGGCTCAGCCATTTACCTCTTGAGATGGCTTCAGCTGCTACAAAATTAGGCTGAATGAGTCGTCTCCCCTGCTCAGTTTTCGTCACCTTTTCCCCGGTTCTACGTCAGCTCTGCTGGTTCCCCATTGAAAAAGTCCAATTTTTAAAGCTCTATGCTTGTGTACTGGGTGTCCTCCATGAGCACATAGTCAGTACGAGATCAAACTTAATACACCAGGCAAGAAAAAACCCTGTTTATTAATGCTGGGCAAGCAAAAATCCAACAGCACAGTGGAACAGAACTGATTGATGAGAGCTGACAAAACCGCCAACTGCGGTCAAATCTTTTATACAGTTGGTACATTATTTGCATAGTGAGAAACCGTTGCCATTAGTGTTTCAAGGTATGTATCACCCCACTGAGCTGATTTGTGGGACCACGTTAGTCCCCTATAGCTAGACATAGGTTAGTTGAAGGTCATAGGAGCAAACAGTCATGCCTTCCCCCTTGTTCATCACCTCCCCTGTGGGGCAACATTCCTTCCCGCTCCACCCCATCAATATATTTTAATGTGTAATGAGTAACCGTTTTGACCTCTGGAACATTATTGATCTACCATTGGCCAGCACACACAGAAAACACACAAGACACCCTTAGCTCCTTCCCAGGGACGGCTTGAATGATCCCTCCACCACCCCTCTGACTTGGAGTGTCTTCAATTTTTTCCATCTGACCTCCCAAGCAGGGCCTGTCTGTGTCACCTCCATGTGATCTACTTACCTGTGGTTTTTACCTGACACTGACTCTCCGGCAACACAGCGTGTGTAATGCTACCATATTTATCTTGCACCCCTGCCCTTCTGCCGTCCCCTAGGCTTTTCGGATTGCATGTGTGCGCTAAGCATCTTTATTACAGCCGTCAATGATACCCTGTCCCATGTATGGGGTTGTTCCTCCTGTTTCCCATATTCCTGCAACTGGTAGTTGCGCCCCCCTGGACAGCGCTGTATCAGAACCTTTACTACCTTCCCCCCTTCGATCGATCTATCGATCAATCTTCCTTTGCCCTCCATTTCTTTGCTCACTGTTTTGGGCATCCAAGTCTCGTTACCCTGTCCATGTCCCCTCCCTCTTCTTTGTAGCGATCCATGCAGTCCAGCCCATCTAAGGAACATGCCACCCAAAAAAAGGCATTCTAATCTTCTGCATTCGGTGGTGGGACTGCAAAGACCACCTGCACTTGATCTTCACCATCATTCACTCCACGGAGCTGGACCTTTTTTTTTTTTTCTCTTCCCTCTTTCCCCAAATTATTAGCAGACATTATATACCAAACCTTTTTTTCCTGCTGCAATTCTTTTTTTAGAAACAACTGTCCTGCACAGAATTTGCCGGCTGTAGAACCTCATATCTTCATATCTGGAGTCTCGAGAGGAAAACCCAGGGGCAATGTGTTCGCCTTGGAAGCAGACAACGCGGAGCAACACAGGTTCGATCCCCGGGTCCACACTTAGAAACCTCCGGGTATTAACCATGTTATAAATGACCGTTTATAATAATTATAATCTGTAGCCACCTATGCATACGTGTATGTTGCGCATACTTTTTTCATTCCCTTTAGGTATGTCACCATAGTCCAGTGGTCTTCAAACTTTTTATGCCAAGGCCCCCCTGAGCAAACAATAAATTGTTCGAGACCCCACTGCCCGCCCCTCTGTGTTGGTGTTATTTATTTTTATAGAGATATCTGCGAAATGTGTGATGCCCATACACACACACACGGATTGTTTTCAGTGGCGGCTGGTGAGTTTGAAAACTGGTGGGGCGTACATTTCCCAGGGGGAATTTTTGAGTGAGCGTGCGCAGTGCAACAGCCCCCATCACCCAAGGGGGGTGCGGAGGGGTTCTCCCCCTGCAATATTTTGGGGAATATGGCCTCCAAAATGTGCACCGAAATATGACAAAAGCATTAGGTTTTACATACTAATGGTGGTACATTATTCTTACGTGTGCAAGTGTGATGGTGTATTTTACAGCAGCTTGTATTGAGAATAGCTGGTACTATGGTGTATTTTGACCACTTAATGCAACATTTGTCCTACCTCGTTCTGGGGCTTTAAATGTGTGCTTTGCGGAGCTCACATTACAACATTCATTTGCTGCAGCCCTTCAGGCACCCGATTTATAAGCACTCTATGTGTCCTTCACTGAAGTCCTGTTAAAAACAGCATTGGCAAAGCCACTGAGGTCCTGTTCAAACACAAGTTGTGCCTCGTGCACTAGTGTCACCCACCGCCCTTCACCTGCTTCACACTGCGCAACCTATTGACCTCAGGTGACAGCAGAAACACACGGATGTGCAGAGTCCGGTTTTGTCAACGTGGCCTCTGCTCCTGGACTATGTGCAGCACAGGGCGCATTCCTGGAGCATGCATTTATTTTTTACCTGGCCGAATAAATAACAAATGATGTTGTTTTGCCCCTGAATGTTAGAGAAACTGGAAACCCAGGCCGACGATTTACTAAAAAAAAGTCATATGGGAATTGGGAAATCAACCATCCCATACAACCCCAGCACACACGTTGCTGCTGCATGAGTCCAGCCGGAGCCAGGGCCCCGGCCTCTGTGCCTCCGCTCTGCTCACCTTCCAGGCACTGAAGTGCCAGCAGATGGCAGTCACTGCCCCTCCAGCATGCGGGTGTACAGGGTGGGCCACCAGCCCCAGTAAAAAAAAGGGACCCAGACTTCTGGGCGCCCAAACTGCCAAAAGGTGACAGGGGCAGGTGACAGCAGGCGGTCCCTGCCTCTTGACACCCCCACACCAAAGGTCCCGCTCCCATCCGAATGGATGGGGGACAAAGGGCCTTTGATGCTTCAAAGGTGGCTGCCTGCCCTCAGGCCAATTCTGGCCTCTATCTGAGGAGGGCAGGTAGCCCCCAGTCTTCTTTCCCCTGCTGTCCCCAGCACTTGAAGGAGCAGTGCTATCGCCGTCCTCACAGCAAGAGAAAGATACTCATTAACATTGGCACTTAGCTGGAGTGTCGTTGAGGACAGGAGTCGAGGCAGCTTCAGCAGAACCTAGTGGACCTACTAGGGATTGACTTCTCCACAACCCTCCAGGCTTAAGTTCGGCACGGAACGAAGTCAGTAATAAAGGTACAAAGTAACTGCTTCTAGGAGCAGGACGGCACAGAGCCACCATCAGTGGAGGCGCGGGTCTGCTGATTAATGTAGCGACTGGGGGAGAACAGTAAGCACATTGGCTTAAACAGAAGTGTAAGCTGTCTGGCCAGACCATGTGGTGTGTAAACACAGAAAACCATATATGTACATGAAGTGATGTATAAACACGGTAAACCACATAGGTACAACAGGCCAAACTAAAATAAATATACATTCAGGCCAAACCAAGCAATATATACGTCAAACTAAATGATGCATGTACAAGCCAAACCAACTGATGTGTATGCACATGACCGTTCCGGGTAGATGTTTAATATCGGAGATGTGTGCCAGCCTGACCATGTGAGCCGCCCCTGGCCATTTCTTCCATCCTAAAAAAAAAAACATTTTTTTTTTATTAAACATGCTGGCCTCTCACGGCCCCCCAGGTATGCGGCTGCGACCCACAGTTTGAATACCGCTGCCATAGTCTTTATGCGATAGAAACCAGAAGTGAAAGAGACCGAGCAGAGAAATACAAAACAATCCTATCCTTTTTTACACTTTCTTCCATTCCCCCCAATGTTCGTATGTCTCTTCCTCTACAGGCCTTCTGTTAAATCATATTGCAGAAAAAGTGGTACTGAGATCTGATGAATACTTCCCATTAAGTTGTTCCTCTCTTCCTCTCCAGAGGGGGCGACACTGTTGTCTCTGGGAATTTCCTTGTCAGCAGGATAGAGGGGTGTTGCTGGTGGAAAAGCATCCTTGTCGTGTGAACTTGTGGATTTTGTTTCGCCGGCTGGCCTACTCGTTGCTCATTGAACCTGGCTTGATACGTATTTCCCTGCTTTAGTGAGTTCAGTGAAATATATTTGCCATTCTTCCCCCAAAACCTGTGCTGTTGTGTTAACGTCTGAAATTGTACGTGCAGGAGGGACAGGTGCATGCATCCTTTGGCCAGTAACAATTTCATGCAGAGTTAAGTGATGATCCATGCCAGGCGAGTTGCGCAATGCGGAAAGTGCTAAGGGGATGCAGTAAAGCCAATTATTGCACAAAGTTGTTGTTAACTTCGCTAAGGGTTCTTTAAGCAAGCCATTTAAATGCTCCACCCAACCGTTTGCCTGCAGCCGGTACACTGTGCAAAGGCAGTGCTTCATTCCAAGGAGGTTTGTAACTTCCTTTAATAAGCCATTGGCAAACTGTTCCCATTGTCGGACCTTAGTTAATCACATACTCCCCATATTGAAAATGCCTCCTGCACGAAAGGTTTTGCCCCCAACTTTGCATCATTGTGAGCACAGGGCACGCCTCAAGCCAACGTGAAAACTGACATATAACGACAAGCCTGTACTTATAATAGGTTCATCTCTCTTACCGATCGACGTAGTCAATATGCAAGTGCCGGAAGGGCCCTTCCGGTCGCGGTAGCATGCCTCTTATTGTTTTTAATGTATAACTTGTGTGAGGAACCTAAGGGGCCCCTTAGACGATAATGCCCAGACATTAACCAACACAATAGAATCTCTTGGATTCACCCAGCGCATCACCAGTCCTACACATGACAAAGGTCACACATTAGACTGGCTGGCAGATATGAACTGTAAAACCAACATCTCCAATACCCCATACCCCGTGCCCATGGTCAGATCACAACGTCGTTACCTTCTCAGTCCCAAAGTTACACCAACCAACTCCACACTACAATTGGCCTCAGACGCGTGGTCAAGAAATTCCCGCAACATCACACCCAAGAACATGCTCCTACTGCTGCTCCCCATCGAGGACCATAAACACTCAGTCTGTGACCCCAACCTAATGGTAGAGCTCTATGACCAAAGCTCCTAGTAGCCATAGACAAGGCAGCTCCACTGAGCACACACAAGACCTTGTGGAAAACGAAGCCATCAAACGCCAACAAAACCCAATTCTTTTCCTCGGCCAAAACCTATAAACAAGCCATCCCCCAAGCCAAAAGCAACTCCTAAAATGAGCAAATAGCTAAAGCGGGCACCAAATAAGTATTTGCCATCCTACAAGGACTGAAATCCCCAGTCAGCCCTCCAGACAGCTATCTCAAAGACCTCACCTGGTGCACGACTATCCAAAAGGCATTACTGGATAAAATCCTCCTAGTACAAACAAAAATGGTCTCAAAAATAACGAAACTACTCTCACCAGATACTCCTCGTACCACCCATCTACACCAACCACTCAACCAATTTGAATTCAGACCTGTCTCCATACCAGAGGTTACCAAAATCATTGAATTCCTGAAGCTGTTAAGGTGCCAAGGAGATATATGCCCTGCGCCCTTCATGAACGACAGTGTAGCAGAACTTGCCCCCTTCATCACATTGCTCATCAACTCATTTGCGCTTGGTGCCTTCCACAATGTCCTAAAAGATGCCTTCTTCCTTCCACTCTTAAAAAAAGAAAGAAAACACAATAGACCCTAACATACCTATGAATTACTGGCCCATCACTACTGTACCTTTCCTCCTCAAAATTCTAGACAGAGTAGCATATCTTCAAATACAGAAATATTCCAAACTAAACAGCCTCCTCGCCCTACGCCAATCTGGTTTCCGCCCAGGACACTGAACGGAATCTCTGACCCTTTATTCCTTTTTAGTTTTGGCTATTAGGTGATCTGAAAGCGCTACCTATGAAACAGAAATCATTGTCATTAAAATTAGAGCTTTAAAATGAGAGCTTGAAATAGGGGCTTTGGATGCAGTTTGTAATGCTTTTCAATGCAGGTTAACATATGAAGATGGATATATGGTAGTTTGACTATGTATCTCACCCATTTAACGTCATCACCAAGTGAAATCTATAAGGTTTTTCCTCCCATTCCCACCCATTTTTCCTCCACCCACATCTCTTCTTGCGCTTTTTGGCTGAATTTCTACTGTGTGGTGAATTTGACAGCCATTTCTACTTCCAAAATGGTGCCAGCCTTGTGTTAAGGTTATTAAAAAGTAATTTGACTTGATTGATGCTTTTAATAATCGTTACAGCATCTTTTAAGTGATGTTACATATTTTGCTGTATTGGTTTTCAAAATAAAGGTTTGTAAAAGATGCGTGTTTTGTAAAATGGCTTTCAAATTCTCCATATACTGATTTGTGGGTGGTGTTTGAGTGTCTCTGATGTAAACACGACCTGATTGTCAGTGGTTCTGCAGACTGTGTTTCTGTACAGAGGGCAGCCATTTTTTTTCAGGATTCATTCACTTTTGCCCTGCTGTGGTCGAGGATGCATTTCGGGCACTCTGCCCTGCTCCCTGGACTCTCTTGTCTCCTTTCCTCTCCCTGGAACAGACTTGGCTTGTGGAGTCACTCCAGCTCCAACTCCAGCCGTGGGCGCTGCAGCATGGACAGACCTTCTGCTCACCTGCAATGAGCGCTTGGTCGTCTCTATGTACTCCCTATACATTATTTATTTCTTTACTTACTATTCTATCTATTGTGTGCACGACGGCCCTCGTGCCGATGCTCAAGGCTCGTACTATGTGCCTGTGCTGCACCCCTTTTCCCCTCTGTCTTCGAGCTTGTTCACATACCATGCGGGAGCACAGGCGCGAGAAGAAGCGAACGGTGGGCACGCCCCACCTCTCACCAGTTGTTGGGCCCGTTAGGCCTGGGCCTAATACCAGAGATGCACATCAGTGTTAGAGTCTAATGGACTCCCTGCCTTTTACCGGGCTCGGGGTCTTATTTATTCACATGATGTAGGGAACCACCTGACAGTCGTGGCGCCCTACGTCCCAACAGCTACTGTGGGTCCATGCCCTCCCCCTACGGGCTTATTAGAGAGTTTTGTCAGATGCTCCAGCCCAGTTCCTACTAGTGGAAGGATGAGTCAAGTGTTCAGGTATAAATAGTGTGAACATACCTAGATGATGTAATGTTTCGGTTTTCCCTCACCACCTTTTGCGCAGTGAGGGAATGAAGCATGGTCTTGTGAGCACCGTGATACTGTCAGGCACGCATTCGAAACAAGCTAACAGTTAACACCTCCAACTGTCACCAGCGAAGCAGGTGTGTCACTGTGTTGCTAGATGTGGTATTGCAGACATCACACAGACAGGAATTTAAACACACTTCATACATCTGATGCCTTTAATGCTTAGGCAGCAAACGGCAGATTCATGAAAACCATTTATACCCAATGGCCTGAACCCTTTCCTCTAAGCATTTAAATAGAAAATAAATTAAATTAAGCTGTTTTATTTGCATTTTGTTATTTACAGCATTTTATATAACCAACACTTTACAAAAGTGGTCCCTTATTGCACAACACACTTCCAGGTTCACTTTAAGCATTGGCTACTTTTGTAACAAGCCAATCAAAATGTGACCTCCTTTGATTCCTTATGTTTCTGTGATGATGTTGAAGGCCCCACAGAGGTGGTGTGTAAATATTTTGAAGTCCACACGGTAAGATATGACACACATTGTATACAATGATGCTGTCTTGCCTATAGTCTGATATGTAAATGAATTGAATGTTTGCTTGAAATGTGTTATGCTCACAGGGTTAATGTTTAATTGATAATAATTGATATTAATTGGGTCTCATTACAGGTTTGGCGGTAAAGGGCAAAAGTGGCAGTAACGAAGTTGCCACCACTTTTACCACTCTGCAGAAATAAGGGTTATTAAAAACGAATGCACAGTGGAATTAACCTTGGAGAAATTACATTGGTGGAGTTAGCAATGAAAACCAGCGATAAGACCCCAGTGCTAAATCTGCCAGAGGAATTAGCGCTGGCCAAATAAATGCTGATTTAATTGTATTACAAGTTGAAATACCAGATGAAACTACCAAAAATAGTAACTAATTCAACCAAAAACATAGGGAGAAAGCTCAGGATGCTAGGCCCAAAGAACATGTATCTCAGGATGCTCTGTCTTCCACCCTGAAAAAGAAGGCTCCTCCTTCTTCTACCTTACTTCCTCCCACAGATGAAGATTTAGGGCTTCCTTCTCAACCATTAGTCATCCCTAGTTCGGCCCAGTGGTCGGCTGAGGACATAGACAGGGTCATGAGGCGGATGTCCTTCATGGCCAACTTCTATGAAAAGGACCCTGACTATTTCAAAAGTTTCCACTCCACCCCCCGTCCACTACAGCACCCTTCTGGGTCGCAAATCCCAGCACAACCTGCTCATCCCCCTGCTAAGAGGTCTTGCCCCGAGAATCCAGTGCAAGACAGTCATTGATCTCTATGACCCGTACTCCGACAATGAAGACCTCTCTATTCAAGAGGCAGCAGATCCTTATTACGGGGATGAAGCAGCAGACCCTTATTACGGGGATGATAAGGTCCCTGAGTTTGACCCAGAGACGAATATGTATCTCATAGACTCACCTGTTGATCCTGACCCCCCGGTCATGGACTCACCCATTGACAACCAACCCCTTCTGAATGAAGTGCTTGTCAAGGCGGCACAGCATTTTCAGATAGCTACCCAGGAAGAACAACAAGATCAAGATTGTGTGGAGGAAATCTTAAAAGATAAGAAAAATGTTACTCGGTCTATCCCTCTCCTCAAGTCCCTTCAGCGAAAAATACAGCCATCGCTGGAGACCCCTAATCTTACGGGGTCAGTAAACCCCTGCATAGAGAAACTATTTAGGCCTGCCCCTTCTGACCCGCTGTATATCAGAGGGCAACTAAAGCCTGATTCATTAGTTGTTACCACAACTAGAAAAAGGGCTGGCACTCCCCTAGCTTCCTCTGAGGCCCCCTCCTGACAAGGAAAGCAAGAGACTTTACACAATGGGCAGAAAGGTGGCCTCCTCCACAGTATTCCAGATGAGGGTTGCTAACAAATCAACCCTGTTGGCCAGTTACAGCTGCCAAAAATGGGATGAGGTCTCCGCCTTACTTTCATTGGCCCCGGAACCACATAAGTCTCAGCTTGCCCAACTGCCCGCATAAGGCAGAGCAGTGTTAAGCTGCTTATTTAAAACCAATCTTGACGCTGCGGATATCACAGGAAGAATAATAGCTGAAGGGACAATTATCAAGTGTCAAGCTTGGTTGCGTCAATTGGGTTTTAAACCAGAGACGCACGCTGCCCTTATCAACATGCCCGTTGAGCCCAATGTGCTCTTTGGCAAGGCTGTTGAGGACGCCTTAAAGATGGCCAAAGAGGAGTACGATACTCTCGTAATTGGGCCAATAGACATACTGGCCAAAGGGGAAACATAAATTTTCGTCGCTCACGTGGCCAAAATTCACAGAGGGGTTCACTTATACCCAAAGCCAAGGTACTGCCTGGGGAAACAATCAGGGTCAGTCCTCCCAGAATTACCCGAGAGGAGCGCACAGATCCTGCGGTAGAGGCAACTCCTCCCGAGGTAGCAGTGACTATCCGCTCCAGGGGCCCCCCATGCCTCTCCATGCCTCTCCAGTAGGAGGCCGCATATCCACCTTCACCCACGCATGGGAGGAAATTACCTCAGACAGATGGGTGCTGTCCACTGTAACAGGCGGATATTGTATAGAGCTCCTCGAGCAACCCCAGAACCACCCCACACGACAAAAGATTCTTCCAAGGAACACCAGCGTATCCTCCTCGAGGAAGTCGCCACGCTTCTCCTAAATGACGCCATCAAAGTCGTCCCGGCCAACAAGATAAACAAGGGTATTTATTCAACCAATTCCTTGTGCCAAAGAAAGATCTAACAATGCGCCCAGTATTAGATTTGCGCCCTGCAAACAAATATGTAAAGCCACAAAATTTCCGCATGACTACGCTACAAGAGGTAATCCCTCTACTAAAAAAGGGGGATTACATGGCAACACTGGATATGAAAGGTGCCTATTTTCTTATTTCAATGTTCCCAGCGCACAGAAGATTCTTGCATTTCAAGATAGCGAACCAGCACTACCAATTTAAAGTGCTGCCCTTCGGGATAGCATATGCTCCAAGGGTATTCACGAAGGTACTGGCGGTGGTGGCAGCACACTTGCGCAGGGAGGCAATCCCAGTGTACCCTTCCCTGGACGACTGGCTGATTACAGGGCAGTCTCTCCTAATTTGCAGACAAAACATTCAGAGAACTATCAAGCTACTCTTCCAATTGGGCTTTTCCATCAACGAGAAAAACTAGAGCCTAGTGCCAAGCACAACCAAACAGTTCCTAGGAGCTGTCATAAACACACAACTGGAGGAATGAGTCCAGAATATGTACATATTATCAGGCCGGGTGCCAGAGAAGGGTGCGCAAAGCAATGCGTTTGCTAGGCATGATGGCATCTTGCATTTCTCCAGCATGGGGTCTGGCATGGATTCACATGCTCATGAATATTCCCCGTCGTCAGGCTGGGAATCCTCGGTAAAGAAAAAACCAGTATCAGTTTCGTTTCTGATCTGTCTTTCGTAGTAATAACCAATCACTGGTCTCTGCGTCATACTGACCACAGCCAATGACTGCCCTCTACCTAAGCACCGCCTCTGGCAGCCATCTTCAGATTTTTACCGCACGTTCATGTGTTGGGATCCTCGTGCTATTGCTCTCGAGCGTTAGTGCTCATTTTTTCACGTTTTTTCTCAAAAACTTCATTTTTTCGGTCAAAAGAGCCTCGAGCTCCACCGACTCTCCATCCGATCAACGGGGACCCGTGTCGGATTCGTCTGCGCCCCTCAAGGGTGAAGATTTCGTCGAGCTACGCTTTTGGAGGACTCCAGAAGCTTCTCAGGCCCGGACATGGCCCAGGAGAAGGGAAGCTCGACGCCCGGAAAGCTGTTCAGGATCTGCCCTGGATGCCAGCTGCAGAACGTCTTTAAGGAGGACGAACACTCCTTTTGTCTCTACTGCTTACATGAGGACAAGACGCACGTGGAGAAGGACTGTGCGTTTTGCGGCAATATGTCGGAGCGGTCCATGAAGGACCGCCATCAACGTCTCGCCAACTGGCTGGAAGGGAAGAGCCCGTCAGGCGAGAAGAAGAGGAAGAAATCCGAGCGGTCTTCTAAGACCTTTGAGGACGCCCCGGCGACGGGGGTCCAACAGAAGGCCAAGCACCGCGAGTCCGCTGGCACCGGGAGCGCCGAACGGTCGGGCTCTACGGGCGCCAGGCAGGGCGCACCCTCCCCGGCACCATCAACCACGAGCCAACGCTCTGGGTCAGGTAAGAGGAAGGGCGAGCACCCGGCGAAGCTCCTGGAGAGGCCCCGGTCGAGCTCGAAGGCCCCATCGGAGGGGGAGCGAGGCAGTGTCCCCCCCCTCAAGGATAAGGCGGTGAGCGCACCTAAGGTGGTGAAGGCCTTAATCCATCCGGCCAAGCCCTCTATCGATACTTTCGCGGCGGCCCTGGCTCAGCCTGTGGAGGCTACACCAGTGGTGGCGACCTCGGGGCTCAGAGTCTCCCTGCTACCTCGGAGGGAGTCCTCTTTTGTGCCCATCGATAGGACCCCCGTGAAATCCCCGGCGGGGAAGAAAAAGGGGGGGCAGGGCGTCGTCGTAGATTCGGCCTCAACCTCAGACGAAGAGCTGATCGAGGTCTTAAGCCACGGCCTTGGCGTGGAAGAAGACCGGCCCGTCGGGATGGATCCCGACGCAGGTGACATCGACATCGTCGAGGGTGCCGACGGGGCCCCTGATCGCCCGTCGGATTCCCCTCTGCCAGCGCTGCAAGACAACTCGGCGGCCATTTTGTTGGCTATACAGTCCTTATGCTCAGAGATAAGGACGAGACTACCGTTGCCGACGGAGGAACCGCTCCCGTCGGGGATCCTGAACCGGGACCTTCTGGTGTTCCCCCGCCCAAGAAAAGAAGGATTCACCATCCACCTCCTTTTCAGCCGTCGCGCCCCGTCCAGCCCTCCTCCCCGTCCACCCGAGGGGATGATACGGGGACTGACACGGCAGCGACGGGTACGGACGACGAGGTATACGACGAGGATCTACCGTCGTCACCTCCCACCAGGGCTTCTCCGCCCGACGAGATTGGATCGTTCCACTCCATGATCGCCAGGGCATCCGAGCTTTTCCAACTCTGCCCTGAGGAGAAGAAAAAGGAAGGATTCCTTTATCAACGGCGCAATGCCAAGAGGAAGACGGTCCTCGCGGTGCCTCTTCTGGACGACATTTGGGATGAGGGCCTCGCCCTCCTCAAGAACCCTTCCACGACGCCAGCTAGAAGAGACCGGTACGAGAAGAAGTTCCGGGTCCCGGACGCGGCCCCCCTGTGCCTCCGGGCGCAGCCTACCCCGGACTCCGTCGTCTCCGCGGCGGCCAGGAAAAAAGCGCGGGGGGGGGTGCGGCCTCCACATCGACTTCCCCACCGGACGGCGAGGGAAAGAACGCTATGGGACGCAGGGTCGTCTCGTCTGCAGCGACGACGATTAAAGCGGCCAACGCCTTGGCTATCGTGGCCCGCTACGACAGGGAGCTATGGTACAAGCTGGCTCCCCTGCTGGACTTCCTACCGGACGACAAGAGGGCGGATGCCCTGGAGATCCTATAGGAGGGTGAGGTGGCGTCGGACCACGCCATCACTATTGCGACGGACATCGCCGACACTGGGTTTCGCCAGTTGGGCAACGGCGTGTGCCTTAGGCGGCGTGGATGGCTCAAGGCTACGGTCTTCCGTCAAGACGTACAGACCAGAGTACTGGACATGCCGTTTGATGGGAACAACCTGTTTGGGAAAACAGTGGACGATTCCCTTCAGGCCATTAAAGCGGACACTGAGACGGCCCGGGCCCTTGGGGTTCTGCAGCAACGACGGACGCCCTTTCGGAGCAGCGGAGGCAAGGGCGCCTCCAAAGGTTCCGGCGGCGGTTTCTCCACCTACCGTCAAGCGGCCCGCTCGTCGTCTCAGGAGGCCTACAGAGGACGAGGCAAGTCTGGCGGACTCCGCCGTCGTCGCCAAGGAGGTCAAGGCGGCAAAGCCTCGTCGAAACAGGATTGAACCGGCCGTGGGGTCGGGCCCCCACCGAAGCACCCCGGTGGGAGGCCGGCTGGCGAGCTTCGTCAGCGTGTGGGCGTCCATCTCCACCGACCGTTGGGTGCTGGACACCTTAGCCCGGGGCCACGCGCTCGAGTTTCGAAGAAGGTGCCCGCGCGTCCCCCCTGTGGCCAGGAGAGAGCTTCACGTCCCTCAGCTTCTCCTGGAGGTAAAGGCGAAGCTCAGGAAGGGCGCCATCGAACTCGTCCCAAAGAGGCTTCGGGGCTCCGGAGTTTACTCAAGATACTTCCTCGTGAAGAAGAAGACGGGAGGATGGCGCCCCATCCTAGACCTGCGACGTCTGAACAAGTTCATCAAGGCGCAGAAGTTCCGGATGGTCACCCTCCAGCACGTCCTGGGGCAGCTGGAGGAAGGAGACTTCCTGTTGTTGTTGGATTTGGAGGATGCCTACTTCCATATTCCCATCCTAAAGGGACACCGAAAATTCCTCAGGTTTGTGGTCCAAGGGCGTCACTACCAGTTCAAAGCCCTCCCCTTCGGACTACGGTCGGCACCCAGGGTATTCACCAAGTGCCTGGCACCGGTGGCGGCGCAGCTGCGCCGCGAGGGGATCCACGTCTACCCCTACCTGGACGACTGGCTCATCCGAGCCAAGACGAGGGAGCTCGCCGTGGAGCACACGGCAAGGACCGTCCAACTTCTCACGGACCTGGGATTCTCCGTGAACTACGCCAAGTCCCACCTGGTACCCGCGCAAAACGCACTGTTTCTGGGAGCGAAGCTCGACACAGTGTCCCTTCTGGCCTCCCCGTCGGAGGAAAGGACCAGGTCCATCCTGGGCAAGGTATAGCGGATGTTGGTTTCCGACGCGGCCAAGGTGAGGTCCATCAAGTCCCTCCTCGGAATGATGTCTTCTTGCATCTACCTCATTCCCATGTGCAGGCTCCGGATGCGCCCGTTGCAGGAGTTCCTGGACGCGCGCTGGATCCAAACGACGGGCGGTTTCGAGGAGAGGATCACACTCGACGAGAGTTTCCGCCGAGCGGTCCGGTGGTGGGGCAACCGCGCGCATCTGACGGCGGGCATGGACTTTCAGACCCCAGACCACCAGGAGACAGTGACCACGGATGCCTCCCTGGAAGGGTGGGGAGCGCACACCGAAAATCTGCACGCGAGAGGCCTTTGGCTCCCGACGGAGAAGTCCCTCCATATCAACGTCCTGGAGCTCCGTGCAGTGTTCTGGGCCCTCGGGTCTTTCCTTCCGTCCCTCAAGGGCAAGGTGGTGAGGATCTTCACCGACAACACCACCACCATGTTTTACATCAGGAAACAGGGCGGAACCAGGTCCCCAGCGCTGTCCAAGGAGGCGCAGGACCTGTGGCATTGGGCCGTCGCCCAAAGGATGTTTCTGGTGCCGTTTCATCTGGCAGGGATAAAGAACACCATCGCCGACTCACTCAGCAGGGAGCTGCGCTCGTGCCACGAGTGGGAACTACGGCAGGATCTAGTGGATCGCCTCTTCCGACGGTGGGGCACACCCCAGATCGACCTGTTCGCGACGGCGACGAACTCCAAGTGCCGGAGGTTCGCCAGCAGGTTTCCCCAGGCGAGGAGCATGGGCGATGCTTTCTCGTTCCCCTGGGAGGGCCTGTTCCTCTACGCGTTCCCTCCTTTGCCACTGCTAATCCGGCTCGTCAACCAGCTCAAGAGGTCACGGTGCAGGATGATCCTCGTCGCACCTGCGTGGCCGAGGCAGATATGGTTCCCGGACCTTCTGGACTTGTCAGCGTCCCCGCCAATCAAGCTGCCGGTGGACGTGGATCTACTCTCCAGGGAAGGAGGCGCCATCCTCCACCACGAACCGAAATCGCTGAACTTGCAGGCCTGGCTCCTGCAGCGCTAGAGTTTGGAGGATACGACATACCGGCCGACTGCAGAGAGGTTCTTGCAAAGGCCAGGGCGTCCTCGACTCTTAAATGTTACGGACACAAATGGAAGAGGTACTCTGTCTGGTGCCACGCACAGAAGATTAACCCTCTACGGATTACGGCTCCCCAAGTACTGCCGTACCTGCTGACGCTGGCCAAAGCTGGACTGGCACACGCGTCCATCAAGATTCATCTTGCTGCGATCTCCCGATACACCAGAACCACGGGCCGGACGTCCTTGTGGTCTCATCGTCTGGTGAAAGAGTTCATGAAGGGACTGTTCAGATCGTTCCCGCCGGTGAAGGCTCCGGCCCCGGCGTGGGAGCTCAACGTGGTGCTGACCAAGCTCATGGGACCTCCGTTCGAGCCTCTGCACTCGGCCCCGTTGAAGTTTCTGTCGTGGAAAACAGCGTTTCTTGTGGCCATCACCTCCGCACGACGGGTGGGAGAGATCCAGGCCCTTTCCTGCAAGGCCCCGTACTTGACTTTTCACGACACGAGGGAAGTGCTCAGGACGCACCCCTCCTTCATGCCCAAGGTACCATCGGACTTCCATCTCAACGAACCCTTGGTGTTGCCTGTGTTCTTCCCGTCGCCGGCTGAGAGGACTTTGCACTCGCTGGATGTGGCTAGAGCGCTGAAGTTCTACGTGGACCGCACGAAGTGTTTTCGGAAGACGTCACAACTCTTTGTGAACTTTGGACCTGTCAATCAGGGGAAGGCTCTCTCGAAGGCTTCCATTTCCAGATGGCTCTCCGGCTGTATCATGTACTGTCATCCGTTGGCAAACCGACCGCTGCCTGGCCGTCCGAGAGCCCATTCCACCAGAGCGATCGCAGCTACCACGGCGTTCCTTTCTGGTGTGCCCCTGCTGGACATATGCAGGGCTGCTACGTGGAGGTCGACGCACACCTTCACGAAATTCTACTGCGTCGACCGGGATTCCAGGGAGGAGTCCAGGGTCGGCCAAGCAGTGCTGCGCAACCTGTTCGCCTGAGGTGAGCCTGGTGAGGAGGTAAGATGCTTAATGTTGAGTTTGATGTAATGCTTAATGTTGAGCCTTTGCCACCTCCCGTGGTTGTGCATGTGTGTACTGCTATGTATTCTTTATTCATGAGCATGTGAATCCATGCCAGACCCCATACTGGAGAAGGAACAAGTTACTTACCTGTAACTGTTGTTCTCCAGCATGGGTCTGGCATGGATTCACATGAGAACCCTCCCGCCTGGTGTCCAGTCAAATGGTCGACAGTGATTTGGTCGACAGACAATTGGTCGACTGAATTTGGTCGAATGCCAAATGGTCGAATTTTTTTTTTTTATATATATATGTGTTTTGTGGGTTTTCGTGTGGGGAAAAAAAAGAAAAAAGAAAAAAAAGGGGGTTGGGGGGGGTACCCCCCCCAAAAAAAACCAAAAAATGGGTAAAAAAAAAAAAAGAAATTCGACCATTTGGCATTCGACCAAATGGTGTCGACCATTTGACTGGTAACCCTCCCGCCTACCCCTCTGCAGCTCTTCACTTGGTCATACTGCCACTTCACGTGCTTCCAAATCTGAAGATGGCTGCCAGAGGCGGTGCTTAGGTAGAGGGCAGTCATTGGCTGTGGTCAGTATGACGCAGAGACCAGTGATTGGTTATTACTACGAAAGACAGATCAGAAACGAAACTGATACTGGTTTTTTCTTTACCGAGGATTCCCAGCCTGACGACGGGGAATATTCATGAGCATGTGAATCCATGCCAGACCCATGCTGGAGAACAACAGTTACAGGTAAGTAACTTGTTCCTTACCTGGTTCCTCACGCACAACTGTGCATGCGACCCATGCAGGAGTGGTTGGCGAAACAATGGTCTCAGGCGAGTGGTCAGTGGGACGATCTAGTGGTCGTTTCACCAACACTGTACAAAATCTTCGCTGGTGGACAAGAGAAAATCTGTTCAAGGGGAAACCCTTCTATGATCTACAAGCGAGTGTCACGACGGATGCCTCACTCACTGGGTGGGGGGCTTCTTACCTTCACCACACAGCTCAGGGTCTGTGGTCTCAAGCGGCTGCACAAAACCACATCAATCTGCCAGAACTACTGGCAGTATTCAAAGCCCTTCGGGCGTTCAAATCTCACCTAGCAAACCAATCTGTGCAAGTCCTGACAGACAGCACTACAGCGATGTTTAACATCAACAAACAGGGAGGCACACGTTCTCCAAATCTGTTCAGGCTTGCGCAACAAATTTTGAAATGGACACTAAAACGGAAAATTTAGAATGGATAGTGTCCTCCAACGTATTCCACATCTTTGACATGTAATGTCCACAGCTGTGCTGCTTCAGAAATATTTCAGCAGAGGGAGTCCTGCGTCGATGGCGTCGGGTCGATGTCCCTCGAAGGCCTCCGTCGAGGGCGACGTCACTGGATGTTACAGGATGCACGGTGCCCAGAGCCTCAGTTCCGTTTTTTACGCAAACATGTTTGCTTCGAGAACTCGGCGCACCTCATGTGTTCTTCTTCGTGAAGATGTCTTCTTCATGTACCCCTCCGACTCCGCGGTCTGGCTTTAAGACTTGCAGGGACTGTAAGTCCAAGATGACGATTACGGACCTGCAGGGCATTTGTTTGTGGTGTCTAGGCGAGAGTCATGATACCGACGACTGCTCGAAGTGCCAGTCGTTGACTGCTAAGGCCTTGCAGGAGCATAAGGGGAAGTTACAGGTAGGTCGGGTTTCTAAAAAACCTAGTAAGTCTCGAAAAGCTGCGGGTGTTTCCATCGATGATTTGAGGGGTGACTCTCCTCATTGGAAGGAGTCCCGGGGATCTCGGTCCCGGAGTGGGTCCCGCCACTCGTCCTCGTCTCGGCACTCCTGGAAGCTGTCACTGGTCGCCTTCCTCGTCAGATGATGACACAGCGAGGAAAGTGGTTTGTCCCCCTAAATCCTCGACTTCTGAGGAATGGGAGGCCTTCAGGGAGAAAATGCTGGCGATTTTCCAATCCCAGGGCACATTTCCGTCCGCGCCTTCGGAAGAAGCAGGCAGGGAACGGTCTTGGTCTGATGCTTGAACGCCTTTGGTCCTGGGTCCTCGGCGCGATAAACATCTGGATCCGTCGAGGTCCCATTCGGACTAGGCTCTGGTTGAACGCCAGAGACGTGCTAGGTCCAGGTCTTGGTCTTCGCCCCTGGCAAAACCGCAGAAGTCTGATAAGGGCTTCGTCGGTGCCGTGTCCGTCGAGTACGGCTGTCAGTGCTTTGCCTTCACTCCAGCCCTCGTAGCCGTCGCCGCCATTGTCGATGTCGACGCTGAAGCCGTCGATGCCTTTGGCACCAATTGGCCGGAATTTGCCGGTGGAGATCCCTGATACTGTGGATCCTCCAAGAAAGGCTAAATCCAAGACGGGGCAGCCTCTTGTCGACTCCAGGCCCACTCCTGTTCCTAGGCAGGAGTTCTTTCAGTCTCTGGCTGATATCTATGAGGAGAGGTTGATTTTTGGAGTTTGAACCCGTTGAGCCTGATGAGGCTCCTTTCTTTTCCTGAGCCAGTCAATTGGAGGAGTTACATCAGTCATTGCATGATGCCAGTGGCCTGGACACATCTACTGATGTGGAGTTTGGGAGGCCTGAGCCTGGAGCTCATGCAGAATCCTCCTATAGGAGATTGATGGCTAGAGTTACTGAGTATCGTGGTTGATGCAGTCTTCCAGTGGCATTTGTTCAGGATGACCTTACTGATATTTTCAATCAAGGTCCGTCCACTGACGAAGTGTTGCCGTTACATTTGACTTTGCAAAAAAGGGTGGCGGCTACTTGGCAGACCCCGGAGTCTCTTCCGGCGGTTAACAAGTAGTTAACAAAAAAATTTCAACCTTTCAGTAGAGACTCCAGCTGCCTATCCTCATACCCCACTCACGAGAGTTTGTTGGTTCAGGCGACTACGGCCACCTCGAGGCAAGCAGCGTACCCTACCATCTCTCCGGATAGGGACGACAAACGCTTCGATGGTTGGGCACGCAAGGTGTTTTCGGAGGAGAGTATGGTGCTGAAGTCAGCCAACTCCACTTGTGCCTTGGCAAGATTTTCACACACACTGTGGAATTGTCTCTCTAGCGGCTGAGCATATTCCCGAGGGGGAAGAAAGGGATGGGTTACTTGCTCTTGTGCAAGATGGCAGGGATGCCATGTGTGACTCCCTTCAGTCTGGGTTGGACATGGCCGACGGTGTTAGCCGGTCCATGGCTGCGAGCATCGTTACACGCAGGTTTGCGTGGATGCGGAAGTCTGGTTTTGCTCCGGCTGTACAGGCCCGTCTTCTGAACATGCCCTTTGATGGTTCTCATTTTTTTTTTGGCAGCAGGCTGACGAGAGCCTTGAGAGGTTGCAGACCTCCAAAGCTGCTGCTAAAACTTTGAGCGCAGCTGTGCCTCAATCTCTACCTAGGGGACAGCAGTGGCGGGGAGGTTGCTTTCGTTACTACTCCTCTTTTGGTAGGACAAGAGGAGCCGCCAATCAAAGGGGTCAACGTAAAAGTACCCGTGGTGGTCGGGGAAATAAGGGTGCCAAAGCAGCTCAGGCAGCTGCCTCTTTGCCTTCAGGCGCTGCCGCTCCAAAACAGCTGTGAGGCCATGTTCCATTGTTCGCCGGTTGGGGGCAGACTGTCTCAGCATCTCGAAGATTGGCGAGCTATTACTTTGGATGCGTGGGTTCTGGATACAATATCCCACGGCTACTGCCTTTCCTTCCTAAAACGGCCTCACGACAATCGGCCGCGGTCTCTCTTTGAAGCTTCTGGATCCGCTCCTTGTGCAGGAAATCTTGACCCTGCTGGAGAAAGGCGCGCTATAGAACTGGTGCCTGTAGCGGAGAGGAACAAGGGATGGTATTCCCCATATTTTTTGATTCCAAAGAAAAACTGGGGTTTGAGACCCATCTTGGACTTGGACTTGGACTTGAGTTGGTTGAACAAACTCCTCAGGAAGGAGAAGTTCAAGATGGTCACTCTTTCTCGGGTCCTCCAGGCCCTTCGAATTCAGGATTGGTTGGTGTCTCTGGACCTACAGGATGCTTACTTTCATGTGCCGATTCATCCAAAGCACAGAAAGTACCTGAGGTTTGCGGCTGGCAGCTTGCACTTTCAGTTTCGGGTCCTGCCATTCAGATTGAATTTCACCAAGCTACTGGTGGTGGTGGCAGCGTATCTCAGGCGAGGGGGAATTCACATCTACCCTTACCTGGATGACTGGCTGATCTGTGCAAATTCTCCTGAACAAGCGTTGGATCATCTCAGCCTCACCTGCCGCTCCCTCCACAAGCTGGGCTTCTCCCTCAGTTTCAAGAAGTTGTATCTGACACCTTCCCAACAGCTCGTGTACATCGGGACTGTATTGAACACGTCCTTGGGAAAGTGCTTGCCTCCAAAGGATGAAGCCTCATCACATTGTACAGATGGTGGACAAATTTCAACATGCCCAGCGGCTTCCGGCTTTGGAAGTCTTGAGGTTGCTCGGCCTCATGGCATCCTGCATTTTCTTGGTGTCAGAGGGCAGACTGAGCATGAGATCCCTGCAATGGGTTCTAAAAATGCAGTGGTCACAATTCTCAGGCAAGATGTCGGATCCCGTTCAGATTCCACTCTCGGCCTCACAGGATCTTCTGTCGTGGGCCAACGAGGGGAATCTGATGAAGGGGGAGCCGTTTTGGCAACCGTGGCCGGAGGCGACAGTACTGACGGACGCTTCCCTAACAGGATGGGGAGCCCATGCTGACGATCTGACCGCCAGCGGTCGTTGGTCTCTGTCGGAGTCAAAACTCCACATCAACCTGTTAGAGCTGAGGACCATCAGGCTGGCCCTGAAGGCTTTTCTGCCATCTGTGCGGGGGAAGGTTGTCCTGATCATGACAGACAACACAGTGGCCATGCATTACCTCAACAAAAAAGCGGGTGGTTAGGGTCACTGCAGCTCTGGTTCTGGCCAATCCAGCAAGGAATATCACTCTCGGCAGTACATCTGGCACAGGAAGTCCTTCTGGAGATCTTTGCCCTTTTGGGAACCTCGCAAGTGGATCTGTTCGCGACCAGTGCCAACTAGAAGTGCAAGAGATTCTGCTCAAGGGAATTTCCTCTGAGAGGAGCCTTAGGAAAAGCATTTGTCGTGGATTGGTTATTCCCACTTCTGTACGTGTTTCCTCCGGTCCCTGTCATTCCTCAGATGCTAAGGAGGTTGCGGAGGTTCGGATCCCACATGATCCTCATTGGGCCAGGAGAGCGTGGTACCCGGACCTTCTAGAATTGTCCATCTGCCCTCCACGCTGTCTTCCCCACCAAGAGGATCTTTCTCTCTTTCTCGCGCACCGCATCGTGGGATGGGGGGGGTGGGTCGGGGTTCTCCATTCAGAGGTCAAGGCTCTCAACCTTCACGCTTGGTTTCTGAAAGGTTGAGATATAAGGATTGGGACCTCCCGGATGACGTGATAGAGATGTTGATTTTGGCTAGCAACCAAATCCATGTACTATTGCCGTAAGTTTTGCGACTGGTGCAGAGGACAAAATGTCGATCCTTTTCAGAGTTCCATTCCAATGATTCTGTCTTTCTTGCTTTCTTGGGTCACAAGTGGGTACCATTAAAGGTTACCTGGAGGCGCTGTCTAATTTCAAGCGCTCGTCTGAAGAGTGTTCTTATTTGAAGATTCCTTTTAATTTCCCAATTTCTAAAAGGGCTCACAAATGTGTTCCCGCCGTCTTCGTTTCAGGTGCCGGTTTGGGATGTGAATTTGGTCTTGAAATTCCTCATGGGTGCTCCGTTTGAACCTCTGCACTCTTGTCCTTTGAGACTGTTGTCTTGCAAGACGGCTTTCTTGGTTGCAGTTACATCTGCTCACAGAGTGAGTGAATAGCAGCCACTTTAATCTAGGCCACCCTTAACTGTGTTCCGCAAGGATAGGGTTGTACTGAGGGTACGTCCATCCTTTCTACCAAGCGGTTCTAAGACATCTGTTCACCCATGAACCTTCTCATATCCCACCACCTTCTACTAACACTGCTCACTAATCTATGCACAGCATGTGATCTAAGCAGACTCCACAAGCCTCAGAAGGGATACATTACTCACCGTAATCATATTTCTGATGCTTGTATCTGCTTAGATTCACATGCGCCCACCCTTCCTCCTCTGAGGAGAGAAGGCGCATGGATGCTTATGAGCTTGTCTGATACGTATCTGCTTGGATACAACTGTACTCACGCTACACCTCATGCTACCTCATGTCAGTAAAATAACAATCTGAGGGACCTCGACACGTGAGGGATCATGAGTACAGTGGACATCGCACTAGGGATAGTATTACTGGTAAGCCCTGTAGACGTCACGAAAACAACAACTGTAATACACTGCAGCTTCCACTAGATGTTGGCCTATGCACAGCATGAGAATCTAAACAGATACAAGCATCAGAAATACGATTACGGTGAGTAATGTACCTAGCCGGACTGATAACCAGAAGATCCCAGGAGGAGTGCGAGAAACAACAACCAAAGCAAGGACCAAGCTTTGGCTAAGCAAGTCCATTACCTACCTAATGCTAGAAATTGCAAAATGCAAGCTGTTTGGAATCGTTAATAAAGCTGTTGTTTTGCCAAAGGTACACAGAAATGTTTCTGTTGTTGAAACTACAGATCCAGAGCTGGAAAAGACTATTGAGCAATCTTTGGTGGGGTTCAGAAAACCAGTCACCACTGATTGAACCAAGGGGGAGAAATGATCCTAATTAAGTCAAAACTTATATTGTCTTTCTTTCTTTTTCTAGTGGTAGAGCAGATGTTGGTGTAGTACAGCTTTTGACAGGAGGCCGCGTGTATTTGTTGGACATCCTAATGAGCACCGATTTTCTTTCCTTTTTTTCTTCTTTCCTTTTTTTGTTTTTTGTTCCTTTTTAGAACAGGTAACTCATCTTAGCGGTAGGGCTCAGAGGAGGTAATTTTTCTTTATTTCAAATGAAGCATACTGTTAAACATAATCTCTTGTAAGTGTCCCCTATCTGACTTACTACTGACTTACTACGCATTTGAGTTCTGCAAAAAGTGTTTTCTGTAGATCGCGGTTATTCGCCCTCCAGTTGCAACCTCATGATGATGGTATGGGAGACATCATTTAACTTGATTTCTGTAAGGATGAGGAGGGCAAGATTCTTTGTTGTCCAGTGATAATGTCAGCTGGAAAATGGCCGCCGAGGGCGACATTTCCCAAAAATGTACCCTCTGTAAAATCAAACCGCTTTGCCCAAATATTGTACGATTGGAGTTGATAATATAAAATTATACCCCTTCTAAAATGGTTTGATGTCATTTCATCGACGGTTGTCATTTCGGTGGGTTTTTTAATATCTACCAAATTGATTTATTTTTATTTTTGGGGGTATTTCCCCTCTCCTCCCCCAACCCCCTCCATGCCCCCCCAGACCCTCATTGTTTTTTGTTTTTTTTTTTAACTATTACTGACTCCCCACCCCTTATACACACGTTCACAACCCCCCCTATATGTTTCGATGAGATTTTTCGGTAACAAAAACTCGCTAAAAAACCCCATTGAAATGACAACTGTCGATGAAAGAACAATATCTCTAGAATATTTAGGGAAAGTATTTAAGGGGTCAGGAAAAACCTGACGACTTTTTCCAGGCGACATTATCACATGGTACCGATTCTTGTCACAGCTTATCGCCTCCATTTTTGTATGGTGGGTTAAAGCTGATCTGTCCTCGTTGTGTAGGCATCAAAGTGTGGAGATGGTCTAGTGCCTGGCTTATGGGTGAGAAGTGGCTGCAAATTGATAGTTGCTTTTTGGGTTGATAAGAATGCTGATGTGCATCTGTGGATGTTATGACTGGAATTTCAAGGAAACTGTACACAAGGGAAGGCCCTTTGGGCTTTACCTGGGTCAGGCGAGGGGGTCCCTTTAGTTCTTAACTGAATTCTGTTCTGATTCTTGGGTTTTCCTCTGATCTATTTTTGTATCCTTTAGCTGGGAACAGCAGTCACCCATGCCCCCTTTGTTTAGGTGTTCAATAGTTTGTGTGGCAGGATTTCCTGATAATACAAGTGTACTTCTCAAGTTTGTCCTGCGATTAAGCATTGTATTCCTTTTTTGATGTGATAAATGTTCCGCTGGTACTGAGGCTTTAATGGTTTCTCTTAATTTGTATCAGCATGAATCATGGCGGGTGACTGAATGCTGTGTAGTTGCCAGCGTTTCATGATTGAATTTCCTCAGATATCACCCAGAGAGCCTGTGACAGCATAGACTGGAAACCTCTGGCACTAATGCTGATCATCTTACCACTAGCCAACACCTTCTCTTTAATTAAGGGTTCTATATTGCCAAGAAAACACTGTTATTGAAAGTGATTGCTCCATCGTACCCCCCATTAAATGTTGTAAGACATAGTGATTCCCAAATCTGGTGTGTAGAGGTTCAACTTTGCTTTTCTGGGCTGTCATGATAAGGTAGGAAGAGAACACTGTTGGCAATACTGATGACCAACTAAATAGGTTTATTTGCAATGTTCAGAAGGAAAAGTAAATGTTGGGGTATTAGCATAACCTGTGCCTAATCGGTGTGAACTGTCAAGTATCCCAGCACCAAGCAGCTGCCCACAAGGATTCTAATATTAACACAGAGGTTCTCTCTTAGTCACTAGGTCTCTTGTGTGTGAATAAGAGTGCTAGGGAAAGGGCATTCCCATGACTATAAAATGTAGTTCCCCTTTCCCCACCGACCGCCCCTGTCATCAGTAGTTTTCAGACTTTATTACGTCTTCCTGAGCCTCTAGACAGGGTTATGAGGAACACCAAAAGGACTGGGACTTTACTCATAAAGGGATGAGCCTAGGCAAAACCGTGGGATTGAAAGCAAAGCCCAAACTACAGGACATAAGGTCCAGAGTCCAGTCCTTCTGTTAATTTGAATCATCTAGCCATCCGCTCACTTCAGTGCTCTTTAAGTCACTTGCAGTCAGAGGGTTCTTGTTGTCCTCACCTTGGTATTCTTTTTTGTCTTTATCTTTGTCACCATCATGATGTTTGATATTCGCCGAGGTTTCTAGGATGAGGTAATGGCCTCCGATACTCACCACTTATAGGGCTTTGATACCTACCCCTAGGCCGGGCTCGCCATAGCCAGCGTATAATTGCTGTCTGGTTGGGAGCAGAGGCAAGCCCTGAATTAGACTCCTCTTGCACTAGCAGTTTCTTCACTGTTGATGCTGATAGTAATTCTCCCCCTTTACCTAGTTACTCTTTTTTCCCTACCCCTCCTCCACACAGTAGCCCTCCAATCTCTGTTCTCAAAGAATACTAAGACTTCCTAATTTAGGTTGGTGGTCTCAACTACTAGAGCCAGATCTGGCTGACCTCTGAATGCTTTCCAAAAGGACCATGGTGTCAGCAGGCCTCCTTTGTAGCCTATCTCTTCAGCCTTGCTTCTCCTGAGCGCCTGCTGATATGGCACAGCCAACTCCTTTTCTGTCCCATTGTTAACACCACTCTCTTATCTCTAATGCTGCTCTAAAACCCAGCTCGTCAAGACGCCTTCGTATCTTTTTTAAAACCAGCACTGATCGAATCTGATTTTTCGTTCCGTTTCTCCATGAGATGGGTACTGTTCGATGGGCCCTAGCCCAGTGGTTTAACCTTGCCCCTTTAGTGTGGCCATAAGTTGCATATTCCGTATCCTTATAGGAATCCGTCAGTGTAAGCTGAAATGAGAAAAACTGTTAGCCATATTGGGTACCAGCTCCATTATGACAGCCTGTGGACCTGGTGCCCTGGCTTTGCTGCGCCCCTATGAGCTCCTGTTGGCAGCGCTGCTGCCCTGCGCATGGTTGTTTGTTGCTTGTTATATTGTGGTCTGCTGTACAACTTCTGCCTGTCTCGGGATCACAGACCATGCTAGAGCTTGCATTCCATAAATGCGCTATTTTTCTAGTCCTTCGCTGTGCACCGAACTATGGCCCCATGGCCATGTTCCAAGCACATTGAAGAAATACCCGCTGATTTGGCGTGTCTGAAACAATAATTCTGTGGTTCCGTTTCTCTGAGTTTCCCTGGGGGCCAAAGGTAAAGACTTAGCCTTATTCTCCCCACACATGAAGAATCGTTACCGCTGACTGACATGGGGTTTTTAGCTACTCTTTGCTGTTCTCCGTGGGAAGGACCAGGAGAGTTCTAGGGATTCCTCCTCATAACGCCTCCAGTGGTACATCACAGATGGTTGGTAACTCATGGGCCACCAAGGTTACAAAAAGGGCATACACTTACTTGTTGAGAACAAGAAGACTGGACATTGTTAATAATTTGCTCAAAATGGCGAATGCTCCCTTCACAGGAGCAGGATATTGCATCATTCTATAGATCTTCTGGTGCCATCAACCAGTAGTTTGTATATTGCGAAAAATGTTGAGCTTGAAATGTTTAAGATTACTAAGTTTGTCAGTGTGCCCTGCTTTTGGTCTTGTTCATTAAATGTTCAAAAACATTTTTTCAGATATTTGTTTTGTTAAATTATTGTTTATAGCGTTTGCAAGATGCTTTTCACATAGGAGTGTTAATATATCCCATTTCGTTCTCTCTAGTTGGTACAAAACCCATATCAGTTTGATGTTTTGGTCATGCCAAACCTCTATGGCAATATCATTGACAACTTGGCTGCCGGATTGGTTGGTGGTGCTGGTGTGGTTCCTGGCGAGAGCTACAGTGCGGAGTATGCAGTCTTTGAGACGGTAAGGTAGCCTGAGTCGGGTTCATTAAATATCTACTAATATGGTTACCTGAAAAGGATGGATACATTTCAGTTAATGGAACAGTCTTTTGGGGTTTAATGGCTTTATCTTCTAAGGGAGATTGATTACCGAAAAGGAGCAAACCGCAGATTTTTCACCATGTTGTATAAACATACTATTTGGTGTGTATGAAAGATGAATGGTGCACTTGTGAAACACTTGAAATATATCATTTTTTGAAAGACAGTTCATTATATGGAAGCACTGTATGTGTGGGTCTTTGGTGGTCGTTCACCCAAAGAGTCTTCTTAACAAAGGATCAAAATAGTACATTTGTTTTCTTAAAATATAAACAGAATAGTTTTACGCCACAAATGCAAAAGGATAGGGGCTGAGTAGAAGGTGAGTGTCCTTCGTAGATGCATCTCAAAAAAGCAGCAGTTAATTCCTCATGCCCTGCACAGTTCACAATACTAGCTGCAGCTCCCTCATGATCCGAACCCTACACAAATTGACTAATTCCTCAAAGAATTTATGGCAGTTTCTGCTGCCGATATGCAGGTTCCCTAAACATTTGTCTTTAAGGTAGCTCAGCGGGTTGAACGATCGCTGCTGCGATCTGTATGTGTGAGATCTGCTGGTTACAGGTTCGAATCCTGGCAAGGCCATCTCAGCCTTTCATCCTTCTAAGTTTGATAAATGTGTACCAATGCTTGTTGGGTGATATTGTTTGCAAATGTATTCTATGTAAAGCACTTTGGCGAAAGTGCTATACATCTTATCCCCTTCAGTGCCTACTGCTCTTTTGTTTGTTCATTATTTGTTTAAAAGTATGTATTTTTAATATAGATTGTATAGTTTTAAAAAGTACAACAGAATTTCCTAAACTGAAAGTTCAACAGCTGACTAGGACAAGTATTTCTTATAACATAGAGACACATTAGGGGAGACTAGCGTGCGCAGCCCAATATGCCCGCAGTGTGCTGCGCTCCATGGCCTTCTTGCTCCTCCTACAGATTGCATGGAAATCAGAGTTCTCCCCGATGAAATGAAAGCCGCACAGAGTAAACTAGAGCCCCCCCGTGTGGTCTTTGGCAGGCTGAGAACTGCGATAGGGGCCCAAGTCCTGAGTTCGGAAAGGCAGCAGAGGAAGAGTCCATGGCTGGCGAGATGAGAACTGAAGCGATGTGGCCAGATCTTGCGGTACTGTTGCACTACCTGCAGGGGACTGTGTGGACAGGCTGGCCTGGGAGAATGTAGTGGAAGAGCTGCAGTGAATGCGCTGGAGGACCCACAAGCATGCATCCCAGGAGTAAACCCAGAGCAGTTGGATAGACGTGAGGCTGCGCTGGGGACTTGAGATGGAAAGCGGATCGGTGGCATAGAAAAGGATCTCCACTAAGACGCTAGCTGCTAAGGAGGGAATGGGGGTCCCGGCTGTGGCCTTAAATGGGACCTGTCATGACAGGCTTGCTGGAATCCACAGGAAATTATGCTGATCCCACATACCCTCACCGTATGTTCCCCACTTAGCGCCGACACCCTCAGTGGGGTGGCACGGTGGCAGCCCTTGTTGCTCCCAATGCCCCCCCAGCTCTCATTCCACATTCCGACTCTCACTCCTGCCCAGCTACCCTCCTCCCAAGCAGCCCCAACCCCCATCCACCCAAAGGATAGGCAGAGACCAGTAGGATGAGTGGGAGAAAAAATTGCCACAGCAAACTTTATTACACATAAAGTCAGGAGTTAGCTTACAGGTGTTCCGTTCACGCTCAGGATTCTGCGCTGAGAGCAAGCAACATTCCCCCCCCGCCCCTTCGGGTCCTTGGGGGACCCGACGCGGGCGCCCAGTCCCTTCCTCTGCAGTCCCTCTCTACCCTTTGGCCATTTCTTTGTTTTGCAATTTTCTTTTCATTTTCTTTCCCCAACGCTATTGAAGTGCAATTTTATTCCGTGCTTTACTTTCTTTCCATTCTCCATTTCCGCTTAGGCTCCTTCTAAAGGATGCGTTCCGGTCTCCTTTTCCTCTTTTGCTCCTTACCCCTGGATTCCCTCTTGGCTTATTAATCATTGTTAATCATCTCTCCCTAAACAGGTCTTCCTCCAACCCATCCTGCCAGGGAGCCCCTCTCCCCCCTTCCGCCAAGACCCCGATCTGCCCTAGCTCTCCCCGCCGCCTTAGTTGTCCCATCCCCTCCGCCCCCATCGCGCCCTCCTGTTCTAGAGAGCCCCATCCATCAAGCGCTACCTATCCCCCAGAGCCCAGCATCCTTCTTATCCCCATCCTCTTCCCCTGCCTATCGCTAAAGAGGGGTCCTCCCCAACTATCCCCCCTGCTCCTCCTGGCCCCTACCCCCCGCACTCCAAGGCGCCCCCTCTCCCCAAGTTTCTTTTGATCTCCTTAAGCTGCCAATCACAAAGGGCCCCCTTCTCTTGAACCCCCCCCCCCTTAACATCCCCCAACTCCCAGGGGCCCCCCTTCCCCGCAGTTACCAACGTACTTGCCGGAGCCCCGTTTACAGTGCAAACTTTCAATTCACCCCTCCCTTGCTGACTTCATTGTTGCTTTCCAATTTTCAGTTTCCAACGATGCTCTTCCCATTTCCCCTCACCCACTTTTGGAGTTGGAAAGGTCTTCCAAGCCCCCTAACCCTCCCCATTAACGTGGGCCTCCCCTGAGTCTAATACTCCTGGGCGGTGTTCTTAATAAACTGATGGCTGTGCAGTTCCCCTTGTGGTATTCGCCAGTACTTTCTAACAGGAACACCAGGTAACATCCGCTGGGCTTGTCTGCAAGAGACCAGTCGCTGCGACCGGTGTCACCGCCACGACTCGCAGCGGGCCACCGGCCGCAGTGAGTTCCCCCTCATGCACCTGGTCGCCTTAGTGCACGAATCCCCAGTTATACTCCCAACCTGTTTTTTTTTTATTTTTTTTTTTTAACCCCATTCATTCCGTCCGCAACAGACACGCAGGCCCTCCGGCTAGAACCAGTGGTGTGATGAATGGTGCCGCGGCCTTCCCTGCTGGTGCTCCTCCTGACAGTTTGCTGCTTGCTCCGGGATCCATTGCAGGTGGGCCAACTGACCAGGCAGCAGCGTGCCGAATGAGGTCTTCCCTTGACTGTTCCGTATCCTTACCGGAGGCCACCCCCACCAAGATTAGGGGGGAGCGTTTCAGGCCCCTTAAAGGCCTTCCTTCGTTTGACAAAGCCCAAATAGACACCCTCCCTTGCCCCCCCCCCATGCTAGCATCCCCCGGCAGTTCATCTGCAGCCCATCCCTTGCAGGGCATCCTTTAAGTTGTACACCATCCCCTTACCCCCACTTCTGATAAGTGAACCTTGTCCTCCCCAAAGCAACCCGGAGTTTTCAAACTGATCGAGGCATGCTTGACCCATCCAAAGCCCCTGCTGACCAGGAATCTCACCAGTTTTACATTCGTGCCTCCCTGGGAATGTGCCCCCTCCAAGTCTGCCTAAGTATGATCTCTGACCACGCCAATGTGTGCCCCGGAAACTGTTCCCAATTTGGGTGAGTCCGGTCCTCATCCCCGCCAATAACCCCCTTCTCCCCCTGGTCACCAGGATTAGATTAGATTGACTGATTTAGCCATGTCCTATCCTTTCAGTATGCTAGGAATCCTGTCAAATTCGTCCATCTCCCCCCCTTCCCGTGTCCGCTCTACCATCGCCCACCCCCTCTTCCCTTGCAACCTCCCTGTCACTGTGCGCGTGATCTGCCCCTTCTAGCGCCTCCTCCTTTGCCCCCTTCACACGCCCGCCAGAGCACCCCTCTCCTGCATGAGAGAGAGGGGGATCCGGCTTGCGCACCCTACCATCCCCCTAGCTTAAACCGTGCTATTGGCCATCCCACTTCTAAAGCCCGTGGCGGAGGTTGCACCTGCGACGCTCAATCACTTGCCCCTCCCTGAGCAGTGGGGTTTGCCCTTGCGCCCGGCCCAAAATGCTCTGTTTAACCACAGCTAGTCATGCAAAACCTTGCGCCGTTACGCTCTCATGGGCATCTGTAGGCGTGCCGAGTTGCCAATTGTTCTAACCAACTGCTCTCTTCCTGTATCTATTGTTGGTTAATCTTGCTACTTGAACCCGGTGAACATTGTTAAAACTCCGAACCTTAAGGGTGCCAGCAACATCTAGCGTTGATCTGAATTCTCCAATCACACATCTTCTAGTGGGACGCTGGTGACTTAAAGAAACTTTATTATCGCAGAAGAAATTGTGTTCCATTATCCCAAATATGCCAAATATCGCCTCAAAATATCTTAGTTCCGTTCCTTATTCCGAAAGCAGCAAAACATGCCATTAACTATATTTGGCCAAGAGTTGGAGCCGGGCGCAAAAGATTGTTCTAAAATCCACCAACGGATTTGCTGTTTTATTTTTTAAACCCAATTTGTGCAAACATCATGCGTTGTCCCGCTACACCTTGAATACATTTCAATGTTAATCCTTCTGAATTAAGATAATATATTAGATATTTTTAATTAAATCGCACCCAAATGTACATCTCCCGGTCCCATTAAGGAATTTGATTTTAAACTGCACAAAATGATGTGCTGCTTTGCTCTACAACTGCACCAAATCATGCGTTCCCAAACAGCCACATGGGACGCGTTTCACAACTGCACCAAAGGATGTGCTGTATTTGCATAATTGCAGCTAACAATGTGCCCCACGGCCCGGAACTGCCACGAATCATGTGCCCCTTTGCGCTAAAACTGCACCGCTGCATGCGCCCCCCCTTGCGCGTTCTCGGAGATATGAAAGTGCTAATTAGTGTAAAGTGATATTAACCCATTAAGTGCCAAGGACGAGCTATCTCGTCCTTGGCAACAGGGAGGTAATCCCAAGGACGAGATACCTCGTCCTTGGCACTTAAGTACCAGAAACGTGGACCTCGACGTGCTTAAGCCGCGTGTATTTCCTCAGTCCTGCGTAGAATTGCGCTTTGCGGGTAATGCAAAGACTCATTTCAATCTAATTTGAATACCTCCAAACGGCGTCTCGCAATATTCACTGTAAAACCTATGTTTCGTTTGCACCAAATTAATTGAGATTTAATTTCAGCCACTTGGGTCATGGTTCACAGTGACGTAGACAGAGGACTAGAGTCGCCCGAATTATATCGAGGGATTATGCTCGTTTACGCATGCCTACCTTTAATCCTATTTTAAAAGGTTTACTTGTAAATAAATGGTGTTCGTTTTAAATAAAAGATGGGATGCATACCGCAATACTCCTTGCCCAACCACCCCTTCACCTTGCCCCAACTCCTTGCCCGCCCATTCCTTTGACCCTGCTGCGGGGCACACCATTCTTGACACCAACCAACAACAACACGGTTTGCCGAATTTCGGCATGAAGCGACCAGCGCACCGCACCCCCAGCGGCCACATGTGCCCCAGCAAACAAAGAGCATACTCAACACGATGTCACCCAAACCAAGCCTTCCCAAGTTGCGCATTCTGAGCACTGGACATGCAACGTCCCAAGGTTGCAACCCCCATGCCCCAGCATGGTCCCAACTTCCCGAAAGCCCAAAACAAATGACATTCCCCAATTTGAATGCGAGACCCTCGCATACTTTAAACAATTTAATTTTAAAAGAATGCCAAAACGCCTTCCACACACCCGAGGTAGAAAGCAGTGACGTAGATAGGTCGAAGGGTTTATACTTAAAGAGAGCAAAATGACTATGCGGCTAGTAGTTTGGACCAGTGTTGCTGAATAAATGTTATTTAAAATGCACAATTTACTTCACATTTCATCAAAACCTGCCCCTTGGATACCCCCAAACAGTAGGCCCAAAAGGACTGACTTGGCATTTTCAACTGTGGGCCACTTTATAATTGGCGCCCGGGTCACTTTATGCCCAGTCCGACCCTGCTCGGCACTAAGCTACCTTGAGCACATGTCCCCCCTGCACACGTCTGCATGCAGCCCTGCGAGGTGCTGCACCGATCCCTCCTGCACACCGCTACATCCCACAAAGGCCCTGTGAGCCGCTTCACTGGTCCCTCGTGCTCCCTGCCTCATCCACTGGTACCTCCTGCACGCCGCTGCATCCACGGACGCCCTGCGAGGCACGGCACCAGCTCATACTGCATTCCATTTAACTTGAAACGAACCACGGCCCCGGCGCCCATACTGTCCTGCCATTTGCCTTGACGCCCCATGGTGCCCCTTACATGCTGCTGTTTACCATGATAAATGAAAAGCAAAACGCCTTACCCAGCCCACGAAGGGGTGACGCATTTAACCTTGTGTAGCCCACAATGTACATGATAGTAGACCAGCAAACCCACCCCTTCACCTGGAGAGCGTCAAATATTAACCCCCGCCCGCACTTGGAATAAACTTTAATGAAGACACACCCTGTGCCATGCCACTATTTATTTATTTTATTTTATTTATTTGTTACACGCCCAGACCCTCAGGTGTCACGGCGAGGTTATAAGACAGCTTAGAAAATAGTCATGTTCAAACATTACATTGGTTACATTGCATGATATAGGTTACAATATATTAACAGCACTAAACAGGGTCCTAAGTATTTACAACAGTATCCAGAGGAAGGTGTCCTAACCTTGGGTGCTAATATTGGTTGAATAACCAGGTTTTAAGCTGTTTTTTAAAGATCGTGAAGGAGGATGCTTTTTTGATGATGATAGGAAGGGAGTTCCAGTGTTTGGGGGCTAAGGTGGTGAAGCTGCTGCCCCCTGCTCTTGTGGTTTTGAATCGGGGGGGGGGGGGGTCCAGGAGGAGTTTGTTGTTGGATCTCAGTAGTCTTATGTTAGTTTTAGGGTGCAGGGTGTTATTGAGATAGATAGGTCCTTTTTTTGTAATGCATTTGTAGGTGATGCATAGTGTTTTGAAAATGATGTGGGCTTTGATGGGGAGCCAGTATACATCTTTCCTGGTCTTGGAGATGTGATCTGATTTTTTTATGCCTAGCGCTGCCCTCAGGACTTTGTTTTGCAAAAGTTGCATTTTAGCTAGGTTAGTGTTGGAGGTGCCCAGTAGTAAAACATTACAGTAGTCCAATTTCGAAGTACCAGTGCTCTGGCCAGGGTGAGGCAGTTTGCTGGGGTCAGAAATTGTCGGCTGAGTGCAATTAATTTAGAGGTGTAGGCCGTGGAAGAGGAAAGTGCATTGATCTGTTTAGTCATGGTTAGGCTGGCATCGAGGTACACGCCCAGTGTTTTTACTTGTTTAGACACTGGAATATTGGTGCCGTCGATGTTGATGGTTGAATATTCTGGCTGCAGGGTAGCTAATTTGGCTGGAGCTCCTACGATGAGGACTTCCGTCTTCTCATCGTTGAGACATAGGCTGTTTAATGCCATCCAGTTTTGTATGATGGCGTAAATTTTGTTGATTGTTAAGGTGTCCTGGTCATAGTTGCCTGTAAGGGGAATAAGGATCTGGGTGTCATCCGCAAAGTTTGTGTATGTGACACCCATGTTGTCAAGTGCTGCGAACAGGAGCTTGGTGTATGCGTTATACAGCGTAGGAGAAAGGCAAGAGCCTTGGGGCACTCCTATGGGGACTGGGATGGGGTTGGCTGCTTCTTTGCCTATGGACACTCTGGAGGTGCGGTCGGTTAAGAATGATTTCACCCAGGCAATGGCTGCCCCAGAGAAGTTAAATTCACGGGCAAGTGAGTTGCAGAGTTTGTCGTGGTCCACCAAATCGAACGCGGCTGAGAGGTCCAAAAGCAGGAGAATGCAAAGTTTCCCTGAGTCTCTAATGGCATCCATCTGGATTTTAAGGTCCAGGAGAGCTGTTTCAGTGCTGTGGTTAGGCCTGAAGCCTGATTGTCTGGTGCCGAGGAGCTGGTTTGATTCTAGATGGGTTTGAATTTGGTTATAGGCTAGTTTGTCGATGATTTTGAGTAAGAATGGGACCGTAGTTATGGGGCGATAATTAGTTGGAATGGTGGGGTCTAGATTTGGTTTTTTAAGAAGTGGTGTGACCCAGGCTTCTTTAATGCAAGTCGGAACTGTATTGGACTTGAATGAGGCATTGACAAATTTCGTAACGAGGGGGGTCAGTGTAGGTGCGCAGGCTTTGACTAGTTTGGCTGGGACAGAATCTCCTTTACAGTTGGATGCTTTTAGTTTGGAGATAGTGTCGAGCACGAGATTGTGGGTGACTGGTGTGAATTGGAAGGGGGGGTTGGAGTTGTCGCTGGAAGGGATACAGTGATTAGGGAGGCAGGGGTTTTTTGTAGCTAGGAGTGATTTTTTGGAGTTGATTTTGTTTTGTAACATAGAGATTTTGGAGGCAAGAGCATCTTGTATGGTGGTACACCATTCTTTGCTTGTGTTTATGGGAGTGTCGGTAGGAAGTGGATTTTCAAGTTCTCTAAGAATAGTGAAAAGCTCTTTGGAGTCGGATGCTGCATTGTTGATGCGAGCATTGTAGGCGTTGGCTTTGTGTGAAATGATAGCCTCCATTTCCTAGTCTCCATTTCCACCTCATAACAGTTTACATTTTTACCCCAATTGCAACGCGCCTTCCCCGAAACTCGAATCATTAAAGCAATTGACTTTGTGTAACCCACACAACTGCACATATTAGTTAACCCCCAACGTAGCAAAACCAAACGATGCCAACACAACAAAACATTTCCCCACACTTAAACACCATTAAATTGACGACCGCCTGAAGCACCTTCCCCGTCCACGAAGCAGGAAAACCACTACCTTCCAGAAAAACCCTAAACCGGCGCACATCAATATTGCCCACACCCACCTTCCCCCTTGAGCAATCCCCCTGTTAACCCCCTCACCCCCCTGCCTACGTGCTTAACTGCTTTCCTGAAACCCCACCTGTTCCAGCGGCTGCTCGATGTCCCCATACCTTGTTTGGCCCCTCTGCTGGGTTTACTGAATTCCCGTGAGTGCTCTGCCATAGCCCACGAGGCAACCGAGCTCCCCGACACCCCTTTGTTGCCCATGCCCACCCCCCCGGACCTTACCCCACTTGGGACCCTCGCCCCCGACCACCCAGCCCACCCCCCAAAACATACACTATCCTCCATGCCCACCTGCCTGTCCGCGTGGATGCGGCCGTTCTGCAGCCCCCCATTATCCTCCCATCCTCTGTCCCGATTTACACCTTTGCTGGCAACCAAACGGCCCAGTGACCGCCCCATCCCAGATATGGGCACAAACTCATGCTACGTGTCAGGGTGGTACAGCCCATGTCTGACCGCCTCTTAAAGCGCGGCGACCATTGCGCGCCAATTCTTGCCCTGGGCCCGTGTATGTGGCAACCCCTTATGTCAATTCAATCCCAGCATAAAAAATCCTGCACCTAAGCCAACCGTCCCACAACAATGACTCCTCTTGACCTGACCTGATCCCCATGATCTCTGCCCATCGCGATGCCCTCCGCTTTTTTAACATGGCCCAATGCAAAACCTCCCCGTAAAAGTATTTACCTTTCCCTTCTTCCCGGAACTGGTCAACTCCTTCACTGGAACCGCAGGAACGACCCGACCTGGACCGCCTCCTTCTTCGCGCTGGAACACGAACACAGCAGCAACGTTGGCGAGGAGCCGACAAGAGAGACCCTTGTCCAGGTGTTTGTATAGCGCCAATGGGCGCGCGGGAGATGACGTCACCCACCCCCTCCAGCCCCCCTCCAGGTTGGAGTAATGCTTGGCTCACACCCCCCCCCCCCCTCTCCCGACTCCTCTTGCCACCATGCCGCGTGAGGCAGTTGGCACTAAGGGGGGCCCCCACCGAGGGGCCCTCCTTCGTAGGGCGCAGGAGCCCGTCGGAACCACAGGTTTCACGGCTAAGTTGGAAACCACAGGAAAGGGGCAGTGGATAAAATAATAAATGACGCACTCCTCTCTCCTGGTTCTGCACTGAGTTATAAATAGCACTAGATTCATTTCCTTTGTGCTTCTCTTTTCTCTCCTGTTTTGCCTATGCTATTAGCTGAGAGGTGTTGCTGAGATGAGTTTTGCTCTCTTCCTTGTCTTGAGAATGTTCGTTTATGTGAGTTTACAAAGCCTATTTTAACTATCCCTAAACTTCCTTTTTTTTTTAGAAAACTATTTCACACTGTGGCACTTTTGAGTCGTTCTTCATCTGGCCTGATGAAGTTGATTTGAAACTGCTTCTCTGTTGCTGCTTGCGTACTATACAAAAAGAATGAAGAGCCATTTGCAACTGTGGGCCACTTTTTCATTGGTCCAACCGTGACGCTGACCTAGCAGGGGGTTCTGCAGATCAGAAGTGGCTAAGTGAGGTGCTTTGGCAGAGCAGTGCATTGTGTCAGTACTGGAACTGTTGCTCTGCTTCATGTTGAGGGCGAGGTGCGTTAGCCGAGCTGCACTTGAGTCCCAGTACGGAAACAGAAGAGAAAGTTTCAGGTCAGGATTAATGTACACCGGCATGGCTGCTTCTGTGGGCCACAGGATTGACCTATCACTGGGTGCTGCAGGCCAGAAATGCAGTTCAATAGTGGAGGTGTCTGTGTGCCAAAATGCTAAACTGGCACAGAGTACTGTAATTCACTATTGAGGCTCATTCAGGGGTGTTGCTTATTCTGTAATATTGGGGCGGGTGTGATTGGAAGAGTTCCCAAAAAGCAATGGTGCGGATCCAGCTAAAAAAGGACAGCATGATGAGTCAGGAGCCGGTCCATGTGCATATGCTGTTGCATATATCACTCCATGTTTGCGGGATGCATTCCTTATAATTATTCAGTCTCAAACCACTTTGCAGGAAATTCAAAACACTAAATTTCGGGCGGTACGAGGTTCCCATAGCGTTGAAACTTGGACAGCTAATTAAGGCTAAAATAGTTCCTGGTTTGAAAGCCGTTCCTGGTTTTGAAAGCGGACAAGGGTCCTGCAGAGGAATTGTACACGATTTTACCCTTTTCTGGCAAATAATAAAGAAGCAAAATATAGTTATTACAATTTCTGATGGGTATTTACTCCTGGCTATGACATAGCGCCATGCATGCTGTACTGCACTTATGCATTATGTTATGTACTGCCATCTGTAGGTCATCAGACCATGCCGCACGTGCATTAGGCAGCTAGCTGGCTGAAAAATGGAATGAGAGTCTATAACAACCGTGCCCTCGGCAATTGCCCATCATGCACCCGGCTAATTATGCAAATTAGACGATGTCATTTAGCTACTTCTAACTACTTTTAGGACAGCCAATAGCTACTTTCCTTACTGAGGAGTTGGCAACACTTGCCATGCAGCGTACGATTATTCTGCCCACCCGGCACACAGGCTTGCTTGCTTGTGTTCAAGGCCTCCCTGCACATCGTACTGCTAGTCTGCAGATCTACACTCCACTCTGCCAACCCTTTTTTGGAACCGCAAAGGCCTCATCACGTTACAAAAATGCACGCTCTGTTGCCCACCAACAAAGGCTCGCACCCGCTCTGCCTACAATTATTGGAACGCAGCACCTCCTTGCGCACACAACGTTGCACAAAAATGGTCTTTAATCCGTTTCACAGTAAACTCAGTTTCTCCGACTGCCTCCTTTTAACATTAATTAACAGTCTTTCGTTTGAAACAAATGGGTGCAACCTTCTGTACACGCTGCTGATATTACTACTTGCGAGCCTCTAGTTGTAAATAAAAACAGTCTCTTATTTTGCTGCACTTCCACCTGTGGCCTTCTTTCTCCACGATATTGTTTTAACAGGTGAAGTGTTCTTTCTTCTGCTGATTGACCTCTGGTCTCCAGATTGGGCCTTAGTTAAGTAGCTGAAGTTAAACACAAGCTGCATGAAATGACTAGCGATGAAAGGTAGTTCTAGAATTCTGAGTTCACACCAAGACACTTGTGGCCATTATTCTCCCAGCCAATCAGACCAGCCCACTGGTCCTCCATCTTGGCTTGGGAAACATACCCTTACTGTAATGAAGGGGGAAAAAAAGGAATCCAAATCCCTTTAACACCTAACACCCTGCCTTGGAAAAAAGAAAAACATTCTCCATCCCTATGAATCGCCACCAGCCATCTGCTAGATCTGACAGGACCCAGTTAAACAGGCTCTTGTAAGTCATTGGCAGAGGACGGTACCCACTACAGACATGCCAACCCTCCTGAGTAGGTGGGAGACTCGCGATTTTTAAATGGAAAATATTGCAATTTTTCTCATTCTCCAGACTAAAATAATTCTAGCCCCAATACATTCCTATGGGGAAATTAATTTCTCCCGATTTCTCTCATGAAATCTCCCTCCCAGGTGCTTCTGAATGTTGGCAACGACATATATGCAGGTAGCAGTGGCTATATAAGGAAAGGGCCTGTCCGAAGGTGCTGGCTCGTGGTTGTTGTAGGACTACGCCTAGAACCCATAAGACCGGTAAGGCTGCATTTGTGTGCAACCATTTAAGTACCGGCCGCTGCTATTTCTGCTTTTAATATTTTACTTTTGTGCCTTAAATAAACGGTCAATACCTTGATGCTCTTGCTTATACATTGTATCAGTTTTAGTATTGCTGAATTTGTTATGTTTTTATCTTTGTGCTAAGCGCTCAGCAATTAAGGAAGTATCTCTTCCATTGCCACGGATCCCGGTAAGCACCCACATGACCCACGCACAGCACTTATGTGCTGGCAACAATGCCCGCGCAGCTTAAGGCAAGCCCCTCTGGGCCTGTCCTGGCCCCGGAAGGGCCACAGGCCGGTACACAATGCCAACCTCAACAGCACAAGTGGAAGCCCTACTGATATTAGGCGGCAATTTCAATTTGTGAGCTGGCGCAAATATGGATAGGAAGTTAACATGGGAAGAAGACAAGAGGAGACACTATGATAAATAATCAAAGAGGGATATGGGAACTACACAATGTATGCAATGTATGCAGAGCATGCAACCCAGGCAAGAGATGGTGCACCTTTTTCTCGGCCCGCATGCGACCGACTACAGGATAGACTATATCGTAATCGAAAGAACGGAAGAGCATACAATATTAGGTTCCACAATAGCACAAGTGCCATGGTCAGACATGACATGGTGAAGATGAGCATAGACATACAGGGCCTCACCCAAAGTGAGCCAAGTTGAAAGTGTAATGACCCGTTATTGAAAGACCAAATATTCAGGGAGGAATTTAAAGGAAAAGTAAAAGAAAATTTTAAAGTAATGATACAGGGGAGATGAGAGAGGCCATGGTCTGGGATGCCGCAAAATCCACAATTAGACAGCTCTTTATAAGAGAAGGGGCTAGAAGAAAGCTGTGAAAGAATTTCATGAATGCGTAACTTGAGAGCCAACCTGGGTACCTTGAAAGATCACTACATGACAGTGAGGAACCCAAAGAAGAGGTGATAAAGGAGATAAAACAAAGAAAGACAAGAACTCAAAACCCTGGCCCTTGGGTGGCTTAGAGAAAGTACGGTTCCCAAAGCAGAAATTGTGTGAAAAATCAGATAAGGCGTACTCTATGTTGGCCAGGAGATTATGGGCACTGAAGCGGGATGGAACGGTAAACTGGGTTAAAGATAAGGAAGGGTGAAAGGTAAATTGATCAGAGCAGGTAGCTGAGTGGTTTGCCAAGTTTTACCAGGCTTTGTATACGAAAGGCACAACGCATGAACAAGTATTAGAATATTTAGGGAGAGAGGGAATCCCCACATTAACGATTGACGAAGGAAACAAATTATATAGGCCAATAGAAACAGAAAGAGGTAATAGCGGCAATACAGAGAATCCAAGCAGGATAAGCCCCGTGAGTAGACATATACACAGCTTCTATAAACCATTTGCACAGAACTGGCCCATACCTGGGGAAAGTGTTTCATTCTTTGCCTCATTCTTTCAACTAGCACTCATACCAGTGATTCATAGAGAAGGGAAATACCCAAAGAACTATTTTTACTGTCTAATCTCCCTCCAAATATAGATTCAAACATCTTTACAAGTATTCGGGCATCCAGGGTGGATGGGATCCTACCTAGACTAGTAGATACAGACAAGGTGCGATAGGGAAGACAGGGGGCAGGCACCATCGCAAAGCACTGAGCTTGATGGATGCAATGAAGGATGCAGCAGAAGATCTGGGTCTGTTATCGCTGTACGCAGGAAAGGCGTTCAACCAAGTCAATTCGATGTTCCTGACCACAGTGTTAACCCATGTAGGATTCAGAGAGAAAATAATGAATTATTGGAGCGTTATATACAGGGCCGAAAGGACAAGTGATATGATATGGCATTTGTAACGCGCCTATACACAAGTGTTTCAAGGCGCGACGAGGCAGGGAGGGGGGAACAAGGGGAAAACAGACAACGATCCTAATAGGCCAGGTGTCATTCAGATCGCGCAAGTGCAGGGGTAGGGGGAAGAGAGAAAGTGCATGGGGAAGGGGAGGGGGGGAAGTGCAGTACAAGGTAAGAAGAATAAAATAAAATAAATAAAGAGGGCCAGCTGGTGGCAAGTGGAAGGTAAGTGCAGACAAGTGCTGGGAAGGGGGGGCTGTAGGGATACAGAGACAGTCCCGCAGTGCAGGGGTTGCCAGGGAGGCAGTGCAAGTGGAGAGTGCTGGGCCCAGGACCGGGGTCGGTGAGAGTGGCCCAGTTGCAGATTCAGTGCAGTTTCAGCGAAGAATTAGCAGGGGAGAGGGAGAGAGAAAGCAGAAGCAAAGAGGAAGGTTTTGAGGTGCTTCCGGAACCGGAGATGGTTCTCCTCAAGTTTCAGGGAGTCAGGAAGGCTGTTCCAGAGGGAGGCCCCTGCTGCGGAGAGAGATCTACCCCCCAGCTCGTAGCTTCGAGAAGCGGCTGACCCTGAGCGAGTTGGAGACGGATGAGCGAAGGGCTCGGGAAGGAAGATATTTAGGGAGAGAGAGTTGAAGGTATTTAGGCCCCAGGCCCCAGAAGGCCTTGTGGACAATTCAGAGGGTTTTAAACTTTATCCTCGCAGCCACTGGGAGCCAGTGCAGAGATTTCAGTCCTGGAGAGATACGATCCCTGGGCTTGAGGCCAAGGACAAGTCTCGCAGTCCTGTTCTGGATAAGTTGCGGAGAGTAGAGGCAGACAGATTTAGATAGAGGCTGTTACAGTAGTCCAGCTTTGAGAGAACCAGGGCTCGGGAGACAGTGAGCTTCTGGGGGAAGGAGAGGAAGGGAAGAATACCTCTGAGGAGGTGCAGCTGGTAGTGTGACTTCTTAGAGACGTCAGATATATGAGGAGAGAAGGAGAGTGTGGAGTCGAAGATAACCCCGAGGTTTTTTGCCTTGCAGGAAGAGGGCCAAGAGAGGCTGGCCAGAGAGCTGCAGGGAAGGAGGGGGTGGGTGTGCCGATGAGTAGAATCTCAGTCTTACTGGCATTAAGGCAGAGGTCATTGGCGGCACACCATTCCTGGATAGCAGACAGTCAGAGATGAGGGAAGGAGAGGAGGAGGCCGAGGGTAGCCTGAAAATGAGCTGGGTATCGTCCGCATAGCACTGAAAGTTGGGGCAGAGAGCAGCGATGCGGTGGGCAAGGAGTGCCAGATACTGGTTGAACAGCCAGGGGGGAAGATTAGATCCCTGGGGGACACCACAGGTGGAGAAAAAGATGTCAGAGAGGAAGGACCCCAGTTGGACCTGGGAGAGTCGATTGGAGAGGAAAGAGGTCAGCCACGCCAGAGCCTGACCAGTGATACCCAGGTTATCACGGAGACGGTTGAGCAGGATGGCATGGTTGACAGTGTCAAAGGCAGAAGAGAGATCGAGCAGTAATGGCAAAAAGGAAAAAGTCCACTGTGTTCAACTTGGGTAGAGGAACAAGGCAGGGGTGCCCACTGTCACTGTTGCTGTTTATCTTGACACTGTAACTACTGGCAATTGCCATTGGATCTAACCCGTTGATAAAGGGCATGATGGTAGGGGACAGGGAGTTCAAACTAGCATTGTTTGCCGATGATATTCTACTACATTTGTGGGACCTAAATGCATCGAGCCCTGCAGCCCGTAGCCCTATCAAAGCATATTGTGAACTACCTGGGTTCAAGGTTAATCAAAAATCAGTCCTGTTTTCCTTTAGGACGATGGATGATGATAGAATGGAAGATCTTGAACAACTGCAGTTTGAGATTCAAAGAGAGAGCATTCTATATTTGGGAATTAAAATAACAAATAAAAATAAAGAAACTATATGAAGCCTCTTACCCACCACTATGGGAAAAATGAATGCAGATATACGCTCCTCCCCCCTTTCACTGATGTGTAAGATAAATGCCATCAAGATAAACCTGCTGCCAAGAGCCCTTTTCTATTTCAGATATTACCAGTGCTGATCCATGAAGGAGTGCTAGGGAGATGATGGCTGTAGATCCTGATGGGGAGTGTGATGAATTGCAGTTATTAGTCCCTTCCCACCAAGGAGGAGCCCCTTCCATCACTGTGAGGCTGTTGTAACCCCCTATCAACTATTGGGGTTATATAAAAGTAGAAATAAAACAGAACACAAGAGCTGTATTAAATGTCTTTATTTAATGTGTGTGTTTAACATGGACTTACCTGACTGTACCACGTTGCCCACCATGGGGGACATATGGAACCGTGAGACTGAGGGACAATGGGCAGGCCTCCCATGCCAACTGACAGACATAGGTTGGACTTAACTGAAGAGGAGGATTGTTGAAAAGCATAAGGTCAGTTGAAGGAGATAGTTGAAGAAGACAGACATAGAAAACACAGAAGGAAAGGAGAACAGAAAGAAGGAAAATGAAGATCAGCAGTGCCTGGGGTGTCGCAGCCTCGAACTGCCCCCCACTACCTCTTAGTCTTCAGCTGGATCTCCTCCAATTCCAGAAGCTCCTAAAGACTTTCCTTTTCACCTCCTCCTCACCCCTTCCCCCTTTGCTAAATCCCACAGTCGCTGAGATTGGTGAACAGTGCCCTTATGTGTCCACCTGGGTCCTGTCCTCCCACCCCCAATCGCTTTCAGCCTCCGCCCGCTCCCACTTGCCTTGGTGCCCACTGGCCTGTACTATCACAGGCCTGCACTGATCTATTGGCAGTTGACCACTCTTCAAGTGATCTCTGCCAGTTACTTAACAGCTGCCTGCAACTTAATTCCTACCACTTCCCTCTGTGGTACTCCTAGCACTTACCCCCCTCTCCCTTATCCCCTCTCTCTCTCTCTACACTTGCATGTTCTGAATGCTCACAAGGCCTAGTAGGACCGTCTCTCTCTTTCATTGTTATATTTGCCTTTCATTCCCATGTTCACTCCCGTTGCACTGTGGGCGCTTTGAAACACATTTTACTTGAAGTATACGCGCTTTACAAATGCACAATAAATAAATACAAATAAATTATAGTGATTTTGCATTTACTATAATGGTAAAATCAGCTGTTTGCCTGTGAAAAGGAAATATCTTCGAATGTACTGTCTCCTCCAACCTACATGTAATGTCCACAACTGTGCTGCTTCGGAAATATTTCGTCAGAGGACGCCCTACGTCGATGGCGTTGGGTCGATGTCCCTCAAAGGCATCCGTCAAGGGTGACGTCAGCGGATGTTATAAGTAGAACGCACGGCGCCAGTAGCCTCAGTTCAATTTTTTACGTTAACGTTTTTGCTTTGAGAACTCGGCGTGCTTCGTGTTATCTTCGATAATGTCTTCTTCTTCGACCCCAGCGACCCCGGTCGGGCTTTAAGAAGTGCAGAGACTGTAAGTCCAAGAGGACCTGCACGGTATCTGCTTATGGTGTCTGGGCGAGAGCCACGACACCGATGACTGCTCGAAAATGCCAGTCTCTGACTGCCAAGGCCTTGCAGGAGCATAAGGGGAGGTTGCAGGTAGGTCGGGTGTCCAAACCTCGTAAATCTAAAAAAATCTACCGGCCTGTCCACCGACGACTCGAGGGGTGACTCTCCCCGTCGGAGGGAGTTCAGGGGATCTCGGTCCCGGAGTGTTTTGCACCACTCTTCCTCCTCGAAAGCGGCATCACTGGTCGCTTTCCCCGCCCTCGTCGGATGATTGCTCAGCAAGGAAAGTGGCTTGCCCCACTAAATCCTCGACCCCGGAGGAGTGGGAGGCGTTCAGTGAGAAAATGTTGGAGATTTTTAAATCTCAAGGCACTGCCCCGTCCGCGCTTTCGGTTGAAGCCGGCGGGAATCGGTCTCGGTCCGACGCTCGTGCGCCTTCAGGCCCGGGCGGTCGGCGCGATATACATCGGGAACCGTCGAAGTCCCGTTCGGACAAAGCTCCGGGTGATCGCCAGGGACATGCCAGGTCCAGGTTGCGGTCTTCGTCCCTGATGAAACCATCGAAATCTGGTAAGGCGTCGAGGAAGGTGTCGATGCCATCAGCGATGGGCCCATCGAGTGCGGTTGTCGGGGCCGTGCCCTCAATCAGGCTCTCAGAGCCCTCGGCACCATTGTCGACGCCGAAGCAGTCTGCACCTGTCCTATAGGTCTGAATTTGCCTGTGGAGGCCCCTAGAGCTGTGGATCCTCCGAGAAAGGCCCTGTCCAAGTCTGTGAGGCCTGCTCTTGATTCCAGGTCGACTCCTGTTCCAAGGAAGGAGTTCTATCATTCTCTGCAAGATATCTATGAGGATGAGGAGGGGTCTGATGTTAAGTTGGAGGCTTTTGACGCTCCGGGAGACACTCCTGAAGCTCCGGACATGGTCTTTTCGGAGGACAGTCAGTTGGAAGATCTGCGTCAGTCCTTACATGATGCCAGTGGCCTGGACACATCTCCTGAGATAAAGTTTGGCATTCCAGAGCCTGGGGTTCATGCTGAATCCTCCTATAGGAGGTTGATGTCGAGGGTTACGGAGTACCTGGGGTGGTCCAGGCCTCCATTTGAATTCGATCAGGATGACCTGACTGACCTTTTAGATCAGGGTCCGTCCACTGACCCAGTGTTGCCTTTTCACGTGGCGTTACAGAAGAGGATGGCTGCTGCTTGGAACACCCCGGAGTCTCTTCCGGCGGTCAACAAGTCATTGACTAAGAAATACCGCCCATCTAGTAGCGACCCCTGCTATCTATCCACTCACCCCACTCATGAGAGTTTGGTGTTTCAGGCGGCCACGGCCACCTCGAGGCAGGCGGCGTACCCTACCATCCCTCCAGATAGGGACGACAAGCGCTTCAATGGATGAGCACGCAAGGTATTCTCGGCTCGGAGTATGGACCTTAAATCGGCCAACTCTACCTGTAGCTTGGCCAAGTTTTCGCACACTCTGTGGAATTGTCTCTTTAGCGGCTGAGCATATTCCCGAGGTGGAAGAAAGGGTGCCATGTGTGAATTGCTTCAGTCCGGGTTGGACATGGCAGATAGTGTTACCCGGTCCATGGCTGCGAGCACTGTGATAGACAGGTTTGCATGGTTGCAGAAGTCGGGTTTTGCACAGGACGTGGAGAACCATCTTCTCAACATGCCCTTTGACGGCTCTCATTTGTTTGGCAGCAAGGCTGACGAGAGCCTTGAGATGCTGCAGACCTCCTAAGCAGCTGCTAAATCTTTAGGCGCAGCTGTGCATCAACCTCTGCCTTTTCGTCCTAGGGGACAACAGTAGAGGGGTACCTTTCGTTACTACGCCTCCTTTGGTAGAGCGAGGGAAGCAGCCAATCAGATGGGTTTCCGTAAGGGTCCTCACAGTGGACGGGATGTGGTGCCAAAGCTGCTCAAGCAGCTGCCTCTTTGCCTTCAGGCGCTGCCGCAGCTTCTCCGAAACCGCTATGAGGCCGGGACTCATTGTTCGCCGGTTGGGGGCAGACTGTCTGAGCATCTAGAAAAGTGGCGAGCCATTAGTTCAGATGGATGGGTTCTGGAAAGAATTGCCGACGGCTACTGCCTACCTTTCCTAAATCGGCCTCACGACATACCCCACAGCCAACAGTGATTTCAAGGGCCTCCGGCACGACGCCGAGACCGTCGTCGATGCCCTCGAGTAGGATCCCGATCCTCTCGAGTTCTTCGAAACCCCCTCCCGTTTTTTCGACGCCGTTTTCTGCGCCTTCGAAGCCTGTTACATCGGCGTCGACGACATCGACGTTTTCTCGTCCAATAACGAGTTTGGCTCCTTCTGACTTAGAAATGGGTTTTACTCCATTTTAGAGGTCAGAATACCCTGGACTTTCTTCAATGTATGAAGAAGGGGAAGATTCTGACCAGGAAACATTCGGGTTACAGAGGACCACACTGCCTATTGCAGAGGATTTCACCTCTGAGGAAAGAAGGCTGAAGGAACTACAGGAGTCACTACATGAGGCAAGTGGGCTGCACACTTCCCCAGAATTGGAATTTGTTAAGCCAGACCCAGGGGAACATGCCAAAGCACCATATAGAACCCTGATGGCAAGAATAATTGAGTTTATGGGTTGGTCTGCGCCTTCACCTGTTTTCCAACAGGATGACCTAACAGATATATTGGACAAAGGCCCACTGGAGGACCCGGTGGTCCCCTTCCATGCAGCCTTACAAAGGAAAATTGCATCTAATTGGGAAACTCCCGAAGTTATCCCTGCAGTCAATAAAAGATTGTCAACCAAGTATAGGGTAGCGGCTGCTGACCCTGAATACCTATCAAAACACCCGACCCCAGAGAGCCTGGTGGTTCAAGCGGCAACTTCATCTAGCAGTAGGACCGCTTACCCTACTGTCCCAGAGGATAGAGATGACAAGAGGTACGACTCTATGGCAAAGAAAGTCTTCTCTGCCTGTAGTATGGCGTTGAAGTCCAACGCCACCTGTACGCTCGCCAGGTTCAGTCACACACAATGGGAGTGTGCTTCATCAGCGGCTGACTGCATACCCGAAGGAGAGGAAAAGGAAGCCTTCCTTAACATTATTAAAGATGGCAAAGATGCCATGTGCGAATCACTTCAAACTGGCATCGATTCCGCTTACAGTATCAGCAGGGCCATGGCGGCAAGTACAACAATCCGCAGGCATGCGTGGTTGCGAAAGTCGGGCTTTGCCCCTGATGTACAGGCCAGACTTTTGAATATGCCCTTTGACGGCTCTTCATTATTCGGGAAAAAGGCTGATGACAGTCTGGAAAAGTTAGACTTCTAAAGCAGCAGCAAAATCTTTAGGAGCTGCTATCCGCCAAACTCCTTTTCGCCCCTCAGGAACCTCTGGGAGAGGAAAGTCCTTTCGCTATTATTCCGCATTCGGGAAAGGCAGAGGACAGCCGGCTCAAAGAGGCCAAAGGAGATCCACCCGAGGTGGACGGGTCAAAAGTACTAAGACCGCAGCAGCAGCAGGTGCCTCTTTACCCTCAGCATCTGCATGAGCCGCCCCCAAACCACTCTGAGGCCTTCCCACACAATACACCTGTAGGGGGCAGGATAACTCACCATCTGACGGAATGGCAGGCTATAACGTCAGATGCTTGGGCATTGGAGGCAGCTGCCCAAGGTTACTGCCTACCCTTTCTACACATTCCTCAGAGTCATCCACCAGGGAACAGCTCTCTAAAAGTTCCAGATCAGCTCCTCTTGCAGGAAATGATAGACCTGCTAGAGAAAGGTGCCATAGAACCGGTACCTGTAGCGGACAGGAACAAGGGCTGGTACTCCCCCCTACTTTCTCATACCAAAGAAAGACAGAGGACTGAGACCCATCCTGGACTTACGAGAATTGAACAAGTTCCTCAGGAAGTACAAGTTCAAGATGGTAACTCTCTCTCAGATCCTTCAGGCCCTCCAGCTTCAGGATTGGCTGGTATCTCTGGACCTTCAGGATGCTTATTTCCATGTGCCAATCCATCTCAAACACAGGAAATACCTGAGGTTCGCAATTGGCGACTCTCATTATCAATTTCGAGTTCTGTCATTTGGGCTGACCTCCGCCCCGAGGGTCTTCACCAAGCTGATGTCGGTAGTGGTGGCGAGTCTAAGGAGGGAAGGGATCCACGTCTACCCCTACCTGGACGATTGGCTGATCAGGGCTGTATCTTCGGAACAGGCCCAGGCCCAGCTAGATTATGTCTGCCACTTCCTTCATAGACTGGGCTTCTACCTCAATTTAAAGAAGTCACAGATGATACCATCAAAGAGACTCCAGTTCATTGTAGCGGTCCTGGACACTTCCCTGGGAAAAGCCTCGCCACCAGAGGTGAGGGCTCAAGATATTCTACAGATGGTCACCAAGTTTCAAAATGCCCAACGTCTCCCAGCCTTCCACTTTTTGAGGTTGCTAGGCCTCATGGCATCCTGCATCTTCCTTGTGCCAGAGGCTCGCCTGAGAATGAGATCTCTTCAGTGGGCACTGATAAGTCAGTGGTCGCAATTCTCAGGGAGAATGACAGATCTCCTCCGGATTCCGGACAAGGTAGCCCGCGACCTGCAATGGTGGGCCTATCCAGAGAACATCTTGAAAGGAGAACTGTTTTGGCAACCATGGCCGGAGATAACAGTAGTCACAGACGCCTCACTCACGGGGTGGGGAGCCCATGCCAACGACTTGACCATCAGCGGTCGTTGGTCTCCATCGGAGTCCAGACTACACATCAACCTATTAGAGCTGAGAGCAATCAGACTAGCGCTGAAAGCTTTCCTGCCATCAGTACAGGGGAGAAATGTCCTGATAATGACGGACAACACGGTGGCCATGCACTATCTCAACAAAAGAGGAGGCGTAGGATCACTGCCACTGTGCAGAGAGGCGATGCAGCTCTGGTTTTGGGCAATCCAAGAAGGAATCTCTCTATCGGCAGTCCACCTAGCCGGAGAGAAGAACTTGACAGCGGACGCTCTGAGCAGGCAGAGCACAGTCTCCCACGAGTGGGAGCTAGCTCAGGAAGTCCTTCAAGAGATCTTCGCTCTTTGGGGAAACCGTCAGGTGGATCTGTTCGCCACAAGCAACAACAGGAAGTGCGATCTGTTTTGTTCAAGGGAATTTCCCCCGAGAGCAGCTCTAGGAGATGCGTTCGTAGTGGACTGGGAGTTTCCACTCCTTTATGCGTTCCCACCAGTCCCTGTTATTCCTCAAATGATCAGGAGGTTGAGAAGATTCCGGTAACCATGATCCTAATTGCCCCGGATTGGGCCAGGAGAACGTGGTAACCGGACCTTCTAGATATGTCCATCTGTCCTCCAATCCGTCTTCCACTCAAAGAGAATCTTCTCTCGCAGAAGGGAGGGCACGTTCTCCATCCTGACACCAGAACCCTCAACCTTCACGCTTGGCTTCTGAAAGGTTGAGGTACAAGGATTGGGATCTCCCTGATGACGTCATGGAGGTGTTGCTTTCGGCCAGAAGACCAGCAACAAAGTCTTTATACCGCTGCCGTTGGAACAAATTTTGCAGCTGTTGTAGGGAACAAAATATCAACCCTTGTTCATGTGGTACACCAACAGTGTTATCGTTTCTACTCTACTTGGCAAACTCAGGCCTTCAAGTGGGCACTGTAAAAGGCTATCTTGCAGCGCTTTCCATCTTCAAGCGCACTGCGGAGGAACCATCGTATTTCAAAATTCCTCTAGTGGTACAATTTCTCAAGGGACTAACTAATGTTTACCCTCCAAAACCATTCAAGGTTCCCTTATGGGATTTAAATTTAGTCTTAAACTTCTTAATGGGCACTCCATTCGAACCACTTCACTCTTGCGCACTGAGATTTCTCACGCTTAAAACTGTCTATTGGTAGCACTAACATCTGCTAGGAGGGTGAGCGAGCTACAAGCTCTCTCCTGTAAACCCCCACATACAATCTTCCACAAGGACAAAGTTGTCCTACAGGTGAAGCCTAATTTCCTCCCAAAGGTGGTTTCTGAATTTCATATTACTCAGAAAATTACCTTGCCTTTGTTCTACCCTCCTCCCCATCCGGGGAAAGAGGAGGAAAGGCTACATAGGCTGGAACCTAGGCGAGCTCTCAGCTTGTACATCAGCAGAATGGCTAGGATCAGGCAAGCAGACCAACTGTTTGTAGGATACTCGGGTCACAAGTTAGGACTACCCATAACAAAAGAAACCATCTCCAGGTGGATTATTTTGGCCATCCTGGAATGTTATAGACTAGCAGGGAAAGAGCCACCCCAAAATCTCAGGGCTCATTCAACCAGCGGTATTGCAGCCTCATCGGCTCTCCAAAGAGGGGTACCGGTCCGGGACATATGTGCGGCTGCCACATGGTCGTCCGCACATACATTCACAAAGTTTTACAATCTGGATTCCTCCACTGTTCAAGAGACCATATTTGGCAAGGCCGTATTACATTCGGTCCATCCCTAAAGGGATACATAACACTATCTCTCCCACCTCCAATTACTTGCCACTGCTATGGGAGTCTATCAAAGATAAGGAATACGTCGGAGGACACAATCCCTTCGAAGAACAAGTTACTTCTTACCTGGTAACGTTCTTTTTCGACGGGATGTTCCTCCGACGTATTCCTTATCGCCCCTCCCAACCATCTCCGCAGTGATAACTTCCCTTGTGGTTGCAGCTTACGCTCCTTCAAGGTCACTAACCAATTCAGGCATGACTTTTCTTATGCTACAAAACGGAACTGAGCAACGGACGCAGCGCGTGGCTATTTATGGGCATGGTGACGTCGGCGCCGATACGGTGGCCGTCGACGTGCAGCGCCCTCTAGAGAAAAAAATTCCGAGGCCAGCAAGCTGGAAACGTATTATCAAAGATAAGGAATACGTCGGAGGAACATCCCGTCGAAAGAACATTACCAGGTAAGAAGTAACTTGTCCTTCTCATGGTATCTTTTCTCTGGCACTCCACCCGTTTCATGGTAATGCAGCAGACCTGGAGCGCTGGCATCAATGTGTCTTATGGGTCCAGCAAATATGCACATAGTGGCAGTTGGCTCTGTACATACTTTGACCCTTTGCCTGCTTGGAGGACGTGATCTGCTGCTGCAAAGTACGGGATGAGAACCCAAGCCCCCACACCCACTGACTACGGTAAGTAAACACTTTCAAGGCCTATAATGTGGTGGCCTGTCTACTCGAAAACCATGTACCCACCTTTTCCTCAACACTCTTTTGAAAACCTTTACCCCTCTCTAAGCACACACATGCATATCTTTCCTCCGGCTGCCCTTCTCTGGCTTATTTAAACCCCCCTTTTGTGCTATTACCGTCTCAGTTCCTACCTAGAAATCACAATCAGTTGGTCTGTATTCCCAGCAATCTGACACAGATTGCCCCTGCCCCCCCTTAACTCCCTCCACTTCCCCGCAATCTTTTTTCTTTGCGCCCATGACATTTCTCCCCACAATAACAAGCTACTGGCCCCGACTAATCGCCAACAGAAATAGTTTCTGTTTTCTGCGAATGCCCAAAAGAAAAGCCTCTCCAAATTGGTATATATAACTCATATTTTACAGACATTTTACTGTTGGGGTGAGTATTCTGACACATGAAATGAGCACTGAGCTTATTGTGCATGTGCTCCAAGTAGTTGAATGCTAAATTCACTATTCAATACAAATATCTATGTCCACTTGTATGTTAGCAAAATGTTTTATGCAAAGCAGATGGAAACAATATTTATCCACATACCCTTTCTCATAGGAGATTCATTTACAGAATGTAATTATTTATTTACTGAGTGAAAGAATATTTTATTAATAAATATCGATTTATTTACAAACTGTGCCAGAGAAGAACAAGTTACTTGCCGGTGGTAACGTTCTTCGATTGGATGTTCCTCCCATGTAGTCATCTTTGAAATCCCTTTCCAGCTTCAGCTGTGCACTAGTCCCGTCGACTCGATGTCCCTCGAAGGCCTCCGTTCAATGTCAACGTCATCACTAGTATATGTAGCTTGCGCAGTGCCTTTTAACTTCAGTTCTGTTTCCCCCCTCCCTACAGTAATTACTGGCAATAGCATAGACCGTAGTAGACTCTAAGTGTGTAAAGTGTGAAACCACGTAAATTGCACAGTGGGGTAGGATGGGAGGGGCGATAAGGAATACGTGGGAGGAACATCCAATCGAAAGAACGTTACCACGGGTAAGTAACTTGTTCTTTCGAATGGATTGCGTCCTCTCACGTATTGCTCATCTTTGATAGTGATAGACTCCCAAAGCAGTACCAATTTTGGCGGTGGGAGTAAGACTTTAGACTTGTCCTTAAAACTTATCATTGACCAGAATGAAGGACAGGCCTTTCCAAATCCTCCCAGAGTGGAAGTTGCATCCAGACAATGTTTCACAAAAGTGTGAATAGTAGACCAAGTGGCTGCTGCACAGACCTTAATTGGTACCCCTCGCTGTAGAGCAGAAGATGTTGCCATGCCCCTTGTAGAATGGGCCCTCAGACCTTCTGGAAGATATTTACCAGCTAGTCTGTAATATTCCCCAATAGCCAGAATTATCCATGGCTATGGGGATAGGGTTTGCTTTTTCACTGACCATTATTACCAATAAATAACTGTTCGCCAATTTGAGACATTCTAGAGTTATAAAAACTGAGAGCCCTTCTCGGATCCGGTCTATGTAGCCTCTCCTCCTCCGTTCCAGGATGAGGAGGTGGGTAAAAAGTTGGTAAAATACTTTTTGTGACAAATGGAAGTCTGAGACTATTTTCGGCAGAAAAGAAGGTTTCACCTTAAGAACAACTTTGTCTTTATAGAAAATCTTGAATGGATGTTTACAAGAGGGTACATGCAACTCGCTCACCCTGCAGGCACATTATTGCTACTAGCAAAATGTCCTTTTTTTTTTATTTTAATTTTTATTTTATTGAATTTTCGAAAAAACACTTTCAGTACAAAACAGGTGTTATGGAACAAATAACGTTTCAACAGGATGCAGAAAAGTGATATCCCTTTCATCATTCAAACTCTAAACCCCTTGTTCCCGGATCAAATAATTTTCTCCCCTCCCGCCTCCTCCCAGACCCCCACCAACAGCATTGTAGTCTAAGAAAATAATCTCTTAACAGGTCTATAATCATAGTTAGTGTTCTACATATTTAGATTTGTGTTCCATGTCATTCTGAAGGTTAATTGGCAGCTAGCAATCAGAATCAACAGGTGCTATTCAACTTCTCGTCCGGCACATTGTTGGTTTGCTTTCCCACATCCCGCTAATTACAAACCTCAATTCTTAGGCGATAGATGGCTCCTTGCAGAGTCACCCTCTAACTGTCAGGGTCAGGGACTGGCAATATATTTCTCAATGAAGTCCCTCCATAGGATTTCATATTGGGTGGCCTTTCCATGAAGACCTGCAGTAATTCTTTCCATGATACAGATATTGATGATCACATTTTCCCATTCTTTTTTGTTCGGTTTAACTTCCGCTTTCCACTTTATAACAATACATGCTCGGGCTGCTAATAACATGGGGCCAGCAAGCCCTGCTACCTTTACATATCTTTCTTCCTCCTTCTCCAGCCCGAACAAAATCAAAAGAGGCGTTGACTCGTATCTAATTCCTCCCACATCTTTAATCCATCCAAGCACTTCATCCCAGAACATTCTCACCTTCGGGCATTCCCACCACATATGACAATAAGTTGCCACCTGACCACACTGATGCCAACATAGGGGGCTTGTTGTCTGAAACATTTTGGACAGTCTATGGGGATCATATTGCCATCTATGGAGGAGCTTGACAGTGTGTAGTTTATACTGGGATGCAATAGAAACTTTAAAGGAGTTCCTACATAGCTTGGACCATAGGGCAGGGTCTATCTCCGTATTCATATCTGTTTCCCATCTTTGTCTGAGTCTGGTTGTGGAACCCCCTCGGGTGTCTATTAGAGTTCTATACATGATCGAGATCAAACCTTTGTTGCCAGTAAGGGTGTCTAGTAGTTTCTCGAAGGGAGTAAGCTCCCTCTGTATTTTCTCCTTCCATGCTTCTCTCGTCAGTACACCTTTTAACTGGAGGAAGTGGAATACTGATTGTTTTCCTATGCCCAATGCCTCCTCGAGATCAGTTATTGTGATAAACTTTCCACCCTTCCAGAGTTGTCCAACCCTCTCGAGACCCGCCTCAAACCAGGTCTGAAACCTCCCATGATCCGGGATTTGCTCTCGGACTCCCAGGGCCCAATGGGGACGGCCATGTCGTGATACCTTGCATGTCCTTGCCCTCCTTCCAAATCGCCCAGATTGTACCTAAGATCGGATGCCACTGTATCCTCTGCGTTAGTTTGTCTTTCGGAACCCAGAGCCATTCTGCAAGGGTGACTGGAGTGAAACTATGGTTGTCCAGGTTTACCCACTGTAAATGTGTGTGGTTCCTCAAGTGTGAAATTAAAACCCTCAGTTGAGCGGCTATGTAGTAACTTTCAAGATCAGGTAGGCCCACCCCTCCTTTTTCCTTAGGCAGTATCAACATAACATATGAGATTTTCGTTTTTTTCCCCTTGCCACAGGAATCTTGATATAGCTTTCTTTATTTCGCCAAAGAATGTTTTGGGCATCTTTTTTCGGCACCATCTGGAAGGGGTATAAAAACTGTGGGAGGTACACCATCTTTATTGCGTTTATTCTCCCTATCCATGAGATTGTGAGTTTCTGCCAGTTTTACAGATCGGTCCGGAACTTCTCAAGTAAGCAGGGGAAGTTGGCCTCAAATAGGTCATCCAACTGTCTTGTTACATTTATCCCCGCTTCTGATCAGTGTTAATTTGTGCTGAAGCTTTCCCCTCACTCCAGCGAAGTAGCATTCCACTGTTGCTTCAGTGGTTTTCTTACGGCATTTCTGTTCCTTCAATTTCCTGCTTTTTCTAGCAGTTTGCTTCCAGTTTTGAAGCTATCAAATTCGGTTGGCGTCTTTACCAGCCTCTATCCAGCTGCCGCTCATCACCGCACAGAGCTTGAGGCTTGCAGCCCATTCCCGCACCGAACTGAGCTTGCAGCCCAATCCCACGCTGCACGGAGACCGTGGCTTGCAGCTCCTTTCATCGACGCTGACAGACACTTCAACACGGCACAGAGGACGCGGGTATCGGTCATCTTGATCTCCAAGGCGGACTGTTCATTACGCGTCTGTGTTGTTATAACGTTGCACGAAGAGGAGCTGCTGCAACGGATACTACAAAACAGCTTTTGCCGCGCAGAGCGAAGTGGGGACAAAGTGGTCTGTCGTGGTCCGGCGGGGGCCGCGGACCGTGGACGACAATCATTCAACAGACGCATGCGGTAAGCAAACACGCCGTAAAAGTACATTGTAATCTAGAATTTGAGTATAACATCCCACGCCGCATTCCGTCACCCTCATATGGAGGAAGACATGCGCCTACGAAGTTCGAAGCGCATATGAGGACATGGTACCCGCTACAAAGTGCACCCCACGCCCCCGCATCCTACTCCCACCTAGACCACAGGCGCAGAGAGCGATGGAGGGCGATTCCCCCCCCCCCCTGCAAAAAACTGCAATTCGGCTTCCTTTCCCAACACCTCAACAAACTTACCGGCAGCAGAGGCAGTGAACACAGAAGAGGTGGAGCACTTGTTGCCAGGGAACTTATCGAATATAGCGCTCACCGTAGCGAGGCTCGGCGCGGATGCATTAGCTCAGCCGCGGTCCCCCGGAGGGGAGACCAGATAAAGCAATAGCTGCGCCCCTAAGCCTGCTAAGGTGCAAGATGCCCTCGAACACGACACAGACATTAACGTAGCACCATGTGCAAACAATGATGCTCCCCTGCAGCCAGACAGGTTAATAGTCCACACGCGGCAGGAGATGGTCCAGACTCAGAGTCAAGAGCCCGGCCGAACAACCGCGCAACAGACCTTGACGTCCAGTGCTGAGCCCAAGGAGGCTAAATGGAATGATAAAGCTAGATCCGCCTCCTCACTAACACAAGAAACAACGGCACAAGTTCATGCTTCCAGTGAAGCAGACAAATCCCAAGACACGGCAGAGCGGTCACTGTTACCGCCAGAACAACAAATGGGCACCTGTCCAGAAAGCACCTCAACAACTACTCAAAACTGTAAGAAGAGAGCAAGAGCCAAATACACAAAAACCATCACGAACGATCTGCCACATGTCAAAAAGCAACAAATCAGGAAGCAAACTGAACAGACAACAAACAAAGCAAATAGATACAAAAACAGACTCAACCACCCACCAGTGGCAACATGACCAAAAACCTAAATTACACACAGCTACGGAAAAATCACACACTGCGAATGCTTGACTGACTTTTTCGAAATTCAACAAAATCTAACCTTTTCACTGAAGTCTCCGACGCTGAAATGCTTGCCGCAGAGATGGAGCAAATGCCTCTGGCAAAACAAAGAAAACTTGGCCGTACAAAGAAAATAGAGTCAGAAAAAGCAGAAGAATCCAACTCTGTCTGTAGAAGCCCCCAAACAACCAACATCACCCAACTCAGACAAATTAAAAGACAAGGCTGCATCACGCAACCATCAATCTCAAACGCAACCCTCGGGTATAGATCAGGAACAGCCCAATATGGGAGAACAAAACAAAGCTGAGAACCAGATGGCAAAGAGGCCGGAACTGTGCGAAAACCCCACAGTGCGAATCACTGAAACATCAACAAGGGTCAGCCCGAACAAAATTCCCTTGACAAGGGAACAAATCCTAACCAGCCAGCAGTCGGCACAGAGCGACTGTGTGCCAATGAAATTAAATATATCGCATCACCCTGTTGACGCCAACATCGAAGAATCCAACGATGAAATTAACGTAGAGATACAACGCTCTGTAACCCCTATCATTACTACAGAGGCATCGTCCCACACCGTGAAACAAAATGAGCTAAACGGTGCACAGGAGCATGAGGAAGTAGCTGTTGAATCTCCACCTCAAGTCCAACACCGGCTTCCAGAGTCACCAATGCTAGATGCCTTCACAGGACAAGACCATTCATCTGTGCATTCCAATCCTCGCGTAACAAAAACTATGATGCCCAACAATAGTTTGATAACAGCAGCAAAGGAAGCCGTATCCAATTCGCAAAGGCCACATGCACATCGATTATCGGCAAGAAATATCATGTCGCCACTGCAAACGGGAAGAGTAACACATCTGACACAAACGCCGATCAAAAGGCACTCTGCCCCTGGACACATGTACAATGAAAATTTGGCCCACCAATCACCAACTGTAACGCAAGACTCACCGTCAAAGAAAACAGACCTGCAAGGCATAATGTCGGTCATAACCATCGCCATGAACCCTTTTTGCAAACTGTATGAAACGATGAACGAGTCTGTCAAAGATCAACAGGTCGTCTTAGCCATGATTCTGACTAAGGTCCTGCACCTGGAGGGCTATATAACAGCAAAAGAAAATGTCGCAAGCATCAATGACGGGATGGATCAGCAAGTCACAAACATAACAAATAAAGCCACATCTTCTTATGATGAAGTACCAACGTCTAAAGCCAAAGAACACACTACAGATAAGTTGGAACACAAACCAATATAGTTATTGACCTCAAAGCAGAAAAGAGTGCAAATGCCACCGCGACAGCTCCGAAAAAGGCTCAAGATCAAACCGACAAATGTAACCACAAGGTGAGGTCACCACTGAAGCCACAAAACCAGGCAGCCAAAGTGCTGCTAGTTCTAAACAGGGCAACCGTAAACACCCACATGGAGGAGGACATAAGTGAACCAACATATGCAATCTTTGAACCTACCAACCGCAAAGACAAAATGGGTGCGGGGATCTGCCTCAACAACCTCAAACAATAACTCCATCTCTCAAAAAAACAATAATCCACCCCAAAAAAGTAACTCCATCAGCGATAACTCACGTAAAGGGCAAACAACGGGAAGAACATATGCGCGAGTAGAAATAAGCCAAAAAGCTCTCACTAGCAACGCAGCGTGTTCCAGAGGGAACGAGGCAAATGAAAGACACAAAGTTAGAAGGAATTCAGCGGCAAGAAACTTTTCAGAAGGTTCAGACACAGTAGACGCACTACTGAATCTTAGCGTCTACCCCGAAGATGATCTAAATACAACTGTAACATCAGAACGAATCAGCAAAGCCAATGAAAATGGGCGTTCAACAAATCAAGAAGTCACCACATTCATGGGAGGAAATAATAAAGATCAAAAAGAACGCGACTTTGAAACCCTGGAAGAAAAACGCAGCCGCTTGGAATATCACTTCAAAACCACTGAGGCCGATAAGCGTCACAGAAAAGCAAACAACATGACGAAGACGCCTGACAAAGAAACTAACCACAAGAAACCAAAGAGTAACAACACCAGCTTTAACCCGGACAGGAAAACCACGAGGGAGAGAGATGTGTCTGACTGGCAACCAAGTGACAACCCTGCAAAACAAAAGAAACCACAAACATCACGTCAACGCTCACGTCACACTGCTCATGGTGACCAAAATAAGAAACACGACAGAAATACAATGAAAAATCATCATGATAGAGATGAATACACATGAACAGACGAAAAAGCAAATCACAGATCAAGCCGGAGAAATAACGAGGACTACAGGGTCAGAGGACTAACACCAAAAGACCCGCACCACAAACCGAACAGACAAATGAGCCACAGGTGGCTCACACGGATGACGCAAAGAAGGTGCAATACTGACAATATCATCCTAAATAGGAGATCTGTCATGGCCACATTCAGCCTAATTGAGAAACTGCGAGGTATCCACTCGGCAGATATAAAAATTGTGGAGCCATGGCATAATCGATCTGGTGCAGCTACTCTACTCCATCTGAATTCCCACACGGTATACACAAAGAAGATACTAAAGCACAAACATGATATCCACAGTTATGGATTTCACATCGAATATCAATCAGCTTATCAGGTTCATAAAAGTCTGGATGCCTCAGTACGCAGACGGCAAAGTGGTTCCAGAGCCAGACATGATAACTCTACACACAGGCTTCCCCTGTATAAAAAGGCAGAAGTGAACCATCAGAAAAACCCCAACTTCAAAAAAGTGGACAACCCAGACTTACAACATCACGGCACTCATAAGAGAGAGCCGCAAATACCTGTACACAAACCAATATCTTCCAAACCAAGGGAGAGAAGTTGAGACACAAAAGAGCAAAGATCCGACAACAGTCGAAAACTAAACAAAAAAATGATTTACAAACAAGAGGAAACGAAGAGAGCACAAAATACGAAAGACATATCTTCAAGTAACAAAACAGGGCTATGGGCTTGGCTACCAAAGGTACTTACCACACATCGTACGAAATAGCCATTCCTGAAGGGTGGCCCTGCGACAAGTGACACGTCAAAAGAAGGGCCAACCCAACTCGCCCTCTGCTCCTGGAATACACGCGGCCACTCCCATCTGACGATGCCAGGTGGGCCCAACCTAGGGGAATTTGATATCATGTGTCTCCAGGAAACCTGGCTCCAACAAACACCAATGATGGAAGGATATCAGACCATCCTAGCACCAGCTGCCAGAGGAAGCAAAGGTCGACCAACATCAGGTTTACTGACAGCCTGCCGTAACGGATCCAGAGTTCAAGTAAAGAAAACGCTTATGGCAAACCAATCGCTGCTAGCAGTACTAGTCTCTTTGCAAGACACGTCTAACTCAAATCCAGGACCAAGTCCTGTCATCATAGTCAATTTATATTGGAACCCAGCATCAATTGCCGCAAAAAGATTCATCGATCTGTGTGAAAATCTGCTTTTTGCAGCCACGACCGAATATCTTGCCACCGCCGTCTTAATGTGTGGAGACCTAAATGCCATCTGCAAAGAGTCAAAGAAAGCATCGGCAGCCTATCAGGCATCGGCACAACGAGGCAAAGAATGGCTAAAGTTCAGCAAATCACAAGGGCTTCATAACCTAGATAATGCATTTCCAGCATCGGACAGAATACCGACGTGGGAGCGCCCACCCGCAGCCACAACCCTTGATTATATCTTTGTTTCACAGCCATTACTCTTTAGTACCAAATCTTTCATGGTGCGTCGTACATCAACGAGCGACCACAACCTGCTCGAAACTGCTTGGAATTTAAAAAGCAATAAGAATCTGAAATTCACCACCCAAATCGCGCCTAATGCGCAAGGCACAAGGCTAAGAATAAATGCTTCAGATATCACCAAAGTGACAAACAAGTACAATGAAAACAGATACTCTGCAGGCACTGATGGTATCGACTATCCACCATTACTGATCCCGTACATCTGCCAAAAAAAAGGGAAATGGGTTTGCATCTAATCAAAGCACTAAACACGTCTACAACAAAGAACTTGTTAGGAAAAGGCGCGAATACAGAAGAGCGCTAAGAGCAGCTCATAAATCCGCTAGCCCAGACGTGTTAAATGACACCAAAGATATAAAGAAAAGGTATAAGGACTGGGTAAGATTTCAAAGGCACAAATTACATCTGGCAGATGCCGAGTACATAACCAAAACTCTCGTCACCAACAACAGTAGAGATTTCTGGACGCTAATACGTGACGCAGACAAAACGCGAGACAACCATATTCTAAACAACATTTGTCAAGCTACTTGGGAAAAGCACTTTACCAAAGTATTTCGATCAGCTGCAAGTCCTCCGTCGCAAGAGCAACAAGAAAATGGTGTAACGTGGATTAATTTAGAAAAAGAAGAAGATATTCATGACATCATTAAAAAGCTAAAAAACTCCAGAGCTACGGGTCTGGGCGGCATTTCAAATGCAGAGCTAAAAAACCATCCCAAAGAATGGGCAAGCTTAATGAGCGCCGGTGTACTGAAACACAATCTATTCCACAATCATGGACCAAAGCCATAATCATTCCAATCTACAAGAAAAGAAATTTAACAAATCCCGAGACCAATTGCCTTACTTGATGTAATGGGCAAGGTATATGCCTCATTACTCATGACCAAATTTCAAAATGGGCAGCCGGAGCCAAATGCAATGATCCTTTTCAGGCCGGTTTCAAGAAAAATGCAGGTACGACCAGTAACATCCTAGCATGCAGCACGTTAAAAGCGAAGACTCTACAAACAAACGCCATCTGTTTGTTGTATACATCGACTTCACTCGAGCCTTTGATAGGGTCGAAAGACAGATATTATGGGACAAACTAAAAGCCTGGCAGTGTCCCAATTCCATACTCGCCCCCATCAAGCATTACACCACCACACCTCACTGAGAGTACGTCTGAATCGTGAAGGCGTGCTATCAGACGAAATTCACAGTGAACGAGGTGTAAAGCAAGAGTGCCCGCTGGCATCAGCACTCTTTCTCACTTATATTGGCGACATCAAATGCATAGAAGACTCAACCAGGGCCTTTCCACCAAAATTAGGTCCACGACAGATCGGTCATCAACACAATATGGCCCAAGTTAGAGGCACTGTTCTGGCGCGCAGTGCTGCATCTACCAAATTCAACACCAGGGCCAGCCATCAAACGAGAACTAAGTCTGTTATCATTAGAATGCACAGTGCTCTGCAATTCCATTATGCTGTACAGAAAATGTCGAATGGACAACGGCAATGAAGTTTTTAGGTTGTTTAAAATGGGAAATGGACAGCAGAAACTGTAACATGCTAAATAACTTGCAAGATCAAAATCAAGCGGTTCTAAATAATATGTCAAATGAGGAAGAACTCATAACCAACCCATGCAAAATTTTAAGGAAAATAAAAGACCATGATTAGGCCTTCACGATAGACAATGCCGCAAAACTAAAACTCACTCTTCATCTACCTAGAAACACATTGAAAAGAAATGAGCTGCAAAACTATGTAAATCAATGTCCAAGCAGACAGGCACGAAACTTAATCTTATGAGCATGGCTGAATCTATTCAAAACAAATGAGATTCTGCATATTCGAGGTCAGACATCAACTAATGGCTGTCGCTTCTGTAAACATGATCCATATCCATCAAAAGAAACTTTAAGGCACCTGATCATGATTTGTCCAGCCACAACTGCCATCAGGCAACAATATCTATCACGAATGGCAGGCTTTGACATCTTGGCCGAAGAAGACACATGGTGGTGCCGACTAATAGGAGGTGAGAAAACTACATGGCAAATGATCGAACACATTGAGACCAATCTACTAAATGACAAAGACGGTCACCAAGCAGATAAATAGTCTCTAATCCAATGCATTTAGCTGAACTGAAATACAACGCCGAAGCCTGTTACGGCCTCAACAAAACTGTGCAAAAGTATCAAAGTCCTGTTCTGCGATGATCGTCCGATGAAATGCTGAAAGAAATAATGTATTGTCAAATCTTATTTTGATAAAACAGTAAAAAAAAAAAAATGTATCCCCATACATCTTAAAGTTGTATCACCTACTATAAGTCCCAGGGCTGCATACCTCTACTTGTCCTCCTGTGCGAGTTCACGTAAGGGGAACAGAACAGATTTGTTTTTGTTAATTTTTAGGCCTGAGAGTTGTCCATAGAGTTCGATCAACTGTACACTCTGGGGATTGATGTGTGCGGGTTAGTGACGTGCAGAAGCATATCGTCGGCGTATAGGGCAATTTTGTATTCTCCCCTCCCCACTCCCCACCCCCACTGATATTCCTTCAACCTGTGGATCGGTCCCGATTTCTATTGCTAGGGGTTCGAGTGAAAGAGCAAAAAAAATATGGCAAACAGAGGGCATCCCTGCCCTAGTTCCTCTGCCCACTGGAAACCACCCAGAGAAGTGGGAATTCAGACACACGAGGCTTTAGGAGATGTGTATACCGCCTTCACCCCTCTTCTGAATCTCTCTCCAAGGCCAGTACCGCCTCTAAAAATCCCCACTCAACCCTGTCAAATGTCTTTTTTCGCGTCAATAGACAGAAGTACAGGGTCTCCTGCCATTGTTTTGGATTCATGTATCAAGTGTAGGGTTTTTCGCATAGTGTCAGCTCCCTGTCTTCCTAACATGAATCCCACCTGGTCTGCATGTATTAGGCGAGGCATATATGTCTCCAAACAAGCAGCTAAAATTCTCGTGTAGGCAAAATGGTCTTTAATGTTAATAGTCTTAAAGGACATGAATGCAGTGGTTCATACGGAATACATGTTAGAAATGTTAATACAAGATTCAAATCCCATATAGGAATTTGGAAAGTAGGTAGAAATACATTAGTGAGAACCTTAAGAAATTGAATAATTAAAGGGATTTTAACGTTTCTTCTGAAGAGCGCTTGAAAATTGAGCGCGCTGCCAGGTAACCCTTTATTGTTCCAATCTGATGCCCCAGATTTGCTGACTGTAACAAAAAAAATAACACCATAGGTGTATCGCATAGAAAAGGATCCACATTCTTAGCCCTGCAACAAGTTGCTAAACTTGTTCCAACGGCAGCGGTACAAAGAATTGATAGATAGATCATCTCCAGCTTGCTGGCATCGGAATTTATTTTTCAGTAGAGGGCGCTGCGCGTCGACGTCCCTCGAGCCGATGTCCCTCGACAGCCTCCGTATCGGCGCCGACTTCATCATGCGTATAAATAGACTCGTGCAGTCTCCGTTGCTCAGTTCTGTTTTTCCGCGCTTCGTGGGCCTCGGAATCGCGTTGCTCAGTTCGTTAGTCAGATATATTCTTCATTATTCCTCGAGAATACCAACTCTTACTCGATGGCTTCCTCATCCGAACCGACGACTCCACGGTCAAGCTTCAAAAAATGTCGAGACTGGAAGAAAATGTCGTTGACAGATCCTCACAGGATCTGTTTGTGGTGCCTGGGATCGGAGCACCAATGTTCGGAGTGTGAGGACTGCATGTCCATGATGGCGAAAGCCTTGAAGGAGCGTAAGGGGATGCTTGAGAGAGGTAAGACAGTTAAAACTCCTTCAAAAGTTTCCTCGGCAGAGTTGAGACATTCGTCTCCTCGCCGACACAGGAGACATTCTTGTTCTAGGTCTCGATAAAGTTCCCACCACTCTTCGAGATCCAAGCATTCGAGTAAGAGACGTCGAAGATCCCCTTCCTCGTCTTCTTCTGTTTCTGCGGAAAGAGTCACCTGCCCCACAAAACATAGCTCTCAGGCTGAGTGGGAGGAATTCCGTAAAAGGATGCTTAGCGTCTTCGAGAAAGTGGCCTCGACCCCCTCGAAGACAGCTGAGGGTGATACTCTGGGTGAAAGACCCGAAAAATCGAAACGCTGCGAGTCGTTGCACCCGACGAAAGAAACTACTCGAGAGCGTCACGAACCGTCGAGCAAAGGCACTGTGCCATTGACGCCATCGTCGAAAGTCCCTTCGACGCATAAATCTGCGTCATCAACGCCATTATCGAAGGGCTCATCGACGCATAGGTCGATCGAAACGACGCCGTCTTCGACGTTGACGCCGAAAAAGAACAAACCCACGGCCGTCACTACCTCACAGCCAGTGGTTATACCCAGGGCCTCTAACACGACTTCGAGAATGTCATTGACAACTTCGAGTAGGATTCCGATCCTCTCGAGCTCTTCGAGGCCTCTTCCGATCTTCTCAACGCCTTTTTCAGTGTTTTCGAAGCCTTTAACGTCCGCGTCGACGATTTCTCAACCAATTATGACAAATTCGGCCCCTTCTGCTCTGGAAATGGGATTTAAGCCATTTCCAAGGTCTGATCATTTCAGACCTTTGTCTTCAATTTATGAAGAAGGTGAGGATTCGGATCAAGAAAGACCCTTTGGGTTGCAGAGAACTGCAACACCTGAACCAGAAGAATTTACCTCTGAGGAAAATAGGTTAAAGGATCTTCGAGAATCCTTACATGAGGCAAGTGGGTTAGATACTTCCCCAGAAATAGAATTTGCCAAACCAGACCCAGGGGAACATGCCGAGACCCCTTACAGAATTTTAATGGCAAGGATTATAGAATTCATGGGTTGGTCTACACCTTCACCTGCATTCCAACAGGATGATCTTAGACATTTTAGTTAAAGGCCCACAGGAGGATCCTGTGGTTCCATTTCACGCTGCATTACAAAGAAAAATATTGGATAACTGAGAAACTCCTGAGGGTTATCCCGGTGGTTAACAAGAAGTTATCAGTCAAATATAGGGTATCTGCTACTGACCCTGAATTTTCGTCTAAACATCTAACTCCAGAGAGTCTGGTTGTTCAAGCAGCAACTGCATCAGGCAGTAGATCTGCATACCCTACTGTTCCACAGGACAGGGATGACAAAAGATACGACTCTATGGCTAAAAATCTTTTCTGCATGTAGCATGGCATTGAAATCTATTAACGCTACTTGTACGCTCGCAAGGTTCAGCCATACACTTTGGGAGTGTGCTTCATCAGCGGCTGACTGCCTCCCAGAGGGAGAAGAAAGGGAAGCGTTTCTAAACATCATTAAGGATAATAAAGACGCAATGTGCGAATCCCTTCAAACTGGCATTGATTCTGCTGACAGTATCAGTAGGGCCATGGCGGCAAGTACTACAACCCGCAGATTTGCGTGGTTGCGAAAGTCTGGGTTTGCTTCAGATGTACAAGCCAGACTTTTAAATATGCCCTTTGACGGCTCTTTTTTGTTTGGTAAGAAGGCGGATGACAGCCTAGAAAAGTTAGACATCCAAAGCAGCAGCAAAATCCCTGGGAGCTGCAATCCGTCAAATGCCATATCGCCCCTCACGAACCTCTTGGAGAGGTAAGTCCTTTCGCTTTTATTCCGCATTCGGAAAAGGCAGAGGACAGTCGGTTCAAAGAGGTCAAAAAAGATTCTCCCGAGGTGGACGGGGTAAAAATACAAAAGCCGCAGCAGCAGGTGCCTCTTTACCCTCGGCATCTGCATCAGCCGCCTCTACATCACTCTGAGGACTCTCCTCACAAGACACCAGTAGGGGGCAGGCTAACTCAACATCTGACGGAATGGCAGGCTATTACGTCAGATGCTTGGGCATTGGAGACAGTTGCCCAAGGTTACTGCCTGCCTTTTCTACGCATTCCTCAGAGTCATCCACCGGGGAACAGCTCTCGGAAAGTTCCAGATCCGCTCCTCTTGCAGGAAATTGTAGACCTGCTGGAGAAAGGTGCCATAGAACTGGTACCTGTAGCGGAGAGGAACAAGGGCTGGTACTCCTCCCTACTTCCTAATACCGAAGACGGACAGAGGACTGAGACCTATCTTGGACTTACGAGAATTGAACAAGTTCCTCAGGAAGGACAAGTTCAAGATGGACTAACTGGTATCTCTGGACCTTCAGGATGCTTATTTCCATGTGCCAATCCATCTCAAACACAGGAAATACCTGAGTTTCGCAATTGGCGGCTCTCATTATCAATTTCGAGTTCTGCCATTTGGGCTGACCTCTGCCCGAGGGTCTTCACCAAGCTAATGTCGGTAGTGGCTGCAAGTCTAAGGAGGGAAGGGATTCACGTCTACCCCTACCTGGACGATCGGCTGATCAGAGCTGTATCTTCGGAACAAGCTCAGATCCAGCTGGATTATGTCTGCCACTTCATTCACAAACTGGGCTTCTCCCTCAATTTAAAGAAGTGACAGATGATACCATCACAGAGACTCCAGTTCATTGGAGCGGTCCTGGACACTTCCCTGGGAAAAGCCTCGCCACCAGAGGTGACGGCTCAAGATATTCTGCAGATGGTCACCAAGTTTCAAAATGCCCAACGGCTCCCAGCCTTCGACTTTTTGAGGTTGCTAGGCCTCATGGCATCCTGCATCTTCCTTGTGCCAGAGGCTCGCCTGAGAACGAGATCTCTTCAGTGGGCACTAAGAACTCAGTGGTCGCAATTCTCAGGGAGAATGACAGATCTCCTTCAGGTTCCAGACAAGGTGGCTCGAGACCTTCATTGGTGGGCCTGTCAGGAGAACATTTTGAAAGGAGAACTGTTTTGGCAACCATGGCCGGAGATAACAGTAGTCACAGATGCCTCACTCACGGGGTGGGGAGCCCATGCCAACGACTTGACCATCAGCGGTCGTTGGTCTCCATCGGAGTCCAGACTACATATCAACCTGTTAGAGCTGAGAGCAATCAGACTAGCGCTGAAGGCTTTTCTGCCATCTGTACAGGGGGAAAATGTCCTGATAATGACGGACAACACGGTGGCCATGCACTACCTCAACAAAAGAGGAGGCGTAGGATCACTGCCTCTATGCAGAGAGGCGATGCAGCTCTGGTTTTGGGCAATCCAAGAAGGAATCTCTCTATCGGCAGTTCACTTAGCCGTAAAGAAAAGCGTGACGGCGGACGCTCTCAGCAGGCAGAGTACAGTCTCCCACGAGTGAGAACTAGCTCAGGAAGTCCTTCAACAGATCTTCACCCTTTGGGGAACCCCTCAAGTGGATCTGTTCGCCACCAGCATCAACAGGAATTGCGATCAGTTTTTTTCAAGGGAATTTCCCCTGAAAGGAGCTCTAGGGGACACGTTCGTAGTGGACTGGGAGTTTCCTCCAGTCCCTGTCATTCTTCAAATGATCAGGAGGTTTAGAAGGTTCCGGAAAGCCATGATCCTAATTGCCCCGGACTGGGCCAGGAGAACGTGGTACCCGGACCTTCTGGACATGTCCATCTGCCCTCCAATTCGTCTTCCACTCGAGGAGAATCTTCTCTCGCAGAAAGGAGGTCAGGTTCTCCATCCAGACATCAGAACCCTCAACCTTCACGCTTGGTATCTGAAAGGTTGAGATACAAGGATTGAGACCTCCCAGATGACGTCATGGAGGTGTTGCTTTCGGCAAGAAGGCCAGCATCAAAGACTTTATACCGCTGCAGTTGGAACAAATTTTGCAGCTGGTGTAGAGAAAAGAATATCGATCCCTTTCCATGTGGTACACCAACGGTGTTATCTTTTGTACTCTATTTGGCAAATTTCGGGCCTTCAGGTTGGCACTATCAAGGGCTATCTCGCAGCGCTATCTATCTTCAAGCGCACTGCAGAGGAACCATCGTATTTCAAGTTACCCTTAGTCATACAATTTCTGAAGGGATTAACCAATGTCTATCCTCCAAGACCATTCCAAGTTCCCTTATGGGACTTAAATTTAGTCTTAAATTTCCTGATGGGTACTCCTTTTGAACCACTCCACTCTTGTTCGCTAAGATTTCTCACCCTTAAAACTGTCTTATTAGTGGCATTGACATCTGTATCTTGTAAACCCCCTATACAATTTTTCATAAAGACAAAATTGTCCTACAAGGAAGACTAATTTCCTCCCAAAGGTGGTTTCTGAATTCCACGTCACTCAGAGGACTACCTTACCTTCATTCTATCCCCCTCCCCATCCGGGGAAAGAGGAAGAAAGGCTACATAGGCTGGACCCAAGCCAGGCTTTGAGCTTTTACATCAGCAGACTTGCTAGGATTAGGCAAGCAGACCAACTGTTCGTAGGTACAAATTGGGATTACCGATAACAAAACGGACCATTTCCAGATGGATTATTTTGGCCATTCTGGTATGTTACAAACTGGCAGGGAAAGAGCCTCCTCAAAATCTTAGGGCTCATTCAACCAGGGGTATCGCAGCCTCTTCGGCCCTCCAAAGAGGGGTACCGATTCGAGACATATGTGCGGCTGCCACATGGTCGTCTGCACATACCTTCACAACATTTTACAACCTGGATTCCTCCTCTAGCCAAGAGACTAGATTTGGCAAAGCTGTGTTGCACTCTGTTCATTCTTGAAGGGAAACATGGCAATTTTACTCCCACCTCCAGTTACACACCACTGCTATGGGAGTCTATCAAGATAAGGAATACGTCTGAGGAACATCCCATCGAAAGAACGTTACCAGGTAAGAAGTAACGTGTTCTTCTATTACGTCATTCGGGAGGTCCCAATCCTTATATCTCAACCTCTCAAACCATGCGTGATGGCCTAGTGTTTGGACCTCTGGATGGGGATCCCGACCCGCCTCTAGCGAGAGAAGGTCCTCTCTTTGTGGAAGACGTATTGGAGGGCAGATTGACATGTCCAGGAACCACATCCTCCTGGCCCATTCCGGAGCAATTAGGATCATGGATTTCCTGAACTTTCTCAACATCCTGCTCAAGTGAGGCATGACTGGGACTGAAGGAAACGCATACAGGAGTGGAAATTCCCAGTCCACTATGAACGCATCCTCTAGAGCTCCTCTTGGGGGAAATTCCCTGGAACAGAATAGTTTGCACTTTCGGTTGAAACTGGTCACGAACAGATCCACTTGAGGGGTTCCCCAAAGGGTGAAGATCTCCTAAAGGACTTCCTGGGCTAGTTCCCACTCGTGGGAGACTGTGCTCTGCCTGCTCAAAGCGTCAGTCGCCGTGTTCTCCTCTCCGGCTAGGTGAACTGCCAATAAGGAGACTCCTTCTTGAATTCCCCAACCCCAGAGCTGCATTGCTTCTCTGCACAGTGGTAGTGACCCTACACCACCTCTCTTGTTGAGGTAGCACATGGCCACCATTTTGTCTGTCATTATCAGGACATTCTTTCCTCGTACAGAGGGCAGAAATGTCTTCAGCGCTAGTCTGATCGCCCTCAGCTCCAAAAGGTTGATGTGTAGTTTGGACTCCGATGGTGAGAAACAACTGCTGATTTTTTTTATTTTAATTGTCAGATTGTTGGCATGGGCACCCTACCCCACCAGCGAGGCATCCGTAACTATTGTTCTATCCGGCCATCGTTGCCAAAAAGGTTCTCCTTTCAGAATGCTGTCCTTGCAAGACCACCATAGGAGATCCTGTGCAACTCTGTTTGGAACCTGAAGTAGGTCTGACATCCTGCCCGAGAATTTGGACCATTGTCTCCTGAGAGCCCATTGAAGGGATCTCATTCTCAGGCGAGCCTCTGGCACCAGAAAAATGCAGGATGCCATAAGGCTGAGCAACCTCAAAAAGTCAAAGGCCATAAGACGCTGGGCACCTTGGAATTTGGTGACCATCTGCAGAATATGTTGAGACCTCACTTCGGGTGGCAAGATCTTTGGATTTATCCAGTACAACTCTGATAAACTGGAGTCTTTGTGATGGTATCATGTATTTTTTTGTTTTTGTTAGTTTTTTATTTTATTTTATTGAGGGAGATGCCCAGTCTGTGGAGACAGTGGCAGGTGATGCTGAGATGTTCCAGGGCTTGCTCTGGAGAACGGGCCCTGATCAGCCAATCGTCCAGGTAGGGTTAGAAGTGAATCCCCCCTCTCCTGAGACTCGCTGCCACAACCGCAATTAAGGTCAGCCCAAATGGCAGAACTCTATTATGAGAACCGTTATCTGCGAACCTCGGGTACTTTCTGTGCTTGTGATGAATAGACGCATGAAGGTAAGCATGCTGAAGGTCCAATGAGGGCCTGAAGGATCTGAGGAAGGGTAAGCATCTTGAACTTGTCCTTCTTGAGGAACTTGTTCAGGTTTCTTAAGTCGAAGATGGGGCGTATTCCTTCGTCCTTCTTCGGGATTAGAAAGTTTGGGGAGTACCAACCCTTGTTTCTCTCTGCTACAGGTGCTGGTTCTATAGCACCTTTCTCTAGCATGGTCAAAATTATTCCGAGGTCCCTTTGTGGGTTCTAACCTTAATGGCTGGTTTTACCAGCCGTTAAAGTAGGGACCCACAAAGGGACCTTGAAGGTAATTACGGTACCGCAATTTGCGGTACCGTAATTACCGCCTTCCCCATTCCCATTGAGCCCTATGGGGCAAAAATGGGAATGGGGAAGGGCCATGGAGAAAGGGGTAATTAGCGCCCCGCCAACCTTGGAATGGGGTGATAATTCCCCTTTTCTCCATGGTGGTACCGGTATGGTACCGGCGGCAACCATGGTGCTAATAGCACCATGGTTTACCGCATAATGTGTAATGAGGCCCTCAGTCTTTTACTCTTTTTATGGCTGGCATTTTTAAGACTCTCCCTAGTGTCTTTTTAATTGTATCCTCTTTGACAACTTGTGGCACATACTGCCTATTGTTGCTGGGTTTCCTTTGGTGCTCTCTTTTTAACTTTCTCTGGCTAGCCTTGTGAGAACTACTGTTCCCAAGGGAAGAAAGGATCTCTGGATCCCTTTTACATTTTATTACGTGAAACCAGCACCCCGAACCTTATGTGGAGTGCGGTTTATAGTCATAATGTCGAAAAAAAAATGTCGACAGACAAAAATGTCGAAAAAAAAATGTCGAAAATAATAATGTCGACATCCTATACTTATAATGTAAAAAGTCATTTTTTCGAAAAAAAGTCGACATTTTTTTTTTGACATTGACTATAAACCCTTTAAACTATCAACACCTCACCCAACACCCTCCTGCAACCCCCCCACACCCCCACCACAACCCTCCCACCCCTCATACTCAACACATTCTAATTATATATTTATTTATTTATTTATTCAATAAATAAATAACAAAAAAGAGTATCATTTACTATTGGGGGGTCCCCCCCAACCCCCCCTCACCCAACACCCCCCTGCCACCCCCCACCACCACCCTCCCACCCCTCATACTCAACACATTCTAATTATATATTTATTTATTTATTTATTTTTTCAATAAATAACAGAAAAGAGTATCATTTACTATTGGGGGGGGTCCCCAACCAACCCCCCCTCACCCAACACCCCCCTGCCACCCCCCCACACCCCCTCCAACCACCCTCCCACCCCTCATACTCAACACAATCTATTATATATTTATTTACTTATTTATTCATTTATTTATTTATTCTTACAATAAGTACACAATTTCGAAAAAATATCGAAAAATGTCGACATTATTGTTTTTCGACATTTATTTGTCGACATTTTGACTGTCGACATTTTGACTGTCGACATTATGACTGCACACCGTGGAGTGCTGGGGAGGTGCAATGGTATCCCCTTTGTGATTTTAACTGTAACATTTTTGTTACAGGGACAAGTTTACCTTTAATGGCTGGTGGCAGTGAACCTTTTTACTAATTCGGTGCACCTTTACTGCAGGCTTTTTCCACAGCCCCGGTAAAGGCACCCATGGGTGCTCATTTTACCAAACTGGCCACTGTCTTTTTTTCGCCATTTTTGTGTTCCTTGTCCTTTCTTGTTCCTTTCCCTGACCTCCAGGGCAGGATAATCCTTTGTGTCAATTTTGTCTTCAGCAGGAATCCTGTGGATTCCCTGCCCAGGTTTCAGAATGTCTGTGAAGGCAGGAAGCGAGGGAGGAGTCCAGAACTCCGTAGCCCTTTGTCTTCCAGCATGGCTGCGAGAATCCCGTTCAAACTGGGAAGCTGGTTGTCCTGAATGGACTGCCAAAGCCCCAAGTTTGAATGTTGCATGGCTGTATGATTGGCTTAGTTCCTGCATAAAAGTCAGATCCTGGAAGCTGAAGAGGTAGTCGACCACTGGAGCTGAAACCGAAGAGGAAGATGAAGAATGAAGGCCGTAGCGATTCCCAGCAACTGGAAAGCCTGCTGTGTAACCAGAGCCTGATGTGACCCTTCCTTCCATTCGGCCTGGGGGTCCTGAAACGGATGACCCAAAGCCTGGTGTGATCCACTAGACTCAAGAAGACCTGCATTTTGAGTCATTCCACGTAGTGCTGCGACCTTGCAATGCTGCAATACCCAATACCCTGGGTCCTTGAGCCATTATGCGGTGCACAGTCTTCAGAATTCTGAATCTTGCGGACACCTTGTGAACATCCTGCTGGACCTCCAGAGACGTGCATTGAGTCGGAAAAAAGTCTCCTCATCAGAGTGCTGCACCTTGCAAGCGACGGGAATCCGACCAGTATTCCGTCTTCTTCTGGCTCCTGAAAAGGGCGCCAAAACTACAGAGCCAATACAGCCATGAGGAAACTCTTGCCTGGTGCCTTCTCCCGTGACCCCTGCTGCAAACGTCCTTACAAAGTCCTGTCTCCGTCTTCTTGACAAAGGAATCCATCGACTGGGTTTTTGGCTGCAGATTCTGTCGTCTTTTTGCTGCAACTCTTCTTCTGTGCTGAGGCACTGTGTTGGTTGCGGTATTTACTTGACATAAGCCTTTGTGATTTCTGTAAAGCTTTGTTTTTTTTCTGTGATTGGAGGCCACTCATCCAGTTCACCCAGGCCCACTGCTCGAATCCTCCTACAGTGTCTTCTCTGAAGTCCCTGGACCATAACTAATTTTAAAGTGAACTACTTGTTTGAACAGTTTTCCACAGAACTCTGACTTTTACCTGCAACAGAAGCCTACCTCACCCTGCCTACAGCTGGCACCTAGACCCCTATGGTCCCTCTTCTACCCCTGACTGAACTCATGCACTTGAATAGGGAAGGACTGGATAGGTAAAGGATTCTGTCTTGAAAAGAATAACAAGTGTTGAAAAGTACTTACTTGAGAGAGTGTGCGTTGGTAACTGCAACTCTGAGAGTGGACAGTTACAACAGTTCTTAAGTACTTTGAAAGCGTTCTGCCACCTGTAGAAGTATATGTAAGGTTTTGTTACTTACCTTGGAAATGTTGTGCCATTATATGTAAACTCTTACTTTCCTTAGAAACTGTTTTTCAATTCTAACAGAAACTAGATGTAACGTTAATTTACTCACCTGTGAATTGGGTCCCCCTCTTCCCAAAAGTAATGCTGTTGGCTTCACGTTACCATTCCTATTAGGCGATAAATGTATGATTGTCCCCCACTGGGTATTGCTTCCCCTAACCTGCTATTAGGCTGTCTAGAATAAATCTGCCTTAGGTTATACTTAATGTAACATATCCCACCTGTAAGGAAAAAGGGTTCAGTGTGGGTGAAACGGCAGCTACAACGAGCTGTTGGCTGGAAAAGAACTGCAAAACTACATTTCCCATGAGCACTGTCAGTTGACAAAGGTGCCTGTAATTATGAGTGCATTTAAGCCTCACCCGGCCCGTGCCGCTTGTTGATGATTTTGTATGCAGGCATAGGTCGGTGGAGGCAGGCAGCAGACTTGGCAGTGGATGACACAGAACTACAGGCCCGGCGGTGACGGCGTGTAGCATGTTCTTTTGGGAGCAAAGCTGTTAAGCTGCAGCTAAGGTTGTCAGGCTTGATCACTGAAGGGTGTTCCCTTCTACTGTCTCTGGAGGCACGGAGACACGAAGAGACGTGCAGCGGGGAGGCCATCAACGCTGGAACACGCATCCTCTGGGGGTGGTGCTGGCAAGACCCTCCTCTTCCCCCCCCCCCCCCACCCCCCAGGCCTCAGTTAAGTGTGCGTGTTTGTTTGAACTGCAGACTTTCATGTTTTACGGAAGTAAAAGGCACCGTTGCTAATCTCATTTGGGTGCTATAAACATGCTGTGCTGAGAGTGCGGAAAACTATTGTTCAATCCTTATTTGTAATGCAAATATGCTGAACTGAGAGTGCGGAGACTTTTCAGGCTCAAAGAGGGGGTCGGAGATGAAAGGTTGCTCGTATTACTGATTAATTGGCAGACCGTGATCTGCTCATAGCACGCTACAGAAGACTCATAATTGTGGAACTCTGGCACACTTAGACTAGGGGCTATCTGCTATTGTTTGCTTGCTTCATATGTAGTTGAAAACCTCCGCTCAATCCATTGTACATGTACCTTCTGTAGATAGCATAACAGAAGAGTGATATTGGTATTTCCTTTGCACACTGAGCTCATGTCCTACACTGTGTTCATATTCATGTTGATGTTTTCCCATGTTGCTGCTACACGTTATCCATGGCCATAAATAACGTTCCATGTGCTGTGTTTGTTCCTTTAGCAGGTGTATTTAGGACGACAGGAGGCAGGGTGAATCTTAATTAAGAAAGGTTCATAATTCAGGTGGTGCAAGGTGTATGCTTGCAAAAATATGTAGGTTTCTTCCCTCTCTTCCCAATTCCCTATCCTTATGCAAGTTTCCAAACCCTCTATTCAGTTACCCTAACACCCCCTACCTCTCCACAACCCCTCCCTAACCCCCCGCCCCCTTTGGCTGCCTTGTGGTACCTGTATTCTCAAGATCAGGACCCTGTGCCAACCAAGGTGGGAGAAGTCTACTTCATTTGGCTTCCGTGGCTAGGAAGGAGTTGTGCGATACTCAGGGGTGTGACACCACCCCCTAGGCGCTTTAGGGTGAGGTGAATCCCATGAAGAAACCTGTGATGTGCCAGGGGGAAGGTGGGTGTGCTAAGAGACCCTGCACAGACCTAATATTATGCGAATTGTAGATGTTTAGATGTAGTATGCGCATATAAACGGGAGCCATTTTGTAGCTATGGCAGAAACATAGGGCCTGGATGTCCGCGCGTTAGACACAGGCCGCAAACCGTCGGGAAAGTGGTCAGCCACAATTGCTATGCAATCCCACAGGGTGAACGTAAACTTTGACAAGGCACAATTGGCATTTGCCGACTTCAAAGCCATGCGACCAGCAGTAAAGATTTTCCGTGCCCATGCATCCACCCGTTTGTCATCCCTGTCAGGAGGAATAGTACGGTATGCAGATTTAGTGGACGTGGCCGCCTGGCACACTAAACATTCTGGTGTTGTATATGTTTAGTCAAATATTCAGGGTCACTACTGGATAGCCTGTACTTCCTAGAGAAGTTTTTGTTGACTGCAGAAACTGTTTCTGGAGATTCTCAATTTGAAGTAACCCTTTTTTGTAGAGCAACATGAAATGGTAAAATTGGATCTCTCTGTGGACCTTGGTCCAGTATGTCAGTCAAATCATCTTGCTCAAATGGAGGAGCAGGCCTAGTCCACCTTAAAAAAATTCCACTTCCTTGCTCATCAGTTGCCTATATGATGCATCAGCATGGTCAGAGGGGTCTGGCTTTTCAAATTCTAATTCTGATGATGTACCTACACCACTAGCCGTTTTGAAGATTTTCGTACAAATCTAAAGTCGGACTATTATCAAAAGGCTCATGGTTTTCATATTGTCAGGGTCCGGCTTGACTGAATTCCACAGGAGCTGATGCTGGCCCCACAGACCCTCACCAGGAGTTCACCTCTAAACCCTTAAATATAAGCTGAGCTGAAAACCCAAGAAAGGGAAAGGGGAATTTGGAGAAAATAACAACGGAGACACTGCAGCCCTGCAACCTTCTGGTAGGCTCTGGTATCTGTGGTAAACAAATACACCTGGTTACTTATATGATAATATAAACTTCTTTTCTAAAATTATTCTAAATAAACTCTAAACTCTTTACCTCTTAAACCTCAGTAAAAGATTTAGAGGCTAATAATCTGTGTGGAATATCTTGTAAATAATATCTTGTGTAATGCATATAGTTCAAGCCACTCAAGTCTCTTTAGAATCCTAAAGTGATGGCCCTTGCAACCACCTTTCAGAACTAGATATTCTTCTTGCTTCAAAGTTCTTTTAACTCTATGTAGTTTTAAATGCTTTTATAAAATGCAGTCTTTCTCCGAAGTATTGAATTCCATTTGCATAAATTACATTTAATAAATATTCTTTAACTTTCTGGAATCCTGCTTTCCTTCTGCGTGTGAATTGTTTCCTTATTTACACAAAGAACGTATAGTTTCTTCCTTGATAAGCGTGTGCGTTAAACACGTGAAATCAGAAGACGTGAAGAATTGTCCTCGCGTTTAAAATACACACGCGATTCTTTACCAAACCCGCGTGTGTGAAAAAAATACGTAAACGCGATAAAAATCACACGCGCTAGTTAAAATGGACTCGCGCTCTATCGCTACCGAACTCACGCAGAGAAACGAAATGTAATTCACGTAAAATAGTTCACGTGTTAAAAACAACTTGCGCTTAATCAAAATGGACTCGCGCTCTATCGCAAACCAACACGCGCTTTCCCATGAAACGTCTTTCGCGTTAAAAATGTACACGTGCTAAAATTCACTCGCGCAATTCATTTGGGCACGCGCTCTATCGCTCTGAATACCCACGCGCTTTCAAAAACACGTAAACGACGACTTGCGAGCTCGCTCACACATGAAACAGTCTTGAAGAACATTACACGCAGTTAATTAACTTTAAACTTCTACGCACAATCTTCAAGCTTGTTTTCCTTATAATAACTTTAACTGTAAATGTCTCTTTTCTCAAATAATTTTGAAACTTGTTAACTCTTTAAGGTTTCTTATAAAAGAAAATGAAAGTTCACTGTGACAATCTTAAAATCTTTAAAAGAACGATCCCACCTGATGTCTTCTTGTTGAAACTGGATCAGCTAACGATATTCTTACTTCTTTGGTAGATTTTCTGAGCTCTGAAAAGGCCTTACTTAAGGAGCTTAACTAATGTACAACCAGCCACTGAATTTCTATGGATGAAAGGCAGTTTAGAATCTTGCTCACCTCCCAAGAATCAAACCCATTGTCCTTTCCACCAATCAGGCAAACCAAACATATCATTGTTCCTTTAACCAATCAGATTAAGTTTCTTTCGCTCCATCTTGACTTGGGCAAGCACAATGTTAATTCTATGTACAAACTCTTCCTGTTACTAACCCAGCCAGCTCTGAAAGCACAACTAACCCAGCCAGCTCTGAAAGCACAATGTTAATCCTGTTACTCTTCCTGTTACTAACCCAGCCAGTCCTGACACATATATTGATGTTAAGGATTTAAAGAAATTCTTTTTGACAAAGGCTTGTAAAAAGTATTTGTGTCGTTGTAGGCTTCAAAAGCTTTGATAAAGTCTTCGAAGTCAACAACGTTGTTTTCGACTGTATCGTTGATGACTTCGACACAGACGTTGACGGCTCTGATTCCGATGGCCTTGATGGAATTGACCCAGTTATTGTCTCGGTTATCGATTTCTTTTTTTTTCTTCAAAGGGCTGGAATCTCGACTTGTCGAATTCCTCGTTGTTTCTCGTCGGTTAGAGGGCTTTGATGCTCTCAATGAGAATCAGACTTGCGTCCCGGACTCGCAGGATTTAGTCTTCGGCTTCCCTATGTTGTCTTTATGCAGAGCGACAGGGGCATGATCTTTCTCCTTCTCTTTGGAGGGGCTTGGGGGTGCATATCACCTGTTTGCACAGCACCCGACATATGTGCACCTATCAGTTGGCAAAAAAACATTGTTAATTGCAGAACAATGATATGTAATGACAGCATTGGGTCATGACCGGTAACAATTATAGTCCTCTGTAGTGGTGGTGAAATATGATGTAGAGAAGATGAGCAAGCTACTGTTGGCTGTAATAGGATGCAACTCTCTGGAGGCGATATGAGACAAGGGCCTGATTTACAAGTGTTTTAAATGCAAAAATCCCATTGACAAATACTTTTTAAATCAGTCCCATGATGTTCATACAGAAGGGCAATATTACAAACACACAGAACGTAATGCAGCCTGACAATCCCGCTAAGGGATCTCAAGGACTTTAGTTGTCGAAGGCTTTTTGTGCTGGGTTGTCCCAACTGTTGGAAACAAAGTGCTGATAGTACCCTGCCAAACCCAGGAAAGCTATAATGTCCTTTAGGGAGCATTGTGAATAGCCTCTAAGTTGGTTTTATGGGGGAAGTAGATTTCCGTTCTCAAACAGAAAGCCCAAGTACTTCGCTGAATTCTCCACTAGATGGCACTTTGCCGGATTTGTGGTTAGGCTGACTTTCCACAGGCAATTAGAGACTGCAAGGATATGTTGTAGTGTACTTTCCAAGATTCACTATGGACCGTGATGTTGTACAGATAAGGCTCTGCTAATCTCTGACATGGTTCCAGGACTCGGTCCATGTGCATCTGGAAGGTGGGCGATGCGGCCTGAAAGGCAGAACCGTGAACTGAAATATCCCATCTGACATTGAAAAGGCAGTCGTCTTCTTATTTAGGTCAAGTGGTGTTTGCCAACTGCCTATTGTAATGTCCGGGGGTTGAGATGAACCTTGCATGACGCAGAGTCTTGACTAGCTCGTCAATATGAGGAATCTGTGCATGTCAAATTTGGACACCTTATTCAGCCGGCATAAATATATGCAGAATGAGCCATTTTGGTCTGGCTTCACCACTAACCACGATTGGGGACGACCATTCACCCTGAGATTCAATTACCCCCATATTCAACATCTTCTCGGGTTCTTTGAGGATTCTTTTTTTTCATGCATCCGATAGTCTGTAGGGTTTCATGCACGTTACCCTCCTGTGCAATATTTTGGTATTATGAAAAAATCCTCTGGTTTTCTCAGAGAAAACATCTGGGAAGGACTCCAGTAACTTTGCCAGGCCTTTGTGGGTTTGATTTGGTAGGCCAAGGGGAATCGTCACCCTATTGACTTCCATAGCTAGGGTAGATAAGGGAATTTCCCTGGTGGTGTTTTCATAGAGAGTCCGCAGATGTCGAGTTCATTTCTGACAACACTACCACCTGGTGGTAATTTGCCACCTTGCCTGTTGTGCCTAGAAAATCTCTGTTTCAAGCCACTCCCCCAATGTAAGAGCTTTCTTAGGACTAATGTCGCTCTTGGGACTCTCTTGTCCACTTCCTTTTGCTCCACCCATGATGAGTGTCTTTTAACTTTAGTGTAAATTGTACATAGGCTTCAACTTCTGTATATAGTTAAGTGCGCATCTTTTAAGTCAGCATCTTGAACAGGCTTCATACTCCGGGTCATGGTAAAATATGTATCCAGTTGCCCAGGCAGCGTGGAATGTATTGTGGTTGCATGGGTGATGGCAACCTGGCCCAGAGTTCTATCTAAGGAGATAAAGGACTGTACCCATGGAGCATCAGGCAGTTTCCAGGATCTCTACTGCAGAAGGGCCTCATAATAAGTGTAACTGTAATGAAGCGTTGTAACACTTACCTGCCTGGCTTCTTGTGGACTTAACAGTTCACTTCCCCTTGTCCTTTCATGCTTTTTCCCTCCTCCATGCTCTCCCCTGCCTTTGTCATTCTTTTTTCATCCCTTTCCACGCCACCTCTCCTCTGTTCATACTCATCCTCCTCGCCTCTGTGTCCCATGCCAAACGCTCTATTCTTTGTGTTTCTCTCTCTCTCTCACCTCTCCCTTCTTTCTCCTACAATCTCCACCTGCTGCTGCATAAGACTTTAGCACAGGCTCCGAACATTTCCAAATGAAATCCTCCCAGGAAAGTTCAGAAAAGCCACGATAGCAGAGCAACAACACTTGTCTACACGTCACTGGTGATGTGAAGGTTTTGGGATTTAGGTCTGTCACCGTGATTTTTGATACTGTTTAGGTTGTCTAGATTTGAAAGCTGTCCCACATATACCCTTGTAAATGAATATTTTCTTAAGTGTGACTTTTATGCCTCCACAGGGAGCTCGACATCCCTTTGCCCATGCTGTGGGCAGGAATATTGCCAACCCGACTGCCATGATATTGACTGCCAGTAATATGCTTCGGCATCTCAAGTAAGTATGTTCTTCTGCATTCATACCATCCAAGTTACCTTCTGAATTTTAGGCTTCTGATTTAATCCCAGTTGTATGCTTTGCTCAATGCTTGCAGAAAGTGTTGCACCATGTCTAAAAAGGACAGGCATGGAGGAAAATCCATAAGGCCAGTACTGAGTCTTCCTCTTTGGATTGCAGTGGGGTCACAAGCAGGTTGCTCCCCCTTACATACCTTCAAGAGGATTGTTAAATATACCCTACATATCTAGACCTGCACCCTGATCTCTTCTGAACCTGCCTTTCTGGCTGGATAGAAACGCCCAAAAGATCCTGAAACGTAACTCCCATGCTAACCTGGAAATCCACCTTCCAGCACAGGCCTGTCACACAGGATCCAGGATGGCTCCTTCCCACATTACACTTTGCCGAGCATGCAGATCCTGCGATCAATCTCCGCTCAGACAGGATTCCAATATATCCTTTCACAAGACAAAGACAAAACTAAGCGCTGCTGATAGGAGGGATACACAAAACACAAACACAGATACATGAGTAGAAGGAATTCTGCATTCCAACATAATAGCTTTGGTTTGTTTTTGTTGTTTGGTTCAATACTGCGTGTTTTGTCATCAGTCGTTTGTAGTCGTTGTGCTGCAGTGGGATGCTGTGTTTATGATGACAACATATTAGTGAATTGCATTTTCGGAACATGTTTTCTGAAAATGCGATTTGTTAAACTTAACGAAAAAAAGGAAACCAGGGGTAATGTTTGAACAGTGTGGGGTAACTGAATTTGTCCTCTGGGTATTGATACCTTCCTGTCTCACCACCATAAGGGAGAAGTCTAAATAAATTGGAGGTTGAATCATAATGTGTTGGGGAAAATAACGGCAGGCAACCACATTATAGACAAAGTGGCTTGGATCCCTTGCGAGAAAAGTCTAGTTACTCTTCCATCAGTTAGTGAACCTGGACTTAATGGAACCATGGTAAGAAGGCAGCACCCATTATTATTATGTATTGATTTGCCTAGTGATCCTACAGCAAGGTTGCTTTCTAGTGTTTGAATATCTTTATCAAGCTCTGTCTGATTTAGATCCCTATCCCGAGTCCTTATAATGGTCCCTGTGAATTGTGAAGTCTACTCTGGGGTCACTTGCTGTTTCACTGTAAAGTCATATGCTGCCTGACTATGTCTCTTTGGTTAACAATGTGCGAGTGTGACATTTAGCGGCACGTCCATCGGTTAGGACACTGTTTCTGTGTTTGCCAGTCTCCCGTGCATTATGCGTTTAGAGTCTTTGTAAATTCAGCTATGTCCATTCCATTTCTGTAAATCAAGTACTGACTTTTCCCTAACTTTATCCAGCCTAGACCATCACTCTAACCTTATCTTGGAAGCCGTCAAGAAGGTGATAAAAGATGGCAAAGTAAGTATAGAGTTCTCTGCTTGGCCACGTGCTCATGAATCTGTGCTCCTAATGCCTGTCTTTCTCCCTGTCCTTTCTATTACTCCTTTGGATGCTCCGCGTGATTTAAAAACGCCTACACTTGATCTGCCTCTTGCCCTGTTGACTGAGTGTGTGTATGTAAGAGATGTGTTAACCCTTTGCAGCTCTATATGGTAGTAGTCATTCTCAGCACTTCCCGCTGGTGTCTGAGGGACATTATTTCCTTTCATGGATGAGATTTAGATAAGCATAACCAAAAGCTGATGGCTGGAATGTTTTGAAAAAAACATGACCACTGCCCCAGCTCTGGGTAACCCTCTAGACCATTGTTCTCCACCTGCCAATCCATTACAAAAGGCGAAAGACCATATGCAAATCAGGCTTGGTCCCACCCCAAAAGGGGCAGTCCAGCCCAAACTACTTGGTCACATCCCTTCTGAATGAGACCGCAAGCATCAGATTCTCTAGCTTCTCACTGCAAAGACCATGCAGGTCCAAGCCATTCTTGCAGTACAAACTTTAAACATAAGATCACAGCCCCCAACGCACCGCCCTTTCCCAAAAATATATATCCCAGCGATATGTCAGGCGGCCGCAGCTTCCTCCGGATGTTCTCCCTCTCATTCCACCTCCGGCGGTCATCGTCCACCTGCTCTTCATCGATCACTCCTGGTTTTCTCTCTGTGCCATCTGGTAGGCCGTGCGCGCATCTCTGGAACATGACCTCTGCGCGGGCCACACCCGTTCACCGGTGTGGAGTCGCCCTGTACTCCCTCAGAAATTGGTAGAGGGCCCGAGGCAATGACTGCTCTTGCCCATGAGCTATCCTGAACACTTTGTTCAGCGTCCGCATGAAGCGCTCAGCTTCCCCATACGCTCTGCCCATAGAGGACCGATTTTCCGGTATCTGACTCCATACTCGCCCAAGAAAGTTAAACTCTGCCCTTGGAAGGGCGGGCTTTTGTCAGTGCACACGTCCTCTGGGAATCCATGGGCCGCAAACATCTTTTCCACTGCTGGTACGATGTTCTCGAATGATGACTCTATTCATTCCACTTCCGGGTATCGACTCCATTCATCAATTGACACGAGAAAGTGTCTCTCTCTTCCTATCAAGCCAAAGTCCATATGCACCACCTCCCATGGATTGGTACCTCTTGGCATTGACTCATTGTGATGTTTCTTTTGCAGAGGGGCTGCAGCCTGGCACCATATGCAGTTCCTCACAAAGTTGTCAACAAGCAGTTCCAGATTGGGGAACAACACTTTTAATCTGAGCCTTGACTTGGTTTTCGCAGACCATTGATGCCTTTGATGTGCCAGAGCTATGACCTTGTCCATCAGCGCTGTCTGTACCACCATCTTCTGGCCCCTCAACAGAAGTCCTGACTCGGAGAAAGACAACTCATTCCTCACCTTCAAGAGTTGTTCTAGCGCTACCTTCGCCTTTTGCCTGTCCACCCCCATGAGAGCCCATTTCCAGTCTCCTTTATTGAGAGCTTCCCGTAGCAGACGGAAGCATTTGTCGTCGGCAGAGTGTTCTGCCATCTCCTGCACTGACATGGAGTTTGGTATAATCGACTCCCCCACCATCTTCACATGCTTCTTGACATCCATGTCTGTGTCCTCCACATTGGACTTCCCAGGGTGCCTAGACAGATAATTCACGGCATTGTTTAACCCTGGCCGATATATATCAGAGAGACATCATACTCGAGGAGAGCTAGCATCCATCGCTCGATGTATGCTCGGGGCTTCGATGACGACCCTGCTAGAATGGGCAGCAGCGGTTTGTGATCGGTCACCGCCATTGGCCTTCACAGTATGTAGAGCCCGAAATACATGCCCCCCCAGAGGACCGCCAGGGCCTCTCGCTCTATTTGGGAGTATCTTTGCTCAGTGTCCGTCAGCGCTCTGCTTGCAAACGCTACTGGCAGGACATCTCCTATTGAGTTCTGCTGGTTCAGTACTGCTCCAGGTCAAACAGGGGTGGGTCCACTAAAATCTCAGATGCCATGGCCGGATTGATGAATGCTGTGGTGCTTTCAGCCATCAGGACTGTCTTGATTTCTTTGAACGCATTCTGTTCGAGCAGGCTTTACTGCCATGTGCATTCTTTCTTGGTCAGGTTCCGCAGTGGCTGTGACAGTGTCGCTAGGTTCCGGATGAAGCGTCCGCAGTACGTTACCATACCGAGGAAGCTTCTGACCTCAGTGACTGACTCTGGAGGTATTGCCTCTTTGATGTCCTTGACCTTCTTGGGATCCGGTGACACTCCCCCTTGCTGGAATAGGAAGACAAAGAATTCTATCTTCTCTTTGAAGAACTCGCACAGGTCAGTCAGTACTGCCCTCAAAATGTTTTTGAATACCTCTGCAGCCGACGATACACCGAAACTAAGCCTCTTGTATCTATCTATACAGGCCTCTGTGGGTCGGGAACGTTGTGATGTATTGCGACTCAGGGTGTAAGACCACCTGTTGATGGCCTGCTCTTAAGTCCAGCTAAGAGAAAAGCTTTGCCGCTTGTAATTCCGCAACGGTGGGTGGGCGTGATGTGACGTTCTCGCTTGATGGCCTTGTTGGGAAGGGGCATGATCACACAAATCCGGGCTGAATCCGGTTGTTTTGGCTTGCGGGCCACCGCGATTGGTGACACCCACAGTGTTGGTCCCTCCACCGTCTCAATGATGTCCATGTCGACTAGTCATTCAATTTCCTTGTCCACTTGGTTCCTAAGATTGAATTGGACCCTCCTGTGTTTCAGCGCTACTCGACGGAGCGGATGAATTCATCTATATGGTGCTTGACGGGGTTTCCTTTTAGCTTGCCCACGCCAACAAATACTTCAAATCTCTGCAGCAGCTCGTGGGTATCTTCTACATAGACCCCATACGCAAAGCTGACCGCCTTCAGGTCCTCGGCTGCAGCACAACTTGGGAGAGTGTCTTTGCTGACATCGGTTACAAAGAATCTCACCTTGATGGTGTTTGGTCCATGCCCCACTCTAAACACAAAGTCCCCTTTTGTGGGAAGTGTTTTTTTGCCGCCAAATGTAAAGATCCTTACTTTCACCTTTGCTAGGGGTGGTGGACCTGGTAGGCCCTCGTAATGTTCCACTGACATTATATTGACCAACGCCCCAGTCTCTATCAAGACAGGGATTTCGCAGCCATTCACTGACACTGCACATCAGCTGTCTTCCATATTTTTGAAGTCACTGAGGCTGGAAATAAAGAAAGTCTTCCTCCTCATTCTCGGTGTCTGAGTCATGCACTTGCTTATCCTCATCCTGGTCCACCTGTGCAAGTCTTGGGAAACGTCTCTGAGCAGAGGTACCCAGTTTGGCGGGACCTCACGGTGTGGTGTGGCAACCGGCCCTGGGGCTTTGCACATCCGTTGAAAGTGGTAGACTGACCCGCATCTCCCACACACGCTCCTTTTTGCCGGGCACTCATTTGCACGGGGGAGGTCGTACCCACACAATGTGCACTGAGCAGTCGTTTCCGGCCCCCTGTCTCTCCTGGGAACCCATTCCTCGACAACCCCCTCTGACGCCTTGCTGGCATCCGATGGCGCACACATCCGATGGCGCACACATCCTCCAAATTCGCCATCCTCATGGCTTCGCCAACTCATAGGATCGTCCCATTCAAGGATCCTCGCCAGGGTGAGTCCTGGCAGTTTCCCTGAGGCACATCCCTGAATCAGCTGGTTTTGCACCATCTCTTCCTCACTAGTCCGAGCCCAAGTGGTTACTATGTGTCTTAGCCTGCCATGGAATGAGTCGAGTGACTCGTCCCGCTGCTTGGCTGCGCACATCACAAACCTCTCGTAGTCCAAATTTACCAATGGGATGAAATGGTCGCTCAGAGTTCTTTGCAGCATTGTAGGATCCATCTGCCTGACTCAAGGTCTCAAATAGCTTTAGCACCGCTGGTCTAGTCTCGTACAGTAGTGTTGACTTCTTCGCCTGTTCGTCCACATCCCAAACCGCTGAGTACATCTCCAGGTGTTTCAGCCACAGCTTCCATCTGGGGCCCAGTGCTGCCGGGCCCCATAAACATAAAATTCCGGCATAGGATCCTGCTGCGGCTGGAGCGGGTTCATCCAACATGCAAGTCAAATAAATTAAGGATGAAGGTGTTAAGAAAAACTATCCAATCTCCTCTTCCATTGGAAGAAAAAGAGGAAAGAAAACACAGTTTCCTTTCTTTTTTCCAAAATGCACCTTCCGGTGCTCCAAAAATTGTGCTGGAGGTGCATGTGCACTTCCTTAGCTGGGAAGCAGCCACCTCCTTTTCCATGGTATTATAAGTCCCTTCTCACTTTCCTTCTGTTGGACTTCACAGAAGCGAACGAAACGAGCATTACAAACCCCTCCGACAGCATAGCTGATCACATCGCACATGTGGGATCCAGAAGAGCGACCTCCTTGTCGCCATTGTTGTGAGACCCAACGGCCTTGCAGCATGGTAGCCCCCGGCCCTCACAGAAACACACACACGTGCGTTCTGTCCAGGCTCCGTCTGTGCATGCGCGGTGACTCCCGTTTTATTCACCACAATGGAGTTGCGTCACTCCATCGCAGGCACCATGTGACTCACATCACCACATCAAGAACTTTTTTCTTCCTGACAGACTTCCAAAGAGAGTGTGTAGTCCACTCTGAAAACAGTTATATCTAAGCACACCCAGCCTGTTCTATGTGTTTTGCTCGCAGTCCAAATTTGTTACGGTCCGACTTTTCAGACATAAACTGTTCGCTGCAAATAAACATCCTTGCACTGCTTCCACGCAATCCTGGTAACGTATTGGAGATCGGACAACAGCGACCTCCAATTACAAAACAATGCATACAAAAGAAAATATAATAGCGAGCATGTGGGCAAATATGCAGAGGAGACCGTTTCAGATATGAAAATGGCTTCAACGCTCATTAGCTCTCTATTTCCAGAAGACGGGCTAGAGGCGTATCCTGCGAGATTTCTTGCAATAGATAACTAATGCAATTTCGTAGACAATTGACAACGAGAAACACGGAAAACTATTGAAATCGTTAGTTAGATTTGAAGAGATGCATTTCATTACTTACTAGTCTAATGTTCCTAAAATGTGAATAACAGTGAGTGAACAGAAATTATATACGATAAAACAAAAGACAATCAGTAAAATAAACACAATACATCATATATATTAAAATAAATATGTTTTGTTGTAGCAGGAATAACGCAAAGAAGTGAAATGGCAAAATATAAATACAAAAACAGTTCAGTCACAGCGGCTATTGATATAGTCATGAGAGTACTGCAGGCAACAGAAGTTGATGGAAATGTGCTCAGTATTATCTTCCACAGAGGTTGAAAATATAAAATTCATACAAGACCATAATCGTGGTCCGAATAGAAGTAAAATAGAAATAAAATAAAGAATTAAAGAGCAGAAAAAGAAAAGACTACAACTGGACATCGCAATCAATAAGACACATTTTATATGAACTTCAGAAAAAAGAAAATGGAAGAAAAATTCCAAAATCAAATTGATACATGATTTAATATTACTAGAAGAATACAAATGAATACATCATGGCGAAGGTTCTTTTACTATTCAACAACGGAGTGAGAACAGGTACTTGATATTTTGCAACAAGGGGAACTTCAAAAAACTGGGTGGCAGTATGCACTGACGGTACATTTCAATCTTGCCCAAAGCCCTTTAAACAATTGTATAGCATACAAGGAATGATTGATGGCAAATTGTTTCCATTAGTATATATATTGATGAGTAATTTTGAATGGAAAAAGTCTACAATGAAATATTTGTAAAAGAAAATCTACCATTACTAGCCTTGCACCCAAAAACATGTGGTTTGGACTTTGAATTAGCAGCAATTAAAGCTTACAGCAGCAAATTCCCTGAAACAGTAATACAATTCTGTTTCTTTCATTTCTGTCAGTGACTGGAGAAATATACGTGCGACTGGATGAAGACACCCCAAAATGAAAATAGAATACTGGAATTGCTATGTTGCACTATTTAATGATTCACCAAAAACTAATAACGTGCTTGAGGGGGTTGGGATCACAGTCTAAGCATTGTAGTGTTTGTGACGAAGCTGAACATCTGGAAAGTTCCGAGGGATATCGGGGGTCACCTCGTAGCACTCACCAAAAATTACAAAAGTAGTCAAAAAAAGTGTACGCCGGTGCAAGAAGTATTCAGGTCCCCAGACGCAGCTGGGACAGCAAATTCAAGCAGAACTCTGAACAGAACTGCATGAACCGCCCTTGAAGTTGAATCTTTTATACACCGTTAAAGAATTGGCTTTTCTGATCGTGCGACATAGAAAAAATCTCCCCACACAAAAATGATTGGTTCTTGCACTTTGGACCCCTATACAATTGTGTACTTTATGCTGGATCATTGGGTCCACAAACCTTCACACAGCACCCTCAATTACAATTTTGTGACATCACAATCCACCCTCAATTCCCACAGCACAGAATTAGATGATTGAAACAGTTGAGACGACCAGCAGAACTTTATTACTCTGCCTTGATCGCCTCCCTACCTCCTGCCCTGGCTGATTTCTGCAATCACTCCTTCGCCACTAGAGTCCTCCAATCCCCCTTGAAGCACTCCCTTGTGCACCCCCTTCTTAAGAAACCCTCTGCCGACCGCTCCTTCTCGGCTTACTATCGCCCAATCTCCATCACACTCTTCCTGGGCAAGCTCTTGGAGAAACTGGCCACCTCCCAGCTTAATCTCCACACAGAATCTGTTTGTTGTCTTCACAACCATCAGTCTGGCTTCAGAGTTGCCAGAAGCACGGAAACTGCTCTCTTGAACATCCGTGAAGACCTGCTCTCCAACCTTGATTCAGACACCTTGTGTGTCCTCATCTTGCTTGATCTCTCTTTTGCCTTCAGTACTGTCAACCATGCCATCCTGCTCAACCGTCTCCGTAATAACCTGGGTATCACTGATCAGGCTCTGGCGTGGCTGACCTCTTTCCTCTCCAACCGACCCTCCCAGGTCCAACTTGGGTCCTTCCTCTCCGATATCTTTTTCTCTACCTGTGGTGTCCCCCAGGGATCTAACCTCTCCCTGGCTGTTCAACCAATACCTGGCACTGCTAGCCCACTGCATCACTGCTCTCTGCTCCAATTTTCATTGCTATGCGGATGATACCCAGCTCATTTTCAGGCTACCTTCGGCCTCCTCTTCTCCTCCCTCATCTGTGACTGTCTGTCTGCTATCCAGGATTGGTGTGCCGCCAATGACTGCTGCCTTAATGCCAGTAAGACTGAGATTTTACTCATTGACACACCCACTTCCTCCTTCCCTACAGCTCTCTGGCCGGCCTCTCTTGGCCCTCTTCCTGTTCCCACCTGCAAGGCTAAAAACCTCAGGATCATCTACGATTTCACACTCTCCTTCTCTCCTCGCATCTCTGACGTCTCTAAGAAGTCACATTACCAGCTACACCTCCTCAGAGGTATTCTTCCTTTCCTCTCTTTCCCCCAGAGGCTCACTGTCTCCAGAGCCCTGGTTCTCTCTAGGCTGGACTATTGTAACAGCCTCTATCTAAATCTGTCTGCCTCTACTCTCCGCCCTCCGCAACTTATCCAGAACAGGACTGCGAGACTTGTCCTTGGCCTCAAGCCCAGGGATCATATCTCTCCAGGACTGAAATCTCTGCACTGGCTCCCAGTGGCTGCGAGGATCAATTTCAAAATCCTCTGCATTGTCCACAAGGCCTTCTGGGGCCGCAATACCTTTAACTCTCTTCCCAAATATCTTCCTTCTCAAGCTCTTCGCTCATCCGCCTCCAACTCCCTCAGGGTCAGTCGCTTCTCCAAACAATGAGTTGATGGTAGATCTCTCTCTTCGGCAGGGGCCTCCCTCTGGAACAGCCTTCCTGTCTCCCTGAAACCCCCCAAAACCTTCCTCTTTGCTTCTGCTTTCTCTCCCCTGCTGAATTCCTGGTTGAAACTGCATGGTTACCTGGCCACCCTTTCTGATCTCGGGCCCAGACCCTGCCAATTGCACACCTGCACTGCCTCCCTGGCAACCCCCGCACCTGGGGACTGTTGTTCTGTATCCCTACAGTCCCCCTACCAGCACTTATGTCAGCACTTACCTTGCACTTGCCACCATCTGGCCGTTCTATTATCTTATTTATTCAACTATCCCATGTACTGCACTTTCCCCTCTCCCTTCCCCCTCACACTTTTCCCTTTCCCCCTTCCCATGCATTTGCGCGATCTGAATGACACCAGGCCTAGTAAGATCGTTCTCTGCCTTTCCTCTGATCCCCCTCCCTTGCCTCGTCGCGCCTCGAAACACTTGTGTATAGGCGCGTTATAAATGCCATATAATATCTTCCTGTCTCCCATGTGAACAGCTATCCATCTCGACATCATCAGAGGCTATTTGGAACATTCTAACCCTCTTCCCAGGGAAACCCGGCCTGCGGGTGATTTGAAACTGCTGTGGGACTTGATGGCCTCACTAGAAAATCACATTTCAAAAACTATGAATGCTAATTTTGCAGATATGAAAAAGGGTATGCCTCCCCTTTTAGGGTGCTACTCTCTCAGCCGATAAGTGCGTTCCTTCGTTCCACACTGGACTTTTTATTACAATACAATCTGAACAAGCCCTACAGGTGACTAAAATGTTCAAAAACTGAGTCGAGTGTGCTTAGAAAGGAATCTAAAATTGAAAAGAATTGCCAAAAAATATACTTCTTTGAGCATAACGGACTACATCGCAAGTATGGCTTTCCATGGTAGATTTGCCAATCATTATTTAACAGCGCATTAATAGTGTTTTCCAACATTTTCCTGTGAGATCTACACACTGTAGGGAAAACATTAACTTTTACACACCCCTGTCCACTGAAGTTCCCAGTGTGGAAGACATCCCCACAACCCCTTTTCCAATCATACCCGTCAATCACCCCAACCCCCGTCGGCTACTCACAAAGGACACTACCGCAATCTCAATACCCCCTCTTGCTGTCTAGGAACAGCTATCTCCTTTCAATTTCTATTCTGATAGTGGGGGATCACCCCTGGAACACCTGTTCTCCTTTGCGCATATATATATATACACACACATGAACAAGCGCTCAGTTGAGCGTGAAATGTGTTGTGTAGCAGGCCATGCCCCACGGCGTCCTGCCTCTGTTTTTGTTTCAATCCTTGCTGTGGCTTTTTTAATTCATTAAATTGCTTACTCGTATCTTTACTTGATGTGAGTTTTTTTTTTTTCTTTCTGGAGATTTAATTTGGCTCGCGGAGAGTGCGGTTTCTTTACTTTTTTTTTTCCTGATATATGTATATGTATATATATATATGTTCTCGCTCACGCTCTCTCTCACACTCTCTCACACTCTCTCACACTCTCACTCTCTTTCTCACACTCACGCTGTCTCGCACGCTCTCTCGCGCTCTCTCCACACTCTCACTCTCTCTCTCACACACACACACACACTCTCTCTCTCACACACACTCTCGCACACACTCTCTCTCACACACACACTCTCACACACTCACTCTCACACTCTCTCCCGCTTATTAGCTCTATCCACTGGTCTAGCGTGGGGTTCACATGAAACTTGCAAAAACATTTAAATTGCCAAGTTCCTGGTTTTCCTATGAATTAAGATGCATTTGCTGTTTGAATACTTTATCAACAAAAGATAACATATAACATACATCAAATGTGATGCATTTAGCTTTGCTATGTGGTAAACTCTGGGTTCGAGGGGATTGGGTCCTCCAACGTATTCCATATCTATGACATGTAATCACCACAGCTGTGCTGCTTCGGAAACTTTTTTCGGCGTCTGCGTCCTGCGTCGATGACGTCGATGCGCCGTCGTCAAGGACCTCCTCCGACGTCATCCGATGTGATAAGTAGGACGCACGACGCCCGTAGCCTCAGTTCTGTTTTTTCCGCGAACGTGTTGCTTCGTGTTTCTCGGTTCACGCCTCAACTCTTTAGAGTTCTGTTCTTCTCGGTTCTTCGAACCTGTTCGTTTTGTGAAAATCCTTCGTGTGAAGATGTCTTCTACTTCGTCTTCGACCCCGCGTCCGGGTTTCAAGAAGTGTGGGTCCAAGATGTCGGTGACGGACTCGCACGACGCCTGCCTCTGGTGCCTCGGGGAGGCCCACGACACGGATGACTGTATCGACTGCCAGTCGCTCACGTCCAAAGCCTTACGCGAACGTAAGAAGAAGTTGTCGGTAGGTCGGGTGTCCAAGCCCGGGAAGTCGAAGTCTGCGGGGCTTTTGACGGATGATTCAAGGGGTGACTCTCCGCGTCATCGTCGGAAGTCTCATGGGTCTCCTTCTAGGAGTCGGTCTCGCCACTCCTCAGCCTCTTCGAGGCATTCTCGGAAGCGCCGACACCGGTCGTCTTCCAGGTTCTCTTCGGAGGACTCTGCCCGGCACGTTGCTTACCCCACCAGCCGTGCGACGCTGGAGGAATGGGCTTCCTTCGGGAAGAAAATGCTGGCGATTCTTGAGTCGCAGGGTACTAAGCCGTCCGCGCCCCCGAGTGGGGTCGGTCGTGAGAGGTCGAGAGACACCGCTCGCAAGAGTGGTCGGCGCGAGTCACGGGAGAGGTCCCGTTCGGACAAGGAGACTCGTTCTCGACGTACCCGTTCCAGGTCCCGGTCCTCGACGCGTTCGAGACCGTGTGCACCTGTGAGGTCTTCGAGGAAGACATAGACGTCTGAGGCGTCAAGGGCGTCTGCAGGCTTTCTCGAGGCTCCGAGGAAGTCGTCGAAGCTGTCGATGCTCAGGTCGTCGAGGGACACGCTCGGGGCTCCGGCCTTGAGGGCTGTGTCGACGCCGCCGATGCTGGAGGCGCTGCATCTGACGTCGACGCCGATTTCCTCGACACCGATCCTCTCGGCGCGATGCCGGTTCTCTCGACGCCGGCGCCGATTCGCTTGACGCCATCAACGCCTTTCGTGTCGGAGGTACCCCGTGGCACGGGAGGACCCCCTAGGAAGGCTCTGGTTAAGAGCAAGCACTCTCGGGTGCCTTCTTTTCGCCACCTGGACTATATTTCAGAGGCGGATGAGGATTCTGATGGCCTGGTTCCTAGTCAGGTTCCAGATGAAATTGTCTCGGGCCATAGTCAGTTTGAGGATTTGAGACAGTCACTGCATGATGCCAGTGGACTGGACACCTCTCCGGAGGTGGAGTTTTGTAGGCCTGAGCCTGGCTCTCATGCCGATTCCTCGTACCGGCGCCTTATGGCTAGGGTTTCTGAGTACTTGGGATGGTCTGCTCCCCCAGGGGAGTTTGTGCAGGATGATCTGACGGACATCCTTGATGTTGGTCCCCCAACTGATCCGGTACTGCCGTTCCATATGGCTTTACAGAGAAGGGTGGCAGCGGCTTGGACTGCTCCGGAGAGTCTCCCGGCGGTAGGCAGATCCTTGTCGCGAAAATACCGTCCAGCCAGTAGCGACCCCTGCTACTTGACCAGGCACCCCACTCCAGAGAGTTTGGTGGTGCAGGCGGCCACGGCCCCGGCAAAGCAGGCGTCGTACCCTACCATCCCTCCTGATAGGGACGACAAACGTTTTGATGGCTGGGCGAAGAAAGTGTTTTCTTCTGGTGGTATGGCGCTTCAGGCGGCCAACTCCATTTGTGCCTTGTATCGTTTCACACACACTCTGTGGAACTGTGTTGCGTTAGCGGCTGAACATATTCCCGAAGGGGACGAACGGGATGGTTTCCTTGCTATGGTCCAGGATGGTAAGGAAGCCATGTGTGAGTCCGTTCAGTCGGGTTTGGACTTAGCTGAATGCGTCAGTAGGTCCATGGCGGCGAGCACCGTGATACGCAGATTTGCGTGGTTGCGGAAGTCGGGGTTTGCTCCTGATGTGCAGTCTCGGCTCCTCAACATGCCCTTTGACGGTGAACACCTTTTTGGCAGCAAGGCTGACGAGAGCCTTGAGAGGTTGCAGACCTCGAAAGCTGCAGCGAAGTCGTTGGGCGGTGCAGTTCGCCAACCTCTGCCTTTTCGTCCTAGGGGACAGCAGTGGAGGGGTGGTTCCTTTCGCTATTACTCCTTCAGTAGAGCGAGAGGAGCTGGCAGTCAAAGAGGCCAACGCAGGGGTACCAGAGGTGGACGACAGGGTACCCGTGGTGCCAAGGCCGCTCGGGCAGTTGCCTCTTTGCCCTCAGGTAACGCCGCAGCCGCTCCCACTCAGTCATGAGGCCATGTCCCATGGTTCGCCGGTTGGGGGAAGGCTGGCGCAGCATCTTGTAGAGTGGCATGCCATTACTTCAGATGTGTGGGTTCTGGAGATCATAACCCACGGCTACTGTCTTCCCTTTCGGCACAGGCCTCGCGACAATCCACCAGGGAACCTCTCTTTGCAGAGTCCGGATCCGCTCCTTGCGCAGGAAATTCAAGCCCTGCTGGAGAAAGGCGCCATAGAACTGGTGGTACAAGGGATGGTATTCCCCTTATTTTTTGATTTCGAAGAAAGACTTGGGATTGAGACCCATCATGGACTTGCGCGGTTTGAACAAACTCCTCAGGAAGGACAAGTTCAAGATGGTTACTCTCTCTCAAGTCCTCCAGGCCCTTCAGCTTCAGGACTGGTTGGTGTCACTCGACCTCAAGGATGCTTACTTCCATGTGCCGATCCATCCCAAGCACAAGAAGTACCTGAGGTTCGCGGTTGGCGACTTGCACTTTCAGGTCCTGCCGTTCGGATTGACCTCCGCCCCAAGGGTTTTTACCAAGCTCATGGTGGTGGTGGCAGCGCATCTCAGGCAAGGGGGGGATTCACGTCTACCCCTACCTGGACGATTGGTTGATCAGGGGGAGCTCTCCCGAGCGAGTCCTGGATCATCTGTCCGTCACCTGCCACTCCCTTCACAGGCTGGGCTTCTCCCTCAATTTAAAGAAGTCCCATTTGACGCCAACACAGCGGCTCCAGTACATCGGAGCAGTGCTCGACACTTCCCTGGGGCAGTGTTTTCCTCCCCAGGTGAGGGCTCTTCACATTCAGCAGATGGTGCACAAGTTTCAGCATGCCCAGACGCTCCCAGCGTTCGAGTTTTTGAGGTTGCTCGGCCTCATGGCATCCTGCATTCTTCTGGTGCCAGAGGCTCGCCTGCGGATGAGATCTTTGCAGTGGGCGCTCAAGACGCAGTGGTCGCAGTCCTCCGGCAGGATGTCGGACCCGGTTCAGGTGCCACCCTCGGTCGCCCGGGACCTTCTGTGGTGGGCCGTCGAAGGCAACTTGATGAAGGGGGCTCCATTTTGGCTTCCCTGGCCGGAGGTGACGATCGTGACGGATGCATCCCTCACGGGTTGGGGAGCTCATGCCAACGGGCTGACAGTCAGCGGTCGTTGGTCTCCGTCGGAGTCCAGACTCCATATCAATCTGTTGGAGCTGAGGGCCGTCAGGCTAGCCCTGAAGGCTTTTCTGCCGACTGTGCGAGGAAAGAGTGTCATGATCCTGACGGACAACACAGTGGCCATGCACTACCTCAACAAAAAGGGGGGGGCAGGGTCACTTCCTCTGTGCAGGGAGGCGATGCAGCTCGAGTTCTGGGCCATCCAGCAGGAAGTTTCGATCTCGGCAGTTCATCTGGCCGGAGACAAAAACGTGACGGCGGACGCTCTGAGCAGGCAGAGCACGATCTCTCACGAGTGGGAGTTGGCTCAGGAGATTCTCCTGGAGATCTTCGCCCTTTGGGGGACTCCTCAAGTGGATCTCTTCGCCTCCAGTGTCAACCGGAAGTGCGAAAGGTTTTGCTCGCGGGAATTTCCTCCAAAAGGAGCCTTAGGAGACGCGTTCGTGGTGGAGTCGTCATTCCCGCTGCTGTACGCGTTTCCTCCAGTCCCCGTCATCCCGCAAGTGCTGCGGAGGTTACGGAAGTTCGGTTCCCGGATGATCCTCCTTGCTCCGGCGTGGGCTCGGAGGACGTGGTACCCGGACCTTCTCGACTTGTCCATCTGCCCTCCGCGTCGTCTTCCCTACCGAGACAATCTGCTCTCACGGGAGGGGGGTCAGGTTCTCCATCCAGAGGTCAGATCCCTCAACCTTCACGCTTGGCTTCTGAAAGGTTGAGGTATAGTGATTGGGACCTCCCTGAGGATGTGATGGAGGTGTTGCTTTCGGCCCGAAGGCCAGCGACAAAGTCTCTGTACCGTTGCCGTAAATTCTGCGACTGGTGCAGAGTTCAGAATGTGGATCCTTTTGCATGTGACATCCCCATGGTTCTGTCCTTTTTACTTTCTTTGGCCCACAGGGGCTTGCAAGTGGGTACCATTAAAGGTTACCTGGCGGCGCTGTCCATCTTTAAGCGCTCGTCTGAAGAGTGTTCTTACTTTAAAATCCCTTTAATTTCACAGTTTCTGAAAGGGCTCACTAATTTGTTCCCTCCGTCACCTTTCCTGGTGCCCGGTTGGGATTTAAACCTTGTTCTTAAGTTTCTTATGGGTGCTCCGTTTGAGCCTTTACATTCTTGCCCTTTGAGGCTGTTAACTCTGAAAACTGTGTTTTTAGTTGCGGTTACTTCCGCTCGCAGAGTGAGTGAGTTACAGGCACTTTCAGTTAAGCCACCCTTCACTGTATTTCACAAGGACAGGGTTGTCCTTATAGTTTGTCCTTCTTTTCTTCCGAAGGTAGTGACGGAATTTCATTTGGCCCAGAAGGTTGTTCTTCCGGCATTCTATCCTCCTCCGCATCCTGGTAAGGAAGAGGAGAGGCTCCATAGGCTTGATCCTAGGAGAGCTTTAAGCTTTTATGTTTCACGCATGTCCCGGGTCAGAGTGGACGATCAACTCTTTATTGGTTACGCTGGAAAGCGTTTGGGGCAAGCTGTGACGAAACAGACTTTGTCTCGCTGGATTATTTTAGCCATCTCGGAGTGTTACCGCTTGGCGGGTAAGGACCCACCGGCTGGCTTGCGGGCCCATTCTAGTAGGGGTGTGGCTGCATCTACTGCCCTGCAGAGGGGTGTTCCTATTCGCAACATCTGTGATGCAGCCACCTGGGCTTCAGTACATACATTTGTACGTCACTATTCCCTCGATTCCATCCGAGGACAGGATCTGGCCTTTGGCAAGGCGGTCCTTTGCTCTGCTATTTGATTGGCTATTCTAAATTTTGATTCTAAATTCTTTCCCTCCTCCTTGCTCTGGTACTGCTTTGGGAGTCTGTCATAGATATGGAATACGTCGGAGGACCCAACCCCTCGAAGAACAAGTTACTTCCTTACCTGGTAACGTTCTTTCGATGGGATGGTCCGACGACGTATTCCATATCGCTCCCGCCCTGCCTTCCCCGCTGCAGAATTTCTTTTGCGATTGCAGATTACGTTCCGCAAGGCTTTGTGTCTGACTGGCAGTTGACTAATGTCACACATTCTGGGGGAAAAAACTACAACTGAGGCTACGGGCGTCGTGCGTCCTACTTATCACATCGGATAACGTCAGACGTCGGAGGAGGTCCTCAACGACGGCGCATCGACATCATCGACGCAAGACGCAGACGCCGAAAAAAGTTTCCGAAGCAGCACAGCTGTGGTGATTACATGTCATAGATATGGAATACGTCGTCGGACCATCCCATCGAAAGAACGTTACCAGGTAAGGAAGTAACTTGTTCTTTGTTTTGTTCGCCCATCTAAAACAAAGAGATAAATAAACCCTGGGTCTTCCTTAATCGTCCCCTTCACGCAGTGAGAAAGCCTGTGTCTACTTTCATCGTCCTGGCCATCTCTTGGAGATAAACAAAAGCTAATGACTGCTACCTGTCTTCTGCGAAACGGTAAGCTCATATCTGCGCTATTAGAATTTATATAAGCACCCATGTCGGGCTTAGATGAATTTGGACCACTAGTAAGGACCATAGAACTAACCACACAGTAATTGCATACTGGTGAGTTTGCCGCAAGCAAAGCGGACAGATCGAGCCGAGCCCCCCCCTGCCCATTATGACTTCTGAAACAAAATGTCTTGGCTGACCCTCTGATTTACTTTCATACCGGTCACAAAAAATTATAAAAATGGGTTTTGCAACTTAAACGTGCATTTCACGGTGCAAACGCACAGGGCCTGCACTGTGCTTGGCACTATACAGTGGGGCCTCCATTGTACCCATCTATTTTGGATTGCATGCACTATCACCTATTTCAACAAAGCATCAAGATGTTATGTTGAAGTTTGTCTTGTCTGGTAAGCATCAGGAGGATGTATGTAATTAACACAAGGACCTTTTGAATCCAGAAAATATGCTTCTACCCTATGCCTGTAAATCTCTTGGGTTCAAATAAGGCAGCAACCTTTGCAAATCCTAGTGGAACATAACTCACAATATGGACTTGAAACATTCATAGAAAAATAACCAGTAGCAATATTCTCATTCCACTCGGCCAATATAGATACAGAATCAATACAATACATTTTGTTAAAGACATCACATACAAGTCAATAAAACTGCATGTGTACGACGGTCAAGTTACAGTAAAGATAATATCCACCAGTGCCAGTTAAATTCTTAAGTAGTCTTGGAATTTAACAATGTTCTGTCAGATTGCAGGGGTTACATTTGTTCCACCGGTACCATGCTTTTCTCATAGTCCACAGAACCCCAAACCACTGGCATTGTGGCAGATGATGGCAAATAGCATAAAGCTGGTCTAGCCTGGGTAATGCCTGCGTTTTTAAGCAATGGTAATAAAGTTTTTCATCTCAAATCCATATAAGCCGGACAGAACAACACAAAATGCAATATGTCCTCCTCAGGCCACTGACAGCATGGACAAGCTACGGGCCGTTCATTCTGTGACCAATTTTTGGTTCGAGCTCCGAGCCATAAGGAGTTGAAACGGGCTTGCGTCAAGGCCCATCGCTCTGAAGGCTCGTGATTATGAAGCAAGTACGACTGAATGCCCTCTGTAGTGGTTAAAACAATATGCCTTATGTTTGCAGAGATCCCCAGAGTTTCCCTATTTGACACAAGGATAGCATTATAGAGTTGCTTATATTTTCTCACAGAACAAGAAGACAAAAGTATTGATGGACATAGCAAGCTCTCACAATTTAACTGGATAATACATTTTTGAATGTAGGAGAGCCACAAAATTTTCTGTTTAACTGAGCTTTTCACCAGTGCTCTTACAATCGTATACGTGAGCGTATCTTTCGGGTTTGACCATATCGCCAGCCAATGCAACAAAGGGGCCAACAACCACTCATCCCCAATGTGCGGGCACCCCATTTCCAAATGTGTACCATAATCAGGTGCAGACTGTGGTAGCCCAAGTAGTTTTTTCAGAAAGGTATTCTCCACATTTTCAATATTAGTAATTTTTTCCATGCCCCATAATGTGGCGCCATAATGTGGCCCCATAATTGGTAGCTGTTTTAGTTTGACCGCTATATACTTCGAGGATTAGATTAATGGGTTGCCCTAAACAATTCTTTTGGAATCGGGACAAGCCCCCAAGAGCCTGCCTCATCCTCAAACATAGTTTATCTACATGGCCAAATCCCCACCAGTTTTCACTAAAACTCAAGTTGTTTTCCCCTGTACCCCTACGGGCCATGACTGCTGATTTTTTGGGAGTTCACTGCCAGTTTGTGTTTGGACATAAATTGTGTGTAAGCGTCCACCAAACATTGTAAAGCAATGGGAGTGTGGGCAAATATAACCCTTAACCCTATTGTCCGCATATCCCAATACTGGGAGCGGAACTCCACCTATCCTAATAAAATCGGCGTAGATCTCAACCAAAACCTGATATACTCCATTTATATAAAGCGCAAATAATAATGGGGCCACCACACAGCCCTGACGGACACCCAGAAAAGTTTCAAAGAAGGCTGTGCTTTGATTCTGGTCTCCAAATCTGACACATGGCGAGGTATTTTCGTGAATCACCTGGAGAACCTTCACCAGGTCCACCGGGCAGCCCATGGACCTGAGCACGGCTCAGAGCATAGCCCTATCCACCTTATCAAACTCCATGCTCAGGTCCATGAATGTCAGGTATACTGGTTCCCCCCTGACAAATATTGATGTTGCACCCACTAAATACAAGTTCAAAACCTTGTCTCTAGTCCCCAGACCGGGGCGACAACCATATTGTATCTTTGCGAGTACCCCTGAATCAGAGATCCACTGTTCAAGCCGTTCCAGAACAGCCTGACCGAAGATTTTAAAAGAAGTATCCAACAAAGATATTGGTCTATAAGAAAGAGGGCTGCCTGGGTCACCCTTCTTAAAAATTGGGTATATTATTGCTTGTCGCCAAGAGGCTGGATAATTACAAGTTCCAAAAAGGCATTAAAACAATTAGTCAGCAATGGGGCCCACACATCCACCTCATCGTGAAAAATCAGCTGGACTGGCGCCCAGGCCAGGGGCTCGGTTGTGGAGTTGCCTATTTACTGCTACCTCTACCTCCTTTAGAGTAAGTCGCATAGTCGTGCCTCTGTCCCCCGAATATGTGGTGGGGGGATCCGCTTTATAAATGGAGTTAAAATGGTTGGACCATGCCTTTGCACTTACATTGTTCTCTTTATGGGTCCTTGTTCTTTTGTAAGGGAGCCCTTCAGCCACAAACTCCCAGAATGTTTTAGAGTCTCTTAGTTGTACGGCCTGGATGAGTTCTGCCCCAGCAAACTCTTCTAAATAATTTTTCCTTTTTGCCATGATATTTTTATACTGTGCCTGGGCACTAATTATCTCCATCCTCGTGCTATCCTTTGCATGTAAAGTTCTTTTGAAGTTATCCTGTGCTGTGCGGCATGGTTCATCGAACCAAGTCTGAGTGTTCATTCTCCTCTTTCCTTCTTAAGTCTTGCTGGAAGATATCGGACATCGACCTCCACATTTTTTGTGAGGCCAGAGAGATTGCGCTAGGGCTAGACCCATTTGAGAGATTTGTGGCGATTTCCTCTATCTTACAAACCATAGATTGTGTAGCCTTAGTGTCCATCCATTTTACTCGGCGCTTACACAATGGGTTAATTTGCTGGGGCAGATTAATATGTGCGGCCACTGTCGGGTCAACTCTTAATACCAACCTCAGCGGATGGTGATCGCTGAATAGTTTCACATCCACCTCAAACTCCTTAATTAGATACCAATCCTTTGCATATATACAAAAGTAGTCAATTGTGGATGTTACTTGGGCGCCATAAAAGGTTGGCTTGCCAGGTTGATCTACGCCGACACGCCCTTTCAGCGAGCGAATACCCCACTCTAGGAACAACTTGCTGAACTGCAATCCCCTTGCACACGTTCTTTCATCTACCATTTGAGCAGGGGCTATCCCATATGCGTAGTCTTCCCCGGGATCAATCTTCTCTGGCATTATCCCCAAGCCCATTTTGGCATTAAAATCACCACCCAAAATAAAAGTTCACCAAGGTCATTGGTCGGCCCTGGTCAGGACGTGCACTAATGCACTGTATATTCACATTTTTTGTTTCTCTAACCATTAAGGTTAAGTTTAATGAAGTCTTCAACACAATAGCCAGACCACCATAACAGCGCCCACCTTTCTTTGCTGGAACACATTTTGAAACAAAGCCATCCAAACATAAGGGGGAGAGAGCCCACGTCTCCTGAAAGAATATTGTATCATATTCCTGCAAAGCTGTGACCATCACATTCTGAGAGAGCTTAGTAGCGGCTCCTGCTATATTCCAGTATAAGAAGGACATGTCTGTGTGTATTGACACTGGATTATTACCAATCGAGTTTTGCCAGTCCTCATATCCTTTTCTGGGCCTCCCCCTATACTGGGCGACCTCCCCCAAAGCAACAGGTCAATCCAGTTCCTCAATTTCCCCCAGGACCTTATAGCGGTTTGCCAAATCTACAGCAGCCTCAGGGTTCTTTAGTACATTCAGACTCCCACCCCCCCATGGCCTCATAAACACAGATTTGAAGTTTTGATAGTATTGCAAAATGCAGATGAAAAGGGGTTTACAGGGTAAAGGGCCACTAAGGGGGGAAAAGGCACTATTTTGGGTGTGGCTTCTACAGAACCGCCACTCCAGGTTTATAGAAGTAACCACATAATCGAGCATGCTGGAGCGATCATAGAGACGACCAGACAGTCCCCCTCCACCCATTTTGATTCCTTTCCCACCCATGAAATCCTTCTAGCCATAAGAATGCCTCTGGGGTTCATCTTCATCCCCAAAAGGCGTGTGTTTATCCATTGTGCCGTTTTATTTAGGAGGGAAGTGGTAGATTCCACCACACCAGGGTCCAAACATGGTAGTCCTGTAATTTCTCCAACCAAGGGAGCGGCCTCTGGGGGTACATTGAGCACTGTTTGTTCACGAGAGAGTCCACTATCTTTTAGAATCTTGTGAGACCCCACGACAAACCACAGTGGGGCACCTATTGCCCTTCCATATGGGCCCCTCAGATGGAGGTGCACTCTGGCATACAGGGATAGGAGTTAAATGGGCAGAGACTAAAGGCTTCTGACCTACCAATCCACCGACATGTTGATTGTTAGAAGTAATTGGCAGTGGGAGAATTGATCTTTTTGCCACTGTCCCATTTACTAATGAGCCTTTTCGTTCTGTGACAAGATCTTTAATTTCCAAAATGTCTTTTTTTTAGGCCTCTTATTAGGTCATCCATAATACAGAGTGTGGTACTCAATTCGTTTTTTAGGGTGCCTATTTTATCTAGAACCGGGGCTAATTTTATATCCAACACCTCATCCAAAATGTTAGTCACTTGAGGCTGAGTTCATAGTCGTTCACACATACACAACTGAAGGAGGTTTCCGTCCTATCCCCACCAAACTTCCAATAGAGATCCCTCCATTCTCTTGGTCACCTACCATATCCCAAGGGAGACCCTCTCACAACCACCTATTTCCGTTGGATCCCTTCGTTCTATAACACTGTAATTCAAGATATTTTCAAGGCACTGCGATAGGCTTGGAGTTGAGGTATTTGGAGAGGGTAGAGGGGGCATTGTTATCACAAACTTCACTAGAGTGTAAACTGGTGACCTCAATAGCCCTTTCGTTGTGTTGAATGCGCTCTTCTATTTTGCCCACCATTTGTTTAAGATACTCATTTAGTGTAGATTGTCCTGATGGGAGCTGGGGACATTTGATCCTTTTGGACTTCGTTTTAGGAACATTGGAGCTAGCATCAGGGCCGCCCAGACCAACTAAGGTACTAGGCTTACTTATTTTTTTTTTGTTAGGCACCAGCGGTGGGGCTTTAGTCTTACGTTTGGACATATTATGGCTGAACTATCAGCAGTAGCTGCCCACTAAGGTACGTATATGATGCTCCTAGCTATTAATGCCCCACTAATAGTTTAAAGAATGATCCTAAAGTGCAGGTGCAAGAATTTCTAATTTATCAAAAAAAGAGATAAATCAGAAAAGATTATAAAACTATGAAAATGAGGTACAATAATGGAACAAATAATGTTCATGAAAAATACGAAATACAAAAGCACACATGCACAAGTTAAAAATACTAGTGTTAAAATACATCCAACCTGACAGGGGTCATAAAGAAAAGAGCCAAGCTATAATAATGCATAGGCGAAACGGGGAGGGGAGAGATATACTTGCAGCCCCCCACCTGTTAGTTTGAAGCAGTGTGCCAATAACTTAGGGGGCGCAGTGAGGACAGGGCACGCCCAACAGCTTGAGGAGCTGCCTGAGTCTGTCTCTTCCCCCCCCCTCCCACCCTCGTCCTTCAAACTGCCAATTGCAGCTGTAATCTCAGCTGGCACAGATGATGCAAATGATGCAATTAGAGAAGAAGGTGGTTACAATAAGAGCCGTTTCGCATAGGTTGAGTTAGGGGGGGGTCCAGGTTTCCAAATGTTTCCACACGGGGCCGTAAGGTCTAGAGCTTGTGTGAATACTGTGCACCATAGACAGAACCCGGCAGCACCGGGAATCCGGAGCAAGAAGGCGAAAGGGCGCCGGTTTTCTCCAGACAAATAGTTAATAGCATTAGCAGATACAAAATAGAATGGTTTTTGAACGGTGTAACTCCGTTTCTAGAACTGCTCCTCATTCAGTACGGGTTCAGGTTTTATATTGGCCTCAGTGCACACTTTCCCATATTTTCCCGCAGCTAGATGGTAAGCTCACGCAGTTGGTGTTAAAGAATACAAATTTCTTTTTCCGATTTCCACGGACTGCCGCAGACTGCCCGACTCTGCCTTGATTCCACCACGCTCTGCTACGAGCAGGGGTGTTGGTGGCAAGGCTCCTCCTCCGGGCCAAACAGTGTAGAGCGACTCCCCTGCTCTCCTGACGCGGACAGCCCGACTCTGCCTTGACTATAAAGCTTTTTATAACACACATTTGAATCCTAATTTACACATTTCATTACTGACCTTGTCGAACCATTGGGAATTTAAAAATAAGGGTATAAAAGCTAGTGTTGACCGAGTTCTTTGACTATTCATGTCAAATGAAATTGTCTCCTTTTTTCACTCCCTGGGTTCCTCCTCTCCTTTGCTATTGATTTGTTCTCAGGTGTGAAGTGGAGGGTGACTGTACAAGGGACCTGCTCAGCTTTACTTAGCTGTAATCTTCATTACTCCTAGTCCTACCTTTTCTCGTCCTAATACTTTCATCTGCTTTAGCCATCGCCCCCAACAAAAGCTCCTAAATCTGTTTTTCTTGACCCCATGTTTTCAGCAGTACAATACCCACAATGCCATAGGTACCATTGCTAATATGGACCAATTCTTACAACCATTGCAGGTCCACTTTGATAGCAACCTCTGACTGCAATAATTCCTCACTAGTCCCACCTCTGCTGCTCGTATTAATTCATCCATTTCTGTCTCCCCCTTCTATGAAAACATAACTCCACCCCTCTACAAACTAGACAACTGCTTGTACCTCCTTTTTCGTCTTCCCCTTTAATCCTTTCCTACACAAAGTCCTCAACTTTGCTACCCCACACCCTCTACTTAATTAGACCATGTTGCAACGTGTACCCAATCTTACCTCTAAACAAGCATTGCGTGGCTGCGAAGCCTTAAGGGGCACAATACAGAACTGTGCAAAGTAGCAGTAACAGTTCCCAAGGCAGGGAAATACAGGAGAAAAGAGGAAGCAGGAATCCTGCTCAAGTGTAAGACAAGATATAGACTCTAAGCTGTACTAAGGAGACATGAGTATTGAAAAGAAAAAGAACTAAATGAGTTTTACGGTCAGAGAAAAGGACTATACCAAGACAGACACCTACACATTGTTTCTAGGCAGCAGGTTAGGAGACATGACTATTAAAAAAGAAATAGAACTAAAAGGAGTGAAAGGTCTGGGAAAAGGACTATAACAAGTCAGACACATACACATAGTTTCAAGAGACCAAGAAATAGTCATCAGGGAAGCCTCTAGTAATAAACATCTTAAGAAGAGCCCGGGAGTTCAACTACAGTACTGAGATGCCAGTAGAGGATTCAGAGGTGCCTTCTAGCTCTAAGAGGAGGCATACAGGTAACAGCAGGGAAGTGGTATACAGCTGGAGAAGGGAGAGCAGAAGGTAGGAAAATAAACTAGTATTAATCTTATTCTTTCAGATTTTAGGTATTCAGCGTTCAATTGGAATTCCTATTTTGTTCACTTCCCCTTACCCGCTTCCTCCCCTGACTAACCCCCTCCTCCCCTGACTAACCTCCCCGCTACCCTGCCCCCCCCCCCCCCCGAGACTGGGCTCAGCTAAAATGTGTGGAGTCTACAGTCCTGGAGAGGTTAGTGGTGTTCCTCTTCACCCTCCACAGCATCAGAAGCTGGGACATGACACAAGATCTCCATGCGCCCATGTAGGGTGTCCTTGAGCGCCTAGTGCTCTATTACGGCAGAGAGATCGAGTAGAACCACAAGGCAGGGGTGGCAGTAGTCAAGGAGGTTGAGGGTGTTGTCGACCACCTGTATTGTTGCCGTCTCCATGCTGCGGAAGACTAAGACACTTGTTGACACGTGCGTGCTATTACAGTCGTAAACCAACAAGGATTTAAAAACGATACAATATGCGTTGCTAGGTAACCAACGTGCTAAGACGCAGTGAAAGTGAAATATTCACAGATCTAAAAGCGCTGATTGAGCAGTGACCTGAAGGAAGCAGATTCACAAGGATAAAGGATGGGATCAATGTAGAATCGACAAACAGAAAATTCCTGGACATAAAACTTCTATGTAGTTGAATGGAGGAGATAATAGACATTTTACGGGTCTGAGGAACAGTCATTCTTTAAAGATAACAGTGTCACAAGAAACTATATCATCTCAGATGATGTTGAAAATCAGAGCCTTCCCGTTGCTCGATGCGGCATCCAGGTATGATGGGTTGCTGAATATTGAGAATGGTAATCTATGCTAATGTTTGTAGGAAGGATTCAAAACCAACGCTGAACATACTGCTTACGTTTAATTATAGATCCCAGTCTGAGACTGCAAGAAATCAGAATCTGCAAGTTGTGATCTGGTGGTTTATTTTATTCACTTCACTTTTCCCTCAGAACTGTCAAGTCTGCTGCTAATGATTCGGAGGCCGCAGATAGGATAAATCCATAGTGGTTAGTGGTGTTCATCAACCTCTCTAGGACAGGCAAGCTTGACCCTTGCAGAATGAAGGACCCATGATAAGTATCCTGATTGGATCAGATCCAGAATCAAACTGTATTTCCCGTTCTGCTTGAGGACCACGTAGACGGTGGAATAAAAGCCTTGACCCAAATGACCCTGAGGAACTAAGGTGATTGTTGCCTTTTGGATAGGGGACCCAACTTCTTGGGTGATTGCTTTTCTTTTGTTCTTGCCTCGACATCTAAACCACCCATGATGTTTTTAAAATTGTATACTGTTGACAGTGGATGGTCTGATTTACCTAGGAATCCAAGGAAAGCCTTCAAGATTCACCCAAGAATCATTGTAGCCTGGCTCCACTCTTTTAGTAATACGACTTGTGTATTTTTTTTAGTGGAGAAAGGTTTCCTTGATTTAGCTGAAAATGTCTGTTTTATCCCTGTGCACCGTAAGATCACTGGTTGGATCTGGCACTAGGCTTCTTTAGGAGTTTGTCTGCCTGTTTGTCAGGGTTAAATCTTATGGATCGTTTCCTCTAAGGAATCGCTGAACAGCATTTTCCCCTCAAAAATAATCTGCATTGCTGTGATTCTTCTGGTGCCTCTTTGTGTTCCAGTCTCTCAAATGCAGATGGTGGCACCCTAAAACTACTGCTCCCACAGTCATGGCTGAGGCGTGCACACCAACATAAGCCAAGCTTGATAATAATTTTACTTGGGTTTTCATATCCTGTTGGATTGGAACACAGTCAGCCCCTTGCTCTCAATAGTTTGGTCGGGCTCTCGTAACACCGTTAATGCAGTTTTGTCTATATATGAGACATAGATGCTAGCTCAATGTCTGCCACAGTGGAAGATCTTTTGAAAACAGCCAGATTTCCTGTCCAAGAGATCCTCGACTACTTCTTCACGAACCATAGAAGATCCATGCACAAGTGTAGTGAGAATCAAGTCAATTTGTACAGTTGGTGGAAGGTGCCTGTTCAGAGCGTTTTGCTTTAACGTACCCCTTGGTATACTGAACCTATCTGAATCCATCCATTCTTTTAAGATTTCGTCCTGTGTTGCCTTAACGTGAGGGCACCACTAATTAAGTGTGTTTTAAGCTGTAGAGGAGGCGGCCTCTTACGCATTTCAGCAGTTTCCATGGAAGCCTTTTAAAGAAACCCCATGTAATTTGAAACTGGACTCCAAACTAGTGCAAGTGTTTCCATGTCTTAATATTTCCCATTGTAGCCTCCTTCAAGAGGGGCCTCTTTAGTAGTTTGTGGAGGATGAGCATGAACTTGAAGAGGATTAAGTAGGAGGAGTATGCCTTTTACACTTGCTCCTTTTTCATCAATGCTGTTTTGAAAATATGCATAACCTCTTTCTCAGACATGGCTTGACAAGAGATTTTCTTCTTACTTTCCTTACTGAGACTTGTTGGAGGAGAGGACTTGGAGGCCACTATATACATGCTTTCTTTTGGAGGAGCGCTTGCACAAGCTCATGTAACCAGCCTCTGACATGGCACTGTCACTGCAACAATTCAGTAGTTTACCCTCCATAGTTTACATAACAAACCCTCTCCATGCAAAAACCCTCTCCATGCAAAGGTTTATCCCAAATTAAGGTGGCCAATTCTCCACCTCCAAGGTGTGTGCCTTTTTAACATCTGGTGTTTGATAAAAAATAAACACCACCAGGAGCACCCTTCATCTTTGCCTCGAAGAAGGTGAGTTTCCAGCCTTAAAACCTCTGATGCAATTATCAACTGCTTGTGGTCTCGTGTGGAAGGGATGTGACCTAGCAGTTCGGCCGGACTGCCCCTTTTGGGGTAGGACCAAGCCTGATTTGCATATGGTTTTTCCCCTTCTGTAATGGCTTGGCAGGCTGAAAAACGTTGGTCTGGAGGGTTGCCCAGAGCTTTGCCCGTGGTTCTGATAAATTCAAAACCTTCCAGCCATCACCTTTCTGTTTTGCCAAAGTCACCCCGAGTGGGACTGGTATGCCCAGACGTGGGTTCCGAGTCTGCCGGGCCTAGAGACCCAAGCTACTCCTCACTGATAACGCCCAACAAGGCTTAAACATGTTTCGGGATGCTTGTGGTCTCGTGCAGAAGGGGTGTGACCTAGCAGTTCGGGCTGGACTGCCCCTTTTGGGGTAGGACCAAGCCTGATTTGCATATGGTTTTTCCCCTTCTGTAATGGCTTGGCAGGCTGAAAAACGATGGTCTGGAGGGTTGCCCAGAGCTTTGCCAGTGGTTATGATTAATTCAAAACCTCCCAGCCATCACCTTTCTGTTTTGCAATTATCAACTTCACAAGCCTGTGCCTGGGCGCAGGGTTGGATCTTTGATCTGGGTTTGATGAATAGTTGGTCTTTCACAGGGTTTATCCTTGTCGTCACCAGGATCACCTTCTTCCGCATCCCGGATCACTTAGCTCAACAGGGACTCTGCATGTTGGTCCGCACTCTTTGCATGAATGCAGATGTGTGACCCTCTGACCTTGGTTCAGAAGGTGATGTTGATGCTGCTGCAGCCTGTATCACAGCTACTCGCCTGAGGCCCTGCCTGGAATGGCAGAAAAAATGAACTATGGCATTGTGGTAAGATGGCGGTATTGTACTCTCGTTTGGAATGCCTGTGGCATGAAACAAATGTTTTGTCAGTTGAAGTGGGTACCTCTGGTATAAATAATGGGACAAGGAAGATCAGTGAGGAGGTAATAGTGAACACAGAAAATGATGGGGGTGTTAGTCCTCACACAAAGTTAGTCCTTCGATGATTTGCAGTTGGCGGAGGGCCGCCATGATGTGAGCGGACTGGAAACCCAGACGTTGAGATTCAACAGGCTGCCCCATATGCGCATTTTCAACGCCAAGTGGTGCAAGAGGGTCGAGAAGGTGATCATGATGCTCGGTCTCTGCACTCTGTTGAAGCTGTTGATACAGTAGAACTTAACCAACATTCTCGATCGAAGACAGAAAGCAAAACTAGCTATGCCCTTCAACACCGCTATTGCATTCCCAGTCATGCGTCTTCGGTAGCACCTGAAGCTGCAATGGTTACCTAGAGTCCCTCGACCTTGATGTCGAACCTCCCTAGAGATAGGGAGTCGAAGAAGGTTGATGCATCGGCAAAAAAAAGTGTTTGCCTCAGGGTGCATGGTGCTAAAAGTCTATTCCTCTTATGCTTTTGCTAAATATTCAAATATATTGTGGAACACCATCACTGAGGCGGCCAGCCACTTCCCAGTGGGGGGAGTTCAGGGACTGCTTTTTTAGATATTGTCAGAGATGTTAGAGATTGCATGCCAGGTGCTCCAGGCTAGGCTTGACGCCACAGACTGCGGGTCGTACCATGGGCACGTTGACAGTGCTGTGCAGATCTGCCTATCTTAGGGGCTCAGGGTTTTTACTGAATGTCCAGGAAAAGCTCCTTCATCTGACGTTCAATAGGGATTTCTTTGGCCCTAAAGCTGATGAGTCCCTCAATAAGTTTAAAGACTCAAAACTGACAGTGAAGTTGCTGGGACTGGGTTGCAGTAGCAACCTGCCAAGCATAGTTTCTCTTTTGGCTCTAGAGGATGAGGCTGCAGGCGGTATTCCACCTTCCTCAGGCAAGGACGCCGTAGCGTCGACAGCACCTGCATCTAAAAAGCCTTTTTGAGGCCTCCCCTCATTCATCTCCAGTTGGAGGGAGGGTCTCTGGGTTCATAGGCAAATGGACTGAGATCACTTCCAATGCCTGGGTCCTGCAATTGGTCGAGCTAGGCTATTACCTGCCATTCCTGATGCAACCCCTGGACAGATCACCACCACCCTCCCATCAGCCGGAAAAGAAACTCCCAAGAGGAACTGCAAACCCTTCTGTTGAAGGGAGAAGTAGAGGAAGTGCCAACCAGAGAGAAGTGTTGGGGTTGGAGCTCCCGGCACTTCTGTCCTATCCTGGACCTCAAGGACTTGAATAAGTTACTGAGGAAGGACACATTCAGGATGGTGATGATGTCCAGGCTCTACAGTTACAGGATTGGCTTGTGTTGCTGGATCTTCAGGACGCTGGATGTTTGTCATTGGGGACGCCCATTATCACCTCAAGGTGCTCCCCTTTGCCCTGACCTCCGCACCCAGGGTTTTTACCAGGCTGGTGGCAGTTGTGACGGCTAATCTCAGGAGGTCCAGCTTCTTCAGAGCAGGTTTTGAGGCACCCAATGGTCACATGCTCCATGCTTCACAACTTGGGCATCTCCATGAATTTACAAAAGTTGCAGGTTTCACTGGCACAAAAGGTCCAATTTATCGATGCAGCGCTGGACACTCGTGCCGTCCCGAAACACACTTTAGTCCGGACAGAAAACACAATGACCATGCATTACCTCAACAATAAAGGAGGTGTGAGGTCACTTTGACTGTGCAGGTGGGGCATGTAACTGTGGTTATGGATTCTGGAAAACAATATTTCTGTAGCTCATCTGGCAGGGATGGAGAATGGGCTGGCAGACGCTCTGACCATGAGTGACAGCTATGCCCAGAAGTTGTTGCAGATCTTCACCTGGTGGGGCATGCCAACAGTTCAACTGTTTGCAAAGAAGGACAACATGAAATGCAGACAGTTCTGCTCAAGGGAATTTCCCCCGAAGGGGGCACTAGAGAGGCACGTTCACGGTGGAGTGCGTCTTCGTCCTTCACTGTGCATTACCACTGATACAAGTCATCCCATGGGTTCTCAGAAGGTTGCAGCGATTCAGGGCTCACCTTGTCCTGAGCGCCCCGGACTGGGTGAGGAGGACGTGGTACCCAGACGTTATGGAACTGGCCATGTGCCCGCCTCTCCATCTCCTTCTGAGGCCAGACCTCTTGTCGCAGTCGAGATTTAAGGTGCTTCACCCGAACCCAGAACCACGCAATATACATGTGTTGCTATTGAGAGGCTAAGGTACGGGTATTGGGACCTGGTCAATGAGGTATTGATGGCTGAACACAGACCATCCGTAGTGTCACTGTGTCTGTGCAGGTGGAGAAAGTTTGTGGCATGGTGTAAGAAGAAAGGAGTGGACCCAATGTCCTGTCCAACTTCCTTATCAATGAGGATTTTATTGGCCTTAACCAAATCAGGCCTCCTTGTGGGCATGGTTTAGAGATACCTGGGGAATTTAGTATTTGTTTAAAAGGATGCCAGAATAAGGTTCTTTTTTCTGAATCTCGGTGGTGGCCCAGTTTCTTAAGGGTCTTGTTAACTGTGTTCCTCCTCTGCCTTTTGTTGTCCCGGATTGCGATCTGATCATGGTTTTGACTTTCTTTATGGTGGCTCTGTTTGAGCCTATACATTCCACTTCCAGCAGGCTTCTCACTTTATAGACCACATTCTTGGTGGTGATCACGTCGGCACGAAGGATCAGTGAGCTGCAGGCACTCTTCCAAGCCTCCATTTTTGAGGTTCAACAGAGAGAAGTTGTCCTTAAATGTTCACCTTAAGTTCTGGCCAAAGGTTGTGTTGGAATTCCGATTCAGTCAAAGTGTAGGCCTTCCAGTATTTTTTCCCCTCATCCAAAGGATGAGGAAAGACTCCACAGGTTAGATCTGACGAGAGGGCTTCTTCAGAAAGGATGACCAATTGTTCTTTGTTTTTTCGCAATTCAGGTTGGGGCAATCTTTTACTATCTCTTCCAATGGATAGTTTTAGTCATCTCCGAGTGCTTTCTGAATGTGGGCAAAGTGCCGTCAGGGACTGAGGCTTATTCAAGCAGATGGGTAGCAGCCTCTAGACTATCCAATGGGAGGTGCCTGTTAGCGACATTTGTCGGGAAGCAATGTGGTCCCCTCTGCATACATTTGCCGAAAATTACAGTCTGGATGTTGCCCCTGGGGCCGATTCCAATTTTGGAAGCGCAGTGCTTTGAAGCTTTTTGGTTTAACTTCAATCCATCCTCCACTGGGGGCACTGCTTTGCGAGTCAAGATGAGGAATCTGTGAGGGAGCGCAATCCACTGAAGGAGAAATTACCATAGAAAGTTCTATCTATGGATTTTCTCTCAAAGATTCCTTCTTACCCTCGCAGCTGTTAGGGTCTAGGAGTAAGAGACGGACACAAGGGTGGCATGTTGATTGGCAAAGACTTTTATTCACAAAAGAAATGGGGGCGTTTGAGGAAACCCTAACTATCCCTACTAACCCTACGACGTTGGAGGAAGTTGGGGGAGTTGGAGGAAACCCTAACTATCCCTACTAACCCTACGACGTTGGAGGAAGTTGGGGGAGTTGGAGGAAACCCTAACTATCCCTAACTCTAAGAGGGGTTTCCCTGCCTCAACAAAACTAGCGAATGAAACTGTCAGTGTCAGGATGTCTAAAATAAAGTTCACTGTCCGGTGTGCAAATCCTAACCTGTCCCTCACAAGCTAAACTGAATATAAGGTGATGGCGTAATATCTCTTGGCTGCCTCCTGCAGCCCAGCTTTCCAGTTCTCAAATAAGTGCCAACAAAAGGTGTAGACAGAAGCAAATGAAAAGTTCCAAATGATTTAGGGGGTTGTGGATCTTTTCCCCAATGTCTTTCCAGGTTTACAGAAAAAGATTCCTGAATCTTCACTGGTTACAAATTAATAATTGCCTGTAGCTGGCAGGTCTGTTTCCCCAGGAAAAACGGCCTGGATTCTTTCCCCCAAGCTGTGCTGATATCCTTGACCTCCTTTCCGCAATACTCCCACCACGGTCCACCTTCCTGAGTATTCAACAATCTCTTTCTCACTGTCTGACCTCGGTCTTACCCAGAGCCTTGGTTTACTCTCCTGCCAAGGCCTGTGTGAGCAGCTTATGTTTGCCAAGTTCAGATCTGCTTTTCCAAGTTTGGGGTGTTCGTTCCCCATGTGTGGGTCCAGACCCCCTTTTTACAGTTCTCTGCGTACCCTGGACTCAGTAAAACCAGTCTGCACTCCCGACATGGGCGGCTTACCAGGAGAAGTTCTCTTGTTTTAGTCCCAGACTCATGTTCCACTGCTCAGGCTGTTTTTGTGGCTCGCCTGACACCGCTTCAGCGTCCCAACCCTTCTGTAGGCTCACCAGTACTCGTTCTGGTGCTTTGGTTTCCTGAATCTGCTCTGGTGCTTTCTCTGTTCCAGCGGCTCCTCTCGGGCTTCTCCAGCAGGCAGACTGTGCTCCTTCAGTGTCCCGGCTCCCTCTGCCATTAGGAAGTGTCCTCTTCTTCTCCCCGCCTCGGTACAGCCTCTCCGTGAGCACACCTGCCACCGGGCTACTGTCTCGCTCCACTCTGCCTCTCCGTCTCCTACGTGTTCGCCGGCTGCTGCACTCCCAGTCCCTGCACGAGAGCAAGGCGAACACCATGTTCCATTGCTGCTTGGGTTTTTAATTAACTTTAACCAATCGGGCGTACGAAAAGACTAGACGGAGCACTTCAGTTCTCACAAGTGCTCTGCACTACTCCGTGCTTCTTCCACATCGCAGTACCAATATTCAACCAGAGTTGAACAGAGTTCTCTGACATCTTGCAAGTGTCTTTGACCTCTACTGGAGGCATGTTACAAAAGTACATTGATGTATTTAGTGAAGTGGTGAGAGAAGGTTAACGGAAATTTTGGAGGGTTAACGGCATAATGCGTTATTTCCAGATTTCCATCCGGTTTCTCAGAGGGAAACTCACTCCCCATGTGATTTGCCTGTTGAATATTACATCCATGGGAAATATCTGCTTACCGGCTCACTTTTCTTGCCCGAGGGGAAGGGGCTCCCGTATGGAAACATTGACGATGCCCTGGGATTCGTCACACAGCCTACCCCGATTGGAAGTTCATGACGTTTCATTACGGGTCTATTTTCACTCTTCTGTCTGCAGATGCAAAGAGGAAGACATTTGTATTTTTTAAATGTTCTAGTCATGAATTCACTTGGTTACCAAGATTTGTCCACGTTTTAGTGATTCGTTACTCACCAAAAAAAAAGTATTTGGTGCTATTAGTTTTTTTTTAACGTGGCCTCTTCCATTTTGTGCATATTTTACCCTCGAAGGCTGAGACCGGTGGAAAAAAGGTGGGGAACTGAGGTAAGAGGGTGTAGTGCACCCCTTTAGTATGGCGATCTACATCAAATTGGGAGTCCAGGAGTGGTGCTGCTGAACATTGACTTGAGAGACAACGTCCAGCCGCACTACGCCCCGTCGTAAAGCTTTCTGAGCAGCTGATGCCGGATGGCTATCTATCAAAATCAGGAATCTGTGGGAGAAGTCTCCATAGAAAGAACATTACTGGTCGTAATTTCTCCATCACTACATTTTCACCTGATTTATGCAGTTATTTGGTTATGGATAATTAGGCTCGGTCACTGTCCATATTTTGGATCCTTGCCATCCTTGCCCTAGAACTGGGTAAGGAGATGTGCTACAAGGAGGACAACATTTGGATCTCAGCATTCCCACTGGAGCAAATTGTGTGATCCTGATGAAAGAACTTCCTCTGCTTGCACCTCGGTTCTCTTTTCTTCCAAAATTGTGAGTACTTGGAAAGTTTCAGATGCCAACATTTAAAAACATGCGCCTTTACACTTAGGCACATATATCAAAGTGGTGAATTATCCCACGATCGTGACTGCCTGTTCTACAGTGGTTACTTATTCCATATAATATTTATAAAGTGTAAATGCCTTGGAGTTCTGAATGTATATACCAGGAATAAAAAGATATTCCTTCAATTAGAAACCAGTACTCTGTTAACCTCGCTGCTCATTGATGAGGCTGTACTTCTTTCGGAATGTGTGATCTTGTGCGATACAGGCACCATAAAGATAAATGTATGTAAATAAAAGCAGAGGGAGAAATCGGAATTCAGAAATTTTTATCAATTTCTGCAAATAAGGAATGTTTGGTGGTGGTGTCAAAAGAATGACTACGATTGCATGTGTTTCAAAGTAAAGAATGCTCCCATCTGCTTTTCCTGCTTTCTTTTAATTGATGTATCATGTTTACTTTTTTTCTGGCGATTACTGACTTTTGATTTTATATTGTTTTGATCCCATTTTTTGGTTTCGACATATTCACTTTGTATTTTTTTGTCTTTTTATTTCTTGTCTCTGTGTTGCCCTCTGCTTTTGTTCTAGGTACGAACAGGCGACATGGGCGGTTACTCTTCCACCACAGAATTCATGAAATGTGTGATTGACAATCTGCATCAGCTCTCCAAATAATTCCACTGCAAGACCGCTCCAAACAATAGCATTCTGAGGCTGGTTCTTCCCACACTCCACTCAGAGTTCCAGTGAATTGATGTTTCTACCTGCATTATGATTTCATCTTGCTAGAGCTACTGGTCCAACACAAGATATGTTCTATGTGTTTATTATACCAAAGGGCATAGGTGTTGCTGCTGATCTAGCCTGCTGATTTTCTAACTTATGGTTGATGTGTTGGTTGTTCATTTGTTAGTGCTGTGCTGATGTAGTCGCCTTACTTTGTTCTGATTGGATGGTATGTTGATGTTTCTGTGCTCCTATGGATTTAGTCTCTGTATTTCTTTCCCACTGGTGTATGATGTGTTGCTTTACTCCTCGATGTATTGCTATTGATGCCTAGATTTCGGACCGTTCTTCAGCACTGATTTAATCACCTTACTTTTTACTCGATGGGGCTTATTTTGGTGGCTTTCTTATTGGTTCAGGTTTTGGCATCTGACCTTTTGCTGTTTTTGTTTGGCACGATTTAGTCTCTTGCTTTTATGTTTGGTGCGTTGTATGGTCTAAAATGCAGTGGTTATAGACATAGCCTCAAGGCTTGACTTTTTTGGTTGATGTTTTCAGGCCATCTATGGTAAATGCTAACGCTGTGTCCTGCAGTTAAACGTTTTGCAGCTGGAAAGCTGTGGATGAATTGCATTGATTTTTTGATATCACTTTTCAAGCTAGGGACTTTGTGGCAATGCTGTGTTTCTTTGAAAAAATGTTAGCCAAAGTTATTGATATACTTCCTGCAAGGCATTCCGCATGAGTTGCATTGCTCTCTTAATCTGACACATATTTATGGAATGCTCAGAGCTTTATACGCATCGGTAGTGAGCGGCGCATGCATTTGTACTCTGGCGCAGGCATTTCCACAATATAGCACTCCACTTCTGATCTCCTTGCCAGGAACCAACAAACAGAGATCCACTCTCAGCTGATTTGGAAACCTGAGCTAGAATCGCTCCAAACTTGACTTTTATATTTATTTAAGTTTTTGTACTATTTAATAAATATTCTACACTGTTCACTTTATGCTGTTTTCCAGAGGTGTCCTTTTTCAATTGTGACGAGTATGGTTTGGTTCCGTTCACAGGCTGTAAGGGTGCAGTAGTAAGACTCTGACATGGAGGGGTCATAGTGGTTGGCATAAACTTTTATTATATATGAAAATGAAAAGAAAAGCCTATCTTAACCTAACTCTAAGAGGGGTTTCCCTGCCTCAACCAAAGTAACTGTCACCATCAGGATGTCAAAAGCAAAATGTCCTCTAGGTGGGGGGGAATGTCTTCCTAACCCAGCCTTCCTTAGGCTTCTGGTGCAGTATGTCAACTTCTTCAGGCTTGCAACCCAGTTCAACAATTAATAGTAAAATATCTCAGTTCCCTGTTTGGCCCTTCTTCTCTGTGTCTGGGGTCCCTGCCCCTTGGATTAGCAAGCCTGGTTCTTTTTTACCAGGCATTATGACTAGGAGGAGGAGTATGGATATGTCCCCGAACTGTGGTGGGTTCATGACCCTGGCTGGCAGACCTGGTTTCCTCATATCCGGTACGGTGACGAAGAAGAGTGGCTTGGATGCTCCTCCAAGTTGTGGTGGGTGCCTGACCATGGTTGGCAGACCTGGTTTCCTCCTTCCTCCGGTCTCCTGGTTTCAAACACAGACTTGGTCACTCAACTGCCAAGCTATGTGTTCCTGTGTATTGTTCTCACAGTATGGTCTCTTGATATTGTGCATTTGTAAGGTGCTTATACATCAAGTAAATTGTGTTACAAGTCACATGTAGACTTGGTTTACTCCCCTGCCAAGTACTGTCTTCAGATATATTGCTCTCACAGTTCTCTTTATGGTTTGTCTTGTGACAGTGCTGGGTCACCTTCCCTCCAAGGACTACCACGAAGAAAAGTATGCCTTCTTAGCACTTGATATCTCTCAGAAGGGTCCCAGACCCCGTTTGCCTTGTCTATATATCTTGGTAAACTGTCCTTTAGGATCCCATGGGGCCTGTCTTCTGTCCCCCACTTTTCAGTCATTATGCTTTTCAAGGTGGTGTGCTTTGGCAACTTGAAGCGTATCTTGTGCTAGATGGAATTACCAATAATAATCACGGGACAGACTTAAGGAATATAGCAAAATACTGATGATGGCACACCCACAAGTAAGCGTGATTATACAGAGACTTTATACCTCATTCTGTGCCATTTATGATGTCATCCTACGTGGCAAATAATAAAACCTATCAAGGGATAGGTTAAGGGTACATATCTACTTAAAGAACATGTAAGGATTAGTGTTTCATTGGCCACCCCCTTATCTGTGGGGCACGCCTTGAACTACCTCTAAATGCATACAGTACTGAATATAACGGACGTAATAGCAGTGGATAGGTCCATGCAACATTGTATATTAGGTTGTTCACTAGACCCACTGATTGGTTGGCACTCCCGCCCAACCTTGGACTTTCGGATGGTTACAGCATGTGCACGAAACAAAACCTAGGTGCTTTGAATCCCGTCAAACTACTCCCTGCATTTCCAATTAATCCATCATCTCTCATCAGTTCGACCATAAGCCAAAGTCTTCTGTTTGTAGTTGACCTTGCAGCCTGCTCACTGTTCTGGAGCATTCAAGGGTGTGCGAGCACATCACTATCTTCGTCTGTGTCTTAATGAATAGCCCTTGTTTTCGACTTCTGAATCATGTGTTAGGAGACCACAAAATTGTCAATTTCCACCTTCTATTTACTGCTTTTTGATTAAATTACGCTGGGTGTTGTTACTCCTCTTACCCTCTAGAGACTTGCTCACTCTATCTCCTATGAGCTTTATACACTTTAATTTGTCCAATACTTGGCTATTGCAAATGTTTTCATCTTTGTTAATATGAGAACAATGTGTCCTTCGTTCAGAGCTTAGCCTTGGTTAACTCCCCTTGTGCCTTGCAATTATTCCTTTAAATAATATCCTTGATACTAGGCCATCATTGCCTCATGTTTGTATTGCACACGAAGCTCTTCGACATCTCCTGATTCTGCAGCCTTAGTCTGTTTCGGAGGTAGCTTGACTGAATCTGACACAAGCCGACTGTCCATTTTCCTACCATGGCTGTCCTTGCTACGTTATATATACCTTGTTAGCAAGCTTCCATTTGTCTTCTGGCGTTACTCCATATTTACAATTATTGGTCAATAAGTAACTTCTTCTTTGTATTTCATGATTACTTCATCTTTGGGTACATATTTCTCTTAGTGCTTCAGTTACATTATCACTTCTTAGGTTTTTAATATCGTTTCCATATAACTTCATATATCTCCTTTATGAAATCACTCTGCCCTCGTCAGATTTCACTTAATGTTCCATAATGTCCATTGGTGTGTGCTGACATGCGTCTACGTGATATCCTTCCACTTGCTCAGTGCGAGGGTACATTCTATATGGTTGTTGGAGTACATAGCATCTCTCATACACTCTATGCGATACAGGGACATAAGATGGGGTCCCACTTATAGCTCTTCTCCTGCTGTTTCAATACAATGGTGGTGAGGGGGTGGGAACAAGTGGCAAAGCCTCCAGCTGCTCCTCTACAATTTCCTTCACCCTCTGGGGACCCCCAACCACAGGCTCAGCCACCCAGTTACTTCCAGGGTCTTGGCTGAAGCCCTCCGGTTGATTGCATGCTTCCACATGTTCTTTTCTGCTTTGCCGGTACTCTCAGTGGCTCCATGCCTCTTTCGGCGTCACCCTCTTCGCCGGACCGTGTGTTCCTGTTGGGCTGCGCTGCTCGCACTTCCACAGCCAGCCTCTTGGTTTATTTAGCGGTTCCGGTGGAGACCACACCTTCAGCATCTCTGCACCTGCTCTTGCCGTACTTCTGTGTGAGCCTCGGTCCCTGTTGAGGTTCCTCTCTGGAGCATCTGACAGTGGGGTAGGTCCGTTGTCAGTCTTTATGCTACTAACCAGTAAGCTCTGTGACTTTTCAGACCAGACCTTTCAGATGGATTCCATTTCTGAGCGGCTCCTTCTCTCTTCCTCGCCACAGTTTTTCTTCAGATCTTCATTGTGCTCATCCCCATTCTTCCTTGTCTCAGTTCTCCCTAATTTTTGCATACTACAGAAGTGCATAGGATAGGAGGGTAGGGGAGAGGTGGCGAAAGAGAGATGTGGGTACAGAGTGCATAGCGCATTTTCCCACTATGGTCACTGGTCCCATGGGGGTTTCCCCTCCCATGAGATCTACCCGCTCAGTACCACCCTTAGGGGGTCTATCAGGTAATGGCCTCATAGGAAGGGGCTCCTTCTATGGAGGCAGTGACGACATCCTGGGATTCCTCACAAGGCCTTGCAGATTCTTTACATTCCAGCTACACCTGCATGTCGAGTAACTTAGTTTACCTTTGAACTTAATAGAAAAGCACTTGCTCCATGGCAACGGGTGACCAAAAAATGTACCAGTGCTTTCTGTAAAATGGTAAATGGTAGCATAAGTCCACTTCATGTTTGGCAGACTGCTGACACTCAGAGTCCAGCGACACACAGTGAAACTTTATTTTGACATTTACTGCAGATTCTTTGCAATCTTAGTACCTTGTAAATGGTACTTGACTTTCATAGAAATTCCTTATCTATGCAAGTAGGCAAATAGATTGTGCAAGATTTGCATTTAGTCTGCTTACACATTTTGTTGAGAAGTTGTGCCCATCATGCACGTTGCTATGTTTCGCACAGCAGCACTCCACGTCATACTTTTTGCTTTTTTCCGATTGCAATCTCCCTTTGGTTTCTTTCTTGCCTTCTCTCTGTCTTCAGTTTCCTTTTTTGGTCTCGTTTTTCCTCACTTCAGTCGTCTTATCTTCTTTCCTGCCCCTTTTTCACTGCACATCTGTTCTCCTGATATTTCCCTTTTCCTCCCTTATCCTTGCTCTTGTCCTTCTTTTGTTTCATTGTTGCTTCTTTTCTGGTTGATTTCAATATCTTTTCTTTCCACTCTCCCTTCGCTTGTGTATATCTTCCCTCACCTTTTCTGAGCTAATAATTACTCTACCTTTTTATATTCATACCTTTTTAATCAATTTCTTCCGTTTCAATATGTTGCAGGTTTTTATTATTTTTTACAAAATACTTGTCACCTTATAAAAAGCAGTTAATGTTTTTGTTAGGTCTCACAGAGATCCAGTGGTTGTACATAGGATTGCTGGATGTTTTTCCCAGGGGGTTGTAGGATTGGTGGATTGGCTTAGTTCAGTCAGGTAGTGATGTGGCCCTAATGTGGTGATTGGAGAATTGGAGGGGAGTGAGGTCAGAGTGCTCTATTAACTATCAATATACAGGAAAATTGACTGTTCCAATCTACGATGGGGGGAAAGATGGCCAGAGCTGACCGGTTGGAGTTTAGACATGTTGGAATGTAATCCACATTCTAAACGGCCTTTCATCTGAGGTTTTCCAGCTAGCAGGTCCTGTTTCAAGGGCTCCTTCCTAAGGGCCTGCTACATGATTTCTGATGCTGTTTTTGTTCAGGAAGAGATTCTCCAGTTGAAATCAGGTCGGAGTCGGACAGTAGCAGTAAGACGGTGGGGCGCAGCAGATCAGTAGTTTAAGTCCCCACATTACTACCTAACTGAACAAACCCAATTTTACAATCCCTCAGAAAAACACGGCCCCATCTTTTGTGCAAGCATCAAATCCCTGGGGAAACGTGACCGTTTTTTCTTATTCGATAGTTGATGTCACGGATGAGAAATTGAATTTCTGCTGCAGAATCTGAGCAGGTTGACACTAAAAGTGCTGGCAAATTGCAGGTGTGGCTTCAAGGTAGTCTGCCACCTTCTCTGAGATTGCGGAGCATCTATGCATGTCCTCCTAACTCCATGTTGACTGAGGGAACCTTCCAAGATGACTGCAGATCTTTCGAAATCAGTGAAAGGTACTTGGGACTTTGATCCTTCATTAGAAATGTAACTACTGGGTTTGCTGCTGTTTTTCAAAATAGAAATAAATCTACCCAAGTATATGTTACTTTCTGTGCTGGTTTATGAACCGAATTCGCCAGCATTGGATGTTTTATAGATTCACATGTTATTGAATATACCCCATCATCAGGAAGGGAATCCTTGGTGCGTGTCAGCCTTGAGGACTGGTAATGGGATGACTGGAGGAGCCCCAGAAGAAAATTCACTCCTACCGTCATGCAAAACCCTCCCGCTCCGATTTTGCTAGCACAAATGGCGTGGCTATTCCCAGAAGTCATGAGTGCTACATGACACACCGCTTTTCATAGAACAAACAGCTGGGCACTTGAGCTTCAGGGGAACACACAACAAGCAGCTTGAAAACCCAAATAGCACTACTTGCCTGCTGCTGTGATGTACCTAGCCTGGATCCTAGGTCCGGATTAATGAAAATCCTGGGTAAGAGGGGACTTCCTTTGGAATAGTAAATTGACAAAAAACTAAAAGGAGCAACTAATAACTAAGAAACCTAAATACCTTAAAGGTTTTAGACGAGGCTCAGTTCCAGAGTCATGTAGTAACAAGACCCTAAGAATGGATCAGCAAGGTTAAGAAACGTGAGTACAGGTAAGAGAGAACCTGTTAGACCGGCTACCTCCCTTTTATGGTGTTTCCAAACTGCTTCTTGGACCGTTGCGCACCGTGGGGGGCCAGAGGAAATGACCTCGTAATGTTGCTAGCCACACTGACCCAGGAACAGTACTCTGCCGGCTGCAGGGAAATGAGGTAGAGCTGAGGACTGCAGACTCCTCAGGCCCTGAATCTGCAGGGCAAACAGTGAGGTCTGCGATCGACAAACAGAAACCCCATTCATCGTAGTGGATCAAAAATCCTAACAGTGTGTTTGTGTATATGTAAATAGCGGTCTGCTTTGTAAAGACAATGACCTGATTTCACTTTACTGATCTATCAGAGTCCTGCTGGGTCCATCTGCCCTGCAGCCAATCAGCGCCCTCCCCCCAGCTCCTGCCATGCAGTCCATCTTCAGATTTCTTACCACGCATTCAGAGTTGGGATTCCTCTTTAGAGTGCTAACTTCTTTTCGAAAATATATCAAAAATCCTTACCCTACAACTTCATGTTACATCTCTCCCTCTAGACATAGATAAGTGCTTTCATATTGAGGAGTTTGGGAGGAGAGGCTTTGGCGCTGAGTGAAATATTCCCAGAGAGAGGATTATTAAAAGGATTCCCCTCTGTCAGGGGTCAGAGCAAGTAATGATGCAGCTAGATCTTGCTTAGTCAGGGGAGCTGTGCTACTGCTGTGAGCATGCCTGAAAAGAAAATAATGGAAGCTGAGTGCTTTCCCCTGAACTATGAATTCAGCGATCTGGGTTTCTAGTTTCACAAGATGGAGGATTCAGAGTTCACCCAGAGCAAGATGGAGGGCTAGATCAACAGAATTCGTATAAAGAATGTTCAGGGCAGGTTATGAATAAAGACCGTACTCAACTGCCTTTTAGCAACTTTCATCTTGAAGGTAGGACGTGTTCTGTCTGTGATGTCTCCTCACTAGGAGGCCTAGTAAAAAAATAAGAAGCCTTGGAAACTGAACACTAACATTTTTGGATTTCATGATGAATACTGGTTGGAGTGCAGAGCTATTTGTTGTTCATTCAGCAAAGAGAGCAAGGAATCCTGAAATATATTTGCTAAAGGCTAGCCAGTAGTTAGCACTACAATTAAAAGAGAGCTAAGGGGAGCGTTTCTCTAGATTGTAAGGAGTAATATAAAGAGGCGCCTTCGTCAAAGTAAATTCAAATCATGTGAAAAAGCAGGGAAGTCTTGTAAATGGTTTGATAAGAACTTGCCTTTGACGTGTAAAGCGCAACTTTCCTCGTCTAGCTTCTTGTTGCTTTGGGCTTGAAGGCAAGTCCTTCTGTATGCACACTCCAGAGTAAATACAACCCGCTAGGGAAATAAGCCAAGAGATAGCTTTTGCAAGAATAACAAGGTTTCTCCAGCATTGGATCTTTCATGGATTCACATGCTTGAATATTCCCCGTCGTCAGGCTGGGAACCTCGGTCCTTTTTAAAATAGCATTTTCCCTTGGAAAACTTTGACATGTTGCATCCGATCAACGTCTTTTTGGGTGCTTAGCCACCACCCAATAGGACGTAGGGTATAAATGGCCCCGCCCCTGTGGCTTCCCTTCAGATTTCAACCGTCTCCAAAGTGTCAGGATCACCTTGTGCTCGTTTTGACTCTACACGTATTGGTGTGTTGTTTTTTCCCAATGTCTTCGGGAAAAGCTTTGTTTCGGCCCTGCGCGACTTGTGGGCTGAAGGTGTATGAAGGGGATGGGCACATGGATTTCCTCTATTGCCTCTACCCTCATCACTCCTTTGATATCTGTAAAGGCTTCTCTCAGAAAACGCTAAAGGACCGCAATCGGTGGTTGGTGTGTTGGCTAAACCAAGGTACCTACCCTTCATCTGAGGTGGGATCGGTTCATAGCCTGGCGTCTGAGAGACCTGCTCCAACAGTTCCTCGCCGGTCGGTGTTGGCGGAACAACCGGCTAAGAAGTCTCGGCCTTCCGGTGCAGAGAAGAGTGGTCGCCCCTCTTCGAGCAAACACCTGACGAAAGGGGCTCCTTCGTCTTCCAAGCATGGTCATTCGGACCAGTCCCGTAGGCCAGAGGGAAGGCCTGAAAAAACGTCATCGGTGAAGGACTCTTCGAAATGCTCCTCTTCAGGAGACCATCGTAGGTCATCCTCCAGTAGAGAGTCGTTGAAGCATCGATCCAGTCGGACCAAACGGGGGGGATCGCCTGAAAAAACTATGCCACAAGTGTCGGCGCCACTGACGGGATTCCCGTCGACGGTTTCACTGCCAGCTACAGTGTCTGCCTCCATGATTGTCTTCGGCTCCGTTGGCTACGGTCGAAGAAGGCCCGAGGTTTTTGTCGTCGACGGACAACTTGCTCCCTATGGGTGGGGCGTGGCAGCCTTCAGCGTTTGACGCCCTTCTACCGGACACTCTGCTACCGCAGGAGGCGGCCCTTTCGGTGTCGGTGGAGGATGAATGAGAGCCAGTGGTGAACCCAACGGTCCTCGGCTTACAGTGTGTTGGCCCTTCGACGGCGGGAGTAGAGTCTGGTCCATCCACGTATCCTCTGGTGAACCTGCAGTCGATGCTGTTCTCCAAGTCCCATCTACACTGTTGAGTCAGCTAGATTCCAGATTGCCTCCTCTAGGTGCGCCCCCGGTGGCCCCTATCGTCGACGCGGCAGGGGTCCCTGCGCGTTAAACATCTGCAGCTGAGATGCCGAAATCCCGGCCGATGAGCAAAGAGCCTCCTCGTTCCCATCCAGAAGAGGGTGAGCTACCAGACTCTGATTCGGACTGTAGGCCTAGAGATTCTATCTCTAATGTCTCTGCGTCGCCGTCGAGAGACCCGACCTGGAAGTCTGATGTGGAAGTGGAAATAGCTCGTAGTCCAGCAACAACCGTCTCCTCCGAATGACGTGGGGGCATTCCATGCCATGATGTCAAAGGCCTGTATTGAATTTGGTCTGACCCCAAAAGAAGAACGGAAGGAATGTTTCTTATTTGACCACATGGGCGAGAGAAGGAAGCCAGGTTTCTCTGTTCCAATCCTGGACCATGTCTGGCAGGAAGGCCTACGCACCATGAGCCATCCCTTCTCAGAACCAGCAGTCAAAGGAAGGCTAGAGAAGAAATGTAAGGCCCCGAACTCTACGCCAAAGTGCTTGGTCTCACAACCCACCCCTGAATCAGTGGTGTCGGCGGAGGCTAGCCGGAAAGCCAGAACCCAGCACAAGTGCACTACACTTCCTGACAGTGACGCTAGAAGACAGGATGACTTCGGAAAAAAGGTTTTAACAGTGGGGGCGACGACGGTAAAGGCTGCCAACTCGTTGGCGATCATGGCTCGCTACGATCGCGAGATGTGGCATCGGCTGGCCCCTCTGGCTCCTACCTGAGGAACACCGGAAAGCTGCCATGCTGCTGGTACGTGAAGGTGAGGAGGCGTCGAATCACAGCATTAACATCTCTGTGGATTAAGCAGAATCTGGTATCAAGCCGATTAATAATGGTGTAGTACTACGTCGGCAAGCCTAGCTGAAGTGCATGGATTTTAGGCCAAAGGTTCATTACAAGGTTTTGGACATGCCCTGTGAGGGGGAACAATTGTTTGGATTAAAAATCGACGAGGCCCTCAAGGGCATGAAGGAGGACTCCGACACTGCAAAATTATTGGGGGCTTACGTGGAGCGTCGGGAAACACCCGACTTGCTTCTTCCAGAGACCGGGGTTACGGCCGGTCTGGAAACGCCTCACAAGGGTACAGACGGGCAGTGCAATCATCGCGAAAAGGTCGAGATTTTCAGGCATCCAAAAGGAGAGGGGGACAGGCCTCTTCCTCCAAAGGTAGATAAACAAAATCACAACAATGACTGTCTTCCGAGAAATGTGTTGAGGTGCAGAGTGGCACTACACGTTGACAAATAGAACAAAATTACATCAGACCGCTGGGTATTGGACACGATACGGTTGGGCCACCCTCTGGAATTCAAAGGCTCACCGGTTCCCATTCCTCCCGTGTATTCTGTGCAACCTCATATTCACATCTTACAGCAGGAGGATGTGCGTATGCTACAGAAAGGGGCTATAGAATTGGTTCCAGTGGCCGAAAGAGGCCAGGGAGTTTACTCCCATTACTTCGTGGTGAAGAAACCCATCGGCAAGTGGAGACCCATTCTGGACCTTCGGGCGCTGAATAAGACTCTGCAACGCCTGAAGTTCAAGATGCTCACACTTCAAGAAGTCATTCGGTCGGTGCAGCAGATTAACAAGACGCATATTTCCACATACCCATGCATGGACGCCACCGAAGATTCCTGTGATTTGTAGTAGGTCAGGATCATTATCAGTTCCGAGTGCTCCCGTTTGGTCTGAAAATGTCCCCCAGGACGTTTACAAAATGTTTGGCGCCGGTGGCGCCGACGGTAAGGTCATCACGTCTACCCTTACCTGGACGACTGGCTGGTGCGAGGCTCGTCTCCGGAGGCAACGCAGGCAATCCTCAACGCTACCATGCAGCTGTGCAACGACTAGCCTTCGCCGTCAACTTTGAGAATTCATATCTGTCTCCCTCCAGGAACTTGGTTTTTCTGGGCGCAGAATTTCAAACTCAACTAGGCCTGGTGAAGCCCTCTGTCGAGAGAATTCAAAAGCTCAAGCAAAAAGCAGCAGAGTGGAAGGTCGGGACAAGAGTGTCGGTCAGAACATACATGTCACTATTGGGGGCCATGGCGTCCTGCGTTTCTTTGAAGAACTGTCGTCTCTTTGTGAGGCCAGTGCAGGTGTTCCTTGCAGACCGGTGGGCTCAAAGTAGTGGATTGTGGTCCGACAAGGTGATGGTCAACAGCGACTTAGTGGACGCTCTTCGATGGTGGCAGCTCTCGGACAATCTGGATCGAGGTGTGCCATTGCTGGAACCGGAGTTTCAGGCTACTATTGTGATGGATGCCTCTCAGACAGGGTGGGGAGCTTCTGGTTTCAAGGTCTGTGATCTCGGGTGGAATCGAGTCTTCACATCAATGTGCTAGAGCTAAGAACGGTTCATTGGGCCCTGAAATCGTTTCTGCTACTCATACGCAGCTCCGTGGTGAGGGTGTTGACAGACAATACCACCACAATGTTTTACCTCCGGAAGCAGGGGGGGCACTCATTCCAGGGTGCTCTCGAAAGAGGCTCAGGAACTTGGGCATTGGGCCCTGTTACACAACATCCGTATGGGAGCGTGGACTCGCTCAGCAGAGAAGTCAACCAACTCCACGAATGTCAGCTGAAGGAACAACAGGTGTCGACTATCTTCCGAAAATGGGGTCGTCCTTCGTTGGATCTCTTCGCCATGCGGGAGAACAAGAAGTGCAAGGAGTTTGCCAGCAGGTGGCCTCAGCCCGGGTCTCTGGGGGATGCGTTCTCTTTCCCGTGGACAGACCGGTTCGCTTGCGAATTTGCTCCATTTCCGCTCATTCGACGGACACTCCAGTGGATTTGAAAATACCCATGCTGTGTGGTTCTCGGACCTGTTCCATCTATCCGTAGCGAAACCGATTTGGTTGCAAGTGACACCGGATCTTCTTTCTCAGGACAAGGGCACTGTCTGGCACCACGATCCAGGGTCTCTCAGCCTGGCGGCTTGGCTCCTGATTTCTCAGAGTTTGGCCCGCTGAACATTTCTGGTGACTGTCGCCGCATTTTGGAGGCAGCTAGAGCTCCGTCCAAGAATGTCTCCTATGCATGCACATGGAAAAGGTTCTGTGGGTGGTGTAAGGGCAAGCCTGGGATGGACCCTTTTGAACATTTCACCGGAGCAAATTCTACTCTCTTTGTTGCACTTGGCAAATAAAGGTTTGGCGTTCTCTGCCATAAAAGTGCACCTGGCGGCAATTTCTAGATTCACTTGGTAGCGGCATGCTACGCCTCCGTTTAGTGATCATCTTGTCAAACATTTTCTGAAGGGATTATTTCGGACCTTTCTTCCAGTCAAATTCCCTGCGCGGTGGAGCCTTAATGTGGTTCTGTCGGGTCTGATGAGGCCCCTGTTTGAACCTATGTTGTCGACGCCCCTGCAGTTCTTGCCTTGGAAGGTGGCGTTTTTAGTGGCCATTTCTTCAGCAAGGAGAATATCTGAGTTGCAAGCTCTGGTGGTGGATCCTCCGTACTTACGTTTCTTCAAGGACAAGGTGGTGTTGGCCCCTAACCCGCACTTTATCCCAAATGTGCCAACCACTTTTCATAAACGTTCTTCCATCGTGCTGCCATCATTCTTTGCTTCCGCTTCCACGTCGGCGGAGAAAGCGCTACATATGCTACATATGCTGGATGTGAAAAGAGCTTTGAAATTTTATCTGAGTCGTACTCAGGAGTTCAGACTTTCAAAACAACTGTTTGTGGCTTATGGACCCTCCGTCAAGGGACGGGCAATCTCCAAGCAAGGACTATCTCACTGGGTGTCATCTGCTATCTTCTTCTGTCTAAGGCGGGAAAGCCTTTGGAGAGGCGTCCGAGGGCACACTCGACGAGCTCCACGGCTCCGTCAGTGGCATTATGGTCGGGGATTCCGCTGGTGGACATTATCCAGGCGGCCTCCTGGTCGGTGCTGCATACCTTTTACTCGGCATTACTGCCTGGAACAGCAGTATGGTGTGTATTTACAAGTGCGACGTGCAGCCCCACAGCTTCTGGGTATCTATTTGAATGTTATCACTGCTGGTTTTGGTTGTTGGTTTCATGTATGTGACTCTATGATATATTGGTTTGCATTGCACTCTGCTATGTAATCTATTAAAAACATGTGAATCCATGAAAGATCCAATGCTGGAGAAGGGAGTAGTTTCTTACCTGTAACTCCATTTCTCCAGCGTTTGGTATCTTTCATGGATTCACATGCGCCCGCCGACCTCCCCTGAATGCAAACCTGGTTTGGTTCCTCTACTTTGGAGGTTAAAATCTGAAGGGAAGCCGCAGGGGCGGGTCTATTTATACCCTACGTCCTATTGCGTGGTGGCTAAACACCCAAAAAGATGTTGATAGGACAGAAAAGTGTCGAAGTTTTCCAAGGGAAAACGCTATTTTATAAAGGACTGAAGTTCTCAGCCTGACGGCAGGGAATATTCAAAGCATGTGAATCCATGAAAGATACCAACGCTGGAGAAATGGAGTTACAGGTAAGAAACTACTCCCTTACTCGTACATAATACAAGTGCCAGCAAAGAACTCGCTGTTCGAGCGCACTGTGGCCTTACATTAGCAAATATGAGTTTATAAACATAAAAAATGTCATTCATATACAGGACATTTTGGTTCGACTGATTGGAGACACCCTACACATGGACCTGCTCCATAGGGGATGTCAGGTGGTAATTGGTTGGTTCTTCCCAGTTGATCTTGATGCATGCGAGTCTGCTGGGCTCATCCTCGCGGTGATGGTCAGGGCATGCGTAAACTACAAAGGGTCTTATCTAAACTAAAAAACTAAAACGGACTATTCATTCATTATGGCAGGCACCTGGGCGGCACAGGAAAGGGGGGAGAATAATATACAGTTGTGCTGACCCTCACATTCAGGGCTTCATTGATAACCACAGTTCTTGCACCCAGTGTTTCCCCCCGGGAGGGGCGAATTGATCTTTGATTTACCCTTCCTAGTGCCTCATGTTAGAGGAAACGTGGGTTGCTGCTAGAGAGAAATACAGTCATGTCGGCTTTAGATCTGTGGTGTGCACTTTATGGGGTTGGGACCTAGGGGTCGGGTTGGCGATATGCGGCCGGTTCCGGCCTGGCTGGTTGGGGGTTAGAGACCCGATGGCAGGTTAGTGGAGATGAATGGGCACAGTGCGGAGCCTGTTGCTGTCTCATGCTGGGTGCATTCCTGGAGACGATACTAAATATTCGCAACACTGAAGGGACAAGGAGGAGATGGACTTCTGTGGGAACAAGGCTTGAGCAGAGGCAGCATGTTTTGTGCAGGAATCTGGCTCTGTGACTTGGGAACACGGACAGCGTGAGTCTGTGTCCTGTCCCGTTTGGGCCTAACACAAGAGTCGTGGAGTGTGGGCATTTCTAGTGCTTAGGACCTACTTCTATGCGCTACAGGGTCTTCAAATGGTGCCTAGTGATGTCTGATTTCCCCCCCTTGTAGGTTACATTGCCTCATATGGTATTTTTCTTATTTAGAAGCGCCTAAGGTGATGGGATAGGCCCATCTCTATCCCAACACTACCTACCAGGTGTGACGAAAACCTCTGCCCGAGGTGTTTTTGTCCAGAAGCCTGCTGACAGTGAATTCAGATTTTCCACACATGCATTACAGAAAGCCATAGTAAAGACGCAGTGGCGCGAGTGTTTATGCTTTGACTCAACTTTACTTCTCCAGCAGCATCATTAAACAATAACAGCAAACATAACAAATGCTAAAAAAAAAACTACAAACTCTATAGGTTTTGAGTCTTTGAAGTCCTTCATATTATTGGTCCTACCAATCATGTGATCTTAATCAACCAATAGTCTCTGTCCATCCCTGTAAATCCTGTCCACCATCTTAACAATTCCTCTTTCTTTCGCTGGTCCTTTCCTACTGTAGCGCCCCAACCGGTAAATGCTGTAGAACTGTCTTCTCCAAGATATTCATGAACCCGTCGGCTTGCTCTCCGTCATGGACCCTGCAGCATAAAATATATTTCAGACTTCCGGTCTAATACGGTGGGCAATCGTCATACATATAACCCAAATGCATAATCCTTCGCCTCTGTGTCTTCAATAGAATTATGAAGTTCTGTAACGTATGTGTGGAAAATGTGAATTATATGTCCAGAAAGAGGCTAGAAATATGCTTGTTGAAAGTTTACTTACCAGCAACGTTGCCACTTTTTCTGCTGGCTTCAAATAAAATGTTTTGAAGGTTTACTCGTTTGACCAGTCTGCTGTCATTATAATGTCCACCAGTCTGGCTCCTGCATGAAAAGCCTTTGAGGCCATCGCCTCTCACTGAATTGGCCCTGTAACAATCTGTATCGACGCCCCCACTTGGGCCATAACCCATCTGATCCATCTTGCTAGTGTAGTTGAAGCCCTGAAGGGATTCCTTAAGGCAATGAGTAAGTGCATTACCCCTGTGGGTCGTAACTCTAGTCATTGACTTGGATGCTGAAATGCATCTAACTGGACATAACTCAGGGTGTTCTGGGAATGCCTCATATGAAAAAAGATTTCAAACGTTTTTGTTCTTCTCATGATGTGAAAAGTTATTCCCTGCAGGGACAAAGCTTTCCTATTGACCTCTAACTCTCTCACATCCGAAACCCTTTTACATGACAATAAACATAAAAGCATAGCCACTTGGCTGATAATGCCTTTCTCGTTAGATCACTGTTGTCTGACCATGATGTGAACATTCTTAGGACCTTATCTACGTCCCACACCTGGTCATATCTCTCCCTCGCAGTTCTGATTAGTCGAACTCCCTTCAGAAGTCTACCTATTAATGGGTGCTCTCCCACTGATAGCCCTTCTATCTTTGGGTGACCCACTGAGATTGCTTAGCGTGCTGTGTTAATTGTCCTATGCGCTTTGCCCCGAGATGCTAGTTGTGCCAGGAAATTGGCCATCTGTTCCAGTGGAATTAACGTTCCTTTCGATGCACCAATTATGCCAGGTTGACCAAGCAGATCTGTATGCTTTCCTGGTTGCTGGTGCCCTGGATTCCTCATTCTGTTCAGCATCATCCGATAGTCCTGGACTGGACCAGGATCCCCTGAAATTGCCCATGCAATGTAGCAGAGGTTGCCTGTCTTCACCGTTGGTGTCCTCCCCCTGAGGGGTTGCTTACTATTAGCTCGAACCTCGGTAGAGCTATCGGATTGTTGTGGGACATCCCTAACATATCTGGGAACCATGCTTCACCCTCCAGTCTGGAGTAATTGGAACCATGGATACTTGTCATCTCACCTGCGCCAGTGTTCTCGCTATTATTGCAAAGGGAAGGAATGCATATTCCATGCTCGGACCCCACTGCGGCAGGAATGCATCTATAGCTGCCACCTCTGGGTCTGGTCTCCATCTGAAGAACTGAGCAATTTGTCTGTTCAGTTTCGACGTAAATAGGTCTGTCTTGAATGGACCCCATCTTGCCATTAATTTCTGGAATACTCTCTCGTCCAGCTTCCAGTCGCTTGCATCTGTGTGGAATCTGGAGTTCCAGCCGGCTACCTCGTTTTGGCTACCCAGAAGGTATTCCACCATCACTGATGCCTCCATCTGTAGGCAAAGATGCCAACATTCTTTTTCTAAAAATGCGAACATTTTTGACCTTGTGCCTCCCAGTGTGTTTATATAACGAACTGCGGATAAGTTGTCCATCTTGAGGAGAATGCAACAATGTGATCTCTCTGGTGTCCAACATTTCACTGCGAATGAGCCCACACAGTTTGTGAAGGCTCAGTTCTCCAGCATTGGATGTTTCATAGATTCAGATGTTTGAATATTCCCCGTCGTCAGACTGGGAATCCTCTGTGATTTAAATAAATATTAAAAAATTAAATATATATATACATTATTTCCATAGAAATACAATGTAGATTGACCATTATGGCCTTAAAGCAATTCATTTATGTAGCCCCTCCCTCATGTTGGTCCTTTATGGCCCTAACCAATGGGGTGTCAGGGTTGAAGCTCCGCCCCAGCCAGCCATCTTCAGATTTACTCTTACGTCCCGTCCCCTTCCCGCCTTACTGTATTGGCGTCCCTTCCAAGGGATGGGAGACAGAACCTTTTTCACCAGAAAAAACCTTCCCCTTTAAATTTCGAGGCACGCAGGGGCGCGGCCCAGGGAGCCTGCGCTGCCCTGACTCTGCCTTCCGGCGCCACACCTTAGTCCCCTTTTCTGCATCGACGGGAACGGGACGAATTCACCAGCGCTCTTGGCTTTGGCTTCGACCATGTAATTCCATGCGTGGATACTGTCTTTTCTTTTTGTCTCATCTATCATTCAGGTACTCTGTCCTCAGGCATCATGCTCCTCCCCAGCGCATGTCGACTTCCATAGGGTTCAGCAGGTGTCCATCCTGCAACGGGCTCTTCCCAAATTCAGATCCCCATGCCCTCTGTCTACATTGCCTTGGCTCAGACCACGGTTGGCAATCATGTTCGGCGTGTGACTCGCTGTCCTTGAAGGCGCTGAAGAACAGACTTGCCAGGTGGAGGGAGCTCTTCCAGAAGTCGCCTCCAGAGGATCTCAAGAACTTCGTGAAGCCTTGAACCAGGGCCATGGTAGGGCTGATATTTTCCAGTGCACCCCGCAAGGGAGACCCCTTCTCAGGCACTCTCCCGCGCATGAGGAACCGGCCAGGTCCTTCTACTGGCATGTGCCTCGAGGCTGCTACAGCTACCGGCCTTCGGGTCGAGGGGTCCTCGGATCCTCTGGGGCGCAATGTCGAGGGACCGGACGGTTCTTGTACCAGGTCTACACCCGAGGGACTACGTCCTTTTATCGGCACAGTGGCCGAGGGGCTACACTCTAATACTGGCAATACATCCGAGGGGCTATGCCCTAATACCGGCAATACGTCTGAGGGGGCGCCTAAACGCAGCTCTACCGACCTCTGGGTCGAGGGTGTCACACCACCGGGCCGAGGCCAGAGGAGCAGGGTGGGCCGAGGCCAGAGGAGCAGGGTAGGCCTCGTGATCCACACGCAAGTGTCTTGGATGAGGCCGGGCCCAGCGGGTTGAGCAACACATCAATGACACGTGGCAGGCAGCTCGACAAAATGGCCACTACACCAGAAAGGGGCACCTGTCCGACGCCATTCCACGAATTTGGCAAAGATCGAGTGTCAAGGTGGGACTGGCTTCAACCAGGTACGTGACCTACAGTCTACCCTTAATTTGCGCAGGGCAACTTTCCTTTGTGTCCATATGGACTGGATATGCAGCGGCCCCAGCAGCGCCCCTTTTACCCGTTCTGTACCCCTGCCACCTCTTTGGCCAGTGAGGAGGTGCTCTTCGAGAAGTTTCTCAGCCTCATGTGGTCTCCTCAGATGGGGGTCATCATCAAAGACGCAGTCAGGGAAGTCCTCCCCGCCATGCTAACAGCACCACAGCTGCCTCAATCGGGGCCCCAGTGCAGCCATCTCCTCTGGCTCCACAGCCAACTCTGCAACCTCTGACACCTCCAGCTGCGGTCCCTGTACCCCAGCCTCCGGCACCTTTTACCCCTCCTCCTCCACAAGGTCCTCCAGATCCGCAGGATACGGACGAGGAGGAGGATCCAGGCACGCCATCCTCAGGTAGGGCCTTCCATGAACGTCTTGCTGGCCTGGCAGAATACCTGGGCCTCCCCCAGCCCGAGGTCGAACAGCCGGCAGAGGGTGTTCTGGCTGAAGTCCTCACGAAACGCCCCTCTGCCAACACAGGGACTCCACTGCAAACCGATGTCTCCCTGGGCAAAAAGGGTTGGCTCAAGCCCCACTCGGTCCAATCGGTCAATCGACGCCTGGACGCCAAGTACAGGCAGATGGAGGGGGATACACTCTTGCTCTCGACCCATCCTCAGCCACACTGCGCAGTGATCGCTGAAGCATCACTATACTCCAAGCCTCAGTCGTCCTTAGCCTCCTCTGCAGCGCTGCTAGGCAAGGAGAAGATCTTGGAGGCGTACGGCAAGAAGATCTACTCCGACGCCTCCTTGCACCTGCGTCAGGCCAACGCAGATGCCATGCTGGCTGCCGCCAACCAACGGTTATGGCGGGAAATTGCGGACTTCCTCCCGAAACTCCCCACGCAATGCCAAGCACGCTTCAAGGCGGGGCTAGCGGAAGCCAAGCTCGTGGTGCATGACCTAATAGAATCCACAGTGGCACATGTCAGTGGCCATCTGCATTGCCACGGACATGAGAACAGCCTGGCTCCGGGCAACGAAATTCAACCCGGATGTCCAGGAGTGCATTCTAGATCTATTGTTCGGGGGGGCCCTCTTCCACTCCTCTACGGACGAGGAGCTTGACAAAAAGAACAGCTCACAAACGGCAAAGTCTTTATCCATTCTTACAAAGACCACGCCCAAGTCGTACACCCAATCTTAGCAGCGCTCGGAGAAGGGTCGTACATATGGAGGGTTCCGTGGCTTCCAGGAACGCAGATCCAGGCAGCCGGACCACTCGCCGTCTCAGAACTTGCGCAAACAACAAAAAAGGGGGTGGTGGGGAGTAAGGGCTTTTTCCAGTCAGCCTCAGCCTTCGAGGGAAAGAAGGCGTGACATGCCCTTTCGGGTCCACGTGTCTTCGGTGGGGGGCAGGCTTGCTCTCCATGCACAATTCTGGCACCAGAATTTCGCCGACCCCTGGATCCTCTCCGTAGTATCCACGGGGTACCGCCTTCCTATCCCAGCCTCTCCTCCCTCCTCCACTCCTACAGGTTGGGACAGCTACTCTTTTGGCGGAGATCCGGTCGCTTGTAGAGAGCCAGGCAGTGGAGGAAGTTCCAGCCTCCCAGCGAGGCTTCGGCTTCTACTCCAGGTTTTTCACCATTCAGAAGAAGAACCAGGTGGGCCTGAGAGTTGTGCTGGACCTTTCCACCCTCAACCTCTCCTGACCCCTGCAAAAATTCAAGATGGTTACGCCAGCTTTTATAGCGGAGACATTGGATAGGGGAGACTGGATGTGCTCCCAGAACCTGAAGGACGCGTACCTACACGTCCCGATTTGGCAGCCCCGTCGTTCTTTCCTATGGTTCAGGATCATGGGCTACCATTTCCAATACAAAGTCCTTCCGTTTGTCCTCAACTCGGCCCTCAGGGTCTTTACCAGACTCATGAACGCTGTAGCGGCCCTCCTCAGAGCGCAGGGCCTCCACATCTACCCAAACCTTGACGACTGGCTCATCAGGGCTACATCTCCGGAAGCAGTTCACCTGTCTTCCCATGCCTTTATGAACACACTGCACAACCTGGGTTTCGAGGGGATTGGGTCCTCCGACGTATTCCATATCTATGACAGGTAATGTCCACAGCTGTGCTGCTTCGGAAAATCGTCTGCGTCGATGCACCGTCCCCGAGGACCTCCTCCGACGGCCGACGTCACCCGTTGTGATAAGTAGGACGCACGACGCCCATAGCCTCAGTTCCGTTTTTTCCGGGAACATATTTGCGTCGTGAATCTCGGTACGCCTCGACTCTTTGGAGTTTGCTGTTTTCTTCTCGGTTTGTTGAACCTGTTCGGTTTTTTATGAAGACCTGTTCGTGGCGATGTCTACTTCGTCTTCAACCCCGCGTCCGGGCTTCAAGAAATGCAGGGGACTGTGGGTCCAAGATGTCGGTCACAGACTCGCACGACGCCTGCCTCTGGTGCCTCGGGGAGGCCCACGATACGGACGACTGTGTCGACTGCCAGTCGCTCACAGCAAAGGCCTTGCAGGAACGCAAGAAGAAGCTGTCGTAGGTCGGGTGTCTAAGCCCCGGAAGTCGAGGTCTGCGGGCCTTTCGACGGATGACTCGAGGGGCGACTCTCTGCGTCGTTGTTGGAAGACCATTGGGTCTCCTTCCGGAGTCTGTCTCGCCACTCCTCCGCCTCTTCGAGGCATTCTTGGAAGCGCCGGCATCGGTCGCCTTCCCCGTCCTCTTCCGAGGACGCTGCCCGTCGGCGGGTCGCTTATCCCTCCATGCAAGCGACACCGGAGGAATGGGCTTCCTTTGGGAAGCAGATGCTAGCGATTCTTGAATCGCAGGGCACCGGTCCGTCCGTGCCTCTGAGTGGGGTCGGTCGGCACGGGTCGAGAGACACCGCTCATACGCCTTCGGGCTCGGGTGGTCGGCACGGCTCGCGGGAGAGGTCCCGCTCGGACAAGGGTAGCCGTTCTCGCCATGCCCGTTCCAGGTCCCGGGCCTCGACGCGCTCGAGACTGCGTGATCCTGTGCTGTCTTCGAAGAAGACGTCGACGCCTGTGGCGCCGAGGTCGTCGACGATTTCTCTCGAGGCTCTGCCTCCGAGGGGGTCGTCAGCGCCTAGGTCGTTGAGAGACCCGCTCGGAGCTCTGGCTTCAAGGCCTATGTTGACGCCGTCGATTCTGGCGGCCCTGCAGCTGACGTCGACAACGATTCGCTCGACGCCGTTTGTCGATGCCGGCGCCGACTCGTTCGGCGCCCTCGACGCTTTTCGAGGCGGTGGTGTCAGAGGGGCCCCGTGCCACGGGGTTAGCCCCTAGAAAGGCTCTGGCTAAGGTCAGGCACTGCTTTGGTCCCCAGATGTCTTCCTCTCCCCGCCTGGAGTACATTTCAGAGGGTGATGAAGGCTCTGATGACGGCTTGGTTCCGGTACCAGATGAGCTTATCTCGGGCCATAGCCAGTTTGATGACCTGAGGCAGTCACTGCATGATGCCAGTGGACTGGACACCTCTCCGGAGGTGGAGTTTTGTAGGCTGGAGCCTGGCACTCATGCTGATTCTTCATATCGGCGCCTTATGTCTTGGGTCACCGAGTACTTGGGTTGGTCAGCTCCCCCAGGGGAGTTCGTTCAGGATGATCTCACGGACATTCTTGATCTTGGACCCCCCAATGACCCGGTTTTGCCATTTCATATGGCTCTGCAGAGAAGGGTGGCGGCGGCTTGGACTGCTCCGGAGAGTCTCCCGGCAGGGGGCAAGTCTTTGTCGCGAAAATACCGTCCAGCCAGTAGCGACCCCTGCTACTCGTCCAGGCACCCCACTCCAGAGAGTTTGGTGGTGCAGGCGGCTACAGCCCCGGCAAAGCAGGCGTCATATCCTACCATCCCTCCGGATAGGGACGACAAACGTTTTGACGGCTGGGCGAAGAAAGTGTTTTCTTCTGGGGGTATGGCGCTTCAGGCGGCCAACTCCATTTATGCCTTGTCTCGTTTCACACACACTCTGTGGAACTGTGTTGCATTAGCGGCTGAACGTAATCCCTAAGGGGACGAACGGGATGGTTTCCTTGCTATGGTTCAGGATGGCAAGGATGCCATGTCTGAGGCCGTTCAGTCGGGTTTGGACATGGCAGATTGTCTCAGCCGGTCCATGGCGGCGAGCACCGTAATACGCAGGTTTGCGTGGTTGCGGAAGTCTGGGTTTGCTCCTGATGTGCAGTCCCGGCTCCTCAACATGCCCTTTGACGGTGAACATCTTTTTGGCAGCAAGGCTGACGAGAGCTTTGAGAGGTTGCAGACCTCCAAAGCTGCAGCAAAGTCTTTGGGCGCTGCAGTTCGCCAACCTCCGCCTTTTCGTCCTAGGGGACAGCAATGGAGGGGAGGTTCCTTTCGCTATTACTCGTCCTTCAGTAAAGCGAGAGGAGCTAGCAGTCAAAGAGGCCACCGTAAGAGTGCCAGAGGTGGAAACAAGGGTACTCGAGGTGCCAGGCAGTTGCCTCTTTGCCCTCGGGCAACGCCGCAGCCGCTACCACTCAGTCATGAGGCCAGGTCCCATGGTTCGCCGGTTGGGGGAAGGCTGGCGCAGCATCTTGTAGAGTGGTGAGCCATTACTTCAGATGTGTGGGTTCTGGAGATCATAACCCACGGCTACTGTCTTCCTTTTCGGCAGAGGCCTCACGACAATCCACCTGGGAACCTCTTTGAAGAGTCCGGATCCGCTCCTTGGGCAGGAAATTCAAGCCCTGCTGGAGAAAGGTGCCTTAGAACTGGTGCCTACAGCGGAGAGGAACAAGTGATGGTATTCACCTTATTTTTTGATTTCGAAGAAAGACGGGGGATTGAGACCCATCATGGACTTGCGCGGTTTTAACAAACTCCTTAGGAAGAACAAGTTCAAGATGGTTACTCTCTCTCAAGTCCTCCAGGCCCTTCAACTTCAGGACTGGTTGGTGTCTCTCGACCTCAAGGATGCTTACTTCCATGTGCCGATCCATCCCAAGCACAAGAAGTACTTGAGGTTCACGGTTGGCGACGCGCACTTTCAGTTTCGGGTCCTGCCGTTCGGATTGACCTCCGCCCCAAGGGTTTTCACCAAGCTCATGGTGGTGGTGGTGGCAGCGCATCTCAGGAAAGGGGGTATTCACGTCTACCCCTACCTGGACGATTGGTTGATCAGGGGGAGCTCTCGCAAGCAAGTCCTGGATCATCTGTCCGTCACCTGCCACTCCCTTCACAAGCTGGGCTTCTCCCTCAATTTAAAGAAGTCCCATTTGACACCAACGCAGCGGCTCCTGTACATCGGAGCAGTGCTCGATACGTCCCTGGGGCAGTGTTTCCCTCCCCAGGTGATGGCTCTTCGCATTCAGCAGATGGTGCACAAGTTTCAACTTGCCCAGAATCTCCCAGCGTCTGAGTTCTTGAGATTGCTCGGCCTCATGGCATTCTGCATTCTTCTGGTGACAGAGGCTCGTCTGCGGATGAGATCTTTGCAGTGGGCACTCAAGCTCCAACGGTCTCAGTCCTCCGGCAGGCTGTCGGACCCTGTTCAGGTGCTGCCCTCGGTCGCCCAGGACCTTCTGTGGTGGGCCGTCGAAGGCAATCTGATGAAGGGGGCCCCGTTTTGACTGCCCTGGCCGGAGGTGACGATCGTGACGGACGCTTCCCTCACGGGATGGGGAGCTCATGCCAATGAGTTGACAGTCAGCAGTCGTTGTTCTCAGTCTGAGTCCAGACTCCATATCAATCTGTTGGAGCTGAGGGCCGTCAGGCTTGCCCTGAAGGCTTTTCTGCCGACTGTGCGAGGAAAGAGGGTCCTGATTCTAACGGACAACGCGGTGGCCATGCACTACCTCAACAAAAAGGGGGGGCACGGTCACTTCCTCTGTGCAGGGAGGCTATGCAGCTCGAGTTCTGGGCCATCCAGCAGGAAGTTTCGATCTCGGCTGTTCATCTGGCCAGAGACTACGACAAGACGGCGGACGCTGTGAGCAGGCAGAGCCTGATCTCTCACGAGTGGGAGCTGGCTCAGGAGATTCTCCTGGAGATCTTCGCCCTTTGGGGGACCCCTCAAGTAGATCTCTTCGCCTCCAGTGTCAACCGGAAGTGCGAGGTTTTGCTCGCAGAATTTCCTCCAAAAGGAGCCTTAGGAGACACGTTCGTGGTGGAGTGGTCATTCCCACTGCTGTACGCGTTTCCTCCAGTCCCCGTCATCCCGCAAGTACTGCGGAGGTTCGGTTCCCGGATGATCCTCATTGCTCCGGCGTGGGCCCGGAGGACGTGGTACCTGGACCTTCTCGACTTGTTCATCTGCCCTCCACGTCGTCTTCCCTACCGAGACGATCTGCTCTCACGGGAGGGGGGGTCAGGTTCTCCCTCCAGAGGTCAGATCCCTCAACCTTCACGCTTGGCTTCTGAAAGGTTGAGGTATAAGGATTGGGACCTCCCTGAAGACGTGATGGAGGTGTTGCTCTCGGCCAGGCGGCCGGCAACAAAGTCTCTGTACCGTTGCCATTGGAGAAAGTTCTGCGACTGGTGCAGAGTTAAGAATGTGGATCCTTTTGAATGTGACATTCCCATGGTTCTGTCTTTTTTTCTTTCTTTGGCCCACAGGGGCTTGCAATTGGGGACCATTAAAGGTTACCTGGCGGCGCTGTCCATATTTAAGCGCTCGTCTGAAGAGTGTTCCTATTTTAAGATTCCTTTAATTTCTCAGTTTTTGAAAGGGCTCACTAATGTGTTCCCTCCGTCACCTTTTCTGGTGCCCGGTTGGGATTTGAACCTTGTTCTTAAGTTTCTTATGGGAGCTCCGTTTGAGCCTTTACATGCTTGCCCTTTGAGACTGCTAACTCTTAAAACTGTGTTTTTGGTTGCGGTTACTTCCACTCGCAGAGTGAGTGAGTTACAGGCACTTTCAGTGAAGCCACCCTTCACTGTGTTTCATAAGGACAGGGTTGTCCTTGGAGTTTGTCCTTCTTTTCTTCCGAAGGTGGTTTCGGAATTTCATTTGAGCCAGAAGGTTGTTCTTCCGGCGTTCTATCCTCCTCCACATCCTGGTAACGAAGAGGAGAGGCTCCATAGAAATGATCCTAGGAGAGCGTTGAGCTTTTATATTTTGCGCAGAGTGAGAGGGTCAGAGTGGACGATCAACTTTTCATTGGTTATGCTGGAAAGCGTTTGGGACAAGCTGTGATGAAACAGACTTTGTCTCGTTGGATTATTTTAGCTATCTCTGTGTGTTACCGCTTGGCGGGTAAGGACCCTCCAGCTGGCCTGCAGGCCCATTCTACCAGGGGAATGGCTGCGTCTACTGCCCTGCAGAGGGGTGTTCCTATTCGTCACATCTGTGATGCAGCCACCTGGGCTTCAGTACATACTTTTGTACGTCACTTCTCCCTCGATTCCATCAGAGGGCAGGATCTGGCCTTTGGCAAGCCAGTCCTATATTCCGCAATTTGATTGGGCATGCTAAATTTGTGTTCTAAATTCTTTTCCCACCTCCTTGCTTGGTACTGCTTTGGGAGTCTGTCATAGATATGGAATACGTCGGAGGGCCCAATCCCCTCAAAGGACAAGTTACTTTCTTACCTGGTAACGTTCTTTCGATGGGATGGTCCGACGACGTATTCCATATCGCTCCCTGCCTACCTTCCCCGCTGCAGAATTTCTTTTGCGATTGCAGCTTGCGTTCCGCAAGACCTTAGTGTGTCTGACTGGCAGTAAACTGGTGGCACACGTTCTGGGGGAAAAAACTATAACTGAGGCTATGGGCATCGTGCGTCCTACTTATCACATCGGGTGCCGTCGGAGGAGGTCCTCGGGGACGGAGCATCGATGTCATCGACGCAGACGCCGAAGATTTTCCGAAGCAGCACAGCTGTGGACATTACCTGTCATAGATATGGAAAAAGTCGTCGGACCATCCCATCGAAAGAACGTTAGCGGGTAAGAAAGTAACTTGTTCTTCTCTCTCAACCTCAAGAAGTCACAGCTGCAGCCTACGCAGACTCTGACATTGCAGGGACTCATTTGGAACACGTGCTCCGAGGGTTTTCCCGTCGGAAGACAAGATTTCGGCCATCAAGAGGGCCACCGCCCACTTCCTCAGGGGAGAGGTGACCTCGGCATGGTGGTACCAACATCTCCTGGGTCTACTAGCGGCAGTTCTGTTAGCTGTGCCGCACATGAGACTAAGGATGCGAAGGATTCAGCTGCACTTCGCGGCCTCATGGAATCAGGAGCGGGGCTCGCAATCCGAGACTCAACGTTCCTCCATCTCTCCACCTGGACCTAACTTGGTGGTCCATGGACTGAAACCTACGGATGGGCAAGCCCTTCCAGCCGCCCTCTCTGCAGGCCACCATCACCACAGACTCCTCGCTCGAGAGCTGGGGAGCCACCCTGGACGATCTTTCGGTCTACAGCACCTGGACTCGACAGGAGCGGGAATACCACATCAATTGGTTGGAGCTGAGCGCCATCTGGGTAGCGCTCAGATCATTCCTACCACTTTTCAAGGGCAAGGTTGTCCTCATCCAGACAGACAAGTCGACCAACATGTACTACGTCAACAGGCAGGGAGGCACCAGACTGGCGATCAGCATGTGGGAATGGGCCTTGGAAAACAAAATTTACCTCTCGGCAGTCCACCTCCCGGGGGAATCCAACCTTGAGGCGGACAAGCTCAGCAGGCTGGTAGCAGACAATTACGAGTGGCATCTAAACAACCTCATTATTCAGGAGATCTTCAACAAGTGGGGTCTCCCCCAACTGGATCTCTTTGCCACCCAGCACAACTAGAAGTGCACCCAGTTCGCATCCTGGCAGGGTCAGGGCCCCGGATCTCTGGGCGACGCATTTTACCTCCAGTGGACCGGCATTAAGGCCTACGCCTTTCCGTCCACTCCCCTGATCCACAGGGTAATTTGCAAGATCAAGGAGTCGCACCGACTCCTTCTCATTCTGATTGCTCCATGGTGGCTGGCCAGACCATGGTTTTCGGAGCTCCTCAGCCTCTCGGAGGTGCTCCCTATACACCTCGTGACGGGCCCAGCACATCTTCTGGCAGAGCAGGGGAGCAGAATCATTCACCCCACGCCAGGGAAGCTAGTCCTCACATCGTGGTACCTGAGCAGTAATGCTTCGGCACCTTAACCTCTCGCGGGCCAATCTGGAGATCATACAGAGCGCCAGGAGCAAAGCCACCAGGGCCCAGTACAAAAGCAAATAGACCAGGTTCTGCCACTGGGCAGACTCCAAGGGAATTGACCCCTTCGCCTGCAATTTGGACGCCGTGCTTGGCACACCTCGCTCATTCGGGCGTATAGGTCGACACCTGCCGTATGTACTTTGCAGCCATCGGGGCTTACAGGATCTCAGAGGAAGCCATTTTTTCCTCCTCCCGCCCTATCGTCAAACATATGACTGGTCTCACTGGCTCTACCTGTCCGTCAAGAAACTGCACCCTGTGTGGGACCTTAACATAGTCTTGGGCGCCCTGGCGCAAACTATTCGAGCTAATGGCGTCCGTGGACATTAGGCTGGTCACCATCAAGATGGCCTTAATAGTCGGTCTTACCTTGGATCGCAGAGTCAGTGAGATTCAGGTGCTGGTCGCCTCTGAACCGTAAACCACCTTTCACAAGGACAAGGTAGTCATGCGGATGCACCCAGCATTTTTGCCCAAGGTTCCATCTGCATTTCACTTAAACGAGGAAATAGTCCTTCCTACGTTCTTTCCCAATCCCAAAGACGAAGCACTGAGAGTGCTGCACTGCCTGGATGTCAGGCGTGCCCTACAATTCTACTTGGACAGGGCCAAGGGCTTCCACAAGTCGGAAGCCCTGTTTGTCATTTTCGGCGGCTCGAGGCAGACTATCGGCCTCTAAGGCTTCCATATCCCACTGGATGGTCTCTGCCATCAAAGAAGCGTTTGAGGGCCAGCACAAGCCACTCCTGGCCAACATGCATGCCCACACAGTCAGGGCCAAGGCAACGGCCATCGCATTCCAGCGCCATGTCCCTTGGCAAGTCATAAGCAGGGCGGCCACTTGGGCGGCCACTTGGGCCTCTCCCTCAGCTTTCTGCAAGCATTTCTGTTTGGATGCCGACTCTAGATCTGATGCGGCTTTCAGACAGGCAGTTTACAGGAACCTATTTGCTTAAGGAGGGTCACCTATCCACCCTGGGGCTACAATCAGTTGTAATTGCCAATACAGTATGGAGGAAAGGGGACAGGATGTAAGAGTAATTATAAGTTAATCACCGTAGTGACTAACGTACTCTTAGTCCATAGTCTCCTTTCCTCCATATGTCCCACCAACCCCCCCTAATAATACTGGTGTCATTAGGCAATATTAAATCTATTGTCGACGCGTCAATGGGGACTAAGTTGTGGCGCCGGAGGGCGGAGTCAGGGCAGAACATGCTCCCTGGGCGTGCCCCCACGCGCCTCTATATTGAAAGTGGAAGGTTTTTTTCTGGTGAAAAAGGTTCCATCTCCCGTCCCTTGGAACGGACGCCCATACAGTATGGAGGAAAGGGGACTATGGACTAAGAGTACTTTAGTCACTACGGTGAGTAACCTATAATTTTCACTGCAGTCTAACAGATTAGAGGGAGCTTTTTGGTTGTTTCTTTACTGTTAACTCAATATTGTCTCTCAGAAAACAGCTATACTTTGATCTCCTGATCAGTCATTACCTGAACAGTGTTTCTGGGCTCAGAAAACACTGGTTTTCACACAAAATTCATTGAGTTAACCCTCTCTTCACACCATGTCAGAGGAACCTACAACCAAGAAATCTTCCCTTTTCTGGGACTGTGTAAGATGCAGGAAGAAGCTTGTCTACATGCAAGACCCTCATGAACAGTGCATTTACTTTCTAACCACATGACAAAACTAACAAAACTCTCCAGGACAGACATAGAAGGCTCCTTCTACATTTGGAAGCTAGAGAACATTCTTCTGATGAAGAGTCAGCTAAGACAGCTCTTGTACTGTCTGTGAAGCCTTCAGAAAGGCACACTTCAAAAATGTCCTCCTATGTAGAAAGAAGCTCCTCTCCTTCACATCAGAGCAAGAAAAAGATGGAATTGACATCTCTATCACCTTCCCTTGGTTCTGGAGACCAAAAGAAAAAGCACCCTGACGAGAAAACCTCCAAAGGTAAGGAGATGTTTTCAAAAATTCCGGGGGGGGCAGTCATCAAAAACGCTGTCTACGTGCGACACCGACGATAGAGGCCCGTCGACGAGTATACCATCGAAAAAACCCAAGACGTCAACGACGACTCTCCAAACCTGGTCGTCCACAACTAAGTCATTGTCGTCGAAATCAGCCACATCTAAGCAGTGGTTGACGAAAGAATCTCACCACTAGTCAACAAAGCTATCATCAATGGAGAAGGAGCCCACCCGTCCACAAAGCCTTCGTCGTCCATGAAATCCTCATCAATGACATCTTCGTCGTCGAAGCCGATGCCCAAACCACTGTCGACGACTGTTGACCCCTCGTCGACGGTCAGACCAATGGACACAGACCTCCATACACCGGAAGCCCTCAATCTGCCAATAGGAGCCCCACTGTCTCCCTTAAAAGAAATGGCAGAACTTCCTGAAATCATCCTACAGGAGGATTTCTCGTATTCTGAACTCATTTCTGAGCAACCGATCATCACGCCCAAGGAGGACAGTCCTCCATGGCACCCCACCCCAGAGGAAACCACTGACCCATATGATCCAGAACTCATGCTGTCGATGCAGAGGATCATTGACAAATTTAATAGGCGTCAGAGACAAAGGCATAGCTCCTCTACACCGATGGACAGATCTCCTCGAAGGCAGTTTTCACTGCCCCTTAACTCTCCAAGAAGCACTCCTAACAGGAGCAGAACTCAGAGCATGTTCGCCAGAACCTCCCCGCGGGTCCAGGAGCAGGACGCTCAGTGCTTCGCCAACAAGAGTCTCCCCTACTAGATCACCACCTGCACCAGGACCGCCCACAAGGAACCCCATGAGACCGCCCACAAGGGACCCCATGAGACCGCCCACAAGGGACCCCACGATAGTCCCATCCACTGTATCCGTTGTCGTAGAAGGACAGTCACTACGATCCCTCTTTTGGACATGATATGGGACACTGGAGTGAAGATTTCAGCTACGCCATTGTCCACACTGGCTCTTGTTTCAAGACCGGAGAAGAAAACTGCACCGGACACGGCACCATTATGCCTAAGGTGCCACACCAGACTTGATTCCATCATTACGGTCTCAGCCAGGAAAAGGTTGGCTAATCCATCATCTCCTCTTTCAGCTCCACCTGATAAAGAAGGGTGTAAATTTGAAGCTATGGGCCTTAAGGAGGTATCATCGTCGGCCTCTCTAACCATTAGGGCTAGAAACGCGCTTGCCATGACTGCATGGCTGGACCGTGAGCTGTGGCTCTGCGTGTCCAAACTAACCAAGCACTTGCCTACAGATCTGCAGGAAGAGGCCAAAGCAATCATATTGGATGGTGAGGCCACCTCCGACCATATAATCGACAAAGCGGTGGACATAGTGAAATCAGGCTTCAGACAAATGGCCCATGGTACAGTCTTGAGGAGACCAGCCTTGGTGAAGGTAACGCACTTTAGACCAGACGTTCAGGCCCAGATATTGGATATGCCCTTCTATGGGCAAGATCTTTTTGGAAAAAAGATTGATGACTATCTCAAGGGTATAAAGGCTGACACCGATACGACGCAAACCATCAGTTCCCTTAAGGACAAAGATCGTAGATCCTTTCAATCCTTTCAAGGTGCGTCTTCAAAATACAGGGGTTTCAGCCGCCCTCCCTACACTCCTAAAATGCAGAGTAATACCTTTCAGGACAGATAGTCAGTCAATGAACACATACACCCATAGGGGTAAACGTGGCTCCAACCACGCCAAGACCCAGAGCAAGCAAAATTGACAATCCTCCTCCCCCTCTTTCACGACGCACTCCGGTGGGAGGGAGAGTAAGCCGTTTCTACCAACGTTGGCAAACAATGACACAAGTGGGGGCTACAGGTGGTCCGCATAGGTCACACCATAGAATTCCTGGGGCAACCTCCATTCCTTGCCCCCATTCCTCGCCGGGTGAATCATCTGAAGCAAGTCATGCTGGAGGTTCACAAGCTACTCCTAAAAGCAGCTATAGAGCCGGTACCTTACCAGCAAATGGGAAGAGGCTTCTACTCCTGTTTTTTTTCTGGTGAAGAAGAAACAGTCCGTGGAGACGGATTATGGATTTGAGAGCTCTCAACAAGTTTATCAAACGCATCAAATTCTAGATTACGTCCCTTCAGAATGTTCTCCCGTGGCTCAACCAACACGACTTCCTGGCCACCCTCGACTTGGAGGACACTTATTTCCACATTCCCATCCATGGGCCCACAGGCAATTCTTCAGGTTCGCCATAGGGGAGATACATTTTCAGTTTCGTGTCCTACCATTCGGCCTAAAATCAGCACCAAGCGTGTTTACCAAGTGCCTAGCAACGGTGGCAGAAACCTCAGAAGATCGGGAATGGAAGTCTTCCCATATTTAGCCGATTGGCTCTTAAGGGTGAGCTCATTCAAACTGGCGAACATCGCAGTGGAGAGGACAGTAAAACTCCTGGAAGAGTTAGGTTTCTCGATAAACTAAGAAAAATCCTGCCCCGTCCCCAGCAAGACTGTGCTTTTTCTGGGAGCAGAACTCGACACCAACATACCCAGAGTAAGACCGTCAGCCGACAGAATATCTGCACTAACTCATCTGACTTCATGGTTTCAAAGCAACAGGACGACCACGGTCTGCTCCCTCAAATCTCTTCTGGGCATGATGTCCTCATGCATATTGCTCATACCAAATTGCAGGCTTCACATGAGGCCAATCCAAGAGGCCCTGGACCGCCAATGGAAGCAGGCAATCGGGTCATGGGAGGATACCATACAACTACCAGCAGCCTTCCACCAAGCCCTCCGATGGAAGGCATACCTCAAAACCTTCTACGGGGAATGCCTTTCCAAGCTCTAACTTCAACTCTTCTCCTCAGGACGGATGCTTGGCTATCGGGCTGGGGAGCGCACTTGGCAAATCTGCAAGCAAAGGGCACTTGGTCCTTCCAAGAATCCCAACTGCATATCAATGTGTTAGAGCTCAGGGCAATTTGGTGACCATTCAAACAGACAGCACGACCTCGATGCACTACACGAACAAACAAGGGGGAATAAGGTCAGAGTTGTTTTCTCAAGAAGCTCAAAAGCTATGGACCTGGGCTTTGCATCACAAGGTCCACATCAAGGCATAACACCTACCGGGAGTGGACAATGTCCTGGCAGACAAGTTAAGCAGAGATTATTCAGCATCCCACGAATGGGAGCTGGATGAAGCAGAAACCCGGCGGATTTTCCACATGTGAGGACGTCCACAGATCAACCTTTTTGCCACCAAAGCTAACATAAAATGCAACAGGTTTGCCTCCAGGCATCCGGAACACCTCTCCTTGGGGGACTCGGTGGACTAGACGGGCAAGTTCCTTTTATGCCTCGACTCCGATCCCACTCGTAGCGAGAGTGCTACGCAGACTGAAAGAACAGGTCTGCTCAATGATCCTGATCGCGCCGGATTGGGCTCGCTAGGTTTGGTATCCAACTCTGCATCACCTGTCTCTATGGCCCCCGATTCGCCTCAAAGTTCATCAGAGCTTCTTAACGTAACAGGGTCGGAAGGTGCTCCACCACCCCCAAGCGAGCCTGTCACTGCATGCGTGGTTCCTGAGCAGTGAAAATCAATTAATCTGATCTTACTGCAGTATGTTGGGACATAATCAAGGCCTCTGGGGCCCTGTCTACACATGCAACCTATATTCGGAAATTGACTTTTTTTACTAAGTGGTGTGAAACATCTTCAGTGAATCCGCTCTCTGCTTCCATTGAGCAAATACTGCTTTACCTTTTGCACCTACCGAAGGCAGGGCTCTCCCTTTCATCTATCAAGGTGCATTTGTCCGCCATATCAGTATACACAACTGAACCGGGTCAACAATCTTTGCTCACCAAATCGGCTATCAAAATATTCTTAAAAGGATTGATGCGTACTTTCCCACCAACTCCTACACCGGTTCCTGCATGGAGCCTGAACACGGTCCTAGCAGCGCTCATGGAGCCACCATACGAACCAATTCACAGGTGTGACATAAAATTCTTATCCTGGAAAGCGGCTTTCTTAGTAGCTATCACGTCAGCCAGGAGGATTAGTGAGCTGCAAGACCTTTCTTCCGAACCTCCATTGCATCATGCATCGTGCAGTGCACAAGACCGGCCCTCTTTACCTCCAGGATAAGCTAAAACCTTACCTCCCACCCTGCACCCTAAGATCAAGCTCTACCCATCTTTTAGTGATCCCAACCACCAACTCTGTCAGGATTGGAGGATCCGCTTTCTCAGCATTGGCCCCAACTCTGTGGAACTCACTTCCACCTTGCATCCGACACACCCAAGATTATATGACATTCTGAAAATTACTAAAAACATGGCTCTTTCCCTAACACCAACAACAACCCTAGATAGTATCCGAACTCCCAAAGCCCAAACACACAATGAAACTCTGTACCATGTGTTCAACGACCTCTGATCCTACCCACAGGTTAAAAAGGATCGACAGAATGGATATAGGGAATGGATCGAGGAAATAGATGAATGGAACAATGGAGGGAATAGATCTACGAACCGGAAGGATGGAACAGAATGAATGTTGTGGATGCATGTATAGATTGACAGACAAAGCAAATGGATGGAATGAATGGAACAGATAGAGGCATGTGAAATAAAGTGATTGAATATATAGCACGGTTGCATGTGGAATGAATGTAATGTATGTATATAGGGTGGATTGAATGGATGAACTAAAAAGAATAAACAAAACAATACAACTAATGGACTTAGCTGATGGGTGGATGGAATTGACCGATAAATGGAGAGGATCGGTGGAACGGATATCAGATGGAATGGATGAATGCAATAGAAAAAGACCTACCAATAGAAGAGATAGATGACATGGATGAAGTGGATAGCGTGGGGCATGAACCGGAGCGAATAGACGAAATCAATAGAACCGATTGATGGGTAGACAGAGTGAATGGATGGGTCGATGGACTGGATCAAAGTAATGGACGCTGGAAAGACGCAATAGACCATGACCGACGGATAGAAGAAATAGATGATACGGATGGAGTGAATGGATGCATATGAGGCAAGTGGATCGAATGTATGACGTGGGTGCATGCGAAATGCTTGGAGAATATGTACAGAAAACTGACAGGATGGAATGGGCGGAACAGATGGAATGGGTGGAATGGAATGGATGGGCTAGCGAAATGGATGTAAAGGATGGAATAAATGAAGTGGATGGGGTTTATGGAATGTCGGAGTGGAGTGGATGAATTTGGTGGAATGGATGGAACCGATGAGATAGAATGGATGGAGTGTATGAATGCAGTGAATGGTTGGAAAGGCTGGAATACATGAAATGGGTTAAATGGATGGAGTAGATGGAGCAGATGTAACGGATGAAGCAGGCGAAACAGAACGGATGGAGGATGAGTGGAACGGACGGAACTGATGGAGCGAAAGGAGTGCATGGAATGGATGGAGTGGATGAAATGCACGGAGTGGTTAGAATGGCTAGAGCGTAGAGAATGGATGAAATTGACAAAGTAGATGGAATGGGAAATGGATAGAGTGGATGAATAGGTAGAGTGGATGAAATGGATGGAGTGGATGGATGGACTTGTCGACGGAATGGACAGAGTGGACGGAATGGACAGAGTGGACGAAATTGATGGAATTAAGAGTGGATGGAGTGGACAGAGTGGTTTGAATGGACAGAGTGAATGAAATGCAATTGTTAACATGCCCACACGTGTATCACTATGTACCCTGCTTTCCTGTTCCCCTTGCTGTTGCTATATATCCATATCCCCTCCTGTCGCTATAAGCCCAGCCCCCTGTCTCTGTGTCCATGTGTCGCTCTGATCCTTGCCATCCTGTTCACGTGCCTGGTCGTGGGCATTTTTAATATAACCATCATATTGCATCACTACGCTTACTCTCGACTATACAGCATCATTCAACTAGAACACAGCTGTACCCCCTGACTAATTCGGCATAGCTGTCCACATACAAATACTTTCCCATGAACACCTCATCACCCTATAAAACGCAGCTGGCTGAGCACATTCCGGCTAATTGCTCAAATACGCGTCCTTCAGGCCTAACGCAGCCAGAGCCCAGTCTGGTTGCCCACCCACCAGACTGCACACATCTAACTAACATCTTCAGCACCACACCCAATGCTTGAATGCAGCTACCATCCGGCAATTACATCAGCTGCACACATCTGGTGCACCCACGCACCCTACGACACTATCTCCCTCTACTGACCAGAACTACGGTTCCCGAGGGTGTTGAACCTACCAGCACTTTGAGGTCATACTAATGATATATAGAGCGCTATATAAATGCCAAGTAACATAACATACCATAGCATTCCCTTGATTCTTAAAGACTGCGTCATGCTGAGGGCGCATCTGAAATTTTTACCCACAGTGCTGTCAGAAATGACACTCACTGAGCGCATCGTACTCTTAACCTTCTTCATGAATCACTCATCTGATGCGGTAAGATCCTTACACTCACTTGATGTTGCAAGGGTCCTAAAGTTCTACATTCAGAGAACTAAGGAACTCCGCTCCTCGACTAGACTCTTCATCGCATTTACTGGCCGGACTAAAGGATAACACATTTCAAAGCAGAGTTTGGCGCGTTGTGTTTCCAATTGTATTAGTCCGCACGCTAGACCTCCTTCAACCCACTCCACCAGAGGGAGGGCAGCTTTGGTTGCATTTCATGCTGGAGTACCATTGAAAGACATCTGCAGAACTGCAACCTGGAGCACGTTTGCCAAGCATTACTGTCTGGCAGAAGATACCAGCAAATAGTCAGCAGTGGGTCAAGCGGTTCTCCGCCATCTCTTTGCGTGAGGTAGGAACAGCCTTCTCTTCCCGCCTTCCCTGGTAATGTAACTTATTTGTTCTATAGTAAAGCCAGCAGAAGGATATGCAGAATGTACATAATGTATGGGCATGCCTAACTGCTTGGCATTCTATTCAACATTCTGAATCTATGAAAGATCCAATGCTGGAGAAGTTTTACTTACTTACCTGTAACTGTATTTCGAGTGGATTGTGTCCTCCAACGTATTCCTCATCTTAGAAGTAATCCATCCAGCTTTGCTGCTCTTTGGAAATGTTTTCGCCAGAGGGCGCCGTGCGTCGATGTCGAGTCGATGGTCCCTCGAAGGCCTCCGTCGAGGGTGACGTCATCGGGTGTATAAGTAGCATGCGCGGCGCCCGTTGGCCTCAGTTCCGTTTTTCCGCACTATACGTTGCTTCGAGTTCTGTGAGAATAATATAATAATGAAATATGTCCTCGTCATCGATGCCGACCATGACCCCAAAATCGGTTTTCAAAAAGTGCAAATCGTGCGGGTCAAAAATGTCGATCACGGACCCGCATCGAGAGTGCTTGTGGTGCCTTGGAGAAGGCCACGACATGGAGGCCTGTACGAAGTGTCAGGCGATGACGGGGAAGGCCTTGCGAGAGAGGAGAGGAAAGCTGCAGGTAGGTCGAAAAACCAATCGAAAAACCTCTAGCGTCGAGTCGAGATCCCGTGAGGAGAATTCTCCTCGACGCGAAGGGCATCGATCGAGATCCCGTAGCAATTCCCATTGCTCGTCGTCTTTGTCAAAAAGATCGAAGAAACTACGCCACAGGTCTCCCTCCACCTCGTCCTCAGACGAGTCCCCAAAAAAGATAAAATTCCCCACAAAACATTTGTCTGCCGAAGAGTGGGAAGCATTCAGGGTCAAAATGATGGAGGTGTTTGAAAAAGCGAAGCCTCGGTCCGTGCCTTCTTCGGAAGCCGGCCGGGAGCGTCATCGCTCTGAAACTCGCGCGCCCTCGAGCCCAGGTGATCGAAAAAGGAAGGATAGGGAACCTTCCAGGATGCCGAGTGAAAAACACTCGAGTCGAGTCGACCGCTCAAGGTCATCGACGCCGTCCGAGACCCATCATACCTCAAAGGGAAAATCTTCAAAGGTCGGCTCGACGCCCTCGAAGCGGACCCTGTCGATGACCACGGTAGCGTCGACGCAGTTATCGACGTCAATGCCAAAACCCTCCGCGCCAAAGGCTCCAGCCAAGCCAGGGAAGCCAGAAAAAGAGAAGGATAAGGTTACAAAACCTGTATTGTCCTCAGAGCCAGGTACTAGACCTCTTTCTCCTCCTCTACCATAGAAGGTTTTCAAGCCTCTCCCCAGAAAGGAGTTTTTCAAATCCCTGACCTCAATTTTTGAGGAACAGGAGAGATCTGATGAGGAGAATGTACCTTTTGGGCTGGAATATGGCACCCCAAATGTCCCAGAATGCTTGATTTCAGAAGAAAGCAGAATGAGGGACTTGGTGGAATCATTACACAATGCAAGTGGTATTGACACATTTCCTGAAAACGACTTTGGCAGACCAGAAACAGGAGAGCATGCCAGTCCGTCATACCAACAATTAATGACAAAGGTAGTAGATTACTTAGGATGGGCTAGACCATCAGCCCAATTCATCCAGGATGATTTAACAGATATACTGGACCATGGTCCCACCGAAGACCCAGTACTACCCTTTCATGTAGCCCTGCAAAATAGGGTGGCCAAGAATTGGGAAACTCTGGATTCTATTCCTCCGGTAAATAAATCCCTCACCTCAAAATACCACCTGGCCAGTAGTGACCCCGGCTATCTGTCCAAACACCCAACTCCTGAGAGTCTGGTCATACAGGCAACCACAGCTTCTAACAAACTTGCATACCCGTCTATCCCTCCAGACAGGGACGATAAGCGTGTGGATGGCTGGAAACGGAAGGTATTTTCAGCTGGGAGCATGGCATTAAAATCTGCCAACTCCACATGTGCCTTGGCAAAATATTCGTACACTCTTTGGGAGGGCATTGCAATAGCGGCGTAGCACATACCAGAAGGGGAAGAAAGGGAAGGGTTCATAGCCATTGTTAGAGATGGAAAGGAAGCCATGCAGGAATCCCTTCAATCTGGATTGGACATTGCAGATAGTGTAAGCAGGTCCATGGGCACTAGCACGGTAATGCGCAGATTTGCGTGGTTATGGAAGTCTGGTTTCGCACCGGACGTACAGAACCGCCTTCTGAACATGCCTTTTGACGGGACTCGCCTTTTTGGCAACAAGGCTGACGAGAGCCTTGAGAGGCTGCAGACCGCGAAAGCAGCTGCCAGATCTTTAGGAGCTGCTATTAGGCAACCTCAGCCTTTTCGTTGTTACTCACCACTCCGAATAGGCCGAAGATGCAGAGAAAATGACCTTGGAGATGTTGGTGGTATAAGATTCCGAATTCAGCCTTCCATCCCAGCTCCCCTGAGTATAAGACTCAGGCTTCCTCAAAGAGGGGCTCTTTTCCACAATGTACCTCTCTGCTGTTTTAGTTAGAACAGACAGAGATGTCAATTGAGTAAAAGAGCGGGGAGAACACACACCGCCAATACCAATGCTGCAAAAGAATACCAAAATATTAGACAGTGTTGATATTATACAAGTGATTAGAGCAGTTGAAATGATTGGACAACTACCTAGATAGATATTGGAGTGGAGTTGAGTTTCCCCGGGATGATCTACAAAGAATAACACAAATGAGTGGAATTGAACTAAATCAGTATCGGTTCCCACTATAGCTATAGAATTGATAACAACTGACCTGAATAAAAATAATGGACTAAGAGGAGTCCATGATACTGCAGACAACGACAGGAGAAAATAACAAACAGGGAAGTTAGTACAGGTAAGTAACCCCGAACGGCACGAGGGACGCACAAGTGCCGGGTTGGTGCAGTTCAGGAGGGCTTTCATATGTACTTAAGAGCAATCTCACAGGAAAGTCACTCAATGTCCCAGAATCAAACAGAAGCCAATATCCATGGAAGACAATAGGTATGTACCTGAGTACACAAGTATAGTTGAGTAGCTATTGAGATGATCCGGATAGTAGACAGCAAATTGATGTGCAGAGCGGCAACGAGGAATGAACCGCAAGACACAGAAGAGAGCCGTATCCAGTAGCGTTCCGAATCCAACAACCAGACGAGCACGACAGGAATAAAGGAGGAGACGAGGCAATCCAAAAGTCAGGCAAAAGGTCAAAACCAGGAGTTCAGATAAGGATTTGTGTAGGGAGACACGAAGAGGAAACGGACGAAACCGCGTGTAGCTGGTAACGTTAATTAGCAGCAACGAGCCCCTTGGAAGACGGTGGTTTTATAGTCGTAAGAGGGGCGTGGCTTGCTGTACGTCTTCCACGTACAAGACGTGTCAGGTGACCTGGAGTGCATCGATGTTTGTACAGACGCCATGGTAGCTTGTACCTGGACCATAGATGAGCCTGTAAAGAAGTTGTATTCCGCAAGGATGCCCGCGGGGAAGCCTGAAGTGTAACAGCATCCTCCCCCAAAGACTCCGGCAACCCCCTGGCGGAATGGAAGCTCCTCAGAAGAACCGGACAATGCAAATTGGAGAGTGGCTCCCAAGTACGGTCCTCAGGCCCATACACCTTCCAATCCACGAGGTAGAACAACGTACCCCTAGACACCCTGCAGTCCAGGATACGCGAGACCTCATATTCCTCCTCACCATCCACCACGATCGGCGAAGGACGAGTAGACATGTGTTAAGACGGATTTCTGAACTCTGTTCTGGTGGCGCAGAAGTTCAGAAGGCCAACCTAATTACTTGGAACAGGGTAACCTCTGGACGAGCCAGACCAATCAAGGTAGCGATCGCGGCGGTCAAGACTAGGTCTCAAGAGGGGTGAGGGTGACTGAAAGCTCGCAATGAGCACACAAAGCAAGAGCGCTTACAAACTACTCCAAACAGTTGTTATATCAAAAATATATACACATTTATTTTAAGGCCTTTAAAATAATGACCGTAGCGAGAAAATCACAATATCACAATACTAAGCCAACACATACCATATCAACACAATATATATACAAATACGACAGTCGCAAGCGTTATATGCACGAAATGTGTAGTCCACCTGAAAGGGAAGGAAAACAGGCAGTGCGATAATGCTTTAGACTCATTTCGCCTTCAGAGGCACCTAACTAGATGGAAGTCCGAGCCCTGCGAAGAGTGGAGCCTTGTGCTCAAAGTACCTGCAGGTGCCAACGGGCAAAAGGAGAAGCTCTTCGGGGGAAGTCAGACAGTTCGGGTTAGTGCACAACAGAAGAACAACAGGTTCCGCGACTCAAGCGCAGCCTCCACAGCGAGCAGAAGCAGAGCGCGAGTACGGACAAAAGGGTGCTGTTTTTACACAGCGGGGAAAAGCAATGGGCTACTGCAGGAGGGCGACCAGATCCTAGCTATACTACTCACCGGTCCCCGATGCAAGCAGACCCAGGCTTCTCCACGTTAGTTTCAGCAGCTGGCAGGTTCAGAAGAGCAGGGAACGCCTCGTCGTCGTGTAGAGAAAAAAGACGTCCCAATCGAAGAAACCTGCACAGTTGTTGCCGCAGCAGGGCAACGGAGCGGCCGTGTGTATCTGAGCCAAATGTACACTCCTCCCTTCAGACCTGGGAACGCCAAGTGCACGAAGCGTGGGAGAGTGGCAAGGACTCGAGATACTACACAACCTGGCGGCGATTACAGAGCAAGACTCCCTTGTAAGCTGGTCAGTCAACTGGATGGCCCAGAGACACTTCCGAAGGCTTACTTGGCAGGAGAGGATGAAGTCGCCGGGAATAGCTGTTCCTGCTATTCCAAAGGTCGAAGCACCAGTACAGGCCTTCTGGTTCGATCAAAGGAGGAAAGGGTTTCACAGGACGACAGCAGTGCAAAGGAGGAGTCCTTCAGCGGGTCACCAGCGATTCCTCGGTCCAGCCTCGTGGTTGCAGGATACTTGGCTCCTGTATTCCTTCGTTCGTGAGAATTTAGGAGATCGACATGGTAGTGGTGTTTCCAGCCCCCTCTTATCCATGGTTCCCTTCACGCCAAAACGGAGGGGAGCCAATGGGAGATCCGCTCATCAACACACATACCATTCGTGGACAAATCACGGACCACGGTGGTCCCAGGCATTCACACCACCCTAGACTCTCTGGCACCCAGGATGTGTATTGGGACCAGACATCCCAGCCCACACCCTGGAGGCACACAAACGACATGTAGAAGCCCGCGAAAGCATCTGCGTTTCGCGGGAAAGTACATGCCCAAATAAGGAAGGCCCCGGGTCGCTCGACCTGGGGAAGGTGAAGGGAGCAAGACGGTCAGTGGACAGGACAAATGAGCCTCGTGGTCTGGCCATTTTGGGAGCCAGGCCACCATTTTGGGTTCAGTGCGAAAAATGCGCTCAGAACGCCAAAAGGAGCTCAAAATACACAAAACGATCGCTGCCACCATTCCAGTCCCTGAATGACTTGCACCGATCAAATACCATCCTAAAAGAGTATCTAGGGCCCGTAGAAGGCTAGAGGCCCAAGAGAGCTGTAACTTAGCTTACAGTGCCCTCTTGTGTCATGTTGCACGAAAGCCGCAACATGATAAAAGAAACTACGGGAAACAGCGTTCCCCGGTACTGACTGTCTTAAGGGCATGTCAGTTTCCCCGTAAGAAAGGAGCGAAAGCCCAGAGGAGTGCGGCAGAAGGCTGCACTTCTCTGGCAAAGTCAAGAACAAGGTGAAAAACAACAGCAAAAAGTTTAGGGGTTGCCACATGGAAGGAAAATTACCTACAATTACGAAATCTTTCCTAACACTCGCCCCTCCCAGACTATGGACAGGGGGAACTAATCCACCCCTGGATGAGTCTCTTGTTCAGGTCGGTTAAACATTCTGGACAACCCATCAGCATTGCTATGTTGGACACCTGGCCTATGCTCAATAGTGAAGTCGAAGCCTTGTAGACTTATGGACCACCTAAGCAACTTTGGATTCTCCCCCTTCATGTTCATTAGCCATTTTAACAGCTTATGGTCAGTTTGCACAGTGAAGTGGGTCCCATAGAGGTAGGGCCTCAGCTTCCTTAGGGCCCACACAACAGAGAGACATTCTTTCTCTACCGTGGACCATCTGAGCTCTCTGTCCTTAAGCTGGCGACTAATAAAACCGATAGGGTGTTCCTTACCCTTCTCATCTACTTGTGATAGTACAGCTCCTATCCCAGTGTCAGAGGCGTCCGTCTGCACGATAAAAGGTCTTTGATAATCAGGGGCCCTGAGGACAGGGGCCTGGCACAAGGAGTCTTTTAAGCCATTGAAGGCCTTCTCACACTCGTCGGTCCAAGTTACCTTCTTGGGTTTCTTCGGAGTTGTGAGGGCAGTCAGAGGGGCAGCTATGGTGCCATAGTCTGCCACAAAATTGCGGTAATACCCCGTGAGTCCTAAGAAGGCTCTCACTTGGGTTTGCGTAGTGGGGGTAGGCCAGTCTTGTACTGCTTGTACTTTACTGGGTAGAGGCTGTATCCTCCCTCCACCTACTTCATGTCCAAGGTAAACCACTGAGCCTTGTCCAATCTGGCATTTACTAGCCTTTATGGTGAAGTGGGCTTTCTGAAGAGCCTGGAGCACAATCCCGAGGTGTTTCACATGGTCTTCCCAGGTGGCACTGAAAACTGCTATATCGTCCAGATATGCAAGACAGAATTCGTCCAACCCATTCAACACATGATTCACAAGCCTCTGGAAAGTGGCAGGTGCATTCTTCAACCCGAACGGCATTACCCGGAATTGGTAAAGGCCGTCTGGCGTAGAAAATGCTGTCTTCTCCCTGGCATGTTCTGCTAAAGCTATTTGCCAATAGCCAGCAGTGAGGTCAAACGTGCTGAGGTACTTGGAGGCACCCAAAGTATCCACCAGCTCATCTGTTCGAGGCAAGGGGTGTGCATCTGTCTTGGTTGACAGCATTCAGAGCCCTGTAATCCACGCAGAACCTCAATTCAGAAGTGCCTGCCTTTGGAACCAAGACCACAGGGCTGGACCAAGGACTACTAGAGGGTTCAATCACCCCAAGGTCTAACATCTTGTTGACCTCGGTCTTAATATAAGACCGTACTTTGTCTGACATCCTGTATCCCCTACTTTTGGTAGGTACACTGTCTCCTGTGTCAATGTTATGTTTGCACCAAGGTGTCAAACCAGGCGACTGTGAAAACAGGGGGGAAAACTGCCTAAGCAAACTTTTCACCTCAGCCTGCTGATCAGAAGTCAGGTGAGGGGCCACTCGGACACCCTCAATGGAGCTATCTGAAGGACCGCTTTGGAACAGGTCGGGGAGAGGTTCAGACTCCTCTTCCTCAACGTCTGACGCCAGTAGCAGTGCTGCGATTTCGACTCTTGGGACGAAAGCCTTCAGCCTATTCACGTGAAACACTTTTGGAGCCTGTCCAGGCCTTCCAAGGTCCACTAAATAGTTAACCTCACCCAGGGGCTCCACCACTGTGTAAGGGCCTGACCATTTGTCCTGTAAAGCTCGAGGCCTTATGGGATTCATGATCAGGACTTGCTGACCAGGTGTAAAGTTGATGAGGGAAGCTTTCTGGTCGTACCAATGTTTCACCAGCGCTTGCCCTGCCTTCAATTTATCACTAGCCAAGCCCATCAGAAGTACCATCCGTTTTCTGAGCCCTAGTACATAATCAACTACGTTGGTAGTAACACGGGGAGTGGGCATCTCCCATCCCTCTTTGACGATGGCTAAGGGTCCCCGTACGGGATGACCGAACAGAAGTTCGAAGGGGCTGAAGCCAACACCCTCCTGTGGTACCTCTCTGTAGGCAAACAGTAAGCATGGTAAAAGAAGATCCCATTTTCTTCTCTGGGGCTCCTCCAGAGCCCCAATCATGCTCTTTAACGTTCTGTTGAAACGTTCCACCAGACCATGGGTCTGGGGGTGGTATGCAGAAGAGAACTTGTAGGTGACCCCACATTCTTTCCACATAGCCTGCATATACTTCGACATAAAGTTGCTGCCACGATCTGACACAGCTTCTTTAGGGAAGCCAACCCTAGTAAATATGCCGAGTAAAGCTTTTGCAACTGACTTGGCAGTTACAGTCTTCAATGGGATGGCCTCAGGATACCTGGTTGCATGGTCGACCAGCACCAGGATAAACCTATTGCCCGAGGATGTTTGCGGGTCAAGGGGACCAACGATGTTGATCCCTACCCTTTCAAATGGTACCCCCACAACTGGGAGCGGTACCAACAGAGCTTGGATTGTCGCACCAACCTTACCAGACAACTGGCAGGAGGCACAACTCCTGCAGTGACTTTCTACTTGCACCCCCATCTTGGGCCAGTAGAAGTGCATGGATAACCTTTGCTTGGTCCTCTTCATACCAAGGTGACCAGCAAGGGGAACTTCATGCGCCAACTGCAGGAGGAAGGGCCTAACAGCAAGGGGAACCACCAACCTCCTATGGTCTCCTTCTGTAGACTCTGTGGGCTCACTATACAGGAGTCCACCTTCCCAATAAATCCTATGCGTCCCAGGAGGTTCACCCTCAAGCTGGGAGCAGGCCTGTCTCCTTAGGCCTTCCAGAGATAGGCACTCACGTTGGCCTTTACTGAATTCGTCCCTATCAGGACCTCCTTCAACTAACAAGTCTTTTAGTTCAGGATGATCGTTGGGGTCGAAGACTTCAGGCATCGCCACCTCCTCGTCAGGCCCGGGCGATTGACCAACTTCCTTCACCGCAGTGGTAGGCGAGCTCGGGGGAATATTCTCTTTCCCTCGTCGTGACTTGTTGACTCCTTTCGCCTTGGGTTTCCCCTTCGGCTGGGGCGGCGTATTGGACTTGGCCAATGCTGCCCGTGCTTGAGACCGTGTAGGGTCTTTCGGCAGTGTCTCCTACGAGCCCTAAAGCTCTGAGATCATTACCTAACAAGACCTTTCCCGGGACGTTTCTCTGAATGCTCACTGGAATCCTGACTGCTGTACCATTTAAAGTAAGATTTACAGGTATTACTGGAAACATACGGAGGGGGCCGTCAGCCAACTTAGTGGGCATCAGAGTAGCTCTGGCAACTTCCTCTGAGTCTACCAAGGTAGAATCCACTACAGTGCGACTGCACCCACTATCCCTAAGAGCTGGAGTATCTACTCCATTGATCAGCACACTGTCTTTAAAGTAGTTCTTGGTATTATCCGGAATCCTAGCATAAGCCTCTGCGACTTTAGGCTCCCAGGAACCCAGGGACACTAAAACTACCTCAGCCTCTATTCCGCTGGGAAATGAGTCTGAGGAGAAGGATGCTCCTGTAATCTTTTCTTCCTCGTAGGAGGAGAAGGCCAGATTAGCGGAGTGGACCCCCAAAGGTCTAACCTTACAACGGGGATCCCCCTTCACGTGGTCAGTTGCTCCACAAGAAAAACAAGCCCCATTGGGTCTGTTTACATAGGGAGGCTTATTGTAACCCGAGTTCTGTTTCGGAGGCTGACCTCCACTACCCTGTGAGTTCTCTTGTGTCTTACCCTTGTTTTTCTTTTTGTGGCCCTTATGGGAAGAAGATTTAGCAGATTCCCCACCCTCCATATCTTTGGACTTTTTCCCTTCCTCCTGCTTACCAGGATGTGTTTTGTCCTTATGGGACACTCGATGTGACACCCATAAGTCTGCTGCAATGGCCAGCTTCTTAGGATCTATCTCCTTCGAATCGGCCAAATGCTGCTTAAGCTCCGGGGAAGAAGAAGCAAAAATGTGTTCCAGCATGACAAGATTTATCATGCCTTCGAAGGTAGAAACCTTATAACCTTCGACCCAGCCAGTTAAGTTTTTCAAGGATTCAGCGACATAAGATACCCAAGTACCACCTTCCTTTTTCTTATACTCTCAAACGCTTTAAATATTGGGCCGGAGTCTTCCCAAACTTTAAAATGAGAGTTTGCTTTAACATTGCGAAATTAGCTCGCTCAGCCTTCGACATTTCCATGATGGCACTACAGCCAGAATGGGGCAGTCTGCTGAGTAACCGTGCAATCTTATCAGCATTTTCAACTTGTTGAACCTCGCATGCATACTCAAACGCATTCAGCCAGTCCATAATGTCATTCCTTTCTTCATACACACTGAGCAGATCTTTCGGAAACCGTGGATGAGAGGAGGCCCCAGACCCATGTCCAGGACCCTTGGACCCATTTGCAACCTGAAGCTTGGCCAGTTCCAACTGGTGATCCCTGTCTTTTTGTTTTTCTGCCTGTTCGATTCTTAGTTTGGCTATGCTGAATTCAAGCTCCTTCTGCCTAAACCGCAGCTCTTGCTTCTTGAATTCAAGCATAGCCTCCCCATCAGCACTGGCAGAGGAAACATTAGACATCTCGTCCTCCCTGTCCTCGTGGTCGCGGTGGCTCAGTGCGGCAGCAGAACCGTCGGTTCTACCAGTGAGAGCAGCCCCACCACCTTCCGCACTGTCCTCAGAAATTAAAGCGTCAAGCTGCGCTTCTTGCCACGCCACGATTCCTTGGATCATTTCCAATTTCGTGCCTTGAGAGGAAACACCTCTCTCCGCACACATCATTTTTAGTGTTTCTGATTTAGAAGCATTTAAAGTTAACAAGGTATTTGTTTCCATACTGTTTGATAGGACTATGGCCTTTTTAAAGTTATACTACAACAATTCACTACGTGTACTGGTTGGAATAACCTGAAATGCCTTAGTTCGAGCGCAACACTGGATACCTTTAGTCGTATCCCACCGCTGTACACCAATTTGTTAAGACGGATTTCTGAACTCTGTCCTGGTGGCGCAGAAGTTCAGAAGGCCAACCTAATTACTTGGAACAGGGTAACCTCTGGACGAGCCAGACCAATCAAGGTAGCGATCGCGGTGGTCAAGACTAGGTCTCAAGAGGGGTGAGGGTGACTGAAAGCTCGCAATGAGCACACAAAGCAAGAGCGCTTACAAACTACTCCAAACAGTTGTTATATCAAAAATATATACACATTTATTTTAAGGCCTTTAAAATAATGACCGTAGCGAGAAAATCTCAATATCACAATACTAAGCCAACACATACCATATCAACACAATATATATACAAATACGACAGTCGCAAGCGTTATATGCACGAAATGTGTAGTCCACCTGAAAGGGAAGGAAAACGGGCAGTGCGATAATGCTTTAGATTCAGTTCGCCTTCCGAGGCACCTAACTAGATGGAAGTCTGAGCCCTGCGAAGAGTGGAGCCTTGTGCTCAAAGTACCTGCACACGCTGGTGCCAACGGGCAAAAGGAGAAGCTCTTCGGGGGAAGTCAGGCAGTTCGGGTTAGTGCACAACAGAAGAAGAACAGGTTCCGCGACTCAAGCGCAGCCTCCACAGCGAGCAGAAGCAGAGCGCGAGTACGGACAAAAGGGTGCTGTTTTTACCCAGCGGGGAAAAGCAATGGGCTACTGCAGGAGGGCGACCAGATCCTAGCTATACTACTCACCGGTCCCCGATGCAAGCAGACCCAGGCTTCTCCACGTTAGTTTCAGCAGCTGGCAGGTTCAGAAGAGCAGGGAACGCCTCGTCGTGTAGAGAAAAAAGACGTCCCAATCGAAGAAACCTGCACAGTTTGTTGCCGCAGCAGGGCATCGGAGCGGCCGTGTGTATCTGAGCCAAATGTACACTCCTCCCTTCAGACCTGGGAACGCCAAGTGCACGAAGCGTGGGAGAGTGGATAGGACTCGAGATACTACAAAACCTGGCGGCGGTTACAGAGCAAGACTCCCTTGTAAGCTGGTCAGTCAACTGGATGGCCCAGAGACACTTCCGAAGGCTTACTTGGCAGGAGAGGATGAAGTCGCCGGGAATAGCTGTTCCTGCTATTCCAAAGGTCGAAGCACCAGTACAGGCCTTCTGGTTCGATCAAAGGAGGAAAGGGTTTCACAGGACGACAGCAGTGCAAAGGAGGAGTCCTTCAGCGGGTCACCAGCGATTCCTCGGTCCAGCCTCGTGGTTGCAGGATACTTGGCTCCTGTATTCCTTCGTTCGTGAGAACTCAGGAGATCGACATGGTAGTGGTGTTTCCAGCCCCCTCTTATCCATGGTTCCCTTCGCGCCAAAACGGAGGGGAGCCAATGGGAGATCCGCTCATCAACACACATACCATTCGTGGACCAATCACGGACCACGGTGGTCCCAGGCATTCACACCACCCTAGACTCTCTGGCACCCAGGATGTGTATTGGGACCAGACATCCCAGCCCACACCCTGGAGGCACACAAACGACATGTAGAAGCCCGCGAAAACATCTGCGTTTCGCGGGAAAGTACATGCCCAAATAAGGAAGGCCCCGGGTCGCTCGACCTGGGGAAGGTGAAGGGAGCAAGATGGTCAGTGGACAGGACAAAGGAGCCTCGTGGTCTGGCCATTTTGGGAGCCAGGCCACCATTTAGGGTTCAGTGCGAAAAAAGCGCTCAGAACGCCAAAAGGAGCTCAAAATACACAAAACGATCGCTGCCACCATTCCAGTCCCTGAATGACTTGCACCGATCAAATACCATCCTAAAAGAGTATCTAGGGCCGGTAGAAGGCTAGAGGCCCAAGAGAGCTGTAACTTAGCTTACAGTGCCCTCTTGTGTCATGTTGCACGAAAGCCGCAACGTGATAAAAGAAACTACGGGAAACAGCGTTCCCCGGTACTGACTGTCTTAAGGGCATGTCAGTTTCCCCGTAAGAAAGGAGCGAAAGCCCAGAGGAGTGCGGAAGAAGGCTGCACTTCTCTGGCAAAGTCAAGAACAAGGTGAAAAACAACAGCAAAAAGTTTAGGGGTTGCCACATGGAAGGAAAATTACCTACAATTACGAAATCTTTCCTAACACCATGGATGAAAGGCTTGATCAAGGAGACATGAAAGACTGGATGTATGCGCCATGATCGCGGCAGAGAAAGCTTAACTGCCACAGGATTGATGACATCAGTAATGACATAGGGTCCACAAATTTGGGCAGAAGCGAGCGTTTGCCTGCAATTCGCAAATTGCGAGACGATAACAACACCTTCATGCCACTGCGATAGACTGGAGCAGGTGATCGATGCACATCAGCATACTTCTTGGCACGATCTTGAGCTCGAAGTAAATGACAGCGTACATCCCGATGAATCTTATCGAGATCTCTGATGCAATCTTTTTCTGCAGGATTAATGGCGGTAATACCGGATCAAGTGGAAGTGCCCTAGGATGACCACTATACAGGGCAAAAAAGGGAGAAACTCCAGTTGATGTATGCATAGAGTTGTTGTATGCAAATTCTGCATAAGGCAAAGAAGTAAACCAAGATTGTTGGTACTGAAGGCATAAACAGCGTAGATACTGTTCGATGGTAGCATTAGTTCTCCCGGTCTGCCCATCCGTTTGAGGATGACAAGCCGAGGAATTCCTGTCCTCAATACCCAGAGAATCTGTAAGAGCCTTCCAGAATCGTGACGTAAATTGTGTGCCACGATCGGAAACAATAACCGAGGGTAGACCAAAGAAACTAAACGGATTCGTCAAGAACAGTTTCGCCAATTCTGGAGCTGCAGGCAAACCCGAACAAGGTATGAACAATGCATATTTAGTGAAGTAATCAACGATTACCCAAATAGTGTCATAGCCCTGAACGTCAGGAAGTTCCACAATGAAATCCGTTGACGGCATCTGCCAAGGTTTGTATGCCACAGGAAGAGGTTGTAACAATCCAACTGGTTTGGCTCTAGAAGTTTTACACTGAGTGCATATGGAACAAGTCAAAATGTAATCCTTAACATCATGATCCATAGAAGGCCACCAAGCCCAACGCCGTAAGGCTTCAAGAGTTTTTTGACTTCCTGGATGTGCAGCAATCAAAGAATCGTGAGATCACTGAAGCGCTAAATCTCTAGCTTGACCTGATGGTATATAGACGCGCCCTTGAATGAATGGCATACCCTGAATGATTTCCAGATTGAGGTCAGTGATCTCTTTTGGATGTTTTGAAACTCAATCAAGGATGATTGAACGCAAAGAGGGCTGAACCGAACAACCACAAACAACCTTGTTTGGTAGAAGAGGAAGAGCTTCGACCTGTTGAGACTGACCATCCGCATGTAAGCGCGAGAGAGTATCAGCCGGAACTTGAGCTTTAGCAGGACGGTATGTGATAACAAATTGGTATTGTGAAAAGAATAAATGCCACCGCGCATGTCTAGCCGTATGACATTTCATAGATTTGAAGGCTAACAGACTGCGGTGATCCGAGTATACAGTTACAAGGTGTTTGGCCCCCAAAAGATGATGCCTCCATTCCAAGAATGCGTCTCTGATGGCTAAAAGTTTGCGTTCTGTGATGGAATAATTCTTTTCGTAAGCTGTCAATTTACGAGAGAAATAGGCAACAGGATGAATCTCTCCCGAATGAGGACAGGTTTGAGACAATACCACCCCAAGGGCATAACCTGAAGCATCAGCTTCAACAAAAAAAGGAAGCTCGGGATCAGGATTTTTGAGGACAGGAGCGGAAGTGAAGGCTGATTTTAATTGATCAAAGGCTCTCTGAGCTTCTGAAGACCATACAAATGATACTTTGGCACTTGTCAGAGAGGTAAGTGGTGCAGATATTTCAGAAAACCCATTGATGAAGCGTCTATAAAAGTTTGCAAATCCCAGGAATGATTGTAAAGATTTGACTGAATTGGCCACAGGCCATTCCAGGATCGCACTAATTTTGGATTGACTCATGCGCACTCCATTGTTAGTAAGGTCATATCCCAAAAATTCCACCTCTGAGGCATGAAATATGCACTTTTCGGCTTTAACAAACAATCTATGTTCCCTCAGACGTTGGAGTACTGTCTTGACATGTTTTTCGTGGTCTTCCTGGTTTTGAGAGTAAATCAAAATGTCATCCAGGTAGACAACAACAAATTAATCAAGAATGTCGTAAAACAGATCGTTCATGAAAGCTTGAAAGGTGGCCGGGGCATTACATAACCCAAAAGGCATGACAAGATACTCAAATAGACCGTAACGTGTTTTAAATGCGGTCTTCCATTCGTCCCCCTCTCTCATGCGGACGAGATTGTAAGCTCCTCTGAGATCAAGCTTAGTGAATATTTTGGAAGAACCCAATTGATCAAGAAGGACAGAAATCAGAGGAAGAGGATACTGGTTTTTAATGGTTGCTGCATTCAAAGCACGATAATCAATACAAGGACGTAGATCCCCTTCCTTCTTAGGGACAAAGAAAAGTGGTGATGAAATTGGTGATTTGGAAGGACGAATGAATCCCATGGTCAAAGCCTTGTCTATGTAATCTTTAAGATCTTCGTCTTCTTTGAGAGTGAGGGAGTACACTCTGCCGGATGGTATTTTTACTCCCGGAATTAGGTCTATTGAGCAATCATAAGCTCTATGTGGGGGTAGAGTCTCCGCCATCCCTTTGTCAAAAACATCTGTGTAATCTGCATATTGAGAAGGTATCACAGAGGTAACATTTTTAGAGACAGCTCCGATATGCATCGTGAAACTAGCGCCCTGACTGGACTATCATGGGTAATACCGAGTAATGTAGTACATTGAGTATTGCACATACTGGAAGGGAACTGAATCTGAGATGTCGACCATCGATGGCAGGATTATGAAGTTTCAACCATGGAATGCCCAGAATGACTTTGTAAGCAGGTGCTTTAATGATATCAAATGATGTCTTCAGTATGGCCTTCATCAGTACTCATATGTAGTGGAACTGTTTGGTGAGTTACCATTCCTGAGACAAGAAGTGAACCGTCCACTGCATTCACTGTTTCAGGTATAGTTTTGCGAACCAGTGGTATTCTTGATATGGCGGCAAAACATTGATCAACATAATTACCTGTTGCACCTGAATCAATCACGGCTGTTGTCTGGAATGAAACACCATTATCTAAGGAAAATGTAACAGGTAGGCGGACTAAATGACTCAGATTCTGTAATGTAGAGTCCAAGGGTGAGTTTCCCGACATAGGGACTCTGTCTACTGTCGGGATTTGGCGTTTCCCGCCTTTCTTTTAGGTGTTTTGGTGCACTCGGGTAATAAGTGATCAGAGGCCCCACAATACATGCAGAGATTGTGTGATCGATGATATTCTCGTTGAGCAGGTGTAAGCGGTCCCCTAACCATCCCAATCTGCATAGGTTCAGGCGCAGGAGATGACGAGGACGAGGCCTCTGCTGAAACCGTGCTGAACAATGCTGTTTTCTTTTCGCCGCGTCTTTCGGATGTACGAGCATCAATCTGAAGGACTAAGTCTAGCAGTTCCCCGAATGCCGCGGGAACTACAGGAACAGTGGAGAGGATGTCCTTTAGTTCATCTGAGAGGCCTTGATAGAAGACAGCTGTCTTCTTTTCTTCAGGCCAGTCAGTTTCTGCTGCCAACTGATTGAATCCTGCCAAATAAACCAATAAAGAATTGTTTCCTTGTCGATGTTTTAAGAGTTCCAGATCAGTAGCTTGAGTAGTATGACGTGTATCAAATACTTTACTCATCATAGCAAGAAGGGCATCACAATTGATTCCAACAACGGGTTAGCCCATGCGTCTGCAGTGCCTCCCAAATGAGACAAAACAGAAGCCGCTTAGGTTGTAGATGTGGGAAATGAGGCGGGGCGACACAAAAAATGCAATTTGCATTGATTAATGAAGATTCGGTATTGTTTAGGGTCGCCTAGGAAGCGTTCAGGAAGAGCTAGAGGGAACTGGGTTGTAAGCATGATCGGGTTTGGTTGCTGCTGTGGAGGTGGAAACCGTGAGCCTGATGCTGTAGCTCCAGCACCAGCCATCTGTGACGCTGGTGTGGTAACCAAAGACTGAATGGCGTCCATGCGTTGGCGCAGTGCTTCTTGTGCATTGGTCAAGTCGGTACGTAGATCCGTGACCATTTGCACGATTTGATTCAAAGCATCACTGGCCTCTGTGGACATTTTTGTGGCTGCTAATTCTGTTACTCACCACTCCGAATAGGCCGAAGATGCAGAGAAAATGACCTTGGAGATGTTGGTGGTATAAGATTCCGAATTCAGCCTTCCATCCCAGCTCCCCTGAGTATAAGACTCAGGCTTCCTCAAAGAGGGGCTCTTTTCCACAATGTACCTCTGCTGTTTTAGTTAGAACAGACAGAGATGTCAATTGAGTAAAACAGCGGGGATAACACACACCGCCAATACCAATGCTGCAAAAGAATACCAAAATATTAGACAGTGTTGATATTATACAAGTGATTAGAACAGTTGAAATGATTGGACAACTACCTAGATAGATATTGGAGTGGAGTTGAGTTTCCCCGGGATGATCTACAAAGAATAACACAAATGAGTGGAATTGAACTAAATCAGTATCGGTTCCCACTATAGCTATAGAATTGATAACAACTGACCTGAATAAAGATAATGGAGTAAGAGGAGTCCAGGATACTGCAGACAACGACAGGAGAAAATAACAAACAGGTAAGTTAGTACAGGTAAGTAACCCCGAACGGCACGAGGGACGCACTAGTGCCGGGTTGGTGCAGTTCAGGAGGGCGTTCATATGCACTTAAGAGCAATCTCACAGGAAAGTCACTCAATGTCCCAGAATCCAACAGAAGCCAATATCCATGGAAGACAATAAGTATGTACCTGAGTACACGAGTATAGTTGAGTAGCTATTGAGATGATCCGGATAGTAGACAGCAAATTGATGTGCAGAGCGGCAACCAGGAATGAACTGCAAGACACAGAAGAGAGCCGTATCCAGTAGCGTTCCGAGTCCAACAACCAGACGAGCACGACAGGAATAAAGGAGGAGACAAGGCAATCCAAAAGTCAGGCAAAAGGTCAAAACCAGGAGTTCAGATAAGGATTCGTGTAGGGAGACACTAAGAGGAAACGGACGAAACCGCGTGTAGCTGGTAACGTTAATTAGCAGCAACAAGCCCCTTGGAAGACGGTGGTTTTATAGTCGTAAGAGAGTCGTGGCTTGCTGTACGTCTTCCACGTACAAGACGTGTCAGGTGACCTGGAGTGCGTCGACGTTTGTACAGACGCCATGGTAGCTTGTACCTGGACCATAGATGAGCCTGTAAAGAAGTTGTATTCCGCAAGGATGCCCGCGGGGAAGCCTGAAGTGTAACATTTGTGCGCAAGGACAGTCATGGAGGGGACGATCCTATCGTTACTATGCCTCATATGGAAAGACGAGAGGTATGGCCAGTCAAAGGGGCCAGAAAAAGGCCACTCGTGGTGGACAAGGAAAACGTGCTAAACCAGCTCCAGCTGCAGCCTCTCTGCCATCAGCGGCTGCAACATCCGCCACAAAACCGCTTTGAGGACTTTCATCACAAAACACCTGTAGGGGGCAGGCTGTCACAGCATCTGCAAGAATGGAGCGCAATTACTTCAAATGTTTGGGCTCTAGAAATAATAGCCCAAGGTTACTGCCTTCCTTTTCTAACGCAACCTCAAAGCAATCCACCAGGGAGACACCCGTTGAAGTCTTCAAACCCGCTCCTACAGCAGGAAGTTTTAACCCTGCTGGAGAAAGGTGCTATAGAACCGGTACCTGCAGCGGAGAGGAACAAGGGATGGTACTCCCTGTATTTTTTTATCCCCAATAAGGACGGAGGACTGAGACCCATCTTGGACTTAAGAAACTTGAACAAGTTCCTCAGAAAGGACAAGTTCAAGATGGTTACCCTTTCTCAGATCCTTCAGGCCCTTCAACTTCAGGACTGGTTGGTGTCATTGGACCTCCAGGATGCTTATTTTCATGTGCCGATTCATCTCAAACACAGAAAATACCTGAGGTTCGTAGTTGGCGACTCACATTATCAGTTTCAAGTCCTGCCTTTCGGGTTGACCTGCGCCCCGAGGGTCTTCACCAAGTTAATTGTAGTGGTGGCAGCACACCTCAGGAGAGGGGGGATTCATTTCTACCCCTACCTGGACGATTGGTTGATCAGAGCATGTTCTGCCGAGCAAGCACTGGATCATCTGAAAGTCACCTGCCACTTCCTCCACAAACTGGGCTTCTCCCTCAATTTCAAGAAGTCACAGATGACACTTTCCCAACAGCTTCAGTACATAGGAGCTGTATTAGACACGTCTTTGGGAAAGAGCTCGCCTCCCAAGTCGAGGGCTCAAGACATTCTTCAGATAGTTTCCAAATTCCAAAATGCCCAAAATCTCCAGGCTTATGACTTTTTAAAGTTGCTCGGCCTCATGGCATCCTGCATCTTTCTGGTGCCAGAGATACGCTTGAGAATGAGATCCCTTCAATGGGCCCTAAAGACTCAGTGGTCCCAGTTCTCTGGTCAAATGACGGACCTTCTTCAGAACAAGGTCAGACAAGACCTTCTATGGTGGACCTGTACAGAGAACATCCTAAAAGGAGAACCTTTTTGGCAACCATGGCCGGAGATCACAGTAGTGACGGACGCCTCACTCCTGGGGTGGGGAGCTCATGCCAACGTCTTGACAATCAACGGTCCTTGGTCTCCATCAGAGTCCAAACTACATATCAACCTTTTAGAGCTGAGGGCAATCAGACTAGCGCTGAAGGCCTTCCTGCCATCTGTCAGGGGAAAGAATGTCCTGATAATGACGGACAACACGGTGGCCATGCACTACCTAAACAAAAGAGGAGGTGTGGGGTCACTACCCCTGCGCAGAGAGGCAATGCAGCTGTGGTATTGGGCGATTCAGGAAGGAATCTCTTTAACAGCAATTCATCTAGCCGGGGAAGAGAATATGATGGCAGATGCTCTGAGCAGGCAGAGCACGGTATCCCACGAATGGGAACTGGCTCAGGAAGTTATTCAAGAGATCTTCGCCCTTTGGGAAACCCCTCAAGTAGACCTGTTTGCAACCGGAATCAACCGAAAATGCGAAAGGTATTGCGCAAGGGAATTTCCCCCGAGAGGATCCCTGGGGGACGCGTTCGTTGTGGAGTGGAATTTCCCACTATTGTACGCGTTCCCTCCTATTCCCGTCATTCCTCAGGTCATTAGGACGCTGAGAAGGTTTTGGAGCCGCATGATCCTAATTGCCCCGGATTGGGCCAGGAGAACGTGGTACCCGGACCTTCTAGACATGTCCATCTGTCCTCCAGTACGTCTTCCTCAGAGAGAGAACCTTCTCTCTCAAATGGAGGGTCAGGTTCTCCATCCAAAGGTCAAAACGCTCAACCTTCATGCTTGGTATCTAAAAGGCTGAGATACAGGGATTGGAACCTTCCAGATGACGTTATGGAGGTGTTGCTTTCGGCAAGAAGGCCAGCAACAAAGTCTCTATACCGTTGCCGTTGGAAAACGTTTTGCAACTGGTGCCGAGAAAAGAATGTCGATCCTTTTCTATGTTCGATTCCGGAAGTATTATCTTTCCTTCTGACCCTAGCACATAGAGGTCTGAATATCGGAACAATAAAAGGTTACCTTGCGGCGCTTTCAATTTTCAAGCGCTCATCGGAAGAATGCTCCTACTTCAAAATTCCTTTGATAATACAATTCTTAAAAGGACTCACTAATGTTTCCTCCTCACCCATTTCAAGTACCAATCTGGGATCTAAATTTAGTCCTAAAATTCTTAATGTGTTCTATTTTTGAGCCTATGCACACGTGTCCGTTAAGATTACTAACGTGGAAAACAGCCTTCTTGGTTGCTCTAACATCAGCAAGAAGAGTGAGCGAATTGCAGGCACTGTCTTCTGGGCCACCCTATACTGTGTTCCATAAGGACAGAGCTGTGTTGAGGGTAAAATCATCATTTTTACCGAAAGTAATATCTGATTTTCATTTAAGTCAGAAAATTCTTACCCACATTTTATCCTCCACCCCATCCTTCGAAGGAGGAGGAAAGATTACACAGGTTGGATCCGAAATGAGCTTTAAGCCTTTACATCTCTAGACTTTCCAGACTTAGAGTGGACAACCAGCTGTTTATAGGTTACACAGGAAGGAAACTGGGTCAATCAGTGACAAAACAGACAATTTCACACTGGATTGTGCTCTGCATTTCAGAATGCTACAGACTAGCTCAAAAAGACCCTCCGGAAGGGTTAAGGGCTCATTCCACCAGAGGCATCGCCTCCTCCACGGCCCTTCAAAGAGGTGTTCCAATAAGATCAATTTGCGAAGCAGCAACTTGGTCTTTGCTACACAACTTCTCAAAATTCTATAATCTGGATGCTTCCCAGTCCAAGGAGCTAACTTTTGGAAAAGCAGTACTATACTCCGCCATCTAGAGTATCAAAAAATCTACCCCCTCCTCCAGAGGAATTGTAGTCTATCTAAGATGAGGAATACGTTGGAGGACACAATCCACTTGAAGAACAAGTTACTTACCAACTGGTAACGTTCTTTCGATTGGATGTTCCTCCAACGTATTCCTCATCGCCCACCCAGCCTACCCCTCTGTAGATTTTTCCGGGTTATTGCCATCTCAAATCTTGCAAGGCTCATACCTGTCTGCAGGCACAATCTACACAGTACAAGATGAAAGATAAAAAGGGGAAAAACAGAACTGAGGCCAACGGGCGCCGCGCGTGCTACTTATACACCCGATGACCTCACCCTCGACGGAGGCCTTCGAGGGACCATCGACTCGACGACATCGACGCACGGCGCCCTCTGCCAAAAAAGTTTCCGAAGAGCAGCAAAGCTGGATGGAATACATCTAGGATGAGGAATACGTTGGAGGAACATCCAATCGAAAGAACTGTAAGGCAGAAACCTGTGCAGTTCCCTCTGGGACCACTGCAAACGATTTAATACTACAGGTGTTTGGCAGTAAACCCACTTGGTAGCAGTCTGTACCACACAGATTCACTTGGTAGCTGTGGCTGAGCAGTCCGACTTCCCTCAAGAAGAGTTAGGCAGTATACAGAGTATTCACAATAGGTCAAAAGAACACAGTAGAACAAGCAAACACTGACCAGAGCTTGGTGTAAAAGAGATATAATTATTTATTTAAAACCACATCTAATAAAACACACAGGCACTAATATTAAGCAGTTCAAAAACACGGTCACTAAAATATATATACTCCCTTCAACGATTAGTTAGACAAGTCTTAAGTAAAGCAACACTTATTTTCAGACAGCGGTGAACGCTTAACGAAGATGGCACTCTAATCAATCGGTTTAAAAGGGAGAGAAAGGCAGACCAAAGATAGAAACAGATCCCAACACTTTCAGAGAACACAGTAGGAGAAGAAGGGAGGTTAAAACCGTAAAGTCAAAGTTAACAAGGCCGGACCCACTTTAAGAGGCTCCGGTCGAAATGTGTCCAAGGTCACACGGTTCAAAGTGCCCAAAAGTCTCGCAATCAGTTCAGAAAGAGTTGGACCAAAAGAAAGTGACCAGTTAGATGGTCAAGGCGGCCAGCCCCGTCCAGAAGGTTAAGGGATTATTATTACCTTGTAGCAATCTTTAGAAAGAGAGGCCTGGCGGACACGGTACCTTAAAGTGGTGAGAATACTCCAGCGGGGGCAGTTGTTCCTGGCAGCGGATGCAAGTCGGTGCTTCGTCCGGGGGAAGAGAGGATCTCGTTGAGGAGGAAGACAGGTGTCCGTTGCACTGCCAGGGAAGAAACCAGCCGCGGAGTTCTCAGTTAAAAGGTGCAGTCCTTTTATTCGCGGTCCAGTGGTAAGTGGCTATCCGGTTGCCGGAGTGCTTGGCACGGGCAATTCGACCACAAGACGTCCTGGGATGCGAGCAAAAGAAGGTAAACTGGTTGTGCCCACCAGGGCTCCACCGGTGGTGTCGTCGTAGCAGGTCGGCTCAGCTTCTCCCTAGTCGGATTCTCAGGTCCTGTGGCGACTTCTAAAGTTCCAGTCCCAAAAGCCCTGCTTTTATGCAGCACACCCCCATTCACTCAGCCTAGCTGTCAATCAAACATGCACTTGGGCCAATTACACAAGAGTGCGACTTGAGTTACCAAGGTAACTCAGTCCAGGGTGCCTAAACATCCTCCCACACCCCCTGTGGTACCCAGACAGAGTGACACCACTTTTGGAGGCTTCTGTGGAGAAGCCCGCCAAAAAGTGGAACAAAGGGATCGACTTGGGTTGGAGTCACAGAAGAGAACACAAACGCCATTTTAGAATCGAGTTTTGGCAAAAAATACCAACCGGCGAATTAATATTAAATAAATAAATCGGCGGTATGTTCGAGGCTATGATAATTAAATAATTAAAGTTGGTAGCCTCGAACAATGGGAAAATCCCATAGAGATATATTCGCGGTCGAATATAAAAAGTAGTATGCACTGCCACCAGCCAAACTCGATCAAGGGGGACGGAGACGTTCCCCCTCGACTAACAGACCCCGGGGCAATCGAATTGCCCCGACCAGTACGTCCACAATATGATGGTTTGTACTGGTTTCTGTTCATAATTTGGGACTAGTAAAGCCAATGGTGACTTTACATGCCCTGGGAGACAGTAGTCAGTCCCAGGGTATGGAGTCTATGGTGGGGTGTCACTATGACGCCCCTGTGTCACTGCACTGAGGGTGCTGTGTAACCTATGGAGTAAAAGACCCCATAGCCCATAAAACACATTAACAGTCAAAGGAACCCCTCAAATCATGTCCAAGAGTATGAGGAAAAGACTCACTCTTGGCAGGAGAGAAAAACAAACTCCAGAAATCCAGCAAAGCTGCTGGGGGACTCACTAGGTTAGGAAATTCAGCCTAAACAGAGAATTCTCCCTAACAAGAACGTTACCAGTTGGTAAGTAACTTGTTCTTCTCCAGCATTGGTATCTTTCATAGATTCACATGGGCGCACCTGACTCCCCTGAGAGGCTGCTCCCTCTACCAGCAGCCATCTATTCATGTAGTCTTCTACCGCTCAAAATCTGAAGATGGCTGCCTGGGGTGGGGCTTGAACCCTGCCACCTCATTGGTTAGGGCCATAAATGACCAATGTGAGGTGGAGGGGCTACACAAGTGAATGGCTCTTAGGCCACAATGGTCAATATACATTGTATTTCTATGGAAAAAATGTATATATATTACATTTTTTAATAATTATTTAAATCACTGAGAATTCCCAGTCTGACGACAGGGAATATTCAAGCATCTGAATCTATGAAAGATACCAATGCTGGAGAAATACAGTTACAGGTAAGTGACTAAAACTTCCTCCTCTGACCATCTGCCTCCTGTCGACAGATCTCCACATCTGGCACTCCATCCTCACTTGCTGGCATCAGACTATCGCTAGGTCCGGGGATTAGCCAAACTATTGCCCTTCCATTCCAGGCATCCATGTGTTGTAGCCACCATTGCAGTAACTCCTCTGCCTCTGAGGTGAGGACTATTTTTTGTTCGTAATATACGCCCCTCCTGAGATATTGTATCTTTAATCTTTGGAGGGCTGTGTAGTGTAGCGGACCTGGGAGAATTGCCGGAATTGAGGACACCAGGCGTCTCACTGGTCTCGCCATCTCTCTAAACAACATCATCTCTTTCGCCAGTGAGTTCCTTATCTCTTTTTTGATGTTGTTTACCTCTTTCAAGGGGAGACTTAACGTCCCTTTCACTGGATCTGTCCTGAAACCCAGAAACTCATGTTCTGCTCCGGTTGAAGGAAATATTTATTTCAATTCACTAGGAAACCCAGTTGTAGTAAGCGATCTATAGTGTTGTCCACCTGTTCCCTGATCAGCAGTCTGTTTTGACACATTAAACGTATGTTGTCCAGATAAATGATCAGCCTGATCCCTTGTTCCCTCAGGAAGGTTACCACTGGTTTCATCACTTTTGTGAAACGCCACAGGGCTGATGATTCCCATATCTGACCCTTCTATCGAAATCTCAGAAACTGTCGTCGTTCAGCAATGGGTATAGTCAGGTATGCATCTTTGAGGTCTATGCTGGCTAGCCAGTCCCCTTACTGTAAAATGTCTCTCAGGAGGTGAATGCCCTCCATCCTGAAGTGCCTGTATACCAAAAAACTATTTATTTCTCTTAAATTTATTATGGTTCTTGGTTTGTGCTGCCCTTTTACCAAGAACATGTTGCTTATGATGCTCCCCGTCGTATCCAACGTTTGAACTATGGCTGCCTTCCAAGCTAGACCTCTTATTTCTGTGTCTAATAGCGCTTAGTCCACCATGGTCTGTACTAGCGCGTTTGGCCATCTATCCTGTATTGGTATGGTGTGCCAATCTATATGGAAACCATGAACTGTGTCTAACACCCAAGCATCTGATGAAATGAGTCGCCATTTTCTACACATTGTGCAACTCTCCCCCCTACTGTGGGAGCCTGTGTGTTCAGCGCTTGCGCCTGTGCATTTACTCGGGATGATAGCTCAGAGACAAGCAAGACAACACGGAGCGACACAGGTTCGATCCCCGGGTCTGCGCTTAGAAACCTCTGGGTATTAAGCATGTTATTAATAACCTATCATATCATACTCTCACCTGTGTTAGCTTGGTGTTGGTTCCATGCTTCCAACCTCTCCCCATCCTCTTTCTCTCGAAAGATAGAACAGGTCGGGCTTCTTCTCATCTTGTTTCCATTGGTATCTGTCATTATGGAACCTTTTGAATGAGTAGCGGCTGGCAGAGCGGCCCCAGCCTCTTCCAGCCCGGCCAAACACCTGTTTACCAAATAACCTCTTCAGGTATGCCTGAGCTCTCTGTATTTCTGCATAGGAATGAGCGAATGTTGTCTTTTCCTTTATGAAAGCATCACCAAAAGGTTTTCCATTGGCTGTTGCCACCGCTTCAGATGTGGCCAACTCGCTGAGTTTCATGTCGATCTTTACTAAGATCAAACTCCTACTCTCTGCCATAATCGCACCGTTCGCATTGCTCAGTAAACTTATCACTCTCTGGGCCCATCCAAATAGAATTGCCAGATCTCTGGCTTCTTTTTTTCCTCTTTCGTTTTCATTTCCATAATTTTTGGCAATGGACAGATCATGTCCAGCATCTTCTCCTGGCATGACAGCCAGAACGTATCCAAACCTTTCTTAATGTCTTTCACATATCTCCCCATGAATGTGACCATGCAATCATCAATATCTGGGGTCTTCGCTACTCCCGCAGGCATGTGTGGCCTTCGGCATGCCGCCATTAGCTTATTCCTGACTTCTTTTGGCAAGGGTGTCCTGAGTCGTTTAAGTAGGCTGCTATTCTTGCAGGCGGTTCCCGTTATGAGGAATGTGGGTGGATAAAGGCATCCGGGTCGAAATCGTCCCCCGCTTCCTCCTCTTTGTCCTATACCTTCTTTTTTGGATGCTGTTTTACACTTTCCTTCATCGGCTCCCCCAATCGTCCCCTTTGTAATCCTCTGAACTTTCGTTTCTGAACTGTCTTTCTACTAGTAACCAATCACTGATCTCTGAGTCATACTGCCCTCTACCTAAGCCCCTCCTCTGGCAGCCATCTTCATATTTTTACCGCACGTTCAAGTGTTGGGAGTACTCGTGCTGTAGCTCTCGAGCTTTTACTGTGTTTTGTGTTTTTATATTTTCGGTCAGTCGAGCCTCAAGCTCCACCGACTTCACTTCCGATTAACGGGGACCTGTTTTCGGAATTTTCTACGCCCCTCAAGGGCATCTTTTCGTCGTGTTTTCCACTTCTCGGAGGATTCCAGAAGATCCTTGAGGCCTACCCTGCGTAGACATGGCCCAGGCCCAGGACAAGGGAAGCATGACGCCTGTTGGATCCAAGCTGTTCAGGAGCTGCCCTGGATGCAGACTTCAGAACGTCTTTAAGGAGGATGAGCACACGCGGTGCCTCTACTGCCTTCACGATGACAAATCGCACGTGGAGAAGGACTGTACGTTTTGTAAGAACATGTCTGAAGGGACAATGAATGATCGTCGTATTCGACTCAACGGGCTGGAGGAGAAGAGCCCAGCAGCAGGTGAGAAGAAGAAATCCGAATGGTCTTCTAAGACCATTGTGGGCGCTCTGGCGATGGGGGCCCAACAAAAGGCAAAGCACTGCGAGTCCGCGGGCACCGGGAGCGCCGATCGGTTGGGCTCCTCGGCTGCCAGGCAGGGCGCACTATCACTGACGCCATCAACCACGAGCCAACACTCTGGCTCGGTGAAGAGGAAGTCTGAGAACCTGGGTAAGCTTCGGGAGAAGCCCCGGTCGATCCCGACGGAGACGGCCGAGGGGGAGCGAGGCGGTGACCCTCCCCTAGGTGAAGGCCTCAGGCACGCCCAAGGTCGTGAAGGCCCTGATTCACCCAGCTAAGGCCTTGATTGAGTCGTGGTGGTCCTGGTGAAACCTATGGAGGCTTCCCCAGTGGAGACAACCTCAGGGGCTAGGGGTTTCCCTGCCAACCCGGAGGGAATCATCTTTTCTGCCTATCGAGAAGACCCCCGTGAAACCCCAGCAGGAGAAAGAGTGAGTGGCACGGTAGCCATAACAGACACTGATACCACCTCTGAGGATGAGTTGGCAAGCGTCCAAAGGATCCTGGAAAATAAGTTTGAGGAATCCAGGGCCCACGGGAAGGATCCCGACGAGGAGAGCAATGGGGGGGTGATGAGGAAGATAGGGCCGTGGAGGACCCCACGCCCCAACCGCTGGTCCCATTGCAGCCGGTACCCGTACCACAGGACAATTCAGAAGCTATCTTGATGGCTATTCAGACCCTGTGCACGGAGATGAGGACAAGGATGCCCTTACCCCGCACCGACGACCCAGCGGGACCTGGTCTGTCGGGGAGCCCGCCTAACAAGCGGAGACGAGTCCATCCTCCTCCCCCCTTCCAGCCTTCCAGCCTTCACCCCCACCCCCTCCTCCGAGGGATGAGACGGGAACGGAGACAGCAACGACGAGGACGGACGACAGTGGTGATGACGGAATGGACCTTCCCTCACCACTTCCTCGGGCCTCCCCCTCGCCCCCCCCCCAAACTAAATTGGCTCCTTCCACGCCAAGATCGCCAGGACATCTGAGCTCTTCCAGCTCTGCCCCGAATAACAGAAAAAGTAAGGTTTCCTCTATCAACTGCGAGAGGTCAAGAGGCAAACTGTGCTCTGTCCCGTTACTGGACGACATCTGGGATGAGGGGCTGGGGCTCCTGAAGAACCCGTCCATGGCCCCTGCTAAGAGAGACCGGTACAAGAAGTAGTACCGGGTCCCAGATCCGCCCCTATGTGCCTCAGGGCACAGCCGTCCCCGGATTCAGGGATCTCCCCAACGGCCAAGAAGAAAGCGGTGGGAGCGACGGCTTCAACTTGAACAGCCCCACCAGACGGCGAGGGGAAGAAGCTGGACGCCATGGGATGATGGGACAAATCGGCGGTGATGACGATTAAAGCGGCCAACGCCCTCGCGATCGTGGCATGCTATGACAGGGAGCTGTGGTTCAAAATCGCTCCCTTGCTGGACTTCCTCCCGGACGACAAGAGGGCTGAGGCCCTGGAAATCCTACAGGAAGGTGAAGTGGCGTCGGACGACGCCATTACGGTGGCCACGGACATCGCCGACACCGGTTTTCGTCAGATGGGCAACAGCGTTTGCCTTCGCTGGCACGGTTGGCTCAAGGCCACTGATTTTCCGCCAAGACGTGCAGACCAGGGTTCTCGACAGGAACAAGCTGTTCGGCAAGACAGTGGACGAGTCGCTACAGGCCATCACGGCGACACCGAGACGGCTCGGGCCTTGGGTGTTCTTCAACAATGACGGCCGCACTTTCAGAACTCTGGAGGCAAGCAAGGTGCCTCCAAAGGATTCGGCGGCGGTTCCTCGTCGTACCGCCAAGCGGCCCGCTCCTACAGAGGACGTGGCAAGACAGGAGGATCCTGTCGTCAGCAAGGCCGTGACGAAACAGGATTAAACCGGCCGTGGCGTCGGGCCCCCACCTGAGCACCCCAGTGGGAGGCCGGTTGGCAAAATTCGTCAGCGTGTGGGAGTCCATCTCCACCGACCGTTGGGTGCTGGATGCCCTGGCCCGCAGGCACACCCTGGAATTTCAAAAAAAGGTGTCCCCGTATTCCACCCGTGGCCAGGAAGGAAAACCACGTCCCTCAACTGCTGCTGGAGGTACGAGTGATGCTAAGAAATGGAGCTATCAAACTCGTCCCAAAGAGGCTCAGGGGCTCCGGAGTGTACTCGCAATACTTCCTCGTCCGGAAGAAGACCTGCAGTTGGCGACCCATCCTGGACCTTCGTCGTCTAAACAAGTACATCAAGTCCCAGGAGTTCGGGATGGTCACCCTCCAGCACATGCTGGGACAGCTAGAAGAAGGCGACTTTCTATCGTCACTGGACTTGGAGGATGCCTACTTTCACATCCCCATTCTAAAAGGACATTGAAAATTCCTGCGATTTGTGGTCCTAGGGCGGCACTATCAGTTCAAGGCCCTTCCCTTCAGATTGAAGTCGGCACCCAGGGTGTTCACCAAGTGCCTAGCACCAGTGGCGGCGCGGCTGCACCTGCAGGGGATCCATGTCTACCCCTACCTGGACGATTGGCTCACCCGAGCAAGGTCAAGAGAACTCTCCGTCGATCACACAGTGAAGATCTTCCAACTGGTCACGGATCTGGGATTCCCGATCAACTTCGCGAAATCCCACTTGGTACCGTTGCAAGTCGTCCTGTTCCTGGGAGCCAGGCTCGACACAGTGGCGCGATTGGCTTCGCCGTCGGAGGAAAGGACGAAGGCCATCCTGGCCAAGGTACAACAGCTGTTGACCATGGATGTGGCCAGGGTGAGGTTCATCAAGTCCCTACTCGGTATGATGTCCTCGTGCATCTACCTCGTGCGCCTATGCAGGCTGTGGATGCAACCACTGCAGGAGTTCCTCAACGCCCGTTGGATGCATTCGGCGGGCAGCTTCAAAGACAGGATCTCACTCAACGAGACTTTCCGCCAAGCGATCCGGTGGTGGGGTACCCGCGCGCATCTGGCGGCGGGTATGGACTTCCAGACCCCGGAACATCAGGAAACGGTGACGACGGACGCCTCCCTGGAGGGATGGGGAGCGCACGCAAGAGGCCTTTGGCTCCCGGAGGAGAGGTCACTACACATCAATGTCCTGGAGCTTCGGGCCATGTTCTGGGCCCTCAGGTCGTTCCTTCCGTCCCTCAAGGGCAAGGTGGTACGGGTCTTCACCGACAGCACCACCACGATGTTCTACATCTGGAAGTAGGGGGCACCAGATCCCCAGCCCTATCCAAGGAAGCACGTGATCTGTGGCACTGGCCCATCGCCCAAGGGATGTTTCTGGTACCCTTCCATCTGGCTGGAATAAAGAACACCATCGCTGACTCGCTCAGCAGGGAGCTGCGCTTGTGCCACGAGTGGGAGCTGCGGCAGGATCAAGTGGATCTCCTATTCCGACGATAGGTCGATCTGGGGATTGCCCCATTTGCGATGGCGATGAACGCCAAGTGCCAGAGGTTCTCCAGCAGGTTCCCCCAGCCGGGGAGCATGGGCGATGCCTTCTCATTCCCCTGGGACGGCCTGTTCCTGTATGCGTTCCCACCGTTCGCGTTGCTGCTGCAACTCAACGGTCCCGGTGCAGGATGATCCTCGTCACACCGGCGTGGCTGAGGCAGATTTGGTTCCTGGACCTTCTGGACATGTCAGCGTCCCCCCGCCCCAGTCAAACTGCCGACGGACGCAGATCTTCTCGCCACAGAAGGAGGCGCCATCCTCCATCACGACCCGGGGTCGCTGAACCTGCAGGCCTGGCTCCTGAAGCCTGAGTTCGGAGGGCACGATATCCCGGCGGACTGCAAGGAGGTGCTTGCAAAGGCCAGGGCGTCCTCGACTCTAAAATGCTATGGACACAAATGGAAGAGGTTCTCTATCTGGGGCCGTGCACAGAGAATTAACCCTCTGTGGATTACGGCCCTTCAAGTGCTGCCGTACTTGCTATCGCTGGCCAAGGCGGGGCTGGCACATGCCTCCATCAAGAGCCATCTGGCGGCTATCTCCCGCTACACCAGAACTCCGGGGCGGTCAGCTCTATGGTCTCATCACCTGGTGAAGGAGTTCATGAAAGGACTGTTCCGTTCGTTCCTGCCGTTTGTGAACTTTGGACCTGTGAACCAAGGGAAGGCCCTCTCGAAGGCTTCCATTTCCAGATGGCTCTCCGGCTGCATCATGCACTGACACCAGTTGGCAAACCGACCCGTGCCTGGCCGTCCGAGAGCCCACTCAACCAGAGCGATCGCTGCTACCACGGCGTTCCTGTCTGGTGTGCCCCTGCTGGACATCTGCAGTGCTGCAACGTGGAGGTCGACGCACACCTCCACGAGATTCTACTGCGTCGACTGGGATTCCAGGGAGGAGTCCAGAGCCGGCCAGGCAGTGTTGCGCAACCTGTTCGCCTGAAGGTGAGCCTTGTGAGGAGGTAAGAGATGCTTAATTTTGAGCCTTGCCACCTCCCGTGGTTGTGCATGTGTGCACTGCTACGTATTCTTGTATTCATGAGCATGTGAACCCTGCCGCCTACCCCTCTGCGGCTCTTCTCTTGGTCCTACTGCCACTTTACGTGCTACCAAATCTGAAGATGGCTGCCAGAGGAGGGGCTTAGGTAGAGGGCAGTCATTGGCTGGGGGCAGTATGACCCAGAGATCAATGATTGGTTACAAGTAGAAAGACAGTTCAGAAACGAAACTGAAACAGATTTTTTCTTTACCGAGGATTCCAGCCTGATGACAGGGAATATTCATGAGCATGTGAATCCATGTCAGACCCATGCTGGAGAACAACAGTTACAGGTAAGTAACTTGTTCCTTGGCTCACCTGAGCTCCTACTTCTTGTCTGGAGCTGGGCATCTTGTTTTAGAGACGTTTGCCACAAATAGTCAAATGAAAAACAGGTTCTCTTGGACCTGCACCCATCCAAAATATGTATATATACTAGGGCAGATTACCTATGCAGTGAATTAATTATTGCAGGATCTTTCCTGTGTTCCTCAGCTTTCCCAGGCACTGTGCCTTTCCAGGCTTGTGTGGGTAATCTCAAGTTTGTGAGAGGAACACAAGTCTTTCCGGCCACCAGATGGCACTGAATACACTGTCAAGGGTATTTTATATGAGAGCTGATCCTCTGCCGCTGCATTTTATTTTCACTTTGTAATCAATCCTTTGTTTCCCTTCGTATGCACAGAGGTTGAGAGCTCTCCTAGCGGTCACGGAAGAATGATCGAGAACGCCGGAACTAATTAGATCCGTCACACTCTGATCACTTCCGTGACCATAATGCCCCCTTCCAGGGATTGCTGAACGTTGTGCTCGCCTAACCTTTCTGTTTAAATCGCTTTAAAGAATAAAGGAACAATTAAACTACTACTCCTAGCGATCCGGAGAATATGCTCCAACACCTCTAAACCTTGAGCTGTACTTGCGCTCTATCTACGCTCGTGCATGCAGTCAAAATAAACACTTGACCATTAATCACAATCTCCACATGCAATGAAATTGAAAGGTGCTTAACTGGCTGCCCGAGAAGCAAAGAAAGATGAGCTAAGATGGTGGACAGGATTTATAGGGATGGAAAAAGACGATTGGTTCATTAAGGTCACATGGTTGAAGGACCAATAACAACAAGGACTTCAAAGACTCAAAACTTAAGGAGATTGTGGTTTTTTCACAATTGCGATGTTTACTGTTATTGTTTAATGATTCTGCTCGAGAAGTAAAGTTGGGAGACAAGCATAATCTGAGCTTCCGGATCTTGACATAGAATTTTCTCCTTTGTTTCTGCAGCTGCCAGCTTGCGTAGCTTTGCAGATCCACAGCACGAAGAGGCTGGAAACGAAAAGACGAGAATAGATTAGTGGGCATCAAAAGCAGATTGAAATGTAAATAAACAGTTTATACCTCCAGAAGTTGCACCTTTAAAACTAAGGAATCTCAAAAAGAACCAATCTTCTGCACAATGAGTAAATAAGGGTTTAAAAGAAGTTATAAAAACTGTACTTTAATTTTGGGAAACTGAAGCAGATATCAAGGAAGGAACTTCATTATGAGCTCAACAAGCTTATAGAGTGAATGGAAGATTTTGAGTGCCTACTTGTATGTTGTTTGACGCGAGTATAGAGCTAAGTGAAGGTAGTTTGGGTATTTGATCTTTTCCCGAGAAGAGCTGAGTAAGAGAGTTGTCATTTTCTCCTGGCTAGCAGCGGCGAAAGCACAGGTAATTTAGAGTGGGTACACAGTTTTTGAGACATCATTGAGGTGCAGTAGGGAATGAAGAGTTGAACATCATTGTTTAATTTTGTGCAGGTTGCCAATTCCAGAGAAGCCAGAGCCTCCTGTGTCATTGTTGTTTTCTCCAATTCCCCTTTACCTATGGGGCTGGACTGTTTACAGCTGTGAATATAAGGATGGGCGTAATGCTGTTGAAGGGGGACAGCGGAGAGCCGCAGCTGATATCCTACGGAGGTTAAGAACCAGGAACCTGATACCCTGAGGCTTAAGCTCTCCACAGTGTCACCCTAATTCCCTATGGCTTCTATAAAAGATAAGAAAAGCCTTTTCAAGAATTGCCTCACGTGAAATATTAAGAACATCTATGTGGAGGATAAGCATGAGGAGTGATTATACTGTTAGTATCCTGACGACGACATTGAATCCTTTACCAATTGCAAGTATTTTTTCTAACAAAAGGCTTTGAGATCGTCCCAGGAGACTGGCAGCTAGATTGGATGAAGGAACAATTGCCTAAAATACTGCCTCTATTAGGAACTCAGTTTCTGTCCTCCAAAGCATACCTTTGGAAATGGACACTTCGTCAAAGAGGGTGAGAGCACATTAAGAGGCTGCCAGGGAGAAACGGTGAGAGAGAATGCTGCCTGGGCTTTTAACGGCATCTGAAAGCTGTCCCTCCCAGCAAACCATCCTCCGCTGGGCTTAGAGGTCAGAAAGTAGACAGTTGTCTAAAAATCTGTCCACAAGAGAATCGACTAGGGACTCAAGTCCTGGATTCACTGTTCAGTGCACGGACCTGCAGCACCGTTGACGTCCAAGTCAAAATCACACAAGATACTGTCAATGTGAAAAAAAGCATATTGCGCAGCAGAAGACTCTTCCGTCAGCATTTCTTTAGACCCCAATGATTGCCATCTCCTCCACGACTACCTCATCAATGATGGCCTTGTCGATGGTCAGAGCCCTGTCAAGATCCACTCAGTCTATGATACTTTCAACTACTGTCGACGAGACCCATGAAGAGTGCATGTTTCTTGTCTGCACCTGCCCCTACTTTGCTTTCTGTGCCCTCTACATCCATAGTAGTTTCTCAAAAATATGGTGTCTTTGTCCTGTCACCTCGGAACTTGCAGTCATACCTCCAAAGGACATTCTGGAGATTCAAATGTATTCTGACTTTGATAGCCCAGAGGGCATCTTTCGGAAGAGGAGTTAAGGGACTGACAGCCGTTTAAGCCTCAGCCACCTCAGTGCTCTGTGCAAACGGACATTCCTTAGCAACTGTCTCCCGAAACTCTGCCAAAGGCACATTACCAGTCAGTGAGTATACGATTAAATGTCTAATATTGGAACTGCATAATAGAGTATTGGACCTCACCAGGAGGCCACAGATCTAGCAGGATAGGTGGCTCCAAGGGACACTTGGAGCAAGACCAGCTACCCCAGGCCTGCTTCAGGCCATGTAAATCATTGATACACACACTCAGACACTGATTCTGAGGCCAAGGCTCAGCCAGACACAGGCCTCTTCCAGTCAAAGGGGAACCTATAAGAGTACATGCCTAGGCATTCTCCACCTGATAAGAACAGTGTTACACTCCACAACAGTCAAGGCAGCGAATATGTTAGGATTACTACTGATGGAATAAAGGATGGAAAGATTCCTGTACTAGCATAGAGCGAGATCCCGTAAAACGATCCTAACTATCCCTTTCCTGGAGGGCATCCGGGAAAATAGTTTAGGAACTATGGTGAATCCCTACACGGCCCTGGCCAGGAGGCATCCTTTAGACCAAAAGCAGGGCACCTGATAAGGCCCCTAAATGTCTGCAAACACAGCCAAGTCTAGACTTTGTAGTTCTGGCATCTTTCCTTTGCACAGTCCCCTCTCGCAAAGAAGGGAAGTAGCTTGTTGCATCCGGCAAATGAGTAATTGCCACAGCAGAAACCAAAATCAAGCCAGCACATTCTATGGCCATTCTTGCATTTTACAACTGTGCTGTGGTACAAGCAGGAGCCAGTCTTGCTATTCATTGCCTGAAGATAAAAAGCAGGAAGCGTTGATACTCTTCACAGAAAGGGAAACTACATCCAATCACAGGATTCAGACAGATGGGTAATGTGGCAATGCTTTGCTGCCAGAACTTGCAAAAACCGACCAATTTTCAGACCTGATGTCCAAACCAGGCTAATCGATATGCCCTTTGGCTCGGTGGACCTCTTTGGCAAAAAGTTAAACGACACACTCATAGCAATCAAAACTGACTAAGAAACGACATGATCCCATGGTATCATCTAGTATAACAGTCCTTATCAATCCTTTCATGCCAGGCAATGTTTCTTCAGAACCAGCAGAAATGTCTCTGCATCCTGCTGCTGCTATTCCTACAAGGGTGCCTTTCTCCATGTGGCCGCAGTAGAAGGTGAGGTGCCAGTCCTTTTGAGTTCCACAACCACTCTTCGGCACCCAAATGTGGGAGGGCACGTCTAGCATAAATACATTAATGGCAATTATTATTTAAGCCGAGCAAAGCCTGTTAGACCGGGGTACTAATAGTGTCTTTATTTTAGTTGTGAAACAGCAGCGTTTCACTACTGAAAAAAAGAAGGCGGGGGGGGGGCCAGTCCCTTCTCCCTTTCCATTGAGGCCATTGAAAAGTGAGTTTAAAAAAAGATGGCCGCCAGGGAATGGGGAGAAGGAACTAGATTTAGTCCCTTCTCTGTTTCCATGGCCGCCAATCGTGAAAATAACAGAGGGACGCAACTGCAAATGGTGCTTCGTTGGGCTGCGGTTTGTTACAATCTGAGTACTAATATTATTGATTGTATTTATTGAGCGTTGACCTAGCTTCAAGAAGTAGCAGGGCACTTTAAAATCATAGCGGGAACAAAATGGCGAGTGAATCAGAGAAGCAAGGCACTGGGGAGGTAACGGGAGGGGGAAGGTGGGCAATTTGTCAGCAAGGGATATAGAAGGAGGAAACACTGGGGATAAGATCGCCCAGTCTGGGGTTAGGTGAGGAATGGAGAGAACATGGACCTAGGTGTTGGGGAGGGGCCATTCCTTGAAGAGGAGTGTCTTGAGCTCCTCCTGAAATGTAGGAGCGAGGGGTTGAGTCCGATGTTGACGTGGAGGAGGTTCCAAAGTGTTGGAGCATAGACAAAGAAGGCATGTCTAATGGTTATTTCCTTCCGACCAATGACAGTATGCCCCCTCTTATGTCTGGTGGTGCGGGGCTTGCCAGAGTGAAGGTTATGGAATCTTTTCAACAACAATGACGCTTTAATATGGGGGATGGGTTCCCGGAATCTTCCAATGTGGGGTATCCTTTCCCATGCACAAGGTATTGAAGTCTGCCCTTATGGTACCGAGAATCGCAGATGTGAGATACTTCATATTCTTCAGGTGCCTTAAACTGGATGTACTGAACCTTCTTTCTCTTGCATGAAAAAGGGTCTGGGGTAAAGGGATCCAAAAGAGAAGAGTGAAACACAGGGTGGAGTCTGTGTAACGATTTGGGTAACTTCAATCGGAAAGCCACTGGGTTTATCTACAAAAGTATTAACCGACTCTCAAGCCAAACTGAACAAACTGGAAACTTCCTTCAACTCATTCACGATAGACGGCATCAACATCCCAGTATCCAAAGTGGTTAAGACTCTCGCGTCTATCTTGACTCCTCTTTAACCCTGACAAAACAAGTGAATGCAGCAGCATCTGCTACAGCTTACACTTGTAAACTGATGAACGCATGCAGACCGTTCCTCTCCACAACAAGCTGCTCTACCATAGCCAGAGCACTAGTATTATCCAAACTGGATTACTGTAACGCATTCTACGTAGGTACTAGCAAGCGTAACCTAAATAAGTTACAGGTTCATAATGCTGTAAGATCAGCCTTCAACATACCGAGATCCGACCATATCTGACACTAGACGCAAAGCGTGCTGGCTGTCTATCATAGATGGAATCTCTCTCAAAACTCTGATCCTCAGACACAAGTGTTTATCCAATTCAGCACCTGTGATGAAGTGAACGATCTGACCCTTGGGAGCTCTGGGGTGGCCCAGCATCACAGCAAGCAGAGAACAATAGGGTGATGTCATCAGGGTCACCAGGGAGTGAATGAGTTTGACTGACAGTGATTTCAAGCCAATAGGATGAGAGGAGGAAGAAAAGGTGTCTTTCTCTAATTCTGGCGTTGATGTTTTGTTTTGAATAGGGGCCGATGTTGGAGGACGTGGAACTGTTGTATGAATGGGCATATTGAAATGTCCCCTGAGAAAATATTGAAGAAATGAGTTGATTTGCACCCATTGTGCCATTAGAGTTGAAGAAGATAGCCCGTTGGCTAAAACCCGCAATTTGGGAAGACACAGAGTTCGTGTCGCGTTATAAGAAGTGTGAGCGTCTGTGACAAGAGACGCTATCCCCTGGGAGAGAAGAGAGGGAGATCCGCGGCTCGTCCTGACCCCCTCCGTTGTGTGGGAGGAGTTCGGAGCCGAAACCCTGATGAAGAGCGGTTGTCTGGGGAAGACCTGAGAATACGCGTCACTACGCGTGTGAGGACAGCTGATGTGCCGGCCGAAGAGTAACTGACGAAGGAGGCGGAGCATCGTTCTTCAGAGGTATGCAGCGGTGAGAACAAGGAGCGAAGAAATAAGAGAAGGGAATTACCGAAGCTGCCGAGGTACCCGGACGAACAGAAGCGCAGCTGATTGATGGACGGTAAGCCGCACCAGTGTACAGGGGAAGCCTGCAACGAAGTAAAAAGCAATTGTTACCGGGCCCAGAGGCCAATCAAGGAACTGCAGCCATATATCTGTATAGACTGAAGTCAGCTGGGAAACTAGGATCCCGGGTGAGGCATCCCGCAATACGTGGGAGATACCTTAGAGAAAGTACAGTTGCCCCCCACTCCCCCATAACTCATCTGTGCAAAGACTCACTATATCATCAAGTGGGGAGAGAGCAAAGACCCTGTCTGATAAAACTGAGTTCAGAGACTTGAAAAGAACGTATATTAGCAAAAGGAGGGGATCTAAAGTACTGTGGGGGGGTTGGAAGTGGGCAAAGACTGCCTTCTTTAAATTTGTTAGCTAGAATAGCTGTCAAACAAGCCCACCAACAAGATAACTCGCCACATGCAACAGCTACCTATGCAGAATCCTTCATTTTAATGGGACATTTAACCTCTTCAAGTTTGAAGTTGACTGAATAAAGCCTGTTTTGTTAACCAGACTGCCTCTTGAGAGTTTGTCCCACCCGCTAAGTTGTAACAGCACCCAAATACCTTAGCTGCAAATTCACAAAAAACAGTCTAACCACCCTATGAGATCATCCCAACTACATTGCCTTAGAGACCCCTGGTACAACCTCCAGAAATCCGGAGGCAGCAGCTTCCCTGTTTCAGCCTCTAAACTCTGGAACTCTTTACCCATAGATCTTAGACAGTGACCGTCTTTCACCTTGTTCAGAGCTAGAGCCAAATTCTGGCTCTCCACCCAAGAGACTAGTGAACTTACTATCTTATACATGTACTCACTCTGCATATACGTCAATGTTCTTTCTGTGATTGTCCCAAATTCCCTATTCATCTACTGTAACCTGCCAAGGATTGTAATGTCTGACAATGTTTTTTTCTGTCTGCTGTAAGTTGTCAATGTAACCTCTGTACAATGAACTGAAATGCGCCCAGATACCTTGGGGTTAGATGCGCTTTACAAATAGAAATACAAGTACTTCAAATGGACCGATAAACCTGGGAGAAAGTTTGGTAGGCCTGTAACCATATGGGCAGGTATTTCGTGGAAGGCCAGACTTTGGAGCCTACATCCCATTCTGGGGTAGGACTACAATGGGAATCAGCCTGATTTTTGTAAACTCCTCTCCTTTCTTTGAGATGACAATAGGCGTCCTTGTGAACTTGATGGATAACTTGTAGGAGGGAGTCAAGTGTGGGTATGGTGGTGGTACTGAATTGGGAAGAGCTTCAGGATGATAACCATAGGTACAACAGAACGGGCTCATACCAATGGGGGTATGTGTGGCATTGTTGTATACAAATTCAGCCGTGGGTAAAAGGTCTACCCAATTATCCTGTCTTGGATTGATAAAACAACAAAGATACTGTTCCATTGTGGTGTTAAGTCTTTCCGTTTGTCTCTTGGTCTGGGGTTTTAACTGGATGATAGAGCCAGCTCAATACCTAACAATTCATAAAGCTTCTTCCAAAACTTGGAGGTAAACTGGGTTCTTCTGTCAGAGGCCACTGATTCCGGAATACCATGTAGACTGAATATTTCCCGAAAGAAAACTGTAGCAGTTTCAGAAGCTGCGGAGACTCCCTGAATGGGTAGAAAATAAGCCTTCTTGCTAATTGAATCTACTACCACCATGATGGCAGTATATCCCTTGGAAAGGGGGGAAGTTCAACAATGAAATCTGTGGAAATGTGACTCCAAGGTTTGGTCAGTGTAGACCTTTGGTCTATCAGACCTTTGAAGAAAAATATACTGTACTTACAGTAACAGCTAGTCCGTTGGGCGACTCATTCAGCATTAATTGAAAGTGAAATATGGTTGTAACCAAATCTTGGGTGGGGACAGAAATAACCCCTCTGTTTCTTGTAGGTATCGATATGTTGCTAGTCACTGGACCGACGGTGAGCCACAGGAAAACCCGTCAGAAATAGTGAAACTAGTATGCCGAAGCATGCAAAAAGATCCAGGACAAAGGGCCTTATTAGCAGTGATTGCAAAATGAATTTTAATTTCAACTGTAGTGAGATAAATGCCCTCTAATTACACGTGTTTCGGCCCCTAACTGCCTTTTTCAAATTAGGGCTGGTGTAATCAAAACTGGAGCAAAATTAAATAAACAGCACAAATGTATTTCGTCATACACATTCAAGGGAGAGATATAGAAAAGAAACAGTAAACACGTTTTGTAATATCATGGTATAAATACAGCAATACGATTGTGTAAGTGTCAAATCACAAAAGTTCATTGGTCAGTTGTAAAAAGAAAAAAGACACACAAAAAAGATAATATTCATTATATGGGGAGAGGTAAAGAGGAGAGACATACAAACAAAACAAGAGACACAAGAAAATGAATACATTAGTCTCGGTTGTCCTATCTTAATAGTGTACAGTAAGAGACCACGGCTAATTCTTGTCAAAAACTTACCCACACCGGGGGTCATTGACTTCTCATTCAGGAATAGTATATTGGGTCAAATCCCATTCATATCTATATAGTTCCCGAGAGAAAGATATAAAATTCTCTTTAGGCTCCTAATTGTTAAACTTCAAGAGATTGCACTCAATACTGTTGCGCTCAAAAAATTATGTTTCATTGTGCATGTTATATTATGATAGTAATGCAAACGCTGCATTGCTCCTCCATTTTGTGAGGTGCAATGTTGCGTTCTAGTTACTTTCCATATAAAAATACTGCGCTAAAAAGTACGTTTAACTACATATGTTTTATGGTTGACAAAATGTGCTCTCAATACTGTTCTTCTTTAATTTGCATTTCAATGCGCGTGTCCATTATATAAGGTCTAATGCTGCGCTCTTGTGAGTCTCCATATTCAATGCTGTACACAGCCATAGATTAAACTAAGCGTCTCAGTTTGTTCGAAATAATACCAACGCTGTATTCTACCTCCAATACGTGATGTTTTTTTTCAATTCAATCGCAATAATGCGTCTCATCCGAAACGAAACTAGAATACCGCGTTAGTATTATTTCGAACAAACTGAGACGCTTAGTTTAATCTATGGCTGTGTACAGCATTGAATATGGAGACTAACAAGAGCGCAGCATTAGATCTTATATAATGGATACGCGCATTGAAGACAGTCTAGGAAGCAGGGTGGTACGTGATTAAAAGTGCTCTCCAAAGCGCTTTCATAGCACCAAAGCTTTAAATATAACTATACGCTGTAACCCACGTAAGCAATGCATGTAACATGAGCAAGAAACCAATGTAACCAACCTTCTGAAGCAAAAGTGCCTAGATGCCTCAGGTTTAGGTGCGCTATACAAATGTCAAAATAAATAAATAACTCACAGGTGCTATGAAAATGGGTGGTGCAGCAGTGGTTGTGTGTTCTATGGCATCTCCACGGAGCCACCAACAACATTGCAGGCTTGCTCAGCAGTGAGTGGCAATCCTGCCATGAGAGAGGTAACCCCATACCCAGTAAGCTACATATTCCAAGGCTAGGGGTGGCAGGCCTATTCACCACCCAAGAAAACAAGTACAAAATGTTCTCCAGACAGGTTTCCACAGCCAACCATCTTTGGAGAGGCGTTCTTCGTCTCATGGGCGAACAAGTTCCTTCATGCATTTCTGGTTTTCCCTGTAGTCGACATGGGCTTCAAACAGCAAGGATGCAGCCATGCTTGGCTCTTAGAGATTGTCCAGCATGGATATTATCTTCCGTGTGCATCTTCTTTTCCTGATCACCCCCCAACCCTTGTCTCTCGAACCTTTCCTACTAGAAGTAATCCATCGGCCTCTGGAAAAAGGGGCTATAGAGATGGTACCCTGCTAGCAGCGAGACAGGGGTTGGTACTCGATAAACTTTCTTTTGTCGAAGGACAGAAGTCTGAGGCTCATGCTGGTGCTCCAGCTTCTGAACTTGCACAAGGACAAGTTCAAAATGGTCACTCTAGCCCAGATCCTTCCAGGCCCTGGATGTGAACGACTGGCTAGTTTCCCTGGAACTCCTGGATGCCTACTTCCTTATGATATAATATATGGCTGGGCCTATACACAAGTGTTTCAAGGCGGGACAAGACAAGGGAAGGGGAACAAAGGGAGGACAGAGACAACGATCTGGGCTTACTAGGCCAAGTGTCATTGAGATTGCGCAAGTGCAGGGTGGATGGGTGGGGAAAAAGTGCCAGGGAAGGGGGGCAGTGCTGTACATGGGATCAAACAATAACAATAAGTATGGCCACCAGGTGCAGGTATGGGAACTGTAGGGTTACAGATACAGACACAAGTGCAAGGGTTGCCAGGAGGCATTGCAAGTGAGCAACTGGGCTGCCAGGGAACTGGGCCCGAAAACCGAGGGTAGCCAGGTGACCAGTGCAGTATCAGACAGGAGATCAGCAGGGGAGAGTAAGAGAGAAGGCAGAGGCAAAGAGGAAGGTCTTGAGGTGCTTCCGGAACCGGAGATGGTTCTCCTCAAGTTTCATAGAGGCAGAGAGGCTGTTCTAGATGGGGGTCCCAGCCAAATAAAGAGATCTACCCCCAACTTGTTGCTTGGAGAAGCGTCTGACCTTGAGGGATTTGGAGGTGGAGGAGCGAAGAGCTCGAGTAGGAAGGTATTTACGAAGAGATAGTTGGAGGTATTGAGGACCCATGCCCCAGAAGGCCCTTTGGACAATGCAGAGGGTCTTGAACGTAATCCTTGCAGCCACTGGGAGCCAATAAAATTATTTCAGTGCTGGACGATCCCTGGACTTGAGGCCAAGAACAAGTCTCGCAGTCCTGTTCTGGATGAGTTGCAGAGGGTGGCGAGTAGAAGCAGGCAGATTTAGAAGGAGGCTGTTGCAGTAGTACAGCCTAGAGAGAACCAGCGCTCTAGAGTGAGCTTCTGGGGAAGGAGAGGAAAGGAAGAATACCTCAGAGGAGGTGCAGTTGGTAGTTTGACTTCTTAGAAACCTCAGAGATATGAGGAGAAAAGGAGAGTGTGGAGTCGAAGATGACCCTGAGGTTTTTAGCCTCACAGGTGGGAGCAGGAATAGGGCCAAGGGAGGCCAGCCGGAGAGTGACAGGAAAGGAGGGTGCAGGTGTGCCGATGAGGAGAATCTCCGTCTTACTGGCATTATGACGGAGATCATTGGCGGCACACCATTCCTGGATAGCAGACTGACAGTCAGAGATGAGAGGAGAAGAGGTGCCAGAGGGGAGTCTGAAAACGAGTTGTGTCATCCGCAAAGCACTGAAAGTTGGAGCAGAGAGTGGCAATGCAGTGGGCGAGAGGTGCCAGGTATTGGTTGAAGAGCCAGGGAGAGAGGTTAGACCTCTGGGAAACGCCACAGGGAGAGAGTGAGATGGAGGAAAGGAAGGACCCAAGTTGTACCTGGGAGGGTCGATCGGAGAGGAACAAGGTCAGCCAGGCCAGGGCCTGATTAGTGATACCCAGGTTATCACAGAGGCGGTTGAGCAGGATGGCATAGTTCACCGTTTTAAAGGAAGAATAGAGATTGAGTAAGATGAGGACAGAGGGGAGATTAGAATCAAGGTTAGAGAGCAGGTCTTCACAGATGTTCAGGAGAGCAGTGTCTGTGCTTCTGGCTGCTTTGAAGCCAGACTGATGGTCATGGAGATAGCCAACAGATTCAGTGTGAAGATTAAGCTGGGAGATGGCTAGCTTTTCCAGGAGTTTGCATTAGAAAGGAGTGGCAGGATGGGTCGGCTGAGGGTTTCTTGAGAAGAGGGTGCACAAGGGAGTGCTTCAGGGGGGCGAAGGAACGGCTCCAGTGGTGAAGGAGTGATTGCAGAAGTCAGCCAGGTCAGGAGCGAGGGTATCAATGCGGTACTTGATGGTTTTTGGAAGAATAGGGAAGAACCTGTTTTGACGAGACTTTCATAGATCGGACTTGTCTAGAAACCTTGTCAGGGGAGAACAGAGGAAAGGAAGAGAAAGGAGGAGGAGAGGTGACCACTGGGGGGGGCAGAGGTAGAGGAGAGAGTAGAGGTAGGAGGAGGAGCGGATGAGAGGGTGGACGGGACGTCCTGGGTTTTAGAGATGAAATAAGAAGCCATGGCTGTGCAGAGGGGCCTGGGAGGGGACAGGGTAAGTAGAGACTGCAGCAGGATTGGCCAGCTCCTTGCAAATTTTAAAGAGTTCGGCCGAGTTGTTAGATGCCGCAGAGACGCGGGCTTGTATGTGGGCTCTCTTCTTAGTGTGACAGAGAGCCGGTATTGCCTTTGGAGCAGGTGGCAGGACCGTTTGTCAGAGGATGCAGAAGATGCTTTCCATTTCCTCTCAGCCACCCTGCACTTGCGTTTATTAGGGTGACGAGGTCGGAATCGTACCAAGAGTTGCACTTGGCTTTAGGCTTCAAGCGGATCCTCATGACAGGGGCAAGAACATCAAGAGTATCAGAGATAGAAGAGTGGAGCATGGAAAGGGCTGTGTCAGGATGTGAGTCATCCAGAGGTGGAGGAGTGGGAGAGAAAGTGGCGTCAAAAGCCTCAAATGAAACGCTTCGTGGGTCGGATGACCGAGAAGGTAGGTGGCAGTGCTGAAGTTAGCTTTGCCTGAAGGGTAGAGAGGGAGAGATGGGAGGAATGTTGAAAGTGATCGCTCCAGGAGAGAGGAGTGATGAGAGGGATAGAGAGGGGGAGGTCTGAGGAGATCAGACCGTGCAGAGTGAGTCGAGTCAGAGGGGAGAATGGAGAGGAGAGAGAGTCGCAGAGGTTGTGAAAGAGTCCAGAGGAGGGACAGGAAGCATCCAGGTGGATGTTGAAGTCTCCAAAGAGGCCGAGTTGAGTGGTTGAGGCCAGGAGGGAGGAGGAGAGGTCCGCCCACTCAGAGAGGAAGGAGGTGATCTGACTAGGTGGCCGATAGATAGTAGCCATGGTTATAGAGTGGCCAGTGGAGAGAGAAAGCCTGAAGACAAGGCATTTGATAGAGGTTTAGGCCTGCATAGGAATGACAGAGGCAGGAATCCACTGTAAGAAGATCAAAGCTACACCCCCCCTATGGGAACAGTTGGATCTGGGAGCGGAGAGGATCTTGTAGCCATCAGGGAGGAGAGTGTCAAAGCTTGTGACAGAGCTGGTGGCGATCCATGTGTCCGTGAGACACAGGACATCAAGGTCAAGTTCTTCCAGGAGGCGGCAGATGTCAGAGGAGTGTTTGATGGCAGAGCGAGAGTTGAGAGTGGCAATATAGAGAAGGTGGCCAACCTTGAAAGATTTCTGGGGAGGGGTCCAAATCAGAGGTACGCCCTGTGGAGGTGTAGAAGGAGCTAGAGGGAGGGCAGAGGAGGAAGGAGGAGAGGGCAATGTAGGATGAGAGGGCAATGTAGCAGAGGGTGGAGGCAAGGAAGCCTAAGGAGCGAGAGAAGGGACAGCAGGAGAAGAAAGGAAACTGATGAGGCGCGAGAAGCGTCTATCAAAGAGGATGGCCAAGACGGTGCCATTCCGGTAAACATTAATGATGACCTTAGAGGAGTGGAAGGGGGCCAAGAGGGCCTCCCACTGGGTGCCACCATTAATAGGAGAAGAAGAAAAAGGAGAGAGCACAGAGACCATACGAAGAGTCCATAGTCTGGTGACGGAACGACAGAGGATGTCAGTGAGTGTCTGTCTGTAGGAAGCACTGGTATACGTGTCAGCGATAGGGAGGCCTGGGTTGAACACCAAGATATCCTTTTTGAACTTCTTCCTACCCGACTTACTGAGGAGAGCAGGATAGTTGATAGAGAAGCAGTTTGAAAAGATACGAAACACAGAGCGCACCATACAGTAGGTGGTGGAAAGAGGAGCAAGGAAGAGGGGTGGAGGGGAAAGGTGAGGGGTAGACACTATGGGAGGACCTAAGGAGGGGTACAAGCAGACGAGACAGAAAGGGACAAGACAAATAGTAGAGAGTTTAAACTAAGTCGACAAGAGCGCAGCAGGAAGAGACAGGCAGTCTGGTAAACAAACCAGGTTACCAGGGCATCAAGAGAAAGAGCAATCGCTGAAAAGAAAACCTAGAGGAGGGTGGAGCACATCAAAACACAGAGCAATCTACAGAAGAACAGAACAGTCGACAAATGAAAACCTAGAAGAAGGAAGAATGCAGCAGAACACAAGTAATACAATGCAAAACAGGGCAGTCGAGGAGGGAAAACACAGAACAATCTACAAAGAACAGAGCAGTCGACATAAGGGGGGGCGCAAGGGTGCAGGAGGCTGGAGAAGGGCACACGGCACACACAATCAGGAGTTGCGTGGGACCACGCGGTCAGGGAGCGCAGCTGCGACAAACCAAGGATGGAAGCGCGAGGGAACACGATCAGGAGTTGCGAGGAACACGCAATCAGGGGTTGTGAGGTACCACACAGTATGGGACGCGCTGCTGCGAGTGAAACCAGGATGGAAAGTGCGAGGAACCACACGATAAGGGATTGCGAGGGACCACGCTGGCAGGGCGCAAGCTTGACCAAGGATGGAAGGGCGCTAAGAAGCACGATGATCACAGAAGTTCGGAGGAACGCGCTGCACGCAAGCGTGGCCAAGGATGGAGAGGGTGCTAGAGCACACACGATCGTGGGATTGCGAGGTTCCATGCAAGTTGGGAGCGCGTGGGAAGGCAGGGAATTAGAAGGCACGGAGGAGCACACAATCAAAGATTGTTGGGGACCACGCAGGTAGGGCAGGCCAAGCGCGAGCGATGTAAGGAGGGAGGAAGCGAGGGCGAGCGCGAAACAGGCAGGGATAGAGGGGCGGAGATGGGTACGCGAACAAGGAGTGCAAGGGGCCACACAGGGATAGGGTGCAAGGGGGACAAGAAGGAAGGGTGCGAGGGGAGCTCAGGAGGAGTCAGAGGGGACAGCAAGGTAAGACTCACAGGGGAAGGGGGAGCACCAAGCAAGGGGCAGGGGGAGAGGTAAAGGTTTCTGGGGAGGGTAGGGACAAAATCAGAGAAGAGGCGCAGTCAGAACGGCTAAGAAGTGCAGAGCAGGCAAGCAAACTCCCCAACTTCTTACCTGGCAGTCGCGGACAGAAGGGTGCATCGTCCGCACTGTCTGCGCTTCAGGCCCCTTCTTCGCCAAACGCCTGCGTCGTTCAAGACTGCGGCATTGTCCTGAGAGGGCTTTGCCGCAGAGGGTCTGAACCTCTCTCATGTCATTACTCTGGCCAGATCTGTTTTTTCATTTGCTCTGTTGTGGTTGCTACTCCTTTTGATTTTCTTTCTTGCACTGCGCCTCTTATGTGCTTGGCCAGCCTTTCTCTAGTCTTATTTCCCTGTCTCTATAGGTCTCTTTTACTCTGCTTCCATCCCTCTCTCCTATTGTGTGTGTGTATTATTATGTATTGGTTCCCCTTCTCACTTTCTTTGTTGCTCTTTTGTAGCTCATTGGTCTTTCTCTTCCTGTTGCTTGAATTCCTGTTTTGGATTGTCTAATATGTTCTCTGTTCTCTCTGCCACCCCTCGCGCCCCCTACTTTGTTCTCCTGTATTGCGTCGGAGTTGCACTCTCCTTTTTGTCTTTTGACATAACCCCAATAAATATTTATAAAGCTGAAAATGCCTTTCCATATACAATTCTAGTGCAGCTTTACCATTGGGAGTTCCTTTATAGAATTTGGGTCCACCTTGTTGAAAATATTTAACCTTTTCACTTTTGACAGAATTCATTTTGATCTTAGTTTGATCGAAAATGCAGGAAGGTGGAGACCCCCCCAGCAACCTTTCCTCTCCCCTATTCCCTTACCCTACCCCATATATATACTGAATTTCGACCAAAAAACGACCAAGTATGCTAATACCCCTTTTTAGATGTGTGCAAACCTTCTTTTGGCCATTAGGCTGCGAATTGGATTTAGAGGTTTGTCTCACCAGATGCACTTGTTCAAATGCAGATGTTTTACCAGCACAGTTTGTCACAAGTGTAAGAGCCCAGATGAGTTGCGTGTTCATAGCCATTACAAATATAGCAGCCCTCATGGGACGTGCTTGTTCTGAGCCATTACAGGTAAAGCATCCCTGATGAAATGTGTGTGTTATGAATCACTGAACATTTAATAGTCCTTTTGATAAGTCGAAATCTAAATCAGCTCTGTTACAATTGAATGTTACCTGCATCCTAAACACACCTCAGACGCATTAACTCACCTATCAACAAGATTTGTACTAACAGGTTACACAATAATCTCTACAGCAGGGTTTACTGATCCACTGAGCTACCTTTCCCAACAGACTGTTGACTCGGAAAGGCACATAGGGTTAGGGCACTGGCAGTTCCATGTGAGGCTTGCATGGCACAATTGGCTTGTCAAAAGCCCTAACCTTTATCCTACATTAGTCAGGCGATTCATAATGAGGCTTTGAAAGGTGCTAGATTTTTGGCCGTGAGACTCCGTAATCTGACATGGGAGAAGCAGAGGTTTTGAAAAGCACAAGACCAAGTAGGAGGGATTGAAGTATATGATAGCAGTGCAATCTTCACATACTGACCGCCAGTGTACATCACACCAGCTCAGGAGGATGGTGAGAAAGATCTATGTGAAAATACCCAATTTATTTACTGTCAGGTCAACATTCTTGCATGTAAAACACCACATTTTCATTATGTTTGTTTAATGCAGGGAGAGACCCCTCACACACCCCACTTTATTAAATACCCCTATCTACCCCCCACTCTCCTCACCCGTCTATTTTCTTTGGGGGGAAATTCATTGTTTTTCATGCAATGTTTTCTACCTCACAGCAATGGCATTCAGTATTTTGTAGTGATACCGGTGGAAAGCGCTCAGAAAATACCAACACATGTTTGTTCTTTGTCATTACAGCAGCACTGTTAACAGATTCAGGCACTGTCCTGCTAAGAAATGTGGGCCTGATACAATCAGCCCAGCTCTGAATAATTGACGTTGTGTCATGGCATGCGTATAGCGGCTCTGCTGATTAATTAGGCTACTTTGCCTGAATATATAGCAGTACTGTGGAGAGGTACCAGTACGATCTGTGCCACTGAAAATATATGCTGCACTGCTTCTACCTGCATCCATTAAACCTGCTTGTGGTGGGTGGTCAGAAAGGAAGCTAAAGTAAAGTTCAGACCACATGCCCAGCGATGCCTTGCTCCCTTAGGCAAATGATGTACAGCGCCCTTTCATGCATGCACATGCAAGCCAACACATGCAATCTTAAGACTAAAATAAATACATCTTCATATAGAACACCAAAAGCTTTTCCTTCTAACAAATGCCAAACAATTACTTGCTGGGATTCTCTCCTAAAACTTAGACATCAAGAACCCCAAGCCATTAAATTCAATTGATGTGCTGCTGTGATGAAAAGAAAACAATGTATGAAATGCTAATGCTGCTGCAACTGCGCTGGCCCCACTGAAGACGATTAAAACAAAGCAAAATGAAGCAAAAATGCAGCCCTAGTGAAGACAATTTTCATTTTACACAATACTATGTGTGTCCAAAAAAAATTTGAAAAGCATGTTCATAATCCAAAATGATTTAATAACACTGTAAACTACAAAATGCAGGTTGTTGAGCAAAGTGAACAAAAAACAAATTCTCTTCTGCATTACTTAGTGTTATATTGACAGAATTATTATCAGAGGAGAGTGTTGAAAAAATAAACAGACCAAGACTTCTCCCATTTGCTTCTTTCAAGGAACTATGTGGATTGCTAAAGTTAAGAGTGGATATGCAGGCGGCTGCTGTACAGGCTGTCACCAGTGAACTCTGATTTATGGTGGTTCTGCCCTTAATAGCCTGTGTAAGCTGTACACAAGGAAGAATTAAAAGTGCCATATTGACAATATTTCTGTGCGTAAAAAGGCCTTATATGCACCCGATCTGGAGGGCTGGGTCCAGGTTTTCCAACTTCAGGCGACAGCTCCAGCCTTTGCTTTTCTGGGCTTACTGGGTTTTATGGCAGCATGCATCTTGGTGGTACCGGTGGCCTGTCTGCATATGTTGGTACAGTAGCTCCTGAGGTCACGATGATCTCAGTTTCAGGGACAGACTTCAGACCTTCTTTTGGTCTCTGAGAGAATTTCTGGAGCCCTACAGTGGTGGTCCTTAAGGGGTCTATTTCTCATCAACCCTGGCCACAAGTGACTCTAGTAACAGATGCGCGGCTGAAAGGCTGAAGCACTCACCTACAAGATCTGACAGGGAGGGATGGTGGTCCCCATCAGAGTGCCGGGAGCACATCAATCTGCTGAAGCAGAGTGATCCGGATGGCCCTGGATGATGTCCTTCCCTCTGTGAAGGCCGAGACAGTCCTGATCATGCACCCATACCTCTGCAGTGTGACGTTTCACTAGGTGTCATCACTGCTCCTTAGCGGGAGTCCCTTCTCATGAGGCTCGGTAGGTGAGGCTGCTGCCCAATATATCCTCTAGGGGTGGTTTAACGCGGGAGGACCTCATATGGAGAGACTCCTCTACTGGGGATGACGACCACCACCTGAGTGATGGGTGGTACAACACCCCCCTCTGACATATGCATCCATGTGCTATTGTAACATCATGTCAGATTCCCCAACTGAGATGAAGAAGATTATCCGAGACATAAAGATTCACACCAATGCAGGTACTGAGAATACGTGACCCCAAAGAGCCATGAAGAGTTGTCCATTGAACGGGAGGAAACGTTCTACTGTGGGGGGAGTGTTCACCTAAGCAACATAAAAATAGGCGAAGTACTCGGTGAACAAGAGAACAATCCTGCCAGCCAAGAAGGAGAGCAGCAAGGGAGACAGTCCAGCGCAGGAAAAGCAAGGAAGATGCAGAGAACTTTCCGAAGAAGCCGAAAGTCTTTACTAGAGACTGGAAGCAGGCAGCCAGATTCCTTCGCCCGATGGTGTGGAGCTGGTTGAGAACGTGGCTGGAGGCTGAGATGCAGGGGTATGACTGTGTAAAGGTGGACCGTGCGGTACTGCAAGAGATTCTACACTGCCAGCCTGGAGGACTGGAATGAGACACGTGGAGCAAGAGAAACGGAACACCCACACAATGCTCCCAAACAAAGCAAGACACCAGTAAGAACCAGTGGAGCGTCCCAAAGCCAGTGAAGGTATTGGGTGTAATGCGTGAACCGGTAGGGGTGTTGATAAAGGAATGCAAGTTAATTGAAAATAACAATACGTGTAATCTCATCATGGCAGCACTTGGCAGGAGAGTGAACCAAATGGGACTAGCAGAAGAGGGGTAAAGGCAAGGGTTTGGAGCCCAAGCAACAAAGGGTCTGGTACACGAACAAGCATCAGGCAAGTACCCGCGGGAATCTTCCTCCAGACCGTGGCAGAGATGAGCTCACTGGGCCACCGGGGAAGGGTCTGGGACCCTTGTCCACAACTGATGGGCCCACTGGTCACCAGGGAAGGATCTGAGACACTGTCCCCCATAACGGGGGCGGAAGAAGAAACCACTGGTCCTATCAGAACAGTCTGGGACACCAACAGAAGACTGTAAAGTTCAGAGAAAATCTTCCTCACTATGGTGCCAGAGATACGTCCACTACTCATAAGAAAAGGATATGGGATTCTAACAGGATTTGGGACGTTGTTGAAAGCAAATCACAAAGACAAAGTGTACATCAACTTGAAAGCATTGAGAAAAGATGCTGCCAAGTAATAGCAGGGGAAGGGAGTCATTCCCCGTGGTCTTGTGTTGAACTCTGTCAAATACTACCATAAGAAGGAAGGCATTATCTTGGCCCCTAAACTAAGAGTTAATGTGAAGCAACCAGGGAAAGTCTCATCTCCCCGGCCTTGTTGTGCATTGCATCAAGCCGCACCGGGAAAGGGAGTCATTCACCCTGGTTTTAGTGGAAGTTTTGTGGAGCCACACCAGGAGAAGGGAGCCATTCTCCTACAGAGAACATTGTGTAAACACTGTTTTGAAACCTGCAAACCAGCGGAAGGGAGTCATTCCTACTGGGTATATTTTCTTTTGAAGGAACATTTTTGTTAAATTCCATTCAGGAAGTAAGAGAAGCGAGCCACTCTCCATAATGGAGGAACTTTGCGAGTGTACTCTTTCGTTAGATTGGTTGAGGGATAGAAGTAGGTTTTGACACAGGATGGGGGAATTTACTTTGACGGATGCTCTGACAGTCCCTTTTAGTATTAGTTTTGAGACAGGGAAACCCCTCTTAGAAGTAAGGGATAGTGAGGACCTGTTTTCCATTTCCAAAGTAAGTCTATAACCAGAATCATGCCATCTTTGTGTCCGTCTCCTTCTTTGACACCCTTACAACAGCCTGAATCTTCATGCCTGGTTGCTGAAAGGCTGAGGTATAGGAAGTGGGAATTGTCGAGGACGTTCTTGATGTACTCCTACCTGCTGGAAGTCCTGTCCCAATTCCATGTATGCCGGGTGCTGGGCAGGGGTGGACTGGGAACTAAAAGAGGCCCGGGAAATAATTACTGGTGACCAAAAGAGGCCCTGGAAATAATGTTCGAAGTGGCCCCATATGACACATTTTCAGCAAGCCCAATGCTTTTCCTATGAGAAAATTTGGAAATACCACACAAAAGAGGCTCAGGGTGCAGAGGCCCACCGGGAAATCTCCAGAGTTCCCTATGGGCCAGTCCACCCCTGGTGCTGGGCGAGAGTTCTGGACCATTTTTCTTGCTCCACTTCCTCTGTTTTGGAATTTCTTCTATCCCTGGCCTGGACGGGCCTACATATTGTTACAGTGAAGGGGCATCTTATGACTGAAGAGGACCCCACAGCTGGGCTCCTTTTTCATGATCCCCACAGTTATACTATTCCTGAGGGGTCTTTCTAGTACGTTCTTCCCTCGCTAGTTTGTTCTTCTGACGTGAGATTTAAATTTAGCATTTGTTTTCAGTGGGCGCTCTGTTTAAGCCCCTTGCTTGTTCTTTAAGAGTGCTCACAACTAAGGTGATTTTCCTGGTTGCCATCACTTTGCGCTAGACGGGTGAGTGAACTCCATGGCCTTTCTGTTAATCCTTCTTACTTGGTTTTCTCCAAGGAGAAGGCAACATTGTTGAGAGTTAGACCCTGCTTCCTTAAAAAGCTGGTATCTGATTTCCATCTCTCTCAAAAGATCCATCTACATGTCGTCTTTCTTCCGGCTCACCCATCCAAGACACAGGAGCGCTTCCATCGGCTAGATCTGGTGCCGGCCCTCAAGTTATACATCTGTCAAACAAGGGAGAACAGAACTCATAAGCAACTTTTTGTTGGTTACTGGGGTGCCCAAGCAGGTAGGGCTGTTACGAAACAGACCGTGTCTCGATGGATTATTCTCTGCATCTCGGAATGCTACAGTCTGGCCAGCAAGAAGGTCCCTGAGGGCCTTAGGACTCACTCCACCAGAGGGTTGAACGCCACCTCGGCTCTGCAAAATGGAGTGCCTGTTATGGGTATATGGATTCTATGTCTGGTCAGGACGCTCATTTCGGCAGAGTTGTCCTTTAGAGTATTCTGGTTTAGGTGTTGTCCTCTCTACCATCCCTCTGTCAGGTCCCTGTACTGTTTGGGAGTCTATCATAGATGAGGAATCTGTGGGAGGAAAGAGTCCATTAGAAGAACAAATTACTTACCTTTCGGTCATGTTCTATCTGATGGATGTTCATTCCACAGATTCCTCATTGCGCTCCGTACCTGCCCCTCTTGGGAAAGCTAGTACACCTTAGTTCTCTGGTCCCTCAGTGTCAGGGTACTAGGGGAAAAAGGGTGGAACTGAGGTCACAGGGTGCAGCGTCTAGATATATACTGGCCTCAATGTCCTGTCCGGCGCATGGTGCTGCTCCCCCTGCAGGCGGAAAAACATTCCAACGAGCAGCTGGCGCTGGAAGATGGATATGTCATAGATGAGAAATCTGTGGGAGGAACGTCCATCAGAAAGTACATTACTGAAAGGTAAGTAATGCGTTCTTCATGCAGCAGCACTCATGATAAATGCTAAAATTCCCACTGTAAATCACTTCATCAAGCTTCCCCATAACATATGCTACCATCCTAGTGTAAATCGCTTTGATGTTGCAGCAATAATCTATGCACGTGTGATCACTTTAACTTTCATGAAGCTGTCGCCCCAATCTCTTCCAATGCGGTCACTGTAAATCATGACGCTGAGAGGTCACAATCTATACCAGAATTCCAAATATAGCACTTTTGGATGATATTGCACAATTGCCAGCATTGTCACTATAAAAGATGTCTATGATGCCACCCCTAACCACATGCACACATCATTCTTGCATAGACACGCACATATATGTGCACACATTCAAAATCTTGTACACTCACATTACATAGAACATATTAAAACATGCACGCATACATGCACTTTTTTTGTTTTAGCTTACCTTCAAAGTTCATCTGCTGCTTGCATGCTCTCTCTCTCGGACTGGGCGGGATAACAAGCAGCTATTGGGTGGAAGTATGCTTATTCTGAATACCAATGAAGGATATAGCGCCTGCTCACGTCTGCACGCCTTTACATGAAAACACAGTGCTTTGCTGCCAGGCCAGCTCAGCAGGAGGTAAGTGGGGGAATGGCAGCGGGCAATGTGCATGGCGGGGGGCTCAAAGAAGGAAAGCCTCACAATCCTCCCGCTCCGACCCCCAAATGCTTAGCTACTGGCACCTGCATGCTTGATTACGGTCAATGCTTTAAGTGTAATGGGAAAACAGGGGTGGAAGCGCTCTACCACAAGGGAGTGTGACCTAAAGAGTTATGGGTGTTATCTAAAAACACCAAGCACTGCGTGCTGGATTACCCATTAGGCCAAGTACGCACCGGCCTATGGGCCCCACTCCTTTTAGGGGCCCCGCGACAAATGATCAAAATAAAGCAGTGCAGAAAATTAAAAACGTAGCAGCAGACAATTTTACGAGGGGGGGTTAGGGAGGCTGACATTTCCACTGCCTAGACTAGAGGCCTCCACGGGGTTTAATCCGGCACTGCAAGCAATACATTCTGATACCCTGCAAACATGTCTTGTAGCAATCCGTGAGTAACTCGCCCTCCTTCTGTAAAGAAAGAAAGAAAGAGGAGTGGGACAAATAGCGCACTGCTGCTTTGCATATAATCAAAGAGCATGTTGGGAGCATAAGAAAGGACTCTGATAATTGGCTAAAGATATTTAATAGTGAATTAAGCATGAAACCCCTCCTCAGCAGGTAATCCACAAGGCGCGTGCTGCTCATGTCAATTGTCACAGCACGCACGCTAACTTTAAAATGGCTGGAAACAATGTATAATTAGTAGTACACCTTTCGATATGATATATTATTTATAATGTGCTTTTACCCAGAGGTTTCTTTTTAAGCGCGGACCCGGGGAATAGAACCTGTGATTATCCGTGCCGTCTTGCTTCCAGTGGAAGGCCAATAGAATTAAAACTGTCTAGGATAGGCTCCGCTGCTGCTAGGCAACCTGATCCCGCGTGCTGGCAGCCTACAGTGAACACATGTATACATGAAATCATCCTATGGGCAACGGGGTGCCTTCCAGGAAATCTCAGGCATCCCACAAGGTCAGGGCTTTGTGGTAGGGCAAAGGGGAAGGGCCCTCACATGGCTCCTTTATGGGAATAACGAAGTTCGGGCATTGCTGCCCTGGCTCTGAGCCTTGTGCCTTGGGGGCAGTTTACAATGTGTCTGCTCTGGTCAATTAATTCTGTAATAGTTTTGTGTTCAGCACCTCTCGTGTACCGTTTGAATACTAACGGGGATGGGGTGTCTTTTAGAGAGACGGATGACCAATTACAAAGAGTTTTCGTAACGAATTTATTTTTCACACTATATTGCGCCTATAACAAGGTCCTGAATTCTAGCCAAGAAAAGCTTGTGACTTGATGGGTGTCCTCTTTGGGCAGTCAAGTGTACGTAACTCCTCTACAACCAGACACAAGAAAAACAACCTGCTAGGGAAAGAGGCTAGTGCACCCCTTTTCAAGCAAAACAAGAGCTTTATTTTGTACACAAAAAGGTAAATGGTGACAATGGTATTATAAATTCATTGCCACAGAGCTCTCTCTTCCCTCATCAAGATGGAGGTCACTTTATAAACACATGAATCGTCATTCGTGACGAATTCGATACACAGTTGCAATGCCCCACCCTCATTGGCTGCCGCCTATTTACATGTTTATAATTACATATGACCCCTGTGTCGATTGGTTGTGTCGTCTTCTTTGCCATCTGCTCCACACGTTGGCGACAAGCTCTTCACCTCAGGGCGCTGCAAGGTAATTGGTTAAACTTAAAAGGGCAACAGCCTATCTTCACTTCTAACCACCTGATGTGCACCTGGTCTTCATCATGAACTCAGCAGATAACTTCGAGGTCAGTCTGCTCCTTGCAAGCAAGGCAACTCTTCTCTCATCCCAAAACCTGTAGGCGCCACCATCGTGCCTCCGTATCGTGATCTTTTAACTTGGCATCACCCTTTGCTCTCCCTGGTACAAATCACGGACCTTGCTGTGCTTAGCTCCCCCCTGTATCAGCTACTCCTCCCAGAGGATGGACCTGGGGTCTTACTAATCCATCCAATTAATGTAGGATTTAAGAGCACTAGTTCTGTGCACTTGGTAGTTCATATAGAATGGCCATTCTTCTGGGTGACACTAGTACCCTAACGTTCCTGTTTTGGCAGCTCAAGACCTCTGCCCCAGCTCCCATGTGCATGTCCTACGTACTGGGCTGCAGCCCGTCTCCCATCAACTTCTAACATTCCTACCTAATTGTTCAAGGGGCTAACCTGATACATTTATACGTGGGTGTACATGCGTGTTCCTTGCCGCGCCTGCGAATTGGAATGTGATAATCGAACAAAAGATGACGCCTTGTTGTTTCGTGTCTGCAACATGGCCAGCAAGGATTCAGCCAAATTCTTGACTGCAGCCCTAGTTCATGCTGTGATAGTCGCACACATGCAATGTTTTCTAAGTGACACAATCGCAAAGCAATGGTTAGTCTTTCCCTATATGAGTTCCTAAAATACATGTGTTCCCCGTCGACTACTTCACCCATAGGTTTCCCCCCTTCCCGTACACCACCCTCTAGGCATTCTCTGCAGTTTCATATATTTTCCCAAATCTGAATCGTTTGGGAGGGACGGTGATCTGAACGTGCATCCCTAAACAAGGTTAGCAATTGGTACCCATGCGTTGCTACTAGCACCACTCATGATTTAACCAATAGGATTGCTGACTCTTTGAAAGTGAGATTATCATAAGATGTTCATTTTAATAGATGAGACTTGGTGCCTCTTAGTTATCAATGTTTTTAAACATGCCGTGGTGTTCAACTAATTGTTAAAAAAAAAAACACAATGTCGCTTCCTATGTCGTCATATAGTGGGGGGAGTGGGTAAGGGGTTGTCATATCATGTGCTTTCTGCTATCTTAAGCATTTTCGGATTTTGGTGAAATGTTATGTTAAAGGTTCTTATACCGTGCACAACCACCTGCGTGGTCCCCTAGCACTCTGTGGATCTGTAATGCAAGAGGGTAAGGGGAGGTGTAAGTTAGTAAGGGCTTCATCATGAGTTGGGGGTAGCCCTTAAAGGCGGCAGTAACGGTGTTACCGCCGCATTTACAACTCCGCCTAATGCGGTGTGTTTACCCCCAGCTCAGGGCTCTGGGTAAACACGCCTGAAAAATGCCAATTTTCGGCACAATTACCACCAGCGGTATTACCATGCAGTAAATGCACCAGAAGTTCCCCATTCAGCCCAATTGTGAATGGGGAGTAACGTTTACTGCCCAAACCGTGCTCCGGCGCCAATACCGTCGGATGGGTGGGCGCTAATGCAAATAAAGTTGGCCGGTATCCCAGTGGGGATACCGGCTAACTTGTGATGAGGCTCAAAGACTGGCCGGGGGACAAGAGCAAGAGAGCTGTGATGGCAGCTTCAGTTCAATTTACATTGTTTGCTCAGAATGTGCTTTTGTCCAAAGCTATGTGTGGTTTGTTTAGTTGTTGTGGTGTATTGAAGTGTGTGCGCTTTGTGGTGCTGTAGAGGTATGGTTGTGTTTGAAAAGTGTATGCAGAAGGATGAGATTTTTTAGTAGGTTTGGTTAGTGCCCCTATCCTACCCCCTCCGTTTCAACTCCTCCCTTCCCCTGTGGAACATTGTGCTATGCTCCCTGCGACACATATCCCTTCCCCTGTGGTACATTGTGCTATGCTCCCTGCGACACATGTCCCTTCCCCTGTGGTACATTGTGCTATGCTCCATGCGACACATGTCCCTTCCCCTGTGGTACATTGTGCTATGCTCCCTGCGACACATGTCCCTTCCCCTGTGGTACATTGTGGTATGCTCCCTGCGACACATGTCCCTTCCCCTGTGGTACATTGTGGTATGCTCCCTGCGACACATGTCCCTTCCCCTGTGGTACATTGTGCTATGCTCCCTGCGACACATGTCCCTTCCCCTGTGGTACATTGTGCTATGCTCCCTGCGACACATGTCCCTTCCCCTGTGGTACATTGTGCTATGCTCCCTGCGACACATATCCCTTCCCCTGTGGTACATTGTGGTATGATACAATTAACACTCCTATATTGTGTGCCGGGTTGTGAGTCATCAACAAGGCTATTCACACCCTCTCCATCCCCCCCACCCGTGTTCAGCTGAGTTGCTGCCCACATCCCTTCCCCCTAGCACATCCCGGTTTGCAGCAACCACTACCCCCAAAGGCCCCCTGTGCGGGGACCTACTCCATGTGCCCTTTTGGTCCCTGTGCCTCATCAATCTGTTCTGAGTTAGGGACGCCCCTCTCTCCCCTCTATCTGTGGTCCAATTAAGTTGGTCCCATCTCTCACCCTTGTTTCTGGTTTGACCGTCTATGGGGACGGGTACATCTGGAACTCCCTCCCATTGAGATGCCTATCTGCTTCCCTGCACTTTTCTGTGGTCCGGCCTACTCCCCCGTCTTTTTCAGTTGTGTTAGTTTTATTGGGTGTGGATGTTATTCATTTGTTTTTTGTCCCGTTCTGAGTTAAAGAGCCAGGTTTTTTGACATTTTCTGAAATTTTAGATGGTCCTTCATGGTTCATATTTCTACGGGGAGGGAGTTCCAAAGTTTAACGGCTAGGCAAGAGAATGCTGATCTACTGAATGGTTCAGTAACAAAACTGGTCTCACTTTGGCACCAAAAGCTTCCAGCTTTGAGGCCAGAACACTGACACTGTCCGCCTAGGTAATAATAATATTGTGTTCTTCTATAGCTCTTCTTGTCGGGCTACTCCAGCTTCTAGGCGCTCTAATAACAGGTGATAACACCTGTGTTGAATGGTACTTGATTATCTATGAGACAGAGGGAAATGCATAAATGAATTCTCATCTTCAAAACTATACACTGACTTACCCCGCCCTAACTATCGGTTCATCTCACTCCTTGCTCTCCTCCATCACTCCCTAATATGCTTGGATCGCCTGATTGCCACCTCCCGGGCCTGTGCGCTCCCTCTCATTTCTGCTCTCTTCCTTTCCTTGCTCCCTTACTCTGTAATGCTCTTGGTCCTCCTCTCTGCACTACTCCATCTCTATTTAAATCCAACCTCCTATCTCTCCTCCTTTCTGAAGAACCACTTTCATAGCATTCTATCTCATCACATCTCCCTGCTCTCCTCTACCCCTACCTCTCTACGACAACCCCACGGCACTTATGCCTCACCCCTTCATTCTTAAATGTAGCACTTCCTCCCCTATCCCGTTCCTATTTCCTGCTCTACTGTCCTTGTCCCTGGTTCATGTTTCTACCTCCCTTTCTTCATCTGGTCTTATATCAACATCTTCTCGCGCACTGTTAAGGACACTGGTCCTCTGCTCTGTAAATCAACGATAATAGGTTTTGTAAGCATTTTTGTGTTGAAAAGGCATTGTTTTCCCAGTAATGTTCATTAAATAAATAAACTTAAACTACCCTAGGAGGATGAGAGGGTATGGGGTGGCCCACCCGCTGTGGGAAGTGCAAGCTGCTCATATGTCGGAGACTAACGCTTTCCAAACAAGAGTCGAGCCAGACATTAAGTGGGTTGTTGGCGGAAAGCAAAAATGAGGCAGATGTTGTGGGGATTGAGAAATTAAGGGAGGGTTGGAGAGTTTAAGGGGTGCACAATAAGATGAGGGATAGACAAGGATGTAGGACAGATAAGGAACAGACAAGGCTTCAGAGTAGAGACTGAGAAGAAAATGAAGACATTGAGAGAGGTGGACATAATTATTGAAAAACTAGAGGAGGAGCAGGATATTGTGCAGGAAGTTTCCTCAGTGCAGTCTGCTGGTACTCCAAGCAGTGATCACCCACTTAGATAAACATGCATAGGATCACAAACAGCACATGCACTCTTTATGGAGCCCCCTAACGCCAATACTTCTGCAGTGCACTTAAAGAAATATTGGTGGCATCCTCTCTTTGAAACATCAGTCCACGAGCAAACACTGTTGGAGGGGGTTTTGGGAGGACACCCTATTATGGCGGCCAGGGAAGACAGTGAGAGGTTAGCCAATCCAATCAAGGGGAGGTAGCAGAGCAGCAAGTCTTAGTCTCAGGAAGGGAGTGAGAGTGTTCTAGGGTAACAATGAGTCCACAAAGAGCAACAGCAGTAATTCCAGTTACAGGTAAATACAAATATATACAATGATGTATTAGCCCGAAAAGCCGTTAGTTTACACATATGGCAAATAGATATGAATATTGTCACACAAAACCCTGATAAAACAGATATATTCAATCCCCCTTAGGGGAGAGAGATTATCATTTGATTCAACAGCCAGTGTCACAGGTAAGCAGTCCGAGGCACAGAAATAGACAGACCAAATCAGAATAATCACAGAACAGCTCCCCTAACTCTTAGAACGTCCAACCCTAAGATTGAAAGGGGCCCCTAGGGGTCCCTCGTGCTATGGAAACAAGGCAATAACCATACACAAAAAGATGCGCCAGACACAAGGTTCAAATTCCCAATGCTAGGGTTTATTGCAAGCAAAAGATAGAATCAATTGGCCAATTCAGATCTCACGCCCCGCAACCTGAGTTTCCTAGACCTCAAGGGACGCAAGGGAGCTAATTACGTACATCAATTACATATATACAGAATGCATATCATACAATCAGCAAAGTCATGTTCAACACCCCTCTTTATTAAGTTCCTTTGAACTCGGGATGACGATGGACATATCCGACGATTATAACGATTATAATGCTTTCGATGTCTATTCTAGTAACAATGTGCAATTAGAAAGTGCAGAGGCATCTTTTAGAACACAGTGGTTCTGTTCTTGGAAGCAAGCTGTACACGGGGTAAGAGCCACATTCCAAGCTTTGCTATCTATGAGGTACTATTCGTGTCCTGGGAGCTGACACATTCTAAAGGGTTTTGCGAAGGGGGGCCGAAGGAAAACCATAATTCAAGCCTTTAACTGTATTATTCTAACATATTCTACCATCGTACGAGACTGGCTGGCAGCTGTGAAGTGATTAAATGCCCTGCAGCTTTCTCCCAAGGCTACAGAGAGGCAGCGTGGGCATTCCTCTCTGGGCTACTCATGAGGAGTTTCAGCAAACTCTTCAGTCCCGCGACCTTGTCCTTTCATATTCAGACAACAATGTTAACAGTTGAGCAGAGTAAGCAGAATCCGCAAGAATTGCAAGCTGCAAAGCAGTTTTTAGACAGAAAGCAATGAGCAATGGTTAACAAGCAAAATGGCAATTCTTGCTACATTTAAAATGGCCGCTCGTCTGTCAAGCATAGCAGTTTATATTTCTATAATTCGGTGCATAAGACGGTTGGCCCACGGCCATCAAGTTACGTCTATCATTCAAATGAAGTATATTCATTTTTTCAGATTGACAAACCCTCCTTTTGGCCGTGTGCCAAATGTCTTATTTATTCATTGTATCCTCCTGTACTGAGGATAAGTCGGGGGTATCTACATCTGAATCATCTCCATCATTAATGTCTATTGCCATGAATTGTTTTACTATTTTTGTTTCCTCAGTGTCTCTGTTATTCCGGCCATGCGTTTGTTTTCCTCTCGACACCATGTGCATACATCCCTTAGTACATCCATCAGTTATTTCAGTGCATATTATTGGTAAGCATTGTATGCAACAGCAGCATGTTATGAATATCCCGAGTACCATCATTAGTATCGAAATTAACTTCCATCCCCAAGACCGCAATAATCCCCATAACCAGGATTCTATCCCCCAACCCCCTGCTTCAGTCGAGAGTGTGGAACTTATGACATGTAATTTCCGGATCGCTGTGTTCAGGCAGTTGCTAAACGTTCCTACTTTATAGGAACCCTTTTTCTGTAGACATAGGGGAGCAGTTTTGGGGCTGTGATCCACTGTATAGGCAGGGGGCACAGCATCTTTGTTCCATTCATCCCTCATCCGAAATGTCATTACTGATGTTCTTTCTGCTGGCGGGGTTGGTCTATTCTGCCTATGTAATCTATCTAGTCTTATTTTTCGTGTATTCTTTATCATGGGTTCTAGTGCAAACAAGCGAGCTTTTTGGAATATGGAACAACCCACAGGTCTCATGATTACTTCCTCAAATTCATTCATATTGGTCTCATCTAGCTGACCCGTATTACTCTTGTTCCATTTCCCAAAGAACATTGCACATAATGTTACCTCACATGAATAAATCAATGGCAACGGTTGTACATACCAGCCTATCCCTTTTCCACCGTGCTGTGGTAAATGGGCTCAAACCCAGCAATCTTTTTTCTTTAAAACCGCATGGGTCATGTTCATGATGAGCAACAATGCATTGTTGCCGTATCCTTCTCTGTCTCTCTTCCATTGGGGGCAAAGTACCAGTGATTACATGAACCGGGCTTTCAGTAGCTGCTTTTGGCAAAAGTGTTTCTAATGGGTGTACGTATTCCAGGAACCATAGTGTAATAGCTGTTATTGTTGGTACTATCATACTTAAAAAACATAGGACCAATGTCCAAATCAGTACCTTATTCCTTTTACCATGCTTTTTTCCTAAATTTACAGTCTCTAAATCTATTATCTTTTCAGCAGGAGTGCAGGAGGAAGCTGAAACCGGTCTTGACTTGTTCTTCATCGTCCTTCTTCTTGCTGGCAAAGTTCATCGTGAATGTCTCTCGTTCTTGATGCTAGAAAAGTTCAACGAAAAATGTCACAGCTAAATTCTGCCAGCCTTTTCACAGCCTGGATCTTTTATCCACTCCGAGCAAGATTAGTTGTTCTTTCTCCCATTGCTCAAACTATTTCCGGACAGTTCTTTATCGATAGAGTACTATGTGCATCCAGCTTGTCCCTCTCTGGCTTAGGACACATGTACTTTTATAAGCGCACCGAGGAGCCGTGAGTCTTGAATTGTCCGACTTGCACAATTCTCACACTTCTCTCCTCTACGCCCCTGGTTCCTACTCCGTCTGTGAGTAGAACCAAAGGCAAAAAGAAAAGCACCAAAGATCTGTGGATCACTTTGCCTGTCGAGGCCGCAGATTATACCGATTCACTCCTGGTATTGTATGATCCGTGAATAGTGCCGTTGGATTTCCAGTATCAGGCTCAGTGTCAGCCTGTGGCACAATGATGGGCAGCAATGAGCGTCGTGGCAATGATGTAGTTTCTTTCTTTGGCTTTGGTGCATTCGCGGGAACTGGTGGGCGCCAAATGGGTACACGCGTTGTTTCTGCTTGTGTTTGCAATGTAGGGTTTGTGTCGCTCGGCAGTGATGTTGTTTCCGCTGAGCAACGTTGGGGCACTTTTCGCCCTTTCCCCTTACTGGCAGCCTCCTCATGCTCTGTTTCGAGTTTCACTTCTCGTTTTCTCTTTGTTTCAACTTTCACTTCTCGCTCAGGCTGATGCTGTGGCACTGGACTGGCAACAGTTTCTTTCGTTACCGAGACCGCTTCCTTTCTCTGGTCGTCGGAGGTTGTCAGCAGTCCTGGGAATCTTTTGGCATGTGTCGCATGGATCCATGCCTTCCGTCCGTCCACTCGGATGGCCGTCTGTGTTGCCAAAAGTACTTGATAGGGGCTGCGCCACCTGGGTGCTAATGCTGTCTTCCGTTCAAAGTTTTTGATTAACGCCCAGCTTCCAGGCTCCAGTGAGTGCCCCGGTCCGGTATATCGCATTGGCAATGCATCCTGCTGATGAATCAAACGCAACATTTGTATTAAAAGTCCACAATAAGTGCTTTACATAGGATGCTCGACCTCACATAATCTTTTGGGCTGCGGTGTGCACCATACATTTGCTGGTCTCCCCATTATAATCTCATAGGGGGAGAGCCCAGTCTTAGCCTGCACAGACGTGCGCATACACAACAGCGCTAGGGGTAATGCATCCACCCAACTCAATTTGCTCCCAGCGCAAATTTTTGCTATCTTTGACTTCAAGATTCTGTTGTGTCTCTCCACAAGCCCGGCAGAACTGGGATGCCTGGAACTGTGGAATCGCTTCTCTATTTGCAGACCTGCACAGATCTGTAGCACTACTGCGCCCACAAAGTGGGGGCCATTGTCTGACCACAGGACATGGGGCAACCCAAACCGGGAGAAATACTCCTTTAGCATTACTTTTGCTGTGGACATGGCAGTACAGTCTTTTAAAGGATATGCCGCCACCCACTTGCTAAATGCACAGATTACCACTAACAAGTACTTGTAGTTCTGGCACCTTTCCATTTCTATGAAATCAAAATGGACCACCTCAAACGGCATAGAGGGTGGGCCGAAACTACCTGCTGGAGTCACAGTTTCCTTCCCTACATTGTGTTGCAGGCACGTAATACAATTCTGCACTAGCCTTTCTGCATTCTTTTTTATGTGCTCATTCTTCCATACTGTGGATAAATGCTGTACCATCTTCTTCGCGCAAATGTGGGTAGGGCTATGCGCCATTATAACCATTGCAGTTACGTAACAATTTGGCAACATCCAGTTCTTTGTTTCCTTGTCCACCCAACATCCTTCCAAATCTAACTCAGCAGAGCCCTCAGCCCACCCCTGAATCTCTTCGGTCGTGGCCTCAGCCTGCATTTCTTTGACTGTGGCAACTCCATTCTCTATCATACAAGGTACTTCCTCAGTCTGTACCGTCATCATTTTATTCCCCAAATCTGTGGCTGTTTGCTTCGCAATCCTGTCTGCAAACGCGCTTCCCTCTCCCACTCTACATGTTACTTTCTTATGCGCCTCGCACTTCACTATAGCTAGGTGCTTTGGAAACGTGAGCGCAGGCAACAATCGCACAATCAAAGGGCCATGCTGAACCATGGCTCCATGTGATGTCAAGAAACCCCTCTCAGCCCAAAGTCGGCCAAAGTTGTGAACCACGCCATACGCGTACTGGCTGTCAGTATAAATATTTAAGTTCAGATTCTCAGATAGTTCACAGGCTCGGGTCAGTGCTATTATTTCTGCGGCTTGCGCAGAATTGTAGGGGATTCTTCTGCTTTCTACAACTCTCTTTAGGGTAGTAATTGCATATGCAGCCGTTGATGTGCCATCAGGTAATTTAAAACAAGAGCCATCACAAAATAACTCCCCATCTGGCTCTTTTTGTGGGATATCGCTCAAATCAATCCTTCCCTTTGTTTCTTCTTCAGTGATCATTAAACAATCATGGGGTGGTGATTCGTTGTCACCAATTTCTGCTATGGGCAGTGGCATTAATTCTGCAGGATTCAATGCGCTACACCTCATAATTTGGATGTGGGGTGCAAACAAGATGAGCTCATATCTTGTCAGTCTAGCTGAGGTGAGGTGTTGCGTCTGCGTCCTATTTAATAGGATGTCTATAGCATGTGGCACCATCAGAATGAAAGTGTGCCCCAATACCATTCCTTCCGTTTGTTTCACTGACGCAGCAGCCGCTGCGACGGATCGCAAACATCGTGGTAGTGCGCGCTACAGGGTCCAACGCGCAAGAAAAATAGCCGCACGGCCTATTTCTTCCACCTTGTTCCTGTGTCAAAACCGCAAATGCACATCCTTCACTCTCACTCACAAATAGTCTGAAGATCTTTTTATAGTTTGGAGTGCCTAGAACTGGCGCAGCACACAATGCAGTTTTCAATTGTTCAAGCGCTTTCTGACATTCCTCATCCCACTGGAAAGGCATCTCTGCATCCTTTTAGTCAACTTTATCATTGGCTTCACAATCAATGCAAAATTACTGATCCACTGCCGACAATAAGAGGCCATGCCTATTACAGCTCTCACTCCTTTTTGAGTTTTTGGAATAGGCATACTAGAAATACTTTCTATGCGTTGTGGTGTTAATCTTCTCCCTTCTTTCGAAAGTAGGTATTCCAAATAAGACACCTCCTTTTGATTATACTGGAATTTCTTCAAACTTGCCTTATGACCATGGGTCTCTAAGTGTGTCAATAGTAATATAGTACTTTCTTTACAGATCTCTTTCGTGTCAGCAGCTAATAACAAGTCATCTATGTACTGCAAGAGTACGCAACCTTCGGGTAATTCTAGCATGTCTAGCTGCTCTTTAAGCGCTCTGCTGTAAATGCTCAGGCTTTCTGTGTATCCTTGTGGTATGCGTGTGAATGTGAATGATCGACCTCCTAGAGTGAACGCGAACAGATATCTACTGCTTTTATCCACTGGGATGCTTAAGAATGCGTTCTTCAAATCGACTACACTAAAGTATTCTGCAGTGGCCGGTATCATTGTCAGTATTGTTGTGACATCTGGGACCAAAGGGAATTGTGGGTCTACCACTTTGTTTAATGCGCGCAGATCAATTATGAAACGATAGGGTACCTCATTGCCTCCTTTCTTGTAAACTGGAAGAATCGGACTGTTGCACGTGCTACCTGCAATTTCCTCAACCACCCCCAATCTCACCAGGTCAGTAACAATGCTTTTCAATCCCTTCTCACCTTCAACAGAAATTTTATACTGGGGAATTCCTGGTAGTGTTACACCTTCTTTCAGAGTTATTCTTTCAGAGTTATTTTTGCTGGCTCTATTTTTAAGCATCCTACATCGTTATCATGCATTGCCCACAGACAGGTTGGTACTCTACTTAACTCTTCTGGCAATTCTTTTGACATAAATTCCGTCACCGGTGCATCGTCAGGCCACATCGTGAGGAACACCCCGTCTGCCGTACAATGTATGACTGCCCCCAATTTTCTCAACAAATTCAATCCTAGCAAGTTCTCTCCAAAATTTTCTGTCAAAAGAAATGGACACTGCTCCGTAAATGGTCCTATTGTAATTGGGACAGCTTCGGACATGGGGTTAATCACTGGTGTACCTGCGAACCCTACAGAAACATTCTTCTGCCCCGACAGTAGTATCTCCGGAACCAAGTGGTGGTCTATCGAGCACTTCTGTGCCCCTGTATCTACAAGGAAACGGTGCTCCTTATTCCCGACTCTCATTTCTACGTAGGGTCCTCTCTGATTCACGGGAATAGACACTGGTTCCGACCCCTGTCGTGGGCTGTCCTATCGCGAAAATAACACATCGTCCGAAGTGTAGTCACCGCTACTGCTATAATACGTGTTTGGTTGTGTATCAAAAATATTCCCATTTCCCCCTCGATGTCCTCCACTCTGATCATTTCTCTGTTGGCCCTGCCCGCCCTGATTTTGGTTCGAAACACTTTGGTTCAATGTCTGGTTCTGTTGTGCTTGGTTTTGACCATATTATTGGGTTTGAGTACCTCCATTGGTATATCCCTGCTGCTGCTGCATGTTACTTCTGCTTGGGCCGTTTGACCCCTGATGTCCTCTGAGGCCTTCTCTGACCAAACCCACCTCTATTCTGTAGGTGCGGGTATTGCGCTCGCCAGTGTCCTTCCTCCTTACAGTACGCACATTGATTTAATCCCAATGACACCCCATGCATATTATTCAAATTTCCCCGGCCTTGTGCATTCCTCTACCTCTATTGTATCCAAAGACCTGCTGCAGTAACACCCTTGTTTTTAAACTTGCTCTATCCTTCACCTCTCTTTCTTTCGCCTCATTTACCCTGTTCTCATAATACTGGGCTATGTGTAATATCTCACTCACCGGTTTTGCTGCCCAGGAACTTTCCGATGTCATTAACATATCTTGAATTGGCGATATTAGTCCCCTCACGTATTTATCAACAAATAGCCTTTTCCCCGACTCTGTGCTCACATCCTGCCCACTGAAGTCTGTGAATGCTCCTTCAAATCTATTGAAATAATCTGTTTCTGGCTCATTCTTTCCCTGTACACATGTGGTTAATTTGTCCCACTGAATCCTTTTTTCTGGAATTATTTCCCTCAATCTCCTAATTATCCGTTCTGGTAGATCTGCCATGCGAGTTCCCGGATTTTCCCCTACTTTTCTATTCTTATCCTCCAGTAGTAACTCTGCCCATGTGGCGCTAAAAACCCCTGCGTCATCTACTGTCCTCATCTGTTTCCATATATCTGCTGGCAAAATGGCTGGGAAAATCAAATCTATATCGCTCATAGTAAGCACTGTTGATCTCAGGGTTGACTCTACTTCCTTGTAGAACCCTTCTGGATTCTTTCTTATATCGGGAATCATCTGTTTTATAGTATTCACCTCTTGCCTGGAAAAGGGGACATGCACATACTGGGTGGTGAAATGGGCTGGTGTTACCTGCGCTCCTACTGTTCCCGTCTCAGGGATCTCTACTTTTGGTACAAACGTGGGCGGGACCTCTCTCATTGGAAATGCCCCACTCACGATCCCTCCCCCTTCTCTTAGGTTCAATAGTATTCCTAAGTCCAGTGATAAGCCCGTTTCTCCTGTACTTCGCTTGAATGCTCTCCTGTATACCGCTAGTATCTCAGGTGGGCTGGCCTTATTATTTTTTATATCCTTCTCCATCAAATGTTCAGCCATCGATTGCAGTGCCTTTCTTTTCATTGGTATGGAATATTCATCAAATATATCATGTATAACCATTGTTGGAATACTAGGATTTAATACCCATTTTACCGCTTCTCGTATACATACTTTCAATTTCTCGCCCTTCTGTACAGATGACGTTGAATGTCTCCGCTCTATGTATGAGTCTACCGTCCCTCTCCCCTCTCTTCTAATATCCCAACCCATGTACCCCGGCGCAGCAAACATTTCGGCATACTCATTATCCAACTCATTTTTAATATCAAAAAGTCTATCCACATGTTCCTTCACTTCTTCATCTTTTATTCTACAACATGCTAGTTGGTTCAAATCTAACAATCGTTGTGGTGGTAATTTGTCAAGCAACTTTTTCCATTCTCCCACCGAAAATGTTCCCATGCATTCCAACACTACCTGTCTCTCGTTGCTTCTTCGGTACCCATACAACGAGGCCAATGCTGCCGTCTCATCATTTCCTTCTATGTACATTTCTGCCTCTTGCCGTAATTCAATCTTTCTGTCTTTGCTGATTGCGCTTCGAGTTACCCGTCCAAATCCTGTTCCTTCAGCCCCGCCTCTCGCCTCCCCAGTCTCAATTTCGACTTCTGGAGGGGCGGATGGTGCTGAATCTGTCCCTAGAGCGGGAGGTACGGATGGGACAAGTGACACAGGTGGCATCTGTGAAGGGCCTTGCTGGGTGCTGGGAAATTGTGTGTCCGCGGTCTGCGCTTGTGGGAGTGCTTGCGCTGTGGGCGGGGCTTGGGTTAACGCTTGCGTGAGAGGAAGTGCTTGGGCTGCGGGAGAGGGTATGAGAGCTACTGGTTGGGCCTGCGTAATCACTGCTGGCGTTTTTGGTTTCGATTCTGGTTTTGGGCCTCAACCCGTGTTAGTTAACAAATGTTCCATTAATTAATCTGCTATGTGTAGTTCCCGCTGCGGGTATATTCTGTCTATGTTCATCTGGTCCCGTCTCCCTTCCCATCTTAGACTCTCAGTCCACTCCTCCTCTTCCTTCTCTTCTGCTATCTCAAGCTTCGTTTTTTGCCTACGCGCATGCTTCTCTCTACTCCTTAGTTGGAGCATTGATTTCCTGCTCCAATCTTTGATGGTCTCAAAAGCTGCAGGTCGCGCTTTCTTTCTAATCAGCACCCTCTCTAGGTTATCTATCCTCCCCATCTCAAAACTACCATTAATCGGCCACTGATGGTCGGGTTGCTTTCTAGTTTGCCTATGCCAAATTTCACAAAATATTATCGCACCCACACCATATTTTGCATACATATCATAAGCCGGCGTTCCCCCAGGCGGTGCACTTTGGCCATATTCCAAGGACTGTCTACCGCAGCTGAAAAGCCCCGCTAAAGTGGACAGTACTCTAGGCATGTTTCTTTAACCTTCCCCTTTGGTTAGCCACTTTTTCCTGTCCGTTTGAGTTTGCAAAATCAACACTCTACCAAAAATCAGGTTTCTCTTTGAATCGGGGAATGACTCACCTTATAAAACAAGTCGCCTGTTCTAACGCAACCTCTCCCCACGTCGTGTCTGCGCTTCTCTGGCTTCTGCCTCGTCTCGGGACTCTTGCCTCCTTTGCCCTCTGGCCCGGTACGTCGATCAGGGATCAGATGTGTGCAGATCTGCAGAAGGAATCTCTCCTCTCTTCTACAGGGCGCCCCGTACACTTTTTGATCCCGGCTCCACCGTCCCATCCTCGCCGTTCTTCCGCCTTTACTCCGTTACAACGTATACGATGGGGCAAGTGGGGGAGGGTCCCTATTCAGGCGCCATCTTGAAAGGGGCCCCTAGGGGTCCCTCGTGCTATGGAAACAAGGCAATAACCATACACGAAAAGATGCGCCAGACACGAGGTTCAAATTCCCAATGCTAGGGTTTATTGCAAGCAAAAGATAGTATCAATTGGCCAATTCTGATCTCACGCCCCGCGACGTGAGTTTCCTAGACCTCGAGGGACGCAAGAGAGCGAATTACGTACATCAATTACATATATACAGAATGCATATCATACAATAAGCAAAGTCATGTTCAATACCCCTCTTTATTAAGTTCCTTTGAACTCGGGATGACGATGGACATATCCGACGAGTATGACGATTATGATGCTTTCGATGTCTATTCTAGTAACAATGTGCAATTAGAAAGTGCAGAGGCATCTTTTAGAACACAGTGGTTCTGTTCTTGGAAGCAAGCTATACACGGGGGAAGAGCCACATTCCAAGCTTTGCTATCTATGAGGTACTATTCGTGTCCTGGGAGCCGATACGTTCTAAAGGGTTTCGCGAAGGGGGGGCCGTAAGAAAAGCATAATTCAAGCCTTTAACTGTATTATTCTAACATATTCTACCATCGTACGAGACTGGCTGGCAGCTGTGAAGTGATTAAATGCCCTGCAGCTTCCTCCCAAGGCTACAGAGAGGGAGCGTGGGCATTCCTCTCTGGGCTACTCATGAGGAGTTTCAGCAAACTCTTCAGTCCCGCGACCTTGTCCTTTCATATTCAGACAACAATGTTAACAGTTGAGCAGAGTAAGCAGAATCCGCAAGAATTGCAAGCTGCAAAGCAGTTTTTAGACAGAAAGCAATGAGCAATGGTTAACAAGCAAAATGGCGATTCTTGCTACATTTAAAATGGCCGCTTGTCGGTCAAGCATAGCAGTTTATATTTCTATAATTCGGTGCATAAGACGGTTGGCCCACGGCCATCAAGTTACGTCTGTCATTCAAATGAAGGGTATTCATTTTTTCAGATTGACAAGATGATATCGGGTCTTGCTCCCAAAGTTCACCAGTTTCAAAGTATTCACTCTTAACGTAGGTTTAGATAGAGTTATAAAAAGTTAAAGTTAAAAAGATATTAAGGTCTTGGAAGTCAAGCAAGTCTTTCAATATTGATGACTGGGTGGAGGAGCTTCTCACTGTTTCAATTAATGAGAAAGCCATTTACAAAAACACAGGTGAAATTGACAAGTTCTGGGACATATGGAGCATCTTCCTTGAGGTCTATGGATAAAGCAGGAATTGTATTTGGACAGGAATGTCTCTGGCTTTGGACATGCTGTTGTAGAATGCTTACTTAATATTTTATGCAATTGTTCAATTGTGTGGAATTTCCATGTTTGTTACAAAAAGCATTTACAATATTATATTTTGGTTCTATGCTTCGATACTGTGTTTCTTTTCTTTTCCATTTCTTCTCTCCTTTCTTCCTTCTACACCTTTATTCCTTTCTTTGTTTTCCTTTTATAGAAGTAATTAGAGACGTACGGTTTAGTATGTTCAGACTTTAATTGATTAACTGTATATATAATTGATTGCCACTATGTTATGTTCTTATTCGTTGTTGTGAAAATAAAAATGTTGATGCTAAAAGGAGAAGAAAGAAAAAAAAAAGTTAAAGTTCAGGTCAAGACTCAACTCAATCCCAACACACCAGGATAGGCCTAGGGAGGGATCCTTAACCCCGGTTCCACCACCAAAGGTCAGGTCAGAGTGAGTTAGGGTCAAGACTTCATGCCCTTGTTACCCTATAGGAGAAAGGGGGAGAAAACCAACATGTATGTAGACTTACCCCTCTGGCTTAGAGTTCTCCGGATACCAGTTATGGAGGTTCTAGACTTCGGTGCAGGCTTCATATTCTGTCTTCAATCCTTCTGCGAGGCTCGTTTAGACAGAATAGATACTTTTATTTTGGGCTGTCAGAGTACTTAGGAATCTGTTTCAGACAGCTTCAAGTAGAACGCCCAAAAGAAGACAGGTGAAAACACCTTCAGGACATATGGCCAGTGTATACCTCAAGGACAGGAAGATGACCAGATTCAACGAAGGTCCAGCAGCAACAGTCAATCTTCAGTGCTGAAAACGGGTGCAAGTCCATCACAGCATCCCTTGGTGTGAGAAGGCTGAAAATGCAACAGCAGACGAGCAGAAGATCTGCAAAGTTCCAAGGCTCTGCTCGGAACGACGACAGCTGCAGCGAGGTAGCACATGGGCGAGCTAGTCAGTCCACCGGTTGGTCCAGGGACTTTTCAGAAGGCTGAGCAGGCATGGATCCTCAAGAAGGGGTCACGACTGTTTTTTCCCAGAGGTCAAAGCACCAATGAAGGCCTTCTTGAGTTCAGGACAGAGGAGCAGGGCTTCACTGGGATGGGACTGGAGTCGATGCTGGTCAACTGTAGGGGTCACCCTCGGGTCGTCGGTGGGCTCTCTTCTTCATAGAATTCTTGGTTTCAATGGGGATCTGATGAACAGTTGCAGGAGCCCTACCTTTGTCCGAGATTCAGGCTGGGAGCAAGCCCAAGCCCACCAATGGTAAGGGTCTGCACCATTCAAACATCCAATCATGGCTGGTCACTGCATCTGCTCAGCAACAGAAATTCAAGCACCAGAGATGTGGATTGGGACTAGCCTTCTCTGGCACATGCACAACGCCCCTTAGGCAGAAAAGCCACAGCTTTCTCCTAAAAAGGGATTTCCATGCAAGGCATTTCCTGAAGTCAGAAGGTAGGAAGAAGGCTAAAGAACAAGAGAAAAACCATGTCACAGCCACCTTAGGGTTTTACCCACCTTTAGTAGCTATTCTCGGTAAATGCAAAAGGGCATGAGTAAAATGTATCAAACTGTAAAAATATCATGCACAAGCACATTGTAAAAGTAACCAAAAAGAGGCACTGCATAAAAAGATATAAGGATACAACATATCCTAACTGCACTTCACTGTAAGGTGATGTGTGCAATTATAAAGATGCAAGAATTCATGGAGTGTCTCAGTACTGAGCGTTTTAGAGATTAGTCTGTTTCCCCCACAAGAAAGAGCAAAACATGGAAGGGAAGCAAAGCAGGAGGCTTTACTTACCTCCAAAAAGTCAGGGCAGGGTTTGAAACAAGCAAAAAGACAGGGTGTTCCATAGAAGTCTATGGAAGGAAAGCTGCAGAAACACAATCCATTTGAACACCTGTCATCTTGGAATGCAACAAACAATCTAACCTCGTCTTGAAAAAAATGGGTCGCGTATCCCAGCCCTGGTGAGTAAGATTAAGGGGAGAACCCTGGTTTGTAAACAATTGGTATGGTGTGGAGTGCTAGGGCGCCAAAAAGAGAATCGTGGTATGCACAGGAGCCAAAGAGCTGACAGACAAACCAGAGCTTCGCCAGTTAAGCTATAATTATCAAAAGGTCCTATTGGTCAAAAAGGATGAGTACCTACAAGGTAAATGGAGAGACCTCTTAGATGCTCTAGAGGCAAAGAATAACATACAGTTCTGGAAGTTGGTAACAGCAAGGAACCTGAAGGAGGGGGCTCAGGCTCTGGACTGTTGTATAAGCGCAGCCATCTGGTCCCTGCATTTTGCAAAACTATATGAAGGCTCAGATGTTGGGGATTTTACTATCTCAATTCGCTCCCTTGGAGACCCTCTAATCTTAGACCAGTTACTGATGATTACCCTAGAAGATGGGGTATGTGCCATTGGATCACAAAATAGTGCCAAAGCTGCAGGGCCTGATTTGATCCCTGGGCACCTGTTCAGTGATGAGATGGATGTCTGGGCACCTATATTGTGCAGGGTGTTTAAGGTCTTTAAGGCTGGGTACGATTCCAGAATCAAGGTGGAGGGCTACGATAATTCCCTTGTATACGAAAGGTTGCAGGAATCTACCGGGGAATTATCGCACTATATCTGGGCCAAAGGAAATGCAATTATTAGTGTTCTACAAGAAGGCTTTCGTAAGGATAGAGGCACATTGGACCAATGTTTTATTCTCTCTTTATCAATGCAGAAATATACAGCTGTAAAAGGAACTCAACTGTATGCTGCTTTCCTTGACCTTTGTACTGTCTTTGACTCTGTCTCGAGGGAAACACGATGGAACCTTTTAATCTTGCGTAAAGCCCCATTGGAGTAGGTTGGGTTAATTAAGTTACTATACTCCCAAAATATTGCCTCTGTTCGCTATGGTTTGGGGGGAAAAGAAACAAGTGCATTTGGTGTTACAAAGGGGTTAAGACAGGGCTGTATATCCAAGAGATTATAGATGCTTTGATAGAGGGGTGCCAGGATAGCCCTAAAATGGTAGAAGACAAATACCATGCAGATGATGCGGTCCTCCTTGCAACAACTCTGCAAGGTCTGGACAAAGCCCTGAAACTCTTTACATCCAAATGCAAGGATTACAACTAGGCCTGAATAGAGAGAAATCCAAGGTGCTTGTTTTTTAAACCTCATTTTGCCAAAGCTAGGCAACTTGTGTTCAAGGTCGATGGGGTACAACTTGCCCTTGATTATCTCAGAGTAGGATCCCAAGAATCGGAGGGGTGGGTTTCCCAAGTGGCCTATGCTACTGTTGCCTTCGATACAGTTTGTGGGTCAATGTTGGCCTTCCACGGTAGCAGTGCAATCACCCCTGCCTTGGATATCTATGAAAAGCAGGCACTTTCTGCGGCACCGTATGGGGTCGGAATTATGCTAATATGGTGAAAATAACCACTAATGAGCAAAAACCTTTGATAAAATGGACTCTCCTTCCAATTAGGGCACCCTCTGCTTTGGTTTTACTGGCGCTAGACGTTATACCTGTGGGCGTGCTGGCTAGTCTTAGGCCAGCCCTTTCTTGGTTAAGGATATGGAAGCAAGCATGGTGCGAAAAGCCCCTCAAGGCTCTGTGCCACTTAATGACCCTTGATGGTGGGCAATAAATAGTGGCTCTGCCATGTGAAAAAATCTCTTTTCAATCTGGGGTGCTCCAGGCTATGGGATGCCCCACAGAATATGTGCAGTAGTACGAAGTCGGTAAGTAAGGCTCAGGCAGCACTAAGAGCACGGGACAATCTAAAAGTAGATGCATTGAGGTTACAAAGTGGGTCCCGGTTATACCGAATGCAGTATGCCCGGCCGTAAGGATTACCTGGACATGATCCATCCGGCATTTGAGAAATCTTTGTATCCAAGATTGAGAATTGGTATTCTCCCCGTAGCCGTTTTTACCAAATCTTGGAATGATAGGAAGCAAGATCTGTGTCCTATGTGTGGTCTAGTGAAAGAGTGTCTATCACACTTTCTGCTGTTCTATGTTAAGACTATGCATTTTAGATTTCAATATCTGGTTCCTATAATTAAGGATAAGAGATACCTGTGCAGCGATTCAGTATCCAAGACAGAATTTGCAACCGAATGTGGCATTTGCTACTGCCCGCTTTGTTCTTAGGTCATGGTTGCAAAGAAACAAGTTAATTGACTAATCAATTACTACTTAATTTTAATTGTATGCAACTGCTATTGTGAGGCTGTGAGAGATTCTCTCCTCAGACTCTTTTATTGAAGGGTTTTTATTTATTTATTGTGTTTTAAACTGGTGTTTCTTTTCAAGGTCCCTAAGTGCAACGATTTATGTGTGTATGTAAGGAACAAGTTACTTACCTGTAACTGTTGTTCTCCAGCATGGGTCTGGCATGGATTCACATGCTCATGAATATTCCCCGTCGTCAGGCTGGGAATCCTCGGTAAAGAAAAAAACAGTATCAGTTTCGTTTCTGATCTGTCTTTCGAGTAGTAACCAATCACTGATCTCTGCGTCATACTGACCACAGCCAATGACTGCCCTCTACCTAAGCCCCGCCTCTGGCTGCCATCTTCAGATTTGGTAGCACGTGAAGTGGCAGTATGACCAAGTGAAGAGCCGCAGAGGGGTATGCGGGAGGGTTTGCATGTGAATCCATGCCAGACCCATGCTGGAGAACAACAGTTACAGGTAAGTAAGTTGTTCCTTCTCCAGCCTGGGGTCTGGCATGGATTCACATGCTCATGAATAAAGAATACATAGCAGTACACACATGCACAACCACGGGAGGTGGCAAAGGCTCAACATTAAGCATTACATCAAACTCAACATTAAGCAAATCTTACCTCCTCACCAGGCTCACCTTAGGCGAACAGGTTGCGCACCACTACTTGGCCGACCCTGGACTCCTCCCTGGAATCCCGATCGACGCAGTAGAATTTCGTGAAGGTGTGCGTCGACCTCCACGTAGCAGCCCTGCAGATGTCCAGCAAGGGCACACCAGATAGGAACGCTGTGGTAGCCGCGATCGCTCTGGTGGAATGGGCTCTCGGACGGCCAGGCAGCGGTCGGTTTGCCAACCGATGACAGTACATGATACAGCCGGAGAGCCATCTGGAAATGGAAGCCTTCCCCTGATTGACAGGTCCAAAGTTCACAAAGAGTTGTGACGTCTTCCGAAAACACTTCGTGCGGTCCACGTAGAACTTCAGCGCTCTAGCCACATCCAGCGAGTCCAAAGTCCTTTCAGCCGGCGACGAAGGCGACGGGAAGAAAACAGGCAACACCAAGGGTTCGTTGAGGTGGAAGTCCGACGGCACCTTGGGCATGAAGGAGGGGTGCGTCCTGAGCACTACCCTTGTGTCGTGAAAAGTCAAGTACGGGGCCTTGCAGGAAAGGGCCTGGATCTCTCCCACCCGTCGTGCGGAGGTGATGGCCACAAGAAACGCTGTTTTCCCAAGAACTTCAACGGAGCCGAGTACAGCGGCTCGAACGGAGGTCCCATGAGCTTGGACAGCACCACGTTGAGCTCCCACGCCGGGCCGGAGCCTTCACCGGCGGGAACGATCTGAACAGTCCCTTCATGAACTCTTTCACCAGACGATGAGACCACAAAGACGTCCGCCCCGTGGTTCTGGTGTATCGGGAGATCGCAGCAAGATTAATCTTGATGGACGCGTGCGCCAGTCCATCCTTGGCCAGCGTCAGTAGGTACGGCAGTACTTGGGGAGCCGTAATCCGTAGAGGGTTAATCTTCTGTGCGTGGCACCAGACAGAGAACCTCTTCCATTTGTGTCCGTAGCATTTAAGAGTTGAGGACGCCCTGGCCTTTGCAAGAACCTCTCTGCAGTCGGCCGGTATGTCGTATCCTCCAACTCTAACGCTGCAGGAGCCAGGCCTGCAAGTTCAGCGACTTCGGGTCGTGATGGAGGATGGCGCCTCCTTCCCTGGAGAGAAGATCCGCGTCCACTGGCAGCTTGATTGACGGGGACGCTGACAAGTCCAGAAGGTCCGGGAACCATATCTGCCTCGGCCACGCAGGTGCGACGAGGATCATCCTGCACTGTGACCTCTTGAGCTGGTTGATGAGCCGGATCAGCAATGGCAATGGAGGGAACGCGTATAGAAACAGGCCCTCCCAGGGGAACGAGAAAGCATCGCCCATGCTCCTCGGCTGGGGAAACCTGCTGGCGAACCTCCGGCACTTGGAGTTCGTCGCCGTCGCGAACAGATCGATCTGGGGTGTGCCCCACCGTCGGAAGAGGCGGTCCACTAGATCCTGTCGTAGTTCCCACTCGTGGCACGAGCGCAGCTCCCTGCTGAGTGAGTCGGCGACGGTGTTTTTTATCCCTGCCAGATGAAACGGCACCAGAAACATCCCTTGGGCGACGGCCCAATGCCACAGATCCTGCGCCTCCCTGGACAGGGCTGGGGACCTGGTTCCGCCCTGTTTCCTGATGTAGAACATGGTGGTGGTTTTGTCGGTGAAGATCCTCACCACCTTGCCCTTGAGGGACGGAAGGAAGGACCTGAGGGCCCAAAACACTGCACGGAGCTCCAGGACGTTGATATGGAGGGACTTCTCTGTCGGGAGCCAAAGGCCTCTCGCGTGCAGATTTTCGTGTGTGCGCTCCCCACCCTTCCAGGGAGGCATCCGTGGTCACTGTCTCCTGGTGGCCGGGGGTCTGGAAGTCCATGCCCGCCGTCAGATGCGCGCGGGAGCCCCACCACCGGATCGCTCGTCGGAAACTCTTGTCGAGTGTGATCCTCTCCTCGAAGCTGCCCGTCGTCTGGATCCAGCGCGCGTCCAGGAACTCCTGCAACGGGCGCATCCGGAGCCTGCACAGGGGGATGAGGTAAATGCAAGAAGACAACATTCCGAGGAGGGACTTGATGGACCTCACTCTGGCCGCGTCCGCAACCAGCATCCGCTGCACCTTGCCCAGAATGGCCCTTGTCCTTTCCTCCGACGGATAGGCCAGAAGCGACACTGTGTCGAGCTTCGCTCCCAGAAACATTGCATCTTGCGCGGGCACCAGTTGGGACTTGGCGTAGTTTATGGAGAATCCCAGGTCCGTGAGAAGTTGGACGGTCCTTGCCGTGTGCTCCACGGCGAGCTCCTTCGTCTTCGCTCGGATGAGCCAGTCGTCCAGGTAGGGGTAGACGTGGATCCCCTCTCGGCGCAGCTGCGCCGCCACCGGTGCGAGGCACTTGGTGAACACCCTGGGTGCCGACCTCAGTCCGAAGGGAAGGGCTCTGAACTGATAGTGACGCCCTTGGACCACGAACCTGAGAAACTTTCGGTGTCCCTTTAGGATGGGAATATGGAAGTAGGCATCCTCCAAATCCAAAGACGACAGGAAATCGCCCTCCTCCAGCTGACCCAGGACGTGTTGGAGGGTGACCATCCAGAACTTCTGTGCCTTGATGAATTTGTTCAGTCGTCGTAGGTCCAGGATGGGACGCCATCCTCCCGTCTTCTTCTTCACGAGGAAGTATCTTGAGTAAACTCCGGAGCCCCGAAGCCTCTTTGGGACGAGCTCGATGGCGCCCTTCCTGAGCATCGTCTTTACCTCCAAGAGAAGTTGAGGGGCGTGATGTTCTTTCCTGGCCACAGGGGGGACGCGTGGGCACCTCTTTAGAAACTCGAGCGCGTGACCCTGGGCGTCCAGCACCCAACGGTTGGTGGAGATGGACTCCCACATGCTGACGAAGCTCGCCAGCCGGCCTCCCACCGGGGTGCTTCGGTGGGGGCCCGACCCCACGGCCGGTTCAGTCCTGCTTTGACGAGGCTTTGCCGCCTTGACCTCCTTGGTGACGACGGCGGGGTCCGCCTGACTTGTCTCGTCCCCTGTAAGCTTCCTGCGACGACGAACGGGCCGCTTGACGGTAGGTGGAAAATCCGCCGCCGGAACCTTTGGAGGCACCCTGTTTGCCTCCGCCGCTCCAAAAGGGCGGCCGCCGTTGCTGGAGAACCCCAAGAGCCCGGGCCGTCTCCGTGTCTGCCTTGATGGCTTGAAGGGAATCGTCCACTGTTTTCCCAAACAGGTTGTTTCCGTCGAACGGCATGTCCAAGACTCTGGTTTGCACGTCCTGACCTGACCTAGCCTTGAGCCATCCACGCCGCCTAAGGCACACGCCGTTGCCCAACTGGCGAAATCCAGTGTCAGCGATGTCCGTCGCAATCGTAATGGCGTGGTCCGACGCCACCTCTCCTTCCTGCAAGATCTCTAGGGCCTCCGCCCTCTTGTCGTCCGGTAGGAAGTCCAGCAGGGGGGCCAGTTTGTACCACAACTCCCTGTCGTAGCGGGCTACGATAGCCAAGGCGTTGGCCGCCTTAATCGTCGTCGCTGCAGACGAGATGACCCTGCGTCCCATCGTATCCAATTTCTTTCCCTCGCCGTCCGGCGGGGAGGTCGACGTAGAGGCCGCGCCCCCCCCGCTTTCTTCCTGGCCGCCGCGGAGACGACCGAGTCCATGGTCGGCTGTGCCCAAAGGCACAAGGGGGCCGCGTCCGGGACCCGGTACTTCTTCTCGTACCGATCCCTTCTAGCCGGCGTCGTGGATGGGTTCTTGAGGAGGGCGAGGCCCTCATCCCAAATATCGTCCAGTAGAGGTACGGAGAGGACCGTCTTCCTCTTGGCCTCGCGCCATTGATAAAGGAAACCTTCCTTCTTCTTCTCTTCCGGGCAGAGCTGGAAAAGCTCGGATGCCCTGGCGATCATGGAGTGAAACGATCCAATCTCGTCGGGCGGGGATGCCCGGGTGGGAGGTGACGATGGCAGATCCTCATCGTAAACCTCGTCGTCCGTACCCGTCGCGGCCGTGTCAGTCCCCGTATCATCCCCACGAGTCGTGGACGGGGAGGAGGGCTGAATAGGGCGTGATGGCTGAAAAGGAGGTGGAGGATGAATCCTTTTTCTCTTAGGGGGAGGGCTCCCAGAAGGGCCTGGCTCTGGGTCCCCCGTCGGGAGCGGTTCCTCCGCTGGTGGTAACGGCAGTCTCGTCCTTATCTCCGAGCATAAGGACTGTATAGCCAACAAAATGGCCGCCGAGTTGTCTTGCGGCACTGGTTGAGGGGATTCCGACGGGCGGTCAGGGGCCCCGTCGGCACCCTCGGCGTTATCGTCGTCTCCCACGTCGGGATCCCTCCCGACGGGCTGGTCTTCTTCCACGCCAACGCCGTGGCTTAAGACTTCGATCAGCTCTTCCTCAGAGGTTGAGGCCGAATGCACGACGACCTCCTGCCCCCCCTTTTTCTTCTCCGTCAGAGGTTTCACGGGGGTCCTGTCGATGGGCATAAAAGAGGACTCCCTCCGCGGTGGCAGGGAGACTCTGAGCCCCGAGGTCACCACCACTGGTGTAGCCTCCACAGGCTGAGCCAGGGCCGCCGCGACTGTCTCGATAGAGGCCTTGGCCGGATGGATTAAGGCTTTCACCACCTTAGGTGCGCTCACCGCCTTCTCCTTGGGGGGATGGTCACTGCCTCGCTCTCCCTCCGATGGGGCCTTCGAGCTCGACCGGGGCCTCTCCAGGAGCTTCGCCGGGTGCTCGGCCTTCCTCTTACCTGAACCAGAGCGTTGGCTCGCGGTTGATGGTGCCGGGGAGGATGCGCCCTGCCTGGCGCCCGTAGAGCCCGACTGTTCAGCGCTCCCGGTGCCAGCAGACTCGCGGTGCTTGGCCTTGTGTTGGACCCCCGTCGCCGGGGCGTCCTCAAAGGTCTTAGAAGACCGCTCGGATTTCTTCTTCTCGCCTGACGGGCTCTTCCCTTCCAGCCAGTTGGCGAGACGTTGATGGCGGTCCTTCATGGTCCGCTCCGACATATTGCCGCAAAAAGCACAGTCCTTCTCCACGTGCGTCTTGTCCTCATGTAGGCAGTACAGACAAAAGGAGTGTTCGTCCTCCTTAAAGACATTCTGGAGCTGGCATCCAGGGCAGACCCTGAACAGCTTTCCGGGCGTCGAGCTTCCCTTCTCCTGGGCCATGTCCGAGATGGGCCTGAGAAACTTCTGAAGTCCTCCAAAAGCGTGGCTCGATGAAATCTTCAACCTTGAGGGGCGTAGACGAATCCGACACGGGTCCTCGTTGATCGGATGAAGAAACGGTGGAGCTTGAGGCTCTTTTGACCGAAAAATCGAAGTTTTTGAGGAAAAAAAAAACGTGAAAAAATAGCACTAACGCTCGAGAGCAATAACACGAGGATCCCAACACTTGAACGTGCGTTAAAAAACTGAAGATGGCTGCCAGAGGCGGGGCTTAGGTAGAGGGCAGTCATTGGCTGTGGTCAGTATGACGCAGAGATCAGTGATTGGTTACTACTACGAAAGACAGATCAGAAACGAAACTGATACTGATTTTTTCTTTACCGAGGATTCCCAGCCTGACGACGGGGAATATTCATGAGCATGTGAATCCATGCCAGACCCCATGCTGGAGAATGTATGTATTGACTTGAATGTATGCAAAACGAAATAAAAGTCTGCAAAAGGAAAAAAGATTTTTTTTAAATCCTTGATTGTGTAAGACTAGCAGGACTAATTAAATTCACACTCTACTCTTCATCCTTTACAACTTATCCAGAACAGGACTGCGACACTTGTCCTTGGCCTCAAGCCCAGGGATCGTATCTCTCCAGCTGTGAAATCTCTTCACTGGCTCCCCGTGGCTGCAAGGATCAACTTAAAGACCCTCTGCATCATCCACAAGGCTTTCTGGGGCTTGAGACAGCACTACCTCCAACATTCTCTTCCAAAACCTCTTCCTTCTTGAGCTCTCCGCTCATCCACCTCCAAGTGTCTGACGCTTCTCCAACCAGAGAGTTGGGAGCAGATCTATCGCCTCTGCTGTAGCCTCCCTCTGGAACAGCCTCCCTTCCTCTCTCAAACCTGATCAGAACCACCTCTGGTTCCAGAAGCAACTCAAGACCTTCCTTTTCGCTTCTGCTTTCTCTCTTCCTCTCCCCTGCTGATGCACCTGACCACACACTGGTCATCTCGTCACCCTTTGAACTCGGGCCCAGGCTACTGCATGTACAGTTACCCTTGCACTGGTTCCAGGCTCCCCAGCATTTAAGTGTCTGTATCTACAACCTTTACAGTCCCTTCTCTCTGCACTTATGAGCCACCCGCTGGCTGCACTTGTGAGTTAACTACACTTCCCCCTTCGCCGGCACTTCTCTGCTTCCCTCTTCCCCGCACTTGCGCGATCTGATTGACACAAGGCCTAGTAAGATGGTTATTTTGTCCTTGCTTTGTTTTCCCCTCCATGTCTTGTCGCGTCTAGAAGCACTTGTGTACAGGCAGGTTATAAATGCCACATCACATCATATCATACCTGTAACTCCTGTTCTTCGGCATTGGTAGCTTTCATAGATTCACATTGTGAGAAACCTGAAGGTGTCTCACTTTCTAGTCCCCGGGGATATGTCATCCAGGTGGCCAGGACACGGCCATCGCTATTGGATCCAGTTAAATTCCTGGGGGTGGACCAGTGCAGGAGGATCACCTGGATGGGGGGGCCTCGGGGAGTGGAGGTGGGACACCAGTGGGTGAGACGCGGTATCCCACCCCCATCTTATAAAACCTTTCCCACATCTTACCATGTAGGACATTCAGACACTCAACCCTCCCCCGTTTTCCAACACAAACACTTTCTTGCACCATGAAAGACAATGGACTAAAACTAGAGCCACTTACCTGACATGTCCCAACACAAGGGTAAGGCAGAATCTGGCAATTGGCCGAATCACACACACCTGAAGTCCCTTTCCCTTCCCCACAGGGATAAAAGGTGGAGCACGAGAGCACACTACTAGCAAAGGCAAACCACACGACAAGACAGCAATCCCAGGGTGGCAGTTCAAGAGGAGAAAAGCGGCGAGAACCAAAGGGGTGACAAGGAGAGAAGCGACCTTGCCCTTTCCGACCCAGACCCGTGAAGGCTCCCAGAAAGGAATCATAAGACCTCGAACAATAGCCAGCGTGTGTTGCAGCAGATGTCAACGGTACACAGAGCTCTCCTACAATGAAAATCAGGACAGGAAGAGACGCTTGCGGCCGTGGTAGCAGCCTCGACTCCAGAGACAAGAAAAGCCAAACGGTTCATCACAACCGGTGAGTCGAGGGGAGAACCATACAAAACTGCAAGTAGCGAATAACAAATTAAGGGAAAGACAAAGAACTGTTACCTCCTAAAGGGAAAGCCAGCTGCAGAGGGGTCCGGCACCACATGGGTGCTCACTTGAGACTCTGGCTAATTCCCCATTGTTGAAACTACCGATACCAAAAGGCCTTGGAAAAGCCGCCAGCAAAAGGTCAAAGTGGTCATACAGGAGTCTAGCAAAATCCTCTGTACAGTCAAAAGTCTTTGATCGACAAGTAATGGAAACGCTAAGGGAGATGAATCCCGAATAGTGAGAAAAGAAAGGGAACATTGTGGTTGGGAAGAGTGAACCCGATGGAGGGATGCCGGCAAAAAGGGGTGAAGGATGATGCCTCAATGAAACATTCTGTTGACAAGAGTGAACCTACGGGGGGATGTCCACAGTGGATTGTTTAAAAATACATTAAGACTTTTCAACGCAAAAGAAGAAATCTTGTGAATAAAAGCCATTGTGAACCCGACAGAGGGAGACTGCTATTGTACGTGATGTGTAGGAGTGCCACTGTGCCCCCCGTGATGTGTATGAGGGCCACCTTGCCCCCCGTGATGTGTATGAGGGACACCTTGCCCCCCGTGATGTGTAGGTGTGCCCTCTTGCCTCCTCTTGTCCCCAATGATGAGTGCCTCCTTGCCCCCTCTGTTCCCCCATGATGTGTATGAGTACCCCCTCTGGGCCCCCTTGATGTGTATGAGTGCCAACCTGCCCCCTCTGGCCCCCCGTGATGTGTATGAGTGCTCCCCTGCCCCCTCTGGTCCCCCGTGATGTGTATGAGTGCTCCCCTGCCCCCTCTGGTCCCCCGTGATATGTATGAGTGCTCCCCTGCCCCCTCTGGTCCCCCGTGATGTGTATGAGTGCCCCCCTGCCCTTTCTTGTCCCCCGGGATGTGTATGAGTGCCCCTCTTGTCCCCCGCAATGTGTATGAGTGTTGTTCATGGCCTGTAAGAATGTTTTGTATTGTCCCCTGTTCCCTCCCTTATCGTGAAGCGCTTTGAAACACAGTGTGTATAGGCGCTATATAAATAAACCATAATATCCTATCAATAGGAACCCGACCTTCTGGGACACACATTTAATGTACGCTGTGGCCAGTCGTTCAAAAGGTTTTCTCATAAGCCCTGTTATGACCGTAGTGAGCCTCCAGTCTGGCTGGGTTTTCTTTGTTGTCTGAAATGACTGAAAAGTCCTTTTAGGAAATGCTTAATCAGTCTGTCACTGATCAAGGGCGTGTGTCCCCTTTTCCTAGTGTATCTAGAGATGGCCGCCAGATGTACCTTGATGAACGAGAGACTGGAGGCCTTCCTTTGCTAGCGACAGCGGGTACGGGAAAAGTTATTCTGGCTGAACGGTGAGCATTTAAGCCACTTGTTGCTTCTCACACCACGAACAGTACAATTTCCGCTTGAAATTATACAAATTGTTTGTGGAGGGCGCTCTGGCTGCTGCAAGGATGTCTTTGTAATCTTACAGAATGGCCAGTGGTCTGAATGATGTGAAATCAGGAGCCACGCTGTCAACTCTAGGGACTGTGGGTCGTAGTGCAGGACCTTGCTGCAGTCTTGGGATTTGATGTCTGGTTGACCGAGTTGCCTTATTGGTTGGTCCGCTGACAGTGAAGGTCCAAATACCATGTCTGGCATGACCAGTTAGGAGCGATTAGTAAACACGGGTGTGCCCTTGTAATTTTTATTGTCCGATGTAGGACCGGAATTGGTGGGAATGCATAGGAAAACAGGTTAATTCACGGAAAGGATAAGGTACCTCCCTTCAAACCCTGTTGTGGGCTTCTGCTGGCAAACTGTAGAAACCTTTTGTTGCGATCTGTGGCAAAGAGGTCTACGGATGGATACCCTCATCGTTGCAACACTCTCTGAAGTGAAGTTGACAGAGGCGCAAATGGGAACTCAAAAGCAGAGTGGATTGCCTGCTGAAGTTTGTCCACCAGGTCATATTGGACTCCTCACAGTGGGATCGCTTGCAAGTGCATCTGGTTGGCAATGGCCCAGTGCCACACCCACTAGTCCTCTTGAAACAGGATCGCAGATTTCGTTCCTCCCTGCCTCCTGATGTAAAACATTGTGGTGTTAATGTGAGTGAGTATCCTGAACGGGCATACTTTTAGCACCGGCAGGAAGGATTTGAGGGCCCAGCTCACTGCTCTTAGCTTCAGCACGTTTATGTAGCATGTCACTTCTTGGGCTGTCCAGAGCTTCCTGACATGCAGGTGGTCGACTTGGGCTACCCCGCCCGGCATGGAAGTGTCTGTGATGAGTGTTTTGTGGTGGCAGGTTTCTTGGAACGGTTCCCTTTTTTGAGGTTGTCGCTATTGGCCCACCATTGAAGCTTGTAATGCGGATCCGGTAACAACAGTACCGGTAGCTTACCAGTATTGTTGTTACCGGACCGGCAAACTTATTATGAGCCCCAGTGTGTTCACCCGTTCCTCTGACAGCGATACGCCCGGTTCCCCAGTCAAGAATTATGCCCCAAGAAATATTAACATCTTGGATGGCTGGTGGAGGTTCCGGCTCTCTCTGAGGCGCCTCTAAAGGGATGGAAAGTCTTTCTGCTTTGTAAAGACGTGAGTGACCGGGCCGTGTCGGTATCTACTTTTATCACCTTTAGGGCATCGTCAATTTTCGGGCCGAAAAGATCATCCCCTTCAAAGGGAATGTCAATGGCTGTGTTTTACATCGGGGCTGAAATTCGGACAATGTAGCCACCCTTGCTGTCTCATTACCACACCAGTTCCAATCTGTTTAAAAACTGTCTTGGCCAGGTCAACAGCGACATTAATTCTGTGGTTTGATGCCTCTTCCCCCTCTTTCAATATGGACATCGCCTCCTTTGTCTTGCCCTCCGGCAGGTGTTCAAGGACAGGGGCAATCCTGTGCCACATTTCCTGGTCGTACCTTGCAATAATGGCCAAGGAGTTTGCCGCTTTGACGGTTGTCGCCCCAATAGTAATTTCTTACCGAAGGTGTTGAGCTTGCTTCCTTCATTTGGGGGAACAGTACAATTTTGTGTGTGGGAATGGGCTTTCCTAACTGATGCTGCTGAGACAACCAACAATTCAGGCATGGGTTGTGATGTGAGGCATTTGGGAGTCTGGGTGCTTGAATTTCTTTTTCGGCCCACTCTTAATGGCAGGCTACGTAAAAGGGTGTTTTAATGTACGTACCCCCTTTTCCCATATGTGATCCAAGATTGGGATGCATTCCACAGACGTTCTCGTCTTGCCCATATGGTCTTCTGATGGGACCAGGCCAATCACTTGGCAGGCTTTTGACATCATGGCATGAAACGACCCTATGTCTTACCCCTTCTGTCCAGTAGAGTGTCCATATCCCAATCTTCGTATCCTGTAGACGCTGTTGTCGTAGACATGGTGTCCTGAGGGTTATAGCGCTCTGCATCTGGTAGCTCCCCTTCCTCGTGTTCTTCCACCCTGAAGGATGGTATGGTGGTGGCACTATTGAAGGTAGTGGAGACCTATGTGGTCATTGGTCCCCATGTCTGAATTTAGCTTTTTGTTGCTGTCGTGATTCTGCGGGCCTTCACAAACACCTTGATTTGGTCAGTGATCCACGTTGCAAGCATGACCTCGACCTTGTAGGTGACACATGCTGTGAGGAGGGTCTTCACCTAGGGCTAGACCTGGTTAGAGTTCTGCAGGGGCACATTCTTTGCTGTCCACCTGCTGATAGCCTTCCTGTAGGTAGTATCCACAGTTGCGCCGGTTGAGGAGGCAGTGACCTGCCCTGTAGTTGCACCAATAACGACTGCAATGACGAGGGGACCTGAAGAGACAGCAATGTCTTGGGATTTGACAATAAAGCATGTGTGTTCATTAGTGGTTGCCCTGGAACTGGGTAGCTGCATCACGGTGGGTAACTGGGCCTTGGTATTGATTGGGCCGCCCCTAAAGAGTAAATGGGTCCTGCCATTGGCTGGCCTGACCCCACTGGAACGGGGGAAAGGGGGCCGAGGCGGTTGTGGCAGGTAATCCTTGGTTGACCTCAATATGGTGTAGGTGGTAGCCTAGGAGAGTGTGGCCGACTGATTATGGAATCGTCTGAGTCAGAAAACTGCACTGTCTGAGCTGCTTGTGCCTCGAAATCTGTGTAGATTTCGTGCTGTAGAATATCCTCTGGTATCGACTAAGAGTAAGGTATAGGTGAGACTGGGGAAGTTATCACCTGCATTTGTTTTTTCTCCTGAGGCTTTGCCCTCTCCTGCTACTCACTGTGTTTAGAAGAGTCCTCTGTGGTTTCAGGTGCTACTTTTGCTTCCTGTGCAGATTTTGGAGTGTCGGTGGACAAACGTGGTGACTTCCCCACAGACTGCTGCAGGGGTTTTTCCCATGACCATTGTTTACTCGTCAATTAGATCGTTGTGTACGAGTGTTTATTCATTGTAGACGATAAACTTAATAAGCGGTGTCTACTCGTCAACAAGCTTTTGTTTAATGACTGCTGTCCCTTGGTCGATGAAGTTGTCATCTACAAGCTCTTCTTGGTAGACGGATGTGCCGCCGACAAGGACTTCTGCTTTTTACCGATGGACGTCGACAGAGATTCCCCTGATGAGTTTTTTGCCTTGCTGGAATGTAGATCTGTCGTCAACGAGCGGTCGCCCGTGACAGTCGGTGAGCTCTTTCGGTTTCAACGAGTGTCGTCTGACTCTTTGTAGGCTTTTCCCCCTGCAGAGATGACAAGGTTTTTTGCCCTCTCGTGTCCATTGCCGCTGACGACAGCCGTAGGCCATGGTGGTGCTTATGCCTTCTAGGGGGCTTTTCCTCAGATCTTGCTCTTTCCTTAGAGGGTGGTCTTTTTCCCCTTGGCACAGCCATGCTCCTCGTGGATTCCAACTCAGAAGGTGGGTAATTTCCCTCCTGAAGCCAACACACGTCTGCACGAGCCATCAGTGCTTTTCTTTAACGGATTTTGCACTATTGTCCTCCTGAAGGTATTTAGATGGAATTGCCTTCTTGAATTGTGTCTTGGGAGTATAGCTCATGGGCTACGTGCTCACCTTGGAAGCAAGACCACACGGAACATCACAGGTTCGATCCCCGGTAGCGCTTAGACTCCTCTGGGTATTAAGTGCGTTATAAATAACCTATCATATCCTATCATAGAAGAACTTCAGTCGAGAAAACAACTCGAGGACTCCTTCCAGCATGACATACGGTAAGTAAAGGAGGGGCTTTTACTACTCATTGGGCCTCATTACGACCCAGGCGGTAAGGGGTTTACAGCAGCATAAACAGCGCCGACCCTTACCGCCTGAGTACGAGGTCCCTTAGCGCCATGGCGGATTTAACACCTGCTTTTTGCAGGTGTTAAAATCCATGGCGCTAAGGGACCATGGAGTTAATTACGCCACCGTAATTTATGGTGGCGTAATTAACGCCTTCCCCACTCCCATTTATGCCCTATGGGGCAAAAATGGGAATGGGGAAGGGTAAATGGGGATTGGGGACTTACCGCCCCGCCAAGGTCGGAATGGGGCGGTAAGTCCGCCAACCACCATGGCGTAAACGTAGTTTACGCCATGGTGGTAAAGTCACGGCCCAGGCGGTAACTTACCGCCTGGGTCGTAATGAGGCCCATTGTCCCATTGGATGAGGCCTAAACAACTCACAAGAGGAGCATACAAAATAGACTAAACCTTTTCTTCAAAAATGGTAACCAAGGATTCCCATCTTAACTCTGCAGAATGTTCACAGCAGGTGAATCTATGAACGATCCGATGCTGGAGAAGAGCTTTTGCTGCGCCTCCAGTTTAATAACAGTTTTTACCATTGCATGAAATCGGCCAATTAACCTGAGCATAGCATCCATGAGCAAGACGGTGGATCTGAGAAACCCCTTAGTGAAGACACTGTAATCAATGGAGGGCCAAACTTTCCACAGTGATTTTTTTGTTGTTGCATGTGTGTAAGGATGATAGGATAGCTCAACGAGTTAAGCACTTGTCTTTAATATCTGCAATCCATAGCTACAGGTTAAACTCCCTACCAGATTATTCTGCATCTGAGGTTTTTAGAATCAGTACTATTAAATTGCTGAGTAATAGCATGGCACTTGGAAGTGGGATGAATACAGCATGAAATTTTATATAAAGAGGTGGTCTTCTATAACTGAAACCCCTTGCAGCCTGTCGCGACTGCTGTGCTGTGTAAAGGAAGCCTATCTTTCTATAGCATAATGATGATGAGAAATTCAACATCTCTTATGTCACTTTTGTTATTTACAAAATACCAGGCTGCCAATAGCATGCCTTTTCCCAGTGGCTCGGCTATCTCGGGTTTCCACACATCTCAAATCTGGCGTGGGCAGTCGGGAGCGATTAGGATAAGTCAACACGGGGGATGGGCTATCTCAGGCTTCTAAACATCTCCATTCTGGCGTGGCCAGTCGGGAGCGATTAGGATGAGTCGGCACGGGGGACGGATAGGCTATCTCAGGCTTCTAAACATCTCCATTCTGGTGTGGCCAGTCAGGAGCGATTAGGATAAGTTGACACGGGGGCGGGGAGGTGTCTATCTCAGGTTTCTACACATCTCAACTCATTGAAGATCCCGTGAGCATAGCCCTCAAGTGACCCTTTTATGGAAGGTGCAATAAGGGTTTTTGATTCATTTTTAGTTAAAGGACACTTCCTTCAGCCTTTTCTTCCTTTGACCCTTAAAAATGTTCCTGCATCCCTTTACCTCTGCCTGAATCTTTTAGATGCGCCTCGCTGTGAGATTTGTCAGTGAGTAAGTGGTGTCATAGACATGATTGGGTGCCCTCTGGGAGGGTTGATCGCAAAGCTCCACGACAGCAGAGGTTCAGCCATATGGAAGTAGATTTTTAGGAATTGCAGAACATTGCATCTGTTCAGGCGAACCTGCAATGTGACCAAAATCCCTGGGACTCGGTCCATTCCCAGGCCAGGTACATACATGAGCTTTGATGCAGTATAAATGTGTTCCCACACACCACAGGAAGTGCACATGCCGCACTGTTCATTGCCACGAGGGAGCAGAGCTCAGGAGGACAGTGCTCTACTAGGCATGAATGCTTTTTCAGCGCAAGTGGTTAATGGTAACAATGTGAGTCAATTAGTCTTGAGCGACCTTCCAGTCTAATTTTGCTTGTAGATAAAAAAAAAAGTAATAGTTTTTATAGCATGTTAGTTTGATGATAAATACAACGTCATTTCTGTCATGTGCAAAATATCAGGCTGTCTATTGCTAGGCATATTTTGCAATGGCCTGGCTCTGGTTTCGTTCTCTATACTTTTCTTGGTTTGCCTAGCTCTGCTTTGAAGGAAGTGTGTTGCTATTCATCGACGTTCAAGAGTATTGACCTCTTCCTGCTGCATTTTTCAGATGCGGACTCATGACATGGGAGGCTACGCGACATCTGCCGACTACACACAAGCTGTGATCTCCAACCTGGGCATGTAGGCACAGCGTCTACCTGGCCCACTAGACACGCCCTACATAGGGATCCATGCTTTACTTCGGTCTCAACATGAAGCTCTCCAGATGGATGGACTACAAATCGCAGCAGCCATAGCCAGTACAGTCAATGGTGAAGGATCATGGGAGCTGTGGTCCAAAACATCTAGATTGCTGCAAATTGCACACCCCTGCTCTACAAGTAGCTTGCTTTACGTGCGCTTTCGTGTGGTGTATGCATGTCTGTGTGTGATGCGCAAGCAGCGATATGCATGAAGCACATGTCCCCCAGCTGCGCCGTCCTGTGCCCTTGTAACTGGTGGGGCCCTATTATGAGATTTGAACATTTAACAAGCACAACAGTCTCAGCAGACACCAGTGCCTGTACTCTGTAACTCTGCCATTTTCTGGAAAAATGAACTATAGTTATAAAGTCGGATTCTCTATTTATTGATGGAATTATTTATGACGATGTAATGTTGCTGAGCCACCACCTGAAATGTAATCTCAATGTGGAATATGCTAAGGGGGAAACATGGCTTTCAAATAAAAGGAGCAATGTATGAATGAGTCATGTGTGGGCACATTCTCCTTTACATGTCACCTTTTCTATTATCAGTGGGGTATCAGAGCATGCACCGGAGACCTGTACAAGTCCTAGGGGAAGTGGCATGATGAGGGAAGCGGGAGGTGATGGTGGGCAGTTGCACAGTAGGGGATCTACAAACACACTGGGAAGGATAGGTGGGGGGTGGAGCTTATGCAGACCTTTCCTTAACAAGGAGAGTTGTGAGCTCCTTCCTTAAATGTATAAGCGATGGGGCGAGTCGGGTGTTGATGAGGATAACGTTCCAGAGTCTGAGGGCGTATACAAAGATGTCCTGTCTCCTGGTTCCTTTCTTTGAGATCAAGTCTTACTCCTGGTGGATCGTAGGCCTCCAGAAATGCTTAGTTTCATAGTGAGGTAGCTTGGGGACTTCGGTGCAACAGCCTGGTAGATTATGCAGCAGGGTTTGAAGATGAGTGCTTGCAGTAAGTGCCAATGCAGTTCGAAGATAGTCTGAGTAACGTTATTGAATTTTCTAAGACCTTTGAGTCATGCTGCTGCATGTAGGACACATCTCAGAGGTCCCAGGGTAGTCGCGGGAAGGCGTTTCAGAAAAGCATTGCCACCATGCAGGTGGGAGAGGATCCAGTCTTGTACAGCACATCTGGAGTTTTCTGGGAAGAAGGGCAGGAGCTCCCACAGGAGAGCAAGTTTGTTACCAAGTCATTTGTGTATTCCTTTCTATGTCCTACTTGAAGCCGATTTGTCTGTGTATGTCGCAAATATTCCTGTCTCTGCCTTGTTGAAACAGACTGCAAGGGCTGGACCAGCAAGACAATGGGCCTCATTATGAGTTTGCCGGTCCGTAAACAACAGTACCGGTAAGCTTGCTGGTACCGTTGTTTCCAGACCAGCAAACTAAGAGTTCTGTGAGCGGGTTCCTTTCTGCCCGTCAGGTGTGACCTGGCGGATGGAACGGCACCCGTTCGCCGATCTTGATGATCCACCGGCACCATTTATGAACGGTGCCGGTGCATCCGTCCTCCCCATTCCCATTGAGTCCAATGGGACTCAAATGGGAATGGGCAGTCATATTTTCAGGCACCCGGGAATGGGCAATTACTGCATCCGCTGGGGCTGTAATGCCCCGGTTATTGCCCATTCCCGCTCACTAGAAAATTAATGACGCTGGCGGCAGCCGTGCCGGTATTTACCAGGACGGCTACTGCCAGAGTCAAAATGAGGCCCATTAGGTTAAAAGGATTTCCCCTGCCCTCGCCCTCAGAGACCATTCTTATAAGACACCAGCTGTCTGTAGGTTTCCCTCCCACCACATACACAAGGCAGATGCGATGGGCATAATCCAGGAAGCAAACAAGTCCTTCAATTGGTTGGTGGGCGCGGCAGGTGATTCTTGGGGCACTACTCTGGTTCTCCTCACAGGTACAGGGAAAGCTAGTGTTGGTAAAAAAAAAAAAAGGGAGATAAGTACAGCAATGGTCTCTGTGAATCATGTGGGGTGGGGGAGACGAGGATCTCACTCAGCATCCCTGAATCTAGTGACAGATGGGATGGGGGCAGAGAACAATCTCAAGTCATCCCACATCAGAATGGTGGACAATGTCAGGGCTGAACATTTGAGCAGTCTTCCCTTCCCCCTAATGTGGAATGATCTCCGATGTTTTGATTTGGTGCATTTATATGGCACTCGTGTCCAATCAAGGTTTCTAGATGATTTGTGGGAGGGTCAGGGTCCCAGTAGTGGATCACGTTGACTCTCCACAAAAGGCCAAACCCACCAGATTATTTGCCAGGTTTCCATTACCTTCAAACCAGAGTAAAACAGTGCCCGTTGTCCAAGGAGGCAGATGAGGGGATACATGACACCATGACAGTATTACTGCATCCGGGCATTATAGTGCCCTCGGAGCCGTTAACCTTGTTACATAGCCTTTAACATGGCTATATACCCTGTCATGAATTCAAAGGGATCTAGTTGGAGGATGATTCAGGCCTTCTGCCCATTAAACAGTGTGGTTCAAGATGAATTCCCAGTTGTACCGAACACAGCAACAATCCTTTGTAACATACCTTCCACAGCGATGCATTTCCCTGTCATTGAATGCACTTTTCTCCATTGCATTGTACCCCGATTCCCAGTACCTCACTGCGTTCACATATCACGGGATGCTTTTCCAGCATACTAGGTTGACAAGAGGGTACTGTGAGTCCCCAAATACTTTTACCAGGGTACTCCACGCTGACTTAGGGAACATACACATGCCCAGTATCATAATTAAAAATGTTGATGATTTGTTGGTATGCAGTACAAGTGAACAGCGGATTCGATCACACTGTTGAATGTGTTAGCAGACAAATGGTACAAGGTGGACAGGGCCAAAATGCAATACTGTCAAATGGAAGTGCTATATTTAGGACAACTGATTTCCATTGTCTGTAAAATAGTCACACCCAGGTGCGCAGCACCCCCATAGCCAGCGACCATTAAGGACATGCAGAAGTTCCTAGGTTTGTGCAATTACTGCATGGTAAGGATCTTTGACTACACCACGTGCATGCAGCCATTATTGCTAGGATTTAAGGTGGCCCAAAAAGCCCCATCATATGGACAGAAGAGGTGGTCACATGCTTCCAAGCACTTAGACATTAGAAGGAATTCCCCTGTTTTAGCAACCCCTAATTACACACAAGAGTTCTATTTGTTTTCCCATTCAGATGGACATGATGACAGCAGTGCTGACACAGAAAAGTACTATGGGCCACAGGCCCCTGGCTTACTATAGTGGGATGTTGGACTCAGTGATGCAAGGTCAGTTTCCATGCAAGCAGGTTCTGGCGGTAGCAGACAATTTTGCCATTGAGAAATCTGCCACAATTACAATGGGGTGCTCAGTAACTTTATATGTGGAACACACAGTTTTCACAATTGTTGAGAGGTCCAACACTACACAGAGGGTATCAGCATACAAAGTGATTTTTTTTTATCAAGCTCATCAATCCACATGGTGAGGTAAAAGACCATTAATCCAGCCACGTTCCTCACAGAACCAATTACTGAGGGAGACGAAGTGCATGACTGTGTTACCTAAGAGGGCTCTGAGATTGATATACCTAAAGAAAGGGACTGTGTGCTCTTGACGATGGCGCAGTGTTCTCTGTTAATGGTTCAGCAACCATTGATTAGGAGATGGTTAAGAGGCACACAGGTGTGGCAGTGGTCCACCTAATAGACAGATAGTATGAGGTATTGGTTCAGAAAAGATTGCCCATGTCTACTCTGCCCAAGCTGCAGAGCTCATTGCCCTAATTGAAGTGCTGGAGGCATCCCAGGAGTGCCGAGTGACAATATATTCCGATTCATCCTATGTCGGCACTACTGTACATTCAGGATTATCCCACTGGAAGAGGAGGGTGTTTCGGGGGGCCGATGGGTCGCCAGTGCAACATTCAGCCCTGCTAGACAGGTTCATCTATGCGCTCTCACGGCCCACACTTGTTGCAGTGGTCAAGTGCGCTGACCATACTGACCAGCATATCTCCCAGTGCCAGACATTGCGGCCTACTCAGAAGTAGCAAGTACAGTCAGAGGTTCCATATACTGCAGTACCAATCACTCAAATCATTGAATTACAGGGACAGGCACCCCCAGTAAGAGAAAGAGTTGTGGCAAAAAAGGAGCTGCATGCAATCCCCTACCGACCTTATCTGGAGACAGGTCATAAAAGGCAAAGTAGTGATGCCCCAAGAATTGGTACTGGTCGCCTTTGGGCAACTGCATCCCCGGCACATATCTCTAATCAGAATATCGCTGCAGATATCCAGGAGGATTAGTTTGTTCTGAACCTGCAGGAATTATTGAATGTTTTTTGTGTCAGATTGTACCACATGCCATCTCTATAACAGGGGGCAGACTGAGGATACTGCGTGGCACATTACCCAACCCAGTAGGCCAATCCGTGAGCACCACATAGATTTTGCTGATATGGTAGAGAGGTGTAACACCTAAAGGTATCTTATTGTGTGCCCGTTTTCCCAGTGGGTTAAGGCAGGGCCATGTACACATCCAGATGCTAAATCCATGGCCGAATTTCTAGTTTGTGAAGTGTTCCCCCGCTGGGGAGTACTTAAGTCTGATAATGGCACTCAGTTCCTCAACGAGCTATTCAAAGAGATGGTAGTATTGTTAGGCATTCGGCATAAGATGTGCTCTAATTACCACCCTCAGGCCAACCGGGTTGTTGAACGGATGAATGCACTTAAGGGGAAATTATCCAAATTGTGTGTGACCCTGAAAAAGAATTGGGTCCACTGTTTACCCGTGGCTTTGTTTAGTTTCAGAACACAACCCTTCTTCACAAGTGTTGTGTAATAATGTCTATATGTTTAGGTTTTATAGTAGGATTTCGTGTATATTCCTTGGGTCAGGTGATATTGTGTGGGTGTACATGGTGTGTAGAACAGTTTTTTAAATAAAATATCTTTCAAAGTGATGTGGTTAACATGAAAAGAACCCAAATAACATATACTTGGTTAAAGAAAATACACATTAGATGGGGTGGGGGTTGCAGAAGAGAGGGAATACAATCAATACAAACGGGTGGTGTGTGATATGATGACTGATGTGCGCCATCCATAATCCAGTAACCTAAGGTACAGTCGCATGTGCTCAATTAATAGGGAGGGGTCAAATGGGGGCTGTTATGTTTCCTCTCTCATCCCTCATTCATCAGGGGGACCCAAGATGTTAATTCACCAGGAAATGCCACCTCTTGTAGCCCACTGTTTAGTTCATCTGGTACTGTGTCAAATACGAACTATGCTCCGAGGGTACAAGATACAGGTTTTACTGATAGACAGAGATGATGGGGAATGTGCAATGATAGAAAAGGAGCCATGGTGCAAGACATACCCATTGCTAAATGTGAAAGGAGTATTGTTTGTGTCCAACAAATATGAGGCGGCGGCAGCAGTAAGCTGTGCAGCAGGGGGATTGGCGGGTTCAATGAAGTGGTATGGAAGATGAACATGCATGGGCTTGCCATATCGGGCACATACGTGTCAAAGGATTGTAGCAAAAGAGACTCCAGTGAAGGAACAAGCAGCAGCAGAATTAGTTGCACTGTTCCTGTAGGGACTAGCAGCAAGACAGTGTTCCTCCCTGACCTGAACAAAGGAACAGCTGCTCTCCTGGATATTTTCCGGGTGTGAGGTGAACTAGCATACATGAATCTCCTGCCGTCCTTAACTACCCTGCATTCAGCTGTCTTAGTGGTTCCTGATGCACACCTGTCTCTAGTGACCAACCCCCGCAGGTAAAAAGAAAGAAGCCCACAATCTGAAGACGTCAGAAATGGTCAAACTACCTATCCTAAGATTCCTCCAAACTATTGAAAGCAATTCCAGACGTGTAGCGCCTCTATAAGAAGACAGGTGTTCTTTGCCTACCTTTTGGTGCCAAGTATCCAGGCTGCAGCCAATGCAAAATGATTGCATACAATGGGGGGGGGGGGGGAGAGATGATCCAGTTGATGAACGATACAGAACAGGACCTGAATTCGATAAAAAGTGAGCTGTGAGCTATAAGGCTGATGACCCTACAGCATAGGTACATCCTGGACTTGACGGCCATGGAAGGGGTGTGTGTGCAAGATCAGGTGGTCATGTTGCCTGTATAACCCACACCCACCCCAAATGATGCAGACAATGGGTCCTTGTCACACATAATAGAGGCCCTACACAAGCTGAAAACTGGCATGGAGACAGAAGTGGAAGAAAAGGACTGGTTCAACGTCATGTTCTCCTGGGCCCCTAGATATTGGTCCCTATCATGGTGTTCATGCTGTTAATATTCTTCACGTGCCTGGTGGTTCTCCAATGTTGCACAAAGAATCTCCCAAACGGTGCCTTGATGTTTTCTATCAGGGCATGTGGAGCTCCTATTATCCCAAAACACCAGTATGCACAAACAGGCAGTGCAGGTAAAACATGTACGGTGAGAGTTGAACACCCCATAAAACACTTTCTCCTTTCCTCTCAGCTCTCTCTCCACCCCTCAGGCTAAGCCAACTCCAGCACTGCCACCTACCTTCTCGGTTATCCGACCCATGAAGCGTGCATCAGTGGAGACATTTGCCACCACTTTCTTATCCCCCCCATCCCCTTTTGGCTGACTCACAGCCCTCTCCACGCTGCTATATCTGATACTCTTGGTGTTCTTGCCCCTGTCATGAGGATCCGCTTGAAGCCTAAATCCAAGTGCAACTCCTGGTACGACAGACCTCGCCACCCTTAAACGCAAGTGCAGGATGGCTGAGAGGAAATGGTGGGCTTCCGGTACATCCTCTGACAAACTGGCCTGCCGCCTGCTCCAAAGGCAATACCGGCTCTCTGTGTGCACCAAGAAGAGAGCCCACATCCAAGTCCGCATCTCTGTGGCATCTAACAACTCAGCCAAACTCTCTAAAATCTGCAAGGAGCTGGCCAATCCTGCTGCAGTTTCTACCTCTTCCAGGCCCACTGCACGGTTCTGGCTTCTCATTTCATCTCTAAAACTCAGGACATCATGTCCTCCCTCTCTTCCTCTACCCCCTGTTCTTCCTCCGGCCACCTCTCCTCCCTCCTTCTCTGCCTTTCCCCTGTTCTCCCCAGACGAGATTTCTAGACAAGTCTGATCTATGAACTTCTCGTCAAAACAGGTTCACCCCTGTTCCTCCAAAACAATCAAGGACCACATTGACACCCCAGCTCCTGCTCTGGCTGGCTGTCTTCTGTAACCACTCCTTTACCACTGGAGTCTTACCTTCCCCTTGTAGTACTTGGGCAACCTCTTAAGAAACCTGTCATGCCTACCTCCAAGGAGCCAGGTCCAACCCAGCAACCCCAGAGGCAGGCATCATTTCCCCCAGGGGAGTGCCAGCGGGCCCAAGCTGGGGCCCTTTGGACGCAGTCCTGGCGCCTTAGGCACCAGGCTCATGTTGTACCTCTGTCCTGGCACCTTAGGCGCCAGGCTCATAAAGCTAGACATGTGTTCAAGTGTTTTAATGTGCACTTACCTGATGCAGACCATGCTGCCACATCCAGGCCCTCTTGAGGCCTGAATAGGAACTACTTTACCTGTGGGACTACTTTCCACCCGGGTGTGGTCAGGGAAGGATACATACCTGATCAGAGGAAGGATACACACTTGGAACTTCTTCCAAAGCTATTTAAACCACACCCGATCAGCAACTCACGCTTCGCGTTGTTCTGCTCCTCGCAGCTGGATGCTCACCGTGTCAGCTCCTGCATCTGGACTTCAGCCATGCCTGTCAGCATCCTGGGTCACCTGCAAAGGGAGACAAGAGACCTACCAGCTAATCTGCACCACGGAGACATCACTGACGATCCTGAAAGGGAAGACATCATTTTTAAAAGCATTTCGTTACGATCGCTGCAGCGCTGCATTTCACTCACCTTTCCTGGGTTCCTCCATCTTCAGCAGCGATCATCCGGATACACAGCCACTTTCCAGAGCCTAGAGAAAAAGACAAGAATAAGAGGTGAGAGAAGGAAGGGAATAGGAAAAGCTCAGTTTCCTTCTAAGACTTACCTGTTGGGTCATTCTCATTTCATTTCGGGTCTTGCTGCTTCCAAGCATTTTCAGACAGTCATTAGATGAGCGAATGCAAAAACATTACCTGAGCGCTCATCTAGGACTTACCAGAACTTTACTGGAACTGCACGTTTCACTTCGGGTCGGCGCCATATCTCCGGCATTCCGAACCCCGGCCTCTATGGGGAAAAGACATCAACATTAGCGCTTTGTTCCAAGAAGTCTCCAAAGGAATCTTCATTCATCACCTGAAAAAAAGACAATGAACATTATTATTTAAAGCTTGAACTTTTGAACTTGCAACAGAACTTTTACAGTGCCTTACCAGTATAATCAAGCTTACCTGAACTCCCATCCAACCTCAATCCAGTGAAGTAACTGGGTTCAACGCGCCCCTGCATCAGAAGCAGGATGGAGAGCTTGTCCTTTCAGACCCTAAGGTGAGACTTCACGGGGGAATCGTGGAAGGGTATCGTGGAGGGTTGGAAGAGAGTGGGAGGCTTGAGCATAACTCAGTCAGTATGTTATACTCCTTTTTCACGCACAGGGGAATATTCCTGCGAGCCAGAGAAGCCAGAGTTGAGGGCCCTTCCTGTCCATCTTCAGAGTCCTGCGCTTCACCATTGAAGAAACATCAGCACTCGAAGCCAGACCTGCGCCTCCGTGGGAATCAGGTGAGCGTTACAAAAACCCTCAGCCGACCTTTCCTGAGCAAACTCCTGGAAAAGCTGCCCATCTCTCAGCTTAATCTTCACACTGAAACTGTTGGTAGTCTCAATGACTATCAGTCTGGCTTCGGAGCGGCAAGCAGCATGGAAACAGCTCTCCTGAACATTCGTAAAGACCTGCTCTCCAACCTTGATTCCAAAACCCCCGTGTCCTCATCTTACTTGACCTCTCTTCTGCCTTTGACATGGTCAACTATGCCATCCTGCTCAACCGTCTCCGTGATAACCTGGGTGTCACCGATCAGGCCCTTCCTCTCCTCTATCTCTACCTGTGGTGTTCCCCTGGGGTCTAACCTCTCTCCCTGGCTGTTCAACCAATACCTGGCACTTCTTGCTCACTGCATTGCCGCTCTTTCCCCAACTTTCAGTGCTATGCGGATGACACTCAACTCATTTTCAGGCTCCCTTTCGCCACTTCTCCTTCTCTCATCTGTCTGATATCCAGGAGTGGTGTGCCACCAATGATCTCTGCCTTAATGCCAGTAAGACTGAGATTCTCCTCATTGGCTCACCCACTCCCTCCTTTCCTGTCGCTCTCTGGCCAGCCACTCTTGGCCCTCTTCCTGCTCCCACCTGTAAGGCTAAAAACCTCGGGGTCACCTTCACCTCCACACTCTCCTTCTCGCCTCACATCTGACATCTCTAAAAAGTCACACTAGAAGCTGCAACTCCTCAGAGGTATTCTTCCTTTCCTCTACTTCCCCCAGAAGATCAGTCTCCCGAGCTCTGGTTCTCTCTAGGCTGGACTACTGCAACAGCCCCTTTCTAAATCTGCCTGCCTCTACTCTCTGCAACTCACCCAAAACAGGACTGCGAGACTTGTCCTTGACCTGAAGTCCAGGGATCGTATCTCTCCAGGACTGAAATCTCTGCACTGGCTCCCAGTGGCAGCGAGGATTAAGTTCAAAACCCTCTGCATTGTCCACAAGGCTTCCTGGGGCCTCAAAACCTTAAACTCTCTTTTCTTAAATATCTTCCTTCTTGAGCTCTTTGCTCATCTGCCTCCAACTCCCTCAGGGTCAGTCGATTCTCCAAGCAACGAGTTGGTGGTAGATCCCTTTCTTCTGCTGGGGCCTCCCCCTGGAAACGCATTCCTGCCTCTCTGAAACCGGAGGAGAACCATCACAGGTTCCGGAAGCACCTCAAGACCTTCCTCTTTACTGCTTTCTCTCTTCCTGTTCCCTGCTGATCTCCTGACTGAAACTGAATTTGCACTGGTTCCCTGCCTACCCTCTGATCTCGGGCCGATAGAGGACGATTTAGCTTGGATCGCGTGGGCCTTTATGAGCAGGTGAAGGCAAGCGTCCCCAAACAGCACGATCCTCCCCGCAATGAGAGACAATGAAAGACTCTCCCAAAATGGGAATAAGGCCAAGACAGAGTGCGGGTGAGCGTAAATGGGAGTTTATCAATCTGAATAGGGCATGCAAAGAACTCTGCAAACTCCGAGAGCGCTCTGTCTGACAATAGCAAAGACAGGCGTATATATTTACAAAAATCGTCATAAGAACCTACACACTATAGGGGGCACAAATTCATGGGGATTGGGTAGCGACGACTAACTATAGGTGCTGCTGCGATGTGGTTGGCTTTGGCTGGAAGACGTCATTGGGCAGCCTCGTGGGTTGGGCTGGGCCTGGCCGGGTGGCGGAGTTCATCCGGCGGTGTTGTGGGGCCATCGTGGCCCGTGGCAGAGATGAATGTCTCTTCCTGACTTATTAGCCCTATGCCATGCACACCGCAGTCATTCGAGCATTTTTAGCATTATCTTCTTCAGTAAATCTTACAATAGGTTATACAACAGGTTAATGCAACACAGGAGGAATGCACCTTGTGAGGGGATTGGAGGCAATACGTCAGGGCATGGTTACCAGTGTCCTGTTGACCGGGGCCATAGGTCGTGGGGCTAAGCTTCGGGGCCTGGCACGGGCGGTCCATGTCTTTCTGCCTTGTTAGAAGTTGTTATGGATGTTCCGCTGTGTGTTGTCAAAGTGTTGGGTGTCTTTATTGCACAGGGCCATAAGTCTGAGGTGGTCCGGTGGGTTGTGAGGTTTACGAGGGGGCGCGTATGTTCAGGCAGAGGTTTACTGCTGTGCTGTAAATAATGCAGGTGGCCTTGGGTGCTACAGAGGGGGTTACAAATCTTTGAAGCGGCTCCAGTCTGGTTGGGGGAGGTAAAGCAGCGCGGCGCGGTCTCTGCTCTCATGCCTTTGGCAGCCCTCACAGGGTGGGAGGGGGAATGGCCTTGCAAGTATTTCACAAAGGTATCTCCCTCGTGTGTTGCTGAGTTAGGTATAAACATCAAACATTTGAACATTCTATAATACTTATTCAAATCCTTTTAGAACATGCATTTCAACTTTGCTGGATGTGTCTCGATTATACCCAGTCTGTACATCGTATTCGTACACTATGTTTTGTCAACTACAGTATTTAATTATATGCATATGCATATACAGTAAGTGAGGTAGTAGTCGGGTTGGTGGAATACATAGGAAATGACTCGCCACGGTACGTGACGGTGGTGGCACATAAGAAGCTCAGACATGCACACAAAACAAGTGTATTTCTTGCGCATTCTTCACATGAGTTCCACAGTCTGGTTACATTCGCTTTCTCGTGTATTCTAGCAGCATTAGTTCAGTTATGGCGCGAGCCCATGGGGTGTAAGTATCTCAGTAATACGCGTAACAAATAGATTCTTGGTGCGTTCCTTTATTATTAGCATCCAACTTCAATGGTATATGCTCATCGTTGCTTATATCATGGGGGCATGATCTCTTTTAATTATACATCTTACAGGCTTTTATAATATAAGGGATTTTATGAGAGGAAAGCATCCTTTGCAAGTAGTTTAAACATTAATATACGAGGATTGTCAGGCCTGTGACGACCATTTTACTGTTCTTTTTATTTTGCCTAAGCCTGCTGGCCGGGTCATGCTGGGAGCGATGATATGATACACTGCGGAAGGTGACTGTTACAATGTTAGTGCATTACACTGGCTCATGTCCTTCTGGTTCGTGGGAACGGGCTCGCAGCGGATCTACCAAGGTGCTGCGGCAACAAGGATGACTGAAACCCTCCGAGGGTGGGGGCCGCGCTACAGTGCGCTGAGCTCACACCATCTTTACCAGACAAAATGGTGTCTAGGCCTAGCTGAATTTTACTACGCGTGGGCAATTAATACGTGCGGACAATGTCTCCAGTGGGTGAGCCCTCCACCACCTGGGCCCGGGTGGCATGAGGAGACGCCTAAGAGAGCCATGGTCCTCACCTGGGGAGAAAGTGCGGGCGAGGGGGGTCGTCTTGGACCAGTCCTCCCCTACATTTCCCCCCTTTCGTTACTTAAGTAACAAATTCTTTAAATCTTCTATCCTCCTACATTCTGCCTCGTCCATCACTGCCTCATCCCATGCCGGAGTTCCTTTGATGGGCATCCATGCCCTGCACACTGCTCTTAAGCTCTCACCTCTCCGGGCATATTCATCTGGAGTACATGTTAGATATATGCACCCACCATCTGCTTCTAAATCTACCCAAACTTCCTCATACCATTCTAGTATACGAGGCTCTTTGATGGTGGTGTGCCACAACTTATCTACAATATCTTTATCGTGGTATATGGGCACCAGTTGGTACCTGGGCGAATTATCTATCCCTGTTTGTACTTGTGCTTCTTGCATTGTTTTTATTGTACTGTGTGAGTTGCCCATTGTCACCATCATCATTGCACCGTTCGGTACTGCGTTAGCACAGACTTGAAGACCCACCTGGCACAGGCAAAAAAGTAGGAGGAGGAACACAACAGCTGGTATTAAAAATTTCACAGTTGTTCCAAGCCATGAGGGAACCCAGGAGAAGATGTTGTCAAACCAGGTGCTCGCTTCTGCTCCACCTTCCATTTTCATTTTTTCTCCTAGGTTGTGGACTGCTTCGATTACATGGGACAGGGAGCCATTCTCTGCGTCTTCGGAAGGTACGAAAGTGCAGCAGGCACTTCCTATTTTTCGGCAAACACCACCGTCCATCGCTGTCAACAGGTCCAGGACATACCTGTTTTGCATGGTCATTAGTCGTAAAGCTCTTAGTTCGACTCTGATGATATTGAATCCTTCTTCAGTGTCATTCGCCAGCTGAATCAGTTCCCAGCGTGTTATCTGGAGCCATTTTGCATTTGCCCTTGCTTGGACACTTGAGACTAGTGAGGCAAAGAATGTTTCTGCTGAGCTGAATAATCGATATTTGTCTGGGATCTGAGCCAATAGTTCTGATGATGCTTTTGATATGTAATTTGATGCTCGTCTTTTACGGGTCAGCACTTCTCCCTTGCTTCCAGAAGACAGGACATATATTTGTGACTCTGCAGTGGGTTGAGCCACACTCTGCATGCGTTCCTGTGTCCTTTTGCTCCCATCGATGTGGCTTTCTGGTATCACCATTAGTGCCGAGTGTAGAGTGGCCATTGAGCAGCTGCCACTCCATGACTGGGGGAGGTGTAGGTATGCCTGTTTGCCGCACACCCAGTACGTGTCCATGAGGGCCGCAGTCCCTTTCTTTAGGTCTGGGATGGTGAGGGTCTTGTTGCAGTTCTTGTTTGTTCCCATGGGGGTTCTCCCTTCTCCTTTGAAGCACAGTTTATAGTCCATTTCGCTCTGTAGTTTGAATGGATTTTCAATGGCAGTTACCCAAGTTAGCTTCGAAATGTGTTCTCTCCATACTGGTGTACATGTTTCCTCTATCCACTGTAATTTATCCGGCGCCACACCTCTTAGTGCTTCCGCTTTGCACAGCACTTCATCCTTCCGCTTGTTGTCAGAAAAAAGTGTCCCTTCTATCACAAAAAATGGTTCTTTCAAACATACTACTCCTGTCGTTTTTGGGTAACAGGTTTTCTCGTTCTGCAGCATTTGAAAAGTCACTTCGTGTGCCTGGAAGGTGTTCTTAATCCTGCACAGCGTGAGATGAAGGAGACATTGGGCATCCACAATAGGCAACTCTTTGGGTAACAATACTTTGGGTGTACCTGATGCATGGGGGATGAGGGAACAGACATAACAGCTTTCGTTTGTAGTCTGTTTAGCTGTGGCACTCATGTCTGCATACCACTTATTTGTTTGATGGGGGTGTCGTGGGTCTTCCATCTTATCTAGACCTAGCCCATAATACTCATCATACTTCTTCCTCCCTGTTTCTCTCTTTCGTCTGGTGTTCTTGTTACTCATGTACTTCCCAACCCCCTGAGCAGTGGGCAAACTAGACACCCCTTTCTCATTCCCGCCCCCCTGGGCCCATTCATCATATAGTATTTCGTGCATTTCTAGTAGTTTTTCGTTTTCTTTCCTGACGCTATCTGGCAGATTGTTTTCTGGACTGTGGGCAAGTTTGCTGGTGGGGGTGTCATACAACCATGATATGGCAGACGGGTTTCGATCGTTGAGACTATGGGCATTGTAACTGGATACCCCTGGTGGAGACACTGTGTTGCTCTGCATTTCACCATGTGGCTTTTCTCTTTGTGCGGTCACAACACTTGATGGTGTGGTATGATACCCCCAGACAAGTTTAGTTCCGTCCCATATCAAAAAATCACCTTCCCTGGTATTGACATCTGCAGTTGTATTGGGCCCGGTGGTACTGTTAATTGGTCCAGCAGTGATATTACTCCCTCCCCCCTCGTACATCTCGATAGAGATGAACGCTATAAACCAATATGTAACCAAGCCAAACATTATCATAAAAAACAATGTGATGCATACTGATAATCCACACTCATACGAATATCTACATCTTTCATATACTAATTCTCTCATTCTACTAATTCTATCCGTTGCAGGCTGCCCGTTAGATGCCATGGAAGCTCCTGTTTGAAATATAAAAGTGCATTAAGTGCATGCATGTAAACGTTTTGCTGGCACCATCTGTGCCAATACATTTGACGGGGAATGGAAGCGGGTGGGGGTGCGGGGGAGGGGTATTCACAGACAAGGGTATATACAAGTTATAATATTGTTATTTCACTAATTATACATCACATGTCAGGCATTATTTCATTCTATTCCAGTGCTGACATTATTCCATTCAGGTCCAGTGTTGACACACACACTCACGCAAGCCGATATTTAGACATCCTACTCATTTGCATCGTTTGCTGTTGTCTGTGCCTCCTCGTCTATCTCCTCGTGTACATTGCTGTATGCTTTTCATACGTCGGTTAAGTGCACCCAGTATCTCAAACCCTTCACCTTTACTGCTGTGGGCGTGCAAAATATTACTTCGTATGGGCCATGAAATCGTGGTGCATTCCACCGACGCACGAAGCTTCTGACATAAATTGAGTCGCCTGGCATTAACTGTAGCTGTTGCTCTGGCTCCGTTACAGATCCTGTTACATTTCCCTCTTCTCTAGTGAAGGGTGGGGAGAGTTGCTTCGATATTGCGCGCGCTGCCCTTGTTAATTTTCTTAGGTAGTCTGTGAACTCATCCCCCAATATTGCGGCGCTTCTGTGAGCATCTGAGTGTTCACGCAGTGGAGAGTGTGCTGTGTTCATTCGTCTCCCAGTCACGATCTCGTGTGGGGACAAGTGGTGGTCTTTACTTGGTTGATTTCTCAACTCAAATAGAGCCAGGGGTAGACAGTAAATCCAATTTTTCTTTAATGAGAAGCATAGTTTTGATAATCTGCCCTTTAACAGGCCGTTCATCTTTTCCACTACGCCATTACTTTGTGGATGATAAATCGAACATAATTTATGTTTGATACCCAATAACGTGGTAACTTCCTTGAAAAGTTCATTCACAAAGTGAGAGCCGTTGTCTGAGCGTATTACGTCGCAAATTCCCCAGCGCGGGAACACTTCCCTTACTAGGAACTTGGCGGCGCTTTTGGCATCAGGTCGCGCACATGGTCCCGCTTCCACCCACCTTGAAAATGGGCACACGATCATGTATCGCGAGCCATTACACCTCTCCCCCATGTCTGCATAATCTATATGCAGTTCTCTGAAGGGGCCAATGGGTTTGGGAATTGTTCCCCGGAGTGTGCGTAATGTCATTCCTGAGTTGTATATTTGGCATGTTGTACATTCCATTGTCAATCGAGACACATGTTCTTGGAGACAGGGCACAAACCATTCTTCCTGTATTTCTGCTGCGATGTGCTGCTTGGTGTTGTGTGCGGGGAAGTGTAACTGTTGAAATGCAACTTCTAGTAACTGTAGTGGCATTACCACTTTCCCTGAGTTATTTTGCCGCCATAGTAGATCTGTCCCTGATTGGCTGCATCCCCGTTTCGTCCATGTTAGTTTTTCTTCCGCACTAGCTCCTTCCTGTAATTCTAGTATTTGTGATAGGGACATCATGTTATACCCTTCTGACAGTTCTTTGGTTGTTGTGTTCTTAATCATGAACTCACCGGTGTCGTATTTCTGAAAATAGGAAGCCTCCTTGGCGGCAGCGTCTGCTGCCGCGTTCCCTAAAGACACAACATCTGAGTTGGAGGTATGGGCCTGGCACTTCACTATTGCTACGGCAGTAGGGTTTTGTAGGGCCTCAATTAATTCTTTTAACAATTCTGCATGCTGCACTGGTGTTCCATCTGCCCTTCTGAAACCCCTACGGCCCCATCTTGCTAGACCTCCATGTACGGTCGTTGTCATGTAAGCTGAGTCTGTGTATATTGTAACTGCACAACCCTTTGCTGCGTGTAGTGCTTCTATGAGCGCAACCAGTTCTGCTGCCTGTGCAGAGTAATGCGACGGGAGGCGGTACTGTACTAATGTTTCAAACTCACCTTCCTCTAATCTCACTACCGCCATGCCAACGTGTTTTTCTCCCGTGTCCATATCAATTGATGCGGACCCATCCACAAAGTACACTTCCCTCTCGCTGAGAGCGTTTTCACACACCACTGTGCCCTCCCCCTCCTTCTCCTGTGTGGGTTGCGCAGTCGTGATTTTGCATGTCTTCTACTGTGCACGCTTCTGTAATGAATGTGGCGGGGTTCACTGTTTTACATCTCACTATGTGAATGTTGGCGCTGGACAATATAATCTCGTATGCTGTTGCCCGCTGTGTGGTCAGTGTGCTTTTTGATCTTTCAAGTATTGCAAATAATGAGTGCTCCACAAACAATGTCACAGGGCATCCCATTACTATTGTGGCACTTTTTTCAATCGCAAATGCGGCTGCTGCGAGCGATTGTTCGCACGCGAAATGACCCTGCATCACGGCATCTAAAGTACCACTATAGTAAGCTAGGGGCTTGTGTCCTAAGGATGTCTTTTGTGTCAGCACCGCTGTCATAAGTGTTCCTTTGCAATGGGAAAATAGGTAAAATTCGTGTCCATAATCAGGGTTTGCTAGTACGGGAGCGCTTGAAATTAGCTCTTTCAGTGATTTGAATGATGTGCTCATTTCTTCTGACCACTTTATTTTTACATTCTCCTGTTGTGCTTCTTTGAGTGCTTGTAGGAGGGGCCTGGTGTATGCTGCATAGTCTAGTATCCATGCTCGGCAATAATTGCACATCCCCAAAAATTTCTGCATATCTTTTACTGTTGTGGGTTCTCCTACCGATCTTATTGCCTCTACCCTGTCGGGAATTATTCTTTTTCCATCCTTCGATATGAGCTGTCCCAGGTATAGGACCTCAGGCAGACAATACTGTAGCTTCTCCTTGTCTACTTTGTATCCTTTGTTGGCCAGTAAAGTCAGGAGCGTTATTGAATCTTTTCTACACGTTTCTTTGTCTTGTGCACACACCAATAAATCGTCCACATACTGAATAATCGTACTCTCTACTGATAGGTTCCCCAAGTCTTCATGCAATATGCGATTGAATATGCTCGGGCTTTCACAGTATCCCTGTGGCAGTCTGCAGTGTTCATATCTTTTTCCCCCCAGTGTGAACGCTGTAAGGTATCTAGTCTCTTCAGCCAGAGGTATTGAGAAAAATGCGTTTTTCAAGTCCACCACTGTAAAATGTGATGCTGTTTTTGGGATACTGCATAGTATGGATGCAGGGTTCGGGACTAAAGGGAACTCTTTTTGTATTACATCATTGAGGGGGCGTAAATCCTGTATCATCCGCCAAGATCCCCCCTTTGCTTTTTTGATTGGATAAATACATGTGTTACATGGGGAGTTTGAAGGCACTATTATTCCTTGTACTAGTAGTGCATTTAACGTCTCTTTTATCCCTTCTTCAGCTTCACGGGACAATGGATACTGTTTAACTCTTGGTAAGATAGCTCCTTGTTTTAGGTTTATTCTGACAGGTTGTACTCACATGCAACAGCCCTACATCATGTGGGCCTGTGGTCCATAAATTGTTTGGTACTAGCCTCATGTCGTCATCAAAAAATGACGGTGGTGTTCCTACCACTGCCATCAATTGGACGGGGATCTCTCTGGCTTGGATCAAATTGTCACAGGGCATCGCTATTTCCATTACTATCTCACCATCTACTTCTGTGTCTGAAAAGAGATCCTCATCTATTACCTCGCGTAGGGCAAGGTTGGCGTTTGTACACAGTACGGTGCGCCACTCACATCCTTCTCTGTACATTCCAATCACAGCGATCCGTTTCGTTGATACCTGCACAGCGTGCAAATCCAACGACACCACTGATCCTGGTGTTGCATTCGGACACACTATGGGGCGGAAGAGGAATTCTGCTGGAATCCTCCAATCCATGTTTTTTAGCTCTGGGACTATGAGGGCCAAAGTCTTTAGCCCTGCAATAAACATCTCTTTCTTCTGTGGCAGCCCTCGTACTTCCTGTGTGGTTGTGTAGGCCTGCACTACCAACATTGCGCGCAAGGGACATATCCCGGGTGTAGAACACACTATTCCTCCTTCGGTAAATGATATGGTCATGTTAAGTTTACTCATAAGATCCTCCCCAGCAAATTTATCGGGGATTGTTCATAATACAGTAAGGGTGCTTTTACGGTCTTGCCCCCTATGGTTACATCCAAAGCTTCTGTGTAAGGAACTTCAATTACAGCCCCAGAGAACCCCTGCGTCTCTAACTTCCTGTTAGATAACGGGAATCGGCCCTCTCTGACACATGATTTCTCCGCTCCCGAATCAACCATGAATATAAATTGCCTGTCTCCTATCTGCGCCCCCACCAATGGTTCCTCTGCTGCACTGTGGGTGGTAGATAGAACTGGACACGCAAGTGTTCTCTGTGGGCTGTCCTATGCAGGGTGTCTCATGGTCCCCCCTTCGTTAAATACGTTACCTGAGACCATTGACATGCCGTTATAAGGTGCTGGTGCAGGGGCCCCGTTAGCTGCTGTCGCGAAAGGGTTGCCTGGTGTATATTGCATGCTGTCGTTGTTAGGCATGTTTTGTGGGTGGGTCTGTGTTCTGTATTGGGGTCCCTGTTGCTGGCTCGTGTTACCCTGGCTTGGGTCTCTCAGTTGCTGTTGTCCCATCGGAAGGCCATATGGGCTTCCCGGGTGGGGATGGCCATACTGTTCCACCTCCTGGAACCCGTTGTTTTGTCTACTTCTGCACTCCCTGGAGTAATGTCCCCATCGCCCACAGTTCCAGCAACTCCCCTGGGGGCCCCGGGGACCCTGCCATCCACTTCCTCCCATTCCTCCGTACCCCTGTGGTCCACCTCCTCTTCTGCTCCTGTACCCACCTCGTCCCCCTCGAGGGGTCCACTCTTGCCACTGCGGACCTCCACCCTGCTCCTGCTCGTTCCACTGCCGCTGTCCTGTTCCCGCCCAATTAGTTGCCATCCTTCCTTGTATTGCTATCAGCCCCTCCTCCTCATCTTTCCCCTCCCTGCTGTGTGGGAGCGCGGCTACTGCTGCTGCAACCTTTACTAACTTTGTCTGCACCAACTTCGCCTCGTCTGCCAATCTTTTCTGCGCCACCTCCTTCTCCCTCTCCTTTATTCGCTTACAATGGTGTACTATTATGCACTGAATTTCCGGCCACCCCTTTGCTTCTATACCTGCTATTTTGTCAAGCGCCTTCTGTACTTCCTTTGGGAGCCCCCTTTTCATAATGAAGTAAAATAAAGATGTCGATTGATACCAGGGCGTGCCCGTTTCCGCTCTCCACATCTCTTGGACCCGAAAAATGTAATCCATAGCCTCCTCCCCATCATTCATGGCACACTGCATCACGGACTGTAAGTCAGGTGTGTCTGGAAATGTTTCGCGTAAGGCGTCCCACACCCTAGCACGCACTGTGTTAAAGGAGGCCCCATCATGGCGGTCGCAATCTAATGTTACTCCCGGGAAACCGGCTTTAACCCATACTCTTTCAGCCTGGTCGCCCACCGCTGATACGAGCAGACTTTTCACATCTCCTACAGCTAGGGGTACCCCAGCTGTATGTTTTTCAAAGGCGTATATCCACTTACTAGCCCCTCCTGATAATGGGGGCAATAGTTTTAATAAATTAGCTTTATCCATCTGTGCCCATGGGATATAGTTAGGTCTTCCTCCTCCCCTATGTATCAACGGGAGCTGTAGCCTTCCTTTCGTTGTTGCATCCGGACCCGTTTTGGCTGCTGATGTTCCCATTGATGCCATTTTCCCCACTCTGTTCCTTAGTCGTCCCGACCACTCATCATCTAGGGTTCTCATAGAGCATGCACCTTCCTCTCCCTCGCTTCCCCCTCCTATTGCCATACTCAATCTGTCGCTTTCGTCTAGCTCTTCTCTAATATCACATAGTAATTCTTCTCTAAGTCCCCCAAGCCTTTCTTCGTTACCACCATCTTCCTCTCGGGTCCCTACTTCTATTATTCGCATAGGTTCTTCCTCAATCCTAAACAGGATCTCACCCTTTTTCCACCCCTCTTCGGGCCTTCGGCTTTCCTCCGATGCTCTAGACGTGCGTCCAGCTCTAGTTGTATCCAGTGTTGTCCGTTCGCATATGTTTTTTATCCTCGAGAGCTCATCTTTTGCTATCGACAGTCTTGATTCTAGATCATCTGTGAGTTTCTCTATGTCCACCCTTTGTGTACCCGCCTGGCCTCTCTCCCTTGTACTTTCATAAGGTGGGGGTGCAGTGGGCCGGTGGGGTGTGGTAGTTGTCGGGGGAGGTACATACGTTGGATCACTGTATCCTTCTGCGGGTACAGGTTTCTTTAATATCAGGTATAAACTTATTACTTCTACTGGTGGTGTGACACCTGGCAATTCTTTGATATCTTTCTGTAACACCAGTGGATTGTCTGTAGTAGATAGGAGATCAGGATTTGGTGCTGGCGCTTTAGGCGGTGGCACCTCTTCGAATAACCGCCAAAGATCTAATATTTCCCTCCTATTCTGCAGCTGTTTCCCTCGGTACTTCAAGAAAATGCATGTCATCACCATATCTAGAACGCTTTTGTCAAATGACCCTCCCTCTGGCCATATCTGGGGTAGCCCCTCTCCTTTCAGCTCGGTTACCCATTGGTCGTGGTATTTCTTAATCCGCTCCGCGTGCCCTGGAAGGCTTTTACAAATATGTGATAATGGTGTTTCAGGCCCCATCTCTGTGTGCCCTCCTAGTGCTTATATGTCTCTGTATGTCTGCAACTCCACTGTTACTGTAGTATCGATATTGTTTTTTGTATTCTACTTCACATCCAGTGTTATGCTCGGGTGGGCTCTCCCTCCCTTAATTGTCCAATACAAATAATGCCTGTACACAATTTCTACTTTGTTCTCTTTGGGGGACACATACAAGAGCAATCCATCATTTATTTTGACACTATCAACCCGGAAATCAAAAAGGTACCCACTCACGTCACTGTCGCAGCGTTGCTTCAAAAAGAGTTTTTATCCGGTCACACTTACCCTGACCATTTGACAATTATACATTTATAGCCGTTTTACACATTCGCAACATCAAAGCCGTCCCTTGACACATACGAGGTGCACACACCTCTTGGTAACACTCCGTACACCATTCACGCTGCCCTCCCTTTCCTCCCTAGCCGGCTGTCCCTGTTTATCTTGCTTAGCACATATGCATATATTTATAGGTTTTAACCTTCTCTCCCCCCTCTAGTAGGACCCTTGTTCTCTTACTTTTCTCCCAAGTTTGTGCTAATTCCGTTTTTATTCTCCCCCTACCCCTAAAGAAAAAGAAAAAGAAGTAGTAGCGATCACTAATATATTCTCAGTGCCCCCTTTTGCTGAACACTTTTATCTTGTATTTCACTTCATCATATATTCCCAGCACTAGTCAATATAGCACTATGCGGCGCCGCCTTCCACCCCCTTTCGGAGCTAGGTTCCCGTCACTTCTATCTCTTTTTTCACCTCGTAATCCTAATGGCCATATGCAAAGAAAAAGAAAGGAAATTTTAGAGTAATCCTTAGTATATCTTCGTACCCCCTTCTCGTTCCCTGTCCTACCCTTCTCTCCCCGCTCCCTTTACAATCGCTCACACTCAGTACTCACGTGCCCATCTTGAACCGATAGTCTCCGAAACTGGGTCCGTCCAGGCAGTGTCGCCGTTAACTCAACGGTCAGCCCCGGCTCCGGCGAGCGGCACTCAAAGGGGATTTTTTTCCAATCGGGATCCCGTACCCTTTCTCGTTGAGTGCGCACTTCTTAGTGTACCGGTCGCCGTTGGCGGGCAGCCTCCCGGAGCCGGCTCACCGTGCGTATCCCTTTTCGACCGGAGATTCTCGTGCCAAAAGGGGACGGTTATAATGGGTTTAGGAAGACCTCCTACTACCCCATATTCATTGTAACCAAACCCATGTTATTGCTATACACCCAACCCCTCCATACCCCTCGAGTCGCTTCAACACACCTAGCCCCCGTGAGGTCGCTGTATACCCCTACCGCCGTGATGTTATGCATCCATCTGTATGGACTTCCCCTCTAGTCCCAGTGATGTTGCTGTATGCCCACTGTGCCAGTGTCGCTTTGTTCCCTGCCCTCTTCTCCCAAGTCGTTATATATCCCTCTAGCCCTTCAGTCCAATCACTACCGCCCAGCCCTGTGTGCCCCTCTGTGCCAGTTTGTCGCCATGTACCCCTGCCCTCCAACTCCCACAATACCCCTATATATCACTGTCGCCCGCCCCTCTAGTCCCCATTATGCCCGTGTATAGCTATGCCTTATGCCTTTATGATCCAAAGATGTCGCTATGTACCTTTCTAACCGCCCCCCCCCCCCCCATTCGGTCGCTGTAAGCACAGCCCTCAACTGCCGATGGCCCTGTGTGACGATGTGTTCCCCAGCTGCCATCCTTGCATGACAATGCTATATTTCCCCCCCTTAAGTATCCCACTGCCTCGAGTTCCGTTGATGTCGCATGTACCCTGCCTTCTTGCCCCGCCCGTCCCATTGCTGGAAACCCATCCTTCCAATCACTGTGTATCCCTATGGCACCATGTCTTGACACTATAAGCCCAGTCCTCTAGTCCCTGCGAAGTCCCTCGTGTGCCCTACCACTCGAGTTGACGATGCACCACCTTCTGGGATATATGCGCACCCATACCCCTCACCTGCCCAGCCTTCTACAGTCCCCTTATAGCACTGTATACCCAGCCCTTTTGCCCCCAATACCTCGGTATCCTTGCCCCTGCATGCTTGTTGTATGTCCCCACCGCAACTCCTGCAATGTGTACCCAGCCAACCCAGTTATTCATACCGTTCCTGGCATCTCCCCATTTGTCCGTTAATTGATGCAAGACCCCATGCTGGAGAAAAATAGGACTCGCATGTTGGGTACAGCAACGTGCATTTATAGTAGAAGTCTAAATTGTGGAGGAAACTACAGCACCCAGAAAAACAAGCTGGATGAGTGGAATATGGAGGGAATGACTGGGAAAAGTTTGTCTGCAGAGCTGCAGCGTGTTTTGCATAGCTAGCAAAATGTAGAACAGCAAAAGCGCCGACAAAGTGAGAAGGCTCTGGAGCATCCTTATTATGGAAGGACAATGGTTATGGCGGATGTCATGATCCAGGTTCCAGTGACCGCACCATGGCAAGCCAGGCCTATATAAACCCCTGCTTGAGACCGCCGTCAGGAAAGAACAGAGACAGAAGACAGTTCAGACAGCAGAGTCCTTTGCAACCATCCTCATTTGTAAATATTAAACTTGTTATCCTTACAAGATCACCATTTTGCTTATTTCCCTACAGGGGTGTATCGATTCTGGTGAGCGTAATTGGGGACACCCTCACAGCAGTCAGAGGCCCGAGAGGACCCAGGTGAGCGGAGATCAGAGGGGTGATCAGTGAAAATCAGTGTGGATGAAGACATCAAGTGTGTCCAGCCGAGTGGGTTGGACCAGAAGTGAGATTGGAGAGGGAGAGCAAGGTGCAGGTCACAGAGAAGAGAGTGGATGCTGTGATTGAGGAGTCTAGGTGGATGTTGAAATCACCCCCGATACTTCAGGGTGGGAGTGTTCCTTTTAAAGTTCAGACTTTCACAAAGAGTTTTCCACCTAAGGTAACAGTAAAGGTTGATAGACCGTGAGACGAAAGTAAGGAGAAGGCATGTTGAATGACTGATAAGACTTTAGCATCTGTAAATCTATATTCGTCTAAGTTTAGTCAAGCTGTTCGTTCATTAAGTAACGTGTCAAGTGCCTGTACCTAAAGAATATGAATAAGTTGACACTGTTTAATGGATGCGGTTTGAGAACTAACATGAACACTTAAAATGAATTTCAAGTAGAAGGAAAAAAAAATAACTGCGTGAAACGTGACGCAGCGTTTTTTAAGAGGAAATAATTCGGGCAGTGTGGCGCGCAGTGAAATCTCCAACAGCGCAAGCCTTCGCATCTTCAGCAGCGTCGTTCAAGGAAGCCATAATCCTTTAGGATGGGGAAGCCCCTGCGTGGGTCCGCCCACGCCTCCGATAATTAAGCCATAATCCTTTAGGATGGGGAAGCGCCTGCGTGGGTCCGCCCACGCCTCCGATAATTAAGAAGCCATAATCCTTTAGGATGGGGAAGCGCCTGCGTGGGTCTGCCCATGCAGCCGATAATTAAGAAGGAAGCACAGTTGTGGTGCGCGACAGTGCGTGCGATATTTGAGGCCTGGAGCGCGAGTTAGTTTATGAGAGAAGCGCAGGCAAAGTAAAAGTAGAGGCGCGAGTAATGAGCATGGGTGTAAGTAAGGAGCGCGTGTGTAACTAGCGCGGGTGAGGTTTTTAAAAAAGCGCGTGGAACATGTTTGTGTGTCGTTGAATATGCGCGAATAAAGGCGCGGGGTTAAAAGCAATACAGCGCGTGTTCAGAAATGTTACGATCTTAACATTAAACCGTTTATGGAAGCATTAGTCCCAAAGAGCGGACACCAACACATACGCTCAGTATTTATGCAACTCTTACCTTTTCAAGGACGACTTCAGCCAATGTGCTTGCAGGAGGGCGACATGCTATAAATCTCAAGCATCAAGGTCCTTTCATGGAAGTATGAAGAGGACAATCATCTTGCTATTTGATGCATAAAGGTGCAGTCACTTACAGTTCCTGTACCAGAGGCACTACGTTTGCAAGAGTAGAAGGGATAATTTTCAGGAAGCAATGGTAGAGTATTATAACCAAGCATCTTTGTTTCTGCCACAGATACCCGAGCCTACCAGAAGGTCGCAAGGCAGCAGTATCTAGTTTGTTTTTTTCTCCACTTTACCCTTTCTTGGGGCCCTCTTCTCACCTGTAGCATGTAAGTTGCGGGGAACTCCTGGTGAGGGTCTGTGGGGCCAGCATCAGCCCCCGTGGAACTTTGGCAAGCCGGACCCTGACAGAAGGATGCCACCAGAGTGATGGCAGATTAAGCGTGGCTAGATCCAAGTGGTCTCCACTGTTTGTAGATTTTTTGAGGAGGGATACAGGGACGTGGCACCCGACAGAGGCCATATGCAATTTATCAAATAGGAAATCAGGAATGCAATTTTACCAAGAAAATATATAGGGGTGTTGATTTGGTAAATATTATATTCGTTTCTCAATTTGTTAATATCACACGTGACCGAGGAGGCAGCAAGAGTGCAATAAGGAGTAGCAGGAAAGAAGTTAGAGGGATGGCAGGCACCAGTCAAAGAAGGTAGGGTTCTGGACCCTGACCCAAGACCGTGCCAGTGTGATGGACATTAATGATAGGACAATGCAAAACTCGCCAAGACTACTTCCCATTTAGTGCCACCATTAATGGGTGAGGAGAGAACATGAGAAGCCCATAGGACTGGGGAGGAGAAAACGGTCATCAGTAAAGGTATGTCTTGAAGTTACACTGACCTAGGTGCCTGCGATAGGCAGCACAGGGTTAGAGGTCAATCTTTATCAAGCCATTTTCTTCCAGACTTGGCAGTCAAAAAAAAGATAGGGGAGATAGTGGAGGAAGAAAAAAAGATGGGGCTGCACAGTAGCGGAGCAAGAAGCAGATGCGCTGGAATAGCAATCCAAGCTCACAAATACACATGTAGGGCAGCTAAATTTGGTTTGCGACAAGGCCACTGTAAACTAAATAGTCAGCACGGGTGGAGGGTGCACATATAAGACGTTTTGGCTAGGCAGGCATTCAGAAGCATGCGTTACAGGTGTTGACTTGTGCCATGTGGGAGAGGACGTTCATGAAGGTACACGCCAAAGTTGACAGATATTCAAACACCAGTCTTCGAATTTTCAAAAGGACAAAATGTAGGAAGGAATGAGATGAAGGCAAGACAGTCAAAGTGGTACGGCACACCTTGTTTGAACAGTTGTCAGGGATTACCAAACAAGCCGCCTTGTGGCAGTCCTCCAGTCCAATGGCATCAAAACTGTATATGTGCACTATTTTTGCACCCATATTCGAACTGGAATGCCACAAGAAAACACTTTAAAAGCCAGGTTACAAATGGCAGTTGCTAGGTTAGTTTCCAACCCCTCCTAGCAACTGCCACATATTCCGAAAGTGGCGCATTCCTTGCGACTTCGGAAGAATGCACCAACCTCAGAATAGTTTAGTACCGAAAGGGTAGGCAACCCTTTTAACTACATTTTCAGTAATTGATACCAGGACAATCACAGGTATTTCGCTGGGTGTGTTGATTTTCCTTGGCTAAGTTTGTGCAGTCCACGTGGTGGCTGCTCCATGCCTTGTTTGGGGGGGGGGGTCCTCCGAGTCCTTCCCCATACAGGGCATTCGATGCCTACCAGCTTCGGGATTGGCTCAAATAACGCACAAGCCAATAAGGCAGCACCTGGCTGCACATGAAGGACAGACTAGTGCTGTCCACTGGGACAACCATTTTGAATTGGTAAATGTTGAACACAAAAGCAGGGCTCCACGAACCAAAAGTATATCTTCAGTGCACACCTACTACTTTCACGTCGAAATTCAATATTAGGGGGCCGTATAGCACATTACGTGGAAATGGCACCCCTCACTCAAAAAGCCAACATATAATGTAGGGAGATATGGGAGTCTCACCCCACATTGGGCAAAACGGAAAAAAAGGCATTCCAGATTCTGAAAGTAGCAGTGATCACAGTTCCTGGTAAGCTACCAACCCAGGCCCGTCAAAACTCAACCAGACCAGAGTCCTTACCCCTTCCTTCCATGTGTATGCAGAGAACACAGACCACACCCAATGAATCCTAGGGATGTAGAAAGGGACCGTCCTGCATTCCTTCAGAGTATGAAGGTCTTGCCATTCTGGAGGCCCCCATACCCTTGAAATGGCACACCTTCCTCGGAGTGGAGAGGCGATTGACTATTTGAAAGCTTGGATTCTCAGGACAATGCGCTCAGGCCTTGATCCCAACAGAACCATTTAAGATCCATTGAGTAGGACGATTAGATTCACCAACTTATTTTTACTCCACTTTAAAATCCTAGCACGTTCCTCTGAACACTAAATCCTAAACTTCAGCAGGAGACAACAATCGTCAACTGGTCCCAACTACCGCGATCCTCGCAGAAGAAACCCCATCCACAGTAGAACGGCATCCCTGTATTGGCCTCACAATGTCGTAAGCAAACATGTTGGGCACTTCCCCGGGTCTCGGAACCTTCGATGGATCCACTACCCTGCCCAGGTTTGGCCAAACCCATGAGCCCCTTCATCATTCCTCACTTAACAACCCGCTACTGCTACCATTATGTGGTCTCACCCTCCTTTCCAGTCCTCCAAGGTGGTTTCCACTGCAAGTCACCCTCTACTAGCACTATTGTCTATGTGCTTATAACGCACAGTAGGCCCGCAGGCATCAGGGCGCGGAGGACCAGTAGTGTCCCGGCAGAAACTGAAAAATCATGCAATTTTGGGCTATTAATTTGCCAAGCAGTGCCATTACTGACGCATGCCCCTAGTACTCGCCAGATTATTCCCCGGAATAAAAGAAATACTACAGTTCGTCTCCCACAATCCATATGCAGAGCAATGTCACAAAGTAAACCATCACAGGAGGCCTCAACGTCACTAACCTGGGCAAAGAACGGCAACTGCATTCACCTCCGTTCATCCACACATACCAAACCGCTAGATCACTCTTCGCATCTCCACGCCTACACCAACGCCCCATGACCTCACTGCTCTACTTTCTAAGACATCCATGCATTTCACCTAAGTTTTCACCCATGTGAAATCTTCGAATTGGGTTAGGTAAGGGGGTACATTTTCAGATTTGGGGTGTGGTAGATAGGATATGATGTGGGGAAGTGGGGGTCTTCCCCACATAATATAAAAAAATCGAAGATACAGGTGAAATCACACGCATCCACTTCTCCCCAAACGATATATTTAATACTAGGATGTATTCACACCCACAACATACCAAACTTCGCCCCATATGCTCTCAATTACGGTCTTCTAGAGGACCGCCAATGGCAGTCCACGTATTCAGGGAACACCAACCAAGCCAACCCTCTTCTCAAATGTCTCCCCTACTTGCGCATATCCAACTATACTTTTAGCCAGGCCCTTATGCCCTCTTATACAGGCGAGTTATTGCACCAAATGAGCCAGACACTAACCCAGTGCCAAGTGGTCTAAGGCAGAAACTATAGGGCAAGTCATGGTAAGTGGATACACAAGTCATTCTGGTCAGGTTAGGCGGGGGTGTTATTTCATAGACGGGGGTAGTTTTCACACTATGGAGTGCAAGAAATGCGCAACCGGGTAAGTCGCTGATGGTTTAGGGGCTGAAGCAGTACAACAATGCATGAGCCAGTGCTCAAAGGAAACTGCATGCACCCACCACTTTGAGGAGCAAAAGCATCAAGACTATCAAAAAAAAAACTTTATTCCACGACGGATGACTGACTGAACACATTTACAAGTTCTCAGCATAGGCACTTTGGGGTCAATGCACGCAACCACCTTGCAAGAGCAGACCACTGGCTCGGAGAGCGCAAGCCTTCAGTGTCTATTTGGGCCCCGCAGAACTGCAATTGAAGCATTGCCCCCTCTGGACGGCCTCTAGTTCATAAACACAACCAAGTCTCTCCACAAATTCATTCAATCCTCAGATTTGTTTTTTTTCTTTTTCTTCTTTTTGTCTCGTTTTGGTGTGTCATCTTCAACAGGCTTCTTTTTCTTGGACGGCACTTCCTCCTCCATCCCATTTTCTTCTACCTCAATCTCCTCCGGATCAGGCTGGTGCTTCTTTTTTTTCTTTTTCTTTGGCACAGTTTCTTCAACCTAATGAAAACAAAAATATATACTTACTTCTGCAAACTAACGAAAGTTGAGGCAGCCTGGGTCTGATCTACTTTCAGTTCAAGCTGGTATACACATTAGTAACACCTCAAATCCTAAAGCTTGGTTTAGAATCAACACGGCGGAGCCATTTTGCTGATCTGCTGTACCCGGTGGGCTTTACTGGCTCAAGCTGTGCAAGGAAGCCTCATACTACAAAGTTACTCACAGATGTAACCACAAATCCACTGCTCAGGTTAGTAAAGGACGCGCTCTCCCCCTACCAGTTCTTGAATGCTGCATACCACCCAAAGAGTTCCTAGCAGCCTCGAAACTATTTGATTACACATGCAGGCAAGATGTCTTAAGGCTCAATTGGATCTTGGGTAAAGGTTTGCCGCCTGCTATGGGGTACACGGTGCAAAGCCCCAATCCCAAGCAATGTCAAGCTTCAATTCCTACCTCTTCATCGCCCTTTGATTTTTTAGGGATCGGTTCCTCGTCGTCCTCTGCTGCTGCAAGTGCCTCAAGCCGCATCTTCTCCCGTTTCCTCTTCTTTTTTTCCTTCTTTTCCATTTTCTTCTTGATGGTTGCTGTCACCTCAGTTGCCTGAAGAATTGGGGGAAAAGTATCCCGTTAGGTGTACGATACTACAGGTAACACTTCAAGGTAAATGTCGTGTAGAGTAGCATGCTGCATAGATAGAGCCAAGTGACCCAATAGATAAGTACTGAAGACTTGGCAGCTGTTGGATCAGCCTCATTAAATCAGTTTTGCCTCCAGCATTTCTGGTCAGGAAGGAGTTTTAACATCACTTCCAACAGCCAAAGCATCTTCTTCTACACGCAAGTGACTTCAAGATCGGCGACCTCGTGGTCGCAAGAGCGCTCCCCAGACAGAAAAAGGCCTAAGAAAGCATACCTCAACCATGGCTTCCTTCATCACGTCTAGATTCTTCCTTGGGGCTTCTCCAGTCTCGTAGAAGGACAACCGCTCTTCCACCTGCTCCCTCAGCTTCTCACCATACACACTTGTAGGGACCTCTGTAATGAGAAAATACATGAAAATGAGCCAAGAAAATATGCTTTCTTCGGGGATACAATGCACAGTTAAAGCAGGTGCTGGGACAGCGGTACAATGTTTATATAGGCGACCCTGGCAAATATCAGGGAGCACCAATTGACGCCTGCACCAGTAGGCTACATACATCCTACTTGGGATTGATTGACAGAGCCATACATACGTGAAATAAGAATCAGCCCAGTTGGCAAGCACGAGAGCCCGCACAACTGGACTGCTGCATGACAGATTAGCCTGGTGCCAGGGGAACGCTTTGCTCATACCATCCTCAGTAACAGCATGAATTGAATGGCTTTGCTCAGAAAAAGTTCTCTCAACAATCACTGAAAGTGAAATTCTGTTGACGAAAAATAGTAATCATTGCAGAAGCCATGTTACTGAACAGCCCCGAAGGAGACCGTTCGTAAAGAAAGACCACTCATGTTATTACCTGAGAAGCAGTCGATTCTGGAGGCAATGGAACACTTGTTGGCGAGGTACCGCGAAATCCTGCCTTTGTTCTTCGCGGCAGCTCTCCCGATGAAAGTGGAGTGGAAGATCAAACCATATTTGGGAGTGTTGCCTCTGGTCTTAAGAGCCCTGAAACACAGCATTGGTAAAGAGACATCCCCCCAATCAGTGACCTATGCTCTAGAGACAGGAATCGGACATTAAATCAGGATAACTTAATCATAACATGGCACATGGCAGTCACCAGAACAAAAAAAAAATCAATAGTCACTTTAACAGTAATTTTTAGTGCAAACAAGTTGGCTGCAGATTACCTCCAATGCCAAGTATGGAAGAGTAATTATTATACAGAACTCGCGCAAGGAAACCCAGCATGACTAGATTTGCCCAGGCGTTCAGTTAACATAGTAACACTGCCCAATGGAAGACCTCGGCAGTTAGGTGCTGCTTTTCCTATAGTATTAGGTGTAGGTTTATTGGAAACATTAATAAGATGCTTGCCAAACCCAAGTGCTTGGATTGAACGTGTAGGTTGGCCAGCAATTTGCCAGTGTTACCTAGCAAGACTCCAATCGAGCGAGATCGAGCCTAATATTTAGTTAGGAACACTACGCTCGTTTCCCACCCTCCCTGGCCCAAGAATGACGACACGTCTTGGAAAAATGCATTCCTGTGCGATAGGTCAGATTTTAGTTTAAGGCGTTACATTTAGTATATGCAGGCATGATACGGGTCAGCCCCAGTTGATAATGCGTGGTTTCCAAGTGAACGAAGATGAGCGCAGTCAGTCATAAAGCCGATAGTAGGATGCTTTTGCCGCCAATGCTGGGGAGATGCAAAGGACTAAAGGCAGCTGACTGTTACAGCCTGCCAATAACGGAGAGTTACATGAACATTTATTTTAGTTTTGCAAATCAAGAGTTAAGGTATTGGACTAGGTTATGATGAACAGTAAATGGCCTCCTGGTGTTTGAGGAAAAGGCCGTGTACTGGTTTCTTCATATTAGATTGGAGTATTCACTGAATGTCTTATAGAATTCCCTACTATCGTGAGGAATCTGCCGATTTTCATTACACACACACAAAAAAAAAAGGGGGTCAGTTGTCCACATAAAGGTCTAACCTGTGAGCCGACAGGGCCATCATACAGGCACTTCAGGTTGATATAAAAGAAAAGAAGCGGTCGCTCAGAGTCTGGGGCCAGCCAGTATCACTCATGCAGCCAATGCGCACTGAAGCGCATCTCGCCAACATGTCAAGGCTGGCACCCAGGAACCTGCCATCACCACGACCACCGTGCAGATGTACCTGAAGAGTGCCTTTTCTGCCCCCAGGATCTGCACCGTTGAAGCAGGGTACTTGGCAAGGTTGGTCAGGCTCCCAGCATGGGATATCAGGCGTGCGCCAACCTACAAGTAGAAAGAAAAAAAGAAAAAAAAGAAAAAAATGTACTGTGCAGTTCCAATGATCAAAGCAATACCAACCGAATATAAATCTTGTAGTACATTAAGAATGCACGACTGCAACCCGCCAGTTCGCCCAGATCTCCCTGGCCCCTGCACCACAGCTGATGCATGCACGGACAATGGCAGTAGCCTCCAGAATCACCCCTCAGGTGTATGCAGTAGCCTCACCCCAGGGCCCAGGCGGGTACTTGGCGCAGTAGTAGAGGGCACATAGATCAGATGTGATATTTTGTCAGTCAGCATTTTCAGAGGATTGACAGATTTCACTTTAACATCATTTCTGTGTGAAAGATCTAAGCAGCTTTGACTAGAACATAGAACCGACCCTAGATATTCACGAACTTACCACTTCCCCAATCAAGGAGGACAAGCTGGGAGCAACTTGGCTCATTTTCGAGCGGAGATATTCCTGCAGCCCCTTCCTGTACTCGGAGAGCGAGATGACGCGTGCACAGAAACTCTCAATATTAATGAGATCAATGGGAGAGATGTCCATGCCTGGAGAGAACACAAGAGCAGAGAGCATGTTCAAAAAAATAAACCAAGTGACTTGACAGTTTCGCGCAAGTTACTTTAGCTGAACGACAGATCAGTAACCACTGGGTGAGGTTGGTAGCCATGTGCACTTATGGGATGGGCGGGGGTCTGGGTTTAGACGGGATGAATACATTAAGCAACAGACTGGCAAACTACCCATTAACAGATCTGATTGCAGTTCTCAGTACCACGGTCTAGTATTATGGCTGGTGTTTATTATATATAAGCATGCAGCACGAGGCCACTAAAGCTATACATGCAGGGCGGGGGGGGGGGGGCATGCGGGCGCGGCAGGCAGGCTGCCCGTACACTGACCCATTGAAGAGCGAGAGGCATCCAGCACCGCCTGGGCCTTGGCGCTGTCCATCACGATCTCCTCCATGCCCTCCAGGTGCTCTTCGCTCAGCTCCTTGCGGTTCCCAATCAATTTGGTCATGCGACAATAAGTGTAATTATCAGGCACTATTTTTATAAGCTCTGGAAAGTGATACCCATACCATTCTCTGAAGGAAACAGAAAAAAAGTGGGACCAAACGTGAGTGTTTACGCACCTATCAAGTTCTAACCGCTAGCATGCATCTTAAGCCAAGTTTGGCCAAACTACGCGACAGCAACAGGCACGCCTAAACTCCAAGCCTTAAAGTGTCTCCCTGCCAACAATACAGGCAGGATTTTAAGTCTACCCCGCTGTGGTGTATAGACAGGGATGTCGCTATGCCTCCACTTTCTGTACAGTCAGCGCATGGGTACACGCTGCCTGTGGTAAGCTTGGGAGGGGCATTCATTCAGCACACCCTCGGTATCTCACCTGACCCGCATGGAGAAGGTGTTGATGTCCTTGTCGAGCTGATCCAGCAGGGCGATGGACTGGATAATCATGTTGTCCACACGGTTGACGTTGAACTTCACTTTGGCTCTCGAGTAGCTGTGGCCTAAACCCAGCTGTGCTTTAGAAGCAGACTGGGCTGTCAAGCCTTTAACAAGCGAATGAAAATGCAGACGGATTCCTAAAAACAGAACGACAAAGATTACAGATCTATCCCAGGAGGGCATAAACTAGCACAACGTGTGCGCTGCTGACTTTCTGCCAACACCAGTTGAATCTAGAACAGCCTGGCCCGGGGCTCACCTCTGAGGATCTCTGCCACAACTCCACCCGTCTGGCATGGATACCCCAACTCTTCCTGGACGGCAGCACCAATTTTGGCATCTCCGACTCCGAGCAACGCCTTTTTCTTTTTTGCTGGCATGTTAGTCTCTAGCAGCAACTTTAAGTCCTCGTGGAGCACCCCTGTACAGAGGCAAGCAAGCAGAACGATATACTACAGCAGAACACGACAGCATGCATATATGCTAACCACATCGCTCTTTCAGGAGACCCTGCAGTATAATGGCTAGGCCTTCGGTGCGCCATGGCTGGGCGGTGTATACCCCATAGAGCGATACAAGGTTTCACCCTGGTGAGGACTCATCGGGGAAAGCTCATGTAAGAGCCACCAGAGACATTCTACATCAGAATCCCAGGGACAATAGATGATTTCCCTCTCCCCCCCCCCACCAGACATGCAAGCTACTGCACGAGGACAGATGGACCCAAAGACAAGTACTGTGACGAGGATGACTGGTAGGCCATCAACGCATTACCGCTGTGGCTGGAGCTAGTCTGCAGGCTCAGTACAGAGATGACATCACAAGTCAGTGGATTGACAGATTTGTTTCACATCATTGCACTCCAGACCTGCTCCATTACATGTAGTTATTAGCAGAAATCCTCTCCAGCTCCGGAGGGTAAAGCTCACCTTCAGAGATTGCGTTAATATTCTCCAAGGCACTCTGGGCGGATTTAAAAGGGGAAAATCCCGCTAGTTTCACAATATTGTTGAATCTTCCAATGTTGAGCACGCTTTCCTCCACCTAAAGGGAAAGGAAACGAAAATGACGACCTTCACATGTTGCATCTCCAATAACACACTATTGCTCGTGACATTCTGCACACTGGAGTGATGAAAGGACTTTACAATCTTTTCAGAAAACTGGCTTTGGGCAAGGCCTTAGCACCTTGGATAATATGATGCACTTTTAATCATGTGGCCTCCGGTACAATAAGGGACTATCATGTATGTATCCACCATTGATTACTCTAGAGCCCTTCGACTGTTGGTAGGGATAGGCTATGGTTGAATTGGGGCATATTTATTTATATAGCACACTTACAGCCCAGGGGCATCAAGGCTCTGTTACAAGATAGTGTAATTGATTGAGTATAGGTGACCGAATAGGTCTTGGGTACAGGAGCATAGAAAATCAATGACTTGGTAACATGAAAAGTAGGTGAGCTAAAAAAAAAACTAAATAAAATCAGGTGGGCACTCAATCGGTAGTACATCAGATTATCACTAAGCAGTATGGAATAGTTGTACAAAAATCTTGTTTCGATGGCTAGGGAAAGCTTGGTGGGACTCGATCATCCTTAGGTGAGAAGGAAGGGCGTTCCAATGAGAAGTGGCCAGTGTGGGAAAGCTAGACCCCCCCCCCAGCGCAGACTTAAGTGACTTGGGAGTGATAAGTATTGGCATAGCTTTCTTAGGGGCCTTGTGGAGGTGTGCTTAATGATTCTTTGGGCGAGGTAGGGTGGTGCCAGACCATGAAGGCATTTGTGTAAGAGTTTTAAAGACGATGATTTGCTCTTTGACTAGGAGCCAGTGAGCCTGTCTCCGTACCACAGAGATGTGATTTTTCCTTGATGTGCCGGTGGCCGCTCTGAGGGCGTTATTTTGCACCACATGAGGTCCCTACAAGGAGGGCATTGTAGTAGTCAAACCTTGATCCAATTATTGCCCTAGCTATGGTGAGACAGTTCTGACGGGATAAGAAAAGCCTGGCTGCGGTGAGGACTTATGAAGCGGACGAGGAGGCAACGGCATTAACCTGTCTTTCCATGGTCATGTCCGAGTCAAGGTAAACACCAAGTGTCTTCACATTATTGGATACCTTGATGGGGATGTTGTCAACAGTAAAGGACAGGTATTGCTGGTCCAGGTTGCCCAGAGTGGTTGGTGAACCAATGAGGAGGATTTCTGTTTTCTCACTATTAAGGCAGAGCCTGTTACCCACCATCTATGACTATTGTTGAGGGTATGGTGAAGAGGGTGATCAGGTCCTCTTTGTAGTTGCCAGTGAGTGGAATAAGCACATGTGTGTTATCCTCGCAAGTTGTGTACGAAATGCAGAGTCCAGGATGCTGAATAGGGACCTAGTGAAGAGGGTGGGTGCAATGCAGGATTCTTGTGGTACTCACATATGATGCTGGGGGGTGGCAAAAGCGGAGCCAGAAAAGACTTTCATAGACCTTTCTTGGAGAAAGGAGGTGATCCAAGCACGGGCTTTAGAGGAGAAGTTGGCTGCAGTGGCAAGATGGCGGCAAAGGGCGTTATGCACTACCAAGTCAAAGGCAGCTGAATAAATCAAGGAGCAGTAAGAGCGCAGGTTTGCCAGAGTCTCAATTGTCCATTTGTTTCTAAGTCTAGAGGGGCTGTTTCAGTGCCATGTCATGGGCGGAAGCCATATTGCTGCAGGCATAGGAGACGGTTTCTTTGAGACATTTCTGGGCTTGCAGGTAGGCTTTGTCAAGGATTTTTCGGAACGGGACAGTAGTAATGGGCCTCCAATTCCCTGGAACCCTTGGGAATAGGGATGGTATTTTGAGTAGCGGGCAAACCCAGGCTTCCTTAAGGTCCTTGGGGACACAGCCAGTCTTAAATGAGGAGTTGATAAGGCAGTTATGACAGGGGCGAGGAGGTGCAGAGTTGTGCCAGGCAGGCATCGCCCTTACAATTGGAGGGTTTGGTGGTTTTCAAAGGCAATGACTCCAAGTTCTGTCATTTCTTTGAAGTCAAACAGGGTGGACGGGTTAGGATTAGAGGCTGCCGGCGTGTTGTCATGCAGGTCTGATATGAGAAGGCTAAGGGCTTTTTGATGGCCTTTAATTTTGGTTTTGAGGGTATTCAGCTTGTCTAGCATGGCTGACTGTTGCACCAATTCTGGTCCTTGAGGAAGTGGGTGGAGGGTTCCTCAAGCTCGCGGAAGATGGTGAATATTTCTTTGGATCCCGATTTGGCATCACTGATCCTGGAGTTAAACAAGGCAGATTTAGTTTGTATAATGTTTTTGTAGTTGGTTGTTGGGAAAACGGGGCATGATAAGGGTGCAATGTTTTCTGGAGTGAGCTGCCTTGAGCTTCTAGCTCAGACAGCTGGGCAATCCAATCTAGGGGGCATCCTTTGCTATGTGTGGGTTCACGGATGATCTGGGAGAAGCCCAAGGTGGTCAGGGCTTTGTTCACGGTGTTGACATGGGAATCCTTGGGGTCGTTAAGCCCTAGATAGAAAAGGGGTACTCTATGGCGGCTTCCTCGGAAATGTATAAAAGTAGTATTGTTCCAGGGCTACTGTATGCAGTGGAAACAGGCCAAATATATGACCATGATTTGACAGAATGGCAGTAAATTATGGTGATCAGTCGATTTTCAAACGCTGAACCCGTAGAAGCCATAAGAAGTGAACTAGACCTCACATCCCTAACTACATTGTTGAAAATATGCTGCAGGAAAGAAAGCTGCTGCAGCGGAACCAGGAAAAGGAAACAGTAAACGCCTTTAAAAAAGGCTGCGGCGTGGGACATAGCTACCTAGCAATACTGAGCTCCAAGAAGCGGTGTAGGCACAATGTTGGGATATGAGATAGCCGAGCCAGATACTCGTTTGCAATCAGGAATTCCTTCTATTCAATGTTACCGTGCTAGGATATAGGAGCATGGACTTCTGTTCTGTACCAAGAGTTGTCTTTGCAGACGCCTATTAGTACAATAAAGTTATGGGGAACTGGTTAGTGATTTACAGAATAGTAACCACAGACCAGACCGATTGAATATGTAGAATAACTTGATGGCAGAAATTAGTAAAGGGTGATTTCTTTACCATGGATTAATGTTTAGTCAAGACCATTTTAATTGCTCCAATTTTTCTTACATTAGCAAGAGTCATATTCGTGTATAAACTTTGCTCTTAACATTGATGAATTTAAGAAATTAGATTACACGAATTGTACGGAATGTTTAAGTGGCAATTATATGTAATTGTTGTAATGAAAAAATGTATAAGGAGAGCGTACATGGTTTTAATTAACCAATTACACTATAAACTAGAGTTCTAGTGCTTTCATGGCAGCACTTAATATTTGACAAAAAGCAAAATAATGCTTCTGTACGACACCCGTTTCCCATGTTACTATTTAACTGTACTGTATTCTCTTATGACATTACAGCAGCACGACTTTTCTATATTGAGGTATTTATTTATGCTTTTGTACCCTAAGCCGCGAACTTCCTTGTAATCCCTGCGCCCCCATACCTTCCATTAATAAACATACACCCGAATGCTAGCCATGAAGCTGGAGTACCACGCAAATGGTACTCGCACATAAGATCCACTACTATATGAAGCGCTACCCCGGAATGCTCTTCCACTTAGAGGACAGTAGGTAATTGCATTTTTCAGTCGCGTGCGATGAATGAGATGTTCGGGTATGTTGGAGTTAGGTGCACGAGCCGTGTTGAGGTGCACGAGCCGTGTTGAGTTTATGGGCCGCAAGACATCTCCATGCGTTGTAACCGCCCAACGTGTCCACAAGGCTTTGGACGCGATGACGACACAGCACATAGCTCTGTGAGTACGTGGAAGGGCATTCAAACTCTGACGCCCCACGGTAAAAGTAATGTTGCCGTAGGTTTCTAGAGACTAGAGAGTCAGAATAACCTGAGAGGGTCTGATGAGTCAGTGCGTTTGCCTTGGGGTATAAACGTGAACTAGTATGTTAAACCTCGAGGTATTGCTTTAGTTGACCGTGGTTAGACCGTTTACACAGGACGTTCCAGTTACTTATTTGCAGCCCCTCTGCCACGTCCATGCAAATAAACGATCAAAGCCGACGTCCAATCTCTCAAAGCAGGCCTCTCGCATTTAATGACTATACACGTGAGTTGTATTGAGCCGACTGCATCAAGGCGGCTAAAGGACAGGTTTTTGAAGGAGGGTCACCCAGGTAGACACCTAGTATTCCTGTACACCTGCCCATCCACACACTAGCCCAGGTCACAAGCCACCAGCCTTCCAGGTGCCACTGATACACAAGGCGTTTATCAGTGTCACCCAGCTCCGATTACCCCCCCCCCCTTTGTTTCCGGGACTGAATGTTTTGAGTATTTTCGGATGGGGAACTACAAGTAACAGAATACCAAGCGGAAGCATGGCCGAGTACCCCCTCCCCAGCAGCAGCGCCCCCTCACACTGCACCACGTGGACAGAAATGGAGGCACGCAAAGCACAGCCACTCATGCAATGACCGTGGACAGTGAAACGGGCACGCAATGCACAGCTATGCCCCCTCCCTCATACAGGCACGCAATTCACAGCGACGGGCACCCCCATGGAGACACGCAATGCATAGCTATGCCCCCCTCCCTCACGGAGGCACGCAATGCACAGCGACGCCCCCTCCCTCATGGAAGCACGCAATGCACAGCGCCGGCCGCCCCCTCAGTGCTCAGAGCAGAAAGTCTCGCATCAGGCGTCAGTGGATTGACAGATTTCACGTGGCATCACAGCACTGGGCGCACGGCCGTGCGGGAGTACACGCGCATGCGCGCAAACACACGCGGACATACCTGGGGCAGCAGCATGCTGATCTCCTCCACCTCGGACACGGCGAAGAGCGCGTAGCCGGCCGCATGTTCGAAGAGCACGTGGAGCAGCACCTGCAAGGGGGAGAAAACAGGGGGGGAGGTGGGGGGGGGGGGATCAGTACTCAGGAACCTACAATCTCTTGCGCCTTACGTGTGCATTCTGGGAAGTGTAGTGCGACCAAAATTACATGTAGCAGAGCGTAGAAGAGCAAAATACGCGGGGCGTGGGCTTCCAGGAAACATGCAGGCCAAGACTCGGCGCTGCGCCAAATATCGGGTCCATAACATAGGGTGGGGGCGACAAACTATATGACTTTAATAAGGAAGGCCTCAAACCCCCGCCCCAACGCGTCGCCACAAGGCACGCGCATTAACATATGCCGCGCTCGGCCCGTGCGGGCCGCACCCAGAGGCCTGGCTCGTAAGCACGCAGGCTCCCGTTCGGGACCACTCTCCTCCCACAGCGCGGAGCCACGCCACGGAGGGACAGCCGCCGCGCCCCCGAGTAACGGCCGGACTCGGCCCGCGCGGCGCCGCCGCCGCTGATGACGATGACACGCGGCGCCGGCGGCCATGTTGCCCGAGCGCGCGCGAGACGAGAGAGAGCTGCGCAACTCACCATGTTGACCGCGCGCCGGCTCGCTCCAAACAGACTGAGCGTAACGGCCGCGCTGGCCCAAGGCTCGCCGGCTTCCACCTAAGCGCCGCCCTCTCACCCGCACGACCAATCGCGGGCCTGCAACCCCTGGGTGGGCGGGAGGAGGCACTCTAGGGAGGGGCTGTCTAAGAACACAGTGCGCCACTGGCTGCCATCTTGGAAGGACACTCTTTGTACGGATAAGTCTACACAGGGACGCTTTTCAAATGAGATATGTAGAGTAAATACATATTTTTTGTTTACTTCTAATGAAGAAGCTAAAATGTTTTAAGATAATATAGCAACTTCTATCTAAAATATGTACAAAATACATACGTTTATACAATATATAACGTTTACAGTGTGCATGCTGTCGTTTACTGATCAAGCAATCTTATTTATTTTATAGCATTACACAAATGAGCAATTGCAGAACGGATTACAGTGTGGCAAACATTCTTCGGATTTTGGATGGCTATTACCACACATGCAATGACATTTCAAGATATTGTTGCATCCCATTCCAAGATGGCCACGATTCTGGCCGTCTCGTTGATACTTTTCATTCCTCGTACCACCCCATTACATGTGTCCTTGGGATTACACCCAGCTCCCCGCCCTCCACAGCTACCATTGTCCAAAAGCTTAAAAACTACTACTTTTACAATGCAAATGTTCAGAACACTCAAGGTTGTCGTGAACCTGCACAAGGAGAGCATGCGGTCTGATCCGCCCCCCCCACCCCATGAGTTCTGTGATTTGTACTTTTTTATTTCCCATTTAAGAAAATTACAAGTCTCAGAATGTTGCTCAAGGGAAGTCATTATTCTATTAAAGACAGTGAGGAGAAGTATTATGATGCTCTATTTTTAATCAATTTAGTTTAGTTTATTATTTGTAACGCATGTGTCACACTGTACTCAATCATAGCTCTCAACCATTTGTGTCGCAAAGGCACGTGAAAAAACCCGATTTTAATTTTTGGCGGGTGAGAGGCCCATTGAAATGAATGGGCGTGCAGGAGGCTTGGCGGGTGAGTCAGCTGTTTACAAGGCGGGTGACACCCGCCAAAAGCGTGTGAGTTGCGAGCTATGACTCAATAAAAAGAATGAGCAGCATCCTGCTCGAGATGTTGGACAAACATCTAGCGAAGCTGAGTAAGAACTTCTGTCAAGGACTGGATCAAAACCCGAACCCTCTGATCAGAAGACTCACGGCCACCACTGCAAACCCCTTCGACCGCGGCCCATCACTGCAAAGACCCTGTGAAACCAGCACTACTGTGACAAGACCACACAGACCAAGAAGAACCTTAACCCACAACTATATACTCAACCTGAGAAGATGGAGTAATGAGGCTCAAGCCAAAAACACTTTTTTTCTTTATTTTTTTCATTTTCACTTATACTACTGTATTGGTGGTCAATACATTGTGTTCATCCAAAAATGAGAATGTACATTGTTGAACAGAAAGTTCTATGGGTTGATCAAGAGAAACCTCTGCACGTGTTTCACCACTTAGTGTGGATCTTCAGGAGGTGATTAGGGCTCATATAATTGTTGATTAATCCTGTTGAGGATTTGGCTGTTTAATTTGAAGTTCATCATACAGAATATAGATCCTTATTTGTGATGTTTTAATTTGGGTACTTCTACCGCTTCCTCCACTCCTAAAAAACCTTTGGAAAATTAACCCAAGTAAAAACATCACAACTGGCGCTGGTCCATTACTTTCTATAAAAGCTCTTGGCATGTTGATCTCATGCACTTGGGCTTCAAAGATTATTTGTGCTCCTACTAAAATTGATTTTCTAGGGAGTCTACCATGCCTCATCCTGGGAACTGTTATCTAGTGAGGCCTGTGATCGTTCTGAGACATGCTGTGGTGTCCATCTTTGAGAAGATGGTTGCCCAATTGCACTCTGGCTTCCATGTTAGGTAGCTATAATGGTGTGTCGTTCATGTTGCCTTCACTTTATGCATTGGTCATGTCAATGTTCTTCTTGTCTATGGATGCTCTATTAGTATCCTCCAGCCTCACTCAACATCCCTTCTCCAACCGTCCGTGCTCACGTCACCACTCTCTGCATTCTCTCACTCACACTGGCTGGAAGCCGCGAGCTAAGGGAGCCGCAAGCTTTCACGAGATAAAGCCAATATTAGACTACTACAAGTACATGTTTTCCTCGTGTCTAATGCACACACTTGGTATCCAGTGTTTATAACGAGAAAAAAAAATGACAAACCTTTTAAACGACACCTAAATAACGAAAAAAGTAAATCTATATATGGGGGTGGGCTAGGGAATTAAAAGAGGTTGGAGTAGTAGGGGGTAGGTAAAAAGGCAGTAGAAACAGGGAGCTTAAAAATATAATTTTGACTTTTTTTTCTAGTTATTTAGGTGTCATTTTTAAAGTATGTCGTTATTTTGGGCGTTGTAAAGTCAAGGAACCCACACACTTGTTCTATATGTACTTTGTGTGTATTTGTATAGTCATTTAGCTACTCTCTATCTCTCGCTATATGTACAGTGACAACTAACTGTCACTCTAGTCAACTCATCCATCTTGTTCATAAAAGTAACTGGTTTTAGTTGGTCTCATCTTCCACCCCTAGGCTCCTGGGCCGGTAGGGCTTGTGGAGAATCCTTTGGATCCCTCACGGAAACCCTGCCTAAACTCTCCTCCCAGGTGGCTAGGGAAAGGCAGACACTTCCCGATCCTGACCTTGGGGTGGTGTAATGCGGGAGGATCATCTGGGAGGAGACAGGGCCCAGGATGGTGAGGAGAACCCGTGGGATGAGACTTGGTATTTGTCCTCTGAAAGGACGTGTCTTTCTGGGTTGTGTGAGAAACATGAAGGTATTCTTCCACCTACTCCCCCAGTATCTTCCATTCAGGTGGCCATCAAAGGGCCATCGCTTTTGGTTCCTGACCCTGGGGGTGGACAAGTGAAGGAGGATCACCTGAGGGATTGTCGTGATAAGCTTCTAGGCGCTTGCAGTAACCTGCATTTGCACTAACCTATTGAGCTATCTTGTGTGTATTAGAGCTTATTCGAAGTGTGGAGGAAAATGCTGAAATCAGCCAGGCCTCTTGAACTGGGTGATCCCGCATGCTTATAAGGGGTTAACTGCGAAGGCCCTTCTTGAAGACATAAACATCTAGCCTTTGCAAGAGGCTCTACGGAGCCCTTGGGAGCCAGGCACAGCTTTGCACAGTCTTGCTCGTCTTCGCTTTGGGAGTCAGGTGCACTGATAACACAGGAATGCCAGGCCTTCCCCAAAACAACGTGCACAAAGCCTGGGAGCCAAGACTGGCGGTTTCCAGTCTCGTAACTTTCCAGGCGAAAACATGTTTACTGCCTGGAAGGATTAGCCCAGAAGCTTCTCGAAGAGCTGGTACGTCATAGTGATTGACGTGCAGCCCCTAATAAGAGAACTATACCTGGGCCAGTGAGGGAGGCACTCATCCTGGGCTGTTTGGTGAAACACGCGCACGAAGAGGAACAGTGCCTGGACGACCAGCCGTGCACTATCTGGGCCGAGACTCCTAGCATCACATCCCCGCTCTGGTGTAGGACTGTGGAGGGGTTGGCCAGTCCTCCCCTCCTCTCTCGAGGAGTGCCGGGCACCTGTAGCGGCGAGGGTCCCGGGTGTGATCTGATCATCTACATTTTCTAGGAGCGTAAGATAAATAATTGCATATTCATCTATGACCGACAATTGGTATTATTCAGCTTGCACTTTTATTCCTATATTATTGTAAATCGCTGCTTAGTTCTCACTAGACATTATAGAAATAAATGCAAGCATCATGTATTCTGTGTGATTGGCTTTCTTCCAGACTGAGTTCATCGTGCTTCGTATAAACTTACTTGTGTGGGAAGGTGATTGGGAGTGATTTTATTGCACTAAGGGCTGGTCCCGGGGGTGGGGGTTCTCCTTTTTCACTACAGGCTTATTACAGACCGAGCAGCTTTGGAGTCCCCCTTCATATTCATCAGCCACTTAAGAGGCTTTTGGTCAGTTTAAACTTTAAAAGTAGATCTTAATAAGTAAGGTCTAAACTTCTTCAGAGGCCACTCAATGGCAAAACTTTGTTTTTAACTTTTGCTCACCTCAGTTCTCTATCTTTAAGTTGCTTGCTGATGAAATAGATAGGTTGCTCCTTAGCCTTGCCATCCAGTTGACTCAGAACTGGACCAATGTGTGCCTCAGAAGCATCTGTCCGTGCAATGAATGGTTTCTGATAATCTGGGGCCTGGCAAAGGCACCTTTCAATCCTTGAAAGGCTTTCTGACATACCTCCATCCACTTTGCCTTCTTTGGCAACTTGGGAGATGAGATGGCAGTTAGGGGAGCTGCTAAAGTACCATAACCGGTTATTAACGGAATAGTGCACTATAAAATATTATTGCTTTAAAATATGGGCAATAGTCTAAAACATACTTTAAACATATTTTTAATGAAAGTTCCTATGTAAATGAACGAGGCTCAAAGCGTTTACATGGGAGCATCGATTTTGGCGTTTCAGGCAACCCCTCAGCTCTGCCCTGGGGGCACTAAACGAGCAGCAAAAGCCCCCCTACTGGGAGATTGTGCTTACTGCAGCCAGAGCAGAGCTGCATGAGCTGAGGAGGCTGCCTTCACTTTCATTTAACGTTTTTGGTGCTCCCCAAGCCCAGGGAAGCACAGAAAACGTAAAATGAAGTAAAAAAGCAAAGGCGCGGCAATTACAAATACAACGTTGTTGTATTTGTGATTGCCGTGGTTGGAAAACCACAGAAATCATAAATACAAAAACGTTGTATTTCTGACCGGTGGCTTTCGCATGGAGTCTCATGGGCTCCCCCAACCCGGGGGAGCCCAGGAGACTACAAGTGAAAGCCGCCACAGTCAGAATAACAATGGTGTATTTGTAAATACCGCAGCACTTACAAATACAACACTGTTGTATTTCTCACTGCGGCAGCCTTCGCTTGGAATCTCCTGGGCTCTCCCGGGTTGGGGGAGCCCAGGAGACTCCACGCGAAAGCCGCCGCAGTGAGAAATACAACGTGCATCTGGAAACACAACTGCATTGCATTTCTGCTTGCAGCTGCTTTCACTTTGTGTCTCCTGGGCTCCCGGGGGGAGCCCAGTAGACTCAAAGTGAAAGCCACAGCAGGCAGAAACACAACACGGTTGTATTAAAAAATGCTGCAGTCTTTCTTTCTAAGTTTCTCAGGCTCCCTGGCTCGGAGGAGCGCGAGAAACTTAGAAAGAAAATCACAGCGTTTCTAAATACAACAACGTTGCATTTAGGTTTGCGGTAGCTTCAGCATGTATGTATAGGCGAGTAAACACATGATTGACCAATTTCAGAAAGGTGGCAGGTGCATTCTTTTGTCCAAAAGCTATCACTCTAAACTGGCATCAATATAAACTGGTCGAGGCCTTCTGGGGTGGAGAATGCTGTCTTCTCCGTGGCATGGTCTGTTATAGTTATTTGCTAATAGCCTCAGGTGAGGTAAAATGTGTTGAGCCATTTGGATGAACCATGTTTTTCCACCAGCTCATCTGTCCATGGTAAAGGGTGTGCATCAGTCTTGGTGACTGTATTTAAGGCCCTGTAGTCCACACAGAATCTTAAGTCATTAGATCCTGCCGTTGGTACTAGTACAACTGGATTAGACCATGGACTATTGGAGGGTTCAATTACTCCCAGATCCAACATCTTGTTCACCTCTAACTTGACGTGATACCTTACCAAATCTGACATTCTACAGCCCATTGTTTTTGCAGGCACACTTTTACCAATGTCAATGTCATGTTGGCTCCTAGAAAGCAACCCTTGTATTGTAGAGATTAGAGAGGAAAATTGATTCAACAGAGATTTGCGCTCACTCTGCTGCTGAGGTGTCAGTTGTGGAGAGAGGGCAACCCCTTACACTGAGCCATCTGAAGGGCTACCCCTGAGGAGATCTTGTAAAGGTTCACTCTTCACTTCCTCCTTAACTGAGGCCCAGGGATGAAAGCCTTCAATCCTTTGGTGTGAACGACCGTAGTTTCATCTTTGGGATTACCCAAATCTACCAAATAATTGATATTCCCAAATTTCTCAACAATCCTCTAGGGGCCAGTCTACTTTTCCTGTAGGGCTTTTGGCCTTACTGGGACCATGACAAGCACCTGTTGTTCTGGAGTGAAATCTAGTTTTGAATCCTTCTGGTCAAACCAGTGCTTTACTAGTTCCTGACCAGCTCTCAGGTTTTGACTTGCTTCTGTCATCATCATGGCCATCCCCCTCTCGAGGCCTATCACATAATCTTCAACCTATAAAGTATTTTTTTGTATTTTCTGCAAATGTTGTCATTAGTTACCAATGATGGCAGTGGCACCAAGTTGAAAAGTCTTCAAATCTTCTAGGTTTTGGATTGGGAGAATCGTCCCCCGTATCAGTGACCTTCTCCATTTTTTCCAGGTTTTGCCTTGGTTCCTTTTCTGAATCTGAATATTCCAGTTTGTACATGAACCCTTGAATGCAGGCAAGGTTTCTTGATAACGGAAACAAAACAAAAAAACAGTTGAAAATGAAAAATAAGGGGCATTAAATAGAAAGACTACAAGAAATAGCGAGTTTGCAAGGTATCAGTGTATCGTTATAGATATGGCCATGGAGGAGAGCAGTTTGCTAGACTAGAAACACAGAAATATACATACCTGATTCGGATTAGATGATGATGGAGTTCATTGGAGGTTATCACAAATTACGATTGTGATCCGTGAGAAATAACTACAACAAATATTGAGCAACGCAAGAATCTAATACAGGAATCGGATAAAGGATTTGTTGATATTGATAAAACACTAAAGCGTTGTTAGCTTTTCCATGGCGACATGTGAATTTATTGCATAGAAAGGATGTTTAGCTCCGTCGCTCGCTCACAACCAGGGATGTGATTTTTTGGCTGTTGCAACTGACGTAAAAAGACTGGGGTGTATGCTATCATTCATTGCTGCCAGATCACTCAACCTTGGGTTTTTTGTGATGTGGATTACATTATCACAGATGGCGGATGGAAACAGGTGTAGTCTACAGATATTAATCATTCAAAATGTAAGTTAGGCATTGCGTGAAAATGTTTGGTATTCCGATAGATGGTGCAATGTGGATGTCATTATGATTGGTCGAAATGGAACAAATGAGTATAGCTTTGATTTAACATATGTATACGTTTACCTGTCGTTGATGCAGAGAACTGGCTTCAACTTGCACCATCTGGATTTAGCTTCTTGCTTCCATGGTGATTGGAACTACCTGGTGGTATCCCAGAGCTATGAAGCGCGTGGTAATGAATGGCCCCAGGGAATATTGCTTGTATAGGGAAGGCTAACAGACCTACTATTCTTGCTGAGTCTCTGAGAGACGCTGCATCTTTTGCTAGCACCCACACCATCTCCCTGTGAAAGCTCTGCATCTTGTGAGGTGGTAGGCTGATTCAAGCCGAAACCGTATCCACTGAGGACCCCAATCTCTGGGCTGTATCGAGCGGTGACTTTCCCAATTCACTAGGAATCCGAGCTCTGCAGGAGGATCACAGCTGCTTGCACATGGGTAGCAGATAGCAGATCTCGGTCTTGTGACATGTAAAGCATGTTGACCAGGTAAATAATCATTCTTGTTTCCTAGTTACAGAGTCTAGCCACCACTGGCTTCAAGAGGTACATGAAGCACCCGGCGGCTGAGGATAATCTGAATGGCAAAACTGAATTCCACATCCGTCCACGCCTGACAAATCTGAGAAAGCATCTGTGGGGGTAGTGGGGAGAATTTGGGTATGTAGGCATCCTTGAGATCCAACCAGGCTAACCAGTCTCTCGGTTGCAGTAATTCCATGATGAGGTGAATTCCTTCCATCTTGAAATGTCTGTACACGAGGAACTTGTTGAGGTCTTTTAGATTTATCATTGGCTTCAGTTTGCCGTTCCTCCTCACCAGAAAAACGTTGCTGAAGAAGTTGTCCTATTGGGATACACCAGCAATATGGTGTTGCTTCTGGCTAATTGATCTATCTCTTTGTTCATGGTCCGAAACTCACCCGCCGCAATGGGGCGGCGTTTGTAGCTGTGTGTGGTTTGAAAACTATTTGAAACAAAACCTTTGCACTGTTTATATCACCCATACATCCCCGTACGCTTGTACCAGTACTTTAAGCACAGAGCCAATTTGCTTCCTATCGGGGCTGTGGATTCATGTCGCTCATCTGTCGGGCTGGTACATGTCTCTGTCCTGATCTCCACCCTCCTCCCCTACCACCTATTCCACATGTTCAGACTGAGGTGTTAAACAAGGTGTCGGTGCTTCTGCTGAAGATTCCTTGGCCTCCTTGGAACATAGGCTGCATGGTATGACACGAAGTGTCAGAGCCAAGTGTTTGGTGTTGTCTAGGAACGAGAAAGACGTTCGGCGGAAACAGTGCTGTGAATCCCGTTAAGGCTGAGCACACATCCAAATCACTGGCCCTTTACGGAAAGAGGAGGACCTTTCTTCAAAAACGGGCTCACGTGCGAATCGCTCGCGCGAAGTGTGAGAGCCAAGTGTCTGGTGAGGGGTAAAGGGGCAGAAGTGGAACCTGACTCCCTCTGAACTACCCTTCACATGGACTTTGCATCAAAAGAAAGTGTGGCACCTCGAGTTTCGATCCATCTGACGGTGAGTGAAACTACTGACGCTTTTTTATGTAAAGATCTTCAAACCTCCGCCCTGCTTATGAGTAGTAGCAGCATGAGTTGTTTTTGGCACACAGTAATAGTAATTCCTATTGACTCTAGGTGCTGTACAAAAAAAGAATAAAGAAGCTATGCCCGGGAATCTATGATAGAGGACTAATAACTGTAACCTCAGTAAAAACGTGCCGTACAAGAAAGATTCTGTGATAAAGCCATCAAAACTTATTCTCAGATTACCAGCCCACCCTCCGCCCCGCAGAAACGGTGGAGGTAATGAGAATAATGCGGGCACAATCAAATCTTTCTTTCAAGTTAAAACTGCAGTATAATCGAAAACGGTACCCTCAGCTGTAGGTCTATCTCTACCTGAGCAGCCGCTTCTCTGCCAAAAAGAGAAGCAATACTAATGACCTATCTTTTGCAGCCATTGATAACAACAATTCACTTCTTGAGTTTTGTTAATTCCTTGCGTGACACTCTGGGAACGGAAAGAAACGCCAGAAGTTGACATGACTCCAAGTGGAAAAATAAATCAGCCTGAAACAGACATAGCTGAAACTCTGGAAGCGATGCCGACCACTTCACAGCACCCCAGCACCCCGTATCCCCTCAAAGACTGTCAATTACCCCAAAATTACTATCGACAGAGGACGATTCAAGAACCTCCACCCCTGGTCGATATACAGCAACACTTCCCAGTGAAAATCAAGCACAACTGACCATAATCCAGTTTGCCATGAAAGTCCTACTTCGGCTTAGTGGGAAAATATTGGAGAAGTTGCTAAAGTTGCTTCTGCAAGAACGATAAGCGAGGATCCGGATAAAGAGCTGGATGCCCTGATTGATGCCATTCACTCTAACGATGATCAACGTACTTACGACCAAGCCCCTCTCTCCCAAGAAGTACCAGAGGAGGTTAGTGTTGAGTGTATGGGAAATATAGAACTGGACAGCAATCCCTCAACAATTCACCTATCCAGGAACAGCGTGAACAAAAGAAATCATGGCGGAAAACTACAATAGACGCACTTGAACTTCAGAGTCCTCAAGGAATCGACCTGCAAAGGAGTACCAAAGAAAAACAGCAAAACAATGCGAAGAACAAAAAGAGTAACAAAAAGAAAAAGAAAAATGGTAATGTAAAAGGAGCTTAAAGGCATGGTCTAGTAAATTTTTTTATTGTCCCTACGGATCGGCCATGTTTTTTTAAGCCTAAGTGGCTCGATTTTAGAAAACTTTCCTATGGACCTTACCAGAGTTTTCGTCCATTGAACGCACGCGAAAACAAGTACCAGGGAGCCGCCATTTTCTGATAATCCTATCTTTTCCCCCATCGCCCTGGCTGACCTGCTTTTGCGGCACTAAATCAATTCCCCCGCCCCTGAGCCTGTCATCAGCAGACTCGTACCGCCCATTTCCCAACGCCAAAGCACGTCTCGTGTCAACATTCGCTGCGCTTCAGCTAATGACGTGTCGCCATGGAAATGGCAGGACGCCTCTCTCCTCAATAAGTATAAACAGACCGTTTCACAACACACAGCAGCCGATTTACGATTCCATTCCTCTCTCTGTGTTACTTTGAGTATTCTGTGACTCGTTTCAGTGCTCTGGTCAGCTACCTTCGCCGCTTGTAGCCCGTGTGAACAGATACCAGTACCACCCCTATAAATTATTTTAGTTTGGCTACAATAATGCCCTACATGTACGAGCCTGAGTATACCGAGGAGGAACTACTGGAAACGGAAGCACGCGAAAACGATGGGTATTCGGACGGCAGTTGGCAGGACGAATCAACAGATGAAGAGCCTGGGCCTAGTCGAATGGACGGCGTCTCCACCTGGTGCACATGCAATCGGTGCGAGCTAATGCCAACCGAGGACGAGAACTGCTGCTGCCGAGAAAACTCGGGATGCCTGGCCTACGTTTCGGAAGTCGAGCCACGACCGCAATGCATCACCGAGCTGCCAGACTTCAGGGCAGCCTGCATCACACGGGCCGTGTTGAGAATAATGATGGTGCTTATGCACGAACTTCGAGCAACTGTTTGTCCTCGTAATCCGAGTAACGAGTAAGTATACTCTGCTTGTCATGCCACTCCTATTTCATGGTCTTCTACTATATCCAAAATCACATCCACATATCATTGTAACGCATGTAAGTCGTTGAATAGTGTGCATTGTCTAGATAGCATTTGTCCGTGTAAAATGCCATTAGTTACAAGAATTGTCATTGACAACACACGTTTATTAAACTTATCTTGGTAATTTAAAAACTTTTTGTTTCATTCCTTTTCACAGGTGGTACAGGCTGGTGGCCTATCGTTCCTTTACATGGTGGCTTCACGGGAGGCTTGGACACCGCGTTCGAAGAGTGATACCCGCCTGTGCCGTTCGTGCCATTAGAGAAACGTTCCCGAGTGACAGCGGTCAGTACAGGGGATTTTCTCTCGCTGTGCTGCAACCTGACCTGTATAATCTTTAAAGCCTTGTATTTTTGTGTCATGAAAATAAGATACAAAATAAAACACCACATATATTTTAACAACGGTTATCTCGATTTTTTCAATTAATCAAGTGTGTCTCCATTCAAGGATGGACGTCAGACATCTGTGCTCCGAATGGGTGAAGGTCTGGTTGCTGTGAAGCAGGGTGGTCACTATCTATCTAAGCTAATATGACATATTCTCGATAATGCATGCACTAAAACACACTTGTTCAAAGTCTTTCAGTAGGTTATGTCTCTATAAAAGTCACACATATATCTATACTAACATTTACCATTGGATTATACAGTCTTGACCACTATAATACACCGGTTGAAGTGTGGGTCTGTGCTCACAAGAATCTCCGGTATGTGGCATTTGTTAATAATAAGCAACGATATACTGATGCGCGCTGGCATGGGGGGCTGTCAAGGGCGCGAAAGGCCAAGGTGCCAAACTGCATGTACACTTCAAAAGGTGTCCCAAGCCAAGGGGCCATCGGTCACATTGCCTCCTCAGACCCCGTGTCTCCAGGCAGGCCTCCCCTGAGGCAGGCCACCCCCCCTGCAATCCACATAAGTGTGTCTCCTTTCAGCAGTCTTCCTGTGCCTTATCTGCACGCCCCAGGCCCATCCATCCCACCCCCCTGTATCAAAGGCGGTTCGCGCCGGTGGATGCGCGATGGCATGGGGGGCTGTCAGGGGCGCGAAAGGCCAAGGTGCCAAACTGCATGTACACTTCAAAAGGTGTCCCACGCCAAGGGGCCATCGGTCACATGGCCTCCTCAGACCCCGTGTCTCCAGGCAGGCCTCCCCTGAGGCAGGCCGCCCCCTGCAATCCACATAAGTGTGTCTCCATTCAGCAGTCTTCCTGTGCCTTATCTGCACGCCCCAGGCCCATCCTTCCCACCCGCCTGTATCAAAGGTGGTTCGCGCCGGTGGATGCGCACTGGCATGGGGGGCTGTCAGGGGCGCGAAATGCCCAGGTGCCAAACTGCATGTACACTTCAAAAGGTGTCCCACACCAAGGGGCCATCGGTCACATGGCCTCCTCAGACCCCGTGTCTCCAGGCAGGCCTCCACTGAGGCAAGCCGCCCCCCTGCAATCCACATAAGTGTGTCTCCATTCAGAAGTCTTTCTGTGCCTTATCTGCACGCCCCAGGCCCATCCATCCCACCCCCCTGTATCAAAGGCGGTACGCGCCGGTGGAAGCACGCTGGCATGGTGGGCTGTCAGGGGCGCGAAAGGCCAAGGTGCCAAACTGCATGTACACTTCAAAAGGTGTCCGATGCCAAGGGGCCATCGGTCACATGGCCTCCTCAGACCCTGTGTCTCCAGGCAGGCCTCCCCTGAGGCAGGCCGCCCCATTAATACCACGACATACATACGTCATTCATTCACAAACACACCCCAGTTTCTAATACTTTAAAAACCACTCGATATGTCTCATGAGAACATCTTTGTGCTTTGCAAGTCAACTCTTGAACGTGCTACCTGGGAACCACTGAGATCTATGCTAATATGCTCGTCGTCGTGTTATCCGTGAACTTCTGTGACCGCTTCGAGCATACCCATCAGTGCGCTACCTGTGGCCATCCACCCATTCTCCCGCAACATACTGCTCTGCTTGCTGAATCCAACTGTTTGTTGGTCAAGGTAAGTCCATGTATCCTGGTCATATTTCGCAGATTTTTTAATGTCTATCTATTTTCGAGTAGAGTACACAGTAGTGCTATGTTCATTGGTCTCATTGGTATTGACTTGAGTTTCCATTGCTATGCTATCAATAGATCTATTTATTTTCATCTGTGACTACGGTGATTGAATTGCATCCTTCGGGGGTCCAGTCAATAATGTTAGCATGTTTCCTTCTCATGCAAGACAGAACATCCAAGGGACGAGTCACATGTTCAGATTTCAGTCACATAAATTATCCATTTCTGCAACTTATGCAAATACTAAGCAGCACATAATGAACTGGTATAGTTCCTGCGACCAAAACAAACCTTGCATTGATCATTGTATGATTCATTTACTTTTGTATCAAATCTTTACTCTTGAAGATTGTATAATAATGTCGATATTTACTTTTCAGATTCATCAACAATGCCTGCCTGTTCGATTAGCGGTTGCCCTTCGAAGACCCATGCGAAATCTGAAGGAACTACAATGCATGTATTCCCGAAAACTGTTGATCGAATAAGAGAATGGGTCAGACATTGCGGATATCCACTGGATGAGCTGGAAAGTAGAGTCCAACAAGTCTTAGAGGACAAGAGGGGTGATCGATACCGCATCTGCAGCCGGCACTTTTCCTTGGACATGTACACAACTTCTTGGGTAAGAAAGAAGAATAAACGGCGAACGACACGGAAATTGCGCGAAAACGCTATTCCCACTCTATTCGTCCACATTCCGCCACCGGTGAGTCAAGTGTCCGGATTTAGCTTCCGGCCTTGCAGTAGTGTGTAGCCGAATGGATTAATAGATATTGTAGGTGTTCTATCCCTTGTAATAATTTCGATATTGATATGAGTGTATAGTTTTTTGAATAATGACATTTATCAATATATTCTTTTTCGATTTCATAACCCACAAATGCAATGCATATATATATGGGGACAGGGAACTGTGCTGTATTGAGCATTTTTCAAGTATTCTGTCGGCTTACATGGCTATTTTTAATATTGGCATTTCATTATCAATCATTAATTGACCTTTACAACTTCTTGACTATCCCTTGAATCTGAAGCAAGAACATTCTACATCCTTGACGTGGTCGCAGTTATCAACCACTTCTAGCGCGGATCAGGTAATCTTACTAGGCTAATCCGCTACATCCTTGTTTTATGCATGTCAAGTAATAGTTTTATTCTATTGTGTAATTATTTTACTGAATGTTTGGTTACTGCTTTCCAATTGATATACACCTTAGTTATCGTCCACTGGTGTTTTTTTTCAGTTATAATTAGTGTTATCCATACTAATGCAAGTACTGTCTTTCAGGGAGATGCTGAAGCGTCCGCCACATCTACAACATTTCTAGATGTTTTTCAACATCAGGAGGTATGGATACTGACAGCTCCATCGAGCGTCATCATCAGAGCTGGAATTCTTGTCGTTTGATTGTTCTACACAATGTTTCATTCGTGCTTAGCCGTTGATATGTACCTGTGCTGTCGACCCCAGGTGTGTGTTATGTTTTCACAATTGTAATCCTCACTAATGCAAGTACTATGTTTCAGGCAGTTGATGGAGCGTCAACCCCTGCACTTGATGCAGAGCCTGACATTCAAGTATACGAATCGGCGCAACAGCTTTCGGAAGTGCGCACTACATTTGCAACATCCATAGATATTCTTCAGCAGCACGAGGTATGGATAATGACAGCTCCATCATGCGTGATCATATAACGTGATTCCATTTGCTATACTTTCTTCCCTATTAACGCAAGTGCTGTGTTTCAGGGAGACGACGAAGCTTCCACCACAATCACAACATCTCATTTAGATGATGCAGATGTAAAGGAATCGTTGAAATAAATCGATGAAATGTGATCATATTTGGATTTTCCTTGATTCTTTTGGACAATGCATCATTTGTGGTTATCTCTTTATATGTACCTGTGCGTTCGACCCCAAGTGTGTGTTATGTTTCCATTATTGAAAACCATACTAATCCAAGTGCTGTGTTTCAGGGAGACGACGGAGCTTCCACCACAATCACAACATCTCATTTAGATGATGCAGATGTAAAGGAATCGTTGAAATAAGTCGATGAAATGTGATCATATTTGGATTTTCCTTGATTCTTTTGGACAATGCATCATTTGCAGTTATCTCTTTATATGTACCTGTGCCGTCGACCCCAAGTGTGTGTTGTGTTTCCAATATTGAAAAGCATACTAATGCAAGTACTGTGTTTCAGGGAGATGCGGATGCCTCCTCTCCAATACAACCATTCATGGCAGTCCATGCAGAGCCAGAGGTATGGATACTGACAGTTCCATCGAAATAGATCATCACTGGTCGAATACTTGTCGTTTGATTGTTGCACACAATGTTTAAATCATATTTGGCTATTGAGATGTACCTGTGTGTTCGTCCTCACGTGTGTTTTATGCTAACAATATTTTGATACATAGTAATGAAAGTACTATGTTTCAGGGAGACGATGGAGCCTCATTCCGTGCTGTCTATGCGGATACAGAAAATATAGTCGTTGCAGCGCAAGAGGAAGGGAGAACATGCGGAAACGAATCGGAGCTACAGCGTGCAGATGTTGAAGGTCCAGTCAAAAACGTTGCAAAGAAAAAAAAACAAAAAAAGGTTAGTTACAAACAGTTCATAACTTTAAAAAAATGTTTGTGCTGGGGACTATTTTATGTTTTTTTTCAGTCAATTCTACTACACTCCATCTTGTGTTTAAACTGAACATCCCTTTTCCAATCTCTCCTCCAGTTACCCGTGGGTGTCAGAACTATACACACACAGACAGTGAAGCGAATGAAAGATGTGGCTTGCCAGACCGTGTACACTATGGAGGAACTATTAATTGAGGCGAGGCGTGTTCAGGCTCGAGATGCTCATGTCCAATGACCAGAACATGAATTAATTGTGTTTGGAGACTACAGCAAAGTTGCATTTGAACATAGCTACAGTGCGACCGCACAACCACAAGAAGATGTTATTGAATGTATTGAAGATAGCTCTGAAGTAGTTGCAGATCAATTTACACAATCTACACCCGCCAAAAATTTGCCACAAAAAAACCTGTCGACATTGTTGTGTTCTTCCATCAATGTCGAAGTAATAGATGTTGAAATGACAGAGAATGAACCAGGCGCAGCATCCATAGACGCATCAGAACTTGATATCAGCGATATTACTTTCCAATGTGTTGAAATCTCCGCAACGTCACAGGCCGAAACAACGTTGACGCAGGATGACAGTCTAATGAAAGAGAGCAAATACATTGTATTCAACAGTTGTTTGATGGAAATTATAAGTATGCTGAAATGTGTGCATTCCATTATAGGGAATGTATGCGGGAAGCCATTGATTAATGTGACTCGTCAAATAAAAGGCAGTAATGTCAAAATAAATGCCGCCTGTAGATTAAATCATAGGTTCTCATGGTCTGCACAACCGATGCTGGGGAAACTGCCAGCAGGCAATCTACTGTGTGCCGCTGCATCACTTTTTAGTGGCTCCAGTTTTAGAAAGTTAGAGGCTTTCTTTCAGTTTGTGGGACTCCATTTCATTTCTAAAGCGCTGTACTACACATACCAACGTGATTATCTGTTTCCGGCCATTAGTGATGCTTGGAAAATTGAACAATTGTCTCTAGCAAGTACATTCGAAGGCAAACGATTCAGGCTAGCCGGCGATGGACAGTGCGACAGCCCTGGATTTTCTGCCAAGTACTGCACCTACCACTTTCAGGACATGGATAGTAAGACAATTGTGAGTTTGGTGGTCGTGCAGGTAACACAATGTACATCCTCAGTGGCCATGGAGAAACTAGGTTTTATAAAATCAGTGGAATATCTACAATCGAGGGGAATGCACATCGACCTCATAGCCACGGATAGACACGTTTCAATTGCCAAGACAATGAGAGAGCAGTTCCCACATATTAAACATCAATTTGACGTATGGCATCTTGCTAAATCAATCAATAAGAAAATCTCGGCTGCACGAAAAAAAAAAAGGTTTTGAAAGTATTTTGCAGTGGTCACATTCTATCACCAACCATCTTTGGTGGAGCTCAAAAACTTGTGAGGGGTCAGTGGAAATACTACTTGAAAAATGGCGGTCACTGATGCACCACTGTACCAACGTTCACCGCTGGACAGCAAATGAACATTTCCACCAATGTGAACATGGCCCTTTGTCCCCAGAGGAGGCACGGAAGAAGAAGTGGTTGATTCCATTTTCACCGACACACAAAGCCATTGAGAAGATTGTTTTCGACAAAACTCTATCAAGAGATTTGAGAGGACTGACAGAATTCTGCCACACAGGAGATTTGGAGGTGTTCCACAATATGTGCCTAAAGTACAGGCCAAAGCGCTTGCATTTTAGCTTTCGGGGCATGAAACATCGCACTCTACTAGCGGTCTTGGCCCATAACAGCAATGTCGGACGTGAACAATCTAGGACTAGGGGTAAAGTAAGGATGCCTCGCTACACTAAGGTGTTTTCAAAACGAAGTAAGCAATGGGTGATCAAACCAGTCTATGATGAAATGCAGTTCGACTTTGTGAAAGGCCTTATTGTTGCTGTGTTAGAGAAGCACAGATATGGAATTTTGGACGTTTCTGTGCAGAGCAGTGATCCATTGCCACCGAACATTGCGACAGTGCCATGCCCACCCGAAGCACAGCTGATTGTGAAGTACAAATCCCGGTTTAAATAATTGCAATACGATTGTCTTTTTGTAAATAAATGTTATTGTATAGTGTACCAGTAACCCTAACCCCTACCTTCACCATCATGGGTGGCGAACAAGCTGGGTGTCATCTTTGAATTCTCTCTATTCACCTCATATATGTGTATGTATATATTTTTCTCATGTCTCATCTCTTGTAAATGTAAATGCTGCGCACTGTTAACGGAGGGGAGGCTTGCGTATTGCAAATAATAAAACAAACAAACAATAAATCTCACTTTTAACTCAACTCCTGTGGTACTTTATACTTTCCCTGACCTTCCGCCAAAAATTAAATGTCTCAATTTGGGCTGCAAAGCTCGCAGACAACGGGGACAAAATTGGGTCACTTAGAACGCGCCAGCCAAGCGGCCCGTGGCATTTGGGAGAGAAGCCAGTTCGCATTTGCACATTGAGGCGCACTACATAGACGGATTCTAAACTTCAAGTTCTCACAGATGCCGATACTACGTGATATTGCAAATAAAGAATGCGAAGGACAGCGCCCAGATGAGGACCACAAGTCGCACTGGAAGTATAAGGGTCTATTGTTTTTTGACCTTGAGACAGGGACCATGCCGAAAAAACTACATTTGAAGGGAGTGCGCAATAACGTAAGAGACAATAAGGCAGAAAATTCAGAAACTAGACAGAGTTTCAGTTTTAGGTCAGTATACGAAAAATCTTTGTCAAGAGCACGGTCCGTTTTACAGACTGCATTACGAAGAGACACAATGGAAATTTCAAATATAATGTAAGTAAATCTTTACACGCTTTTATACCGGAATGAAGATTTAATGAATGGATGCATGAATAAATGAATGAATGAAGAGCTAGGAAAAGCAAGTGAAACTGTTCGTAGTGGGCACATGGGCATGCAGGTCCACTGGTCTCACCGATCTCAGTCCTTGGCCCAGCCACTTTTCCCTGCACTACGGGACTGTCTCTGTATCCTTCAGCCACTTCTCCCGGCATTAACCTTGCACTTGCCACCAGCTGGCCCTGTTATTTAATTTGTATTCAACTAACCATGTACAGCCCTTCCCCATGCGTGATCAGAAAGACACCTGGCCTAGTAGGATCGTTGTCTGTCTGCCCTTGTTCCCCACCTGCCTCGTCACACCTAGAAACACTTGAGTATAGGCGCGTTACAAATGCCATATCATATATCATATCATTCCTCACGCATGTAGACTAACTGTCGTTTATCATTGTGTGTTGGCCTCGATTTATTTCGTTACTTTTCGCATTGATTTTAGAGCCGAACATACTCCATTGAACTATCCTTGCAAGCAAATAGTTTCTGATCGGCCGTAATAAATAAAATGAGTAATATTAATGAAGTTCGGCTAGCAAGACTAATTATAATTTTTTTGTTTTCATAACAGGTATTTGATCCCTTTCTGCCACTGTCTTGATATGGGCAAAATCTTCCTCGGGGCCAGCCCTTTGAGAGCAAAAAATACCCAATTCAGCCCAAAATACAGGTTCTATTGTGCTGAGCAGTGATCTCATGCTAGTGACAATGACACCTTCAATCAGTTTTAGTATTTATTCTAAACAGTGAATTTCATATACATTTGGTATTCAAGTTAGAGAAGATTACAAAGCACAAAACGTAGAGAAATGCAAAATATAGAGAAACATAGAACTTAGATAAACATAAAGAAACATAGAGAAACACAGTCTTACGCCCCTTCAATCAGCACTGGGAGACCCTGGCCCTCATAAGCTAGCTATAACAAGCCCCGCTCAGAGAACAGCGCTGCAGGATGCCGTCAAGAGCTTGAAATTCCGGGCACTTGATCTGGTTCGAACCAAGTCCACAGGACGATCTCCCACCCGAGTCATGTGAGCATGTGTATTTTATAATCTCGTGCTGCCCGTCCGTGACGCACAGTTCCAGAACTTTCCCTGTGCAAAATATAGGCTGGCTCATGGAAAAAACCCAACTCTGTTAATTTCCACTGCTCCCTCTTCTGAGCCCCTCCCTGGCTCCCTGGAGCCCATCTGCCAAAGCTCAGGAATATCTTATCAGTGCCTTCCCAGAGAAAAGGAGATTAGCTTGGGGCCATGCAGGGCTACCGTTAGTGAGGCAGAATATTCTAAGGGAAGCAGGGATGTATTAACCCCATCTGCAAGCTCTAAAAGGCATGCACTCATAGCTTAGTGTTTATAGCGCTTAAGACTGGCTATCTAAGCGCTATATAGGTGCCATAATGTTCCAAACACTCCAAAAATACCTATTAGCTACAGAGCTAGGGCCCTCTCCCTGCCTGTCTATCAACAATGCATAATGTGACCTATCACTCATACTGGGCCTGCATATTCCTTGTAGCTCACTACTGCATAATGGAAGTGCTACAACAGACTACTGTCAGCATTTTGGCACATACTTTGAATACACTATTGGCTTTCAGCGGCTAATGCTGTCATCTAAAGCCCTGATTGGCAAGGTTGCAATTTTGTGTATCACTACAGCCACTGCCACCTGTTTGAGACACTGGCGGATGGATTCTTCAGCAGACACCTGCAGCTTCGTGTCAACAACTGGAGCACGATCACCATATTATGGGACGATCGCCAAGGGCCCACATGCCCTTACGCTGTACTAGTGGCTAGAAGCAACATATCAACGTTTACGCTGGCCTAGTGCCTACTTGATGGAACAGCCTTGCGGTTCACCGTGCTTCCAAAGTGATTCTTTTTACGAAAATGAACACCCTGTGTACCATAAAGGAACAGCGCGTGACTCAAGATGAAACGGAACAGTTATTGCGGATACAGATAAAAGAAAATAAATGGCTTCCGGAGTTCATATGTCAATTGCTGAATATTCTCTAAACATTTAATGTCAAATAAATGTACTTTACCAAAAGTACTGTGTTGCTGTTTCATTTTAAAGTACAGTTTCATGTTCCGAATTGTGGCGCGTTGTGTTGTGAGTTGATCTGTGTTGGTTTCCGGGATCTGTGTGGAGTCGCGCAGAAGACGACTGGGCGCGTTTGCCTACGCAGCACAGTAACGTCACGGGGAGAGGCGGGGAATATGAATGTTTTGATAATGTCAGGCTCAGGGGCGGGGGAATTGATTTAGTGCCGCAAAAGCAGGTCAGCCAGGGCGATCGGGGAAAAGATAGGATTATCAGAAAATGGCGGCTCCCTGGTGCTTGTTTTCGCGTGCGTTCATTGGACGAAAACCTGGGTAAGGTCCATAGGAAAGTTTTCTAAAATTGAGCCACATAGGCTTAAAAAACATTGTCGATCCGTAGGGACAATAAAAATGTTTACTAGACCATGACTTTAATAATAATTAGGCATTTATATAGCGCTACGAACCCTCAGGTATCTGAGCGCTGCTTATTATTACCCACGGTGTGTGGTGCTCATTTATCGACCTCGGAAGGATGAAAGGCTGAGTTTGGCGCTGCCGGGATTCGAACCTGCGTTAACAGGCTCTGCACGGATGTCAAAGCGAGCGCTCTACTCGCTGTGCCACTTGACCGGATTACTTTAATCAAATTGGATAACCTCGACTCAGAGGGCTAATGTGGAAGCGGAGGTCGCCACTGAAACACACACATAGAAACACTTGTGTACAGGTGCATTATAAATGCAACATAATATCATATCATATCACTGTAAACAGCGAAGAGCAGTTTGTATTGGGTGTTCCATTTCTTTGCATGGCTATTGTAGTGCTTCATCCATTTTTATCAAATCCAATCTGCTCACCTACCGGGGACATGAGCAAGAGAAGGTGTGACCAAAGTAACTGCACCACCGAAAGAAGATCCCGCTCCTAGCAATGATCCCATATTGACAATAAATCGCCAACTTCAGGGAAAAGGGGCCTCCTATTTACACGTAAATAGATCCAAATTCTTAGCATTGACACATAAGAACTTGCCGCTTAGAATTCGAGACACTAAAGTCTTTGAATTCTTTGAACCAATCAAAAACACTGTGTATCAAAGTAGCCGAATACATTGTACAGCTGTTGAAAGAGCCAATTTGATTAGAATGTAGAAAAATAGGTACGTAGAACTGGGCTATGAAATTGACCCAATACTGGTTCCACTGCTGGTTACAAACTTCCTAAAACCAGGTGTGGACAATCTGTGGAACAAACTGTTGCCTGGTACAAGCGAGGGTGGGACTACTCGGTGCTCCAACACATTGCAAGAGAATATCTTGGGAATCTTAAGTTGGTTGGTTTAAAATAATGCCATCAATCCAGTACTAAACAACTGAAATTGTCTAATTAGTTCATGGAATCCAAGAGGTTTCGCTCATTTATTAAGTATGGAGTGTTCACTCGGCCTGTTGTTGCGTGCAGACATTTTCTTACTCAAGGAGCGTTGGTTACTTACTGAATTGTTTATTGATGGGTACCAGATGTTTCAAGTATTGGCGGAAAAAGGCCCCACAGGGCGCCCTTATGGAGGGTTAATCATTGGTGTTAAAAATTCCATACAGGCTACAAGAATCCCATTGAGCAAAATACATCCCAACATCCTTGCAGTGAGAATCAGTTTGACACATGGTATGAGAAATTACATCTTTATAAACATCTATGAACACCTCAAGCACTTCTTGTACCAACAGTATCATTGAACGCATTGTTGAAATCCTGTGTAACGTAAAATGTGAGAGAACACCTGAAATTAGAGGAATTGATGGCAAGGGGGACTTCAATGCTAGATGTGGTTGTGACAAGGACATTAACGAAACTGAATATGTTAGTAGCCTCTCAGAAAAGGAGAAAGCATGTATGTCAGGGAAGGGGCGATCTTGGGTGGATACCCTACTGGACTGGGATTGCTTCATGGTAAATGGGCAGGTATGTGGGCATAGGCCAGGGAAATCCACCTGCTATCATTTAAGATAGACTATCTCTTCTATAACAAGTCTACCAAACGACAAATAAATAAGCTGGTAGTCAGAAAAATAAGTATAGTGATCACACTTACCATTGCAGGTACTGGAGCTGAAGCAGAAATACAAATGGGTGACTTAGATGTAAATCACAGTGAAAATAGAATTAGATGGCCTAAGAAAAATCTAGAGAAGGTGCATTCACTTGTCACCACGCAGACCGCTGACCAACTCAAAACCCTCTTGGGTTATCGGCAGACTGCATTGAAACCTTGATTAAGGAAACTATGACCCAGCTGACAGTACACAAGGGCAGATACGCAATGCTGAGTAAACCGGGGGAAAGGGCACACTATAATGGGGTATTTCAAGATGCAAAGAGACGAATGAGACAAGGGATAAGAAGAATCAAGATGTTGGATCAAGGCATGTAGGCAAACCATCAAGCATGTTGCCTGGCAAAAAATAAATATAGACAATGGGTCAAGGGCTGGAGATCCTCACATAGGAACGCTTGATGGCTGTATCTCCACAAAGCAATAACATCTAATGATACTAAGAAGATGTGGAGCCTATTGACTAAATTAAACGCAGCTAAAGCTCCTCAAGTTACAAGCTGTATTGGTGAGCAGGACTGGGTTGAATACATAGGCGAAGCATTTTCCAGAGAGAAGATCATCGGGGCGACATTACCTATTATCAAAAGAAGCTTGGAATTAAGCTTTGACCTTGAGGATATTGAAATCAAAATACGTAAACTGAAAGATTCTAGGGCTCCCAGCCCTAATGGTCTTGCAAATGCTGTACCGAGAAGATCTCCAGTATATTGGTCAAGGGTCCCATTGGTTCTCTTTAATAAAATTTGAAAAGAGAGTAGAGTCCTGAGCTCATGGAGAAACTCTGTCTTGGTACCTGTCTACAAAAAAGGCAAGAGCACATTGCCTAAAAAAAGTCAGGCTTCTTGCAATGCTAGATGTAACTGGGACGATATTTGCATACCTAATACTCAATGGTCCAACAAAATGGGTACATTGTGCCAAGATATGAGATGATTTCCAAATGGGCTTCAGCCCGGGCTCTGGGACTGGATATTGTCATTGGCTTATTGACAGCTTAACTAGGGACGCGAAGACCACGGTCAACCCCTGGCTGCACATGGCCATGATCGATTTCACTTCGGCTTTCGACACAGTAGACCAGAATCGTTTATGGAAAAAACTTGAGACATATGGGTGCCCTGAAGACCATGCATATGCCGTACGAAATCTATCCCACCCATTCAAACTGAGAGGGGAGTAAAACAGGGCCGTGCTCTGGCCCACTACTGTTCAGCATGTACCTGGCTGACCTTCCAGAATATCTGGGGCAGGTGGTAAACCATCCACCTAGTATCCCCGGAGTCCCGATAAAGTGCCTCTTGTATGCAGATGACCTCATCATGTGTGACCACACCTACTCTGGTTTAAAACGCACCCTGACTGCATTGTGTAAATGCGCAGGTGAGAATTGCTGCATGATAAACTTTGAGAAAACGAAGTACATTCAATTTGCTCCTAAAAATATGGCTGTGCCAAAACTGGTGGTAGAGGGCGCACATATAGAAAGAGTAAACCACTGAAGTATTTGGGTCTAGATATTATGCCTGGATGTGATTATGCAGCAATTATAGCTGAGAAGAAGCGTAAAGCAATCACCCTGACCCAAGTTATTGTAAGCTGTATTAAGGAGACATTTGGCTTCCGTTTGCTCGGCATATTCTCCCCGTATAGGCAAAGTTTATGTGTTGCAATATTATATGGGTTAGAGGCTTTAGGCTTGAATGATCTGGTCTGGTTGAAGAACATGGAGGGAACATTTTGGACGAGTGTACTGAGTGTGGGCCCTAATGTAACAATCTAAATACTAAGATTAGAATTGGGATTGGCATCCTCAGAAAAGAAGATGTCTACTCTATCTAAAAGCGAAACTATCCCCAGTCTGTCCATTACTGAGAATACTTGGCAAGACAAGAGGCAAGCATGGAAATAACAATCTCGCCACTCTTGCAGAGGAAACCTTTAAAACAGTGGAATGGATCCCAAATTGGGAAGAGAGCTACCACGTTCAGAGGGACACGTTTGTTACCAAATTGGAGCGCTGGGACTGGCGCTCTAATTACAGCCATCTCAGTGCTCTAAAAAGCTACGGTGAGGCGTTGCCTTATCTGTCACACACCTACAGGGAGCCCCAGTCCTATCTGAAGCTGTGCCCTAGTCCTATGTTCCATAAATTTCTATTGCTCTTGCAAATGAACAAACTTCCAGTACTGGTGACAATCGGCCTGGAACTTGCCGCCTCTGCCAAGATCAGGAGAAACACGTGTCTGACCGGCATGTCTTGACTGAATGCAGAGAATTTGGCCCTTTACACGTGAATCTCCTCAGGCCTTAAGTCTTAAGACATGACAACATTAAAGGCGACAGTTTCTGGACATATTGTTTAAACACAGGAAATAAATCTGTTCATATCTCACTTTATCAGGTTTGGAAGGGAGTTATAGCTGCGGGGTAAACTTGATAGACCTAAGAAACTAAACCAGGGGAATTGGCAACAATCTAAATTCCTCAAAGGAGTAATTAATTTTACTATATGTACATGTTATCCTTTATATATTCTTCTATATGTAAAGCGATTGTAAAATGAAATCATGTACCCTTTTTAGAACTGATAAGTGATGAAATAATTAATTAATGTATTTAAATTGTATTTAAGTGTTTTCTTTTGCTTTGATTATATATTTTGTATGTGAAAGTTATTTGAACTTTACACATACATAAATAAATAAATAAATAAATAAATAAATAGTGCTGCATGGTATGACTTGATGAGAGGCCCCAACCTTGCCCAAACATGTCAAAAAAACCTATAACCAAATGCATTTTTCATAAAACATTTGGTCTTGTCCAGCGCTGCATAAGTCCCTAGGAGCCAGGACATCTCCTTCACAAAGGAGCCCACAAAGAGGTACCCCTCATCCTTCTTGCTCCCTTCAAATGTAGCATGTAACCGGCTCCACTCATTTTGGATCTATTTTCATAAGGATGCTGCTATGCCTCTCTATGGAAGTGGCACAGTTGGCATTCCCCACTCTGCCCTATAACTAGGATGGGAGTAGTCAAGACCATCAAACAATAAATAAAATGGTCCTATTAGGGTCTGTCAAATAAAAATGGCCTATACTAACAAAACCTAATGCCTGCCCTATATCATGTACAAAGGAGATATGTATGTAAAGGAAAATCAGTGTTCAAATATAAAGAATAAAAGTGGCTGAATCAGCCCTCTTCCCCACGTTAGACAGCACGGAGTAAGGCGGTCCCCGTAGGCAGGCTGACACACACTGGCTTGGGTTTTTAACACAAAAACAATTCAAATCGTGGATCGAGGCCTGCCTGGCCTGCCACGTTAAAGTCTCTCTTTCCAGTCTTCCAAACAACGTTCAACAAAATGTTTGCACCCGTTCAATGTGAATCACCAGAGAAATTGGATACATGAAAGTCCTACGAGCATTGTGTTAAAGGGGATCTGAGCCCGGCTGAGGGGGATCCAAGGTGAATGGCGAAGCACCTGAGAAATTGAGTATGTGTGAAATACTGAGAGGAAAATAACTTGTTTGTTTGTTTGTCGCATCAGGCCTTCTGCAAGAACAGACTTTAAAAGACAAAGGGCACGGAAGGCCCTGATGCTAATGTTTGAACTGCACCCTCGTACCGGAGAAGCCAGAGACTGTGGTAAGCTCGAGTGCACCGCCTTGTCCCCATGCTGAAAACATGGGCAAGGGAGGCCAAAGGCCTGAATATCCTGACACATCATTTCTTGAACACTTCTTTCTTTTACATAAAATTGTTTCCTACACTATTTGTATTTAGAGGTAAGGATTGGCAATAGGTTTTTTTTTAGTATACCCCCTTTTATTTTGACAAGACAACACTAGGACTGTCTTATTATTATTATTTGATGGTCGTAGCTTGCTCCCATCTTTAGATTTAGGATTAGATAGGCGTTTTTCAAACCCTTTTTGAAGTTCAATAAACACCCTGAACTGTGGTCACTTGTGTCTGTCTTACTGTTGATACTATGCCTTCCTTACAGAAAACCCCTGCAAGTATTGTTGAACTTTTGTTCTGAAAGGTCTGAGCCTGACAGTGGGGGACCAACGTGAACCTTTGTTGTGAAAGGTCTGGCCCGACAGAGGCGGACCAATGTGACATTTTATTTTTGGAAGAGGTCTGAGCCCAATCAAAGGTATCATATCTTGGTTTCAAAGTTCAATCACTCATTTGTAGTTAAATTTTACTTGCGTTGGTCATCACATGCATTTCATACACTGTTAGTTTCAGCACTCACCATACAATGATGCTGCTTGCAATCTTGGCTTCAACACAGACCGGTCTGGTTTCGGTCTCCCCTAACTCACCGGCTATGTTGATTTCACTGGCGTGCTTTGTTGTTGGAGCCAAGGACAGTACCACAGCAGCAAATGATTCTACCTGCCTTGATTATCGACGCAGGTGGGCCCCGGGTATCTCCAACACACAATGCAGGATTCTTCAGCCTGGTTTCCTGGTCTTATGCTTTATATCCTCGAGGTTTCGTGAAAGTAACGGTTCCTTGTTGAAAAGGTCAAGGGCACTTCTACCCTTGCGATCCCCTTCTGTTTAGTCGTCTTCCTCCTCCTGTTAAACTGCCATCTTGGAACTGCTGTGGGCTTTGTCTCGCTCTAAATGTGCTCTTGTGCTCCGCCTTTTATCCGTGTGGGGAAGTGTAATGGAAGTCAGGTGTGTGTGATGGTCAGTAATTGCCTGACACTGCCTTACCATTGTATTGGGACATTTCAGGTGTCCAGCTCGGGTGTTAGTATGTTTTCTCTCATAGAGAGCTATCCGTGAGAATGTGTTCATGTTGTGAAGGGGGCGGGGGGTTTGAGTTCCTACGTATCCTACCTGGTAGGATGGGGTAAAGATTTTACAGGGAAGGGGATACTGCGTCTTGCCATCCAGTGTCCCACTCCCACTCCCGAAGACCCATCACCCAGGTGATCCTCCTGCACTGGTCCACCCGCAGGAACTGGATCCAAAAGCGATGGGTGTGTCTTGGCCACCTGGATGACAGATCACCATGGACTAGAGGTTGAGACACATTCAGGCTTCTCACACTCTGTTCCCCAAACTTATTACACTTCGGGTCTGCCTCAGTCGGGCTCAGACCGTGTCCGGATGTTGAAGACTTTCTCTCAAACTTGAGCAAGATCACCTGAAGTTCTGAAAGCTGCTTAAGACCTTCCTTTTCTTCTCTGCTTTCTCTCTCTGTCTCTACCCTGCTAACACATCTGCCTGCTGGGTTGACTGGCTCGGCTACCCTGGGTACCAGGCTCCTCCATGATCAGTCTCCCCTGCACTGCCTGCAGGCCTACCATACTCTTACGGGCTGTAACTGTAACCCAATGCCTCTTTGCACTTACCCAGAGCTGTGCTAACCTGCCTGCACTCCCTCAGAGAATTGCTGCCCTCATTGCCCTTCCCATTCCCTCTCCCTGGCACTTCCCCCTCTCCCTTCCCCTGCACCTTTGCACTGTCGCACTTGCACGATCTGAATGACACAAGGCCTAGGAAGATTGTTTGTCTTGTCTTTCCTCTGTTCCCCCCATGTCTTGTCACGCCTAGAAACACCTGGGTACAGGCGCATTATAAATGACATATCATATATCATATCATATCAATAGCAATCATTTGTCCTGTCATTTCCACCAGGACCTGTAAGGGCTCTGTTTAGGATCCTTCCCCAATTTCCCTAAAAAGGGTGATAATGTTCTGGTCCAGCACTGCTTAATCTTCAACTTTCTTACTCAGCAGTGGTTGGGAGTGTTCTACCCTTGGGTTGTTCCTGTCTTCCTTATCTGGGGGTGTTCTTAACCTTCTTCAGAGCATATTGGCCCCCCGCGCTGCCGGCTCCCATCCTCTCGGCTCTGGGATGGACCCGGGTTTTAGGGTTGAAATCTTCCTGCACCTCTCGCATCACATCTGTTGTGGCAGGGCTATGGCCAGGGCCAGAGCTATCTGCGTCCAGATCTGCAGGTGAAATCTGTTCAGCATCCCCTTTCTCCGAGAGATGTAAATCATATACACCTTTGGCATAATCATGTTCTTTTCGCTGTTTCTCCAGGAAAACTGTCTTGTGCTATGACAGCTTAAGGACCATTTTTCTCTTTTTCCCCCTGGCTGCGTCTTTAGTGGCGTCACCATCATTGTTTGTTCTGTAGCTCCTTTTCGCCTGCGTTTGTTGCTGCTACCCTCCGAGGAGGAGTCAGCCAGACCTCTACTTGCACCAACTTCTATTGTACAGGTTTCAGGTCCACACTTGCTGCCTGACGGACAGTTATGTCACTGGAGGCTTCCAGAACCTTCTGGAAATTGTCAACGTCGGGCCTTACCTCTACTGCTTTGGTTTTCTTTTTTGAGAAATAAGGTCTTTCATCTGATGAAGCCGCCTTCCCCTAGAATAATACCTCTTCTGGATGATCGACTATCCAGTAGAGGAAGGAGGTTTGCTGTCAGCAGGAAAGAATTCAAGGATGGAGAAATCTTCTTATGGCAGCGACACAAGTAAGTGGCAGAACTCCAATGAAGAACTTGCAGCCAAGGTAAACGAACAGGAGTGGGGAAAAAACAGAAAAGCACTCAAGGAAAAGAATAAATGCCAGGAAGGGGCAGAGCGAGTCAGGAAGAATGAACAGGCAGACAAGGGAATAGGAATTAGAGTATCAGGAACCAACAGAGTTAGTATGCAATAAGGTGCAGCTCACAGTGCCTGTCACCGTCTGAAGTATCGTTCGATACCACTAAACCGGTAACAGAAATGCTGCCATGATGGAAAGGGCACGGCGTCTGTTGCGGCCACCATCTTGCGATAGGAAAAGGATGGCAAACAGCAAGAAAGCAGATGCAGCCCCTGAAAGGGTCGTAAAGGCCAGCCCCTGTAGCGCATACTAAGGTAAGGCATGACAGTATACCGCCGTCCATGGCCTCTAGGACCGGGCCATGGACAGGGGTGAAAACAGTGAATTGGAGCAAGCACCTGAGGAGCACGAACATGGGAGGCTGGCTCCCAGGTAATGTCATAAGTCAGGAACCCTTTCCAATCAATCAGGTACTGAAGACACCCTCAACGGTATCGGGAATCACAAATCCCAGCTACTTTGTAATCATCATCAGAAGCATCAGTGGGTCAGGGACGAGGAGGCGTACGACCTGCCATGCGAGCCAGGAAAGGCATTTAGCAGAGATGAGTGATCAATGGGATGAGTTCTGTGCACATGATTAGGAAGGCGTAGATCAAAAGCCACCGGATTGATCTGCTCCAAAACTAAAAAGGGGCCAAAGAACGTAGGAGACCACTTGGTTGGGACCAGATGAAGGGAAAAACATTTGGAGGCTAACCAGACTTTATCCCTGGGATAGGGGATACTTAGGGGTGTCCAATAGTTTTTTTTATTAGCTTGGTACTTGCTGTGATTTTGGACTCCTCTAGACTCCAGACAGCAGTCTGGTGAGCTTCATGCAGTCTGTTGTGATGAGCTTCCAAAGAAGGGAGCAGTGTCTCCTTGCCAACAGCTATAGGGAATGCCTGTGGTTGGTATCCATAGGAACAAAGAAAAGTACTCATACGAATCGCAGAGTGATGAAAGATGTTATAGCAGTACTCGGTAGTTGCCAATGGGAAACCCAGTCTTCTTGAGCAGCTGAAGTAAAACAGCACAGATACCATTCCAAGGATTGGTTTAAACATTTGGTTTGGCCCTTAGTTTGTGGATGGTAACCCGATGACATAGCCCTTTTGATTTTTAAGGATTTGTACAAGTGGAAATAGAACCTAGAAACAAATTGAGATCTGTGATCTGAGATAACTTTCTGAGGAAGACCATGTCACTGGATTATGTCTTTTAGGAAGATATGAGCTGTTTCAGAGGCAGTTGGTAATTTAGGCAGAGCAGAAAGATTAGGCAATTTAGAATATGAGTCGACTGTAACCATAATGGCAGTATGACCATTAGAAGGGGGTAGATCCACAATGAAGTCCATGGACACTGTATGCCAAGGTTCCTCGAGTACTTGGTCTTGACACAGCTTTCCTGAGGGCAATAGATGATAGGGTTTAGACTGGCCACAAACTGCACAAGTGGACACGTATTGTATTACATCTTTAGCCCACGCAGGCCACCAAAAGTACCTGGCCAGTAGCTTCATGGTGGCTAATGCACCACAATGTCCTGGCACTGGGTAGTCATGACACAACTGGAGTACCAGTCTTTGTAGCTTAACCGTGGGTATGAATTGACAATCTTGAAAAAACAGGCAATCCTGATTGAATTGAAGATAAAAGGGTTTGTCTGAGCTGAGCCCTTGAAACAAGTCGGATTCTCGAGTAATGTTCTAGACTGCAGAAAAAAATGTAGGCTGCCCTATGATGAGTTGATTAGGGATGACATGTTCCATCGGAGAAGACTGATCGGGGATGTAATCGGTTCTCCTGGACAAGTCGTCAGCAAGTAGATATTCCAAACCTGCAAGGTAGGTTATCTTAAAGTCATATTGGAGAAAGAAATATGCCCACCGAGCATGTCGACTGTTCTGACATTCAGGCTGTTGGAGAACTTTCAGATTTCAGTGATCCATCCTAATCTCAATGGTATGAGAAACTCCTAGGAGAAGACGCCTCCATTCAAGAAAGGCCTGTTTTATTGCTGTAGTGAAAAGGGTATCTGCTCACCCCAGGACCAGCCCCGATGACCTTATGATCCTTTTACCACCCGTCACAAGTTTATAACTATGCAAAGCACAATGTACTCAGTCTGGAAGAAATCCACTCAGAAGATAATTTTATACTTGCATTTATTTACTAATACATCAGACTAAATTCAAGCAGCAGTTTTCTATAAAATGGGAATCAAAAATGCAAACTAAACAATGCAGATTTTTAGTTACAAGTGAGAGGCAAATATCTTACTCTCCTAGAAAACGCTGATCTTGATGCAATCTGGTCACACCTAGGACCCACGCCGCCTTTATGCCCGGCACCGCTCCAGAGCTGGCCTAGCTCCAGCAGCCTGCACAGGAACGGGATGTAACAGCAAGAGCTTCTGCCTTCCAGTGCTTGGCTGGTATTTCCAGGCGCTGCTGTGTGTGCACACTCCAAACAGCCCAGGAACAGTCCCTACCCCCTTGCAAAGGTGAAGGCATCTTATTATGGCCTGCTTGTCTATCAATGTGACGTATTGGATTTTCGAGAACCTTCTCAACAGAGCCCGCCGTGCACAAAACATGTTTTTGATAGGTAATTTCCAAGCTCTTTGCTCCCAGGGGCGCTTCACCTTGTTTTGGGAAGCTGCGTATCTCTACATTCCAATCTTATCAGTCAGGGCTCAGGGCTCCAAGCGAATAGCGGTGCAAGGCAGTGCCGGGTTGCAAATGTCTGCGCAGAGCCTCTTGCGAAATGGATGTTTATGCGCTGAGATGCTTTTGCAGTTAACCCCTCTCAAGCACAGACGGGCTCACCCCAATCATGTGCTTGAACAGCATTTTTCTACACTCTTCGAATAAGCTGAATATATGCTCAACAAGCCTTAGGCCAAGAAAGCACAGGTAGCTCAGTAGGTTAACGCCAGTGTCTAAATGCTTTCCACTACATTCGACCCCTTTCGAAGTGTGGGCCGGAAAATGCTGGTTTAATTCCAGGATTTAGAAGTATATACGGTGTGATGCAGGCCAGTCAACCGTTTTTCCACCTCAGCCATTCTACTGTAGAGGTAAGTCATTCTGCGCAAAAGACCAATGGAAGTTATAGCAATTAATGTCAGGGATATAAGCAGCCACAGCAATGGATGCAGCATTATATCAAGCCACTTAGTAGAGGCGGGTGACCATCCGGTGAAAACATCCCACCAGTGATGGGCAGTAACTGATTGCAGATGATCAGCTGTCTTAATTAGCTGATCTTTGTCTATAGTCATTTTACACTCTGCAGAAATAACTGAGGTGGCTAAAGTTTGAAAGGCTCTCCAAGATGCTTGAGCAAATTGTCTAATAGCTTGAAGCCTGGAGGTAATTACCCCATAAGGTAGGGTCCAGTTAAGCATATGTGTGAGCTCTGCACGCAAGGAGGTGTGAGCCCACTGGGTCAATGAATATAAAGTGTGAGTAGTGATATCTAGGATACTCACAACTTGCTCTACACAGAAAAACGGGGGTTCCCCAGCAGTCTATAACTGTTAATAAGCAAGGAATGATTAGTAACTATGCAGGCCTTACGTTGATCTATCTGAAAAATGTCAGTCCCATTAATGTGGAACTGCATCCAGGTGCACTCCCCTGCTATGGGATGCATGCATGGGTCTGGGATACTTCCAGTATGGGGACACATCCATCCCTGATCCCAGGGCATGCAGGTGTGACTGTGGATTGTGTAGTTTTGGCTGTCTAACCATTCCCCTCGTATCTGCGGAACCCACCAGGAACCATTTATTTTCATAGGCAAGACTATAAAAGGGCACCATATTTCTAAAGCATAAGCAGTCCTGCTAACTTGCATTAAAGCGTGGCAGGTATTATTCATGCAATCAAAAGCAAGCAGTTTAATCCACAAGTCTGCAGGTAAATGTAATTCTGTGTGCCAGTGGGTTGAGGAGAGTCTCCCCCACTCAGAAAGAAAAGCTAAGACCTGTTGACTTAGCAGGGTCTGCCACAAAATACATTGTGTGTCTTTGGCAGTTTTGTTCACCTGCCCTATGGCAGAAAAGATATCTTCATAGCTAAAATTCTGCCACCTCCAATTGTTACCTATACTCTTGGCAGCATTTTGCAGGGCAGGGCTTATCAGTGGGCCCCACTGTGTCAACAGTTTTATAGCAGTACTGGCATCTGAACCCATGGTGGATAATTTGTTACGCACAATTTCTATGTCAAAAGCATTTAAAGCTCCCGTTCCCACCCCTGCTGCTCCCGCGATTAATGAATCTAACCCCCTAGCAACGCGCAGTTTAGCAATTGGCCATAAAAACTGACTCCATTTGAGCAGCTTGGTTGAAACAGTGAAACATTACCTTTGGACAAATCTATTTCTAATTGTACCTCAGTAATAATAGAAGCATGCATTACAGGTTTGCAATTTAAGTGTTGCCTGACTACTGGAAAATCTAAAATGCGGACGGTTTCCACTCTTTGTGATTTGAAGAACACCATTCTCCGGGTGGCATACCTGCCATACACTATATTAACTTTCAATACAAACACCATACTACCATCCGGTAGTGCTGTTTCCTTGCACAATTATATTGATCACATCTAGTCAAATTATAGTCCACTAAATCTTGGCGGTCACACTTGCCACTGTAATGTTGCTGGCGAGGCTTGGCTGGTTTGGACGTGATTTGAGTGGCAACAGAGCTGTCTGGAGCTTTACAACCAGGGCAGCCCATTCACAGGTAAGAGCGTGGACAATACGGCCGCCTGACTGCTGTGAACGGAGGGAGGAGTGCATGTGTGGCAGCGAACCACTATGTGAGTCCCCCTATCAGTGACTCTGAGAGGCTGTCATTGATCACGGAGTGTTGCTGCAGCGTTGGGGCTGGGAGTCTGCTGCGAGACGAGGCGGCCCTGGAAAGGCAGGCACCATTCACCAGAGGGTGAAGGACTTGAGTGGCCAAGCTGCATCCTCGTTAACCGCTGATTGGCTTGAATAATACTGCAGACCACAAATAATATTGGTGGTGTCCTTGGCAAGATCCCCTCCTTTTGCTAGGGCACAAGAGAATGCTGGAGGAGGGGCCATAATGGGCGCAAAGCCGATGACAAGGCAGCGAACCCGAAGCTGCGGCTCCCCGCAAGCAGCGGGCTGGCGCATACTTCGTACATCAGCGGCGCACAACACTCAGGGGGGATCGGGTTCAGCCCTTGCTGCTGTGAAGAGCTGGGAGCACCCGGAGGGAGTAGGGCCTGGCCCGCACTAGCGAATCAGAGCAGTGGAGAGATCCAGGCCAGGAGGGAGCTTGCTGGCGGTGAGGGAGCTGGAGTCCTAGCCACCCTGCCCAGAAAGGCAGCATGGTGGGGAGCATACTTGAGATCTGTGTGGTGGATTGAAAATTCCATAAGGGGATTGGTGCAGCATCAACATGGCATAAGGCAGTGCTGTGATCCTCTTAACGCTCCTTTTAGTGGTGTGGTTGGGAACTCCACGGTCCTGATTTCTACCCCCCTGATGCGTGGGCATGACTGGCTGCTTTTGGACTCTTCGTGTGGCATGTGTGTAATGCAATTGCAAAGTGGGAAATAGATCACTGTGCTGCCATAAGCCGAGCAGGCCTGATATAGAACAGTGTTGGTGGTGCATGCTGCAGCTCTCGCATTGTAAACCTGGCAGGGGTGAGTGTTTCAACGACTGGGATACCCGGTGTTGGGCGATGTGAGGGACCACAAGTGCTGGCTCTGCTGGCTGCTTGAGAAGTGCATGACAGGCCCTAAACATTCCCCAAAGAGCTGCACTGCCACCACCCCATATACGTGCTACCCTGGAGACACTGACTCCTGATGGAATTATAATCAATAATGGGCCGAGCTACCATCTTGTGAACTGAGGAAACTGTGGCTCTGATCAGGGGTGAAAGGGCAGGAGTTTAGCCCTGACATATTGCAAAAGGGAAGTAGGAGAGTAGCCGACGGATCCTGGTGAGCGCTTGGTGCACTGCAAGTTGTGGTGAAGCCCATGAGACCCCCCGCAGAACTGCAGCACGAAAAGGGCAGACCCGGCTGCCGGCCGCATAGGACTAGTGGCACTCACTACCACCCACAGATGCCAGTAAGGAGTCGGATGGGGAAAGCCAGGCAGACCGTTATGGAGTCCTACATGCAGAAAGACAGGAACAGTCCACCAAAGCAGGGTGAAAGAGTGTTGGCAGCTCCGATACTGCAAGTGGCTGCGCAAGATGGGGGTTCAATACTGGCGGTCATCGCTGAGCTGAAAACAGCAATGGAATACAAGATCGATGCAGTAATATAAGATGTGAGACTGCTTCACCAAGACGTATGTGCAGTAGCAGACCGCCTGGGCACGGTGGAACAAAAAGTATGAGACAACACTGGGAACATCACAAGTACTCAGGCACAAGTGCGGAACTGCTGGATAGAGTGAAAACCTTGGAAATTCCGGGCAGAGGATGCGGAAGGAAGAGCCTGCAGGAACAATATCAAGATACTGGGATTTCCTGAGGGGACGGAGGGCAAAGACCTACAGCATGCATCGAGATCATGCTGCTGCAGGACTTGGGCCTATGCACATTGACTCAGGGATTCACTGTTGAAAGGGCGCACAGATCACTGATGAAGAGACCAGCACCGGGCACCCCACTGAGACTGCGATAGCAAAAATCTTGAAGTACAAGGACAGAGAACAGATCCCTAGTTTCTCTAGGTAAGGGGGACCATCACAAAGGGATCCTCGAATCTGGCGATTTACCATGATTACACCGCATTAGTCCAGAGGCGATGGGCACTATATGGGACAACCAAAGAACGATTGCGAAGAGCGAATCTACGCTATATGCTGATTTACCCTGCCAAGTTAAAGATCCTACGCAATGGGAGGTCGCATTTCTTTGAGAACCCGATGGCAGCACAATCTTGGATGGACACAGAAGGGATACCACAGCTCCTAAACTGGAAAAATCACAACCCGTAGTGGGAGGGTTACGCCTTGGGGTCTCTCACCTCACGGAGCGTCTACTCACATGACCACCGGAAACATCCTGCAAACAAGAGCGGGAGCTCACAAATATGAGACACAAGACACAGGACTGAGGGAGAAACCTTAAGCGGCAGTTGCGACGAGCAGGTGCCACAGGCCCCCGTTGAAGTTTCGGATGCCCATTTTAAGGCATTAGGCTGCTGCACGTGACCTGGGATGGGGGTGGCAGTTGCGAGAGAAGCGGGTTGGCCTTAGCAGAGGACTAAATGCTGGGTCATTGTTTTGTTGTGTGGACCGTTATTGGGTTGACTTGAGGGGTGTTGAGAAGTCAGTGGCAGGAGGAACGGGCAAGCAAGGGGTGGGAGACATGTTGCATTGTTTGATAGGTTGAACTGTGACAAGCGTAAAGACTGTGGACTTTTTCTGGCTGCAAAGAGCACAGGGTGGCTCGATAAGGCAGTGGGACCAAGGGGCCTGACTTGGTATTCCCATGTCCAAGAATAGGGGGCTAACATAATCATCTGGAATGTGCAGGGCCTTAACAACTATGTAAAAGGGCTACGCATACATACATACCTGGTGAGTAGGTGCATACAGGTCGCGATGCTGCAAGAAATGCATTTAACGACTGATAGACAAGCTGCTGTGGCCAGGAAATGGGGAGGTGGGATATTTGGATCACCTTTTTCTGCGTATGCCAGAGGTGTACTCACCTGGATTGCCCCAGCTGCCCCCATCCAACTGCTCAAATTAAAAAAGGACAATGAGGGCAGAATGGTGGTGGTACAGGGGCTGTGGGACAGTAGGGAGGTATGCTTTGTAAACATGTACATCCCAAACCATAACACCACAGTGTTCTTCAGGTCATTGTATTCAAGACTATCAACATATAGAGAGGCCACGTGAATCTGGGGCAAAGATTTTAATTGTACCCATAATCCTGGATTAGATAGGTCCGACACGAAATGTGTCAAACCTGCACCGCCAGCTCGGGCTCTCAGTTCCCTCTTGCGGAATCTGTGGCTTTCGGATATATGGAGGGAAACACATGGAGAAACAAGAGGTTATTCTTTCTTTTCAGCCCCACACGCGGTACACACAAGGCTTAATTACCTCGATACAGGGAGGGAAACCCTGTGAGAATTTGTGCACATAGAATACAGGGCCAGGGTTCTTTTTGACCATGCGCCGCTGGTGGTGATATGGCAGAACACCATCTTGAGACTTAGGATACCCCCCTGGTGACTTTGGATACATTCAAGGTTGTCATAAGAGGGTCGGCGATATGAAAGGTGGGGGGCCTCAGGAACGAGAAATTGAGGGCTCTGGAGAACATTGAAAACAAAATAGAATGCGAAGAAAGCAAGGGTGCTGAGACACCTAGGGAATCAAGGGAACTGCTGGAGTTGCTGCAAGAATGCAAGAAGGAATGGGATCGGCTGGGAAGGCTAGACTTTGTAACGTATACTAAAAGGTTACATGAGGAGGGCGATAAGCAGGGGCAACTACTAGCATGGTTGTGCAGGCGCGAAGAGCCTAGGGACGTGATCAGTGCTATCGCTGATTGAAATGGAGAATTGGTTAGGACGCAACACGGGACAATGAGGAGTTCTCAAGTTGTTATGAATCCTTATACTCTGCAGACCTTGGTGAGGGAGATGACAGGGCCGGAGAGGTCATATCCCAAAATGTCTTACCTAAGCTGACAGCGGAACAGGCGGACATGCTTGTTGCACCACTGATGTTGGAGGAAATAGAACGTGTAATAAGGGAACTCTCAACTGCCAAGGCCCCAGGACCAGATGGGCTCCCGGGGGAGGTCCAAAATGCTTATGCTGAATTGCTGGTTCCTTTGAAGAAGCTTATGACCTCGGGAAATCGCCTGCGGGAAGCAGTCATAATGCCCATTCTTAAGCCAGGTAAACCTCCACAGGACTGCGGGTTGTACAGACCCCTTTCTATGGTCAAGCAGGACTGCAAAATACTGACAGCCGTGCTAGCGGGTAGGCTCAAGAGGGTAATCAAAGAACTGGTCCACACGTATTAGATGGGCTATGTCCCTGGGCGCAGCACTGACTGGAACCTACGGAGGCTGCATCATGCTATAGACAGCACTAACATGTCGGAGGAGGACTGTGAGGTAACCTCACTGGACACAGTGAAGGCCTTCGACTCGGTCTGTTGGGATTGGCTGTTGGAGGCCCTAGCATATTTCGGGATCGGTAGAGGTTTTCTGAGGTGGGTGAAGCTGATCTACACGGCCCCAATAGCACAGTTGAGGACAGGAAGGCAAATCTTCAATGTGTGGAAGGTGTGTAAAGGTACCAAGCAGGGCTGCCAACTGTCGCTGATGCTGTACATTCTCACATTAGAGCCGCTGGCAGTGTTCCTCAGAAAGCAATATGCAGAAGCTGGCATTCAGATAGACGGAGTGACACACCTGATCTCCCTGTATGCAGATGACATGCTGCTGTATGTGAGTCAACCAGAAGATAATCTGACGCACCTATAGGATGCCATTGACCAATTTGGCACCTTCTCTGGCATTACGGTGCACAGGGAGAAATCCTGCTGGTTCCCACTGGCGGGGCTTAGAGGCCGAGGTGCAGAGCGATTGCGAGACTGGGCCTCAGGGAAACAGACACTTTTCAATATCTAGGTATCAACGTGTGGCACGACCCGTTGAATGCACACATGGACAAAACACTGAAGACCCTGAAGGGGGTTGGCAACTCCATGGGATTCTGGAAAAAGCTGCCCCTGGGGGTGCCGGGCAGGGCAGCCTTCCTTAAGATGGTAGTATTCCCGTGACTTCTGCATTATTTTTTCAACATACCCTATAACATACCGATTACTTTCTTTCGCCAATTGCATTAAATGGCAAGAGAATTCCTGTGGGGAGGTGGGAGAAATAGAGTTGCGCTATGCACACTACAGAGGCACTATGCTGAGGGTGGAACCAGAGTGCCCAACTACTTAGCGGGCAACTACAATTCACAGTGAACTGGCTGGGAGACGAAACCATGCAAGAAATCCTGTTACTGCAGCCCAGGTTAGGGCAACACTTCTTGAAGGAAGTACCGTGGGTTAAGGTACCTGCCTTAGGTTGAACTGCCAGATTGCTGAAACTTGGTAAAGAGATATGGGACAGAGCCTGGAAGCGCATGGGAGCATCTGACCCTTGCCCGGAGCACGTCCCCTTAGCTGGAGTCATTGGAGGACAACGGGGCGCAGTGAGACAATGTAGGAGCTATTGGGAGAGTAAAGGGATAGCTACCATAGGGGACTTGGTATGAGAAGGTAAATTATTGAGATTCCAGACCCTGGTAGATGAAGATGCCATACATGAAGGCCAATTTGTACTATATTTAGGTATGACCGGTAGGATCAGAAAGAGATGGCTGAACCCACAGTAGGAGGTGATGACCAAAATGATGTTAGACTCTAAGGCCATCATTAAGATACCGGCGTTAACCCATTAGCGCCTAATTACGAGGTCCCTTTGCAGAACCCGACCTTAACGGCTGGTCTAGACCGGCCGTTAAAGTGGGGACCCGAAAAAGGAACTTCGCAGTAAGTATGGTACCGCAATTTGCGGTACCGTACTTAGCGCCTTCGCCATTCCCATTATGCCCTATGGGGCAAAAATGGGAATGAGGAAGGGCCATGGGGAAATGGGGAAATACCCCCCCGCCAACCTTGGAATGGGCGGTATTTCTCCATTTCACCATGGGGGACAGGTTACGATGCCTTCTTAGGATCCATATAAGAGCATCGTGTATATGTGTTTGCCTAAAATTAGCCACTGTATTTAAATATTCATCACTTGTTGTGTCTTAAAACAATTTATCAAAAGATTTAACCTGTGTACATCCTGTTACAGAAGTGAAAGTACACCCCCAGACCCTGTTATATAGCCTACCAATATAACCTCACTAGACATATATAAAAACAAAGTAAAAACAAAACCGTACATAAGCGGAAGCAACATTTTAGTACACATTTGTTTCAAATACACATGGTTAATACTATTGAAAAACATAGTTTTATGTAAACGCATAGTAAAAATAGTTTAAAAGAAAAAACTAAAGCCTAAAATTCACAACCGTTTCTTTAAGAACTGTTCAATAAAAAGGAGAAAACACAAAACATCAGTTTAACAACACTGAAAGCATTCCTTGCTGTAATCACTAGAAACACAGTTACAAAATAATATACTCAGACTAAAAACACTCAGATAAAATCTAGCAGTTTGTGGCAATGTTGGCGGTGCTTTCCTAACATCAGACAAATATACCCAATTCCGCAATTCTTTTACTTTAATAGCAAGGGGAGTAGCATACATCATGGTTTAGGGGCCATTATAACGAGGTTCACTCCACTTCTGTACGACATGTGTAACATAAATGTTGTCATTAGGGAACAATTGCAATGGTGGCGAGCTTGCAGATTCTGGTGCAGCGCTGTTCTAAGTTTCTTCCAACTGTCGTGGAGCAATCTGTTGAAAAAGGTATTGCATACACTTTGTTAACTGAGTTAAATACGAATGGAACTCATCCCCCCGAATCGACGCAGCTCTGTGAGCATCTGAAGAACTACACACAGGGGATAGTGGTATGTGAATACGTCTCCCCATTACAATTTCATGGGGGGAGAGGTGAGGGTCCTTACAGGGCCTAGTCCTCAAACTGAAAAAAGTCAAAGGGAGGCAGTGCACCAAATTCCTTTTCAATGTAACACACAGCTTCATCAACTTAGTTTTTAGCAATCTGTTCATCCGTTCTATAATACTGTTGGCTTGAAGATGATAAATGGAACACAGTTTAGACTAGGTGGCTCTGGTTTTATTCCTAAAAGTGCTGCAATTTCATTGAACAGCTCATTAAAGAAGTGCGTGCTGTTGTCACTTCTAAGAGTATCGCTCACTGCCCATCGAGGAAACACTTCTCTCACCAGAAATTGGCGGTCAATTTAGCATTGGGATGTACACACGAACCAGCTTCAATCCTGTGGGGCAGAAGGGGTCACTGGGGGCAGCACTGGGAACAGGTGGGGATCACTACCATAACTGGGGTCATTTCTCATTTTCCTTAGATTAGGCTGTTCTAGCTTCCTCTCTAGGGTCACTTGTTGTTCCAGCACTTCTTCCTTACCACAGATACACTCTGCAGGGACCTTAACGTGTAGGACTCGCACTGCCTAAATGCTGGGTTCCCTTTTTACTTTTTAAGAACCTCAAGCACTGCAGCTAGGTGAGTCTCATCAAAGGAGCCATCTAGGGGCCAGATCAGTAGGCTCTGATGTTTGGTCTGTTGCCATACTGGCATCCATCTGACAATGTCTGGGCAATGCACTGCAGCCCTGAGTGCCACATGGGAATCAGGGGAAAGGCTCACTTCCTGGCTTGAAGAATTTCCCATTCTGATGGGCAAAAAGATGTGGTACACAAACTAATATGTCTTGACAATTACTAAATTGCTACAGGGCGTAGGTCACTACCAGTGAGTCCCTACTATCCAAGTCTGTCATCCAGGGATACTCTAGCGCACTCACACTCACTCACAGGTACTCACAGATGCACTCTCACAGGCTCTGAACTAGAGAAGGGTTTGTTTGATAAACTGTTGCAGGACAGGGGGCATAGCAATGCCAAGCTACTGGTCCACTTCCAAAAGGAGTGTTAAGTACAATACCCAGGCATCCCTGGAAAACTACTCAGATTCAGGCAGGCAGGCAGTTCTGGCACCCCACACAAAAGAGTTCCAGGCAAAGACGATCTCTAGAGGCCCCTCCTGTTCTCCTAAAGAAATAAACGGCTCTCACGACCAGGATAGGGACACAATAAACATGGGTAAGTGGGTGAGGTTGGGACCTCCTCTATAAGCCTTGTTCACTCCTAGTGAGTGTCCAGGAGATCTGTTTGGTACGGACTATGTGGCTCTGGTAACAGTGAACTGAATTAGGCACTTTGGTGGGGTGAGGGCTCCAGCCACCCAGACAAGCAAAATGAAGCATGCCAAGTGTATACTCCAGAGAGGTATCTATGAGCCGACATACCATAAAGATGCCACCTCACTCCTGGGTGAGGGGTCCAGCCAACCAGACAAGCACACTGAAGGATATCAGGGCACACTCCACAAAGGAATCTACAGCAGGACTTACTATTAAGATGCCACCTCCCACTCTTTGTTCACAGATTCCGGCAGAGTAGCAAACTGAATTAAGAGACAGGTTGTGCACTCTAAAACAAGGCTTTAGGTGGACCATTCCCTAAGGAGAACAATGAGCCATAGTTACCCTTGTTTACCTTCCAGTATAGTCCTGGACAGTGAGTTTGGCTACGGGGTAGGTACTCCCCTCACCTGAGGAACTCTCAGGGATAAAACCGAGCACCGGATAACATTAGGTGCAATTCTAAGTGCATAAGTGAATCACACTAACCATAGTACCCATTGAAGAGGAGGAGCGTTGCTCACGTCACTTGAACAACTGTGAGCTGTGAGCCGGGTAATAAAACATCCGACCCTCTTGAACCTGAGATTAGTGATGTCAAAATGGAAGTGGTCCTGCAGTTGTAATGCCTCAGGCACATAATAATTGGCTGAGGAAACAGTCACGTGACACGATGGTTGGAATGTCAGTGGCAATTTAGGTACCCTTTATTACGGTTGGGTTACAGCACTTATACGAAGGAAGAGTGTCAATGTGTTGCGATAAAACACAGTATGCGGGAGTATGGAAATGCCAAAGGTAGGTCACAGTGCCTGATGCATGTGAGACTGCTGAACTACACTCTAAGGAAGCGTGGCGCACATGAGCTTCCCTTACCCAGAGCTCAACGTTTGGCCCAGCCTGAGGGGCCGCCACATCAGAGTGTGAGACTCCTGTTGAGCAGGTCTTGCAGGGACAGCATACGCTAAAGAGTTGGCAGAAAGGGTTAAGCCGCTGCACAGTGGCCAGTCTGCCTTCATCCTCATGATGGTATTACGCTGTCGCAGATCATGGCAGGAAGTGACGTCAGCTATGCAAACACGTTCTTTTCTTTTCTTATTTCTCCCTATTGTGATACTTAACTTTAGGCCTACCTCCCAAATCACATGCTAGTGGCAAGTATCACCTGCCTTGCAATCATCTGACTCACGTGTCAATGCCAAGCCCCTTAAACGACCATGCACTTTAATGGGGGACTCACCCACCATAAAACAACGCTCACGTTTGAGAGCTTTTGGACCCCGTGCCCAGACAATGACAGAGGGGCTGGCAACAAATATTAAAAAAGAAGTGGCACATTCATTTTGGTTTGCAGAATATTGTGTAACACTTGTATATGTCATTTAGATTATGCAGTCTCCGGCTCCCTTTGGCCACATCGAGACCCCTATGTTTGTAATGCCCACATATCGGGGGGAGGTAGGAGCAGCAGCTGTGTGACCTGACATGTGATCTGAGCAGGCACGCACTCCTGTACGCATCACTCCTTCTCCCATCGAAATCAAATCAGTACTTGCTCCCCTTTGTTGCCTCCTCCTTGATTGCAAAGGTTCACTAGGTATGAAGGCTCCGAGGAGGAGCAGGCAGTACAGATCCATAGCAAAGACCAAATTCACAATGCTAATACGCACCTGGAAACCCACTTTAAGCCCACCGCAGGCACAGTGACCCTGTTAACAAACCCCTCATTGAGCAATCAGCTCCTAACGTGCTGCGCCACCTTTCTGAACTCTGACACAGCGGCTAATGATCCAACGCCGTACCCTTTATTTGCTTCAAAGTCAGACGATGATGCTCCAACGTCACATGACCGAGCGCAGCGGCTCTTCATCCACTTTATAGCGGTGCCTTCCTCTAAGCTGCCCACAGCTCCGAAGCATTTTATAAACTTTTATGAGCATTCTAACATCCGTTACAAGAAATAACGAACTCTGCTCTCAAATAACATTTGCAATACATTTGTAAATATCCAAATATGAAAGAAATGAGAAGAAATAATAAGATAAAATTAGGATAAAGAGTCAATGTAATTACAGTCACCTGTTCTTCCAAAGCAGTCCCCTTTTCTTCTTTGAAGGAGCAATCTTCTAGGGCTCAGGGACAGCAGAGGACATTACGACCTTGGCGGTAAGGGGTTACCGGCGCCGGTAAAGGTGCCAGAGCCGTCAACCCCTGACCGCCCCATTACGAGCCTGCTTGCGGGAACCCGCTAAGGACGCCCACGAGCAGACCGGGATGTTAACAACGGGCCCATTATTAATGGGCCCGTTGTTAGCATCCTCCCCATTCCCATTCCCATTGAGCCCCATGGGGGATCAATGGGAATGGGGAATGTGCCGGATCCAGGTTCCTTGAATGAGTCATTACCGGGCCATCCAAGGTCTTAATGGCCCAGTAATTCCTCATTCAAGGAACCAAGGTCCTGTACCCAGTATGGGTGTAGCCATGCCGGTAATAGTGGCATGGTTACCTCCATACTCGAATGACCCCCAGTATCCATAGGTGAAGTCTCCAAATCAGTTAAAAAGGCCTCTGCACCTTTGTGGTCTGAGAAAGAGTGTGTCTGACCATCAACAACAACCCTTAGAATCACCGGATATACCATGTAGTATTGCAATTTTCTGTTTCTGTCTTTTTCCTTTGCAGCATTGAACAGCCTCCTTTTGTCCAAGACATCTTTACTTAAGTCTCCAAAAATCATAATTTTATTCCCACCCCACGCCAAATCACCCAACTCACATGATTTTTTTCCAAATCAGTTCTCTTGTGGGGAATTGCAGGAATTTCACTATAAAGTGTCTTGGTCTTTGTCCCAAAGCTGGTTTCTGGCCCAAGGACCTATGAGCCCTTTCCATCTCCAAGGGGGTATTCGGATTCAATTTCAAAATTGAAACTAAGCTTTCTCCAAAAAGAGTATAGGGTTTCCACCAGCCACCCTGATGTTGTTTCTCCTTGAGAAATGTTCTTGTTCTGACAGTTTAAGTAGCAATTTTCCATTCCGTACTTCCAAATCCCTGATTTTATCATGTAATTTCACGGTCTGTTCATCAGTAGCTGTTAGTGGCCCCTGTCACACTAAGCATGTGTGGCAGGGGCCGTGGGTCAGGCTGCAGCTTGTTGATGAAGCAACAGCCCGATCCTTTTGTAATGTATCCTGTAATCAGGGCAGTTTCTAGCCAACTTGGTGCCGAGGGCAAAACATCAGAATGCGCCCACCTAAACCCCACTGACTGGCACATGTCACTGCCAAACTACACCAATGTCGTGCAACAAAACCCCTCCTCAATATGAATAAATAATTGCTATTTAAATGAAGCTGGTTTCATTATATTGTAATTCAAGTACTTTACAGAAGAATTCTAATGTGAAAATGCAGCTGTTGCTGAACAAGTAAATGTTTTTTCTGTCACCTGCTCTTAGGGAAGGCCTTGCCTGAATGCAGTTTCAAACTGTCCGTACTGGCAAACTGCCGTGTGAACAGCCTATCGGGGTCTGAAGGCCCACTGACCTGGCCCTGGGTTGCAGGTGTTCTGTTCGTACCACCTCACTTGTATTTTGCAAGGGGCAATACTAGACTAACCATATGAAGTATTTTCTGATAGAAGGTTATCATTCCAAGATGGAGAGTCTGGTACACTCTTATTGTACTCTTTCAAAATACCTCTCTGAGAGTGGGAAAGGGGGCAAAGAGCACCAATGAGGATTCCTGTATACTTTGCATTAAATCACAGAGCATTTCAGGACTATAACAGTGATCAGAGATCTCTACATTTATAAACAAGTCTGTGATAAAAGGATTGTATGTGTGAATCTCTAAATGCATAACTGATGCATGGCTTGGTGCTCACGTCACTGTTCACAATACTCACCCTAACATTAAAATGTTTGTAACCATGCTCATTTGGGGAGCTTGCATTTTTGGATGCGAGTATACATAAGTGAGCACCACATAGACACCATTAACCAACAGGGTGGCGACTTTTACAGGGCACAAATCATTGCTGCACACAACACTGCATTGATTTGCCATGGACTACTGTCAGCATGGTGGCACACAATGAACTCCACTCCTAACCAAGGTGCCAAGTGACATTGAGTTCCCATCTGGGGTACTTGCTATGCAGTGGCTGGCTTGTTTAGACAATTAAAAGACATTTGATGCTGAGAGGATGCATTTAGTCCATGTCCCAAACAGCCACTAGAATAGTTAAGCAAGAAAATTAGAGTTAACCTTCCCAGGGATGCGCCATATGTAACTAAAAAGTAATATATATTTTTTTTAACCTTTTTTTTTATTTGTCTTGACAACTCACGGAAACAGAACACAGGGAGCCACATGACTCCAGCAGCGATAACAATACACATACATTATTACCATTGTACTGGAACATCATATGGGAGAGAGCAGGAGATACAGGTAGCATATAAAAGATTAGCATTCGAAATAATGGAGACCAAGATCATGTAGCGGTCACTTTATGGGGAACAACCTGGAGAAGAATTAGCAGAGTTTGAGGTGGAAGCCATGGCAGACACGTAATCTCGAAACCTTCGCCAGATGTCTCTTGGCCTTGTGTGTGGGTGTTGCATAGTACTCAAGGCTTCTTCCGTGTCGTGTGCCCATGTAATTGTTCTAAGCCACTGTGTGTATGTGGGCGCCTTGGGTCGGAGCCAACATAGCAATATACAGCGGACCGCCAGCAACATACAAAGCCCCGCCAGTTTCTTCGAGTCACGCCCCAACTGGGGAAAGTCATGGAAGAGACAATGTAGTGGGGTGGGGGTAATGGTGTGCTCCAATACATCTGATAAAGTGGTGCAGATGTCAGACCAGAACTGGGTCAGGTGCGGGCAGTGCAGAAGCATATGTATGTAGGTAGCCTGATCCGAGCCGCACCTGGGACAGTGGGGAGAGGACCCGCTAAACATACAATGCAGTCTCTGAGGCATGTAATGATATCTCTGCAGAACTTTGAATTGCAGCAGCTTAAATCTCGAGTTATAAGACACATTGTGGGTGCGAGCGCACATTTGGGACCATCTCTCGTCAGTGATCTCAACCTTCAGGTCACCCTCCCAGCTGCGCTTCAATCCAGTGAATGATGGGGCCGCCCCAACCTGTAATTGGGAATAAAGCCTCAACACCTTGCCCCTGAAGGAGGAATAGGAACATAGTTCGGCAACTATGGGTTCATCAGGAGGTAGTGTGGGGAAATCCGGGTATCTCGATTTGAGGTGCCTTCGGAGGGAGGCATATTGTAACCACGCTGTGGGTCGACGTTTGAGAGAAGGGGGGAGTTCAGTCCACTCAATGAAGTTGCCCTGTGTGTATACGTCGTGAAGTGTCAGGAGGCCAGCATCTGACCAGCAGGTGACAATGGATTGTGAGACTGGTGGAACATCAGGGAAGAAGTTCCATAGCGGCAGGTCCCCGTGGAATGGGTGACGTGCACCAACCATAGCCCACAGTTTGACTAATGCTAAGGATATACTGGCTACGGGGTTTGCAGAGTTGGGGTCGGGATGTAAGGGTTTAAGGATAAGGGAGCCAATAACCTGGTCAGAGACCGTCAGTTTCTCCAATCGAACATGTGGGGGGGATCAGTGGTATTGAACCAATGAGATGCAAATTGGGACTGCGCTACCACCCAATATCTGACGAAATCTGGGGCGTTAAACCCACCTAATGCCATAGGGGTGGTCAGTGTGGAGAGTTTGAGTTGGACTGCGCCCGAGTGCCAGAGGAAGGTGTTGCAGATTTGGCATAGTGATTTGAAGAAAGCGTCCCGAGGCCATATGGGCAGGTTGGTAAAGCGATAAAGAACTTGAGGTAACACTACCTTTTTAAGTATTCCAATCCTGCCTGCAAGCGAAAGGGGAAGCTTAGCCTAGCCAGAAGTTTTCATGGCCAGGTTCCTCAAATAACTCTGGTAATTGTCCTCGCGCAGCTGTGGCACGTGTCGGGAGACCACCACCCCCAGGTAAGTGATGCAGGAATGGGACCAGGTGAATCCTCCCAAGTCCGATAGGGTTTGTGTGGAGTCTGTAAGTGGGAATAACACAGATTTGGACCGGTTAATCGTCAATCTAGAGATGTCACCAAATGGGACGACGTCGTCTAGGATAGGGGCCAGGTTGGTATCAGGAGAGCGGATGTACAGAAGAGCGTCATCTGCATAGAGTGAGATTATATCGGACTGACCCGCTGTGCGTAATCCCCTGTAAGAGTGTGACTGGCGAATCATGTCGGCAAAGGGCCGATAGCGATGGCGAAGATTAGTGAAGAAAAAGGGCATCCCTGCCACGTCCCTCTATCTGGAAGGGGGTGGAGCACCTATCTTCTGCGCGAACTCTGGCTGAGGGGCCTGTGTAAAGTAGCTTAACCCAGCTCGAAAGTTGGGGCCAAACCCACATTTCACCAAGACTCGCCAGAGGTATTTCCAAGACACCGAGTCAAATGCCTTCTGCATGTCCAGGGTGGCCGCCACCGCCTGTGTGGTGGGGTTGACCCTGCTAATCACGTTAAAGAGCCTTCTTAAATTTAGGGATGTGGATCTACCCGGGACAAATCCTGCCTGGTCAGGGTAGATAATGTGGGGCGTGATCGGGGCTAAGCGGTTGGCCAGCAGTTTAGCGTATATTTTAATATCACTGTTAATCAATGAGAGGGGACTGTATTAGCCACATTGGGTAGGGGGCTTGCCAGGCTTGAGGAGGACTGTTATTAATGCCTCACGGAGGGAAGGAGGAAGTATACCCCTTTCACACGACTCCTCCCATAGGGCCAGGAAGTGGGAGACCAGGAGTCACTTGTATTGTTTATAGAAGTCCACGGGAAGCCCATCCGGGCCGGGGGCTTTACCTGACGGCAACGTCTCAATGGCCTCAGTCAGCTCATCAGTGGTGATGGGGCATTCCAGAGAGCAGCCAGCCTCCTCGGATAGGACTGAGAGGGGAAGATTATCCAAGTATGAGTCGATTTCTGGTATTGGGGGGCCATCGACCTCCGAGTATAGGGAGGTGTAGAACGATAGAAACTCAGAATTGATGTCCTGAGGGGAAGTGGCCAGTGAGCCGTCGGGCCTTGAAATAGCTGGGATATTGGGAGCTCCGAGCTCTCGACGAAGCAGTCTAGCCAGCATACGGCCAGGGCACTCTCTCTCCCCATATTTCCTTACTGAACCAGGAGAGTCTAGGAACTTGACCTCTCGCTCAGCCAGGGAGCGAAACCTGTCCAGTTCCGAGCCCAGTGCTGACAGCGTGGTTGGGGAGTGGTCTTGAGCATATTGGGCCTCGAGATTGGAAAGGGCTGATTCGCTAACGGAGATGTCTGCCCGGATTCCCTTTAGGATGCCACATCCCTTGGATATTGCAATGCCTCTTGTATACGCTTTAAAGGACTCCCAAAGTATGGCTTGTGACGCTACAGAGTCAACGTTTACCTCAAAGAATTCCTCAATGGAGGATTCAAGTTCGGTGTCAAATTCCTGATCCAGAAGAGCATGGGGGCCCAACCTCCAATGTCTTGTCCTTTCAGCGTCCGAGCCCCGGTTTAGCGAAATAAGTACTAGTGAGTGATCGGATAGCGTTCTGGGAAGGGTAGCCTGATGAGATATGGACCTAACTAGCATGTCAGTTATGAGCCACCGGTCTATTCTAGAATGGGAATCATGGACCGAGGAGTAAAATGAGTACGTGCGGGAGTCGGGGTGCATTAGCCGCCAGGCATCAACTAATGCCAAACGAGGGAGCGTGGTGAGTATGGTATAGGCTGCTTTAGAGAATTGGCGGGGTCAAGAGCCCGACCTGTCTAGGGCGACATTCAATATTGTATTAAAATCGCCGCCCCGTATTATCGGGATAAGGGGATAGCTTTCCAGGACCGAGGCTAGGTGCAGATAGAAATCGGGATCGTCAACATTCGGGCCATAGATTTTTTTTTAAATTTCTTTATTGGTTTTACAACATCAGAAAAATCAATCATTAATCAGTGCAATATTCGTAGACCTGAACAGCAGGTCTTAACTATCCCAACCACCCCGTCCCTCCCCCCCCCACCGAGACCCCATTGGAACTCTCAAGAGAAAGGCGTCTCAGGCTCGTATCTCGTCAGGGCCACTTGGACTGTTCGGGGTGCTATCCAGTGACACTGGGTGGAGTAATGGCGTCGTTAAAGCCTCCCATCGGTTCAAATCTGCGCTAGAGTCCAGTCTCTGTGTTTGGATTGCCGTTTCCCAAGCCGCCGTCTCAGCAGCTATCCATTTTTTGAGGTCATTCCACCAGAGGGCCCTGTTCGGTCCCCTTGCACTCTTCCAGCTCATGGCGATACGTCTTTTCGCTGTTATATATGCCAAGTCCTTGAGTTTATTTAGGGGCTTGTTCTTGCTGGTCCGTCGGTAGCTTCCCAATATACAGGCTGCCGGCTCATCGGTCACCAGCTCGATCTCAGCGGTCGCCATTTTTTCCCTTACGCCACTCCAGAACTGCTGAACTGTCGGGCAGCTCCAGAACATGTGGGTCATTCCCGCCCTAGGCTCATGGCATTTGGGGCATGTTTGAATTGTGGCTCCCTTGAAGTTCGATATAACTTCGGGCGTGAGGTAGGCTCTGTTGGTGACATATAGTTGTATGAGTTGGAGGCGGGCATTCCTAGAGATTGCCTTGTGGTAGTGTGTTATTTTCCCCCATGATTTGTCCTCAAATTCGATCCCCAATTCGCCCTCCCATCTACCCTTGCTTTTCAATACGTCATTTGTCGTGCTCTGCAGGAGAGTTTCGTATATTCTGGAGGTTTCATGGCCTCCTTCAGCAGCGTTTAGCAACAGTTCGATAGCCTCGTTTTCCTGAAACCGATTGGCGGCCTCCGGCCATCTCTCCTTCAGGGCTGTCATTACTGCTCCATGTAGCAGGAACTGGCCCGGTGGCAGGCCAGTGGATTCGCAGAGGTCGCCGAAAGCCACAAATTCTTGCTCTTGGATGAGGTCCCCGAGCACTGCTACACCATATGGTTCCCACAGCGTGCGTGTGTCCACGTGACCCCATGGGGATTTCGCCATGACAGCTGCGATGGGGATCTGTGGGGAATACGGGTCCGCTACCCCTATTGCCTTGCAAGCCCTTCTCCAAAGCTGAGTCCCAAGTTTGATCAGGTAAGGGAGGCGTTGCGTGTTTCCCAATCTAACCCAGAGTAGGTCCCTGAGTAGCAGTCTCGGCAGGGCTGGCTGGAGGAGTCTAGTGTCAGCAGTGGTCTCATCTGCCATCCAGTGCATTACGTGCCTTAATTGGCTAGCCAGGAAGTACAGCTCAAAGTTGGGGATTTTTAGTCCCCCCTTCTCGTAAGGCCTCCGAAGAATGTCTAGTGCCACCCTGTGCCTGCCACCCTGCCACAGAAATCCCCTGCAGAGCTTGGACAGATCTCTAAAGAAGGTAGAGGGGATGTTAAAGGGTACATTGGTAAAGCAGTGCAGTAAGCGTGGGAGCGCCACCATCTTGAGGAGACCCGCTCGCCCGGCCATTGAAAGTGGGAGCTTCCCCCAGAACCCCATGGATTTCTCTAGCGCGTCCTTTGCCCTGACCGTATTAAGAATGTGTTCAGTGTTTGGGTGGCGATGGATGGTGATCCCCAGGTATCTAAAGGACGTGGCTTGCCATTGGAGGGCTAGCGGAGGCAGGGAGCCATACTCCTCACTGTGGAGAGCAGCTAGGGGGTAGAGACAGGACTTGTCTTTATTTATCTGTATGCCCGTAAGTGTGTGGAAGCAGTCCAGTGTCTCTAGGATGTAGGGCAGGCGGAGCTCGGGATCATGCAGGTAGAGCAGCATATCATCTGCGTACATAGAAATAAGGTGTGATACCCCATCTAGCTTGATGCCTCCGTCCCCGTACTCCTGGCGGAGGTACGCGGCCACCGGTTCTGCGGCTATGATGTAGAGCATGGGGGACAGGGGGCATCCTTGCCGTGTACCTCTGTGGAGGGGCCATTTACCGGAGTAGGTCCTGTTAGTACGGACCCTGGCAGTGGGGCGAGTGTAAAGCAATTGGGTCCATTTAAGGAAGGCAGGTCCAACCCCCATCTTGACCATGGTGGCGTACAACCAATCCCATCTGATCGAATCAAAGGCCTTAGTGGCGTCGAGTGATGCCACAGCGTACTTCTGGGGCTTCCCTTCGGTGCTATGTATGATGTGGTGCAGTCTACGTAAATTTTCGGTGATGGAGCGTCCTGGCACGTATCCCGTCTGGTCTTGGTGGATCAGAAGGGGGAGTGCTCTGCGCAATCTGCTTGCTAATAGTGCCGCGAGTATTTTGCTATCGACATTTAGCATAGAGAGCGGTCTATATGCTCCACACTCCATCCCATCTTTGCCAGGCTTTAGTATAGGAATTATTATTGCCTCGCTCATAGAATCCGGGAGGGAGCCCCGCTCAAAGGCCTCGTTGTATACCTGTGCGAGCAAGGGGGCGAGGGTCTCCTCATATGTCTTATAAAATTCCCCGGGGAGGCCGTCCATACCCGGCGTTTTACCCGAGGGTAGTGTTCTGATTATAGCCTTCACCTCGTCAGGTGTAATGGGGTCGTCTAGGGCTTCCGTCATCTGTGGATCCAATCTGGGTAACTGTATGCAGTCTAGGGCGTCTTCGATTCCGGTGGCCGACGAAAGGGGGGTCTGGGAGTAGAGGTCGCGATAAAACTCGGAGAAAACCTCATTGATCTCTACCTGTGTGTGCGCAGTGCCGCCATCTGGTTTACGCACGTGACAGATAGGGGCGCTGGGGGTCTCTCTTTCATATAGCCAGGCAAGGAGTCTGCCAGGTTTGTCTCCTAGGGCGTGTGACCTTTCAACGTGCTTAGTGTAACTCAGTTTCCCGAGTGTCTCCCAGTGGGTCAGACAGGCCTGTCGCAGTTGAATCATTTCTCGCAGGCTCTCGGGGGTTACGTCCGCTTTGCTTTCTAGCTCGCCCAGTTTCCCCTCTGCCTCCGCCAGGGAGTTCGCGACAGTTCTCTGGGCTCCCCCCACCGCCATCAGCATGTCCCCTCTCATGACCACCTTATATGCCTCCCACGCGGTGCCAATGCTGTCTACGCTACCCAGGTTAACCCGCCAGTATTCATCTGTGCTGTTCTGTATGTGGTCCCGGAAGGCCACATCTAGCAGGGCCTCAGCTCGTAGTCTCCACGTGGGAACCGGGGGTCTAGGCGGGTGCATCTCCCATGTGACCGTTAAGGGGGAGTGGTCCGACAGGACCCTAGGCAGGTACTGTGCATCGCTGAAGGTGGCCTGCCACTCGCAACTGACCAACATGTAGTCCAGCCTAGTGTAGACTTTGTGTGGTGGGGAGTAGAAAGAGTACTCACGCTTCTCCGGGCCCAGCTCCCTCCACAGATCGCAGAGCGAGAGTTGAGTCATTAGCTTAAGCAACACTTTGGCTGGGGGGGACGGGCGGGAGTGTTTGGCATCAGATCTGTCCCTGAGCGGGTCGAGGGTGCAATTGTGGTCCCCACCCCAGATCACCGTGGAATTTGCGTGAGGGCCTAGTCTGGTGTATAGGGAATGGAAGAAGGGGGTGGCATCATGGTTTGGGGCATAGGTGCTAACCAGGCACAGCTCCCTCCCCTCCACTGTACCCCGCACCAGGGCCATCCTACCTTCATCATCCGTCTTGGTGTCCGTTATCCTGAAAGGGACGGTCGGGTCTATCCATATCAAAACCCCCCTTGCGTATGAAGAGTAGGAGGATCCAATCAGGGTCCCTCGCCATGTCTTGGCCAGGGCTTTCAGTTTCTCCTCTGTTAAATGTGTTTCCTGGATCATGGCAATCCTGACTTTACAGCGCCTTAAGTATGTGTGTATCCTGCGTTGTTTCACGTAACTGTTCATGCCTCTGACGTTCCACGTCATTATTTTAATCGTTCCGGCCATGAGCATGGTTGGGTCCAATGTTCCCCCACTGTCTCGGGCGGGGGTTTAGTTGGCAATGTATCTGTGATAAGGATGTGTCTTGATATGGGCAAAATCTTCCTCGGGGCCAGCCCTTTGAGAGCAAAAATACCCAATTCAGCCCAAAATACAGGTTCTATTGTGCTGAGCAGTGATCTCATGCTAGTGACAAATGACACCCTCAAAGTTTTAGCATATTTATTCTAAGCAGTGAATTTCATATACATTTGGGATTCAAGTTAGAGAATATTACAAAGCATAAAACAAAGAGCAATGCAAAATATAGTGAAACATGGAACTTAGATAAACATAGAGAAACATAGAGAAATATAGAGAAACATAGAGAAACACAGTCTTACGTCCCTTTAATCAGCACTGGGAGACAATGGTTTTTCATAGAAAAACAATGCTGGAGGACACCGTGAGAGCCAATTCCGGGCACCTGACTGTACACGAATCAAGTCCACAGGACGATCTCCCCCTGATCCCATGTGTGCATGGATATTTTATAATCTCTTGCTGTCAGTCACCATGACGCATAGTTCCAGAACTTTCCCTGTGAGGCTGGTTCATGGAAAAAACCCAGCTCTCTCTGAGATGCTCCCTGCTCGCTCCTACCCCCTCCCTTGGTTCCCATCTGCGCTGGCTGAGGAATGTCTTATCAGTACCTTCCCAGAGAAAAGGAAGATTAGCTTGGAGCCAGGGCTACCGTTAGTGAGGCTGAATATTCTAAGGGAAGCAGGGATGTATTAACCCCATCTGCAAGCTCTAAAAGGCATGCACTCATAGCTTAGTGTTTATAGCGCTTAAGACTGGCTATCTAAGCGCTATATAGGTGCCATGATGTTCCAAACACTCCAAAAATACCTATTAGGTACAGAGCTAGGGGTCCTCCCTGCCTGTCTATCAACAATGCATAATGTGACCTATCACTCATACTAGGCCTGCATATTCCTTGTAGCTCACTACTGCATAATGGAAGTGCTACAACAGACTACTGTCAGCATTTTTAGCACATACTTTGAATACACTATTGGCTTTCAGCGGCTAATGCTGTCATCTAAAGCCCTGATTGGCAAGGTTGCAATTTCGTGTATCACTACATTCCACCCCTATTCAACGTTTGTGCGACAAATGCTGATTAATACCTATCAATATAGTATTTAGTGCAGTGATAAAGACCTTGGGGCTTTGCAAGAGGTTTAAGCAAACTATCTTCTAGCGGTTAGTTAGCGTGGCATGCAAGGTAAAACACTACCTAAACAAAAATGTACACAAAGTGAACAGTGACATATACCCTTGCCAAAACCTGGCCTACACAAAAAATACCTACACCAAGTGAACATGGACATTTACTCTAGCCAAAACCTGGCCTACACAAAAATACCTAAATCAATTTTGTATAACTGATTGTCAGTTAAAAAGCAGCATGCAGTTAAAATGTCAAGGCAATCCAGTGTAGTCTAATCTACAATGCACTATTGCATTTATGTATGGTTACCAATTCTAAAACCTGGCAGCCTTTCACTCTAAGGGCTTACCCTCCCCCTGATCCCAGGGCATTCAAGCGTGACTATGGGCTGTGTGACTAGACACTTCCCCCAGGTAGGTGGAACCCAACCAGAAACCATCTAATTTCGTGAACAAGGTGAACCCATGGGCACCAGGTTATCTAAATAAAAACAATTCTACTAATTTACATCAAAGCATGGCATGTGTTATTCATGCAATCAAAAAGCAAGCAATTCAATCCATATGTATGCTGGTAACTGTAGCTCTGCGTGCCAGTGTGTGGAGGATGGTTGCCCCCACCCAGTAAAAAGCCAACACCTGCTGATTTAACAATGTTTGCCATACAATGCATTGTGTGTATTTAGCAGTCTTGTTGACCTGCCCTATGGCAGACAAAAATGTCTTCATGTCTAAAATTCTGTCATCTTCAATTGGCTGTCAATACTTGTAGCAGTGTTGGGCGTATCAATGGGCCCCACTAGGCCAGAGGTTCTATAGCAGAGCTGGCATCAGAACCCATAGTGGCTAGCTTATTGTGCACAGTTTCTATGTCACAAGCATATAAAGCACCTGCAATTAATGAATCTAGCTCCCTAGCTACGCGCACTCTAGTGATGGGCCATAGAAATGGACTCCATTTGTAGCAGCTTGGTAGTACTAAGGAAACATTGCCTCATGATAAACCTATGTCTAAGTGTATCACTGTAATAATGAAGGTGTGCATTACCAGTCTACCTATTGTGACTTGGAGAATACTCTTCTTCAAGTGGGATATCTACCATATACAATATTAACTTTAGCCACAAACACCATACTACTATCCGGCAGTGGCTGTTTCATCACATTAAACAAATTCATTTAGTCAAGTTATAGTCCATAAAATCTTGGCGAGAACACTCGCTGCAGTTCTTGGTCAGAAAAACATCACATTAGACAAATTAAACAAATGGTATCCATTCAGTGACAAAAGATGCCCGACAATGTGCCAGGCCAGTACACTAGCAATTCCATGTGGATACTCATTTGTAGCGCTTTTCCAAAGAATTATTCCAAATGTCTACAATCAAAAGGTGACTCTTTGCATTAGTGTGCTGGAGACAGCTGTCCCCACAAAAACATGAAACTGGTTGGTTTAACAAAAACCGTGTCACACTCTGTGTCATAAAATCAAACATCAAGTCAGTCATGGTTTCATTTACCTGCCTTAAGCTGGCTGTAAAAGTATCCAGTGTTTCAAAGATTACCATTTCAAATTATAGCTCATACACTTGGCAGCATTACTTCAATTAAGAATCTTAACCTACGCACAGGTGACTTTGATGTGCGCACTCATCTTATCTCAAAATAAATTACGCTCCTGCTTGCATAATTCTGCTGCCCCAACAGTTCATAAATCATTTTCCTGCCTACGTGCAATGTAGAATATTTTTTTTTTCAAAAAACATAACATCTCTGGTTAAAGCAATTCAGTTGGAAGAGTAAAACCATTTCGTTTTTTCAGATTCATCTCAACAGTGCATTTAAAAACCCTTTTTCAATGTGTTAGCATTCAATTGCTGTGTCACACAGCTGTATGTGGTGCCTGATGTTACAGTCCACAATTCATTGTCCATAGTCCTTTAAACAAGAAAGGGCAAACCATGTCATTTAAGTTATTTCCAGCAACTGAGTCATTTGAATGTGTAGCATCAAATACTTGATAATTAGCCAAGTCTGCATCGTGCCAGTTCAGCAAAAGTTATTACTCTGTTGGACACCTTTCGCAGGTTGCAGCATTGAGTGCGGTGCAGGGCACGTTAAAGTTGACTCGCATATCAGTAACTCGCATACTCTATGAGATCAGTGTCACCCACAAACTGCATACATCTATTTCTGATATTATGAAATGCCTTGTCTTGCTTTTATGCCTAGGCAAAATACAAACAGAAATGTTAGGATGTCATCAAAACTTCAATATCATTATTCTTCATGTTAGGATGTCATCAAAACTTCAATATCAGCGTTATCCACCCCTTCCCATAATACCACCCCCATCTTCAAAAAGTCTCATCAGGTAACTACACACTTTATCATTGCTACTGCAATTATTTATCACCCTTCTGCATGTTTCTGGGGGCTTATTTACACTCAACCATACGGGGTGTAACTGCCTAATCACAAACTTATTTGTGCAATGCAATCATAGCTGGTCAATGGTACCTCAGACTGATCTGTGCTTTTACAAAGCCATATAGTAAGTACCCAGGTCGCACAATGCTTTTCTTTTTTCACCAAAGCGATCACAAATGCCAGGCGCCAACTTGCTTCCAGTGTCTCATGATCTTGGTTTAGGTTTGCCCTGCTGGCATCACTCCATTTTTCAAAGGTAAAGTCTTTCAGTCCAATACCGCCTACAGTTTTACAAGCAGCAGCTTTGTTTATTCTTCATACAGGCAGTGTTTTTCAGGCCTCTGGTTTTTTCACTTGTCATTTTTTCCAAAGGGTGTTTGCTGTTTCCTGAACCACCCCTTTGAGTGCGATAGTCTAAGTCAGTTTCTTTTGTTGCTTCAACAAATCATTCATTCTTGCACTAAGCCGTGTGGCTTCTGGATCATGGCTAATGTGCAGTGTTCATGTTGTACTTCAAAGCCCCGCTCTGCATGTTGTCTCTTGCAAAACGGCTAAGCACTTTTGTCAGTTTTGTTTCCATCTGGAATGCCATAATGTCTTTGTCAGTTGCTCCATCCCTGGCAATGTAGCTTGCAGTTTGCCAGATGTGTATTTTCTCTTCTCAAAGCGCCTAGAGGTTTCTTCTCCAGTGCACAGCGCTTTACTTCAGTTCACATCACATGGAGCACTGGAATGCAGCTTGCACAGCAATAGCGTTTCACTTCACATCACATCACATGGGAATGCGGTTTGCACAGTAATGTCTGTTGGAATGGGCAGCTGTCTTTTCTTGGCCCATTCACAGATGCATAGGTAAATGTTCAGATGTGATGTGCCCGTCTGCCATCCTGCATGAAGCCTTTGTTCCCTACCACAGTTTACTGGGCAAATTCTTTACTTTTTGAACAGCTCTCTCTTTTTGCTCCCCCTTCCTCAGGAATGCAGGCATGTTTATCTTTCGTGTGCACCTGGCAGCGCCATGAGCACGCAGCTTATCTCTTTTGCCTATAACTCTTATACTGTGGCGGCTTCAATGGGAAGCACTCGTTTTAGACAGTTCATCCAGATTCTACTCCATGTAATTTTGCAAAATGTCACATTTAAAAGCATACGTTTTTTTTTCTTGTAATGTGCGATCTTTCAAGAGAACTCACAACCCATTAAATCTTTGTGCTATCTTATCACACACAGATGTCAATTCTGTTGTACCATTGCCAAACTATAACCACTCATTTCAGTGCATTTAAAAAATAAAAAATGCCATATGTTTAGTGCAGCTCCCTGCACGTTTTTTTTTTCTGCAAGAACAACCCACACTCTATTGCTTGTGGGCTGTTTAATGTGTCAACAACATTTTTCCCCATGTATCACAGTCAACAGGACACTATTTCCAAATCATACATCACTTATAAGGCAACAGCACAAATCCATGGCATAGCATGGGGACAGTCAAAAATACTCCAGGGGCAATTTAGAAAAATATAAATTGTTTTTCTCCCCAAACCATTGCAAACTGGTTCTGCAAATTCAAATCAACACACAAAATCGAAAATCCAAATAACATTCACTCACTTTCCTTTTTAAGTGAGTCTCTCACCCATTAAAAGCATGGCACAGCTTGAAATGCAATATAACCATTTTAGTGTGTTTCCTTTAAACAGAATTTGCCACCATTAGCACATGGAATTTTACAGTTGCCAAAAGAAAGAAAAAACTCTTTAGGCTCTCAGCACAGATGTTACTCATTCTCCTAAGCATGGCTCCTCATTATTCAGGAATGCCAACATTCAAAAGCATACATCAAAAAAGCGAACCTTCGCCTCCGAACATTACAGCCCCCACTCGCTAGCACACTGGGGCTGAGTCAATGGTTAAATCACTATTCACAATTTGCATGTCAAATTCTTGCAATTATTTTTTTTCCTGCCCTCATGACAGAATAGAGATGAGAACTCCGTCTCACTATGCATTCCAAATTACAACTTTAAACTTGGGAAACCGCATGATAAAATTCTTTTTCTAATTGAGCATACATCTTTCTTAACCATTCCCCGGAGTGCTTTAAACAAAGCCATTTCCCGCTTGTTTATCGCCTTGTACTCCCTGGCACCAATCCCATGCAATAAGTCAGTCACGACTGATTTACTGAAGGGAGTCTTAACCACACAAGCTATCGGCCACGGCAAACCGACACAACATTGCTGCCTTTTGAAGTCTCAGAGCTGCAGTGAGACCATCAAGGAAATGCGACAGCCTGCTCCCCACTGTTCTCTCACACTATTTGTCATGTCAGCATGGCACTGCTCTTCACAAATCCCACAAAGCTGCCACCAAATGTCTTGATATGGGCAAAATCTTCCTCGGGGCCAGCCCTTTGAGAGCAAAAATACCCAATTCAGCCCAAAATACAGGTTCTATTGTGCTGAGCAGTGATCTCATGCTAGTGACAAATGACACCCTCAAAGTTTTAGCATATTTATTCTAAGCAGTGAATTTCATATACATTTGGGATTCAAGTTAGAGAATATTACAAAGCATAAAACAAAGAGCAATGCAAAATATAGTGAAACATGGAACTTAGATAAACATAGAGAAACATAGAGAAATATAGAGAAACATAGAGAAACACAGTCTTACGTCCCTTTAATCAGCACTGGGAGACCATGGTTTTTCATAGAAAAACAATGCTGGAGGACACCGTGAGAGCCAATTCCGGGCACCTGACTGTACACGAATCAAGTCCACAGGACGATCTCCCCCTGATCCCATGTGTGCATGGATATTTTATAATCTCTTGCTGTCAGTCACCATGACGCATAGTTCCAGAACTTTCCCTGTGAGGCTGGTTCATGTAAAAAACCCAGCTCTCTCTGAGATGCTCCCTGCTCGCTCCTACCCCCTCCCTTGGTTCCCATCTGCGCTGGCTGAGGAATGTCTTATCAGTACCTTCCCAGAGAAAAGGAAGATTAGCTTGGAGCCAGGGCTACCGTTAGTGAGGCTGAATATTCTAAGGGAAGCAGGGATGTATTAACCCCATCTGCAAGCTCTAAAAGGCATGCACTCATAGCTTAGTGTTTATAGCGCTTAAGACTGGCTATCTAAGCGCTATATAGGTGCCATGATGTTCCAAACACTCCAAAAATACCTATTAGGTACAGAGCTAGGGGTCCTCCCTGCCTGTCTATCAACAATGCTTAATGTGACCTATTTCATACTAGGCCTGCATATTCCTTGTAGCTCACTACTGCATAATGGAAGTGCTACAACAGACTACTGTCAGCATTTTTAGCACATACTTTGAATACACTATTGGCTTTCAGCGGCTAATGCTGTCATCTAAAGCCCTGATTGGCAAGGTTGCAATTTCGTGTATCACTACAGGATGTCCTGGGGTCTCGGCGTTTCCCTTTCAAAGTCCCAACGTGGGTGCAACTCCTCTGCGATTCCCTCCCCCCCAATAAACTTCCCAAACAAAAAACTGGTCTAACGGAGGGAACCCCGTCATGACTGTCCCGTTTCCGCTCCTTAGGACCAAACATGGCCGTCGGGTGCCCTACGGGCGGGTAAACGTACCCTAAAAGAGGAATAGAACTCCAGGGGGTTGAGGGAGCTGGTGCTTCAGTGTTCCGCGTGGTATGATCCGTTCAGTTGCTTGTAGGGCGCGATTCCGTGTCGTTGTGCATCTGTGGAAGGGCTCTTTTCATTATAGTTACGATGGGTGGTTCAGTTCTGCTTACGTCTCTTATCTTCGATGTCTGGCAGTTGTTGCTCGTCCATCCAGTCACGAGCGAGTGCCGGGGTGTCGAACAGGAGGGCCCTGTTGTTGTGTAGCACCTTTAGCCTGGAGGGGTACAGGAGCATGTATTTCACCCCGGCCGCTTTCAATCTAGCCTTAGTGTATATGAACTGGGCCCTGTTCATCTGTACTTGGAACGTGTAATCCGGGTAGATCGCAATCTTGGCCGAGTTCCTCTGGATCTGTCCTCCCGAGCGCGAGAAGGCCAGGATGACCTCGCGGTCTCTGTAATTTAGCACCTTCGCTATCATGGGCCTGGGTGGGGCGCCCGGTGGCGGTTTCTTAGCGAGTGATCTGTGGGCCCTCTCTATGGTGAATCCCTGTGAAAGTTTCCCCGCTCCGATCTCTTGTAGCAGGAGATTTTCTACGTAGTCGGTGGGGTCTGAGCCCTCTATGCCTTCAGGTAGGCCTAGCAGCCGGATGTTATTTCGGCGGGCCCTCCCTTCGGCCTCCTCCGCCCTGTCTTCCAGATTCTTAACTCTCTGCCGTAGGCCGTCTACATCGTGTAGGAGTTGGGCCTTTGCTTCAGTATTTTCTCGTACCTGGGTCTCCAACGTCTCGGTCCTGTCCGCTAGCGCACGGACGTCTTGGCGCAGGAGCCCCAGGTCGATGGCCACGGCATCTATCTTGTTCACTATCGTTGCTTGGAATGAAGCGATGGCCTCCATAAGTTGGGTGTTGCTGGGTTCGGTCGGCGCCGCAGCGGGGCCCGGGTCCTTATTAGCCGTCGTTGCTTCGGGGCACCCAGGGGCTGGGTGGTCGTTGGCCGCATACACATCCAGGGTGGTCTGTCGCTGTTTAGATTTGGCTCCCCTACCCGTAGATCTGTCTAGGCTGGCCATGTTTGCAGGTCCCTGGCGGGAGGGCCGCGCGCCTGTGTTCTTCCCTCGCCTCAGCGGGCGGGCCCGGTTCACTCTCCAGTCCCCGTCGGACCCCACCGCGGGGCCGCTATATCTGCCCTCGCAGGGACCGTCTCGAACCCGGCGAGGCCTCCCTCGATCTTCCTCCGGAGCCTCTTCTCTCTCACTTGCGGTGGGGGCCCGTCCCCTTCGCGGATCTCTAGGCCAGCGCGGGGCTCCACGGGCTTAGCAGGAGGCGGCCGCCATCTTGGTCTCAGATTACGCCGTTGTTCGCAAGCCGCGTTTGGGTCTTTTAGGGCCGCGATTTCCTTGTGTGAGAAGTCCAGGAGCCTCCTGCAGGCTTCCACCACTCCTTCGATGTTTCTGCGGGCTCAAGTGTAGCTTAAGTGTCCCGTAAAGCAGCTTATCGATGTCCTTCGAGCGGAGCTCACCGGAGACGCGTCCACTCTACATGGCGGTTAGCCACGCCCCCAACATTCGGGCCATAGATGTTCAGGATGGCAACCTCCTGGTGCTGTAGTGTGCCGATGGTCAATACATATCTACCTAGGGGGTCAGCATTTGAATGGCTACACATAAATTTCAGGCTTCTGTGTATTAAAGTGAGCGTGCCATGGCTCTGAGTGGAATAGTTAGTGTAATACCTTTGGGGTCCCCATTGTTTGGCAAATCGTTCACATTGATCAGAACGAGCGTGGGTTTCTTGTAGGCATACCATTTTAACTCCATGGCATTCAGCATGCAGTTGTATCTGCCGCATCTTTTTGTAGTTGCCCAGGTCGCGGACATTCCAGCTCATAAACGTCAGGTCGTTATTCGCCATTTGTGCGATGGTGTTATTTGGGATTCTGGATAGGGACTATCAAGTAAAAGGAAATTAGCCATACCGGGTGTAAGTGGATCCCTGCCAATGTATTTATGATTTGCTACTGTAGTGCATGCAGCATCCCTGGTGATTGTCAAGAGTTTTTTTAACGTAACATTCCCCCGCCACCTCCCACCCACATCCCTCCCCCAAACAGAGAGACGAAACCCCAACAAACCCATAACAGCAACAATTTACTCGGCATCTGCACCTGGGGGGGGTGTTGGTTAGCCTGGCGATGGCGCGCCAGACTGGGGAGAGTGTAAGGAGGTTTTACAATACAGCAGCATTTAGTCAAAGTGTTCAGTGCAACAGAAAGACAAACAGAGCACCGGTGTAGGAGAGAGAGGGCAGCCGCAATGAGGGTCTCCAACCATGAGCCCCAGAGCCCTAATACAAGAGCATAATATCAGCACGGGGTGTCAAAGGGCCATCCAAGAGCACAGTAATCAGTCACCATGGGGGGCCGGGGACGGCTGTAGGATAGTTTCATCACTGGGGTTGGCTCTGAGCGCCATGAGTCTGTGTGACATATAAGGCCACATTGCTGAGGATCAATGGAGCAACAGTATAAACTAGTAAACAAACATTCCCATAGAAACGCATGCATCAATTGAGGTTTCGCAGTTGGGCAGCAAGCCGCTCTAAGCGCCATGAGTCAGCGCGACACATATGACCACATTGCTAAGAATCATCAGAGCAACAGCATAAAACAGCGACCAAAGCATTTCCCCTAAAATCCAAGTGTCAGTTGGAGCCCCGCTGGCAGTGCGCATATTTATAGCGTTGGGCCTGACCCAGAATCCGACAAGTGCGTCACCTCAGTAGTGGCCAGAGAAGAGTCAACCAGTAAAAAGTTTGTCAACAAACTTCGATGCCTCCTCTGGGATAGTGAAGAAGTGTATTTGGTTCAAGTGTTCGATCCTTAATTTTGCAGGGTACAGCATGGAGTATTTGACCCCTAACCCACGGAGTCTCCTCTTCACATCTAGAAAGGTCTTACGCTCCTGTTGGACGGCGAAAGAGAAATCGGGGTAGAGATGTATCCTCGCCGCGCCCAGATGTAGTTCCCTCTTGACTCTGGCCGCACGGAGGAGGGCATCACGGTCCTGGAAATTCAGGATCTTGGCTAAGATGGAACGGGGAGGCGCCCCCCGCCTAGGTCTGGCAGTTAAAGAGCGGTGCGCCCTTTCGACGGCAAATTGTGCGGAGAGTTTCGGCGAATCCAGGAGTGTCAAAAGGATACGTTCCACATAGTCCTCCATGGGCTCTTTGATGTTATCCTCGGGGACGCCAAAAATGCATAAGTTATTCCGTCTAGAGCGGGACTCAAGGTCATCGTTCTTCTTTTCAACTGCCGAGACCCGATTGGTAAGTGTGGAGACCGTAGCCCGAAGGGCACCAAGCTCGTCTTTAGCCGCTCCAACCCTGGTCTCGACCTCGGCGACCCGACTGTCTGTTCTTTCGATATGGGCCTTTATAGAAGAGATGGTACCATTCATATCATCCAATTTGGTATGCAGGGTGGTGAATCCCTCTGCGAGTCGACAGAGGTGGAGGGTGTTGACGTGTCTTCTGGGGCCTCCGGCGGCGGTCTAGATGGTGTCTTGGTAAACATATTTAACGAGCTCTGCTTCCTGCCAGCACCGGATCCCTTCGTCATAGTGTCAATGAGTGTGGGGCTCCGCGGGTCCCGGGGGAGCCGATGGTCAAGGGGGGCGGGTTCCAAGAAGATGATTGTACGGATGGAGGGACTCCAATAGAGTAATGACAAGGGTCAGCTGAAACTGCGTTTGTATAGCAACTCCCCGCTCTCCAGGGCCCAAATGTACCAGGGAGTGACAACAAGGAACATGCGTTGTCGTTGCACTATAAGTCAGGAGCCTCCGAAAGCAACGTGGCCAGGGGGGTGCAGGAGGGGATCGCAATATACCAGGCAATGGCGGTGGGGGGGCACCAAGGGCGAAGATCAGCCGAGCAGCAGGCGCAAGTGATGTGGCTCTGTGGTGAGCTCAGGTCAGAGTAGGCTCCAGTGAATGGGGCAAGGGGGTCCCCCCCTGGCGGGGGGATGCCAGTGATGCCTGGGTAGTCGGTGTGCAGCGGGTTATAGGGCAGACCCAGTGGGTGACCAACCGCCCAGCACAGCCACCGGCCCTCAAGGTACCTCTGTCCTCCGTTGGCGCAGTCAGCAGGGGGCTGGCGGAGATCAGGCTGTGTGAGCAGACTTGATGCATGTGGTTGTTTAGTTTAGGGGGAGCGGTTCAATGCAACATCCACGGTAACCCTGATGAGCAATGCATAGGTTGAAGTGTGTCCTTTTTTTGATGGGGCGCCGATGCAGCCTGCATAGATTAGCAGTGATGTGTTCAGACCTTCCCATCCAAGAAGTAGTCTAACCACTGTATTTTGTCACTTTCCCGGGAAGCAGTCTAGAAGAATGTAAGATGTCTTCTTAATCCAATAGGATTAGGACAAGCAATATGACAGCCACGGTCCTTTGGATGAAAAAGAGGTGTGGTAGAATGTCGTGTAGCATTCCCAGCATTAGAAAGGAGTCTATTTGCCAGGTAGTTGAAGGGTTGTTTGCAGCAGCGTGGAGCCGGTGCCCCAACCAGTAACAGGATGCAGAGGATGTGAGGAGGTAGTCCCATTGTCCGGGACCAGGCCGCGTGGATGGTGGCCCGCAGGCCGCTCCAAGTATCACCGTGGGGGGAGCCCCGAGTGAGAGAGTGGTGCCGGTGGCAAGGGCCCGCTGGATCGGGTTGGAGACTGGGTCGGGCTGCAGGTAAAGAAGGTGTCAGCCGCCGCCAGCCGCAGAGAATCACTGAGGCCGGGCGAGCAAGGACGCTCTCCACCCCCATGCACCCCCCCTACCTTATTGTGAGCTATAAGCAGAGTTCCAAAGGAGGGAGGCAGCGGGGGGCGGCAGGATGTGGAGCGGTGCCTCCCTCCGCTGTCCACGGCGCGAGACAGGCAGCGGAAGGGACCGGGTCCAGAGCGTCACCGGAGCCTGCAGGATGAAGCCCTCACGGGGTGCAGCGGGACACGCGGGGTCCCCCAGGAGGGCGCAGAAGCCTGCCGATGTAACCCAGGGCGGCCCCCAGGCCAGGATGACTGGGCCACCGAGGAGGGGAGCAGCGCCCTTCCCCCACAGCAGGCCGCTGCGCCGTGCGCCCAGGCGGAGAGGAGAGCCGCAGGCGCCGGAGCCGCAGTGCGGCCCGAGGCGAGCCCTCACAGTCCCGTCGGAACACAGGCTGCAACGCACTCCACAGAGGGTGGTGGGGTGCAGGACTTCGCAGGGTCGCAGCGGAGATAACTGCAGAGGTGCACCGTCAATGTGAGGCAGGGTGGATGCTGTTAACGGGTATTTCGCAAGTTTTTAGTGCTCTCCCCGTCCGGAGCTCTGCTAGCAGGCGGCCATCTTGTTTCGGCGCAACAGCGCCCCCCCAACTAAAAAGTAATATTTAAAAAAACCTTTTGGTGTGAGAAATAAAGAGACACGAAAATAAAGAAAATAGTTTAAAACGTTTCTGTGTAGCATGTTAATTCTCTTTGAAGAATGCATAGGTTTGGTCAGCTAACAGATACGTGTGCTGGCCTGGTGAATTAAAATGCCCTATGTACAGTTCTTAACACTGAAATGTTAAGCAAATACTGTGTGAAAACAATGGTTTGTTAAATGAGCTATCACTTATAAATTGCCCCACTTGAAAGGCTGTCAACACAAAGACTCCAGAGCATTTCACACGCACGCTGCGTTTGGACTATGCATTCCTTTGTTTGCATATTCCAACACATTCCAGTCATCTACAAGGCGGCAATCTGCAGCTTTGTGTGTGGATGCGCACCCCCCTGGGGCTGAGGCTGCGGCCCATCAGATGGCCGCGCCCCACAGATTGAATACCGCTGCTCTAAACAATACCAACATGTTCTCATCCCCCTTTGAATGTTCATCCTAATCCCCAACACCTCCATTGTAGGAAACAAGTTGAACTTCAGCCTCAACACTTTGAATCGAAAGTCTCTCGATGGATGTTTCCTCAGGTAAACAGCCAAGACGTTGACATTTTTAATTGACCAAGAAAAGACTGTAGAAAATTCTGACAGTGCCTCCTGGACTGCCGAGACTGAAATCACCTATGCCACACCTGCGCCATATAATATTTTATAAAATAATTATTTGATATAATAATCTTTTTTCTCTTTTAATTTTGGATTTTGTTTTTGAACTTAATTTGAGATTTTAATTTTAGCACTTCAATTTTAATATTTCATATGATGATTTCTTCTCTTTTATTTTTTTAATTTTGGATTTTGTTTCAAGCTTTGTGTCTTTGAAAAGCAAACATTTCTCCATTTTTCTTTTTTGCAGGTGCGAGATCTGGAGTATTATATGTTTGGAGCGCGTCCTACATTGGAGGAGTAACAGTTCCGCTTGTGAATGTCCTCTAGTATCTCAATGTAACCATCATACAGTGTACCAAGCTAATTCTGTTAGAAGTGTATTTTATTTTACATTTTCTGTTCCAGCATACCAGCTTTGACTTTCATCTTTCATTTTTGCATTATGCCATCATCCTGTCTTTATGTACCTGCATCGAGTTCTGTCCAGCTTGATTTCTTGTGAGATCTCTGCTCCCCTCCCCTGGATACAGTGAACTTTTCATATGCTTCCTGAAGGACTTGGAGGACAGAGAGACACAGACTCATCTGCACATGCTCTTCTCCAACCATTCTTGCTCCCTGTGGGTGCCCAAAGCCAATCCGTAATATCTCCCATCAGCCAATTAATCACACTTGCTCTGCTCCATCTGTTCCTCCATCCTGCGTTAACAGACTACCTCCAGATCTGTCAGTTGGCGCCCCGCGATCTCTTGAATATGTGCACATATGCCTACCTGTCATGGTGCAGAGTTCCAGCTCCAGTCTGTAACTGCCAGTGTCTCCTCCGCAATCCCAGGAAGCTCAGGGCACACCTGGCAAAATCGGCTTTAATTGTACAGTACAAAAACAACTTCCCTGTGTGCTTCAAGTGGAAAAGAGAATAAGGGTCAGAAAATGTGCGCAGCACCACCAGATGCCGGTCCACGGTGCTCCGGTTGCACCAGCACTACTGGCTATGCAGCAAACTGGACATCCTCTCCCTCTCGAACAGCCTTCTAAAAAATCATTCTAATTACCTTACGTTGGCTGCCGGGTATGGAAGATACCCTTGCCTGAGTGCCAGCCAACAGACACCTTGTCGGCACCTCCAAAACCCTTCTAGATATGTGGTAACGAAGCATACAAGCAGCTGCCTAAAGTGTGGAGCAGCTGCTGTGCCCTGGGCAACGTGGTGCCTGTCATCAGGCTAACCAAAGAAACACATCCTGGCAAGATCCGAAGCGCCCGTGACCTACACCAAGCCCATGACCGAATGAACACCTACACACCTCTGATGGAAACACAGCTGTATGGTACAGCGTTAATACCCCAGATGGTTGTCATGACAATGGGTTGGGATAAGCAATTCTGGAAGTTGTGGCGAGTGAAACTGCTGTCTCACTATGAACATTGGTCAACGAGCAGAGGGAGTTGAGAAAACTGGCTCTCAAAAACCATGACATGATATTGGCTTCCCATGGCGGAGCGGGTGCACTTATTGGTTTAGAGCACTGTGCATTTGTGCCAAACTCCTCAGATGAAATCTATCACCATGCCGCTCACATCACTTATTTTATTTATTTATTTAAATTTTTGGAAATCGCCCCATGCCCATGGGCCTCAGAGTGCACATAAAACAACAGGGGTAAGCAGCAGGAGTCAGGGGGGGAGCTAAGTTCCTGGAGAGAGAGAACAGAGTTCAGCCTGTGTTCAGGTTGAACAGGTGAGTTTTTATTTCCTTCTTGAACAACGCCAAGTTATCCACTAGGCGTATGTGCCCGGGGAGCAAGCAGTGCACAGTTCTTGACAGTAAGAAATGGGCAGGTTTTGTTTATTTGCTTGGTAATGAGGCCACAGGAAGATCGCATATAGGACACATGTGGTCTCATAGATACAGCCAAAGACTTTTTGAATAGAATAAAAGACTTGTTCAGCTCCTTCTGGGGGAAATTGCTTTCATATATCCTGTATGCTGCTAGGAGGGTTACTTGCACTAATTGTCATCTGCACACTACTCTGGTACCTCATATGAAAGTGTTGTCAGGCCCCTCGAATCTACTTGACCATGGCACCTACCACCTCTCACAGCCTGAAATACTCCTTAAACAAAGAACTTTACAGACTTGTCCAGAGTGAGTAGTGACACTGGTCCCCAGTCCAGTTGATGTGCCCCCTTTTTGGACCAGAGGGGGGACTGTGGAAATGGCAGTATCCATATGTCACTTGTTGTGTACTGCGGGCTTTCATTTTTACCAATGTATTGTGTGACTTTCATGTTTCCAAAATGTATTTTCCACCTTGCATTGCATAGGACTTTATATTCACTGCACTGTTTATGCCAGCTGTTTATTTATGTCAAGTGCCGGCTTGTCTGGAACACTGGACATTGGCCATCATTGAAAGAGAGTGTGTGAACCTGCCTTGCTCTGTATCCCCTGCATGCTCCTTCGCCAGGACACCACTCCCTCCAGCAACTGGTTCCACCTGTTGTTCAGCTAAAGCCTGGGACGGTCCCCTTTCAACTCTTCCTGAGACCTGCAATTTCCATATCCCCTTTGTCCTGCCCTTCGTGATCCCTGCAAAACTAGTTCCACTTGTGTCCATCATGTGGGTGGGAGGCTCTGGAAAGCCACTTGTACCATACCCTGTAATTATCCTGCCCTCTGAAAGTCACAAAGCTAGCTCCTGACCTCTTGCACCCTTTCTGGGAACCTCCTAGATTTCCCAGTCCAGCAATTAATGTCCCATTGGGGTCACAACTGTTCTGTACTCTACGGGGGAGCAGAGCTCAGGAGGCGGCCCCTTCCACAAGTACCTTTGACTACCCTCTCCTTCCTTCCCCTCCTTTCCTCTGCACCCTGCTCTATTTCTGCACCTCTCTCTCTCTCTCTCTCTCTCTCTCTCTCTCTCTCTCTCTCTCTCTCTCTCTATCTCTCTCTATCTCTCTCTATCTCTCTCTCTCTCTCGCCCTGTGTGTGTCTGTGTCTCTCTCTCTCTGTGTTTATGCCTCACTATCTGTCTCGCTGTGTCTGTATCTCTCTTCCTGCGTCTCTCTCTCCCCATGTGTCTCTGTGTCTCTCCCTGTGTCTCTGTCTGTCTGTCTCTCTCTCTGTCCCTATGTGTCTCTACCACCCTCACCCTGTGCCTCTGTCCCACCCCGTGTGTATACATATCTCTCCCTCTCGCTGTGTGTCTGTATCCCTCTCATTCTTTCTCTCTGTTTCTGTCTCTCTCTCCCTGTGCCTCTGTCCCTCTCCCTGTGTGCCTGTGTCACTTTCCCTCTTGCTGTGTGTCTGTGTATCTCTCCCTCTCCCTGTGTCTCTGTGTTGGTCTCCCAGTGTCTCTCTCTTCCTGTGTATCTCTCTCTGTGCCTGTCTCTCTCTCTCTTTTTCCGGCTCACACCTCTACCAGCCCCCTTCTTAAACTCCCTCTCCAACATGTACCTTTCCTTGGGCTCCAGTCTCCCCCTTGCATTCAAGGGAACTCCCCAGGCCCCCGGGTTCCATGCAAGTGGGTGTACCTAACTAGTATGCCTGCCATCAATACCCCACCGTGAGCAACAGACCAGTGCAGGCAATCACGTGTGTCCAGTGTGTCTAATTTATCCTGCTGGCAATGTGTTTACTCCTCTTCCGGTAATAAATCTTTTCCTGGTTTCTACAAAGACTTTGGTGCCTTCATTGTGTTCGCACTTTTCAGTGTAGCCTGTCTGTTATTGCCAGAGTGGGACCCAGTCTGTCTGAGTACACAACACTCCCTGTTCAAAACGGTGTTGACTCCCTGGTTGACTCCCTTGTTCAAAACTGTGACCCTTTCTGGGGACTCCTACACGGCCTCCCCCATTTTGGCCCGCTTCCCACTTTCACACTCCTCACCCTTCCCGGGTACCTAAAAACCCCCCTCTTCCTGCTGAAATCTCCTTGAAACCTGCCCAATCGTTTTCTACTCCCCACACAGGATCACGGGCTGCACCCATGTCAACCTGAATTGCCCCAAGATTGGCAGACCCTTCCGCATGCAATGTTGCTAAAGCCCCTTACAACACAGCTTTTGCTAACTTCTTTTGAACCAGTTTTACTTCCGTTGCTTGCGCTCGCTGCACAGTTTCCTTATCCTTTTCTTTCATCTGTTTACAATGATGAATAATAATAGACTGAATTTCTGCCCTCCCCTTCTCTTCAATCCCCACTATTTTGTCAAGTGCTTTCTGTACCTCTTTCAGAAGGCCTCTTTTGACCACAAAATAGAAAAATGTAATCACTCGGTCCCATGAGTCTCCTGTTTCCGCTCGCCAAAACTCTTGTATATGCAATACAAATTGAGCGTGGTCTTCATCATCGCGCATCGTTTTTTGTATAATCGACTGGAGATCAGGCGTATCTGGTGACACACCTCTTAGTGCCGCCCATAGTTGAAGCCTAATGTCATTAAAATGCGCCCCATCATGGCTATCGTCACCTAACTTCACACCCGGGTACCCTGCTTTAGCCCATATATCATCAGCCTGATCTCCCAGAATAGATAGAAATACACTTTTGAGATCTCCCACTGCCAAGGTAGTACCTGCTGTATGCTTCTCAAATGCATATATCCATTTATCATCCCCAGCTGTAAGGCACGGAAGTGCCTTTATGAGATTGGTCTTATCCATATGTGCCCATGGTATATACTGCGGTCTCCTCGGTCCCTTCTCTTGAAATGGAAACTGTGCTCCTACTGTCATCCCAACTTTTTTCTTTCCCATTACTGATCTCTTGGCTACTGCCATCCATCCAAACCAATTTCACAACTTTGGTCCGCACATGTTTTCTACGCGTGCGTGTGGGAAATTCACAGGTGGCAGCTCTTCCCCTTTCACTTTATCCACTGTATCCCACTCCGCTTCTCCACCTTGTGTATAATCATACTCTTCCTCCAACCTTACTGCGCCATACTCCTCCCTGCTTTCCTCTCGCCTCCTCCTATCATCTCTTTCTTTCTCTATATGTACATCCTTAATAGAGGTTCTTTCTGTTCCTGAATAAAGTATCTCCTTCCAGGCATTCATCCACCTCTACAGAAGTCTGCTGTTCACCCCTCCTTTCTATTTTTAACCTCACCAGTTCACTCTCTACCTTGCTGAACGCATCTACTAACTCCTTTTCTGATTTCATATTGTTTCCCTCCGACCCTTTACTCCTCACGGATCTTGACGTGTGGTTAGGGAGATTCTGATATTATACCGGCGCAGGTGGCCGGGTTTATGGTGGGCACAGGAACACACAAAGGGTTTGTGTATCCCGATGCAGCACATATAGGGTAACACCCTAACGGGGAACGCTGATCCGTTTCAATAGGAGCCACAGGGGCACTTGGAACAACAGCAACAGTAGTAGCTGTAGTACATGCAGTAACTTTCTCACCCACCATCCTCACAAAATTGTTAGGCCCATCATCTAAGTCTTCCACCATTTTCCACAATTCGAATACTTCCTTTCTATTTTTTAGTTTTTGTGCCCTTTATATTTAGTTGTCAGAAATGTGTACATATGACTCAATATCTCCCTATTATTTATTCCCCACTCTGGTGTCATGACCACTGTGAGGGGCCACAAGTTGTGCTACAAGCAGGCTCCCAAAAGAACCCTGAGGGCCTTAAAACCACTACAAAAGGGCTCCTGGAGCCAGTCCTGGTGCCTTTGGCACCAGGCTCATATGTAGGAAGGAAGGGCTGTTCAAACTAGGTCCCTTTTATGTACATGGGCCTTTAAATCCAACAAGGAAGCACCCACACAGTCTAGTTCTAAGAACCAAGCCATGCGGTCTAGTGTTTTGGGTGTGGCAGGCCTGGAACTACTTTCCCTGGTACTACTTTACCAGGGCTATATAAACCACACCCTGACTGCAGAACATGCTTCGTGTTATTCTGCAACCCAGAGACGTTTTTATGGGAGGGAAAAAGGGGCACTTGCCCAGGGCCCCCACCTTGGAGGGGGCCCCACAGGGCTGCCTGATCTGAAGAAGTAAGATTCCATTTTTCACCAGTCTTAAATAGCACCCGTCAGGATATTTTATGGGGTGCTGCTGAAGCTCTAAACATATTGCCTGTCTGTTTTGGCAAGTGCATTCCACCTTCATCAATTCATCATGCATTGCATTCTGTGTTCACTGTGGTATACATAGTTTGTGTGTTCTTTATCACACAATTCTGCAGCATTCGTTCCTTCCTGTGGGAATTATGTTGATCATGTGTAATAGGCAACAGTGAAATGCATATTGATAAATTGAGTGCCACAATGGTTCAGAAGTTAGCTCAGTGTGAGGAGCACCCATTGCAGAGATATGTGTTGATATGCATAATTCGAGTATCAACTTCCAGCAGGGCTGGCTGAGCCTTTCCTATGTCTGAAGTTGCCTGCATATGCACTTGGTTTTGCAGAGCAACATCTGCTATTATCACCAATGTACCTGCAGCAGATAGGGGTTGCTATAAACACTAACATATCATTCGTATGTTGAAGGTCTAGAAATTGGTTTGTTCAGATGGGGTGTTTTAAAACCTGGGCAATCGCCTCCCATGATGGCATAAACTATTAGTCCAAGAGGTGAATTAGTATCCGAATTGAAGACTATGGAACGAAAGTGTTCACTTGTATCTTGGATTTTCCAGCAGACAATGCAGTGATCCAGGTCAAATCATCTAATATAGCTAACATTACTATGCTGTGTTCTGTGAGGTTTGCCTTCTTGCATGCTGGTGGCATTGTTTAGCCCATTACTTGATCTTTCTTCTTATGCTGGCCACTTGGGTGGAAGTGTTGGTAGACAGAAGAGAGCGGACCAGATGTTTCAGTCATCAGGCAAGCATATTTTAAGGTCTGCTTGTTTGACACAAAAAACGGTTTGCTTTTTGGTAAAAGTCAAAGGTTTTTATGCACGTTTATAAATGAAAATGTCACAAGCCATTGTTTTGGAAGTATTTAAAGCTTTAAAATACAAAAGACAAACCCAGATTAAATTTGTTAAATCACATCGATTGGTATGCTGGTACTTATATACCTCCCTTGATGATGGAGAGAATTAAGCTAGAATCATTACCATTTTGCATAACACCCTTCTATAATATTTTCTATAATATGTGATTTGTGTACTTTCTAAATCCATTTTTTACAAAAATGAGTTTGTTTTAGTTTATGGTAAGAACTGGAAAAGAAAGTGTTCAAATGCAGAAATTGTAGAGTTGGCAAAAATCCCAGCTTACCTCCTTCGCCCCTTAACCAATGTGTGATCCTGGCCATCTCATTTAATCTTGTATTGCCTAACCTCTCAATATTGCCAGTCCCTAAACCTTTCAAAATGATCAGCCCTTCAGAGTGATTTCCTTCTCATGGTATAATCTTCATAAAAGCCTTATTCATGGTTTCACTGTGTTAATAGGGAGCATATTTATAGCGCACGGCAACACTATTTGAAAACCATATCCCACTTCTAATCTCAGTCTGTCTGGATAAAGACACCTTCCTGGTAGCTTCTAATCTGCATCCACTATCCATGCTACGGTATGAGTAGCTTTCTCCTTCCTTCCAATTGATCTCCTCTATGCATGCATGAGCACTTCTGCATTCTGGGAGGCAGCTAATGTGAGTTATCTGTCTATTATGTGTTACATTTACCCTTTACATAGGGTCCTGCATTAATACTACAGACTGCATACCTTCCTGGATGCTATTGATAAAACATATCCTGTGTGTTCTAGAACAGTAACCACTTCGTAGACTGCTAATGTTGGTCTTCAAATGCTACTTGTTTATCATTCTGAATGCAGAGGGTAAGGGGACTTAAAGGGAGTAAACGTGCTTACTATGCTGCGAGACAGCATATCAACCTATAGGTTGTGAGCGCGACGGGTGAGGGTGCGGGGGGCGCAACCAGTATTCTTGATCCCTTAATTCCTTTGCTTTAGTGGAGGGGGCCCCAAAGATGTCCGTGCCCAGGGCCCCAAAAATGCTTAAAATGGCCTTGCTGCAACCAGCAGCGTGACGCTCACCGTGTCCAGCTCCTGGTCTTCAGCATCTTCCTGTAATCCTGCAAGAACAAGAACAAGATTATTCTGTTTTACCTGAGAAAACACCATCCAGCACTCTGCATCTCAACTGGGCTGCAATCTGTGGAAACCGAGAGAAGAAGAAACATCACTCACCTGTGAGTAGTAGTTTAAGGACTTCCGGCGAACCGCTACCACAGCTGCTGTTCAAACATTGCGCCCTGCAATAACAAGAAAGGGAAAAACAATATTAGAACATGCGCTTCCAAAACATCGAATTCCATCAGTCTTACCTAAATTCCATTGCGCTACGCCACGCTTCCATCCGGAGCACCACAGCAACATCTGCAAATGAAAAGAGACATATTCAGGTTCCCTTTCAATATTAAACAACCGCACAGCGCTGTACTACCTTAACGGATTCCGGGGGCCTGTTTTTCATCGCGCTCTCATCCACTCGCAGCACCACAGCGGCCTGTGAGGGGAAGAAGAAAACACAGGTTAGCTTCAAAAGACAATAAAGATGCTGCGCTTTGCGCTTTCTCTTACCTAGAAACGTGCCTCTCCATCCAGTACGACAGCATCAAGACCTTCGCGCCAGAAAAGAAGGAGATAAAGACATTAACGCATTCCCACCATAAACAGAACAAAGACTTACAATTAACAAACCTACCTGCTTACCAGCAGATTCGGGGTCACAGCAGGCCTGGGCCCAAGGAAGGCGTACTGCACCAGTGAAGCTACTCGGGCAGCTCGCCAACAAACGTCAAGCGCCCCTGCACAAGAAACGCAAGCCGGATAGCTCACCCTACAAATAACTAAGGTGAGAAAAGAACCCAGTGGGAAAGGAATCGGTCAGAGGGAGGTGGGAGATTCACCCATTAGACACAGTTATCACAAATCCTCCCTTCTGTAATTGCAGATTCATTATTCAGCACTGGGCAACTACGCATCCAGGGTTCCAGATCTCAGAGCCTTCCAGACGCCCACGGGGATAACAGGTGAGCGTAACAGAACACAAAGCCTTTAAACCTTATCCACCTGGGTGTCATGGAGACATCTGGAACTGATCAGTTAGCCCAGCTTTTGGGACAATTACGCGCCAAGGTACATGCAGCCCGGCAGGAGACCAATGCCTTAAGATGAGAGTTAATAGTCACAAAGGACCGTACTGATGAACTAAGCAAACAGCTACTACAAACACAGGCGGGGCAGGTTCCATTGCCCGGATTCGCCCCATCCATCGCTACACCATCATCAGTCAATCCAGTACAGATAACGTTGCCAGGAGCAGTACCCCAGGCACCACCAGAAAGTTTTAATGGAGACCCCAGAAGGTACGTAACATTCATGAACCAGTGCCGCCTTCATTTTCTTTGTAGCCCTGAGGCTTTCCCAAATGACCAGGCGAGGGTGGCCTTCGTGTTATCATATTTGAATGGAAGTGCCGCAGACTGGTCGGTACCTTTAGTGAGCCGGGATTACTCTTTACTGCAGAACTTCAGGGGTTTTCAACAGGAGATGGAAAAGTTATTTGCTCAACACTTGCATGGACAAGCTCTTGATAACGAACTCCTGTCCCTCCGCCAAGGGAATCAAGATTTGTTGACTTATATTGCCACCTTTAATAGACTGGTTGTAGAAGGGTGGCCAGAAGATAAAAGAACCACGTTGTTTCATTGGGGCCTACGTGGAGACCTGAAGGATGTCCTTGCTCAAGTGGTAGACCATTCCCATTGAGCCCTATGGGGGCTCAAATGGGAATGGGGAATGGTTCCTGCAAGGAGGACTTACCGGGTCCTCCTATGTCGGAATGACCCGATAAGTCCCCATTGCAGGAACCCGGTAATGGAGCCCGGTTTGGAGGCAGCCATGGAGCTAACAGCTCCATGGCTGCCTCCAAACTCGTAATGAGGCCCAAAGAATTGTTGGCAATAAAATCAGCCTCAAAGCCCGGCGGCAGTATCAATTAGGTGCCAGACATACCATCACAGTAATCACAGATCACCGAAACCTTCAATACCTACAGTCAGCAAAAGCCCAATCGGCTCAACAGTTGCGGTGGGCTCTATTCTTCGCAGAATACGATTACGTAATAACATACCGACCGGGAGTTCGGAATGGGAAGGCCGATGCCTTGTCTCATATGGGTGTTGAAGAGAAAACAAACAGTACCCTGGATCCTGTTGCCATCATCCCAAGTGATAAACTACTGGGACTCACCACCACATTGACTCTGAGCAAACTTCAAGATAAGATTCGAATCTTAATGAACCCCGAGATCTTGCAGACATGGAATTCCCAAAATGAACATCACACGGTTCTGGATGGATTACCCTACTTCAGGGAACAACTATATCTACCAAGTAAATATCTGCAAGAATTGGTCATGTCTGGTTATCACGATTCCCTGATTGAAGGCCATCCCGAAATTGCTAAGACTCTAGCCAAGGTTAAATGGAATTATTGGTGGCCAACCTGGCGTAAGGACATTGCTTGTTTCGTTCTATCCTGTGGGATATGTGCACAGAATAAATCACAAAAACAGAAACCAGCTGGCCTCCTACAACCACTGGATATGCCACCGGCTCCCTGGAATACTCTTTCTCTTGATTTTATTATGGACTTACCTCCCTGTCAAGGTTTTAATGCCATTCTGGTGGTTGTAGACCTGTTCTCTAAAATGGCACATTTCATTCCATTCAAAGGACTTCCTAACGCTACCGGTCTGGCAAAAGCATTTTTTGAACAGATTATAAAACTGCATGGTTTCCCCTCAGTCCTAATCTCAGATTGCGGAAGCTAATTTGTATCCAACTTCTGGAGGAAATGTTGTACCATGGCACAAATCGATGTCCGATTATCCACTAGCCATCACCCCCAATTGGATGGACAAACAGAAAGAACAAACCAGACATTAGAACAGTATCTACGTTGCATGCTGCATCAAGTGGAAGCGAATTGGAAAGACTTGTTAGGGATAGCGGAATACGCATACAATAACTCCATACACACCAGCATGGGACAAAGCCTGTTCTACACAATATACGAAAGACATCCACGTACCTCTGAACTAGACTCCCCCACGACCTTGGAAATGCCAGCGGTAAAGACTCTACACACAAGCATAACCCAAGCCTTTAAAAGGGCAAATGAACATTTACTGCAAGCCAAAGAGAGACAAAAAAGATTCTCGGATCGGCATCGAAAGAAAGCTCCCGATTACCAAGTTGGAGACGAAGTCTAGTTGGCATCAAAACATGTGCCCATAAAAGGTACCCGGACATTTCGTCCAAGATATCTAGGACCCTATACCATCGAATCGGTGATAAATCCGGTGGCCGTCAAGTTAGCCTTACCACCAAGCATGCAAATTCATCCGGTGTTCCATGTGTCACTTGTAAAACCTGTACAGCTACAGCCAGGAACCCGGGTCTTAACACCACCAAAACCTGTGCTAGTTGATGCAGAGCTTGAATTTGAAGTTAAAAACATCCTGGATTCGAAACATACGGGATCTAAGCTATACTATTTAGTGGACTGGAAAGGGTACGGGCCTCAAGACAGAACTTGGGAACCAAGTGAACATATTCACGCACCACGTCTGATTAAGAGGTTTCACCTGGATAACCCCACCAAACCCAGACCGGACAGGAAGGATACCATGAGAAGGGCCTTGGTGGGGGGGTGCTGTCATGACCACTGTGAGGGGGCACACATTCTGCCACAAGCAGGCTCCCACCAGAACCCTGAGAGCCTTAAAACCACTGCAAAAGGGCTCCTGGAGCCAGTCCTGGCGCCTTTGGCATCAGGCTCATATGTAGGAAGGAAGGGCTGTTTAAACTAGGTCCCATTTATGTACATGGGCCTTTAAATCCAACATGGAAGCATCCACACAGTCTAATTCTAAGAAACAAGCCATGCGGTCTAGTGTTTTGGGTGTGGCAGGCCTGGAACTACTTTCCCTGGTACTACTTTACCTGGGCTATATAAACCACACCCTGACTGCAGAACATGCTTCGTGTTATTCTGCAAGCAGCAGCGTGACGCTCACCTTGTCCAGCTCCTGGTCTTCAGCATGTTCCTGTAATCCTGCAAGAACATAAACAAGATTATGTCTTACTTGAGAAAACACCATCCAGCACTCAGCATCTCAACTGGGCTGCAATCTGTGGAAACCGAGAGAAGAAGAAACATCACTCACCTGTGAATACTAGCTTAAGGACTTCCAGCGAACCGTTACCACAACTGCCATTCGAACATTGCAACCTGCAATAACGAGAAAGAGAAAAACAATATTAGAACGCGTGCTTCCAAAACATCGAATTTCATCAGTCTTGCCTGAATTCCATTGCGCTACGCCACGCTTCCATCCGGAGCACCACAGCAACATCTGCAAAGGAAAAGAGACATATTCAGGTTCGCTTTCAATATTAAACAACCGCACAGCGCTGTACTACCTCAACGGACTCCGGGGGCCTGTTTTTCATGGCGCTCTCATCCACTCGCAGCACCACAGCGGCCTGTGAGGAGAAGAAGAAAACACAGATTAGCTTCAAAAGACAATAAAGGCGCTGCACTTCACGCTTTCTCTTACCTAGAAACGTGCCGCTCCATCTGGCACGCCAGCATCAAGACCTTTGCGCCTGAATAGAAGGAGATAAAGACATTAACGAATTCCCACCATAACCAGAACAAAGACTTACAATTAACAAACCTACCTGCCTACCAGCAGATTCGGGGTCACAGCAGGCCTGGGCCCAAGGAAGGCATACTGCACCAGTGAAGCAACTCGGGCAGCTTGCCAACAAACGTCAAGCGCCCCTGCACAAGAAACGCAGGACGGATAGCAACCCTACAAATAACTAAGGTGAGAAAAGATCCCAGTGGGAAGGGAAGCGGTCAGAGGGAGGTGGGAGATTAACCCATTAGAGACAGTTATCATAAAACCTCCCTTCTGTAATTGCAGATTCATTATTCAGCACCTGGCAACTACGCATCCAGGGTTCCAGATCTCAGAGCCTTCCAGACGCCCCCGGGGATATCAGGTGAGCATAACATCTGGCCATGACTTAAACACCTTTGTTTCCGTAACTCATTCTTTATGATATTTAAGAATCATTTATTTGTACAAAGGAAGGGCTTTATTCATATAGGCCAGCAGGGTTACTGTCTCCATATTAACTAGCCTACCCCTCCTTATCAATGTTCTACAGTATTATCAACACCCATGTTGGACTTGACAATGTGTGCTCCTTCCTCAATGCCTGCTTATTATGTCCCGCACTTTCCCCTCGTTCACAATCCCCTTCCACACACACACACAAAACACACTCTTCTCTCACACTTATGTCATACCACAATTGGCCCTCCTCTGGCCACCATTAACCACCACAGAAACACGAAATCACCAACAATAAAATCACAATAAATTCTACTCTTTCGTTCCAACACACCTTTATATCAGGCGAGGAGATCCCAGGCCAACAAGGGCCTCTACCACAACTAAATGTCATTCCCACGCCCCCTTATACTGGACCGAGAGATCCCAGACTCTCTATATATATTAAGGGCCTCATTACACCGATGGCGGTAATGGTCAACTGTCACCGTTAATGGTAACGGTAACCGTTAACCATTACCGCCTTACTACGAGGTCCCTTAGCGGATTGGTGCTTTAACGCCTACTTTTTGCTTTTAATTAGCACCTTCCCCATTCCCATTATGCCCTATGGGGCAAAAATGGGAATGGGGAAGGGCAGTGGTGGAAGGGGGAATTACCGCCCCACCAACCTTGGAATGGGGCGGTAATTCCCCCTTCCACCAAGGCGGTGCCGGTATTTTACCAGCATGGACCAAGGTGCTAATAGCACCTTGGTCCATGTGCTAATACCGCCATCCGTGTAATGAGGCCCTAAGTCTCTATCCATATCCTTTTATTTCCATTATACAATGCTGTCTTCTTCCCTAATACCCCACACAAACAATGGTTCCGTTACTCCATAATCATCAATACAAAACCTTGTGGTTTTCCAACTCGTCAATTCACTCACGTCACACAACACACATATACTCACTCTGTATCAACCACTCAATCAATCATACGTCCCACCCATACTGCGCTTGTTTTTCTCCCAAAACGCTGCACTTACGTCTTGCATGTTCACCTGAAATCCTCCATCACGGGGCTCTGTTAACGGCCTGCACATTCCGGGGACAGTGCCCAGCTCCAAAGAACAGACAGGAATTCTGCTAACACGACTCCTGTAAACCTCTGAAATGTTGTGAGATTGGTTGCTGCAGGTGGGTGCAGCCCCTACGAATGTGCACCCAGGAATCGTCTGTCTTTGCAGGGAATACTGGGAACACATCCGGGTCACCAATAATGTGGGTTAACTCCCAAGCTATCAGACCAAGAAAATACAATCCACTAGGGAAAAAGGCTAGGTGCACCATTTTTCGAGAAGAACAAGAGCTTTATTTTCATATACATAAAGGAAAAGACAACACATTATTATAAATCCACTGCCTGCGAGCTCTCTTGTTCTCCACACAAGTTTATAAACATAAAAACTGTCAGACATGAAGCACTCAATATGCAGTGTTCATCCCCCACCCGCATTGGCTACTGCCTGTATACATGATATGATAGTTTATTTATATAGCGCCTATACACAATGTGTTTCAAAGTGCTTCAAGGAAAGGGAGGGAACAAGGGAAAATAGAACCACATTCTTGCAGGCCATGAACAGTAAGGATGTGAAATTAACTATCATACTCGGCTTGACGACATTCCAGATAGTGCAAGAGCTATGACATAGATATGGAAGGGATGGGAAGAGTGGTAAGGAAATGGAAACAGACAGGCGACTACCGTACTAGGCCTGACGACATTTCTGGTAGAGCCGGAGAAAACAAAAGGTGAGGGAGAGGGGTGCAGAAATGGAGGTGTGGAACAAAACAAGCGACTATCATACCAGGCCTGACGACATTTCAGATAGTGCCGGAGTGGAGGTGGGGAGGAAAAAAACAGTAATGGGAGGGTGGAGGAAACAGACGAGGTTGCTATCATATTAGGTCCAGGGACAATTCTGATAGAGTAAGTGATTAGAAGAAAGTAAGGGGAGAAGATAGGAAAAGGGAGAAGGGAAAGGAGGAGAGAACAGAGCGTAAGCAGTCAAAAAGAGTGGAGAAGCAAGAGTGGAGAGCAAATACATTGCAGAAGTCTGTAGTAAAACATAATGTTGCAAGCCAGAATACAAGATGAAGATGGGAACAGCATGATTGATTCAGAGCCACCATGAGCACAAGATACAAAGGAAGTCCAGCATGAGAGGTGAGAAAGGGTGACGCACCGTGAATGAATGAAGTCCATAAAGTCAAATCCAGCATTGGCCACAAGACGGTGATGGTGAAACCAGAATGTATCAGGACCGACACCTGCAGGAGTAGGCTTGGGGCGGGCGGGGAGGAGGGTAGAAGAATCAAGCAAAACAGCTAACAGCTGTGTGCGAGAAAGGGGGGCACAAGGGAACATCACAAGGGGAACATGCTATTGATTACAAATAGCCTATTCTCCAATTGGTCTTGTTATCTTCTTGTCCTGACCACATGTGTGTAACAACCTTGTGCATCTTCTTGGGACACTGTAAGGCAATTGGTTAAATTCAACTGGTACCACCCTACCTTTAACCTTAACCATGTGATATGCACCTGGTCATCAGTATGAACTGAGCAGTTCGAGGTCAGTCTGGTCCATGCTAACAAAGCAGACCTTTTAGCAGCCCTTTTATCATCCCAGACACATTGGCGGCCCCGTCATTCCCTGCCCACTGTAAGGGCATCATTTTTGGCACCGGGCACAAATCATAGATCATGTTGTTCTCCACTTTGCCCTTATCAGGTCTCCTCCTCAAAAGTAACCCTAGTTTCCACTAATCAATCCAGTTCACAAAGGATTTAAGAACCATTTTTATACACGTCTGGTAGTTCAAATAGAATGACCATCTCTCAGGGGGGTACTAATGTCTTAAATGTTAGTTCATGTTTTGGCAACCTAAGACCTCTGCCTCGCTTCCCAGGAGTATGAACTTCATGCTAGGCCGCAACCCTTCGCCTGTTCAGCCGCACACATTCCTGCCTAATTGTTCAAAGGCCTAACTTAATGAGGGCGCACGTGGGTGTTCTTTGACGAGTCTAAGAATCGAAACGTGCTGATCGACCAAATTATAAGGGCTCATTTGTTCTGTGTCTTCAATATGGCCAGCGAGGATTGAGGCATACTCCTCATTGCGACACTGATTTGTGTTATACCCACCATATGTATGTAAACATATGTAAAATGGATTTAATGAGTTTCTACCGCAAAGCTACCAGTTAGTTTCCTGCCTATATGATCCCCCGCTCCCTTGAGTTTGTCCCATCCCTGAAGCACCACCCTCCCCCTACATCGTCCTGCACCCACATTCCATGTTTTAATATATTTTCTGCAATCTAAATTGTTTGGGATGGGGGAGATCTGTACATGCATCCCAACATGACCCATTAGTCAAACTGAGGTAGCTTACTCCCTATAACTAATTGGGTTGGTAGGTTGGGAATCACGGCCACCACAAGGTGTAATTTTGTTCCCAAGATGGTAATGGGAATTTTTGCTTGTGAGTGTCTCTCAGTGTGGCCATGGACACAGCCTACTCTCCCTTTCTCAAATCTCTTCCAACCCAGGGGAAGTAATTCTGCTCTTCTAGCTCACCTCTTACTCCCAGTATCTAATTGTGCCCAGAAAGCCTTTCCCTTTAGGACAGCAGGGCTCTATAAGTGGTTTTGGCCTCGGTGTACAGGAAAATGTGGGTTTTTCTGATTATTTTTGTTCTTTCCTTTCGAGAGAGGTTTCTCTGGGATCTCTTTCCCCTCTGCTAGCATCTCACTGGGTTCGTCATAGAGGATACTCGCATAAGATGGTTCAGCCCTTGTTTCCTTACCTTGCCCACCCGGACTGGGATCCTTTAGCGATGGTGCAGTGGGGGAATCAATCATATTCAAGGGGCAATACCTCGTCGGATGACCATATGATATGATATGATGTGATGTGGCATTTATAACGCTTCTGTACACAAGGGTATCTAGGCACGACAAGACAAGAGGGGGAAACAGAGGGAGGACAAAATAACAATCTCACTAGGCCTTGTGTCATTCAGATCACGCAAGTGCGGTGAAGAGGGAAGGGGAGAAGGGGAGAAGGGCCAGGGGGGAGGGGAAGGGGGAAGTGCAGTTAACTCACAAGTGCAGTCAGCGGGTGGCTCATACGTGCAGAGAGAAGGTTCTGTAGGGTTACAGATACAGACCCGTGAGTGCTGCAGAGCCCGGAGGCAGATCAGGAGCAACTGGACATGCAAGAGCCTGGGCCCGAGTTCAGAGGGTGACCAGGTGACCAGGGCACAGAGCAGTCAGGTGCATCAACAGGGGAGAGGAAGAGAGAAAGTGGAAGCGAAAAGGAAGGTCTTGAGTTGCTTCCGGAACCGAAGGTGGTTCTGCTCAAGTTTGAGAGAGGCAGGGAGGCTGTTCTAGAGGGAGACCCCAGCCGAGGAGATAGATCTGCCCCACACTCTCTGCTTGGAGAAGTGTATGACCCTTAGAGAGTTGGAGGTGGATGAGCAGAGAACTCGAGAAGGAAGATGTTGTGGAAGTGTTATGACTTGATGGTCGTGAAGATTATGCGGCCTCCGTCCACAAGTTCCACTCAGAAAGATACAAATAACTTCCTGAGCGATCCTTGAGGCCACAGGTTTTTTGAGTGCCGAAGAACGCCAGGAACCAGGAACACCGGTGACCCCTCGACTGCTGTAAAGCAAGCAATGGGTCAGTACAATGGCAAACAATACACTGAATAGCGAGGTAACAATTATCAAGGGTCTGGGGATGGGAAGAGCACAGATGAGAATGGAGGTGTTCCGTGTGGCTGCAGAGTGTAGCTAGCGGCAGCGGGTAGGCGTAGATTGTTGTAGAAATAGGCACTGCAAGACCTGTATGGAAAGGGTACTCCAAAAGGTAACAGAAGGGAAATCCAAAAACAGTCCGTTAAGAGTTCCAAGGTCAAAAGCCAGCCAAGTTCGTCGAAACCAGGGGTAATCCAAAGGAATCCAAAAACACAGTTCAAAGGTCCTGAAACAGCAGAGCAAAACAGCATCCAAGGGCTTGACAGAGGAATCCAAGAAGAACAGTCTGTAGTCCAGAATCAAGATGTGGAGACAGGAAGACGCCGAACAGCGCCTGATTTGGTCAGCTGTGAAGCACCGAATGAGCGTTCCTTCTCCGGTTTTAAAGGGGCCTAGGAGTGTCACATGACCCCATCACGTGACTGATGATGTAGCACGTTTCCTTGTCACATGACCCAAGTTTTTAAAAAAAACGGGTCTTCATGGGGGCGTGATTAAGCAAAGAAAAAGGCCGACGTCTCCGTCGACTGTCTCCAAGACGCCAGGGCAGCTGCCAGCGTTGCAATGGGTGAGTATGACCATAGCACATTGGATGCCCTCGTGTGTTCTTGTTGTAGAGCCGCTGCCGTGCTGATTGAGGGAGTGAGCACATGAGGTTAGAAGGTGAAGGCAGATCAAGACCTGAGATGGAGGGCTTAGTGGCTGCACGGGCAAGGTGACCAGTGGATGGTGAGAACAGGAAGAGAAAGTTGGAGGTAGAGCGGTCCCAGGCCCCAGAAAGAATTGTGGATGATGCAGGGGTCCTTGAAGTTGATCCTTGCAGCCACGGGGAGTCAGTGAAGAGATTTCAGAGCTGGAGAGATAGGATCCCTGGGCTTGCGGCCAATTACAAGTCTCGCAGTCCTGTTCTTGATAAGTTGTAAAGGTCAAAGAGTAGAGGCAGGAAGATTTCGAAAGAGGCTGTTGCAATAGTCCAGCCTAGAGAGGACCAGAGCTCTGGAGACAGAAAGTGAGAAAAGGAAGAATACCTCCAAGGAGGTGCAGCTGATAGTTTGACTTCGTAGAGACATCAGAGATGTGAGGAGAGAAGGAGAGGGTGGAGTCGAAGATGACACCAAGGTTCTTAGCCTCACAGGTTGGAGCAGAAAGAGGGCCCAGAGTGGGCGTCCAAAGATAGAGAGAGGAAAGGAGGGAGCGTGAGTCCCAATGAGGATGATCTCAGTCTTACTGGCATTAAGGTAGAGATCACTGGCGGCACACCATTCGTGAATTGCGGCCAGACAGTCTGGTATGAGAGAAGAAGCAGAGGTGGTTGAGGGGAGCCTGAAAGAGAGCTGAGTGTCATCCGCATAACATTAAAAATGTAAGCAAAAAGTAGCGATGCAGTGGACAAGAGGTGCCAAGTAGTGGTTGAAGAGCCAGGGAGAGAGGTCAGAACCCTAGGGAACACCACAAGTATAGTTTGTTACCCCATAAATGCCAATCTCCATCTTGCCCTATCTCCCCCTCCCCATTTCCAACATATACTGGGACGAGGAAGCGGCAACCGGGAGTAATGAAGATTACTCATAGGTACAGCAAGGGGATACAAAGAGAAACCTATCATAGAATACTACTAGGCTGTCCCATTAATAGAGCAGGCAAGGTCAGGCAATTTACCCCAATTGTGTACACCCAGCTCCACTTGACTCTCCCCCACAGTATACTGTGGTTCTGCCAGAACTAGTGAGCAAGCTGGGGTTGCTGGTTGGAAAATGGAAGCCTGGAAGACTTGGAGGAGACATGAACGCTGAGACGCTGACCTGGCGTGTCAGAAGGGTTGCAGTGTGGCGAGGGAGTCTTGTCTACAGGGAGCCGGAGTGAGGCTTGCTGCAGGCTGGTGGCCATGTCCGGGCCAGTGCTCGTTTCTCTGGGACATGAGGGGCAGATGGTATGTCCCTGACCTCAGTTTACAAGATCCCGAGGACCCGCTGATCAGTGCTGTGCTACCGGATGAGTTTTCAGTTGAGCGAGAGTTAGAAAACTCTGTAGCGTGCGGGTGGCTGAAGCAGAAGAGAAAAGCAGAAAGAAAAGCGCGGATTGAATCGGAAAGCCGAAAGGTTACCCAGAAAGCAGATAGAAAATGAGAGAGAACTACGAGAGTGATTGAAAAGCAGAAAGTAGCAGGAAAGGGGCTCAAGAAGCCCAAAAGACAGAAAGTGGCTGAGAGCGACCCCCAAACACGAGAGGGGCCGCGAAAAGGTCCGGGTCATTATACAAACAGACACTAGAAAGCAGATAGAAAATGAGAGAGAACTACGAGAGTGATTGAAAAGCAGAAAGTAGCAGGAAAGGGGCTCAAGAAGCCCAAAAGACAGAAAGTGGCTGAGAGCGACCCCCAAACACGAGAGGGGCCGCGAAAAGGTCCGGGTCATTATACAAACAGACACTAGTACTGGTTTCTTCAAGTAGTTTCTGAATTATAGTCAAAAGCCAACTGGACACCCCAAGGACTCCATTTTATTCCAAAGCCTAGTACTATTCACAAGGTTGAAGGCTGACCTGAAATCCATGAACGTTATATATAGCACTGAGGCATCCTTTTGCAAAGACTCTAAGATAAAGCGATCTAGTATATGTTTATTATGCGCAGGAGATGATTCTGGACCGAAAGTCATAGAGGACGTTTGTTTTGCTACCCAGGCTTGAATCTCCTTTAAGACCAGTCCTGAGAACAGTTTACCAGTCACATCCAACATGGACAGCAGTCTGCAGGCATGCGCCTGTCCCCCCTCTTATGGACAGGAACAAGCACAGACTGTCGCCATTTGTGGCTGGAATGGTATGCTCACAACAGACCCTATCACATAGAGCCTGCAGGAAGGGGGTCCTTTTAAGGACCGTGTTTGCCAGCCCATTTCGGCCTGGTGCCTTGGAAGACTTTAGATTTTTAATAGCTACCACTAGGATCTCAGTATAAGGGTCCAGCGGCCAACGGTCACAGAAACCAATGTCACGTAGAAACGGTGGGACCTAACCAGTCTTCATCTTTTCACCAACATAATCAAACCAAGCCCACTCCCCAAATGGGTTCAGGATTTGTTGGTCTTTAGGGCCTTTGGCAGCAAACAATAGTTGCCATATTGACCTTGTGTTTCTTCCACACAGTGCACCCAACATCCGCTACCACTATACATACCGAGTTCTTCCAATTTTTTAGCCACCTCCGATAACTATTTGTCATCTTATTTACTTCATATTGAAGTGCTAACCAGGAGCAATGTTCCATCTCATGGCTCAAACCTCTCTTCGCATCTCTCGTTTGGAATTTCAAATTCGAATATCAAATGGTTTCCCTGTAGCATTGCCGGCTACCAGTGGCCAACCAGAACCAAGAGATGCCACATCGGACGTAAGCACGCTAATGCAGTGCCCCATCTCATCAGCACTAGAGGCTATATATGCTAGCCAGCCAGCTGTCCCAAGGTTGTCTACCACTGACGTGGCCCTGTCTATACTAGGTCCAGTGAACTGTATACGATTACCAGTATGGTTTGGTATAAGAGCCTTAAGCCTAGGGCCACAGGAAAGGTTTACTGGAAGCTGCAATATTAGCCTCAAAGGAGAATAGTAGCGATGGGCATAAGCAGCTATCTCCAGTGTTTGCATACATTCTACAATGGCACTGCTACCAAATAGGTAGTCCAAAGTTGCCCACCTTCGCCATTACTCCAAGTTCCCTCCCTGGTATATCACCTTTTTCACGTCCATTCGGGAGTACCAGGCCCCATTCCCTGAGAAAGTCCATCCATAACCACTCACAACCATTGTCTTTCTGCTGCAATAGCGTGGACTCAGGGTAGACATTCCCAAAGAAAGGGCAGTGATCTTTATCCCGACAGTGAGCATTTAGGTCGCCTCCAACCAGAATCAACTCGTGATCTGCTACACTCCCCCAATCAACACATACTTCATGAATATATGAAAAGAAGTCATCAGTACAGTTCCCCTCTGGGGGATCATACACATTTATCAAGAGCATTTTTTAGCTTCCATCTTCAGACTGCCTCTCAGTCTCAACAGCCATGACATTGTCCTCATTGGCTGTGGTAGTAAATAACACAGCCCCCATGGTTTGCTTGACCCCAATCATAAGGCCTCCATAGAGTCTTCCCAGGATACCTCTTTTTGCCAAGGTCTGGTGTATCACAAATACCTCCATATAAACCCTATCCATCAACCATGTCTCCTGAGACATAATAATGTCAGGGCCCAACATTAAAGGCAAAGAGCCTTCCTCTGAAAATAGATGACCACGCCCTCTAGTGTTCCAACTGAGTCACTGTAATCCTCATTTAGTGGCAGTACACTGTTGGGGGACAAAGCTCTTTTGCCATTCCCATCCTTGGAAATTTGCATTGGATATAGGTGTTTGCACGGCCACGACACTCGTTGTCTCCGGTATCCTACGCCGTTCTTTTATACATCTGTCACAACAGTTAGATGTGGGCACTTCAGGGTCCTAAACGTCGAGCAAATAACCCAGGGAACCAAAAGTCAGTTTATGTGAATGTATCAAGGCAGCTGTTTCTGCCAAGCAACAATGGATTCATGTCACCTGCCCTCCCTTTGCCTTTAACTGCTCGATAAACTCAAAGTCAGTGTTGCTAAGTATCCTTAAGGGCGGTATCTTCCAATCCCCACCCTGACATCTTCTACTACCTCTCTCTCTTGATCCTACCACCCATCCTAACTCCTTCTTGTTGCCTCTCTCCTCACTACCGTCTTACACCACTCCAGAATTCAAGGAAACTGTTGCAAACTGCTGCATGTACTGCTTTCTGTGACTTGATTCACATGTTGTTTTACAATGTTTATGGTATTCTTTTGCTCCTCATGTAAAGCGCTTTGGCGTAAAGCGTTATATAAAAATGGAATAAGTACAAATACAAATGTTTCAAGTCACAAGTTGATTTCAATGGTGGAATAGACAAGATTAACGGATCCAGGATAGGTGGTTCTTGCAATACAGCCACACTGTGACTTTTGTCTCGCACTCATCGGGTTCCCCACAGGTGTCCCATTACATGACACCTGCTCAACCGAACTGGTATGACCATTAACAGCGGTAATCAAAGGTGGAAGAGAAATAGTGGGTGGTGCATTTGCACCGACTGCCGATACCAATGGTGTTTCCTTAACTAACCAACTGGCTAATATACCCACACTTTTCTGTTGTCGTACCTTTCGCTTTTGTTTTTTTGATTTTTGTGAATTTGCTGCTATTGTGGAGTTCATAGGAGTGCCCGCCGCGTCAGCCTCAGATATATGTAGTATAGAAACAGGACTGTCCTTTGTGAGTTTTATTGTTTGTTTTTTTATTTATTTATATTGCGCACCAGACCCAAGGGTATTCGGGGGCAGAAGAAGGACAAGAGGATTGTTCAGCTTAGGTTACATTGCTGTGCATTGTGATACAAAATATGAGTAAACATTGCAAGCTATATCATACAGATGAGCAAAATATTAGAACATAAAGCAACAGTTATATACAATATATACAATTTATAGGAGAAAGGGTAAGCCTCGACATTGTACCCCACGAGTGAGGTTTCGTGGGGGCCATTATCTACTCCAGGTTCAGTGGCCAGTGGTTTCGGTTTAGCAGTAGCCTGAGACTACACTGAATGGGGCATCAAACGGTGGACAGTGACCCCCACCCGTTTTTTCAGATCTTCGTGGATACGACTGCAGAGTTTCTAAAGAATTAGGCCCTCATTACAACCTTGGCGGAGGACCATGGTGCTGTAATTCCCCATTCACCAATGGCCCCTTCCCCATTTTTGCCCCATAGGGCATAATGGGAATGGGGAAGGCGATAATTACGGCACCGTAAATGACGGTTGCCGTAATTATTGCCAAGGTCCCTTAGCGGGTTGGTTTTTAACGCCTGCAAAAAGCAGGCGTTAAAGTCACCATCCCGCTAAGGGACCTTGTAATCAGGCGGTAAGTGTTTAACGGCGCCGACGCTCTTTACGGCACCGTTAAACACTTACCGCCTGGGTTATAATGAGGGCCTTAGTATGGCAAAGTGTAGGGCATCAGTATTTAAAGGCACTCTGGCACTACCAGTGCTTGCATTTGCAATGGTAGTGTGTCCAGCAGCCTCCATATCCTCATCAGGCTGATCAGGTCCAGTTGCAGGTTATTCTTTGTGGCTTAAAATGCTGCAGGTTTATCACATATACACAATCACATTTATTCCGTAGTATTTCACGATTGCCCATACTGCAAATCACTTCTTACATTATTAATCCTTGGTTCCAAACACATATTTGCAATAAACAACATTTCTCCTTAAGCAGCAATCATCCGACTAAATCACACTTGTCATAGTTCTGCCGCAAATTGTTCATCTCCATATTTTATAATTCGTCCCGGGAGGATGGCTCATCTGCAACGTACTCACCTTGGAAACAAGACGACACGTTCGATTGTCATGATCTCTGCTTCCAAAAGGTCAGGGTTTTCCCAACTCCCTTGGAAGCAGATCCATAACCCAGGTTCCGAGGGCCAACCAGTCCCAATTGGGACCTTTTGGACCCAGTCCTGGCGCCAGTGGCACCAGGCTCATAAATGTGTCCAGTCCCAGCGCTGGAAGCGCCGGGCTCATAATGCTTGGGTGGACTTACCTGCAGCAGACCATGCTGCTTACTTGCCTGCCAGCTGAGCCTCTGATCCTCTTCTGTTTGGAACTACTTTTCCTGTTGGGTGGGGCAGGAGCCACTCCCTAGATTCAGAACACAGGAACTCTTCTGGAAAGCAGGAACTCTTTTCTTACCTAGGCGTGGCTGTGGAAGGAGACACCTAAGCACTACAGGAGGCTATTTAAACCACACCCGGTGGATGAATCTTGCTTTGCGTTATTCTGCATCCTCTGCAGCAGAACGTTCATCGTGTCTTCTGCATCGGATCCTGGGCCTAAGGAAAAAGGCTTACCATCCTGAATCCAGTCTTCAGCAACACCTATAAAGACAAGAAAGAACAGGTTAGCATTCCGGCATCTGAAAGACAAAGGCTTACCAACTCTTCGTGCGCTCCGGAGGTCTTCACACCGCATTCCGGCATCTGAAAGACAAAAGCTTACCGACTCTTCGCACTCTCCGGAGGCCTTCGGCGCTGCATCCTGCATCTGAAAGACAAAACAAGGTGCGTTTAAAGACATTGGGGAACTTTAATACTCACGTGCCATTACTCCTTTCCACATCAACCCCAGTGGGTATTCCGGCACCCTGCAGCCGCTCCGAACTCGTACCTGCAAAATAAAAGACAGTTAGAGCGCATCGTGAAGCAGGCAACAAGCGCTTACTTACGTGCTTCCAGGTGCTTCTATTCATCATACGGACTCCATCTTCAACTCACTTCAGCCCGTCATCCGCCATCGCCGGAACCTGCAAAATAAGAGACATCATTGCTAAAGACTTTAAAGACAATAGAATTACTCGAAACTTACCGTTCGTGCAGTAAACGACGGACAGCAGTCCTCTGAAGTCAAGAGGCCTGCGCTACCGATCCAGTGAAGAAACTGATTACAGCACCCTGCCCCGAGGCAGATGGAGAGCTCCGCATTCACTTACCTAAGGTGAGAGCGTTAACCTTTGGGGGTCTACAGGAGAGCAAAAAGGGAAGAGATAGGGACACCCCCAATAACCCCAGTTCATTAATCCCATATTTTCTGTCTGCAGACATCTTACTCTTGAAGTCAGGCATACAGTGCACAGAGGTCCAGCCCAAAGAGCCAACCGGGTGCTACACATCACCTTTGAAGATACGGTAGTCGCCCAGTCAAGACCGGCGCCTCTGCGAGAATCAGGTGAGCGTTACATCGATCCCCGAGTCCACGCTTAGAAACCTCTGGGTATTAAGCGTGTTGTAAATACGCAACTAAGAGACATATTCCTGTAACAGAGCCTCAATGCCCTCGGGCTGTGTGAGCGCTTTAAAAAGGCAAATAAATAAAATAAATAAATATGGCCAAAGCTCCCCAACTAAAATAATTCTCATTGCTCTGCCTGCCCATGCAGGAGTTACCATGCCGGAGGACAGGGCCGGTCTTACATCAGATTGCACCCCAGGCGGGAAGCATCGTGGGCACCACCCCACCCCGACTGGTTCACGTCACTCCTAAACTACACCTCTGTCGTGCGACAAAACCCCTGCTCAATATGAATAAATAATTGCTATATAAATGAAGGTAGTTTCATTACATTGTAATTCAAGTAATTTACAGAAGAATTCGAATGTGAAAACCCAGCTGTTGCTGCCCAAGAAATTGGTTTTTCTGTCACCTGCTCTTAGGGATGGCCTTGCCTGAATACAGTTTCAAACTGTCCGTACTGGCACACTGCGGTGTGAGCAGCCTGCAGGGGTCTCAGGGCCCACTGACCACTGGCCCTGTGTTGCAGCCAGGTGTTCTGTTCGTACCACCTCACATGTATTTCAAAAGGGGCAATACTAGACTAACCATATGAATAATTTTCTGATAGTAGGTTATCATTCCAAGATGGACAGTCTGGTACACTCTTATTGTACTCTCCGAGAGTGGGAAAGGGGACAAATAGCACCAATGAGGATTCCTATATGCTTTGCATTAAATCACAGAGCATTTCAGGACTATAACAGTGATCAGAGATCTCTACATTTGATAAATAAGTCTGTGATAAAAGGATTGTATGTGTGAATCTCTAAATACATAACCGATGCATGGCTTGGTGCTCACATCACAGTTCACAATACTCACCCTAACATTACATACATGCTCATTTGGACACCTTAAATTGTTGGATTCAAGTGTTAAATGGCTGCAACATCAGCCACTCAAATGGGGTACAAGGGCTCTTTTGCTTCTTGTTTCTGCAGGATTTTAGATGAGGAAGGGCTGGGTCTCACTGTGGGCATGCCCAACCCAATACAGAAACATCTTTTGGGAATGATATCTACAGACAGTACAGGATACCACACAAGAGAGACCCAATAAACAATGCACACAAAGGCTACACAGAAACGATTGTACCGCTTACAAACTTCAGCCGGACCAGTAATAAGCTGATGAAGCGTTTTAAACAAAACCGGCTTCTAATGCATGGTAAAGTGTCCATAGTTCCTCAGCCACTACCTCCTCACCATTGCACAGGCCTCAGGGGTTATTTTGGCAAACAAGAGCAGGCCCTTACTTTAGCTAATAGAGCTGGCATTAGCAGCACTTATTAGTGCTGGCCTGCAGCTGGTTAAAATCATGCTGTGGCAGTGTAGAAAAGGCGTTTGGCCGCGTGGATGTACAATTTGAGGCAACTTCTTTGATTGCTTTATGTGTTTAAGTGTGGGCACAGTAGGGCATGCTCGTCACAGCCACATACACAAAACATTCCAGTGTGCTATTGTACGGACATTGGATACATCCAAAAACAACAGGTATACGTGCTGTTACATAAGGGAGCACCACATAGATGCCATTAACCAACAGGGTGGTGGCTTGGGAAGCACACAAATCATTGCTGCATACATATGACTGCATTGATTTGCATGGACTACTGTCTGCATAGTGAACTCTGCGTTCCTAATCAAGGTATCAATTGCGGTGCCATCTGGTGTGCGCGCTAGGCAGCCGTTGGCTTGTTTAGAAAACTAAAAGACCTTTGCTGCTAAACTGATGTATTTAGCTCATGTCCCAAAGCAGCCACTAGTATATTCAGCAAGAAAATGGCACGTTAGTGGTTGCAATAATGTAGAACATGCATCCTATCATTTAACCATAGCACATGCACTGCAGCCAAAAGGCAGATTATGGCAGATAGTCATGCTATATACATTGCGCATGGAAGTGTAATTCGCAGAGGTGAAATGCCCCGAGATTTCCAGGTGTTCCTTATTCCATAGATTCTTCAGCACTTAACATCAGAACCAAACATACTGGAAACCATTTTAGCATTTTTCTGGGAGAACCTTATCATGTTTGATGTAAGGGCACCCTCAGTGGCCTAGTTAAACGTTCTCTCCTGGGCAAGGCAAAGAAGAGCATGGCGTAGCCGTAAGCCCTGAACTAGGGCTAGTCTTGTTGTCTCACTGAATAATAAAATCCACTGCAGTGTTCCGGATGGATCTATGATATTTTCCGGACTTTTTTTTTTGCTGAAATACACTTTTTGCCAATGTATTTTTTTGCTGAATTTGTACTTTTTTTGTAACCACAAAATGCAGTTATAGACCACATATAGTGGGTCACTGTGAAAGTAACTGAAGTCCATGGGAGCAAAATGGAGTCAGAGCCTAATGTGCTTAGCCATTTCTTAGCACCTGGAAGCTGTCGCCCATCGTTCATATGCTGTGGACAGACAGCCCTGGAAAATGTTTGGGACCGGTCACCTTTGACCTTTTGGTGATCCCACTGAGGGAGTGCCTGTGCAATCTGCCCAGTTTGGCAGCTCTGGTTGCTGTGTGACTATATACTCATTTGTTTTGGTATCATGGGGGCACACAGGCTCAAGCCTTCCCAGGGATGCGCCATATGTAACTAAAAGTGATATATAAGCGCTTTGGATTAAAGCGCTATATTAAAACAATAAATACAAATATACCCAAAAAGGTTTTGGGGCGTCAAATAAAGAGCCATGAAAATAAAGAAAATAGTTTGCAACTTTTCGGTGTGCCACGTTAATTCTCTTTTGCATAGGTTTGACCAGGTAACTGACACTTGTGGCCTGGTGAATAAAAATGCCCCACGTAACCTTCAGTTCTTAACACTGACATTTTAAGCACAACTGCACATACTGTATTAAAACAATGGTTTGTTAAATGAGCCATCACTTATAAATTGCCCCACTTGGCTGTCAGCACAAAGCATGATGGGCACAGGGTGAGTGACTCTGGAGCATAGTGTCACACTGCGTTTGGAATATTCATTCCTTTGTTTGCATATTCCGAAAGCAAGAACGCATCGCAGTCGGCAGAGATCAGTGACACAGAGGCGGTCATAAAAAACACGCCTGAGCCTGGCAGCGAGCTCATCTAGGCGCAGATGTGTTTATGGCCCATGCCCCCCAGGCCGCACAGTGACAGTGCATGGCACGACGCACGCACCATCATAGTCTCAAGGCTGCCTGCCTGCACTAGTTCAAATAAAAATGACTTACCTTGAGTTGACAAATGCACGTTCAGTCAAAGAAAGTGAAGTCCCCGAGTGAGTCCCGCCAACCTCCCGATAAGTGAAGGCTGAAACCGTAGATCCTGTCCGACACAGGCGTGCGACTCCCTCCTTGCTCCATCTCACTACAACAACAGACCAGGGGCGTTACTAGGGGGGGTAAGGGGGCTATAGCCCCTGATCTTTTGGTTGTAGGCCGGGATAGAATCTCAGGAGCTACAGCCACAAGACTAGCTAGCCCCCAGTCCCAACAGTTCCGACATCAGCATAGCCCCGGGTCTTTTCCAGACCTAGCAACTCCCCTGCAACAGACTGTCACAGAACGGTCAGTGCGTGGTGTCAGGGTGGGCTTGCCTCACTCTCCACTCTAAGAGCCTGTGGCACGTGCAGAGGCAGGGCTTGCCATAGCTGCGCATGCGCTCCAGCTCGGCAATGTGCAAGGCATTGGCAACCAGTGTGTGCCTGCCTGAACGACAGTAACTTATTTCACGTGACCTCTGCCACTGGCTCAACAAATATGCATGCAAATCTCATTTGTCTGGAAGGTGCTGTGTGACAACCGCCACCCCTTAAACCCAAGGACACCATTTTCAGTAAGAAGACAACCAAGGGGTCTGAAAGGACCTCATGCAGTGGTAAGGCAGCATAGCGTTATGTTTTTATGTTGACAGAAATAAAGTTCCTTTGAATAACTATCGCAAACAAACAAGAGGTAGAAAATTACCCAGGTGGGTTTGGTAGATTTCATGCTGCATTTTGAAAATAAACGCAGTACCCTGCAATATTTGCCATGCAAATAGCCACGACTGTTTCTGGCGCGTACTCAGGAGGTCGCTTTTCTCAGAGGCCTTCTCCCCTCTTCGATCACGATCTCCGATTGCATGAAAATGCTACAAGAAATCAAAATGAATAAATGAACCTCGCAATATCCCACCCACCCGGACCCTGCCTACCCATATGAAGACACCTGTGAGCAGGGGAGTTGCTAGGTCTGGAAAAGACCCGGGGCTAAGCTGATGTCGGAACTGTTGGGACTGGGGGCTAGCTAGTCTTTTGGCTGTAGCTCCTGAGATTCTATCCGGGGCTATAACCAAAAGATTAGGGGCTATAGCCCCTTTAGCCCCCCCCTAGCAACGCCCCTGCCTGTGAGGTCTGTTTCATGTACAAAGTCGTAGGATCATTTACGAGTGAGAGTAAGCAGCGTGGAAGCTGGAACGCTCGAACACGCAGCAACATAATCCAGTGAGGCTTTACGCATGGCGGGCATTAACGGGCATTAACAGCCGATTCCAGATTGCAGGCTGTGGCGCTCCTCGGAAACCTAATCCCGTGACCTAAATGCAAGAGCCCTGCAGACCGGGGGCCTTTGAGGCTCTAGACAGTGAGCTCATTCATTTGTAGAAAAGGGTCCCTCATGTGTGCTTGCAGGCAGCGTGCTACTATTTGTATCGTTTTGTATTGTGGGCAGCTCACTCCCTCTGACTGAGAGCACAGCACAGTGTCAGCGATGATGGCGTGGGACGGTGGGGGCCACTGTTGCAACACTGCTGCACACTTACCTTCTGCGCACCCACTCGCCTCTTTTCCGCAATGGCGAGGGCCCGACACGACAATGCCAGCCAGCCCCAATCAGTCCTACTCAGTGCGCGTGCATAGCCTGGAGGAGAGCATGCTGCACGTGTGCCCATGGGCCTGGCTGGCAACAGCGGGACAGGTGTCTCCTGGGGGGCGAGTAAAAAAGCAACAAATGTTGCAAATTTATTTGCCATTGCCCTGCCCTGCTTGAGGGCCGAGGTTGCAGCCTGCAGCAGTGCCAGTGCTAACGTGTATTCTTGCACTGCTAGAATAAACATTCGTTTCGTATCATAACATTATAAAAATGAATGTGCCTGGCCTGGCTTGCAGGCTGTGGACTGCTGGTGCAGCACTCCCTAGAGGCTGACTGACGTCAGGCAGCCGCCTGAGCTGCCTGACACAAAGGCCGGCCCTGCGGAGGAGTGCCGTTCCTGACGGGGGAAGCTGAGCTTTATTTCTTTGATAAAATCAAAATGTGTCGTACTTCCCCCTTGCATCAGTCACCTACATATTTTATTAGGCTAAAGCTCCACAATCAGAAGACTCTTCGGTCTACCTGCCCTTGCAGGAGATCCTGGGCTGGAGGAGCACCGTTGCTGACGGGGGAAGCTGATCTTTATTCCTTTACTAAAGCCCCCCTTCGCCGCTGGGCTTCAAAGGGAGGGTCACCACAGGAGAGACGAAAACCCCTCCTGATTATTGCCAAGCTCACTTCATAGGGCCTCATTACGACCCAGGCGGTAAGTTACCGCCTGGGGCGTGACTTTACCACCATGGCGTAAACTATGTTTACGCCATGGTGGTTGGCGGACTTACCGCCCCATTCCGACCTTGGCGGGGCAGTAATTCCCCAATCCCCATTTACCCTTCCACATTCCCATTTTTGCCCCATAGGGCATAATGGGAGTGGGGAAGGCGTAAATTACGGTGGCGTAATTAACTCCATGGTCCCTTAGCGCCATGGATTTTAACACCTGCTAAGGTGTTAAATCCGCCATGGCGCTAAGGGACCTCGTACTCAGGCGGTAAGGGTCGGCGCTGTTTACGCCGGCGTAAACCCCTTACCGCCTGAGTCGTAATGAGGCCCATAGTCTTTTGAGTCCAACTGGTCACTTGCATACCGCCACTGTTACTACGGCAGTTGCATCAACATGACAGTGGAATCTGCCATTGCTCGTAACATCCTATATTGTTGGGCGGTTGGGAGGAAAAACGCTGCCCTCCATGGATAACGGCGGGTGCGCAGTGGAAACTAGGGTCCTGCAAAGGCGGGTCGACTTTTAATACCTGGAGAGCGGCAAGCCCCCAACTGGCTGCCCTCTCCTCCTCTGGCTGCAGAGCCCTCCTTCCCACTTCCGGGCCTTCGTAGATTTAGCAGGCTTCCACCCTTTCCATTGTTCCTCCTCCAGGGCCGCTGCTCCAGTTCAGCTTTTGTCTCATCGAAGGTCGGCTCCGCCTCCCACATCGTCATCGCAATAACCGTGGGACTTGGTCACTTCTTGGTTCATACTCCTTGGTCTAGCTGCCCTTGCAGGAGATCCTGGGCTGGAGGAGTGCCGTTCCTGACAGGGGAAGCTGACCTTTATTCCTTTATTAAAGCCCCCTTTGCAGCTGGGCTTCAAAGGGAGGGTCACCACAGGAGAGGCAAAACTCCCTCGTGTTTATTGCCAAGCTCACTTTATACTCTTTTGAGTCCAACTGGTCACTTGCATACCGCCACACCACAGAAGGGTCCATGCCCTTCTTTGGCTCCCCCCATGTAGGCCGAAGCTCCCCAGCCTAAATCCCAGCAGACTTCCTGCCCTTGCAGGAGATTACTGGGCTGGAGGAGTGCCGTTCATGACCGGGGGGAGCTGAGCCTTTCCTCCTTTCATTAAAGACTCCTTCGCCAATCTTTCTACCAAACCCCATAAAATACTAGCAAAACCCGAGTCACCCCTTCCGGCTGTGCAGAATTCCATGTTCTTTCCAATCATGTAATGATGATATTGTTTTATTCATTTAGCGCCCACCCTAAGTGCTTTACCAATAACAACATATACACCTGCCTACCATATCCACCGCCAAATACCACAGTGCTTGACACCTTATTTAGAAAACAATGCCCTGACGCTCACTACTCGTAACTCTTACCAAATGAACTCCACGTCCTCGCTTTGACAACTTAATGCACGACACTTCCGCAAATCCGCCCCAACATCCTCTTTGTACTCAGTTGAAACCGGGGTCTAGACATGCTGCTTTTCAAAAATGTACAGGCAATACTACCTATCCCACAACTCAAAAGATAACTACCCTTAATTTCAACTCCTGTTCTGTTGCACACAAACTAAAGCCCCAATCGCGTACAAAAACGTACCAAACTTTTTTTTATCCTCATAGAGTTGTAATGCTAAAATCGTCGAACATAAGGCAGCTATTGAGTTCCTCGCCCCCGCTAACACAAAGCTGAGCAACTTGAAAGCATGCACTCAGCACTCACCAGGTGTTACAATATGCAGAATCTAGTTACAAACATGCTGCTTTATAACATTGTACAGGTAATACTACCTACCACACAAAGCGAGATAAAGCTACCGTTAATTACCACTTCTGTTATGTTGCTCATCACTTAAAACCCCCATCAAGCACGTAAAAGTACCACACCTTTTTATACTCATGGCGCTATATTGTTAAAATCGTGAAACACAAGTCAGCCAACGTGTTCCTCGCCCCCGTGAACACAAAGCTCAGTAAATTGAAAGTCTGCACTCAGCACTCGCAGGGTTTTAAGATTAAGCATATATAAATATTGAATGAAAAAACTTTGTTAAAGGGACGTTATGGTTAAGTTGCACTAATAAAACCTATCAAATTCAATGGAAAAAACATTGTTAAAGGGACTAATTCCTAGGTTTTAATTAGTGCACCTTAACCATAATGGGCCTCATTAGGAGTGTGGCGGCCACGGAATGAAAAGTGCCGGTAAGGGACTGCCACCATTCATTCCCAGCCGCCTCATTACGAGTTCTGCAGAGGGTCCCACTAAGGAACGCCTGCTCAGACCAGGCGTCCTTAGCGGAACCCGCTAGCAGTCCAGGATGCTAACAACGGACCCGTCATTAACGGGCCCGTTGTTAGCATCCTCCCCATTCCCATTGAGCCCTATCACGGCTTAAATGTGAATTGGGATGTACTGGGTCCGGGTCCTGCGAAAGTGAATTACCAGGCCCTACAAGGTCGGAATGGCCCGGTAAGTCCTCTTTTGCGGGACCCGGACACGAGTTTGGATGTAGCCATGCCGCTAAAAACGGCATGGCTACCTCCAAACTCGTAATGAAGCCCAATGTCCCTTTAACAACGTTTTTTCAATGAATTTCATGGGTTTTTACCAGTGCATGCTATTTTCCTACAACTTACTAATATCATACTTACCACAATATAGCAACATTTTTTGTACAATTTACAAAGTTTCACTTTAAAACTCTGCCTTTTCCCACCTTCTAGCATCATTTTTAAAAAAAATGTTTATTTATTGTCATTTTTCAAGATAAAACATTGTCAACTGTGTCAACTAACCCCTCCCCCTGTCCCCTCCCCACCGATCCCCGAGGTGCACAGAGGTAGCTTCTTCGTCTAGAGTTTGTCTGCAACGTTAACCACTATGAATAGTTCGGGTTTCTCAGTGCAGTTGATGTATGTGCAGAACCTTTATGTTCTGCGGGCACCACTGCTGCACATAGTAGTTTTTCAGGAAGGAGAGCACTTCTCCCCAGTCTATAGAGAATGTTGCAGAATTGGATCCTGTACATGATCCACTCTGATGCCAGAATGTCCCAAACCTGCTGGAGCCAGCCGATTTGTGATGGTGGGTCCTTTTGCTTCCATTGCTTTGCAATAACCTGCCAGACTGCTATCAACAGCGTCACCAGGGCTCTCATCTGTGGTTTTGGGGTGTCCTGTTGCTCCCTTTCGCTCAGGCCACATAGGTTTTCCCCTACGGTAAGAGGGCATATTCCCGGGGCTACCTCCTGCAAGGACCCTGCCACCTCCTTCCAGAATTTCTTAATCTTAGGGCATCCCCACCACGTATGTTCCCAGTCTCCATCGCCCCTGCAGCCTCTCCAGCATTCCCCTGAAGTGGATTTGAACATTTTTCTAAGCTTGCTGGGGGTATAGGGCCACTGAAGCATCATTTTGTCCCATGCCTCCTGAGTTTGTAAGGACCCAGTCAATTTTAACACTTCTATACACTTTTGGCAAATTTTCCCACTTTTTTGCATCCGTTAACGTCGGCGAACATCTGACGTCATCACAGACCTTCCGGACAGTGCCACGTGACCATGCGCTCGCGCATGGCATGACGTGTCTGCGAACGCGTCGGTACTTCGCAATCAAGTCCATGCTTCAATGACAGTTCGGAACTGCATTTTCTACTGATCTAGGCACTTTCAAGCTCAAAATGTACCCTTGCACAGCTCCTACACCTATACTTACTCATTATCCATTAAAAATCTCGTACAAAGCACATACTTGGAAGAATATTAGCAAAACTGCTATTTATCTTAAAAATGGCATCAGCTATTGCCATACCTCCTCCCCAAGAACCACCACCATCACCAGCTGGTGGACCTACACAACAAAAAAAGCACAGTACCTTCAAAGACAATGAAGAGGACAAAGAAGATGAGGTAGAGGTAGTGCCTACTTCTAGCTCCAAGATCGAATCAGGGGTGTGCCAGTTCTTTACCACTTTTGGGAATGTACCAAAGGCTAAAGCTACCAAAGTGAAATACACTGAGTACTCAGTCGCAGACTACCTGGCTACTCCTGTGAGACCACATCCAAGCGCCACCACCCTAAATCCAACCACTGCAATGCTCTCAAAAAGGTTGTTCCTTTCTTAGCAAGTAGTAGGCTGTCTTCCTCCACCTCATCTTCCTCAACCAATACTGTAACCACACAGCCTACTTCTGTGTGACACAAAATCCCACCATCTACCTTGCAAGCAATAAAAGAGCCTGTTGGTCCATATCTTTCAAAGACAACAGTCATCTGTATATATTGCAACACACCACTCTGCAGGGGAAGCTATTTGGAAGTGCTCTTGAAGCTGTAATCAAGCAGCATGAGAAACACTGTCCCCTACCATAGAAGACACGTGCAACATCTTCCCCTGTCCACCTTCCCCTCTGTATTATTGATTGGTACCTCTTCCCTTATTTCCCTCCCCACCTTACTTTCCAATCTATCCTGCAAAAAAATAAATACATTAAAAAACAACAAAAGAAAGGTTCCTTTAGGAACCATCTTTCACAGTTAAAAAACTTATAGGGCCTCATTACGACCCAGGCGGTAAGGGGTTTACGGCAGCGTTAACAGCGCCGACCCTTACCGCCTGATTACGAGGTCCCCTAGCGCCATGGTGCTTTTAACACCTGCTTTTAGCAGGTGTTAAAATCCATGGCGCTAAGGGACCATGGAGTTAATTACGCCACCGTAATTTACGGTGGCGTAATTAACGCCTTCCCCACTCCCATTATGCCCTATGGGGCAAAAATGGGAATGGGGAAGGGTAAATGGGGATTGGGGACTTACCGCCCCGCCAAGGTCGGAATGGGGCGGTAAGTCCGCCAACCACCATGGCGTAAACGTAGTTTACGCCATGGTGGTAAAGTCACGGCCCAGGCGGTAACTTACCGCCTGGGTCGTAATGAGGCCCATAGACTCCATCTACTTTCCATTTCTCAGTAAAGTACATATATGGGCCTCATTATAAGTATTGCGGCATGGGTTAATGGGTGCCGCTAATGGTGGCGGACCCGTTAAACCCATTCCGCAATATTATGAGGTTCCCGTCGCGGGACCCGATGTGGAGGTCTGTTTTTACCAGACGTCCTTACCGGGTCCCGCGAGGGGAACAGAGAGCTAACAACGGGCCGGTCGTAATCGGCCCATTGTTAGCTCCCGCGCCCATTCCCATTGAGCCCTATTGGGGCTCAAATGGGAATTGGGAAGGTCCGGGCCCGGGTTCCCTGAGGGAGGAATTACCGGGCCCGCCAAACTCAGAATGGCCCGATAATTCCCCATTGAGGGAACCCGGACACGGTTTTGGAGGCAGCCAGGCCTTTATTAAGGTGTCAGGATTCGCCCCTGGAAGTTATGGAGTTCTTGGCGGTTGTAGCCGGCTCATCCCTCGAGTCGGTCTTGTCCTCACCCAAGATGGAGGCTCACTCCTTAAAGCCAGGCCACGCCCACAGCCCAGCGCATTGTATCTGTTTCTCTGTGTGTCCAACGCTGCTGTGCCTCGGCTCAGTGAACTACCCACGGATCTTTGTTTGCCTTTCTGGCCGCTTGTTCCGTTGCCTTTTCGCGTCTCGACCCTCTATGGAGACCCTGTTCCTCCTATTCTACTTCCCGGCTGTACTTTCACTTTCTGATTCCCCTCCTTCTTATTCTATCTATATTTCCGTTTCTAACCGCTTACGGTATTAATCTACTTCATCCTTTCTGTCTCTTCTTACGCTTTCTTCTGCCTAGCTTTATTTCCGAACTGCACCCAGGTTGGTATCTTTAGCTTACTCGGCTTTCTTTAATTACTTTGTTTCCTTTTGCGGTTGCGGAGCCACGGTCGCTCTCTCAGTGTTAGCGGTTCTGCTTCCGACACACGCAGTGACATTTATTCTTGGGTAAGTAGCTTTCCTATAAACTGCCTCTCTATTCATTATTATTTTCTTTCCGCTCAGATATTCAACACGTACCTTCAGTGTTTCTTATCTTCCTCTTCCCTGAAGGTGCTTACTGTACGTTTCATTTTTCTTCCTTATCCTCTTCAATTTTTTCACGCTCTGTTGAGCTCATTGTCAAGATCCTTGCCATCTACTGGTATATCAGCAGAGGAAATATTGATTGCTGAGATACTCATTGAATTAAAGAAGTCCATCTACATCTTCCGTTCCTCATCTTCCAAGAGCTGTGGCATTTGGACAACCAGGGTTTTTTCTGCCAAGGCTTTTTCCCTGGGATTTGGGGTTTGGCTCCTCGGGGTCCCCCTTGGGCAGGTTTTCTTCCCTGTCAAGGAGGCCTCTGGGGAAGCCAGACCCTACTTACGCGAAAAGAAGAAGAAACCACCCAAAGAAAAGCCGACCACAGACCACAAGAAGGCCAAGAAGAAGCCTGCTACAAGTTCTTCCAAGGACATATCATCTGAAGGCTCAGGTGAGGAGGAGTTGGGGGAGGAAAGTATCCATTCTGACAGAATACAACGCCTACAGATTCCTATGGCGTCCTTGGAGCAGTATCAGGAACTGGTTTCAGCAATGCAGAACCTCACGGTAGAAGTGCAAGCACTGAGAACCGAGAATGTGGCTCCACTACAGCAGGTGGTGTTGCATAGAGATGACCGAGGCAACCTCCCATCCATGGCCTTAGCTTTTGGAAAGTATGATGGCCACCCAGGTGGCCTTAAGGATTTCATAGATGCATGTCAAGTCTACTTTACCTTCCGTCCGCACGCATATGAGATGGCCAGAGCCAGAGTGGGTTTCATAATATCCAATCTAATGGGTAACGCTTTAGCATGGGCCATCCCTTTTGTGACTAACAACGACCCGGCTTTGAACGATTACGACCGATTTATTGGGTCGTTCAAGGAGAGATTTGATCGACCTGAGGTACTGTACACTTCGTATGAAGCTATTTTGGATGTTAAACAGGGTACTACAGATGTGCAGACCTACATCTCTTGATTCCTACGACTCGCCACCAAGGCAGATTGGCCAGACTCGGCCAAACAGACCATCTTCAGGAGAGGCTTGCATGATGACATTAAGGACGAGTTGGCTCGTATAGCTCGACCTACTTCTTTTCAAGAACTAATGACGATATCGCTGCAAATTGAGTTCCGCCTAAATGAACGATGCCAAGAAAGAAGAAGACCTCGACCTTTCCCCTCCTCAGCACCATCTGCTCAGCCTTCAAGAGAAAGTCATGGAAGTGACGAACCCATGCAGATAGGAACCACCCGGGGTCCTTTAACCCCAGAGGAACGTAAGAGACGCAGAGATGCGGGACTTTGTATGTATTGTGGATCGTCCAAACATCTTCTTCGGAACTGTCCTGAAGTTGCACCACGGCGGAAGGAAAACGCCAGCCCCTGAACATCTGCAAGGGAAGTATCGGGGGAACAACCTACAACCCTTGCTACAACACAAGATCAATAGAGGAAGGTGAAGATAACCGACTAATGGTCTTCAAAGTACAAATATGGCTGTCAGATTCCAACCCTATCGAGGTCTTGGCTATGTTGGATTGTGGAGCAGCAGGAAGTTTCCTTGATGTTGACTGGGCCAGAGAAAATAGAGTGCCTGAACGTACTAAACAACGACCTAGTCCAGTTGAAGGGGTGAACTGTTCCCCTCGATCATCAGGTCCAATTGTCAAAGAATCTGTTCCCTTACAGATGAAGCTGGGCCAACATACGGAATTCATGGTATTCGACATCATCAGAGCGGCACATTTTCCATTGGTCATTGGCATACCCTAGCTTAAGAAGAATAATCCTTCGATAGACTGGGCATCCAATAAAGTAAGCTTTAATTCATCATATTGTCAATCACATTGTATGGAGGGATCCTGTTACAAGACTCAGACAGCAGAGACGGAGATTCCTAAAAAGAGGACAGTGTCCGCCATTCCTCTCCAGTACCAAGAGTTCGCGGAAGTATTCAAGGACAGGTTGCTTGGAAACCTACCCCCCCACCGACCAGAAGACTGTGCAATAGACCTGATACCCGCTGCCCCGGTACCCTTTGGGCACATGTATCCTCTGTCCTGCCCCGAGAAGGAGGCTTTGAGAGAATACCTGGACGCCCACCTTCAAAATGGATTAATTAAAGAATCCAGATCCTCCTGTGGAGCTTCATTGTTCTTGATACCCAAGAAGGAATCATTTGAACTCAGGCCTTGCATCGACTATCGTGGTCTCAACCAGATCACCATCCGTGACCGTTATCCTATGCCACTGATCAGAGACATTTTGGAAGCAGTCCAAGGGGCACGTTATTTCACCAAACTGGACCTCAGGGGAGCCTACCATCTCCTGAGGATCCGCGAGGGTGATGAATGGAAGACCGCCTTCCGGACCCCTTTGGGCCTTTTTGAATATAAGGTCATGCCTTTTGGGCTAGTCAATGCCCCTGCCATTTTTCAACAGTTTATTGACAAGCTATTCTCTGATTTATTGTTTATCTCAGTTGTAGTCTATCTGGACGATATTCTGGTGTACTCCCGTAATCTTCCGGAACATAGGAAGCAGGTCAAGGAAGTACTGCTCCGTCTTCAAACTAACCAATTACTGGTCAAACCAGAGAAATGCACATTTGAAGCCAGTTCTGTAGCTTACTTGGGTTTCATTCTTTCAAGAGAAGGTGTTCAGATGGACCCTAGAAAGATCCAAGCCATCCTTGATTGGAAGGAACCTCAGAAAGTCAAGGAGATTCAGAGGTTTCTAGGATTGGCTAGTTTTTACAGACAGTTCATCCCCAATTTTTCAAAACTAGTACAACCTATAACAAATCTCCTCAAAAAGGGAGTAAAGTTTGAGTTCAATCAAGAACAAGAGGAGGCATTCCGCATTTTGAAGGGATATTTCACTTCCGCCCCCATTCTGGTGCAACCAGATCAAGACAAGCCATTCATTCTTGAGACAGATGCCTCTGCAGGAGCAGTGGGAGCAGTCCTGCTGCAAAATACCAAAGATGGTTTAGAACATCCAGTGGCGTACCACTCAAAAACTTTGACCAGTAGCGAACGGAACTACTCTGTTCTCGAGAAAGAATTACTGGCAATGAAACTGGCTTGCCAAGAATGGCGGCATCCCTTATAAGGAGCCAAACATAAGTTTCTCATTCGCACGGACCACAGAAACCTAAGAGTACTGTAACAGATGGAGTGTACCAATGCCCGCCATGCTCGTTGGGCTTACTATTTCTTACAGTACGATTTCCACATCACTTACATCCCTGGCACAGAAAACCAATTGGCAAATGCCCTATCCCGAAGCCTAGGAGACGAATGTACTATCTATCAAGGCCATGACCTAGTTCTCCCAGGTATGCAAAGAGTGGCAGCTGTGATTCCTTTTTTACAAGATCTCTTGGTACAATACCAGCAAGAAGAAGATCGTCCACACATAGTCATTCAAGGTCCGGACAGTTTGTATTATCATGATAAGGCCCTGTACATACCATCTAAGACCCTTCAAGATTGGGTCCTCAAATGGTGTCACGATACTCCATTGTCTGGTCACCCAGGCATACGCAAAACTCAAGAACTTATCCAACGTCAGTTCTGGTGGCCGACCATTCTACAAGATGCCAACAAATACGTCGCGTCTTGTCCGGTTTGTGCCCGTAATAAAAATCCTACGGGCAAACCAATCGGCTTGCTACGACAACCCATACTACCAAATCGACCGTGGGACCACATCTCTACTGATTTCATAATGGAACTACCCATCTCCCACGGCATGAATACAGTTATGGTGACCATAGATTCGTTCAGCAAGTTGCCACATTTCTCTGCCATCTCTCATCTACCTTCTGCTCCAGAGACAGCGGCAATCTTTCTACGTGACATTGTCCGTTTACATAGATTACCAAGAACGATAGTATCGGACAGAGGATCTCAATTTACCTCTAGATTCTGGTCTACGTTATGTAAACAATTGGGTATTGACAGAGCTCTGTCATCAGGTTACCACCCACAAAGCAACAGTCAGACTGTTCCTTCCTCAAGCAGAATTTGCCTACAATAATGCTCTTCACACGACCATTCAGATGAGTCCTTTCTTCTGCACTTATGGTTACTACCCACAGCCGCTGCCATGGATTCATACCTCTTCCACCAGCGCACCTGCCATTGATAGCCTTTTGACGGAACTTCTAGAGGTTTAAAGGACCGGCAAGAAGGCAATGGAAATCAGCAAACAGTCCCATAAAAGGTGGGCTGATCGGAAGAGAGGTACCAATCCAGACTGGAAGCCAAGACAGATGGTTTGGTTGTCCACTAAGTTTTTGCCTAGATGGGTACATAATGGAAAATGTGCTCCTCGTTTTATAGGACCATTCCCATTCGAAACGCAGATCAATCCAGTAGCATACAAACTCAAGTTACCTCAATACCTCCAAAGGGTACACCCTGTCTTTTATACCTCCCTACTCAAAGAACACAAGACTGACCCATATGTTCTGAAGACCTTTATCCAGAATCCTTCAAACCCTCCCAGTCAGGAGGAATATGAGGTGGCATATTTGGTGGACTCTCGGTACAGAAAGGGTAGTGTTCAATATCTAGTGCATTGGAAGGGCTATTCTCAAGAAGAAAGAACATGGGAACCCAAGAGACACATACATGCCCCCAGACTTATAAGGCGATTCCATCTACTTTATCCGTGGAAACCCGGAGGGCCCCCGAGAGGGAAGGGGTATACTGTCAGGATTCGCCCCTGGAAGTTATGGAGTTCTTGGCGGTGTATGGGAGGACTGGTCCAGAAGACCCCCCTCCCATGCCTCTGCTCCCCCGGCGAGGTTCATGGCTCGCCGGGTGATCTTCCTGCCACCAGGGCCCAGGTGGTGGGTGGGGCACTCGCTGAAGACATTGACCAAACCTGTCCAATTTAGCTAGGCTCTGGAAACCATTTTGTATAATAGAAATGGCTTGAGCCATGCGCACCGCCATACGGCCCCCACCCGTGGAGAGTATCACTTATCCCTGTGGCCACAGCTCCCTGGCAGATCCGCTAAGAGCCCGTTCCCACGAGCAGACGGACATGAGCTAGTGTTAGATACCAACACTGTAACATTTCACCTTCCGCAGTGTATCGCCGTTTCCAGCATGACCCGGCCAGCAGGGCCTGGTGGAAAAGAACTGTACAATGGTCCCCTGACAAAAAGCAATGACCCCAAATTCTAATGAGTAAACCACCTTTGATGAAAGCGTTCTCTCCACAAACTCTCTGACTAAAAAACTTGTAAAATATATGAAAATGGCAGGATGGGTGCTCATATAACAGTAGGGATGAAGCACCCACATCCCTGTAACTATGCGCAAATGGTAAAAGTGTCCCGGTGGTTTTTCATGTTATGCGTGTTATCGAAAAGACTGCATCCCACAGTCCCGCGCGCCAAAACTGAACTAATGCTGCTAGAGTGCAAGGGAAGACAAATGCAACCATACTGAGGGCTCATGTAAGGGGTGCACGAAGATGCACCATATGGGTGTCCGAGCCCACTATGCGCCACTGCCGCCAGTCGCAGTGGCGGGTTGTTCCTGCGTGCTCCACCAACCTTACTATTACCTCACTTACCGTGTATGTATAAGCATATAACAAAATGTTGTAGTTGCTAAAAACGTAGTGTACAAGTAATGTGCTCAAACTGGCCATATAGATGGCACCGGCAATGTCAAAAACGTGAGCTTTGGAAAGACTTAATGAGTATTGTATATTATATGAATGTTTATGTCTCTTCCACCCCAAGTCTGCAACACACGAGGAAAATACCTTTGTGAGCACATGCAAGGCCATTCCCCCTCCCTCCCAGTGAAGCCTACCAGACGAAAAAGCAGAGGCCCGTGCCGCACTGCTCCACCTCCCCCAATTCGGCTGGAGCCGCTTCAAGCATTCACATTCCCCCGCAGCACCCAAGACCACAGCCTGCCACCTGAATTATTTACAACCCAGCAGTAAACCCGGCCTTAAAACACAGATCCAAAGGCGCCCTGTCCTAGACTCCACGACCCGCTGACCTACCCTAGGTTAATGGTCCCTGTAAAATTAGGACACCCAATATTATGGCAACATCACAAGAACACATCCATAATGACTTCTAACAAGACATGATAACATAGACCGCCTGTCCCATGCCCCTAGACCCAGCCCCACGACCTCTGATACCCGGTCAACAGGATGGTGGTAACCATGTATTGACGAATCGCAGACAGACCCCACTCCAGGTGCATTCCTCCTGTGTTGCATTAACCTGTAGAATAACCTATTGGAAGATTTACCAGGGAAGATAATATTGCAATGTTGAATGACTGCGGTGTGCGTGGCCCTAGGGCAGAAAGTCAGGAAAGACATTCATCTCTGACACTGATCATGGTTGGCACAACAACACCGCCCGGATGAGCCCAGCTGACCTGCCGGCCCAGCCCAACCCACGAGGGTAACCAGTGACGTCCTCCAGCCGCGGCAAACCACATCGCAGCAGCACCTATAGCTAGTCGTCGCCACCCAATCCCCACGAACTTGTGCCCCCTATAGCATGTAGGTTCTTATGACGTTTTTTGTAAATATATACGCCTGTCTTTGCTATTGTCGGACAGAGCGCTCTCGGAGTTTGCAGAGTTCTTTGCATGCCCTATTTTGATTGATAAACTCCCATTCAAGCTCACCCGCACTTTGTCCTGGCCTTATTCCCATCCTGGGAGAGTCCATTATTGTCTCTCATTGCGGGGAGGATCGTGCTATCTGGGGACGCTTGCCTTCAGTGGTGACCCCGAAAGCGTGATTTTAACTTCTCTCTTAATATATATATATATATCCCTACCGTCCCCTTTGGCACGGAAATCTCTGGTCGAAAAGGGATATGCACGGTGCGCCGGCTCCGGGAGGCTGCCCGCCAACGGCGGCCGGTACGCTCAGAAGTGCGCACTCACCAGAGAGAGGGTACGGGATCCCGGTTGAAAAATCCTCTTTGAGTACCGCTCGCCGGGGCTGACCGTTGAGCAAACGGCAACACTGCCTGGACGGACCCAGTTTTGGAGACTCTCGGTTCAAGACGGGCACGTGAGTATTGAGTGCGAGAGACCTTAAAGGGAACAGGGGAGGAAATATAGAACGGGGAACGAGGTTGGTTGAAAGGGGGGGGCACTTTTGGTCTACTAAGGACCATCCTAAACCTTCTTTGCTTTTTCTTTGCACATGGCCATTAGGACTAAGAGGTGAACAGAGATAAAGAAACAGGAACCTAGCTCCGCGAGGGGGTAGAAGGCGGCGCCGCATAGTGCTATCTTGACTAGTACTGGGGATATATGAAGAAGTGGAATATGAAATAAAGGTGTCTGGCAAAGGAAGACACGGAAAATACATTAGTGACTGCTACTATTTCTATTCTTCTCTCTGGGTTCACGGGTAAATAAAAGCAGGGTAGTACAAACAAAGATATAATAATAAGTAGAAAAATAATATTACATAAAAACTAGAAAGACAAATATATATATATATATCAGATAGACACTGACAGGGCTAGTTGGAAAGGGAGGACAAACTGGGCTGTGAATAGAGTGCTGCTTATGAGTGTATATGTCAGAACATATTTGATATAATAAGTGTGTAAAGGTGGTTAGAAATACGTAATTGTGGTATGGTTACGGTAAGTGTGCCCAGGAGAAACATCAGAAAGAAGAGTGGAATGTGGTACAGTGAGGGTTCATTTCTTTGATCTGCTGGGTTCAATTGTCACAGTTATTGATGGTTTGCTCTTGAACGTGCCCCCTGAAGAGTATAGAATAGGGGCTGTGTGCAGCCATTCTCATACTGTACAGGTGGCGGGAAAACGCGCCAATGCTCAATAAGACATAAGTACGAGAGTTCACATGGTGACACACTCAAAGTAAGAGACGGACATACATAGAGAGGTACACTAGCATCCAGTAAGTACGAAGTATGGGGGCAGAAACACCCTTATCACATATTTGTAAGAGCCTACCTGGGTACGCAGAACGGATTAAGAAATATCATGACCAGTGGATCACAGAATTGAAGGGAGAAGGGTTACCTCAGATATGGCCAGAAGGGGGGTCATTTGACAAAAGCATCTTAGATATGGTAGCCACATGCATTTGTTTGAAATATAAGGGGAAGCAACTACACAATAGGAGGGAAATATTAGACTTATGGAGACTGTTTGAAGAAATACCCCCTCCTAAGAAAAGGGAAGCAGATACTGACCTACCATCCACTACTGACAACCCATTGCTGATACCAAAAGATGACAAGGTATTTTCAGAAGTGAAGCCACCGATTGAGGTAACTAGGTTGTACCCAATGCTAAATAAGCCAGTGCCCGCAGAAGGATATAGCGACCCAACTTATGTACCCCCAACGACAACCGCTACCACTCAAAGGCCAACTGCTCCGCCACCCTATGAGAGTCATAGGGAACGAGAGCAGGTAAGTACGCCAAGGGTGGATATAGAGAAATTGACAGGGGATCTGGAATCCAGACTCTCTATAGCCAAAGATGAGCTCTCAAGAATTAAAAGTATATGTGAGCGGACTGCAATCAGCACCGCTAGATCAGAGCCTGCATCAGGAGCGCAGAGTGAGAATAGGGCAGTTGGAGAAGGATGGAAAAAAGGAGAGATACTGTTTAGGATAGAAGAAGAACCAACACGGATAATTGAACTAGAGGGAAGGGAGGGGTGTTTTGGTGATGAAGTAAGGACCACAGGGGGCAGAGAGGAGCTATTGTGTGATATAGGGGAAGACTTAGAAGAAGATGAAAGGCTAAGTGTGGCAATGGGAGGGGGAAGCGAGGAATTGGATGCCGCATTCTCAATGAGAACAATGGACGAGGAGTGGACAGGGCGACTAAGGAACAGATTGGGAAAAATGGCGCCATTAGGAAAATCAGGAGTAAAGGTGAGTGCAGATGCAACGACAAAGGGGAAGCTACAACTCCCATTGATACATAGAGGAGGAGGGAGGCCGAATTACATACCTTGGGCTCAGATGGACAAGGCCAATTTGCTAAAATTATTGCCACCGCTATCAGGAGGGGCAAGCAAGTGGATATATGCCTTTGAGAAACACACAGCCGGGGTACCCCTAGCAATAGGTGACGTGAAGAGTTTGCTAGTATCAGCAGTTGGGGATCAAGCTGACAAAGTATGGGTAAAAGCTGGCTTCCTGGGAGTAACCTTAGATTGCGATCGCCATGATGGTGCCTCTTTCAATACAGTACGTGCCAGGGTGTGGGATGCCTTGCGGGAAACGTTCCCAGATACCCCAGATTTACAGTCGGTAATGCAATGTACAATGAATGACAGGGAAGATACTATGGATTACATTTTTCGAGTCCAAGAGATGTGGAGAACCGAAACGGGCACGCCCTGGTATCAGTCAACATCATTATTCTATTTTATAATAAAGAGGGGACTCCCAAAAGAGGTGCAAAAAGCACTTGACAAAATAGCAGGTATTGAAGCAAAAGGAAGGCCAGAAATTCAGAGCATAATAGTTCACCACTGTAAACGAATAAAAGAAAGGGAAAAGGAGGTGGCGCAGAGAAGATTGGCAGGCGAAACAAAACTAGTACAGACAAAGCTGGTGAAGGTCGCCGCGGCAGTAGCCGCGCTCCCACACAGCAGGGAGGGAGATGAAGAGGAGGAGGGGCTGGTAGCAATACAGGGGAGGATGGCAACGAATTGGACAGGAGTAGGATCACGGCAGTGGAACGAACAGGAGCACAGTGGAGGTCCGCAGTGGCAAGAGTGGGCCCCTCGAGGGGGACGAGGTGGGTACAGGGGTCGAAGAGGGGGTGGACAAGGGTACGGGGGAATGGGAGGAAGTGGATGGCAAGGTCCCAGGGGTGTGCAAGGAAGTTGTTGGAACTGCGGAAGGTGGGGACACTTTTCCAGAGAGTGTAGGAGTAGAACAAACAATGGGTTTTCAGAGGTAGAACATTATGGCCATCCTCATCCTGGGAGCCCATATGGTCTCCCAATGGGACAACAACAAAGAAACCCAGGGCAGGGGTACAATGAGCAACAACAGGGACATCAATACAGAACACAGAATCACCAACAAAACAATTACACTATGCACTACACCCCAGGCAACCCTTTTGCGACAACAGCAAATGGAGCCCCAGCACCAGCCCCCTACAGCGGTGTATCAGTAGTTTCAGGGAGTGTGTTCAACCAGGGGGGGCTATGGGACACCCTGCATAGGACAGCCCACAGAGAACACTTGCGTGTCCTGTCCTATCTACCACCTACGATGCAGCAGAGGAACCATTGGTAGGGGCGCAGATAGGAGACAAGCAGTTCATATTCATGGTGGATTCGGGAGCGGAGAAATCATGCATTAGGGAGGGCCGGTTTCCGTTATCTAACCGGAAGTTAGAGACGCAGAGGTTCTTTGGGGCTGTAATTGAAGTTCCTTATACAGAAGCTTTGGACGTGACAGTGGGGGGTAAAACTGTAAAAACACCCTTACTGTATTACGAACAATCGCCAAGGGATCTTCTTAGCAAGCTTATCATGACAATATCATTCACAGAAAGAGGAACAGTGTGTTCAACAACAGGAATCTGCCCATTACGTGTAATGCTGGTACTACAGGCTCAAACAACTGCTCTGGAAATACGTGGCCTGCCAGTGGATGAAAGAATGTTTATTGAAGGTTTGAAACGACTGGCCCAAGTAGTTCCTGAGCTAAAAAAGCTGGATTGGAGAATACCCGCAGAATTCATCTTCCGCCCAATAGTGCGCCCAAACATAGCACCAGGGTTGGTGGTATCGTTAGACTTGCATGCTGTACAGGTATCAGCAAAAAGGATTGCAGTAATTTGGATGGACATAGATGGATGTGAATGGCGCACTGTGCTGTGCGTCAACGCCAATATTGCCCTACGAGAGTTATCTGATGAGGATCTCTTCTCTGATTCAGACAATGATGGTGAAATAATAATGGAAATAGCAATGCCCTGTGACATTTTGATTCAGGCTAGGCAAATTCCCGCTCAATTGATGGCAGTAGTGGGAACACCACTGTCATTTTTTGACGATGACATGCAACTGGTGCCAGGACATTTGTGGACAACGGGCCCCCATGATGTGGGGTTGTTGCATGGAGTGACGCCAGTGGTCATAAAACTCAAACAAGGGGCAATCTTGCCCCGAGTAAAGCAATATCCATTGTTCCGCGAGGCGGAGGAAGGAATAAAAGAGACAATAAATGCATTATTAGCTCAGGGAATAATAGTGCCTTCAAACTCACCATGCAACACCTGTATCTACCCAATTAAAAAAGCAAAGGGAGGGGCTTGGAGGATGATCCAGGATTTGCGCCCCTTAAATGATGTCATACAGAAAGAGTTCCCTTTAGTCCCGAACCCTGCTTCAATAGTGTGCAGTATCCCAAAAATGGCATCACAGTTTACAGTGGTCGATTTGAAAAACACATTCTTCTCCATCCCCTTGGCTGATGAAAGCAGATACCTGACAGCATTCACCTTAGGGGGAAAGAGATACGAACATTGCAGATTACCACAGGGATACTGTGAGAGCCCAAGTATATTCAACCGCATACTACACGAAGACCTGGGTAATTTATCAGTTGAAAGCACAATCATTCAGTATGTAGACGATCTGCTCGTCTGCGCACAGAATGAAGAAACATGCAGAAAAGACTCAATAACACTCCTGTCACTGCTGGCAAACAAGGGGTACAAAGTGGACAAGGAAAAGCTACAATACTGTCAGGGAGAGGTCTTATACTTAGGGCAGCTGATATCGAAAGACGGAAAGATAATAATTCCTGACAGGGTAGAAGCCATAAGATCAGTAAGAGAACCTACAACAGTGAAGGAGATGCAGAAATTCCTGGGAATGTGCAATTATTGCAGAGCATGGATACAAGATTATGCAGCTTATACAAGACCATTACTGCAAGCACTCAAGGAGGCACAACACGAGAACAGGAAAATAGAATGGTCGGAAGAGATGAGTGACTCATTCAAGTCACTAAAAGAATTGATTTTGAGTGCTCCAGTACTCGCCAACCCTGATTATGAACGCAAGTTTTTCCTATTTTCACATTGTAAGGGAACACTTATGACCGCTGTACTGACACAAAAGACTTCTCTGGGACACAAACCATTGGCTTACTATAGTGGCACCTTGGATGCGGTGATGCAAGGACACTTTGCGTGCGAGCAATCTCTCACCGCTGCCGCGTTCGCCATTGAGAAAAGTGCCACAATAGTAATGGGATGGCCTGTCACATTGTTTGTGGAACATTAATTATTTGCAATACTTGAAAGATCAAAAAGTACACTGACCACACAGCGAGCAACTGCCTATGAAATAATATTGTCAAGCGCCAATATCAATGTGGTACGATGCAGGACAGTGAATCCAGCAACATTCATTACAGAAGCATGCACACTGGAGGACATGCAGGAACACAACTGTGCAACTTACACAGGGGAAACAGGGGAGGACACGGTGGTGTGCGAGAATGCCCTGAGCGAGGGGGAAGTATACTTTGTGGATGGGTCAGCATCAATTGACAGGGACACGGGAGAGAAACATGTGGGGTTGGCAGTGGTGAGGTTGGAAGACGGTGAGTATGAGACATTAGTGCAGTACTGCCTTCCATCCCATTTCTCAGCACAGGCGGCGGAACTCATTGCCCTAATAGAAGCACTACATGTCGCTAAAGGTTGTGCAGTAACAATATACACAGATTCAGCTTACATGACGACGACAGTACATGGAGGTCTGGCAAGATGGGGGCGGAGGGGGTTTCGAAGAGCAGATGGGACTCCAGTGCAGCATGCAGAATTGCTGAAGGAGTTAATTGAGGCCCTAAAAGACCCAACAGTTGTAGCAATAGTGAAGTGCCAAGCACATACGTCCAACACAGACGTGGTGTCTTTGGGGAACGCGGCAGCGGACGCTGCTGCCAAGGAAGCTTCATACTTTGAAAAACATGAAACAGGTGAGTACATGCTGCAGCATAAGACAAACGAAGAGCTACCAGAAGGATACAATGCGATGCCCATATCACAAATACTAGAATTACAGGAAGGAGCAAGTTGCGATGAAAAAATGATGTGGGAAAAACGAGGGTGCAGCCAATCAGCAACAGACTTACTCTGGCGACAAAATAACTCAGGAAAAGTGGTAATGCCAGTAAAACTATTAGAAATAGCGTTTCAACAGTTACACTTCCCAGCACATAACACGAAACAACACATTGCAGCAGAGATACAAGAGGAGTGGTTCGTGCCCTGTCTTCAGGAGCACATATCTAGATTGACAATGGAGTGCACAACATGCCAGATATACAACTCTGGGATGACATTACGTACACTCAGGGGAACAATTCCAAAGCCTATTGGGCCATTCAGAGAGCTGCAAATTTACTACGCAGACATGGGAGAAAGGTGCAATGGGGCACGCTACATGATTGTGGTTGTATGCCCATTTTCAAGGTGGGTGGAAGCAGGCCCATTTGCATGACCTGATGCTAAAAGCGCTGCAAAATTCCTAGTAAGGGAAGTATTCCCACGCTGGGGGATTTGTGACGTAGTTCGCTCAGACAACGGCACTCACTTTGTGAACGAGCTCTTCAAAGAAGTAACGACACTATTGGGAATAAAACATAAATTGTGTTCGATTTATCATCCTCAAAGTAATGGCGTGGTAGAAAAGATGAACGGCCTGTTAAAAGGAAGGTTATCGAAATTATGCTTCTCATTAAAAAAGAACTGGATTTACTGTTTGCCCCTTGCGCTGTTTGAGCTGAGAAATCAGCCAAGCAAGGACCACCATTGTCCCCGCATGAAATAGTGACCGGGAGGCGAATGCACACAGCACATTCCCCAATACGCCAACATTCAGACGCGCACAGAAGCGCTGCGATATTGGGAGATGAGTTCACAGACTACCTAAAAAAGCTACCTAGGGCAGCGCGCGCAATATCAAAGCAGCTCTCCCCACCATTCACAAGGGAAGAAGGGAACACAACAGAGTCCCTTACGGAACCCGAAACACCGGTACAACTGGTGCCGGGAGAGTTCATTTATGTGCAGAGCTTTGTGCATCGGTGGAATGTACCACGTTTCCACGGCCCATACGAAGTGGTATTCTGTACTCCTACGGCTGTAAAAGTGAAGGGCCTTAAGTACTGGATACATTTGACGGATGTACGAAGGGCATATAATAGTGTGAGGGAGGAGGTGGATGAGGGGGCACAGACAACAGCAACCAATACAAATGAAAATAATGAATGAATGTGAACATGTGTGTGACGGATATGCACCTGATTGAGAAAGTTGATGACGAGAACCATTACATTTAAGGGTATCTATAAAAATGAAAAGGTTGAAAACAAAATATATATATACATGCACTTATGTGTAAATACTAAATGTGATAAGAATGTATAGTGTCTGCTCCCTTGTCTGTGCATCCCCAACCCCACCCCCCTACCCACCTCCATTCCCCTTCCATGATATCTCGGCACTGGTAGTGCCAACAAAATGTTTACATGCATGCACTTAATGCACTTTTATATTTCAAACAGGAAATACCATGGCAACTAACGGGCAGCCGGCAACGGATAGATTTATTAGATATAGAGAATTTTTAGCTGAAAGATGTAGATATTCGTATGAGTGTGGATTGTCGATATGCATTGCATTATTTTTTACAATGATGGTTGGCCTGGTTACATATTGGTTCAAAGCGTTCATCTCTATCGAGATGAACGAGGGGGGAGGGATCAACGGGACTAATGTGATAAATGAAACTGCAATTGTAAATACTAAAGAAGGTGATTTTTTGGTATGGGATGGAACTAAATTGGTATGGGGATATTACACGACACCATCCAATGTTGCTATCTCGCATAATGAAGATCTGCAGGGAAAACTGCAAAACAGCACACTTCCCCGCCAAAGGTATCTAATTTCAATGCCCACAGTCTAAATGACCGTAACCCCTCTGCTATATCCTGGTTATATAACACCCCCACCAGCAGGCCCACTCCCGTAACCAAAAGCACACTGCCAGATAGCATAAAGAAGAGGGATGAAGAAATGACAGTGAGATATGAACTATTATATGATAATTGGGCAAAGGGGGGGAGAGGGAGAAAGGGGGGCCCACACTGTCCATCGCCCATGAGACCGGGAAATACCTTAGAAAAAGGAATAACAGGTGGAAAAGGGAGGCGGGGAGGAGGAAATATGATGAATATTATGGGCTAGGATTAGACAAAATGGAAGACCCACGACACCCCCACCAAACAAATAAATGGTATGCGGACATGAGTGCCACGGCTAAGCAAACAACGAACGAGAGCTGTTATGTCTGCTCCCTCATTCCCCATGCTTCAGGTACACCCAAAGTATTGTTACCGAAAGAGTTGCCTATTGTCGATGCCCAATGCCTCCTTCATCTCACGTTGTGCAGAATTAAGAACACCTTCCAGGCACATGAGGTAACTTTCAGGATGCGGCAGAACGAAAAGACCTGTTACCCCAAGGCAGTAGGAGTGGTCTGTTTGGAGGAGCCATTTTTTATAATACAAGGGACACTTTTTTCGGACAACAAGTGGAAGGACGAAGAAATAATGTGCAAGGCTGAAGCACTGCGGGGTGTGGCATTGCAGAGAAACTGCAATGGATAGAAAAAACATGCACACCCATATGGAAGGAGCACATCTCAAAATTGACTTGGGTAACAGCCATCGAAAAACCCTTCAAGCTGCAGAAATAAATAAACTACGAACTGTGTTTTATGGGAGACGGGAGAACCACCATGGGGGCAAACAAGAACTGTAACAAGACCCTCACCATCCCAGATATGAGAAAAGGGACAGCGGCCCTAATGGATACCTATTGGGTATGTGGCAACCAAGCATACCTACACCTCCCACAATCCTGGGGTGGCAGCTGTTCATTGGCCACCTTGCACTCCGCGCTAATGGTAATACCGGAAAGCCACATTGATGGGGGCAAGGAGAGGCGAGGAAAATCTCAACAGAGTGGGGCCCCACTTTCGTACCTTCTGAAGACGCAGATAACGGCTCCCTGTCCCATGTGATCGAAGCAGTACATAGCCTAGGAGAAAGAATGAGAATGGAAGGTGGAGCAGAAGAAAGTACCTGGTTCGACAATATCTTCTCCTGGGTCCCATCATGGCTGGGAATGACTGTCAAGTTTCTGATGCCGGCTGTAGTGTTCCTCCTTTTCATTTTTTGCCTGTGCGCCAGGTTGGTCTTCGATGTTGTGCCAACGCAGTACCGAATGGTGCAATGATGATGGTGACAATGGGCAACGCCCGCGGTACAATGGAAACTATGCAGGAAGCACAGGTACAAACGGGTACAGATTACACATCAAGATTCCAGATGGTGCCCATGTACCAAGACAAGGATATAGTAGATAAGCTATGGCACACTACAATTAAAGAGCCCCGGGTACTCGAATGGTACGAGGAAGTGTGGGTGGACTTAGAAGGGGATAGCGGTTGTATATACCTGACCTGTACCCCAGATGAATATGCTAGGAGAGGTGAAAGCCTGCGAGGGGTATGCAGGGCATGGATGCCAATAAAAGGCACCCCTGCATGGGATGACGCTAAAGCTGACGAGGAAGAGTGCAGGAGATTGGAGGATTTAAAGTATTTGTTACTTAAGTAACGAAAGGGGGGAAATGTATGGGAGGACTGGTCCAGAAGACCCCCCTCCCATGCCTCTGCTCCCCCGGCGAGGTTCATGGCTCGCCTGGGTGCCCTTCCTGCCACCAGGGTCCAGGTGGCAGGTGGGGCACTCGCTGAAGACATTGACCAAACCTGTCCAATTTAGCTAGGCTCTGGAAACCATTTTGTATAATAGAAATGGCTTGAGCCCTGCGCACCGCCATACGGCCCACACCCGTGGAGAGTATCACTTATCCCTGTGGCGACAGCTCCCTGGCAGATCCGCTAAGAGCCCGTTCCCACGAGCAGACGAACATGAGCTAGTGTTAGATACCAACACTGTAACATTTCACCTTCCGCAGTGTATCGTTGTTTCCAGCATGACCCGGCCAGCAGGGCCTGGTGGAAAAGAAATGTACAATGGTCCCATGACAAAAAGCAATGACCCCAAATTCTAATGAGTAAACCACCTTTGATGAAAGCGTTGTCTCCACAACCTCTCTGACTAAAAAACTAAAAATGGAAAATGGCATGATGGGTGCTCATATAACAGTAGGGATGAAGCACCCACATCTCTGTAACTATGCGCAAATGGTAAAAGTGTCCCGGTGGTTTTTCATGTTATGCGTGTTATCGAAAAGACTGCATCCCACAGTCCCGCGCCAAAACTGAACTAATGCTGCTAGAGCGCAAGGGAAGACAAATGCAACCATACTGAGGGCTCATGTAAGGGGTGCACGAAGATGCACCATATGGGTGTCCGAGCCCACTATGCGCCACTGCCGCCAGTCGCAGTGGCGGGTTGTTCCTGCGTGCTCCACCAACCTTACTACTACCTCACTTACCGTGTTGTAGTTGCTAAAAACGTAGTGTACAAGTAATGTGCTCAAACTGGCCATATAGATGGCACCGGCAATGTAAAAAACGTGAGCTTTGGAAAGACTTAATGAGTATTGTATATTATATGAATGTTTATGTCTCTTCCACCCCAAGTCTGCAACACACGAGGAAAATACCTTTGTGAGCACATGCAAGACCATTCCCCCTCCCTCCCAGTGAAGCATACCAGACGAAAAAGCAGAGGCCTGTGCCGCACTGCTCCACCTCCCACAATTCGGCTGGAGCCGCTTCAAGCATTCACATTCCCCCACAGCACCCAAGGCCACAGCCTGCCACCTGAATTATTTACAACCCAGCAGTAAACCCCGGCCTTAAAACACAGATCCAAAGGCGCCCTGTCCTAGACTCCACGACCCACTGACCCACCCTAGGTTAATGTCCCCTGTAAAATTAGGACACCCAATATTATGGCAACATCACAAGAACACATCCATAATGACTTCTAACAAGACATGATAACATAGACCGCCTGTCCCATGCCCCTAGACCCAGCCCCACGACCTCTGATACCCGGTCAACAGGATGGTGGTAACCATGTATTGACGAATCGCCGACAGACCCCACTCCAGGTGCATTCCTCCTGTGTTGCATTAACCTGTAGAATAACCTATTGGAAGATTTACCAGGGAAGATAATATTGCAATGTTGAATGACTGCGGTGTGCGTGGCCCTAGGGTAGAAAGTCATGAAAGACATTCATCTCTGACACTGATCATGGTTGGCACAACAACACCGCCCGGATGAGCCCAGCTGACCTGCCGGCCCAGCCCAACCCACGAGGGTAACCAGTGACGTCCTCCAGCCGCGGCAAACCACATCGCAGCAGCACCTATAGCTAGTCGTCGCCACCCAATCCCCACGAACTTGTGCCCCCTATAACATGTAGGTTCTTATGACGTTTTTTGTAAATATATATGCCTGTCTTTGCTATTGTCGGACAGAGCGCTCTCAGAGTTTGCAGAGTTCTTTGCATGCCCTATTTTGATTGATAAACTCCCATTTAAGCTCACCCGCACTTTGTCCTGGCCTTATTCCCATCCTGGAAGAGTCCATTATTATCTCTCATTGCGGGGAGGATCGTGCTATCTGGGGACGCTTGCAGCCGGCTCATCCCTCGAGTCATTCTAGTCCTCACCCAAGATGGAGGCTCACTCCTTAAAGCCAGGCCACGCCCACAGCCCAGCGCGTTGTATCTGTTTTTCTGTGTGTCCAACGCTGCTGTGCCTCGGCTCAGTGAAATACCCACGGATCTTTGTTTGCCTTTCTGGCCACTAGTTCCGTTGCCTTTCGCGTCTCGACCCTCTATGGAGACCGTGTTCCTCCTATTCTATTTCCCGGCTGTACTTTCACTTTCAGATTCCCCTCCTTCTCATTCTATATATATTTCCATTTCTAACCGCTTACGGTATTAATCTACTTCATCCTTTCCGTCTCTTCTTACGCTTTCTTCTGCCTTGCTTTATTTCCGAACTGCACCCAAGTTGGTATCTTTAGGTTACTCTGCTTTCTTTAATTAGTTTGTTTCCTTTCGCGGTCGCGGAGCCGCAGTCTCTCTCTCAGTGTTAGCAGTTCTGCTTCCGACACACACAGTGATATTTATTCTTGGGTAAGTAGCTTTCCTGTAAACTGCCTCTCTAGTCATTATTATTTTCTTTCCGCTTAGATATTCAATACATACCTTCAGTGTTTCTTATCTTCCTCTTGCCTGAAGGCGCTTACTGTACGTTTCATTTTTCTTCCTTATCTTCTTCCATTTTTTCACGCTCTGTTGAGCTCGTTGTCAAGATCCTTGCCATCTACTGCTATATTAGCAGAGAAAATATTGATTGCTGAGATACTCACTGAATTAAAGAAGCTCATCTACATCTTCCGTTCCTCATCTTCCAAGAGCTGTGGCATTTGGACAACCAGGGTTTTTTCTGCCAAGGCTTTTTCTCTGGGATTTGGGGTTTGGCTCCTCGGGGTCCCCCTTGGGCAGGTTTTCTTCCCTGTCAAGGTGGCCTCTGGGGAAGCCAGACCCTACTTATGCAAAAAGAAGAAGAAACCACCCAAAGAAAAGCCAACCACAAACCACAAGGCCAAGAAGAAGCCTGCTACAAGTTCTTCCAAGGACATATCATCTGAAGGCTCAGGTGGGGAGGAGTTGGGGGAGGAAGGTATCCATTCTGACATATGGCTACCTCCAAAGTCGTAATGAGGCCAATAGACTCGATAAGATCTTCCAACATTTCCATTAGCATTTTGTGTTATGCTAATGGGAATAATGTGGCGTTCATCCCCCGTCCCAGGGACTTGTACGGGGATAACAGCTTGGCAGCCGAAGTTATCGGGCCAAGCGAAGCGAGGGCGGATAATAAGGGCTCTGGATTGTTATCCCCCGTTTCAGCCCCTGCAATGGGGGATGAAGGTCATTAGCACCCCAAGTTCCCAAAGCAGAAACCCGGCGATAGGAAGGAAAATCATTTTCCAAGATAGCCACCATGGAAAGGGAAGAGGGTCTCTGTACAGAGACCCTCTTCCCTTTCCATGCCAGCCTGCAGAAGGCGAACAGAGCCCATATTACCACAAGCACATTTTTTTTGCCTTTCAAACCTATGCAACTTTCGAATAACTTTACCACATAGCCGGTCCCAGGTGCACATGGCCACTTTAACCCCATTTAAATCTTCCCAGTAGCAAGATTGTCCGGGTCATGATCTTATACCATGACCCGGACAATCTGGCTACTGCCCATGGCCACAGGATACACCTCAGTCACCAAAGGTATATCACTATTTTTGTACCTACATTATGACACTTGTCGCAGGGCCTGGTGCTCTAATCTGCCCTGCGCACAGCCACAGAGCACATTACATTACTGTTGGTTATATTTGCTTAAGTTATATGTAATGTCCTATGTTTATGTCCATGTTTAGAGGGACAAACGTTAGCCTGTCCCATCTCAATATCTAGATCGGATGTGAGCCGATAATGTGTGTCGGAGGGGGGGTTACCGCCAAGTTCGGCAGTTAGAGGAAGGCAATAAACAAAGTTATGTTGGTAACCGCTGGGCTCCGTGCATGATTTCTATTTAAGCCTATATGGATGTCAGCGCCGACACGCTGACTGTGAAATATAGCAATGAAGACAAGGGTTTAATATCGGACCCGCCTGTGCCATGCCTCTGATCTCGCTCTCTCAAGCTGCGCTGGTCGATCCCAAGGGCCTGCCTCTCCACACCATGCTGCAGCCTCTTTAAGAGCCGGCTCCACACCACGCGGAGCAAGGCCTGCTTTCTGCCTCCTTCTCCTCCTCCAGCCCCTGCCGTCCCAGTGTTGTGGCATATCGAGGGCGCCCACACCAGCAAACCTCAGTTAACCACGTCAGACCTCATCAATTTGATGCCCAGCATACCACACATGCAAGATAATCACGCTGTTATCCTGCAGGTGAAGCACACACACTGCCTCATTTCAATGCATGACACATCCAGCTCTGCAAGCAGGACATTGCAGCTAAAGATTTCTGGCCCACACATAATGGCACACCACGTGGCCTGGGAGGCCCGATATTGCCAGACAGCCCTCACCACCACATACTGCAGTCTGGAGCGCACCGCTAACACGTGCATGTGATTTCCTCCCATGGACAGCCATCATTAACCCATGAACAGAAGGTGAGAGCACTTATCCAGCCTCCCCCTCCCCAGCGCCACCCCCACACGGTGCACCGCCATTATGTCTGAGAACGTAGGAGTCAGAAGCTCTTCCAGCCCATCGTCTTGCTCCTCCACAAACAACACAGTGGCCAAAGATGGAGGGGGATACGAGTCTCTGCAACTGCAGGCCATGCAGCCATATGACATTTCTGACACCAGTAGTTTAGCACCCCGGTGGAACAGGTGGCTTAAAGAACTCAATATTTACATTGATGCAACGGGGGCGAGGGTGGAACGCCGCCTCAGAGGCATACTGATGCATTCACTGGGGCCAATCATAAGGGACATTGGGCCTCATTATGAGTCTGGCGGTAGCCGTGCCGGAAAAACCGGCAGGCTGCCGCCGGACTGGTATTTCCATTCCGCCTCCATGATTGCCGTAATCACTGGAGCATTACAACACCGGTGACCCGGTAATTCTGGAGGCGGAATTCGGTTAAGCCCCATTCCCATGGAGTGGGGATGGGGACCATGGAAACACTGGTTCCGTCTATGACAGAGCCGGTGTTTCCATGTCCGCCTGCAGGTGGGTGGTGTTACTTCCGCCAGGTCAGACCTAGCGGGAGTGACACCTCCTGCCTGCAGGACTCAGAATCAGCCAGTTTGGACCAGCTGACTTGTAATGAGGCCCATTGTATTTGTAATGCAGGAAAGCTCAGCTGACAAATTTCAAGGCATAATTGATTCATTGAACAACTACTTTGCAACTTTGAGGAATGTAGACTATGAACGCCACACATTCCACACATCCACACAAGACAAAGGGGAAACATTGGTCAATTTCGTCATGAGGTTACGTAAAAGAGTTGAATACTGCGACTTTGATCGCTATTCCATGGATGAAGTCTTAAACTCCCAAACAATTGCTGGATGTGAATCGGCCGACTTTCTAATAAAATTATTACAGAAAACCAGAACATTGGAGGAAATTCAACAACTCGCAAGAGCGGACATGGCACTATCGATGCAAACAGAATCCCTGAGTAATATTAAGATCATGCAGACAGCCTCCCTGACTTCCCTGTCTCAAGTACGATCGTCTGAAAGAAATTAAGATAAAAACATATGGTATTGCTGCAGATACAACTTTCCACACATAGGCCTGTGCCCACCTGTCAGACACAAGTGTGACAAGTGCAGAGGTGAAAACCACTCCCATTCAGTGTGCAAGAACCTCACATTTTTCCAAAAATCAGACAGTCAAGGGGAAAGCAGAAGGTGGGAAAACCCTCGTTCCAGAACATGGCGATCACCCGCCCCCAGCAGACGTCGACCGAACAGCCGAAAGAGAGAATCGTCATACAGAGACAGACGACACAGAGACAGAAGGGAGGACACCCGTCGCACACACTCCCCAGAATAGTCAAAAAGGAGATCAGTGCGACAGAAAATAAGATACATAGAAGCCTCATGAGGCGATGAAATGACTCTGGTTCCTCGTCACCCAGCGGTGATCGTAAAAAGGGCTACGTACCTGCCAAGGAAATGACACAGCAACCCAATACAGCGCAACACTGCTGCTCCAGATAAACGGAAACAGTTGAGAATTCCTGATTGACACGGGAAGCACCGTCAATGTGATCAGCGAAAAGACATACCGGTCCCTTGACACCAAGAAACCATTGGTACCTGCCGACATTGACATATACCCATATGGCACAAACACACCACTTGCACATACAAGGAAGGTCATAATATACGTGATCAAAGGTGAAGTACCAGGAGGCAGCATCCTCAGCTTCAGATCAGCAATACAAATGGGACTGGTGCACGTGATGTACCAGATCATGTCAGCATACACGACAAGTCCAAAAGACATGATAGTAAACATTTTCCCAACACTAGTTTGTCTGTCCTACCTTTCCCTCTGGCAATGCCTCTATGCAATAGCACCTGTCACACCTGCACAAATTACCTATTCTGTATGTATGAACATATATGCGTGTAACCAGCACCTTGATGCCCTCGGGTTGTTTGCGCGCTTTATAAATGAAATAAATAAATGAATAAGGTGTTAAAAGCTTTCCTCCAAAATTGGTAGGATTCATATTACTTGGCCAGGATATGAGGATGTTGTTTTACTTAAAATGATGTAAATTGACCTACAGATAAATATGAACACCATATCAAAGTACTCAAACAAAACATGGTAACAAAAGAGAAAACGTATGACCATTGGGACTAAAAGACTGGCGCATACCTTCTTTATGAAATTTGGACAAAAAGCTCCAGAGGTAATTATTGAATTTTGTTTTCTTAGTTAGAACATTACTAATGTCAAATATTGATGGCCCAACTAAAAACCGCCAGCAGATCGGTGTCTGCTATGGCAGGTTTTAAATATTCTACAAGAAGCAAGAGGATTTTGATACCTTTTATTCAAAATTGCAAATATCTGTTGTGTGCAGCAAATTGTACTCTAGATGTGTCCGAAATATGGCTTTCAATGATAGACAGGAGGATTTCAAAACCCAACTTCGGTTCAACTTCGCATAATATGATGTGAATTGGGCTCGCTATGCAGACAAACATCAGAAAAGTTAACATGCTAATGAGGATAACAAGGCAGATGATAATACCTTGATGCACATTTCCAAATAGGACAACAGACTATGTAATTGTTTAAAGCAGTCACAAGGCAACACTTTGGCACCAAGCAGCCATTGCATTAATTGATGAAATATAAATAGGGACTTTAATTTGTTATTGACAGGCTCATTATGATTATTAGAAGGGAAAAACATTGCAAGTAATACATCAAGTTATTTACAAAATGTAATGTATTACAACAGTATATTGTCAGACATGTAGATAGGCAACAACTTTTTATTTGTTTTAGACTTCATTTATTAGAAACACAAGTAATGAGTGCCTGACAGAATACTGCTAGATGTGTTTAAACATTAAAACATTTTTAACTAATTAAAGTATGTTTTAGACCTAGACAAAAAACCTTTACAAAATAATTTAACAAATAATCTTCAACAATACTAGAAATGAAATTAGTCATTCACGTACACAATCCTAAGAGTTAATTTAAACAATAACATATTACAAGTTTAAAATGCACACTAAATATACCAGATGTTGGAATCCCTGAAGATAATACATCCTAATTAATCATACAATCGTGGGTAAAAAAACGATGACCCCCAAGCCAGCATGGCTAGTGATACATACAGAAACACAAAACATTAGCATAATTGACCATAAAGATGGCAACCTTTTTTATTTGCCTTGTATATCTTACCAAGCAGGATTTACCCAAGTATTATGGTATGGTGGATAAAATTCTACTCAAAGTCTGAGAACGGCACACCTGGATAGTGCCATTTTCTTATTGAAACTGTAACCTAATGGTGCAAGATAAATTCTCCTCAGATCAGCATGCCTAGGAACAAATAAAAGTCCCCAATGTAAGTTAAATATTGCTCACAACCAAAGCACTTTTAACAGCAAAATATGCGGACATGTGATTGCTTTAGGAATATTTCTGTAGAATATGTTTTACAAGCACTTCATTGTAGACTTGCTTTACAAATGACTCAGGCATGATATTTTTCAGGTATTGTCCAAAACAATTGAGTTTTAAAGCATATGCCATTTTTCATGTACAAGTTTATCTAATCCTTCAATGATCCGCACAGCACGTCCTCTACCTCCATACCTTATTTTTCTCATTTTCAAAAGCGAATAATAGACTATGGGCCTCATCACGAGTTTGGCGGTAACCCTTAAATCCGGCAGTAGCGCTGTTACCGCCGGATTTAAGGGCCTGCCAAATCAGGGCTTTGGTTGATTTCCCCCCAGCCATTTCCGCCGAAATTTCGCGCTCATACCGCCGGCGGGAAATCCGCCGGCAGTAAGAGCACGAAATTTCCCCATTGAGCCCAATGGGGAATGGGGCATTCCCGAATGGGCTCAATGGGGAATGGGGATTTCCAATTCTGCCAAACCCGTGATCCGGCGCTAATAGCGCCGGTGGGTTTGGCAGTAGGGCAGATAACGCCAGCGCTATTAGCGCCGGTGTTACTGCCCAACTCATGATGAGGCCCATAGAGCCGATAAAACAGCCTGAGACCCGCAAGATGACCGTGTACTGGCAGATGACTTTGAAGATCTGGCTTGTATTAAAAATAAATAGGTATTAAATATATTTTGATAAATCCCTCTCCAACAGATTACTTACATCTAGGGTTAAGAGAATTACCACTCTTCTCCTAAAATCCCATTAATTGGGCCCCAGGATTTGGGTGACTATCAGTTTATCACCTATCATTTTTCTTCCACCATAGAAAGCTCATGAAACGTGCCATGGCCACCAAGCATCAACATGAAGATATGATCAACTAGATCATCATCATGATGACTTTAGATCTGGCAAAGGGACAGAATCCATCCTCAATGTGGTCATGGATGATCAAAGACTAGCTGGAGGTGTGTATGGGACAGCAGCATCAATCGTATTAGATGCGTCGATGGCTTTTGACACCGTTTACCATTACATCCTAGATCAGGGTATCCAAAGTAGTGGTATGTAGGGCACAGCCTTAAAAGTGTTATGGTCATTTCTATGGCTTTTATTTAGTGTGATGTCTCTGATGCTTCAAAAGGCTACGCTTTTGCCTGAAAGACTTATCACATTCAGAACATTTATATGGTTTCTCATCAGTGTGACTTGTCTGATGTTGTAATAGATAAACTATTTGCTTGAAAGCCTTGCCACATTCAAAACACTTGTATGGCTTCTCGCCAGTGTGATTCATCTGATGTACTGTTAGATTAACATTTTGCTTAAAGGTCTTATCACACTGCAGACATTTATATGGTTTCTCGCCAGTGTGATTCATCTGATGTACTAACAGATTAGCCTTATGCTTGAATGACTTGTCACATTCTGAACAAGTATATGGTTTCTCACCAGTGTGACTTCTCTGATGTTGCAACACTTGCCCTTTGTGCTTAAAGACCTGATCACATTTAAAACATTTATATGGTTTCTCACTGTTGTGATTTATCTTATGTTGCAACAGGCAGCCGTTGTGCATGAACCTCTTTTCACATTCAGAACATTGATATGGTCTCTCCCCTGTGTGGTTTTTCAGATGTTGCACTAGACTACGCTTTTGAATGAAAGCCTTGTCACATTCAGAACATTTATATGGTTTCTCACCAGTGTGACGTCTCTGATGATACAAGAGATCATTTTTATGCCTGAAAGCCATGTCACATTCTGTACACCGATATGGTTTCTCCCCTGTGTGAATTCTCAGATGACACAAGAGATCATTTTTATGCCGGAACGTCTTGTCACATTCTGAACACTTATATGGTCTCTCCCCAGTGTGAATTCTCACATGCACCAAAAGACGACACCGTTGGATGAAAGCTTTGTCACATTCAGAACACTTATATGGTTTATCACCAGTGTGATTTCTCTGATGATACAAGAGAGAATTCTTATGCTTAAAACAGTTGTCACATTCTGAACACTTAAAAGGCTTTTCACCTGTGTGAGTTTGCTGATGTTCTAAAAGGCTATTTTTCAGCTTGAAAACTTTGTCACATTCAGAACATGTATACGGTTTCACTTCAGTGTGATCGCTCTGATGTTGCATTAGGTAACTTTTCTCCTTGAAAACATTTGCACTTTCAGAATATTCATATTGGTTCACCCCAGCATGATTAACACTCTGATTTTGCAATATGCCACCTATTCGATTGAAAACCTGGTCAGGTGCAGGACACTCATATGGTCCCTCCCCCAAGTGATTTCTCTCCTCCTGCTGCAGAGTAGGCATTTGCATGAAATCATTATCATATTCAGAACACTTAAATAGATTCTCCCCAGTGTGATTAATCTGGTCTAGTAATAGATTACATCTTTGCATGAAACCCTTGTCACAGTCATCTTGCTTAAGAGCCATTTGAAATTCAGAAACTGCACGCAGTCCATCCATTGTATGAATGTTATATTTAAACAGTCTCTCCCTCTCTCTATATATATATATATATATACAACCATACACACAGTACCACTTAAGATTAGTATTGATCATGTTAAGGACATGTTTTCATTCATTCATTCAATGACATCAATGCATCCTAAGCATACCTGGATAGCGTACAGTATTTCAAGTAGCAGAAACAAGTCCTTTTAAACTTCAGTGTTCCAGATATAGTTTAGAGTTTTGTATCTCATGTATCTTTGGACCTTTATCTATGAATGGTGCTGTGGGGTCATTAGCATTTTAAAAAGTTACTAACTTTATAGCAGGAATATCATTAATCCTTAAGGTTTAGAACTTTTGCAACAACTTTATTAAATCCATGGTCAAACCTGACGTTTTGTGCTGGTTGTGGTGCATCCGGGTCTTCACTTTAAAGAGGTGAGGCACAGATGTTCTTTGAGTCCTGGTAGATGAAGGTAGTCAGGCACAATTACAAATGGAAGCCATAGTCATCTCTTCTGCCCATTAAGTATCACTCCGTCCACCATTTTGCACAGTCTGGATTCAGTGTAGTATTATTACGCGGCTCTTTAGAATGAAACACTTGTTGCGGTGGGTGCATTTGTCTTGAAGTTGCCCCGGTCAAGAGTAAACAATATGTTCCTGTGACTACAGCTAGTAAAGAGAGAGAGTTTTCTTTGACTAGCAGTTTCTTAAAACATTTTTTTCCATTTGTACTTCTTTTCATTCCCCTGTTGGAATAGAAACAGACATCTGCACTTAGTTGTCCTATGAGAAAAGAATACATAAACAATACTTTGTATAGCCTACACAAATCCACAAAACATATGGTTTAAGTTTATAAATCTGACATGATAAAACCTAGTATACATTAACAAAGTCACCAAACTAGTTGTGACTCATTAACCATCACAAATGAACACAGAAATAAAAACAACAGTGGCCAATTTAATAACAGCTGGAACCAATTAAGACACTACAACGGTTGAGAGCCACTGAACCGCAGCATGGATAAACAGACTTTGGGTGGGGATTTGGAGCAAAGACAGAGTCTACTGTTTGTTTCCGCCACAGTTCATATAACAAAGACAAGCTAGAGGATTTGTACCACGAAAAAAAACAAAGCAACTCGAGAAGACAAGCTTGGACAATAGCAGTTGACAGGGCAGGAAAATTCCCTCAGGATTACCTGAGAATGAGACCTTCAGAAATAGAATATTATTGGTGAGGAAACAAAATAATATTCACCACTAAAATGGTTAGAATGCACAGTACTATACGGTACACTAAGGAACATGCTTCCATTAGTAAGAGACACTGAGTCGCTTTGTTGGCTACCGTTTATTCTACCGTTCACTCTCAGTGACCAAGAAGAACAAGACCACCATGATTGAATGAAAGACTATCACTAGCCCTCTAGGTAAGTCCACCATCTTGGATTGGTAGTCCAACATATGTCAGAGGAAGCCAACACTGAGGAGAGGAACATTTATCCTGAGGGAAAGAGAGATAATCATGAGGAGCATAAGTGAGGCGGGTGACTAGGATTCCGGGCTCAGGTAGGATGGCTTCACAGTGTGTCAGTTGCGCACACGAGGATTGCATACATTTGTCAGTATGTGTAGACACGCACTGCAGAGGAAAGAGATGTGGCCATCTGAGAAACCTGTAGTGGGATAGAAAGTGCGACATGTCACATATTAGGGCCATTAGAGGGCTGCATGAACAGCTAAGACTAATAGTTTATTCAAAGTATGCGCTAAATGCTGAAACAGATCTTTATAGATGAATTTAGTAACGTGTTGTGATAGTAGCGCCTTCATAAATAAGGAGCTACATTGAAGGTGCAGGCCTCAAAGGAAAGGAAAGTTGGATTGTGCATAGAAAGGCAAGGCAGAGGCCCAAATTTAGTAGCTAATATAGACCTGTATTTGAGTGCTTAAAGCATTATAGCGCTTGGATAGCCAGGCTTTGTAGTCAAGGCACTATGACACTAGCCAGTAAAGCTTGCTCACTAGGGGTTAATTGCAATGCATATCATTTCAGCTCCTCTCTTTGCCAAAGTGGCTTTGCAAGGCTTGATAAACAAATCCTCTTTCGCATGGGAAGGAATGGTACTGCCGCATACTCACTGATAACAAACATTCCTGGGCTTTCGCAGATTGGCTTCAAGGGAGGGAGGAAAGGAGCGTCTTGGAGAGTTAGCAAGTTGGGATTTTCCATCAGTGGACATGTTTTGCACTAAGAAAGTTCTGGAACAGTGCGTCACGTTGACTGACAGCACGAGATTACAAAATGCACATGCACCCATGACTCAGAGAGAGATTCATCCGCGGACTCACTTCAAGCAAGGGCCCGGAAGATGACCTAGGCGGCACCCTGTGGCGCTGTCATCTACAGAGCTAGCTGAGCAAGCAGTTTGTTTTAGATGGCCGGGATCTCTCAGCGCTATCAATAACATCCAAGGGACTGTGTTTCTCTAATGAGCTTTGTGATTTTCTCTAACTTGAATTCCAAATTGCTGCTATATTTACTGCTCTGTTATATTATGTTATGTCTAATAAATGCAAAATGTATACTGAAGGTGTCATTACTCTAGCATGAGTTCATTGCTTGGCAAAAGCGGACCTGTAAGTGGGTGGAATTGGGTAATTTATGCTAATAAGGGCTGGTCTCTTGGGAGCAATACCCCATTTCAATACAAGACCAAACTGTGTTCCTGCCAGATGGTGGATATGCCAGCAGCAAGTCTCCATGTTACTGAGTGGCCACGTCAATAATTACAACAGGCAGAGGCCCAGAGACCTCAGCCTCCTTGAGGCGTATTACCAACAGAAGCAATTCAGGAGTTTCAAATCTTACAAAGTCCCCTCTATACTTGTGATCCACAGCTTTCTCAGAATGATAAGAGGTGGCACCTTCAAATTTCAGAAATTAATGAGTACATCAAGTTCTCGTGACATAACACATTACCACCGATTTTTCAGAACATGGAGATTAAACAAGGAGCTGAAAAATGTCTGTCATACATTGAGCACATCAGAAGGGTGCTTAAGGGGAGACATGTGGCCTCTCTATAATAATGTTTTGCTTTTTTAGCTGTGTAAATTGTTCATTGTATGATATTTTTTTAGATTATATACAAAACAGATTAGGATGTAACTAATGATTATTTTTCTTTCTTTTTTTGTGATTGTATAAAATATTAAAAGGTTGAATGTTTCAGCCGTACCAAAAAAATAAAAATAATAATAATAATAATTTAGCATTTATATAGCGCTGCGAACCATCGGGCATCTGAGCGCTGCTTATTATTACCCACAGTGTGTGGTGCTTATTTATCGACCTCAGAAGGATGAATGGTTGAGTTTGGCCCAAACGGAATTCGATCCAGCGTCAGCAGGCTCTGCACAGATGTCAAAGCGAGTGCTCTACTCACTGTGCTATTGGACCAGCATAAGAAGACAAGACCCATCAATCAATACATTTTCAAATACCACGAGATCAGGAAACCCTTAACCTCTTTACCTGCTTGTTGATAGACGGCTTCAATCAATTGATAAGAAATGACTTTGTGTATCTTCTCCAGACAAAACACAGCGGTTACCTTGTTCCCACTGACCATGAAGGGAACAGTGACTTCTGGATGAATATATCCAGTGAGATACGACAACGAATTTCAAAGTGGCTGGGTTTCATCATCTCTGTTCCTTAGACCACGTGACCAGACTTCATCGTCAGCAGCGGGCTGGAGGGGAAGAGAGCCACAGCCAGCCCTACATGTGTGGGCAGTGTCCACTGAGAGGACCCTAATCCTGTTCACCCCCTTGTTCTTACATGCATGCCACCTTTTTCCTAAAGCCTTGTATGGTGCGGCTGCGAACCTGTTCATGCGCATCTTGGCTTCCATTAACCCGTCTGCGGTCGGTGCTGGCTTTCAAATATCCTGTGGCCCTCTACACTTAGATTGTTTAACAGCACAGCCTTTTTTCTAGCCTTAATGAGGACATACACATCTAGTGCTTCCAGGTATAAGTCAAAGAGGTTAAGACATCTGTTTCAATGTATGGCGCGATTGCCTGGGCAAGTTAGACAATTCTTGTGGTGGTTGCGCTCCATGCATTTTCTCAATGGTGCGTGGGGCAATCAGTGGGGCTCAATGTATCCCGTCCCACCTTTATGATTACAGGATTCACTTTTGTTCACTGTTAATTGTATTGTACTGCTAAATGTACTTCAACCTTTAACTACTGATGTCTCCCAAAATGTACATTCAAATAACGGTGCAGTTCCCCCTTATATTACTCATAGCCTTGGGCATAGCTTTAACTTTCATTTATATTACACTTGCAGCTCCACACCCTCTAATATGGCGCAATACCCGCCTCAGACCATCAACCTGAATCAATTGCTGACGTCAGATAACCTTAACAACTCTGTGCCTCAGCCACCCGCATGTAATCACCAACCTTGTAACACTCTTATAAGAAATGAAAGGCTCTGTTCCAGGCTAGATAAGCTATTTGAACCCCTAGCAAGAACACTTAGCATTCCTAATAGAAGGAGCATCAATCGACATACGGAAAACCTTAACAATAGAAGGAATTGCCTCCACAGCTCCTCCTGCGCATTCATGCGCAACATTATCACGTCACCTCTAAAACCCAAAGTATGGAAGGCACACCCACTATTTCACCCTCTAACACAGTTCTCAAAGGCGCTTTATTAAATGCCAATCTCTAGTCGCACCGGCAAATGAGATCTCTGACATCATACAATCAGAAAACCTTGACTTCCTAGCGGTGACTGAATTGTGGCTGCATGCCGCTGCAGGCCCAGCACTCTCGCTAGCCATCCCCAATGGCTATACTATCTTTAGAACGGACAGAAATGAAGAGTGAGAAGGAGGTATAGCCCTTATTGCTAAATCGATTTTACCCATCAGACTTGCTCCTCCCCATGATATTAAATCATGTGAAAACCTCACAGCTAAGCTTACCATCAATAATACCCAGACGCTCACTATCCATCTCATATACAGACCCCCAGGCCATATCGCAAGAGGCCTGGGGAGGAAGATATCTCCAATACACTCTCCAACAATCTAAAAAATGTATCCCAAATCCTCCTATTAGGGGACATAAACTTAGGCTTTAATGACCCGAAAGATACACATGCAATAAGAGTGTCCAATATACTAACCGAACTAGGCCTTACCCAGAGAGTACTCCTCCCGACTCACAATAAAGGGAGCATATTGGATTGGGTAGCAGATTACTTGGGTAACAGATTACCACTGCAATGCCTACTCCATAGATCACCAGATTTGGACAGATCACCACCTTGTAACCTTCTCCTTAGCAACTGAAAATCTGATCTCCATGCCGACAGTGTCCATCTGTACCCACAAGGAATAAAAAGAATATCACCTGTGATAACCTACTCCCCCTCACCCTCCCTACACTCAATGCACTCCCCGATAATATGGGGCATGATGCATTGGTCAAAGAGTATAATAAAATCTTGTCCTCATCTCTTGACTTAATAGCGCCTCTTAAAATGAGAAAAAGCAAGCCGAAAGCCCATCTCAACACATGGTATACTCCCCACCTGAAAACACAAAGAATAAAAAAAAGACAATGTGAGCTCTCCTGGAGACTATCACCATCCGAGGAAAACAAGACTAACCTCAGGACTATACCTGCCCTCTACAAAAACTAAATAATTCTAGCTAAACGTGAAACCTACAATGCCAGAATATCACAGGCCAAATCAAGCACGAAAGAGCTGTTTGTTATCCTGAAAGAGTTAGAAGCTCCTAACCCAGTGCCGGATAACTGCGTAAAAGACAAATGATGGCGCTCTAACATACAGCAAGCACTTGCCAATAAAGTTATGACCCACCAGTCTAAAACTGCCAAGAAAAAAGCCTCTTTTACTGGAACCACACCACCCACTTCCATCCATGGCCCTCCAATAACACTGCTGACCCTCTGCGTTTCAAGTTCTCTAAAGTTACTATACTCGAAACAGAAAAAACTATTCTATCACTCAAACCTTCTAACTGCCAGTGTGATCAATGCCCAACACAACTTATAAAAGATGCAGTCAGAGACTTGGCCCCTTTCATCACTAAACTCATTAATGCCTCCTTCTCTTCAGGCATGATCCCAACTAACCTCAAAGAATCGTGGGTTATACCACTACTTAAAAAACAGACCCTGGATCCAGCCATACCCACCAATTACTGACCGATTACCACAGTGCCTTTTCTCCTGAAAATCATTGACAAGATGGCCTACTCACAAATACAAAAACACCTTGAATCCAACTTATTACAAGGAGCACAAGAGTAGGTTTCCGTCCCCAACATGGGACAGAAATAGCATTAATAGATCTGAAAGCTCAGTTAGATGAATTTAGGGACAATGGAAAATCGGCCCTTCTCCTCCTTCTGGACCTTTTGGCTGCATTTCACCTTGTGGACCACAGGGTCTTGTGCAGCTATCTGGACTCTGCCGCTCTTTTCTCGGCAGAAGCTATAGCATGGATACAATCTTTTCTAAGTAATCGGACTATGAGAGTCTTTTCTCCCACAGCAGCCGCAGATCCCATCCCCATCACTTGCGTAGTGCCCCAGGGTTCTTGTGTCTCACCTACCTTATACAATATCTTCACAAAGCCCCTTTTCGATGATCTGGATCATCTTGGTATCACCTACACTAACTATGCATATGATACTAAGATACTCCTACCACTTACTGGGGATTATGACAAGGATTTGGCCTTGGTGAATAGGGAATATCTCATCATCCAGGCATGGATGGCTACCCATGGACTATGCCTGAATGATGACAAGACTGAGAACACTATCCTGGGCACAACCTCAACCCTAAAAAAACTGGGCCCTAACTACACGGCCTTCAACATCGATAATAACATCGTCACTGTCGCTAAGGAGGTGAAAACTTTGGGGTTCTACCTTGCCTCTACCTTGTCCCCAGCAAGTAAATGCCATGGCATTGGTCACAGTTTATACTCGCAAACTGATCAGAGCAGGCAAACCCTTTTTATCTAACAACAGTTGCATTACCCTGGCTAGAGCGCTTATTCTATCCAAGCTTGACTACTGTAATGCGATGTACATAGGAGCCAACAAACAAACTATCAAGAAAATCCAAGTCCTCCAGAACAATGCCTTGAGAGCAGCACTTGGAATTGCCAGGAGAGAACACATCTCTCAGATTAGAAGGGCTAATAATTGGATCTCCAACCAGGATAAAATCAATTTAAAAGCGCCCTCACTAATGCCTGAATAACGTGGAACCTTGCTATCTGACTGAAAGACTTACTAGAAAATCCTCCACAAGAACTACCAGGCTATCTAATACCAACTGCCTTCAAGTCCCAAGATTCAAGTTATACAGAGTCGGTGGCAATAGCTTTACGGTCAAGGCAGCCCAATTTTGGAACTCCCTACCCCCACCATTAAGAGCAGACCAACCTTACATGATCTTCCACCATAACGTAATAAGATGGTTCAAAGACTCTGATAAATAAAGCCCGCTCATTACATAATTAATTGATCTTTCCTTCTGCTACCTGTAAATAAACTGTATATAAATAGGCATCGACTTGTTATTCTATATGTATCTTCGACTAGCCATTGTATCTAATCATTCCTCTAATTATGTATATTGTTCTGTGGCCTAGCTCGAGATTATTATAACTATACCCCTCCGCATTGACGTTGCTGCTGCTTGAGATTTGAGCTCAATGGATGTACAACTATACCTCTCTGTCTTGACGTACCTTGTGTACTCTACTTGTTCTTTCCCTTATATTGTTTGTAAACCACATACACTGTATCATATTGTACTGTATTATCTCTTTGTGTAACTAAGCTGTAAGTTGTCTTATGCTGTGCGCCCTGATACCCACGGGTCTGGAGCGCAATGTAAATAATAAAAACAAACAAACAAATTGTGATCATCTGGATTTTCTTTCTCAATTATTTATTCTTCTAACCTAACAGAGGAAAAAGCATGCTGTGTATGTAAGGGGTCAGGAGCCAAGCAGCTGTGCTCCTAGCTCTTTCTCCCATTCTCTGTGCTCTGGCACGCTCTGTGGCCTCTGCACCCTTGCGCTCCAGAAAGACGTCACGCGTCAGCGTGGGACATGAGAAGCAGATCAGCAGGAGGGAGGAAGGAGTTGTGAAAAGTGCTGCAGATTTTGACACAGGTGAGGTATTGGATAGAGACCGGAAGTGGCACTGTGGTGTGAGGGCATGTGTGCGGCCAGTGTGTTTAGGAAGATCAGTGTAAGGAGTGTTTGTGAAGCGGACAGTACAGAGTTAAAGGTGGGTGTTAGTGTAATAGTGGTTTGGGGGGGGGAGAAGTAATGGTTTAGAGGGAGGAGTAACATTAAGGGGTAGAGGCCAGACCTAGGAGGAGTTAGAACATCGAAGGGACAGGAGATGGGATGGAGGAATGAGTCGGAGGATCAAGAAATTAAGAGAGCGAGAGTGGGTGTGTTCGGTAGTGTTCGAATCAGTGTATTTGTATGGTACAATTCCCAATCCCGGTAGTACACTAACCACTGGCTAGAGTAGGGACATTTAGAAAGTCCCTGAGGGAGACAGTTAGAAAAGGCAGTTCTGCCTTTAGCTCTTCAATGTCAGTACAAGGCAGAATTTCAGCAGTAGGGGGTCAACCCTCAATATTTACTAACCCGGGTTTAGGGATGCCTGGAATAGGGTGGATGGTCAATATAAGATGAGCGAGAGAGAGAGACAGTCATATGTCCCACAAAGATGTCCATTAAAAGCCTTGTACCATCACTCATACTTGGAGGGATTCTGGTGCCATCAGTGACAACGGGGATTAAGAAGGGGCTGAAGCTATAGAGACCCAGGGCATGAATACCAACAATGACATCGTCCACCAATAATGCAATTCCTTAAGAGTTATGAGACGAGTTACAAAAAGAGAGAGAGCAGGAAGGGAGATGAGAAGACCTGGCGGCGCGTTAACCACAAGAGTCACTATGGACTGTTGCAGGCTGACTGCAGGTGTAGCTGGGAGCAGAAAAGTAGAGAACCAGATGTGTTGTTTTGAAGAAATTTAATGTTAAATATCTTCTAGGATAAATTTGGCATAGCTGCACACAGAATTACAAGGGGGAATAGCACAGTCGGAGGGTGGTAGCAGGCCAGTAAAAAGTGAGGTTTGTGAACTGGGAGTGGTAAGAAAAGACGTCACAAGTCACAAATAAGGAAGGTGCGGAAAGGGACATTTTGTAAAACAAGTGTTGCAAAGAGGGACATTCGTCAATGCCACAGACAATCATTTAGTATCCTTCAGGTTGCAAATGCATTTCTCAACTGCTCTCTTCAATATGGTTGCAATAAGGCTGGGGAAATATGCTGTCACTCGTGGATCCGTACAGTTGTGCGGTGATTCAACCAGTTTCAACAGCAGGGTCAGGCTCAGGGGCTCTGCCTGGCGCGCCTGGTGTTACCTTCTACCGTCCTGCTCCAGATCTTGGTGCAGCTATATTCTCCTCCTGCTCAGAGGGAGTGAGTGCTGCGGGACACATAAAGAGTTCCTCGGCTACCATCGGTCACCGCTCTGCGATATTGACAGAGCGCTGCCTGACATTTCATCACAAGCAATCTGGCAGTGTCTCACTGCACAGTATACGGCCACCAATGCTGTAATTAGTGCTCCACAGTAAACGCCCTTACTTGCTGTATGCCCTGTTGGTCTACCCTACTCCGCAGAAATGAGTCTGAAGCCCTGGCGTATCCCATGTCGGTTGTGAGCAGCTAGCACTGTCCTGGTTATCATTGCATTCTAGTACTAGTAGTCCTGAATCAATAAGGATAACAAACAAAACCACGGGTACCAAACGTAAATCGAACAAGATGAGGGGAGGAATTGCTCACGTTTTGTATAAGGAATCTTTGAATCTTTGCCAGGAGCCACACTTGATGAAAGTGTGGTAAAATCAACAGACATGAAGCAAGCCTGTTGAGAGAGTGGAGGGGGCTCGCCGTCAGCCAAGCCAAGACTGCTACAGAAAAGGAGAGGAGCCATCATGCTGCGGCAGTCTTCATAATTCTCCGGCCCCCTGTGTTCGGTGTCCACTGGGTAAGGATACCAGGATACAGCCGATGAGTCAGTAGCCCGAAGCAGCCTCTTACGGAGCCGCGGAGAACACAGCGCGTCCTCGAGGAGGAGAGAGGACACTGAGCTCTGTGTGCTGTGTGTCAGGATTTCCTTTAGATACAATCATTGGTATAGGTGAGCGGCTTGGCAGGGGGGGTTTACACTTTTGTTTTTCACTTGGCAAACTACATGCATGTACACTTAGGCGTAGGCTTAGGCCCCTGTGTTATGGGTTCTGGGCGTTAGGCATAACAGGACCTAAATGACTTTTAAAGGAAGAACCCAAAGGCAAATGCTAAAATATTTATTAAACACCCAGTAGCTCTGCCAGCAACCTTGCCCGCAATATCAACGATGCCTTTAATGCCCACACTGCCGTTTCCACCGCTCTCACTAATAACGAACAATACTCACTTTGAGGAGAAATTTGTTGACAGCCGCCCTCCCTCATCATTAGACGTGGGGAAGAATATGCCCAACAGTATTCAAGAAGCAGCGGGGGAGGGAAACGTATTGATTAGTGAAATTCATCAATTCATTGGAAATATTAACATCCCAGTAAGCCTGGACCCCTGGGGGCCATAGGGGAGGGGCAAAGTCACAGCGCATCCAACCAAGGGCAATGACACTAAGCGAGACAGAGGTCCCTGCAATAGGGACATGGACGGCCCAGGCAAACTGATTGCGTTGGATAATGAGGTTGCTGAGGTCCGTGTGGCCTCTGCAAAGCCCATGGCAAGCCCAACAGTACTTGGAGACAAGTGTGATACCATAACCTGGGCCTTGCAGAGATGTTCTTCACCAGTGGTCATGGAAAGTGAATAAAGTTCCATCAATTGCTACGCTACGACCAGCCTGCCTACTACAACCCACGTAGTGGAAACCACAGTGCACACTGGAATGCCGATCAACCAGCCTTCACTCATCAAACTTTACACTGCTGTTATTTCTGATGTCACAGGGTCTTTTGTAAATGGCTGGAGGAAAGCGGGGCAAATTTCATTGTCTAAAGAAAACAATACCAAATTCAGGCAGAATGCCACTCAAATTAGCGAACCTGAGGGAAGGGTGGGCAAGGAGGAGGGTCTTTGAAAGCCATCCGACAATACCTCAGGGCATGCCACCTTACATGTAGAACAAATGGGGGTCAACAATGGTACCAACCTTGATAATGACCCCTCCGATTGTATCACTTGCCCAGCCCCCCTGCCCTGCCCCGGGCCAACACTTATGTTCAATCCGGTACACGATGGCACTAAGGATACAGGGGCCCACATATGCAAGTGTAATGATGTTCTGCTTGAATCGGCCTCAAATAAAAAAATAACAGCATCACACATACAGCATCAAATGCAGAACAGCAGCACACATACAGAGTGCACATAAGGACTATTTACTGCTCTATCTCTACTGACCTAGACTCCGGTCCCCAAGGGCATTTAACCTACAGCGCGTTGAGACCATACCAATGGTGAAAGGCTCTATATAAATGCCCATTAACATCACATGGGCCATCTAAGGCCCTGTTTGCCCCTGTTCTCCGCTGAACGGCGCGCAGCGATTTAACCACTTGAACTTTGCCTGGACTTCGCTATATGACCTTACATCCTTTGTAAGTACCTACTTGGAGCTAGCACCACGTTAAACTTGCGTTAATAGTCTCATGCATATCCACCTGAATGTCGTATCTAGTATATATCTGACTATCCATCTGATGGCACATTAGCCTTCTATCTGCACATTACCTGAACACTGCATCCAGCCTATACCTGCCTAACAGTTGTGTGATGCATTAGATCATGCCTAACTAATTATTTTACTATGTTACAACTGCTGTAAACGCTATACTTATTACCTCTTACCATTGCACTCGCTCAGCACCATTGCATGCACAATGTGCCAAATGCTAGCCATAATCACACTAACACTGCACTGTATTATGATGCCCCTGTGGAATTGCTATGTCTCTACGGTCTCTACCAAATGTAATTTGTGATAACCACTCATTAGTCACTTGAAACTGCCTGCCATCCTGGGCCACTGTGAAAACTCACCCTGCTCAGAACCCTGAAACGCCCATTGCCAGCCACCAAGTGGCCTCTCTAGGAATCTATCCTCCACCTTCAGCCCACTTCAAAACTGTACAATGTGCCTTAGTAAGAGTCAGACGGCCACCCTACTGTACCTCCTCATACCCTTATTATTCCTCACCATTTCTATTGCTGCATTAACCATGTACCCAGCAGAAAATGCACCCTGTCCGACCACAGAAAGAAACATCAGGCTCCGAGCCAGGTTACCCCGTCTATATGAGCCCATCTGCCACAACAAGATCACTAATCCTCTCCCGAGATCCACCTCACGACACCCTAAAGTATGCCCCAACCTAACTACACACTGTAATAACTCCACCCAACCTAAACTCATCCCTATAACAATCCAGGACAGACCCAACACAACTATTCTATCCGGAGCCTTGATCAACGCTAGATCCCTAGTGGCCCACGCCATGGAAATAGCAGATACCTTATCCACCAACAACCTCCACCTCCTGGCAATTACCGAATCATGGCTGCACGAAGCAGCAGGCCCAGCACTTTCAATAGCCATCCCTGAAAACGATCAAATAATCAGAATGGACAGACCCAATAATAGAGGAGGCTGTCTGCCCATCATAGCAAAGACTCAATCACCTCTCAAATCTTGCAAGCTCCTCACTGCAAAATGACCCATCTCTAACCGCCGTACCTTAACCATTTACCTAATTTATAGGCCAACTGGCCCCATTGGCTCATTCGAGGCAGATCTATCCAGCCTCATAGTCAACAATACAAAAGAAACCTCTCAAATACTATTACTAGGCGACCTGAATCTTGGTTTGAATGACCCTGATGACAAATACAGCACAAGCTATAGCCAACATGCTAGCTGAACACGGACTAATCCAAAAAAGTACTCACCCCTACCCATAATAAAGGCAGGAACTTGGACTGGATCGCTACCATGAACTGCCATACCACCATCACCAAAACCACTCCTCAACACTGGACAGACCACTACCTCATTGACTTCATATTATCACTCAATAAAGAAGTCAGTAAAGAAAAAATCATGGCACCACCATTGCCCACTAGAGCAAATAAATATATAACTCCTGACAACCTCCTACCACTATTGCTGCCAACCCTTAATGCTCTCCCCGAAAACCTAGATCCAGAGTGCCTAGTAGAAAGCTATAAAAAGGCTATGAAGAAAGGACTAGACATCATTGCCCCTCTAAAACTGCAAAAAAGCAAACAACAAGCTCACCTGAAAGCCTGGTTCACCCCCCATTTGAAAGAACTAAGAATGCGCAGAAGGAAACTAGAAACTCAATGGCGCAATACCCCCACAGAAAAGAACACACTACAACTTAAGCTTTTCGCAAATAACTACAAAAAAGAAATCTTACTCACAAAAAAGAACCTATTTAATGAAAGAATCGAAAAATCCAGTTCCAACACCAGGGAACTATTTGCTATCCTAAGGGAATTGGAATCCCCTATACCCCCACCAGATAACATAACCAAAGACAAACAATGGTGCACCAGCGTCCAAAACGCCTTAACTAACAAAATCGAAATTCTCCAAACTAAAATCGCTCTAAAAAAAAAAAAAAAAAGACTCTCTAACCACCAACGAATCCTCTCCTAGCAATCATGCCAAAATAACTAACCCATCAGGCCCGAGTCTCTTCAGATTCGCTAAAGTCTCCATTCTAGAAACAGAAAGGGTTATCGCTTCACTCAAACCATCCAATTGCAAAGGCGACAACTGCCCACCCCCCCAGATAATCAAGGATGCTGCCAGGGATTTAGCCCCCTTTATAACCAAACTGATCAACGCATCCTTCTCCTCCAACACCATACCAAGCAATCTCAAAGAATCCTGGGTTCTGCCTCTCCTCAAGAAGCAAACCCTAGACCCCGCTATTCCCACTAATTACAGGCCCATCACCACAGTGCCGTTCCTGTTAAAGATAATAAACAGAGTAGCATACCTAGAAATCCAGCAATATCTAGAAACTCACAAACTCCTAGGTGCCCGCCAATCTGGATTCAGACCGCAGCACGGTACTGAGACAGCCTTAATTGATCTTAAAACCCAGATCAATGAGATTAACGACAAAGGAAACACGCCATGCTACTCCTCCTCGATCTGTCGGTGGCCTTCGACCTGGTAGATCACACAGTCCTGTGCGAACACCTGGCCCCGGCTGCCCACTTTTCGAAAGAGGCCATAGCCTGGATCCAATCATTCTTGGACAGTCGAACTATGAGTCTTCTCCTCACTAGCCTCAGCAGACCCCATCAAAATAACCTGCGGTGTACCCCAAGGCTCCTGTGTCTCCCCAACCCTCTACAACATCTTTACCAAGCCCCTATTTGACAAGTTGGACAGACTGGGTGTCACATACACTAATTACGCAGATGACACCCAGATCCTCATACCCCTTTCGGGCAATTTACGGCCTTGGTAAACAAAATATACCTCATCATTCAGGCATGGATGGCCACACACGGCCTATGCCAGAATGATGAAAAAACCGAAATCCTGCTCCTCGGCTCCAACGCCAACCTAAAAAAACACCATCACAGTTGCCAAAACAGTGAAAATTCTAGGCTTTCACATTGACTCAGCCTTGTCACTAAAAAAACAAGTAAACTCACAAGCATTCCTCTCCCAAGCTAGTGTATGGGAGCGAGGGGCCCCCAGGCCCCTCGCGCCGCACACTCCTCAGTACAAGGCTTGGACCACGTGCCTCCAGAATTGCTACCCATTCTGCACTCTGCTACCTGCCCCGTTACTGCTGTCCATTATCCCTCTCCTTTCTCCTCCCGCCTCCCTCTCGCTACTTAGCAGTTCACCCATGTCTGTCCCTTAGCGGCACTGGACTTCGTCTGTCATGATTTCCTCATCTGTGCCCCTGTTTCTGCCTGCCGCCTCCACATTCTGTGGTTATGTGTTCCTTTGTCCTGTCCCCCCCTTCCCTCTTCACTTCTGCCCTGTATTTGCAGCAGGAGCCTCCACTGGCTTCTCGAGGACGCCGCGCTCCTTCTCACCAACCTACCCTTGCCGCTTGCCGGGCCTGGTCTCTTTCTGCCTTTCTCTCAACCTTCTTATCTTGCCTTTTCTGCAGGTTCCCCTTTTTTCTACTCATTTTTCTGCCCTCTTAAGTGGAGTGGTTTCCACAGGCCCCAGGTCCCTCTAGCGGCCAAATGATGATTTGCTCCATGATGTCCCGTCACATGGAGCTGTATCCACTACTGCTCTGACATCCCCTGTCCTGTGCTTTGCCTAGTTGCACCCATACATTGTCCTCCTTCATCCCCTTGCTGTGTGTTGCACTTACCTACCTCCAACAACTATTTGACTTTGTAACCGTGCATTGTGTTGCATTTACCTACCTGCACCCACTGTTGACTTGATAGCGTGCTGTGTTTGCATTTACCTAGCTGCATTCACCGTTTACCTACCTTATCCCTGCATTGTGATGTAGCCTCCCCACTCCATAGGGAGAGGGTTTTCCATGTTGCATTTGACCTACCTTGTACCTGCACTTTTTCATCTTGTTTTACTTTTTGTTGTACCTGTGTACTCATCCGTCCTGCACTTCCCTCCTCTCCCCTTTCTTGATTAAGCACTTGCCCGCTGCGAATCGCCTTTGCGGCATAGTAGGAGCGCCTTTTGTTACTGATCGCCCTTTCCTCCCCCTCCTGCACTTCGCCTCCTCCACCTCACCCCTGTTCTTATTCTATAGCACTTGCACGTCCTGACAGACCTTTTAAGAACGTTTCTGTTTTTATTTTATCCCTTTTCCTCATCCCTCTCCCCTTGTCTTGATGCACCTTGAAACACAATTTGATGCATACTGCGCATTACAAATAACCAATAAATAAAAAATAAATCTGCAGCCCAACCTCTTTGTAAAGGCTTATTACAATGAGGCTGCCAGTCCCTGGAACTTCCTTCCTCCCAACTTGCCTTAGTGAAGGAACAAGGAGAGAGCCAGCAGGAATGGGAAAGACTGACATTTCAGTTTAGGGGATGTGGTAAAAGGCTTGATCACCCATTCCATGGGGGTCTCCCTCCAATGCCCAGTTCCTCCATGAGGGTCTCCTTCCAGTGCTCAGTTCTCATTGGGTCCCAGTAGTAGCGTCACAAGACTTTGGGGTATTGTAGGTAGAGGCCAGGGAGTTGAGCTGGGAATATTCCTCAATGTTCCTCTTGATCCTGCTTCATTTCACCCACAGGAGAACAGGTATGCCTCGGGTAAGTCATTAAAAAAAGGGCACCACTTATATCCATGCTTGAAAGTCACAACATTGGGTATTAGATGTACATCAATGAAACTCAACTTTAAATCAGAGTATTGGATACTGCTGGATATCTGGTCTCATATGTGCGCACTGAGGCCTTTGGGCGTGATGCGCGAAATAAGAAACAAAATAATAATAATACTCTAAGGCTCCATGTGAATAAGGCAGTCCATAATTAAATGCAAACAGCCCTCATCACATTTAAATAGAGGTCTTACTGCTCAGTGTGCCAATGTTCACTACTTTCCTGTTTCTCTAGGCCTCCAATCACCACACCTTCAAAGAAGTTCCAAAACGTGAAATCATTACTATCCCAAATCAATAGCGTCACCAAAGCCAGCTCCTGGGACCCTACGACCTCCGATGCCATCTCAACATCTTGCCATAGTCATCTCAGTGGTCTTTTCCTACAAGGTGTCCCGACATAGCATTTAATGACCTAGTCAAGGCAACATGTCAAAGAGCACGCGATACTGCATGCCTCGTGCTTGGAGAAAAGCGCGTGGATGTCGATAAAGAGTGTTGGATTCAAAGCTAGTCTCTTATGGCCATACACCAGCCCCAACAGGCCACTAGACACCTAAAGACGGCCCCTCAAACTAGGCTGTCTCATTTTCCAGCAAAATACTGGTGATTTAGGGTACGTTTACATATACAAAACAGAATCCTATAAAACACCATCTCCTAGCCTTACACTGTGAGGGTGAATTCAACAAGTATCATGCAAGAACTCACCCTCTAATATTCCTCCAAGCAGACGTTCTGCCCATGGCGACTGCTTCTTTTCTCCACACAGTAACTCTGCGTATCTGGGTCAAGACCCCGCCTGTATTTGCATTTTCCCTGACATGGCCTTATCCTTACCCCAAGAGTCTCAGCATGAGTTTGCCCGCAGGTTGCCGCCACCTTACTGCACTGCCTCCTGGCCGCCCCTTGCACTGGGGACTGTATCTGTACCCATACAGCCCCCCTCCCCAATTTTTCTTCTTTTTCTGCACTTATTCAGACTTAGCCAGTCTGCTGCATTAAACACAGAATTCATTTAGCTGCGCTCCTCTGCTCCGCACTTTCCACTCTCCCCCTTCCATGCACTTGTTCCCCTTTTCCCTTCCCATGCACTTGCGCGTTCTCAATGTCACTGGGCCTAGTAAGATCGTTTTTATGTTGTGCTGTGTTCTCCCTTGTTCCCCTCCCTTGCCGTGCTCTGAAACACTTGTGTACAAGCGCGATACAAATAAAATATCTCATATCCTAACCCTGCTCCATATGTGAGTCTCCTCGCACGGCTGGCTGTGTGGGCTCCACAGGATAGGGGCAGCCTTTAGGGATGAAAACAGCGATGCACAGAGAGAGGTTCACATGCATGAACACATGGGAACTAGGACAATGCACTTGCATGTGCCGCTTCAATCGTGTGATTGAAATAACACCTATTAAACGTGCACATGCCTTTTCATGCACAAACACATGACGCCATTCGGTGTCAAGTTATGCCACACCACGGCATACGCTCGGTGGCCACAATCTGCAGTGAGTCGCCCATGGCCTCCCGTCTGACTGCCCACAGACACCTCAGAGAGGTTGCAGCCTTCAAGGTATTCAGGCCTGCACGGGATCAGGGTCCAGTGAAGACGGCCATGCACCAAGAAGTGGCAACCACACCGCACAGCCCCAGCATTATCATGATGAAACACCTGTGGCATATCATATCACTAAGAATGTACATTTATTCTTTAAATGCGATCACGCTTTGGGCAACACGACCAGCCCAATGTTGTTGGGCGTTGGTCCTTGGCCCCCATGCGTGCCCGTGAGCCCCCAACCCGACAGAGCACACTCACACACGTCTGTCGGCTTCGGGCTCCCCGGTCGCTCTGCCGGCTTCCGGGAACGCCCCGTTTATTAAAGCTGCACGCGGCAACGTGCAACGTCACGCCGCCGCGTGCGCAGCCCTTGCGGGGCAACGCCACACTCCTCCTTTTTCAGGAGGAAACACAATTGCAACATTATTTAAACACGACATCACACAACAAAACAAACTGCCCGTCCTGAGCCCATGCCCCTTTAATGTCAGCCAACTGGGTCCCCTCACTCCAGATTACTCTCCAACTGTCCCAACACATACTCGCTGAGGTAAGCGGGTTTCCCTCGCCCAGCCCTCTGGGGGTACCTCCCGCTCACCTCCGGCACCAGCAGTCCATCAGCAGCAGCTCCTCGAACCGGAGAGGCCAGGGCATCGAGAGGGGGCCCATCATCCTCCGGTATCTCAGCGACACCAGGGTCCAGAGGGGGTTCAGTTCTCGAGTCCCCCAACTTCTTGAAGAAGCTGACGTTTCGGGTGACAGCCGATCGCCCATCTGAGGCCGTCACCATCGACCCCTTCACGGCGACCACATCCAGGGGCTCTGGTTCGTAAGGGAGGGACAGCTTCCCGTGAGGATGTCGGTTCCGGATGAGCACCTCATCCCCGGGTTCCAGCCGCTGGGGACGAAGACCCCGGCGCAAGTTCTCTTGGCTGATCCTGGCCAGTCGGTCGGCCTCAACCTGCTGGTCGTTGATCACACCGGGTTCTTTCTCCTGTACCTCTGGCAGTAGCCCCCGGGGGCATCGCCGGAATAACGCCTCCGCCGGGGCGACCCCAGTGGATGCGTGTGGAGTGGTGCGATACACTCTCAGGAATTGATACAAAGCCCGTTGGAGAGGCTGACCTTGTCCTTGCGCAATCCGAAATGTCTTGTTCAGCGTTCGCATCAGCCTTTCTGCGTCACCGTTGGCTCGAGGCCACAATGGGGATATCTTCCGATGTTTGACTCCACAGCTGGCTAGAAATTCTGAGAACCGCTCGCTTTGGAATGGCGACCCGTTGTCCGAGCATAGCGTCAGGGGAAATCCATGGGTTGCAAATACCTTTTCCACGGCGACTACCACATGCTCGAATGCCACCGACTCCACAAACTCCTCCTCGGGGTACCGGGAGTACTCATCAACTATGGCCAGAAAGTGGGTGCCCACGGACGTGGACCCAAAGTCCGCATGAACGACCTCCCAGGGCCTGGTCCCCCGAGGCATGGCTTCGATGGCCGGTTCTCTCTGCACCGGGGAGGCTGCCTGACACCATACGCAGGCTGCCACAAAGTCATCGACCCATTTCTCCAGCTCCGGGAACCAGACCTTCATCCGCAGCCTTGCCTTAGTCTTGGCGGCACCCTGATGCCCGTGATGGGCCAGAGTGATCACATCACCTACTTTGGAGTGTGGGACCACAATGCGATCCCCTCGGAGTAGGAGTCCCGACTCCGAGAATGACAGCTCGTCCTTCACTTTCCACAGTTGTTCAAGGGCGGTCTTCGCCTCATGGGTCCGCCCCGCGAGAGCTTCCAAGACGAACTTCCAGGATCCGCTCTGCATCGACTGCTTCAGTATTTGGAAGCACCCATCCTCGGCCGCTGCAGCCTCCAGCTCCGACAGGGGCATCGCATCTGCTCCTTCCACTACCATCCGGACATGGTCGTCCGCCTCTTCCGCGCAGGTGTCTCCCACCACCCCCCCACGCACTCCGGGATGCCGGGAGAGGTAGTCCGCTGTATTGTTAGCTCCTGGCCGGTACACCAGCGTGACCCCGTATTCAAGCAATGCGAGCATCCATCTCTCAATTCTGGCCAGGGGCTTTGAGGACGAGCCCGCCAGGATCGGGAGCAGGGGCTTGTGGTCAGTCACCACAGTCACCGGGCGCCCCAGCACATAGAGGCGAAAATGTCTGCATCCCCACAGGACCGCCAGGGCCTCCCGCTCAATCTGGGAGTAACGCTGCTCCGTTTCCGAGAGCGCTTTGCTGGCATACGCTACGGGACGGAGGCTTCCATCCCGGTCCACCTGAGTCAAGACCGCCCCCAGGCCAAACGGACTGGCATCGACCACGATCTCCGAGCGTAGTGCTGGGTCGAAAAACGCCATGGTGTCCTCCGTTGTTAAGGCGCTCTTGATGTCCTCGAACGCTGACTGCTCCAGTGGACCCCAGTGCCAGGCCGTCTCTTTCTTAGTAAGAGCTCTGAGCGGCTCAGACCTTGAGGCCAGGTTTTGGATGAACCGACCGCAGTAGGTCACCATGCCCAGAAAGCTTCTCACCTCCGACACCGATTCCGGGGGCTGTGCCCTCTTTATGTCCTGGACTTTCCGCGGGTCGGGTGACACTCCTCCCTCCTTAAACACGAACCCAAAGAATTCTATGGAGGGGCGCAGGAATTCGCACTTGTCCCTATGGAGGGTGAGGCCCAATGACTGCAGTCTCTCGAAAGTCTTGGCCAGGCGTTTCAGGTGGATCACCTCCGTGGTGGCAAACACCAAAATGTCATCACTGATGTTGAGTACCCCTTCAAGATCAGCAAGGGCACCTCGGATAATGTTCTGAAACACTTCCGCAGCCGACGACACCCCGAAGCTTAACCTCTTGTATCTGTAGAGTCCCCGGTGGGTGGTGAATGTTGTTATATACCGGGACTCCGGATGGAGGACAACTTGATGATACCCTGCTCTGAGGTCGAGCTTGGAGAAGAATCTGGCCCCTTGTACCTCAGCGATTATGTCGTCAATGGTCGGAGTCAGGTGTCGCTCCCTTTTGATGGCCTTGTTGGGCAGCCTCATGTCCACACAGATACGAACTGAGTCCGGCTGTTTTGGTTTTCTGGCCACGACAATGGGGGACACTCATGGTGTTGGGCCTTCCACTTTCTCGATGATGTCCAAGGCCACCAGGTTATCCAGCTCCTTGTCGACCTGCTCCCTCAGATGAAAGGGAACTCTCCGGTGTTTCAGGGCAATAAGTTGTACTGAATTATCAATGTGCAGCCTGACTGGATCACCGGTCATTCTCCCAATGCCGTTGAACAGGGCCGCGTACTTGTCAAGTAGATCGTTAATGTCCTCCAGGTATACTGAGTACGCAAAACGGACTATCCCGAGTGCCTCCGCAGCCGCACAGCTTAGCAGGGTGTTGTTGCTTATAGGGGTCACGTAGAACCGAGCCCTGATCATCGAGCCTTCATGTTCCACCTTTGCTACGAACGCCCCGTCCAGCGGTATAGGCTCAAGTCCACCAAAGGCGAATATGCGAGCTCTTGGCACAGCCAGATTGGGTGGCGGGTCAAGAGCGTCATAATGTCCCCTCGCCATGACATTGACAGATGCCCCTGTGTCCACCAACACAGGAACAGGCGAGCGGTTCACCTCCACCACGCACCTTGGCTGCCTCCTGCTTTTGCCTTTCAGGACTCCCATGCTTGAGACGAAAAAGATGTTCTCCTCCTCCTCTTCTTCAGCCCCCTCCATCTGGGTCTTCTCTTCCGCTTGATCTACCTGGGCCACGTTGGATGGCCGGTTTTGGCGCGGGGTCCAGATCCGGGCAGGGCCTCTCGGTACCATAACAGGGAGAGCCGATTTACACACTCTTGAGAAGTGATCAGGCAGTCCACATCGGCCACATGTTCTTCCTGCGGCTGGGCACTCTGTTGTGTGGGGGAGGTCATAGCCACACTTCTGACATGACTCCCCTGATCTTCCGGCTCTGTCTCGGGGGCTTCCACCAGGCCTTCTTATTCCTCGGCCGCCCCGCCAAACAGCGCACCCCTCTTCGGCCTTGATTGAGCGTGATCCCGCCTCCATTTTGTTTGCCCGTGCCTCGGCCACTTCGTGACATCGACCCAGTTCTAGTATGCGGGGCAGAGTGATCCCCGGCTCTCTGAGGACCTGTCTCCTCAGTTTGCCGGAGGAGCATGCTTGGATCAGCATTGTTCGTATCCTATCATCCGCGTCCCCCACGCACACCCTTGGGAAAGGCGGCGCAGGCGGCCGTAAAAAGTGTCCAGGGTCTCATCATCCTTTTGTTTGGCCGACAGCATGACAAACCTCTCGAAGTCCACGTTGGCGAGGGGAAGGAAATGTGCGAGGAGAGCCGCTTTGGCCTCACCATAGGTCTGGTCAGCCGGTGTCAGCGACTCGAAGATCTCCTGAACCGCGGCTCCCGCTGAGTACAGTATGGTGGCCACCATGCTGTCGTCGTCCGTCACCCGAGCAGCCCTAAAGTACATGTCCAGGCGGGCCACCCACCTCCTCCATCGGGGCCCAGGCTGGACGGGGGGCCCGTTGGATCAAATTCTGGTATCGGTTGTAGGGCGGCCTGGGCTCTCGCTTGAGCCATGATGGGAGCCCCTTGTGGAGCGGCTGGTTGCGCTCCTAGTAGTGCCTGGGCTGCAGACGCCTGATTCCCCGGTGGCAACGGTTGCAGTGCTGCAGGCTGTTGCACTGGATGCTGTGGGCCCTGCTGAGGCTGGGCCGCCTGACCTTCGTCCTGAGAGTCTTCCACAGGATCCGCAGCGTCACCGTCCTGGTCGCTGTCGTACATGAAATTGAGCGCACAGGCACACCCACTTCAAGTCCTGGGGCCGCAACTCAGATTCCCACCATCACCATGCAGGTGGATTCACCCCCATGCCCGGCACAGCAATGGTCCACCTTGGAGAACGGAGACGACGGTGAAGTGTGTCCCCTTCACTGAGCACCACCAAAGAGTCTTGCACACAAGGAAGCACCAACTGCCACTACCTTGTGATGATGAAGAGGATCAAGAGAGTGTGTCCTGATGATGAAAGGGCGAGGAAGTGCCTTGTCGCCACCTTGCAGCAATGCACCGCAATGTAGAGGTCCCAAAAATTAAGCTATGTGGGTGGACTGGACTAAGCAGGCCCTGCCATAGTAGCCCTTGTCCTAGCTTACACTCGACGTAACGGTCCCAAAATATGAGTGAAACACACAAATTAGGTATGGGCGTGCAGGTTATGCAGTCTGCTACCATGAAATCCAAAAATTAGACCCGGATCACCTTCTCGTTCCAAACCGGAGCCCCGAGAAGTTCCGCGGCCTTGTGTCCAAAATGGCCGCCAGCCGGGTGTGCGGTCCGCAGCCACGGCGTGAAACGAAACGTCCGTGAACGTTCCGTTATGAGGAAAAATTCCGGAAGCCTTTCACCGCCGGGCCCGGGCATCCGTCACCACTCGTCGCCACTGTTGGGGGTTGGTCCTTGGCCCCCCCATGCGTGCCCGTGAGCCCCCAACCCGACAGAGCACACTCACACACGTCTGTCGGCTTCGGGCTCCCCGGTCGCTCTGCCGGCTTCCGGGAACGCCCCGTTTATTAAAGCTGCACGCGGCGACGTGCAACGTCACGCCGCCGCGTGCGCAGCCCTTGCGGGGCAACGCCACAAATGTGCTCTCGATTACACCAGTTCCTGCTCTTTTTAGATCAGCTGCTTGTGTGAGAAAAGGGAGGGGCGGAGGGGGGCCCCAATGTCTCCCCATATCCTCTCCTGCAGCCTGGCCGCCAGGCTGCACTGCTCAGGGCCTGGTATACAGGCTATACTGACGGCAAGGGCCCCTGGAGCTTCACAGAGCCACGTTACACGTAGAGCACACGAACCTCTCACCACCCGAAGGCCAGAGCCACCTCTGCAGGCGAGGGGGGCCTGGACACCACTGTATTGACAGCTGCCGCCTGCCGTCACCGTCACGTGACTCTTGCTTCTCACCGCGCATGCGCACGAATATAGTGTCTCCCCATTGGCTTTCTGTTTGCGACAGCCTCCCTCTGAGCAGACGGAAGAATATAAGACCTCCCAATTGACCCCATTTCGCGACATCTTCCCTTTCTGAGCATGCGTAAGGATATAGTGTCTCCCCATTGGCCTTCCGTTCGCAACATCCTCCCTCTGAGCATGAGCAAGAATATAATTCCTCCCAATTGGCCCCCTTTCGTGACATCCTCCCTTTCTGAGCATGCGCAAGGATATAGTGTCTCCCCATAGGCATAGTCAAAGGCCAATAGAGTCCCGTTGAGAATGTGCCGGTGGTTAGTGTTTTTACAGTGAGCACGCTCTTACTCTGCATCCTCGCTATGGGCAATTAACCTCTCCTTAATAGGGGATCTGCGTGGAGCAGCTGCTTCCATCTGTCATAAGCATTCCATCCACCATAGAAGACACAGGGACTCATTACGAGTTCGGTGGGATTCAGATTGTAAATCCACTGGCACACTGCCCAATGGAATTACTGTTACCACCACCCAATGGATTACAAGTGGTGGTGGCAGCGTTAGTCCCATTAATTTGGAGTCCAGAGGACTCCATGGTTGATTTCAGCAGAATTATTTCAGAGGAAAGTGGAGGATTTACCTCCAGCGTGATGCACGAGGTAAATCACCCACTCCAGGCCCCCATAGGGCTCAATGGGAATGGGGAGGATGCAAACAACGGGCCGTTAATGACGGGTCCATTGTTTGCATCCTGGTCTGCTCATGGGACCCGCTAAGGATGCCTACAAGGAGACCTCGTAATGAGGCGGTAGGGGGTTAATGGGGCCGGCAGCTCTACCGGCCCCCTACCACCAGGGTCGTAATGACCCCCCATGAATACCCTCAGTACAAGGCTTGGACCACGTGCCTCCGGTAGTGGGTTCGCCCCCTGCCCTTATGTAATGTTAACCACGGTTGACAACTGCATAGATGGGACCACTGAGCAGGACACGGGGCATCCATCTTTTGTGCCCCCTTTCGACTCCATCTTGGTAAACAGGCCTCGCTGCGATATTACAACAAGGCCCAGCTCCCCTTCGATCGCAGCAGCCAAGGACACAGACACACAAGGCGCGCAGGCAGCTGGCTGGCCCCCACCCTTGCTCCCCCTCTGCAAAGGAAAGCTCAGCGATCCCATTCTCACGCTGAAGCTGGAGAAATTTGCAACAACTAATACGATACAGTATTCTTCCTCTGAGATCACTGCCTGCATGAGAACCGACATGTGAACCAGCATGAGCTAAGCACTTTTGCTTGTTCGTCTCCATAAACGTACAAGTCACCCACCACCACCTAGAGTAACTTACTGCCATCCTGACCCTGTGCCCCCACGAGGTATCCCTTTCAAGTGCCAGACCCTCGCCTGCGCTGCGAAACCCACCCACGACTAACTGTTCAACTTTACCATAGTATATTTTTACTTATATTAACAAAAGTCCAAGGTTTGAGACTTGTGTGTAACACCGCCTGATTCTTTAGTAAATGCATAATAAAGGTCAAGGCCTCCAATTAAAGCCATGGATGACCTAAGTGTACTGACAATAAGGTTTTATGTGTAATCTTTTGTAGAGATGTAACAATAGCATAAAATGTTTATATATTTTGTAATTTAGAAACATACAATGTAAAATGTTAGGTTAGGTAGTGACCACAGCCTCAACTCAACACGACCTTCACCCATGTGAAGCACAAAATGTCTGACGTCCATCATCTCGTCAGCCAATCAGCCAAACAGGAGGAAGAGATGCCAAACACACCTACGCACCACACCGCCTGGCCAATCGGATCCACTTAGTGTTTTTTGTTAGACTTGTTTTTAAATGATATAAAAGTGTGTATTAATGATGATGATGCAGAGAGTGCTTTGTGATATTTCTAAGCTTAAGAAATAAATCCTACCTTGAACTCTCGCAGCCGGTCGTCTGCGCCTCATTCCCGGACATGGGTTGTGTTGGTTATTTTATTCTCTATTGCACATTGTCAGTCGGGGTAGGCACTAACACTAGCTGCATCATCATCGCCAACGCCCTAATACTGTCCAGACTCGACTACTGTAACGCCATGTACCTGGGAGGCAACAAATACATAACTTCAAACGCTGCAAAACAACGCACTCAGAACAGCCCTTAGCTTACCCTCCAAGGAACACAAATGGCTCAAAATCTGTGACCGCATCTCACTCAAAACGGCATCACTCACCTTCAAATGCTTAAATAACGCAGCCCCCACCTATCTCGCAACCAGAATAGTAAAAAGAACTTCCACCCGCCCCACCAGAATGATTAACTCTTACTGCCTACAGGTACCCAAATTCAGACAAAAGAAAACGGGCGGTAGTAGCTTCCCTGTCATGGCAGCCCAACATTGGAATGCTCTCCCACTCAACATCAGGACAGACCAATCCTACTACAGCTTCAGGCGAAACACTATCACCTGGTTACGATCCAATGATCCCCATGACTGAACCGTGCCCTCTTCACTAACATTCCCTAGCCAACCTGACTGTATAGATGTACATTCCTCAACTAACCTGCCGAAATGTAATTTCACTGTATGTATATATGCCCTCTCACCAGATTCTACAAAATGTAATGCTCTGCTTTATACTCAATTGTGCCTTCCCTTGCAACTAAGCTTTTATGTAATCTTATCCTCCTGTTCTCTGTTGCGCCCTGTTACCTCTGGGTTTTGCGCGCCATATTAAACAAACAAACAAACATAACCTTTAACAATGTCTTAGGAGTTACATCTCAGTGGCCATGTAGGACGAGAATCTATACAGGCCTCATCTATTGACTGTCTGTGGTTAGTGTTGCGATCCTCTTCAAGAAGTAACGCCTTACCAATTTATTTGAGGATTGGCAGCAACTCCATGAGGACAGCACTCTCCCCCCTCCTTGTGACATCAGTTCTCCAGCCAGTAACCCGTCTGGTTCAACACTGATGCGTACTTCCGCGATTTTCAATGCTTTTGCGGGGAAGAAAAAACAAATAATATAAGACCACGCCTAGGCACTGCATTCTTTAGCAACATTCAATCTTACGCACGAGACGCATTCCTTGGACTCCAAATAATAACTAAATCATCACTTCCATGAATATTTGGCAACTAATCATCACCTGCATGACATCTGCATGAACCTTCTTGGGAATCCGGCAATTGACATTTCCAAAGAAAACCTGTGGATATCTTTGGTGATTTGAATGAACAGTAAGGGCGTGACCAATACTTAAATGAATGTCAAGGAAGATCCAAAATAGCCTCAATCAATACAGTCAGACTATTGCTACCCATTCTGCACTCTGCTACCTGCCCCGTTACTGCTGTCCATTATCCCTCTCCTTTCTCCTCCCGCCTCCCTCTCGCTACTTAGCAGTTCACCCATGTCTGTCCCTTAGCGGCACTGGACTTCGTCTGTCATGATTTCCTCATCTGTGCCCCTGTTTCTGCCTGCCGCCTCCACATTCTGTGGTTATGTGTTCCTTTGTCCTGTCCCCCCCTTCCCTCTTCACTTCTGCCCTGTATTTGCAGCTGGAGCCTCCACTGGCTTCTCGAGGACGCCGCGCTCCTTCTCACCAACCTACCCTTGCCGCTTGCCGGGCCTGGTCTCTTTCTGCCTTTCTCTCAACCTTCTTATCTTGCCTCGCTGCCGTACACTGGAACACCCTCCCTAGCTCCCTGCGCTCTGAACCCTCACTGACCGCCTTTCGGAAAACCCTGAAAACGACCCTGTTCATCTAACAATTACATGGCCTAGCCCTCATAATTGTATTGTATGATGTATTATGTGATATATCTGATCACAGGTCACTGCCTTAATGTAACCCAAGGCACAACCTGCTCACATTGTAACTAAGTCTTCCTGCAAGTAACAGTGCCACAATGCCCCTGGGCTGCCTGCGCGCTATATAAATTTAATAAATAAATAAATAAATAGCCGTTTCTGCGGGTTCCCCTTTTTTCTACTCATTTTTCTGCCCTCTTACGTGGAGTGGTTTCCACTGCCCCCAGGTCCCTCTAGCGGCCAAATGATGCTTTGCACCATGATGTCCCCTTCACATGGAGCTGTATCCACTACTGCTCTGACATCCCCTGTCCTGTGCTTTGCCTAGTTGCACCCATACATTGTCCTCCTTCATCCCCTTGCTGTGTGTTGCACTTACCTACCTCCAACAACTATTTGACTTTGTAACCGTGCATTGTGTTGCATTTACCTACCTGCACCCACTGTTGACTTGATAGCGTGCTGTGTTTGCATTTACCTAGCTGCATTCCCTTTTTACCTACCTTATCCCTGCATTGTGATGTAGCCTCCCCACTCCATAGGGAGAGGGTTTTCCATGTTGCATTTGACCTACCTTGTACCTGCACTTTTTCCATCTTGTTTTTCTTTTTGTAGTACCTCTGTACTCATCCGTCCTGCACTTCCCTCCTATCCCCTTTCTTGATTAAGCACTTGCCCGCTGCGAATCGCCTTTGCGGCATAGTAGGAGCGCCTTTTGTTACTGATCGCCCTTTCCTCCCCCTCCTGCACTTCCCCTCCTCCACCTCACCCCTGTTCTTATTCTATTGCACTTGCACGTCCTGACAGACCTTTTAAGAACGTTTCTGTTTTTATTTTATCCCTTTTCCTCATCCCTCTCCCCTTGTCTTGATGCACCTTGAAACACAATTTGATGCATACTGCGCATTACAAATAACCAATAAATAAAAAATAAATCTGCAGCCCAACCTCTTTGTAAAGGCTTATTACAATGAGGCTGCCAGTCCCTGGAACTTCCTTCCTCCCAACTTGCCTTAGTGAAGGAACAAGGAGAGCGCCAGCAGGAATGGGAAAGACTGACATTTCAGTTTACAAGGGAATGTGGTAAAAGGCTTTATCACCCATTCCATGGGGGTCTCCCTCCAATGCCCAGTTCCTCCATGAGGGTCTCCCTCCAGTGCTCAGTTCTCATTGGGTCCCAGTAGTAGCGTCGCAAGACTTTGGGGTATTGTAGGTAGAGGCCAGGGAGTTGAGCTGGGAATATTCCTCAATGTTCCTCTTGATCCTGCTTCATTTCACCCACAGGAGAACAGGTATGCCTCGGGTAAGTCATTAAAAAAGGGCACCACTTATATCCATGCTTGAAAGTCACAACATTGGGTATTAGATGTACATCAATGAAACTCAACTTTAAATCAGAGTATTGGATACTGCTGGATATCTGGTCTCATATGTGCGCACTGAGGCCTTTGGGCGTGATGCGCGAAATAAGAAACAAAATAATTATAATACTCTAAGGCTGCATGTGAATAAGGCAGTCCATAATTAAATTCAAACAGCCCTCATCACATTTAAATAGAGGTCTTACTGCTCAGTGTGACAATGTTCACTACTTTCCTGTTTCTCTAGGCCTCCAATCACCACACCTTCAAAGAAGTTCCAAAACGTGAAATCATTACTATCACAAATCAATAGCGTCACCAAAGCCAGCTCCTGGGACCCTACGACCTCCGATAACATCTTGCCATTGTCATCTCAGTGGTCTTTTCCTACAAGGACTCCCGACATAGCATTTAATGACATAGTCAAGGCAACATGTCAAAGAGCACGCTATACTGCATGCCTCGTGCTTGGAGAAAAGCGTGTGGATGTCGATAAAGAGTGTTGGATTCAAAGCTAGTCTCTCATGGCCATACACCAGCCCCAACAGGCCACTAGACACCTAAAGACGGCCCCTCAAACTAGGCTGTCTCATTTTCCAGCAAAATACTGGTGATTTAGGGTACGTTTACATATACAAAACAGAATCCTATAAAACACCATCTCCTAGCCTTACACTGTGAGGGTGAATTCAACAAGTATCATGCAAGAACTCACCCTCTAATATTCCTCCAAGCAGACGTTCTGCCCATGGCGACTGCTTCTTTTCTCCACACAGTAACTCTGCGTATCTGGGACAAGACCCCGCCTGTATTTGCATTTTCCCTGACATGGCTTAATCCTTACCCCAAGAGTCTCAGCATGAGTTTGCCCGCAGGTTGCCGCCACCTTCCTGCACTGCCTCCTGGCCGCCCCTTGCACTGGGGACTGTATCTGTACCCATACAGCCCCCCTCCCCAATTTTTCTTCTTTTTCTGCACTTATTCAGACTTAGCCAGTCTGCTGCATTAAACACAGAATTTATTTAGCTGCGCTCCTCTGCTCCGCACTTTCCACTCTCCCCCTTTCATGCACTTGTTCCCCTTTTCCCTTCCCCATGCACTTGCGCGTTCTCAATGTCACTGGGCCTAGTAAGATCGTTTTTATGTTGTGTTGTGTTCTCCCTTGTTCCCCTCCCTTGCCGTGCTCTGAAACACTTGTGTACAAGCGCGATACAAATAAAATATCATCTCATATCCTAACCCTGCTCCACATGCGAGTCTCCTCGCACGGCTGGCTGTGTGGGCTCCACAGGATAGGGGCAGCCTTTAGGAATGAAAACAGCGATGCACAGAGAGAGGTTCACGTGCATGAACACATGGGAACTAGGACAATGCACTTGCATGTGCCGCTTCAATCGTGTGATTGAAATAACACCTATTAAACGTGCACATGCCTTTTCATGCACAAACACATGACGCCATTCGGTGTCAAGTTATGCCACACCACGGCATACGCTCGGTGGCCACAATCTGCAGTGAGTCGCCCATGGCCTCCCGTCTGACTGCCCACAGACACCTCAGAGAGGTTGCAGCCTTCGAGGTATTCAGGCCTGCACGGGATCAGGGTCCAGTGAAGACGGCCATGCACCAAGAAGTGGCAACCACACCGCACAGCCCCAGCATTATCATGATGAGACACCTGTGGCATATCATATCACTAATGTTATCACGCTTTGGGCAACACGACCAGGCCAATGTGCTCTCGATTACACCAGTTCCTGCTCTTTTTAGATCAGCTGCTTGTGTGAGAAAAGGGAGGGGCCGAGGGGGGCCCCAATGTCTCCCCATATCCTCTCCTGCAGCCTGGCCGCCAGGCTGCACTGCTCAGGGCCTGGTATACAGGCTATACTGACGGCAAGGGCCCCCGGAGCTTCACAGAGCCACGTTACACGTAGAGCACACGAACCTCTCACCACCCGAAGGCCAGAGCCACCTCTGCAGGCGAGGAGGGGCCTGGACACCACTGTATTGACAGCTGCCGCCTGCCGTCACGTGACTCTTGCTTCTCACCGCGCATGCGCACGGATATAGTGTCTCCCCATTGGCTTTCTGTTTGCGACATCCTCCCTCTGAGCATGATCAAGAATATAATACCTCCCAATTGGCCTCCCTTTCGCGACATCCTCCCTCTCTGTGCATGCGCAAGGATATCGTGTCTCCCCATTGGCTTTCTGTTTGCGACAGCCTCCCTCTGAGCATGATCAAGAATATAATACCTCCCAATTGGCCTCCCTTTCGCGACATCCTCCCTCTCTGAGCATGCGCAAGGATATCGTGTCTCCCCATTGGCCTTCTGTTCGCGACATCCTCCCTCTGAGCATGCGCAAGAATACATTACCTCCCGATTGGCCTCCCTTTCGCGACATCCTCCCTCTCTGAGCATGCGCAAGGATATCGTGTCTCCCCATTGGCCTTCTGTTCGCGACATCCTCCCTCTGAGCATGCGCAAGAATACATTACCTCCCGATTGGCCTCCCTTTCGCGACATCCTCCCTCTCTGAGCGTGCGCAAGGATATAGTGTCTCCCCATTGGCTTTCCGTTCGCGACATCCTCCCTCTGAGCATGCGCAAGAATATAATACCTCCCAATTGGCCTCCCTTTCGCGACATCCTCCCTCTCTGAGCATGCGCAAGAATATCGTGTCTCCCCATTGGCATAGTCAAGGGCCAATAGGGTCCCGTTGAGAATGTGCCGGTGGTTAGTGTGTTTACAGTGAGCGCGCTCTTACTCTGCATCCTTGCTATGCGCAAGTAACCTCTCCTTAATAGGGGATCTCCGTGGAGCAGCTGCTTCTATCTGTCATACGCATTCCATCCACCATAGAAGACACAGGGACTCATTACGAGTTCGGTGGGATTCAGATTGTAAATCCACTGGCACACTGCCTTTTGTATGTGCTGGGGGTCGGCCTCCAGCCGTCACACACACATACAGCCACACACACCCATGCATGCAAGGAAGACACGCCGGAGACGTGCGATGGCTCCGGTCTCCGGCGCGAACTGCCGGGCACCGCCTTTATTGAACTAACGCGCATGCGCGAGCCCCTTAGCTGCTCGCGCATGCCTACTTCGTGTACGCAGTACACAACATCCCTCCTTTTCCCCGGAAACAAACAATTAACACTTCCTTGCAGAAACAACAACAATTAACAACGGACTGCAGAAGTACAACCAGGTTCCTTCTTCGGATTTGCAACAACACCTTTCCCCGCCTATGGTGCAGGGTCCATGATGAAGTCTCTGAACCTCTGGGGAAGTCGTCGTCCGGCCCTGCTCGGGTACCGTGGAGCCCCGTCACCAGGGGCCTCCGATGTCTCGTGATCTGCAGTTGGGGTAGCTTCTTCCACCCTTGTCTCTTCCCCTTGTTCCGGGACTTGTTCTGCTGTTGCCTCGTCACTAGCGGCCTTGATGCGCTTGAAAAACGACACGTTTCTGGTGACGGTTCCTCTGGCATTGGCTGCGGTGACCATTGTACCTTTCACATGTGTTACCCCCAGTGGTTGGGTCTCGTACGTTGTCGACAGCTTTCCTTCTGCTCTTCTGTTTCGTACCAACACGGTATCCCCAACCGCGATCTGTTTTTCTGGCAGTCTCCTCCGCGCTGTTTCATTCTCGTTTCTCCATGACCTTTCTAGTTGTACTTGGTCATTGTCGATCACTCCTGGTTGTCTCCCCTCTGACTCCGGTATGAGTCCTCTTGGGATCCTCTTGAAAAGTGCCTCCGCAGGGGCTATTCCAGTTGATCGATGCGGTTTTGTGCGACACTCCCGGAGAAAGTCGAACAAATTCCGTCGGAGGTCTTCACCTCCATTTTCGGATATGCAAAACACCTTGTTTAGTGTCTGCATGAAGCGCTCCACTTCTCCATTGGCTCTTGGCCATAGTGGGGTGACCTTTCGGTGTTTTATGCCTCTCTCTTCGCAGTATCGAGCAAACGATTGTCCTTGGAAAGGTGACCCATTGTCGGAACATAACTTGAGGGGAAAACCATGGGTAGCAAATATCTTGTCCAAGGCCAGGGTGGTGTGGTCAGTGGCCTGGGACTCGACCAGTTCCACCTCTGGTTATCGGGACCATTGGTCAGTCACTACTAGGAAGTGTAGCCCTCTTCCGGTAGAGCCAAAATCGGCATGTACTGTCCCCCAGGGTGAATCGCTCCTTGCCATGGTCTGAATCGGGGGTCCCTTCTCCGCCGGGCTCGTTGCTTGGCACGGGATGCATGCCCTTACATACTCTTCCACTCTCTTTTCCAGTTCGGGGAACCAAACTTTGAGTCTGAGACGTGCCTTCATTCTGGTCATCCCTTGGTGTCCGTTGTGTGCCAACTGAAGGACCTTCGGCACGAGTGACCTGGGGATCACAATCCGGTGCCCTCTCAGCAGGAGACCATCGGCAATCACTGACAGTTCCTGTCGTGCACCCCAGAGCAATTGCAAGTCCCTTTGCGTTTCTGCGTTTCTTCGGGCATTGTTCAGAAGGAGCTCCCGCCATGCTCCTGTGGCTACCGCACCTTTCACTCTCAGAAACGCCTCATCCGAGTTCGATTCGTTGGCAATTTCTTGTCTTGTCAAAGCAATGGGAAGCGCCGACTCGACGACCGTGTGAATGGTGTCCATGCAGTTTGCAACCTCCGTAGTGTCTCTGGGTCTTCCTGCGCCGGGGTGGCGAGACAAAAAAGTCTGCAGGGTTGTGCGTACCTGGGCGGTATACCAGCTTCACCCCGTACTCCATGAGGGATAGCATCCACCTCTCTATCCGAGGTGGCGGTTTGGATGAAGCGCCAGCCAGAATGGGCAGTAGGGGCTTGTGGTCCGTCACCACAACAACAGGTTTCCCCAGAATATATAATCTAAAATGTTTACAGCCCCATAGTATTGCGAGGGCTTCGCGTTCAATTTGAGAATATCTTCTCTCTGTGTCTGTAAGAGCCTTGCTGGCGTATGCAACGGGTCGCATTGATCCCTGTTGATCCGCCTGCACGAGAACCGCCCCAAGTCCCACTGGACTGGCGTCCACTATGATTTCGGACTCCCGGGCTGGGTTGAAATACGCCATGGTGTCTTGTTCAGACAGGGCATCCTTGATGGCCGTGAACGCTCTCTGTTCCTTGCCAGTCCACGTCCATGCCACTTCGTTCCTCGTGAGTGCTCTCAGGGGTTCAGAGAGAGATGCTAAGTCTCGAATAAACCGCCCACAGTAGTTCACCATCCCTAAGAAACTGCGGACTTCTGCCGGGGACGTGGGAGGTGACGCCTCTCGAATGTCCCTCACCTTCTCAGGATCTGGGGATATGCCTCTCGCATGGAAGACAAATCCAAAAAATTCCAGGCTGTCCTTCAGGAATTCGCACTTTTCTTGGTGCAGCGTCAGGCCGAGGTTGTGGAGCCTGTGAAAAGTGTTTTCCAGACGCTTGATATGCTCTGCTTCAGATTTGGCAAAGACTAGGATATCATCTGACATGTTTATTACTCCTTTTAGTCCGGACAGAGCCCCCCTGATGGCATTTTGGAAGTCTTCTGCCGCCGAGGAAATTCCAAAACTGAGCCTTTTATATTGATACAGTCCTTCGTGTGTAGTAAAGGTTGTAATATATCTAGACTCTGGGTGGAGCTCCAACTGGTGATAACCCGCTCTCAGGTCTAGTTTCGAAAAAAAATTTGCACCCTGAAGTTCTCCAACGATGTCGTCCAGAGTGGGAGTGAGATGACGTTCTCTTTTTATGGCCAGATTAGGAAGTCTCATGTCTACGCAAATGCGTACAGCCCCAGGCTGTTTGGTCTTTGTGGCCACTACAATAGGAGAGACCCACGGGGTGGGCCCTTCCACCTTTTCAATGATATCTCGTTCCACTAAGTCTTGCAGCTCCTTTTCCACCTGAGCCCTCAGATGAAACGGTATGCGACGATGTTTCAGCGCCGTTGGTCTGACTGACTCGTCAATGTGGAGCCTTATTGGCTCAGCCTTCCGTTTCCCTATGCCCCTGAAGAGCTTCTCAAAGCGTGTCAGCAGGCTGTCCAGATCTGTGTGATACACAGCAAAAGTGAAATGAACCAGGTCGAGTGCTTCAGATGCTGCGCAGCTTAAAAGAGAGTGCGGACTGACGTTGGTTACAAAAAACCTCGCTTTGATGCTGTTTTGGCCATGGGTCACTGGGGCTACAAATACCCCTTGGATGGGTAGCGGAGTATCTTCACCAAAAGCGTATATCTGGGCTTTGGAGGGCGACAGGGTTGGTGGGCCTGCCAGTGCGTTGTAATGTCTGTCCGCCAGTACGCAGACTGAAGCTCCCGTGTCAATGAGGACTGGGGTGGGAATCTCTCCAATGTCCACAGTACATATGGGTCTTCGTCTAGTACCAGGGCCATTTGCGATGCTGGAAATGAAGAAAATTTCTTCCTCCTCTTCTTCCTCTTCTTCGGCAATGTGTAGGTCGTGCACGTCCTGTTCACGGGAGGATATGCCCCTTGCCGTGCGAGCGCCACCTCTACCGGCCCTCTCTGGTCCTCTGCTTGCTGTTACGGGCATGGCGGCCCTACACATCCTTGCGTAATGCCCCGGTATCCCACACCTGCCGCATGTTCGTGATTTGGCTGAGCATTCGCCCCTGTGTGGGAGGTCATATCCACAATAGGAGCACGACTGAGGGGTACCTGAAGTCGTGGGTCCTTCTCCCTTCTTCGGTGTCTATCTGGCCTTCCCAGGTGTGAACCGTCCGACTGCTAGAGCCTCCTCCTCATTCTTGGGATGCGTGGCTGCGTCCATTTTCGATCCTCTGGCCTCTGCCAGCTCATACGCTCTTCCCATGTCCAGGATTTGCCAGAGGGTCAGCCCTAGTTCCCTCAGGACTTGCCTCCTAAGTTTTCCTGAGCAGCAACCTTGCAGCAGTTGGTTGCGGACCATTTCCTCTTCGTTGACCCACCTGCAGGAGCTCGCTAGGTGTCTAAACCGGGCACAAAACTGGTCCAGTGACTCTTCACTTCGTTGTTTTTCTGCCCCCATGACAAACCTGTCGAAATCAACATTGGCTAATGGTAGGAAGTGATTCCGAAGTGCTTGCTTGACAGTGACATACGTCGCCACTGGAATGTCAAGGGAGTCATATATTTTCTGGACTTCAGTGCCTGCGGAGTACATCATGATGGCGATCTTTGCCTCGTCTTCAGTCTCCCCCGAGGCTCTGAACATCATTTCCAGTCTTTTGACCCATGTGAGCCATTTTGGGCCATGTTTTGATGGGGGCCCCGTAGCATCAAATTCAGGCATGGGAGCCAGAGTGGTGCGCACTCTGCGTGGTATTGGGGCAACGGCGCTCTCATCATCTGTTTCTTCACCCATCACGATAGGTACTCACAGTATTGTCTTGGCAGGTGGATGGATGATCCGACTCCCAACTGTGGCAGAGTCTACCTGTTGGCTCTTCTGCCACTTTCTGTGTCACAGCCCTGGTTCAGCTGGGCTGTGGAGTGTCCAAAAATTGTTGCAACTGCTTGCAACGGGCAGATGGCGCACAAGCACCCGGAACGGGCCGCAACCACTGCGTGTGTCGTAGTGAGTGAGCACCCAAAATGGCCGCCGGCTGTTAGAGCGGGTCCGCGACTGCGGAGTTGTGCTTCGTTTCGCTGGTGTCGTCGGAAACAGGAAGAACATCTCCGATCCCGCCTCGTCGCCAATTTTGTATGTGCTGGGGGTCGGCCTCCAGCCGTCACACACGCATACAGCCACATGCACCCATGCATGCAAGGAAGACACGCCGGAGACGTGCGATGGCTCCAGTCTCCGGCGCGAACTGCCGGGCACCGCTTTTATTGAACTAACGCGCATGCGCGAGCCCCATAGCTCCTCGCGCATGCGTACTTCGTGTACGCAGTACACAACACTGTCCAATGGAATTACTGTTACCACCACCCAATGGATTACAAGTGGTGGTGGCGGCGTTAGTCCCATTAATTTGGAGTCCAGAGGACTCCATGGTTGATTCCAGCAGAATTATTTCAGCAGAAAGTGGAGGATTTACCTCCAGTGTGATGCACGAGGTAAATCACCCACTCCAGGCCCCCATAGGGCTCAATGGGAATGGGGAGGATGCAAACAACGGGCCGTTAATGACGGGTCCATTGTTTGCATCCTGGTCTGCTTGCGGGACCCGCTAAGGATGCCTACAAGGAGACCTCGTAATGAGGCGGTAGGGGGTTAATGGGGCCGGCAGCTCTACCGGCCCCCTACCGCCAGGGTCGTAATGACCCCCCATGAATTGCACAAGCCATCTCACATGCTTCAATCCATTGGAGGATATCGGAACCCTCCGCATACACACCAACCAAATCTTTCATAAACTTGGTGGCTGGGGACCTGACACTCTCAACTGGTTTAGTTGGAGTCTCCACTCTAGCTTTCTCTAGCTGGATTTTCAGACATTACGTGTCCTTGTTCTTGAGTTCAAGGTCCTTATCTTTGAGTTCAAGATCCTTATTCTTGAGCTCCACTTGCTGTGCCAACTCCTCTTTCTTAAGTTTAGCTTCTATTTCCAACTTTTTGTATTCAAAGGCTAACTTCATCCTTAATAACTCAAGTCCCATGGAATCGCTGGAGGTCGGAACAGAGGCAGCAGGAATGGCGGCATTCCCAGAAACAGATTTGACAACAACCCCAGGGGCAAGGGCCTCAATGGTTACATCTCCCCCTTCAAGAGCTTTGCAATCAGTCTGGTAGTCCACCAGGGCAGCTATCAGCTCAGCCCTAGACTTATCCTCAAAGTCTAATTCCCTATCTTCACAAGCACTGTGTAGAGCCCCTAAGCTCATCCAAGTCAATTTACTGATCGCAATAGATTCCATCGCTTGCTTGTAATGTAGTTATCTTTTACACAAGTAAACCTCAATTTAACAAAGTGTAGATATTTTGTAAGTGGCATGGTTACACACTGATTCTTAAAACCATAAGCATCCCACCCCTGCCACCAGTGTAAAGACCGGAGCGGGGAGTCTGTAATACTGCTCTCTATATGGCAACGTAGAGTCACAGAGGACCCCAGCCAAGATTCTCTATTAATGTAGCAATGGACGAGCAATCAAGGCCTAGCTACTCACGAGGTGATGCGGGCTGGTTCTTAAGTACAGTGTAGTCCCCAAGCACCCACAAAGGAATGTCTACACAAAAACACAGTCTTTATATAAATAAGGTTCAAGGTTATAAACACAATTACGATAATACACTTTTTGCTCCGACAATTCTAAAACGGTAAATATATACAGTTCTAGGTGGTACCACGGTTACTCTGATTCCATTAAAATGCATCAACTGTACTCAGTTCGAATAGCATATGAATCAACACAGCAAAACGATATCAACCATTGACATAGGGAAAGACAAGTTGGTCAAACAATTGGCAGAAACTCTACGTTCTGCCCATTGCTCCCTTAATCAGGTGGCTAACAGTGCGTCCGTTTGTCCCCCTTTTCATAAAACCTCTGTCTCAGAAGTTGCAGCCTACAAGCTGTTTGCCCGTTCTCTAGGAGTCGGAGCTCTTCCTCTTTCATTTTGCCTCTAGAATCTTGTCCATCTGTCGCCATCCTCACCTCCCCATCTAAAAGGCAAATCTCTCTTCTAAGTTTATTTTCAACCAAGGTCCTTTGCCTCTTCTTGTTCGAGCCCTCTCTGATTAGAACACCCCGCCATGTTGCCTTCCCCGCTTCCGACACCGTCAGTTTGGAGATCTCCACTGTATTGCTTGTCTTGAAATATTCGTTAATCTCATTTTTCATCTCCGTCTTAAAGACGGGGGGCCTCATTACAAGTGAGGCGGAACGGGTTAACGGGACCCGCTAAAGGAGGCGGACCCGTTAAACCCGTTCCGCCTCATTACAAGCTTCCCTCGCGGTACCCGGTAAGTAACGCCTGGTCAAACCAGGCGTGCTTACCGGGTCCCGCGAGGGGAAGAGGGAGCACACAACGAGCTGCTCGTAATCGGCCCGTTGTTTGCTCCCTCGCCCATTCCCATTCAGCCCTATGGGGGCTGAAATGGGAATGGGGAAGGTCCGGGCCCGGGTTCCTGGAGGGAGGAATTACCGGGCCCTCAGAATGGCCCGGTAATTCCCCATTCTGGGAATCCAGAACCGATTTTGGCTACTGCCAAAATCGTAATGAGGCCCGGGGTCTTTCCAGAGAGTTTCATTACACCGCCATCGACCCCCTTTCTTGTGTAAGACGTCCCAGTGCACGTCGACTGTGACCATATCGTGGTCGGACCAAGTAATCGGGACAATCTCTGATCCTGTCGTGGTGTTGTTTAGTTCCTCAGACTGGTATATATAGTCGATCCTAGTGAATGTGTTATGGGGGGGAATAGAAAGTGTAGCCCTCCATGCGTCTCGCAGCCTGTATATTTTAAACATGTCCCCGACCTCAGTACGGCCCCCATCGGCCGGTTCCCTTGCTTCAGGGTTACCTGCTCTCCAGTCTAACTTGGGATCCTCCCATAAGTTAAACTCACCTCCAAGAAGGACATGACCCATTGCTTCAACATCATTTTGGGAATGGTCTTAGCAAGAAACCGGGATTGTCCTGAATTGGGGGAGTGGACTGTGGCAAATGTGACGTTAACCTTCCTTATGGAGCCCACCACAAGCAGGGAACGCCCCTCTACATCAGCCATATTTTGTGGCTTTGAAGTCTAATCCTTTTCTAATGAGTATACCAACTCCCCCCTTTCTCAGGGGTCCCGAACCCCAACACTCCATCCCCGCTCGCACACCCAGAATTCTTCGTTCTTCCCCTCAGGCATATTTTGTTTCTTGCAAAAGGAGAACATCAAGTCTTCCTCTACGGAATTCCCGACATACCAGAGATCTTTTGGTCAGAGAGTTGAGACCCTTGACATTTAGTGTTCCTACCCTGAGGAGGCCCCTCATCCGTGAGTCAGAATTAACCGCCATTTATACTTACATATGTTAAGTGACCCCTGGGCTGGGGTCGGCAACCTAGCAAACCATGAAACAACTTCATATGCACCAATCTGTGACCTAATGTGGATACTGTTCTCACCCCCCCACCCTGTTTCCTCTCTGTCCCATCACCCCCCCTCCATTCCCAGTTGATGGCGTCCTACGAAATCCTGTTAAAGACACTGATCCAGTATCGGACCACCAGTGGAGACCGTTACTTCACGGTCCCTCTACGTAAAACAATCACAATAACGTTTGAGCCTTCTCACCCCCCCTCTGTCTCAAAACAGCACAGTAATACCTTGAAAAATTGAGAACTTGCTCCCCATACAAGATCAGTCTCGTTAACTCACTCATATCACTTCAACAAGGGACGTCCAGGTAGATAGGGTCTTCTCTGCACCCGAGCCGAACTGGGTCGGGCTGTGAAGGTCCCGCCCAAAAGTCTGCAGCTTCACAGCACTCTACTGGTTTCCTGCATATGTCGAGTTCTATGTTCAGCATTCTCCAGGTGGTGGGGGTGATTCACCCAAATAAGACCATCCTAACAGGTGTCACACCATGGCGAAATTCACTACAAGCGTTTCGGCTATTTCAGCATTGAGTAGCCGAAGACTTTAGTAGATTTGGTGGGGTATCAACTAGGATCAATCTTCCCCTTCTGGCCAGATGTCAATTCTCTGGAATTTCCTCGAACCCTTGACCCGCCTTCTCCTTGGCCCTTGAATGAACCACTGTCTTCCACTTTGTCCCGCCTCTTCTTGATCTCTTCCTTTTTCACTGGTACCTAGCAATTCTGATATACAATTCCTAATTTCTCTTTCGGACCTTAGTCGCTCTTTTTTCCCTTCATGTTCGAAGGAGAGGGAAAAGGGATAGCCCCACCTGTATCGTACCCCATGTTCCTTCAGCCATTTTGTAAGGGTACTGCACATTTGTCTCAGGGCCAGGGTCAAGGAAGATAGGTCCTGAAAGATTGTGATTCATGCTTCTCCGAGGGTGATTGGTCCACTACGTTTGGCTTCTCTAAGATCCTGGCCTTGTCTTGATAATTGTGAAAGCGGGCAAGGACGGATCTTGGCCCCCCTGTTGGACTTCCCGCTCTGTGTATTCTCTCTGGCTTTAGTTCATCGATAGCTTCATCAGAAAATAATAGCTTGATTACATCATAGAGTGTCTTCCTGAGGTCCCTTTCTGATTCACCATCTTGCTCCGGGATACCAAAAAAACATTTTGTTTTGCCTCTCCCGATTTTCCAAATCAACCATTTTGAGACAAAACTCTTCCTCTCTCTGCTCTATTTCCGAAATTCTGTGTTCCATTTGAGTCTCAAGGGTGTCTAGAGAGGTTTGATTATTCTCAACTCCTTCGAGTCTCTCTTCGATCTTATCTATCCGTGATTTTATCAATTTTCCCGCCTATGTTTGCTCCTATGTTCTTGATTTCGTTCAGTAGTGCTGCAACATCTCCTTTAGTAGCCGCTGATTAGTTTCCATCGGCGTCCATGATTGGGACTTGGGGGTTTTCAAGAGCAGGAGGGTACGGGGAGTAAGAGAGCTTGGCTAGTTTTAGTTTTATGTCCATGTACTTAAAGACAGGTCCTCCACCACATGCTACAATCCACTCCCTTGTGATGAGGGGAACTACTCTCACGTGATGCAATGGAATTTGGTTGGAGGTGGAAGGTCCACTATCACGAGGGGAAGATGGTCAGAATCTCTGTGTGACGCATAAAGGGGCAGGTCAGGAGGCCGGCTAGGTATCTTCTGGGTCCGGGGTCGGTCGACAGTTTGCTTGGCCCAATAAGGGTTGTCAAGCAGGTTCCAATATCACATGTCTGCCGGAGGAGGGCACATGCCCCGTTTCCAGGGGCCCAACACTTCGGGGAGTTTTCACCCAGGGCACACTGGTGTCTCTAGCTGTGGGATGTATCCTGATGATTTTGATTCGTATTTAATAGTATTCAGTGGGCGGAGTGTTCCAGATTTGTCCCAGGAACAAAACCTCGACCTGCGACCAACTCCCGTAGGCAATCGTCCTTAATTTAAACAAATGGTGTATAAGGACACTATGAGACTCAAATGAATTTGTTTCAGCAGGTGACTGGGTTTCACCTGGAGGAGGACCCTTACTGGGGGTCACCGCGGTTCGTTAGGAGTAACTCCCAGGTGTCCAAGAGTGACCGACATATGGGAGGAGGCACACGCCCTGGACATCGGGGGCCCAACCCTCTGGGTGGTTTTTGTGGAGCTGTTGTCGGGGCACCAGGTGTGTCACTTAGTACATTTGTGTCTTGTGTTGCAACAATAGAATGTGATATCGACCTTGATGCTTTATGGTCAGGTTGGACCCATACTCCTGATGAAGCGATGATCAAGGGCCTCATTACGACTCAGGCGGTAAGGGTTTTACGGCGGCGTAAACAGCGCCGACCCTTACCGCCTGAGTACGAGGTCCCTTAGCGCCATGGCGGATTTAACACCTGCTTTTAGCAGGTGTTAAAATCCATGGCGCTAAGGGACCATGGAGTTAATTACGCCACCGTAATTTACGGTGGCGTAATTAACGCCTTCCCCAATCCCATTATGCCCTATGGGGCAAAATGGGAATGGGGAAGGGAAAATGGGAAAATGGGGATTTACCGCCCCGCCAAGGTTGGAATGGGGCGGTAAGTCCGCCTACCACCATGGCGTAAACGTAGTTTGCGCCATGGTGGTAAAGTCACGGCCCAGGCGGTAACTTACCGCCTGGGTTGTAATGAGGCCCCAAGTCTTCCTGGGCTATGTTCTCCGCAGTTCTGTCATCATTACATTCAGGTCCCTCAGTTTATGGGTTGGCGTATGTTGGAACATCGGGGGATGATGCCGAATACTGTCTCGACTTTGTAGAATCAAGTCAGATGCTCCAGGTCGAGAGAGAGGTCCAGCCCGCGTTGTTTTGGGGCTTCTGGAGGGCTGGCAGATCTTTGGGGTTTGGTCGATGACCCCCTGCAAACATTTAGTGGGGAGCCCCAGTGCTCCGAGTCTGGCAATCTTTCACGCGAAGGGCCGTGTTGCGGTATGCCGGGATCGTATCCTCGTTCCGAGTGTGCTGAGTGCCGTGGGAGATTCAATCAGTTGCACCTTTATCCGCCTTGTCTTTATGTTATGGGCGGATCTGGTCCACAATGGCAGTGGGAAGGGCTTATAGTGCCCGGGCTGATCACTAACATGCTTACTTGTTGTGTCTTGGGCTGGCCCGTGAGCGCTCTGGGGCTATCTGCCCTTCCTCTCAAGCTATGACCAGGTCTCTCCCTAATAGTTGGCCTCCGCAAAGTCCAGTTCGGACGACCTCAGAGTGATTACAGGAGCACATTCAGATCCAACAAAAACACTGATATTCATAGGACCCCTATTCAGCATTCGGGCAACACTCTTGTATAGCATAGTCCTACTTTATTCACTAACCCAGGGTGCAGGTTTGCTCTTCCTTCTGGTGCGTCCATCTCACCTTTGACATGTCCTGCAGAGGCGCATATGCCCCCTCTTCTTAATGCATGTGGATACTTGTAGCTCAGCGTCTCATCAATCTGGTGCCAGGAGGTGAGTAGTCACTGCGCGCAGCAGCCTCCGGTGCGTAAGATCCCCCAATGACGTGGGGAGGCCGAGATACGTTTTCCTCGAGGTGGTCCCAAGGGAGTCTGGGCCCCGGGACGTGGCAGACCCCCGGTGTTGCCGCCTGTGGAGGTTTTCACCCTGCTGCAGGTCTCATGCAGTCCAGGGTACTGGGCAAGCACCTATCATTAAGTACATGGAGGTCTACCTCCAGTGAAGGAGCAGCCCAGGATACACTGCCTTGATATTTACAACATGCAGGTTGGCGGAACGTGTTTGTCACGTCCCAACAGCTTCGACGTGTCTATTGTAATATGGGGGTGTCCGTGTTCTAACACCAGACACCGCAGTGGGAAATCACTCTCTGCAGGATTGCGTATTTGGGGGTTGGAGTGCTGCACACTCCCCGAAGGTCTGCAGGGGAGGAGGCCCAGCCGCTGCGCAGGATGAAGTGAAGGGGGCCGGTGCCGGGCTCACCTTCTATGTTCTATGTAGCATGGCTCCTTCCTCTTGCACCCATCGCTGCACCTCCTCTTTGCGTGTGGGGCTGAAGGGAGGGCAGGGGCCGCTCTGGCCACTGACCACAGATGAGTATCCTCAGTGACCAAGTCCCCTCAGCGAGGAGGGGGGCGTCTGCTTCACGGTTCCTCTCCTGAGAAGCTCCGTTGCTGGGTTCGTCCGAGGATCTGCAGCTGCGTACACAGTGCTGAGTTACTTTGTTTTCAGGTGCTCAGGGCCTGATCAAGCCACGGGCTCGGCAGCATATATTAAACAGCCGGTTTTTCAGGGAAACCTGCACTGATTTCTACCAAATTATCGCCAGGGTCCAGGGGGACATGTTCCCATCGTGGTTTCACCAGAATTCTGGTTGGTCGCCTAGTGGGGGCTCAGTCCACTTTCGGGATCATAGGGCTCAGAGCTCACACAGAGGTGGAACTCATCCGTGCACCCCCTGGTGGCCAATCTCGATGAAGGGATTTTTAAGACAATTTCCGCTCTGATGGATCAAAGCATCCTAGTGACGTGAGAGTCGTCATGCAATACTTCGATTTATCCAGTGAAAAAGGAAAAAGGGGGGTTGTGGCGTTTAATACAAGATCTTCGCTCGATAAACTAGATAGTAGAGGCCGAGGTTCCTTTAGTCCCAAACCCCTCTACGATTCTATGTAATATACCTGTTGATGCACGTTATTTCACGGTGATTGACTTGAAAAATGCATTTTTCTCAATCCCATTGCACAAAGATTCACAAGGTCTGACATCTTTTACTTTTAGACAAGTTCGTCTGAAAAGCACAAGGCTGCCTCAGGGGTACTGTGAGTCCCATTCGATTTCCAAATGGACTTGAACAATATTGCATTAGAAAGCGTTGTTTTGCAATATGTAGATGACATTTTAGTTTGCAGCATCACAGAGGAAGAGTACAGATGCGATTGTGTTCAACTGATGACTATACTTGCTGAGAAGGGATATAAGGTTGACAAGGAAACGTTACAATATTGTCAACAAGAAGTGTTGTACATAGGTCAATTGATTTCACATGAGGGAAAGAAGGTTACTCCTGAAAGAGCAGAAGCCATTTTGAAAACAGCCAAGCCTCTCAAGATAAAGCAAATGCAATGTTTTCTAGGATTATGTAATTATGTCAGGGCATGGGTCTTTGACTATAATTCTTACACCAGTCCTTTATTACAAGCCTTAAAGAAAGCACAGGCAATGCAAGAAAAAATAGTGTGGACTGAGGCAACGGAAGGAGGGTTTGATGAATTGAAAAAAGCCATTTGCACGGCTCCAGTTTTAGGGATACGTAATTATGCAGAGGAATTATACTTATTTTCACACATGGATGGCACTGTTATGACAGCAGTACTTACACAGAAAACCACGTTGGGTAATATGCCCCTAGCATATTATAGTGGGATTCTGGACCCAATAATGAGAGGTAATTTCCCTTCTGAACAAAGTTTAGCTACTATTGTAATGGGATTTTCCATGACGTTATTTGTTGAGCACGCGTAATTTGCCATCTTAGAAAAACCGAAAGGCACATTGACCTCACAGAGAGCTTCTGCCTATGAGGTAGTAATATCAAATCCACTGATCAAAATAGTTTGATGCAGAATAGTGAACCCATCTATGTTTATAGCCGATCCAATCACGAAAGGAGAGCCAATACATGATTGCGCGAACTATGTAGAGTTCTATGATGAAATCCCTAGAATAAAAGAAAATACATTAGCAGCAGGAGAGACTGTCTTTATTGACGGGTCTTCAAGAATTGATCAAAATGATGGACAGAGATATACAGGCTCCACTGTGGTAAAGCACAAGGAGATGGGGCATTTCAAGTGCTTGTTAGTACGCGATTACCATCTTATTATTCAGCCCAGGCTGCGGAGTTAATTGCACTGATACTTGCAATAGAAAGGCACGAACATCAGGAAGTAACGGTGTACAGTGACTCCGCCTATGTGACGTCGACAGTACACACAGGCTTAGCGCACTGGAAAAGGAGGGGCCACCTCCGAGCAGACTGCACGCCATTGAAGCACGCCGCCTTATTGGACACGCGCATCAAGGCACTACAACTCCCAGAAGGCATAGCAGTCGTAAAATTCACAGATCACACTAAGGGGACAGATTTTATCTTGCGCAGAAAACAAGCAGCAGACACTGAAGCCAAGCGTGTGGCAACTGAAGATGAAATAATGATGAATGTGGAAACGCCTGATGTGCATGAGAAAATGGTTGTTACGAGAGATGATACCGAGAGTTACAGTAATTTGTCTAATACGCTGTTAATGGAACTACAGGGAGAGACACCACAGGAAGAAAAGAATCTTTGGAAGTGAAGAGGGTGTTCTTTAAATCCTTCTGAGGCTTTGTGGCAACAAGACAGCGGGGGTCATTACGACCCAGGCGGTAAGTACACCAACTTTACCACCATGGTGTAAACTATGTTTACACCATGGTGGATGGCGGATTTACCGCCCCATTCCAAGGTGAGTGGGGCGGTAAATCCCCATTTCCCATTTACCCTTCCCCATTCCCATTTTTGCCCCATAGGGCATAATGGGAGTGGGGAAGGCGCTAATTACGCCACCGTAAATTGCGGTGGCGTAATTAGCACCAAGGCGGTTTAGCGCCATGGATTTTAACGGCTGCTAAAAGCAGCCGTTAAAATTGGAATCAGGCGTTAAGGGTTAACGACGGCGTTAACCCTTAACACCTGAGTTGTAATGAGGCCCAGCATGAGTAAACCGGTGATGCCTGTTGTCTTATTGAAAATAGCACTGGAACAGTTACACTATCTAGCACATGTGACTATAGAGAACCCAGCAGCAACTATTGTTTAACATTGCTTTGTGCCTAACCTGATGGAGCATGTTGCATTTTTTATGATAAATTGTAGTCTGTCAGAAATTCACGACTGGTCATACACTACGTTTAATCAGGGGAGTCATTCCAAGGCCTAATGGTCCTTTTCAACACTTGCATATCGACTATGTTGACATGATACAAGTATGTAATGGGTACAGGTATTTAATTGTTGTGGTGTGTCCATTCTCTAGGTGAATAGAGGCAGGCCCATGTAAATACCCAGACTCTACCTGTGCAGCCAAGTTCTTGGTGCGGGAAGTGTTTCCTATATGGGGACTTTGTGAGGTAATGAGAACAGATAATGGTCCTCACTTTGTTAATACAGTATTTGAGCAGATCAGCTTGTTCCTTGGTATAAAGCACAAGTTTTCTTCGGTGTACCATCCGCATGGAAATGAGATATGCGAGAAGCTCAATGGCTTGTTAAAGGAAAGGCTAGCCAAGTTGAAGCTTATTCTGAGAAAAGGGTGGCTGCATTGCCTTCCACTGGCATTATATGCACTTAGGAACCAACCGGGTGCTGACCACCATTTTACGCCGCACAAAATCGTGATGGGTAGAAGGATGAGAACTCCTTAAAGCCTCCAACTAGAGCTAGAAGTGATGCTCAACCAAGTGCAGAAGTGTTAGGATTGGAATTGCAAAACTACCTAAACTGTATGACATCTAGTTTTTCTGTAATTTAAGGACAGTTGCAGAGACACGGGTGCAGGGCAGTACAGAACACAGAAGGAGATGCTCCAATAAGCAAGATTACAGAATTTTGTGTACCCAAACTGTATCCTGGGGACAAAGGGCCTCATTACGACTTTGGAGGCAGCCATGGTGCTATTAGCACCATGGCTGCCTCCAAAGTCGTGTCTGGGTCCGGGTTCTCACAATGGGTACTTACCGGAGCAGTGGCCCCTCCAAGACCTACAGCAACAATGAGGTAAGCCACATGGCTTAATTCATCCTCAGTCAGCGACTGCTGTTATTTGTATCCAGAGCAGCGGCTGCACATGATTTTACCCAGCGCCCGCAATAGAAGTATGCCGGCGTCCCATTCAGCCTGAAAGCACAATTTTTCATTTTGATTCCCTTCCGAAGTGCCCAATCTACCATTGTACTCCACGAGGCTGAGTACAGTCCAAGATGGCCGTTCCTCGCACCTAAGGTGCAATCTCAACCCATCCACCTTGAAAACCTGCAGGCTGCGTTAGGATTGGCCGCCCACGGCATTATTTGAACCAATCCACAGCTGGCAGGCGTAAGCCGGCCCTACTCACAAAGGCACTCGAACTAAGGCTCCCCTCCTGTCCCGAGCCTGTCCCCGGCCGATCATGCCGTCCGCCAGCCTCCCTGCCCGGCGGTTCAGGTCTAAATGGAAAGATGCACACACCACTACTAAGGTAATTCCTCCCCTTTGCATTGTCGCCTTCTGCACTCCACAAGCAAGTGCCCCAATCCTTGGTTTGCACCTACGGCCACACTCTAAACTTATCACGGCTTCTACCTCCTCTACGGGGCAACGAACATCCCCCGCATGTCCTCCATACTGGGCTACGAACTCCACAACGCCTGCAACGGCTGTCACCTATCACCTCGCATCACAAACCAATGTTATAGACCATACTCTCATACTGTGCTGCCCCTACAATAGCAGATTCGCGATCTAGCAATTCAGCACTGCTTGTTGGACTCGTAATATTTACATTCCTGCTTCCCGAGCCTCTGTTTGCACCACCTGACGTGCATGGTATAAAAGACTTCCGCCCAGCACTGGAAATATTGACGGCAGTTATCATTGCTACTATAAACTCCTATTATGCTATGATGTTATGAACAGTATACTGCAAACTGTGCACCTATTCAAACTAACGGATGGTGTTTTTAAGCGTCTCAAACCACACCACCGTATTCCCATGTTTGCCGAACTAGCCATTGTGTTCAACATTATGGGCCTCATTACGAGGCTTGCGCTCCCGTAATGAAGGGGGCCGGTACGGGACCAGCCCCCTTCATTACGGGAGCGCGTATTACGAAGTTCCCTTTGCGGGACCCGGATGAGACGTCTGGTAAAGCCAGACGTCTTTTCCGGGTCCCGGGAGGGGAAGAGGGAGGTAACAACGGGACACTTGTAATGTGCCCGTTGTTACCTCCCTCCCCATTCCCATTGAGCCCTATGGGGGCTCAAATGGGAATGGGGAATGGTTCCTGCAAGGAGGACTTACCGGGTCCTCCTATGTCAGAATGACCCGGTAAGTCCCCATTGCAGGAACCCAGTAATGGAGCCCGGTTTGGAGGCAGCCATGGAGCTAATAGCTCCATGGCTGCCTCCAAACTCGTAATGAGGCCCTATGTCTTTACCGTTAAAGTGAACCTGCCCATCCCCTCCACCCGTACAGTGCACATCTACCGCGTCTTGCCTGTACCTCAATCATATACCCTCGACCTGTTCACGAGTAGAACTTTGCCTACCTGTTAGTTTATACTGTCACCAATGTTGCTTTGAAACCTGCCCTCCGGCGCTAACACACTTTTCTCCACCATTGATTCTGTACTGAATGAACCTGTAAGCTTATTCTGCGGAATGCTATACTGTGTGTGTTTGAACCTGCCACTCTATAGCCTATAGTCATCAGCCTCAATCGAATTGGCCTTTCCTGCTAGCATCACTCTGCCAACCTACTGTGAATTTACTGTACCTTCAACAGTGCATTGCGCGAACCTGCTTCATGAGTTGAACGTGTATACCTGTTAGCACACACTGTTAATTAAGCAATATGACCCGAGCGGCGGGGGTATTATCAACTCAGGTAATGCCCCGAGGCCCATAGTTATAGGCCCGAGCGAAGCACGCCTGGTCAAACCAGGCGTGCATACCGGCACCGGCGAGCAGAACTCGTAGTGTGGTGGAGAGGTAACAACGGCGCAGGTAGCACTACCGGCGGTGTTGTTGTCTTTCCGCCACACTCATAATGAGGCCCAATGTCCCGAAAAACAAACAATGGTGCACCAGCATCCAAAATGCCTTAGCCAACAAAATAGCCACTCTGCAGACCAAAATGGCTGCCAAAAAAGCCTCCCTGCACCCTACTGAGACTCTCCCCACTCCTCCCATTACTATATCCAACTTGACTACGCCTTTCAAATTTAGCAACATATCCATTCTGGATATTGAAAAGGCTATACTCTCATTGAAACCCTCCAACTGCCATGGTGACAGCTACCCCACGCAAATAATCAAGGATGCAGCCAGAGAGCTAGCTCCTTTCATTTCCAAATTCATCAACGCCTCCTTCAACTCTAACACTGTCCCAACCAATCTTAAAGACTCGTGGGTTCTACCACTTCTTAAAAAACAATTACTTGACCCTTCCATCCCCACCAACTACAGACCCATTACTACTGTTCCGTTTCTCCTCAAAATCATTGATAGAGTAGCTTACCTCCAAATCCAAACCTACCTGGAGGCCAACCACCTTTTAGGATCAAGCCAATCCGGATTCAGACCTCAACATGGTACTGAAACAGCGTTAATTGACCTAAAGACACAAATCAACGAGTTGAGGGATAAAGGTAAAACAGCTATACTACTCCTCCTTGACTTGTCGGCAGCCTTTGACTTGGTGGATCACGCAGTTTTATGCGACCATCTTGCATCAGCTGCTCACTTCTCGAGTGACGCTATAGCATGGGTTCAATCCTTCCTAGCTAACCATACTTGGCAACATTCTATAACAAAAATATGTAGGATTTTTCAAGTTTCAAAAATAATAATTTGCATAACAATGACATCACAGGAAAATACAAAACATACTTTGTTGGAATCATTGAAGCATTCTAAAATACACACCCCATCAAACAGCACAACATGGAAAGATGTTCAAATGTTATAAAGTACAAATCTGAATGGCAAGTTAACGCCAAATTCAATTACCTAACTTCACAGACGGTAATCGAGCTGGTAGGCAACGTTTGCCACTGCTCTGTAGCAGCAGCCTGGACAATACATATGTATTCCTGCAGCGCAAGGTGAACACTGAATGACATGGATACTGATACTGATACCCCCTTCAGTCTGATAGGCAGATGCTGTGTAATGGTGTTACGCTCTGCCACTTGTCTTCATTGGTGGTTCACCTAAGGGTTGTACCGGCAAGACTGCAGGACAGAGTTACGTAGCTCTCAGGCCATTGGACTGGTCCGGGCCCAATCAAAGTATTCACCTACCAGCCCATTGCACAGACAGACTAATTAATGTGTTGCATGCTTTGTCCTGCAGCCTGCCTTAGAGTCACATAAATTACCTTCCACTGTAAAAAGCAGTAGGATCTGTCACCCAAAGCTGTAGGTGGTAGGCCTGCTTAAAAAGCAGTAGCCTACTGCCTAAATCTGTAGGGTTGGCATGTATGGCTAACTGTACAATGAAAGTGTTCTCCCCATCAACCTCTGCAGACCCAATCCAAATCTCCTGTGGTGTCCCACAAGGCTCCTGTGTCTCACCAACAATGTATAATATCTTCGACAAACTTGACCGACTAGGCGTCACATATACTAATTATGCTGACGATCCTCATTCCCCTCTTGGGCAATTTTGTCGAAGACACAGCTCTGGTGAACAGATTATACCTCCTCATTCAGGCATGGATGGCCTCACATGGTCTCTGTCTGAACGACGACAAAACTGAGATCCTGATCCTGGGCTCTGACTCTAACCTAAAAAAACGTAGTCCGAAATACGCTGCTTTCACTATCGACGGCAATGTAATTAAAATAGTTAATCAGGTAAAAACGCTAGGCTTTTACTTGGACTCCACACTAACACTAAAAACGCAAGTCAGCTCCATGGCCTCCTCCACAGCCTATATGTGTAAATTAATCAGAGCCTGAAGACCCTTTTTTTTTTAAATCAATTTTTATTGGTTTTTTAAAGGCAACAGAGAGCTTATACAGCATGTAAACTTTTGGGCAGATGCCCAGTATAACTTCAAATAACAAACATAATTCCCTGGTGTACTCACCCACCCTCCCCCCTCCCTCCAAACCCATTATCTCGGGACACAGGAAATGCTTGTCGCTATTAAATGTCCTTGGGCAACTCTGACCGGGCTTAAGGCCGTCGGTGGATGACCGACTCCCCCCAAGTCTGGAGCAAAGTGTCATGTACTATGGCCTGTTTCGGGCCGGGTCGAGGGCCCATGTGTTTTTCCGGGCGAGTCCTCCGTGTGGCCGAACACCTCCATAAACTGTAGCCAGTCCATATCTATCTGGGCACTTGAGCCCTGTATTGCCACCGTAAGTCTTTCCATGAAATAAATGTCCTTAGCCACTGCAAACCACTCTCTTCTCGTGGGGAGGGCGGCCCTCTTCCATGTTCTAGCCTGAGCTGCTCGAGCTGCCAGAAGTAGCAAGTGTGTCGGGTCCAGGAGTTTTTTCCAGTGTTCATTCCTTAGCTTCAATCTAAACATTAATAGGATAGGGTCCTGTGGGTAAACCCCCTCTCCCCCCTCCTTTAGCCAGCTTAAGACTTCTGACCAGTATGCTTGAACTTTCTTGCATGACCACCACATGTGCCAATAGTTGGCTTTTTCCCCACATCCGTGCCAACACATCGGGACGACATCCGGGAACATCTTATAGAGAGTGATCGGGTCATACTGCCACCTATGAAGAAGCTTAATGGCATGTGTCTTATATTGGCAGGAGATAGATGTCTTGAATGCCCTGCTACAGATTTGTCCCCACAGACCATCCCCTATTTCACAGCCCAGGTCCCGCTCCCATTTCCTTCTAAGGCTTTTAGTTGTTCCCTCTCGGGGGATCAGGAGGAGATGAGATCAGTAAAGGAGGGAGATGAGACCTTTCATTTCTACATGGGAGTCTAAGATTATTTTGACCGGGGTAAGCTTTCTTTGTATACATGGCTTTAGTTTTGCTTTCATTAGGACTCCCTTAAGTCTTAAATATAGGAGCGGGGAGAGTTTACCAATTCCCAGGGCCTCCTCAAGCTCTTGAATGGTTATGAAGGTGTCCTCCCTCACCAACTGACCGACTCTACAAAGTCCAGCGTCATACCAGGGCTGGTAATGTTCATGGCCTGGGATTTCTTCTAGGACTGGCGTGGACCAGATGTGGCTCAGCGGGGAGGGCCAGGTGGTCACCTTCTCGCTAGTTCCCTTCCCTGCCAGTGCTTTCCACATCTTTCCAAGTATGGGGTGGTCCCTGATTCTTTTTGGTAGTTTCTTCAATGGGACCCATAACCATTTGCCTACCGTGACTGGGTGGAGGTAAACATTTTCGAGGTAGACCCATTGTTTGTTGGGGTCCTCCCTGAGGTGTGGGGCCAGCGCCCTAAGTTGGGCCGCTCTATGGTATGTTCGCAGGTCTGGGAGAGATACTCCCCCTCTTTCCTTGGGGAGGGTGAGGGTCTCATACCCTATTCTGGGTCTCTGGCCCTGCCAGGTGAATTGGGTTATTCGCTTTTTGGCTTCTCTGAGGTACGGTTCCGGGGCCTCCAGCGGAAGCATCTGGAAAACGTATAGCACCCTGGGGAGGAGATTCATCTTTATGGCATTTATTCTTCCCATCCATGAAATTTGTCCCTTCGCCCAACCCTCCATGTCCCTGAAAAGTCTATCAAACAAAGGGGGGTAGTTTGCCTGGCTCAAGTCCTCGTTAGGTCTAACAATATTAATCCCCAAATATTTTATACTTTCGGTGCAAATTTGGAGGCCCTATGGGGTCAGTTCAACAAAGTTCCTTTCCGTATCTGGGGCAAAAGGAAAAATCATGGACTTGCCTATGTTTACCCTGAAGCCTGAGAAGAGACCAAACTGCTCAATGACCTGCAGGGCGGCAGGGACCGACCTAGTGGGATCCCGCAGGTGTAGCAGGATATCATCTGCGTATAGGTCGAGTTTGAAGGTACGGTCTCCTATGTCTATACCCCGTACCATCGGGGAGCCTCTGAGGTATTCTGCCAGTATCGCCATGGTCATGGCAAATAGGAGTGGGGAGAGGGGACAGCCCTGCCTCGTCCCTCTTTGGAGGCTAAAAATGTGTGACAGGCGTCCGTTGACCGTGACTCTAGCAGATGGGGCTACGTATAGGGCCTTGATGGCTTGTCTAATCCCCATTCCAAAGCCCAGCTTCTCGAGAACCCCGTATAAGAACCCCCAATCCACACGGTCAAACACCTTTTCGGCATCGATGGCCACCAGGACCGGGTTATCTCCCTTCGGTGCCCCCTCCCTCATGACATGCAGAGTCTTACGAAGAGTGTCCGCCCCCTGCCTCCCCAGTATAAAGCCCACCTGGTCAGAGTAGATCAGCCCCGGCATATGGCCATCTATACTTGTGGCAATAATCCTGGTGAATAGTTTTGCATCCATGTTCAGGAGTGAGATTGGTCTATAGGAACGACAGTCTGCTGGGTCCTTCCCCTCTTTAGGGATCACTGTGATTAGAGCTTTACCAAAGGATGGGTGTGCCCTCCCTGTGGACATAATGTTGGTGAAAAGACCTGCCAAGAACCCTGCCAGTTGGCCTGAGAAGCCCACGGTGTACCCATCTTCTCCCAGGGCCCTTCCCAACTTCAGGCCTGATATTGCCTTGAGTACCTCCTCCTCTGTTATCGGAGCATCCAGGGTGGCTGCTTCTGGGATTCCAAGGGTGGGGAGGGTAACCCCTTTGAGGTATGCATCGAAGGTTTCCTTCTCTGCCTCCCCTCCTTCCCATATAGGGTTTCGTAAAAGCCGGCAAACTTCTCAGCTATGCCCTCCGGGTCTGATCTTTCCCGCTCTTCCCCACTTACAATTCTTGCCACCCATCTGTCGGCCCGCGGACCTCGAAGTTTGGCTGCCAATATGGCGTCGGCTTTGTCGCCTTTTTCATAATATCTTTGACGTAGGTGTTGGAGTCCAGCTACAATTTTGCCCATATCTAGTTCCCTCAATTCTGTCTCTTTCCCCTTGCGGAGCCCAGATCCCTCTCCCTCTCCGTCTCCCCCTTCCCTTCCGACCTCTCCAGTGAGAGAATCTCCGACCTCAGCCTGTGGGCTAGGAGAGTCCTCACCCTCTTTTTGGAAGCCCCTTCACTAATTAACCTACCCCTCCAAGTTGCCTTCGCTGCCTCCCTGTCATGATCTCTGCTTCCAAAAGGTCAGGGTTTTCCCAACTCCCTTGGAAGCAGATCCATAACCCAGGTTCCGATTGCCAACCAGTCCCAATTGGGACCTTTTGGACCCAGTCCTGGTGCCAGTGGCACCAGGCTCATAAATATGCCCAGTCCCAGCGCTGGAAGCGCCGGGCTCATAATGCTTGGGTGGACTTACCTGCAGCAGACCATGCTGCTTACTTGCCTGCCAGTTGAGCCTCTGATCCTCTTCTGTTTGGAACTACTTTTCCTGTTGGGTGGGGCAGGAGCCACTCCCTTGATTCAGAACACTGGAACTCTTCTGGAAAGCAGGAACTCTTTTCTTACCTAGGCGTGGCTGTGGAAGGAGACACCTAAGCACTACAGGAGGCTATTTAAAACACACACGATGGATGAATCTTGCTTTGCGTTATTCTGCATCCTCTGCAGCAGAACGCTCATCGTGTCTTCTGCATCTGATCCTGGGCCTAAGGAAAAAGGCTTACCATCCTGAATCCAGTCTTCAGCAACACCTATAAAGACAAGAAAGAACAGGTTAGCATTACGGTCTTCAGTGACAGCTCTTCACTTACCTGGTCCATCGGCTGTCACCAACGCCTCGCGCTGCATTCCGGCATCTGAAAGACAAAGGCTTACCTACTCTTCGTGCGATCCGGAGGTCTTCACACTGCATTCCGGCATCTGAAAGACAAAAGCTTACCAAATCTTCGCACGCTCCGGAGGCCTTCGGCGCTGCATCCCGCATCTGAAAGACAAAACAAGGTGCGTTTAAAGACATTGGGGAACTTTAATACTCACGTGCCATTACTCCTTTCCACATCTAACCCAGTGGGTATTCCGGCACCCTGCAGCCGCTCCGACCTTGTACCTGCAAAATAAAAAGACAGTTAGAGCGCATCGTGAAGCAGGCAACAAGCGCTTACTTATGTGCTTCCAGGCGCTTCTATTCATCACACGGGCTCCATCTTCAACTCACTTCAGCCCGTCATCCGCCATCGCCGGAACCCTGCAAAACAAGAGACATCATTACTAAAGACTTTAAAGACATTAGAATTACTCGAAACTTACCGTTCGTGCAGTAAACGACGGACAGCAGTCCTCTGAAGTCAAGAGGCCTGCTCCCCTTATCCAGTGAAGAAACTGGTTACAGCACCCTGCCCCGAGGCAGATGGAGAGCACAGCGTTCACTTACCTAAGGTGAGAGCGTTAACCTTTGGGGTTCTACAGGAGAAGAGAAAGGGAAGAAGAGAGAGACATTCAATAACCCAGTTCCTTAATCCCATATTTTCTATCTGCAGACATCTTACCCTTCGAGTCAGACATACAGTGCACAGAGGTCCAGCCCAAAGAGCCAGCCGTGTGTTACACATCACCTTTGAAGATACGGTATACGCCCAGTCAAGACCGGCGCCTCTACGGGAATCAGGTGAGCGTTACAGAACGCAAAGCCTACCACAAAACTCCCGTCCAGGCGCTATGGAAACCTCGGATACCGACCAGCTAGCCCAGTTACTTGGGGAACTAAGGGCAGAAGTGCATGCAGCACGTCAGGAAACGAACGCTCTAAGAAGGGAACTGATTATTTCCAAGGAGCGAACAGATGATCTCGCTAGACAATTGCTACAGTCACAAGCCGGACAGACCCCGTTACCCGCATCTGGGGGAAATCTTCCTTCTACATCCTCTATGAATCCAGTGCAGATCAACCTACCTGGGAATGTACCTCTGGCTCCGCCCGAACGATTTTCTGGTGACCCAAAGAGGTTTGCAGTATTTATCAATCAGTGCCGGTTGCATTTCTTATGCCGGCCAGCAGCCTTTCCAACTGATCAAGCTAAAGTAGCTTTCGTGCTTTCGTACCTTAGTGGCAATGCGGCAGACTGGTCGATCCCTCTAGTAAATCAAGATGATCCGGTCCTCCATGATTTTCAAGCTTTTCAGCTCAGTATGGAAAAACTGTTCGCAAGACATTCACAGGGGCAGGCCTTGGACAATGAGCTTCTTTCGTTGCGACAAGGTAATCAAGACCTTTTGGCTTATATTGCGTCTTTCAACAGACTGATAGTGGAAACTCAATGGCCTGAGGACAAAAGGATTACGCTGTTTTATAGAGGTCTACGTGGAGAGCTCAAAGATGTGTTAGCCCAAGTAGTGAATCCCCCACAAGATTGTTCGGACTATATAGACTTAGTCGTTCAAATAGATCACAGACTGCAGAACAGGAAGGCCGATCGTTCCAAGTTTGATGCTCGAGTATTTTCCAAACCGCCAACTCCTTCCAAAGGAGTAGACTCCGGGGAACCCATGCAAATAGGGGGTCTGAAAGGTCCTCTAACACAAAAGGAGCGGGAAAGGAGAAAACAGTTGCAATTATGCCTCTATTGCGGAAACTCAGGGCACTTTCTTCGAGACTGTCCGGTGAAACCTGCCAAGAAGGCAGTAGGAGCTGCAGTTACCAAAGTTACAAACTCTGAGCAGGGAAACGACCTCGCCCGACAAGAATAGAGGTCCTCTTGCCGAGCGTGAAAACCAGTTCCGTGACCTCGCATTTCGTGATACCTATGGTCCTCATTAGCCCTGATAATCCGGATCGATTAAATGCAATTGAAGCTTACGTCGACAGCGGTGCCATCGGCAATTATGTGGATCATGAAATGGTTTTGAGGATGAATCTAACTCTTTGTCCCAAGGGTGTAAAGGACGTCATTACTACGGTGGATGGTACGGAGATAGCCTCCGGGCCAGTAACGCATACTACTCAAGAGGTGACGCTAGCAAGTCAAGATGGACACCATGAGAAGATTGTGTTCGATGTGATCAAGGCCCCTCAGTTTCAGATTATTCTAGGAATACCTTGGTTAGAGAAACACAATCCTCTGATCGATTGGCGAGCAAGAACGGTCCAGTTTCCAGAATGTGTCTCTACTTGTCACCCTCCACCTGGTGTTGCACTGGCAGCAATTTCTTCAGAGACTCCCCAGTTACCTCCCGAATACCTAGAATACCAAGATGTTTTCCGGAAGGATCAGGCTAACTCCCTACCTCCTCATAGGTCTTATGACTGCCAGATAGACCTGATACCTGGATCTACTCCTCCTTGTAGTAGAATTTATGCCCTCACCGAGCCTGAGAACCTTCACCTTCGACAATACCTGGATCAATACCTGGCAAATGGGTTTATTCGTCCTTCCAAGTCCCCTGCTTCTTCAGCTTTGTTCTTCGTTCCAAAAAAGGAAGGAGACCTTAGAACTTGTATAGATTATCGCTCCCTGAACCAGATCACCGTTAAGAATAGATATCCGTTACCTTTGATCCCTGAACTCCTGGACCAAGTCAGAAAAGCATGCATATATACAAAGCTGGATCTTAGAGGAGCTTACCACTTGGTACGAGTAAAAGAGGGCGATGAATGGAAGACGGCCTTCCGCACCAAGTATGGGCTATTTGAATATCAGGTCATGCCCTTCGGACTTTGCAATGCCCCGGCCGCCTTTCAATATTTTATGAACGATGTCCTCAGAGAGCTCATAGATGTGTGTGTTGTTGTTTACATTGACGACATCCTCGTTTATTCTTCATCGGAATCTGAACATCGGAAACACGTGAAAATGGTCCTCGAAAGATTGCGTCAACACAAACTTTTCGCTAAATTGGAAAAATGTGTTTTCAACGTGACTGAAGTTGAATTCTTGGGATTCATATTATCACCTGGCGGAGTGCGTATGGATTCAAAGAAGGTCGATGCAGTTCTCAAATGGCCATCACCATCCTCCGTAAAAGGTGTGCAAAGCATGTTAGGCTTCGCTAACTTTTACCGCAGGTTTATCCCCGAATTCTCTCGAATAGTCCAGCCCATCACTGCCTTGTTAAAGAAAAACAAACGTTTTGAATGGTCTACCGAGGCGGAACAAGCTTTCCAGGATTTGAAGACTAAATTTATCTCTGCACCAATCTTAAAACACCCTCGCCCCGAACTCCCCTACATCGTGGAAACTGATGCTTCAAGCCTTGCCATGGGGGCAGTTCTATCACAAAAGGACCCGGTAACCAATCAGTTGCATCCCGTGGTATTTTGGTCCCACAAATTCTCGCCTCCTGAAATCAATTACACGATTACTGACAAGGAACTTCTGGCTATCAAGTCTGCCTTTAAGGCTTGGCGGCATTATTTGCTGGGGGCCCGACACACCGTTACTGTGATTACTGATCACCGAAACCTGCAATATTTGAAAACCGCAAAAGCCCAATCCTCTAGACAACTCCGTTGGGCATTATTCTTTGCCGAGTTTGACTTCATAATTACCTATCGACCTGGTACAAAGAACGGTAAAGCTGATGCCCTTTCTCAGATGGGAGTGGAAGAACACTTGATCAACCCTAAACCTGTACCAATCATTCCCGAACAAAGAATTCTGGGTGTAATCGCCACAGAATCCATAGAGGAAGTTAAGGATAAAGCCAGGCAACTTGTAACTCCAGCAGACATACAGAATTGGCATCTGCAGGGAAAGGACTTTGCAGTAAAGGACAACTTATTGTATTTCCAAGAACGATTATACCTACCCAGCACAGATTTACAGAAAAAAGTAATCTCTTGTTATCACGATTCTTTAATGGAAGGACATCCCGGTATGGCCAAGACCTCAGAAAAAATCAAGCGCTACTTCTGGTGGCTGTCTTGGAAAAAAGATATCAGAGACTTTATAATGTCCTGTGGAGTATGCGCCCAAAACAAGAGTCAAAAGGAAAGACCAGCAGGCCTCTTACGCCCTATTGACATCCCACCTCGCCCTTGGCATACGCTTTCTATGGACTTCATCACCGATCTACCTCCATGCTCCGGATACAATACGATTCTAGTAATCGTGGACTTATTCTCCAAGATGGCGCATTTCATTCCGCTCAAAGGCTTGCCAACAGCAGCAACTCTGGCCCGAGAATTTCTCGAAAACATCGTCCGACTGCACGGTTTTCCTTCGGTTCTAATTTCGGATCGAGGTAGTCAATTTATTTATCATTTTTGGCGAAGTTGCTGTCGGTCGGCTCAAATTGATGTGAGACTATCGACCAGTCACCACCCTCAGACCGACGGACAAACCGAGAGGACCAATCAAACTCTGGAACAGTATTTACGCTGCATGCTGCAACAAACTGAAAAAACTTGGAAAGACATCCTTTGGATAGCCGAATATGCCTACAATAACTCTGTCCATTCGGGAACTGGGAAAACCCCGTTTTTTCTTTTGTACGGCAGTCACCCTCGAACCTCGGAGTTGGATCCCCTCCAAGATCTTGAAACACCAGCAGTAGACTACCTGCATTCTACAATCACCCAAGCCTTTAAGGAAGCTGTTTCTCACCTTCAAAGGGCTAAAGAACAATACAAGAAAGGTGCAGATCAACATCGGAAGGAAGCCCCTCAATATCAAGTAGGGGATCAAGTCTGGTTATCCACCAAATATCTACCTCTAAAAGGGCCACGCACATTCAACCCAAGATACCTTGGTCCCTATTCCATCACTGCCATAGTAAACCCAGTAGCGGTCAAGTTGGACTTGCCCCCGCACATGAAGATACATCCGGTCTTCCACGTCTCCCTATTAAAACCCGTGCAACCTCAAACCCGACTAACTAAATCTCCAAAACCTATCCTAGTTGATGGAGAACTCGAGTTTGAAGTCAAAAGCATTCTGGACTCCAAGATCTCCAAATCTAAACTATTTTACCTAATTGACTGGACAGGCTACGGCCCCCAAGAGAGATCCTGGGAACCTGCTGAATATGTCCACGCTCCTCGCCTAATCAAAAGATTTCACCGAACATTTCCTGACAAGCCAAAACCCCCGGAGAAGCCCGGTTTGGGAGGGGCCTTGAGGGGGGGGTACTGTCATGATCTCTGCTTCCAAAAGGTCAGGGTTTTCCCAACTCCCTTGGAAGCAGATCCATAACCCAGGTTCCGATTGCCAACCAGTCCCGATTGGGACCTTTTGGACCCAGTCCTGGTGCCAGTGGCACCAGGCTCATAAATATGCCCAGTCCCAGCGCTGGAAGCGCCGGGCTCATAATGCTTGGGTGGACTTACCTGCAGCAGACCATGCTGCTTACTTGCCTGCCAGTTGAGCCTCTGATCCTCTTCTGTTTGGAACTACTTTTCCTGTTGGGTGGGGCAGGAGCCACTCCCTTGATTCAGAACACTGAAACTCTTCTGGAAAGCAGGAACTCTTTTCTTACCTAGGCGTGGCTGTGGAAGGAGACACCTAAGCACTACAGGAGGCTATTAAACCACACCTGATGGATGAATCTTGCTTTGCGTTATTCTGCATCCTCTGCAGCAGAACGCTCATCGTGTCTTCTGCATCTGATCCTGGGCCTAAGGAAAAAGGCTTACCATCCTGAATCCAGTCTTCAGCAACACCTATAAAGACAAGAAAGAACAGGTTAGCATTACGGTCTTCAGTGACAGCTCTTCACTTACCTGGTCCATCGGCTGTCACCAACGCCTCGCGCTGCATTCCGGCATCTGAAAGACAAAGGCTTACCTACTCTTCGTGCGATCCGGAGGTCTTCACACTGCATTCCGGCATCTGAAAGACAAAAGCTTACCAACTCTTCGCACGCTCCGGAGGACTTCGGCGCTGCATCCCGCATCTGAAAGACAAAACAAGGTGCGTTTAAAGACATTGGGGAACTTTAATACTCACGTGCCATTACTCCTTTCCACATCTAACCCAGTGGGTATTCCGGCACCCTGCAGCCGCTCCGACCTTGTACCTGCAAAATAAAAAGACAGTTAGAGCGCATCGTGAAGCAGGCAACAAGCGCTTACTTACGTGCTTCCAGGCGCTTCTATTCATCACACGGACTCCATCTTCAACTCACTTCAGCCCGTCATCCGCCATCGCCGGAACCCTGCAAAACAAGAGACATCATTACTAAAGACTTTAAAGACATTAGAATTACTCGAAACTTACCGTTCGTGCAGTAAACGACGGACAGCAGTCCTCTGAAGTCAAGTGGCCTGCTCCCCTTATCCAGTGAAGAAACTGGTTACAGCACCCTGCCCCGAGGCAGATGGAGAGCACAGCGTTCACTTACCTAAGGTGAGAGCGTTAACCTTTGGGGTTCTACAGGAGAAGAGAAAGGGAAGAAGAGAGAGACATTCAATAACCCAGTTCCTTAATCCCATATTTTCTATCTGCAGACATCTTACCCTTCGAGTCAGACATACAGTGCACAGAGGTCCAGCCCAAAGAGCCAGCCGTGTGTTACACATCACCTTTGAAGATACGGTATACGCCCAGTCAAGACCGGCGCCTCTACGGGAATCAGGTGAGCGTTACACTCCCATACTATCTCCCGGTCAACCTCACTGGTGTTATTTAGCTCAAAGTATTCCCTGATCGCCGTTACCATCTCCTCTTTGAAGAGCACATCTCTAAGAAGAAAGTCGTTACATCTCTAAAGGGATTCCCTGGGTTTTAGGCCCGATATACTCATGTCCGACCAGACCAGGTCGTGGTCCGACCAGCTGACCGGGCGAATCTCACAGGCGTCTATTCTGCTCATATACTGGTGCCCCGTGAGCAGGTAGTCTATTCCTGTCCTCGTACCATGGACTGCAGAGTAGAAGGTATATCCCTTCCTGATTGGATGGAGCTCCCTCCATATGTCCACCAGTCCTTGCTTCCACATTAGGTTCCGAAACCCTCCGTACGGTCGTCCCCATCTACCACCCGGTGAAATGGCCTTGCTGCTATGGTCCAACTCCTGATTCGCCCACATATTGAAATCTCCCCCCAAGAGGAGGAGCCCTTCTCCTTCAGCCATCACCTCCCCAAGGACTTCCTGGATGAATTCAATCTGACCTACGTTAGGGCAGTATATGGCGGCCAGGGTGACTCTAGAGTTATGTAAATTGCCTGTTACCACCATGGCTCTCCCATCCTCCCTTCCCCACTGGGTTACCTCAGTCAGCTTTTGGTTCCTATGTAGTGTGGCCAGATGCCCAGAAGATTTGCCCCACATGAGATCCAGGGATAGCCCTCTCCTCTCCCTTCACTGTTCTAGTTTCCTGTACAAAGAGGACATCTACTCTCGCATTTTTCATTTCCTTCCCCAAAAGAGAGCACTTTGTTGGGGAGTTAAGCCCCTTAACATTGAGGGAGCCTAATCTAAGGGTCTTGACCCGGCCCTTCCTCTCATTGACTATTATTGGTTCTTTGCCTTGTGTTCACCTTTTTCCCGGTCCTGTGGGAGTTGCCCTGGGTGGTCAGTCAAAATGTCAAAAAAAAAGTCGAATGACAATAATGTCGAAAAATAAATGTCGAAAAAAAAAAAGTCGAATTCCCTCTTTTTTAATTATATATTTATTTTGCGGTCCGGGAATAAAAAAAAATGGGTAAAAAAAAAACGGCATAAAAAAAAAAATGGTACTTTTTTTTTCGACATTTTTTTTTCGACATTTTGACATTCGACTTTTTCACTATAAACCGTTGCCCTGTACCCTTTTGGGGCTGGATCGGCTCTGGGCCCAAGATCCCCTTTCCCCACCTCCCTACCCTCCCCCCTCCCAACCTCCCTTTCCCGTTGTGGACGCCTGCCAACGGGCAAGCCACCAGGGTGAATGTGAGTCCATCCACCGCAGGTCTCTTATTGAACTCAGTATCCCCGGCCAGGAGACCTTTCACTTCCTAATGGTAAGTCTTTGTTCGTCTAGTCCGCCCCGGCCTCCGACGTTGGGGTGTTTGGTTTCCTGAATTTTCTTCTGCCCTTTATCTTCTTCTTTGTGGAACAGGGACCCTCGGGCTGTCTCCTGTTTCCGGCCAATGTTGTGTGCCCTCTTCGTTTCCTTTCCCCGGAAAGTCACCCTTAAGCACTTGGAGAACTTGCGTGGCTTCCTTGCCGCTAGTCACCCTGTAATCCACGCCAGATCGTTCGAAAGAGAGGACAAATGGGAAAGACCACCTGTATCTTATGTCCTGGGTGGTGAGCCACTGGGTGAGCGGGCGACACTCTCTTCTGCGGGTGAGCGTGAGGGTGGACAGGTCTTGGTAGATCTTAATTGTATCACCTTAGAAGATAAAGCTCTCAAGCCTCTTTGCCTTCTCCAGGACCTCCATTTTCTCTCTATATCGGAGGAATCACACCACTATGGACCTTGGGCCTCCTCCTCTGCCCCCCCACCTCGATGTGCTCTCTCCAACTGAACATCCTTACCCCCTTCTAAAGTAAAAAGTTGGTTGATCAGATCTTGGACCTTCCTTCCCACATCGGCCGCCGTCTCTCCTCTTTGCTGAGTCACACCCATAATGCGTAGGTTATTTCGGCGTTCCCTGTTTTCCAGGTCATCCATCTTCAAGATAATGTCCTCCTATCTCATTTCTAGGTCTGTTAGCCTCGCCTCATATTTCATGTCCAACAAATCAGTCTGGAGGTGGTTATTTTCCATTCCTTCCATTTTCTCCTCCAAGGTATCCACTCTTCCTCTGAGGTCCACTATCAAGGCCTGTATGTCGGTGTGAATAGCTTTAATCTCCTGAAGAATGTCCTTGAGGTCATCCTTAATAAGCACTGCGGGGGGAGGGTTCGCTACCTGAGGGCATGATGGCTCCGTGGGCCTCAGTCGGAGCTGTTTGTGAGCGGCAGAAATGTTGGAGGGAAACGATTGCCCCGGTAGCTGGGGTCCGCTCCAGGATGTTGCTCTTTTGATGTTTCCTGGTGTGGTACCTCTAACCGGGCTCTCTCATTGGGGTCCCAGGGTTCTGCCAGGCGGTCCCGGCCCCTCTTCGTTGTCGGGGTACCAGGTTCCTGGCTATGGGCCTGGCTATAGGCCTTAGGGTGGTGCAGAGGGCCCTGTGGGGTTTCCAATGCTCTGGGCCGCGGCCTGCTTATTGTGGTAGGCCTCTGCTGTGTAGACTGGGGGAGGCGAGGTGCCGCCGGTGAGGTGCCCCCCCTGGGATGGCCGGTCACAGAGTTGTAGCCCCGGAAAGGCTGTGGCGGATGGAGGGGGGAGGAGGCAGCTCTCCACCACTGCTTCCTCACTGTCCTGCTTCCACCCACCGTCTCCTCACCTCCACTCGGTTGCGATTTTCAGGGTGGGCCGACGATCCAGGCCCGGGCCGCCTCCTCTTGTTGGTGCCGCCGTGCGTGGGTCAGCCCGGAGGCCTCCCTGCTCGGGGATGAGTTGAGGGCCCCTGTATGGCTCAGGTCGGGGGCTCTTCAAGTCCCACCAGGTGCCCACCTCGACTTGTGTGCTCAGGCGTGCTATGTGCGGGTGGGGGGCCCAGGCTGCGTTATGTGCGCAGGGGCGGCACCCTCAACGCCCAGCCACCCGATGTGTTCAGAGGGCGCAGGGTGGGATCCCAGCCCCCTCAGCTCCACCGTGGCCTCCCGGGGGGCCGATGGCGTGGCGGCGCGAGATACCTTCGGGGTCCTTGGCTAGCACTGGTCCAGGTCGCCGGCGTCCTTATGTGTCTCTGTTCGGGCTATTCAACTCGAGGAGCGGGTTGGGGGGCTCCCACTCTGCTCCAGTGGGTGGGTCTTGTGATCCAGTAGGGTGTCGGCCTTCTCTCCCCTGCTCCGGTGTACAGTCTATGAGTGGGGGGCCCGGTCTTCGCCTCTCACCGCTGCCGGGCTCCCACGGGTCTTCGTCTCGGTGGGGTTCCGGTCCCCGCGCCCTACGCTCAGGGCTGTGAGCGCAGGGGCACCACCTCCCGTGCTTGACCTCCAGGTGTGCAGGTGTGTTCTGTGAGTGTGTGGGGGGGTCCCCAGCTCTTCGGGCCTCACCGCGGTCCCCCGGAGGATCGATGACACTGTTAGACGAACTGCTCCCGGAATCCCAGACGTGGGTTGGTCAGGGCCGCCGGCATCCTTCAGGGAGCCTTCCCCTGGCACCTTGGCCCGGGTCTGCGTCGGGCTAGATCCCTTGGTCCACGGTCTCGGTGGGACCCACCACCCAGAGGCCAGGTCCTCTCCGGCTTCACCGTATAATCCCGGCCAGGGAACTGGAACAGCACAATAGGCCCTGCGGGGGTGGAGGAGCGCGAGCCTCACATGTCTGGCATGCTCCGCGCTCCCTGGTGGTCTCCCTGTAGACCCTTTTTTATCTAAAACCAGTTGCATTACTCTCGCTAATGCGTTAATAATGTCCAAGTTAGACTATTGTAACGCCCTTTATGCCGGAGCCAACAAAAGCACCATCAACAAAATCCAAATATTACAAAATAATGCCTTAAGAGCCGCTCTGAATATACTACGATGGGAGCATATCTCCAATTATAGAAGAGACCAGCGTTGGCTAAAAATCAGCGATAGAATACTACTTAAAACAGCATCCCTTACCCACAAAGGCCTCAATAATGCTGCCCCCCGTATCTCTCGGCCAGACTGACCAGAAAAATTACAATGCACCACACCAGAGCATCCAACCATCTTTGTCTTGAAACTCCCAGATACAAACTCTCCAAAGCAGGCAGATCCCTGTTAAAGCTGCTCTCTGCTGGAATGCATTACCTGCCTCCTTTAGAATGGAGCAGCCGTACTCCTGCTTCAGACGGAACCTACAGAATTGGTTGCAAACCAATATCACTTAGCTACCAACCTCAGCTGGACCCCGACCTCTCTGCCTGAATACTGCATGTATACCTATCGACCTTCCCTCTTTTGGCCTATCCATGTAACTACCAGTTCCCATGGATACCAGACCTAACCTGTATGAAAATTGAATCTTGATGTTGTATCATATTTTATGCACTTGCCTGTATTCTGTAACCAAGCTTTAAGTATTCTTGTAACTGCTGCGCCCAGCTACCTAAGGGTTTTGGTGCTCATTACCAAATAAACAAACAAACAAACAAACAAACAAATAAACAAACAAACAAACAAACAAAAAAGCCGGGTCATTCCAACCTTGGAGGACCCGCATACATGCCAACCCTCCCGATTTAGGCGGGAGACTCATGATTTTTTAATGAAAAATCAGGCTATTTTTTACTGTCTCCCGCCTAAAATAATTATAACTCCAATGCAATCCTATGGGAAAAATACTTTCTCCCAATTGCTATCGTGAAATCTCCCTCACAGGGCCTGACGAATGTTGGCATGTCTGGACCCGGTAAGTCCCCATTCTGAAAACCATTCCCCATTCCTATTCAAGCCCCCATAGGGCTCAATGGGAATGGGGAAGGAGCTAATAATGGGCCTGCAAATAGCGGGCCCGTTATTAGCTCCCTGGTCTCTTAGCGGCTCCCGCTAAGGGCGGCTGGTAAAACCAGCCAGCCTTAGTGAGACCCCCTAAGGGACCTCGGAATACGGCGGTAAGGGGTTAACTGCACCAGCATTCTTACCGGTGCCGTTAAACCCTTACCGCCACACTCGTAATGAGGCCCAAAGTATTGATCCACGATCACACAAGGAAGAAGTGGGACGAGCACCGCTTTAACGGACCTTTCATAGTCGAGGACGTCACGCCGTCTGCTGTCAAATTGCAGGGTAGGCGAGCTTGGATCTTCCTCGGCGATGTGAAGCTGTTTAATGGAGAGACCCCTCTGCCCTCACCTCAACACGAAGAGACCACAGACAATGGGGAAGAACCACAGCACGTGCAGACGAGATCTATGACGAGGAAGAAGGACGCATAACCATCCAAGTGGAAAGATGAAGGAACTTTTGAATATATGAACTGTGGCTCAGTTTTGGACATTCACTTTTGAGCAAAAAATATAAGGGAAAAAGGACATAATTTGAACACTCTGTGCATCCTAGTTGCGGGGTAGTGAGAAGATCTGCATTCATAGAGCCACAGGTAGCTTGTTGACTTTGAACTGAGGCATGCTTAAATCCTTGATAAGAAAGTTATGCCAGACTTTGACCGTGGATATATGAATTGCGAGAGAATACAGTATTCAGATTTATTTGATACAGAGCTTCTGTTTGGATTTACTCATGGTGTCACACAATAGTGACCTCACCAGAAATATATTTTCATACTTTGAACTAGTGCTGAGGACGTTTCCATCGTTAGTGGGGAGAACCACTAGCATACCAGAATGTATTCGAGATCCTCAAAACAGAAAAATAATAGCGAACTTGCTTACAGTGATTACAGAACAATTCTTGCTATTACCGGAGTACAGTGAGGACAAGACAAATGCCCCTATCCGAAGAAGCATCGAATAGACTGATCAGTGTGGTCTTTTTTCGTCTGATAGAAGAATTTCCACATCTTGTGGGGAGACACACAGATGAACGTACCTTCCTTCAAGACCCAAGGAACACTGCAAATCTGAATTTGATCTTGGAAGGTGTTATTATCCAGGTCAGCATCTATTCGGGACGAGATCACAGAAGGGTGTAGATACTTTCCTTCGAGGGACAGATCGAGAAAATGGTGATAAAGAACAAACGCTTTTGTTCTTGCTGACAGGGAAGCAACATGTCATCTGGACTGAAGCAGATCCGAGGCATTGATTGGGAATTGATCTACGTAGTACATGAAATATAGACTTGCTGAATTCGTTGCTTCATTTGGAACATTTGCACCAGAAAGAACTGATTCCAGACAAGAAACAGTCATTTATTATCCAGTCAAGGAACAAATGATCCAGAACTATTGATCTGAGAGTCAAGACAGCAGTTTCCAGAAGCAGGGTATCATGCAGTCATATTAAAAAGGTTTTTTGCTTCCTTTGATGATCAAAATGGGCAACAAGAGCAGCAACATTGTGCTGCCCCAGGATGAGCGACGTCCATATTGCCCTAGAAGCAAGTACTTTAGCCTAACCTACAGGTGTATCATCTATATATGCCTTGTATTCATAATCGTACTGTTGTCACTGATGGTTAGAACAGCTTTCTACATCGGCGCACAGGGAGCCCAGACTCCTATGCACCTACCTGAGAGTAAGGGGAATGTACGTATGACACCCACAAGACATCATAGACCCTATATAGTCATTTCAGTTCCAAGAAAGAGTGACAGAGTAACTGAGCTTGAAATGGATGTTATAAGTAATGACACACACACAACACTTGTTTTAGCAAATATGTTCAAAAGCCGGAGACAGGGTCGGCAGAGTAAACAAGACAAGGGGTGACGAAAATGGTACCTACACAGATAATGAGTACGAACACACCTGGGGCCTCATTACGACCCTGGCGTTAAGGGTTTAACGGCACCGTAAAAAAGCCTGCGGTGCCGTTAAACCCTTAACGCCTCATTACGAGTTCCCTTTGAGGGACCCGATGTTAACGCCTGCTTTTAGCAGGCGTTAAAGTAGGGTGCCGCAAAGGGACCTTGGTGCAAAGTACGGTGCCGCAATTTGCGGCACCGTACTTAGCGCCTTCCCCATTCCCATTGAGCCCTATGGGGCAAAAATGGGAATGGGGCAGGGCCCATGGCGAATGGGGAATTACCGCCCCGCCAACCTTGGAATGGGGCGGTAATTCCGCCATTCACCATGGCGGACCCCGGCATGGACCATGGTGCTAATAGCACCATGGTTTAGCGCCGGGGTCGTAATGAGGCCCCTGGTCTGGAGTCAATGGGCCTCATTACACGGTAGGCGGTGAGCCATGGCGCTATTAGCACCATGGCTCATGCCGGTAAAATACCGGCACCGCCTTGGCGGAAAGGGGATTTACCGCCCCATTCCAAGGTTGGAGGGGCGGTAAATCCCCTTTCCGCCATTGCCCTTCCCCATTCCCATTTCTGCCCCATAGGGCTCTATGGAAATGGGGAAGGCACTAATTACGGCACCGCAATTTTGCGGTGCCGTAATTAGCTCCGAGGTCCCTTAGCGGGTTGGATTTTAACGCCTGCAAGAAGCAGGCGTTAAATCCTCCAACCCGCAAAGGGACCTCGTAGTACGGTGGTAAGGGTTAACGGTCACCGTTGCCATTAACGGTGACCGTTAACCCTTACCGCCGTCCGTGTAATGAGGCCCAATGAAACCAGAGCCAACTTCCAGGAGATGAGTTGTTCGAACAAATAATGATGAGAGGTTTCATGCCTGAAGGAGTTGTGAGACAAATAAGAAAAGCTGAACTATTACAGGTACAAAAAGCACTTAAGAACGCATCCTGTCCACTGATGGATGTGCCTGAGAATACTCCAGTCAGAAAAGGCTATACAGATGTACTTCGTGATATGCTCATAGAGGCTCATGTTAAAAGGATAAGATCCAAGAGAAATACACAAGAAGATAACCATGAACTGAATGATTACCTGGATAGCACAGCACACGTGGGAAACAACATATGGTACCAACATATGAAAGAAGTTGGAAGACGGACATCAGATGAAGGATGCTTTGTATGTGCACTTCTGCCATACAGCATGGGAAAGTCAAAGATCTTCATAGCTATCGAAATAGATGTTCACACAGTACAATGTCTGTCACATGTGGCAATGTGCAAGACTAGAGGTCAATTCATGGGTCGAGATGCCTACCTCAAATGGGCAACTGAATGGACAGAACCAGACGAAGATGATTATGTGCAAGATACAAAGACAAGAGACAACAAACAGACCAATAATCATGTGATCAGATACGAAAAACCAGGAATGAAAGGAGCAGAAATCAGAAGAGAAGTGAACAAGAAACGCTGGGTCACAGGAAAATCTGCAGACGGCATTCGAAAATGGAAGAACAGAGGACAGATGCAGATCTGGGGATCAGTGCATACTCCAGATGGATGGGAAGAAGGAGTGGTGATCTGCAGAGCTTGGGTGGCAACTGGATGTTACCAACCTGCCATTGATATAGCACAGAACGGATGCAAGCCATTATGGCCAAAACTAGCAAAAGGAGGTCCCTTACAGATAGTACCATTGGAGAGTTCTAATTTCTGCTTTAGAAACAATGGAACAAGAAAAGTGGGAGAGAACCAAAAGTGTGGCCGAATCTTTGTTGTTCCAGGAATGGTACATGGAACAGCAGTGATCATGGATCACTATTGGGCTTGTGGATCCAGAGCATACATGAGACTGCCTAAAGATTGGGGAGGAATATGCACACTGTTGAATGTTCATGTTCCAGCGTTGGTGATTCGGGAAAGTGATTTGAACATTGACGATTTCCCAAGAGCAGATGCACACCTGAGGAAGATGGTAAAAAGGAAGAAAAGGGAGAATTCATTCTCTGCAAAATCGATAGAAGCCTTTCACGCCATTCCATGTGAACACGGATTGATCGGTCAGATTTTGTCAGTCTTCACAATGATCTTTATGTTTGTTTGTTTATTTATGTATTTATAGCGCGCGCCAGACCCGAGGGTATCCGGGCGCGTGTACAAGAATACTTTAAGCTTACAGGTCACAGTTATACATTACAAGGAGATACGAGATAAATTGTACAGAGTTATATACAGTATACGCTGACAGTCAGAGAACATGGTGATGTATGGCATCGGTAGTCTAGATGCAGGATAGTTATAGATCATTTATTTTTAGCCATTTAATACAGTTAAGTCTGAAGTGTGAGTAGGATTGTTCAGACCTTAGCGGGGGTGGGAGGGAATTCCACAACTGAGCAGCTTTGACAGGGAAGCTGTTGCCTCCGGCAGTGCTTATTTTAAATGGGGGTACCACTAGTTGGTTGGTGTACGCTTCTCTGGTAGGTCTATTGGATATTCTTCTGTTGAATCTTTCTGTTAAATATATCGGGGCTAGATCATTAATACTTTTGAATGTTAGAGATACAGTTTTAAGTTTAACTTTGTCCACTGTGGAGAGCCAATTGGACTGTCTTCTGACCTCTGAGATATGCTCTCTTCTTGGGATTCCTAGGGTGGCTCTAAGGGCATTGTTCTGCAGGGTTTGTTTTTTTTGGAGTGTATGTTTATTAGACCCTATGTATAATGCGTTGCAATAGTCCAGTTTAGATAATACCAGAGCTCTAGCAAGGGTGAGGCAGCTGGTAGTGGACAGATATGGTTTTGCTGCTCTAATCAGCTTGCAAGTGTATGCAGTGCTAGATGCCATCGCACTCACCTGTTTTGTTAGGGAAAGGCATGAGTGGAGGTAGAAACCTAGCGTTTTTACCTCTTTTGCTACCTTAATGGTGTTGCCATCTATGATGAATGATGAGTAGTTATCTTTCAGTCTATTGATGTTTTGTGTGTACCCCAATATGATAAGTTCCGTTTTGTCATCATTCAGGCATAGACCGTGACGTGCCATCCATGCCTGGATGATGAGGTAAATCTTATTCACCAAGGCCAAATCCTGTTCATAATCCCCCGAAGGTGGGAGGAGAATCTGAGTGTCATCTGCATAGTTAGTGTAGGTGACACCCAGAAGGTCTAGATCATCAAACAGGGGCTTCGTGAAGATATTATACATAGTGGGGGAGACGCAAGAGCCCTGGGGAACTCCACATGTAATAGGCACTGGGTCAGCCGCTGCAGGGGTGGAGAAAGCCCTCATGGTTCTGCCACTTAGGAATGATTTGATCCACGCAATGGCGTGTGTGGAGAAGTGGGCCGCTGATTCCAGATGGGAACAAAGCACGTCATGATCTACCAGGTCAAATGCCGCTAAGAGATCCAGTAGGAGGAGAAGGGCTGTCTTTCCAGAGTCCCTCAGCTCATCGACCTGGGCTTTGAGATCAATGAGCGCGGTTTCGGTACCATGCTGGGGTCTGAAGCCTGATTGTCTAGTGCCTAATAGTTGGTGCAGCTCCAAGTATTTTTGAATCTGTAAATAAGCCACTCTGTCTAGAATTTTCAACAGAAATGGTACCGTTGTAATGGGCCCTGCAGTTGGTCGGGATGGACGGGTCCAAGGTTTGCTTTTTAAGGAGGGGGACGACCCAGGACTGTTTGAGATTGTCTGTTATTGTGCCTGATGTGAAGGAGGCGTTAATGAGTTTAGAGATAAAAGGGAACAGGTCTCTGGCCGAATCTTTTATCAGTTGGGCCGGGCATATGTCGCCTCGACAATTGGATGGTTTGAGCGATAGTATTATCTTTTCAATCTATCGTGTAGTTACTTTGGTGAAGTTACATTTTTGTTCTGGTTTGGTAGGGGTGGGTAGCTTACCTCTTTGATTAGTTGAAGGAGGAATATTTTGTTTCTTTTTCTCAATTTTAGTTTGGAGTGTGGCTATTTTATCGTTTAATGCTTTTTGGATGTTGGAACACCACGTTTTATTTTTGTTACAGTTGTCCTGGGCCGGGATGAGGTTTTCCAATTCCTTTTGTATGATGAATAGCTCTTTGGTTCCAGATTTAGCCTGACGTATTCTATTGTTAAAGCTCTTTTTTTTAGCTCTTCTTATTTCATTTTTGTACGTCTTGGAGGCGTTGATAAGCGCAGCTTTGTTGGTCTCAGTTGGGGTTTGTCGCCAGGCAGATTCACGTTTACGTTTTTCCATCCATAGTGATTTGAGATAGGGTGTAAACCAGGTGTTTAGGTGTGCTCTGTGCTTACTTTTTCTCATTTTCAGTGGGGCGATAGTGTCTAATGCTATGGCCATAGTTGAAATGAATTCGTTTATTAGGGCTGAGGGGTCCAGTGAATCAGGTAGGGAGTTTAGAGTAGGGAGGATAAGTGGTAACAGTTTGTCGGTGGTTATACGTTTTTTATTTCTGTTTGGTAGAGGGGGAGCCAGTGCATTTTCCTTGGGTTGGGTCATGTTTTCATTTATGAGTAAAGTTATTAGCGCATGATCTGTCCAAATTTGTGGGCTGACATCAGTAATGGTTACATTGCAGTTATGGTGTGCAACCCAGTCGAGTGTTCGGCCATTTTCGTGGGTGGGTTGTGAAATTCTTTGGGTAAAACCTAGTTCTCTGATGGCATTGGCAATGTTAGTCGTTTGCAAATCTTTAAGGTCATTGTAGCTTAAATTTAGGTCTCCCAGAAGCATGGCTTGAGATGAGTTTTTTAAGTTGTTTGAGAGGATTATGGATATGTCCTCCTCAAACATTCCAATGGGGCCTGGTGGTCTATAGATGAGGTGTATATTGATAGATTGAGAGGATGAGGTTAAAAGTTTAGCGGTTAAGGATTCGCAGGATTTGTATTTGGACGGCGTTAGTATTTTTATAGTGAGATTATTTTTAGCAATGATGGCTAGGCCATCTCCTCGAGAGTTGGCTCTATCTTCTCTGAATATGTTGTAGTCAGGGGGCAGGGCAAGCATCAGAGCAGGTCCTGCTGCTTGGTGGAGCCAAGTTTCCGTTATGGCTAAGAGGTCGTACTCGCCTATTTGAATGAGATCGACAATTTCGGTGGCATGTGCTATTAATGACCTAGGGGTGTTTAGTTTTGATGTCTCTGGGGTGGCAATGCTTTCCTTTTTTATTAGTTTGTTACTTGATTTACGGTGGTTATTGGTGGGGCTATTAAAGTGGGAATCATTTTTTGTGGGAAGGGTGTTTAGTTTGTTGGCATTAGGTTGGAGGTCTCTTCTATTACCAAGTTTGGTGAGTAGTCTGGCTGGTGGTTCATAGATTTTGGGTAATCTTGATCGTAGTTTGGAATTTCTGCTCGTAGTGTCACATGGAATGTTTACTAGAGAATGGTGGGTGATAGACTGATGGAGGGAGTCTGGGGAGATGGTCAGTCGGGATTCAGCAGAGTTTGAAGTTCTAGGGGGTGTGAATTGTGGTAGGTGGTTTACTGTTGTCATTGTAGACCAGAGGGTAGTCAGATAGATGAGGGCGGAAATCATTCTATACTAAAGGGTGATTATCTATGTCTAGTGGGGGACCACTGCAGTGTCTAAATAATCAGTAGTTTTGGTATGCAGCTCAGGATATGCGAGGTATAGCTAGTACAGAATATGCAGCTCAGGAAAGGCAAAATGGGCTGATGCACAATAGCAGGTAAACTAGTACACAATATCAGGATAGGCAGGATGGGCTGATGCACAGTAGCAGGTAAACTAGTACACAATTTCAGGATAGGCAAAGTGGGCTGATGCACAATAATAGGTAAACTAGTACACAATTTCGGATGGGCAAAATGGGCTGATGCACAGTAGCAGGTAAACTAGTACACAATTTCAGGATAGGCAAAATGGGCTGATGCACAATAGCGGGTAAACTAGTACACAATATGCAACAATATGCAGCTCAGGATAGTCAAGATGGGCTGATGCACTTGATTTGATTTGATCAGCGTGAAAGTGGCGGCTATCTGGACTGATCAATGTACACATTGCCAGGGGAAGCTCGTTTTGACTTTTCAGAGGTGTGGTTGCTGGTACTTTAGGCATCAGTGATCAGCACTGCTGCGAAAATGAGGAGTAAGCACATATACTAGTATTGGCTGGCACAATAATCAGGAAGAGCCTGAGCGTTGAGTATATATTCCCATGCGCAATTAGTATAGGGCAGTATGTAGGCTCAGGAGTGCCACTCCAAACGGCTGTAGCACTTGACTAGGTATGCAAGTAGGTAGTTTAGCAGGCGGCTGGACAGGTAAGTGATAGTGCAAATAGATCAAAGGAACCAGCTTTCAGACGCCTAATTGAAAGTGTACCTGTAACATCTCTGCGCATATGTTTGTAGATCGTTGTATGTTCATGAGGCAGCTGGCCTCATCCAATCATATGGGCGGATGACTTAGGCCGGAAGTAAATGTCTTGACGTCGTGTGGGGCTAGTTGGAGGGAGAGTAGGGCCATCAGGTGGGCCCCACGGGCGCGTCAGGCCAAGACAGGCGCTGCCCTTAGTGATGGCCCTTGGTGTGGATGGCCCGGCTGATGCCTTCCGGCAACACGGGTGCCCGGAAGTAGCGTACAGCGGCCAATCGGCGGTTGCTAGTGTTACTTAGCAACAGTAATCACGAACAATGAGGGAGCCGCCATTGCGCTCCTCGTGTGTAGCGGTGACCTGCAGGGCAGGGATCTCGGCGGGATCGGGATGATGGGGGCTGCGGCTGCAATCATTGCTTACCCACAGCTCAGGTGCTCCTCATCCTTGGCGTGCAAGCGGAGTGCAGCAGGTCATCAGCATGGCAGAAGTCCTCCGGGGGCCGGATGGCTGAACTGGGAGAGGCTCCTGCCTCATGAAGGAGGTGCTGGGGAATGGGTGCCAAGGATCCAGGTTGGAGCAAATACTAAGAGGCTACAGATCACTAGATGGGGCCTCCTGCAGACCATCAACACTACCATAAAAGGATTCAATGCAATTAGAGAAGAATTGAGAGCCATAAGACTGATGACACTCCAGAACATATATGTCCTAGACATGAGCACAGCTATGGATGGAGGTGTCTGTGCAAAAATCGGAGAATCATGTTGCACATTCATACCTTCTCACGATGACGAGAATGGAACCTTGACAGAGGCCATTAGCATGCTGACAAAACCTCAGAACGAGATGATAAATGGAGTAAACGAGGTTGATGATGACAGCTGGTTTGGAAATCTGTTTTCCTGGGTTCCACAATGGATGGTGGATGCTTTCAAGTTTCTTGGAGCCCTGTTAGTGATGATACTACTTGTATTCTATGTGATCAAGATAATAATCTCAACAATGCAAGAAGACAGCAAAGAAAGCCATAGGGATGAAGGTCATGATCGATGTTGAACCAGGATGGAAGCCCAAAGACCTGACTGATGAAGAAATAAGGGACTTTGTGAAGGCCAGTATTCATGCACCAGAGGGTACAACGTTCCTGTATCCAAAGGACCACAGAAGATATGTGGGAAGATGGATCTATTGCCGTCCAAGTGGACAGTGTACATCTATGATGTGGAATAAGGATGGACATGTAAAATCAGCAGGATGTCTAATGGGAGTCATAAAGATATGGGTCCCTAAGAAGCATTTCTTCAGACCATGATGTCTTGATACAAAGGATGAAGTGAGAGTGGTTGATGAATCACCCAGGGGGGGAGTGTAGAGGAGGAGTCAAGTACCCCCACTCCTGTTACCCCTCTAGTAGTAGTTACTGATTTTGTACCAACGTATGTGTTGTATTCTGAACAGTTAAACCAGCAGAGAGCAGAACGTGGGCTCTGCCCAGTACCTATTAGACTATCAGCGCCTATCAGAATTCCAGCACCTAAGAGAATATGGGAAGCGAGATATCCATTAAGGAAGCCATATCTACATTCAAGACGATATGATGACCATTTGAATGAGATACCCGAAGAAGCAAAGAAGATGATAAAAGAAGATGAATGGTGATGTCATGAAGAAACCAAACTGACGCCATATATGAGATATAGGGGGTCATTACGACCCAAGCGCTAATTGCGTCAACTTTACCACCATGGTGTAAACTGCGTTTACACCATGGTGGATGGTGGATTTACCGCCCCATTCCAAGGTGAGTGGGGCGGTAAATCCCCATTTCCCATTTTCCCTTCCCCATTCCCATTTTTGCCCCATAGGGCATAATGGGAGTGGGGAAGGCGCTAATTACGCCACCGTAAATTACGGTGGCGTTATTAGCATCATGGCAGGTTAGCGCCATGGATTTTAACGGCTGCTAAGAGCAGCCGTTAAAATCAGAATAGGCGTTAAGGGTTAACGACGGCATTAACCCTTAACGCCTGGGTCGTAATGAGGCCCATAATGACCAGAGGATACTGATGAATGACGAAATGCTAAGAAGGTACCAGGGATAAGTTACATCTTGGTATCAAGATGAAGAAGTTTATGCCACAGACACGATGAAGATACTTAGTTAGTTTAAACGTGTACAGATGCAAGTAACCGCAAGCAGCAAAGAATCTGTGAAGCTAGTTACATGCTTTAAAATAGTTATAGTGCGGAAAGTGACAAGATACATACAAATATATACCTCAAAAGCACTTTATGAATGAATGAAGATTCCACTACGCATTATAAAGCAGAATTGAACAAAGCCAGAAGGCCTCAATTAAGTGTGTCTCAATAAGAAAACAAGTGAATTAAACAGAATAAAACTCAGCTAAGGAATAGACCATGCCAAGGAAGCCAAGGTCTTATCAGGATGGAATGAGCTGACATTGGATACAATTAATTTTTCAGAATTAAAATCAAATACACGAAAAGGCTCAATTTTACGGTGTTCAGACACGTGATGGAGTAGGCTGGACGGGTGAGATGCTCACACCTACTCACAAGAGACTGGCCGTGCCCAGACTTCCTAAGACTTTTCAGAGAACAGTACAAATTCAAGACCAATCTTCAAAGTACTAATTGACACAAGACTGTTGAGGTGATGATTGATGGATTAATAATCGGTGGCAGGCGGGCACAGAGTCGACCTCACCCACACCTGGCTATTCTTTCTGCGTGCTGCTAGACGTAGGTGGAACAAGTATGAATGGGGATGAAGTCAACCAATTATAGTGGACCGCCTAATTAAGGGTCCTATAGTGAGTAGAGCCAAAGGGACGTCGTACTTTTCGTGACATTCATAGTGGCCATTTTGAAGGGAGGGCTTAGTTGCCCCACCTGATGTTAGTTGCCCAATCCCCTCTCCCCGTTACCATATACAGATGTAGTCCCTATATTAAGTTACCTTCCTAGAACCTATCACGTCCCTTGACAGGTTTTTTTAAGTTTGCCACGTAGGATGACTTTAGTGCATGCGCAAGTCATATGTCAGTGTTGATGAGTTTTTGCTATAAAAGTTATGTTTTTCATTAAAGTTGTGAGAGTGAGAAGATCGAGCAACTGCTGATGTTCGTTGTACACCCCGTTTTATTAGCTTGTTAATAAAACGGACCAACTTTGCCAAACTATTGAGTTGTCTTAATTATTGATGCATGAGTACGAATCTGCATCCCCATCCAGCTTACAGGTAATGCTCCCACCAGTAGCTTTCGCCAGTAGCTCCCACCAGTAGCTCCTGCCTATTGGCCTTCGTTGCTCTCGCCAGTAGCTCTTGCCAGTAGCTCTCGCAAGGAGATCTCACCAGTAGCTCTTGCTAACGTAAAGGTTGGAAACTCCTGTACTAACAAAATCTTCCCATCAATCCTGCAACAAAACCGAGCACTAGTCAATGTTTGCATTAATCAGCAATATGGTGTTAAAATAATAATAAATAAAAATGTATTGGAAAAACATATGAACTAAGAAGCTTTACATTTACAATTAAATATGCTTCCTGTTGTGATATATGTACTTGGGAATCTTGGGTGGAATGTGGAGTGCCTAGTTACTGTTGTAGAATGTTATTCCTTGGTTAGAGAGCAGTTGGCTTGATGTTGTGTTGGGCATCAGATGGGGGTCTTTGTCCCACCAGCACCAGAGCAGGAGCTCTGGATGCACTCGCCGAACTACTGCAGCAGCATCCGAACCCCCTACCTTGCCTGGAGGCATAGGTAATCCCTGGCCAATTTTACTAACCGCCTTGCAGCCCCCACTGGAAGCGCTGCACTCGACAGAAAAATATCCCCATTAGCAGTGTATTTTTCTAAAAAGCATTTGCGAATCATACGAGCATCAACTTCATTTGATTTGTACAGAATCAGACCTTATTTTGGTCTGCCACAGCCGTATTTCCTTTTGTCTGGCATCGGACCTTGTCTGCCCAAGATGGCCGCCGCCGCAACAGTGCTCCTCGACACCATCATCTGCTAGTAGGCAGTCTCACTGAAGGGCTACCCTGTTGGTGCATTTACCCCTTTAACCAATAGGATTCACCGTCAGGCGAACGCCGGTGTTGTATGCTATCGTGCGGGCCGTGGTAGATTGAGGGAGGCAGTGCTCGGCAATCTTCGGAGTCACGCCCACTTGATGGCTACAGCCATACAAACAGCCCGAAATGAAAAGCTAATGTGATAGCCCGCCCTCCAACATCTCTGTTCAGTGATTGGCCAGTGATGTTCTTGTAACTCCACCCCTGTCCTCGAGGTCCGTGCAGGATAGCATACAACACTGCCCTCATGAAAATCCTCTGTTCAGGGATTGGCCAGTGATTCTTGGGCGTGAGCTGGGCGTGAGCAACCCGGTGGGCGTTGTGTGGGCGTTGTTTCAGGGCCTTCACTCTGTCATGGGAAGCCGAATATCGTACTGTACTGAATAATATACGGCTTCCCATGTTTTGAATACTGCAGGATCTGGGAGTCTAGCATTCGCTCATTTGTACATTTGTGCAAATGTATAATCATAAGAGTACATTTGCGCACATGTATAATCATAAGAAAGGCTGTACTGTGACAGTAGATGGGGCGCTTAACATTTTTTATGCCATAATAAACCTTTCTATATTTGATTCCAACATCAAAACACGAGCAATCACTCCATGAGCCTCTCTTAAGAATAAACGGGGAGGTGGGTTGTAACATTGATGTATGTCACGGGGCTCAGTTAGTCACACAACTCTGTCATAAAGCGGGGGGGGGGGGCACGGTAGGGTTTCCCTTCAGCATGTGTTATTGGGAAGGGCAATCAACAATATTTTACGTAATTTTTGTTAAGCTTCCTGTTCACCCCGGCTTGTTAAAATGTGCACACTATCACACTCTGCTGCAAGTGACTGGTATGGGCAGCGCTATGTCATATATACAACACCATTGGGTTAATGAGGCTCCAGCCCCCTCCCTGAAATTTTTGGCTGTTTGTATGGGGATGAAATGCAGACTAGTGAGAGTCTGTGTAATTCCTTTCCTTTTGTCCTCAGCAGTGCTGTTCTTCGGCCTGCATTCAGCCATCACACACTACAATGGGGCATTTCCAACCGAAAGATCCCCTTCCCCTTACAGGTACAACTATCAATTATGTGTCTACTTCCAAGACGGATCTATGTGATTACTGTCCCCCAATTACTATGACCCCCTAAATGTTAACTTTTTTTATTTGAACCCCATTTACACCCCATATATATGCAGGGCGAGACAACAGCGGTCCCCCTACATGTATTATGGTAATTCGCATCCCCTGTCTCCCTAGGGTTAACTCACACTAAAACAAGTGGTCATCCTGTTTTATGTTTAAACTGATCCCAACCAATGTAGATGCACCATCTAACCCCTCCCTGGACACCCCCATGTCTTTTGATTGTGGGGGGGTGCAAGACATCATGGCATGAACACAACTATGGTAATTCGCATCCCCTACCTCCCTGGGGTTAACTCATACTAGCGCAAGTGGTCATCCTGTTTTATGTTTAATCTGGTCCCAACCAATGTATATGCACCATCTAACCCCTCCCTGGACACCCCCATACCTTTTCATTGTGGGGGGTGCAAGATATCATGGCCCGAACACACTTATGTTAATTCGCATCCCCTACCTCCCTGGGGTTAACTCACACTGACGCAAGTGGTCATCCTGTTTTGTGTTTACTCTGGTCCTAACCAATGTAGATGCACCATCTAACCCCTCCCAGAACACCCCCATACCTTTTAATTGTGGAGGGTGCAAGATATCATAGCCTGAATGCACCTATGGTAATTTGCATCCCCTACCTCACTGGGGTTAACTCACACTAGCGCAAGTGGTCATCCTGTTTTGTGTTTACTCTGGTCCTAACCAATGTAGATGCACCATCTAACCCCTCCCGGAACACCCCCATACCTTTTAATTGTGGGGGGTGCAGGATATCATGGCCTGAACACAACTATGGTAATTCGCATCCCCTACCTCACTGGGGTTAACTCAGACTAGCGCAAGTGGTCATCCTGTTTTGTGTTTACTCTGGTCCTAACCAATGTAGATGCACCATCTAACCCCTCCCGGAACACCCCCATACCTTTTAATTGTGGGGGTGCAAGATATCATGGCCTGAATGCACCTATGGTATTTCACATCCCCTACCTCACTGGGGTTAACTCACACTAATGCAAGTGGTCATCCTGTTTTATGTTTAATCTGGTCACAACCAATGTAGATGCACCATCTAGCCACTCCCAGAACACCCCCATACCTTTTAATTGTGGGGGGTGCAGGATATCATGGCCTGAATGCACCTATGGTAATTCACATCCCCTACCTCGATGGGGTTAACTCAGACTAGTGCAAGTGGTCATCCTGTTTTATGTTTAATATAGTCCCAACCAAGGTAGATGCACCATCTAACCCCTCCCTGGACACCCCCATACCTTTCGATTGTGGGGGGGTGCAAGATATCATGGCCGGAACAAAACTTTTGTAATTCACATCCCCTACCTCACTGGGATTAACTCAGACTAGCGCAAGTGGTCATCCTGTTTTATGTTTAATCTGATCCCAACCAATGTAGATTCACCATCTAACTCCTCCCTGGACACCTCCAAGCCTTTCGATTGTGGGGGGGTGCAAGATATCATGGCCTGAATGCACCTATGGTAATTCGCATCCCCTACCTCACTGGGGTTAACTCACACTAGCGCAAGTGGTCATCATGTTTTGTGTTTACTCTGGTCCTAACCAATGTAGATGCACCATCTAACCCCTCCGGAACACCCCCATTCCTTTTAATTGTGGGGGGTGCAAGATATCATGGCCTGAATGCACCTATGGTCATTCGCATCCCCTACCTCCCTGGGTTTAACTCACACTAACGCAAGTGGTCATCCCGTTTTATGATTAATCTGGACCCAACCAATGTAGATGCACCATCTAACCCCTCCGGAACACCCCCATTCCTTTTAATTGTGGGGGGTGCAAGATATCATGGCCTGAATGCACCTATGGTAATTCACATCCCCTACCTCATTGGGGTTAACTCAGACTAGCGCAAGTGGTCATCCTGTTTTATGTTTAATCTGGTCCCAACCAATGTAGATTCACCATCTAACTCCTCCCTGGACACCTCCATGCCTTTCGATTGTGGGCGGGTGCAAGATATCATGGCCTGAACACAACTATGGTAATTCGCATCCCCTACCTCGCTGGGGTTAACTCAGACTAGCGCAAGTGGTCATCCTGTTTTGTGTTTACTCTGGTCCTAACCAATGTAGATGCACCATCTAACCCCTCCCGGAACACCCCCATACCTTTTAATTGTGGGGGGTGCAAGATATCATGGCCTGAATGCACCTATGGTAATTCACATCCCCTACCTCCCTGGGGTTAACTCACACTAACGCAAGTGGTCATCCCGTTTTATGTTTAATCTGGACCCAACCAATGTAGATGCACCATCTAACCTCTCCCGGAACACCCCCATACCTTTTAATTGTGGGGGGTGCAAGATATCATGGCCCGAATGCACCTATGGTAATTCGCATCCCCTACCTCCCTGGGGTTAACTCACACTAGCGCAAGTGGTCATCCTGTTTTGTGTTTACTCTGGTCCTAACCAATGTAGATGCACCATCTAACCCCTCCCGGAACACCACCACACCTTTTAATTGTGGGGGGTGCAAGATATCATGGCCTGAATGCACCTTTGGTAATTCGCATCCCCTACCTCACTAGGTTTAACTCAGACTAGCACAAGTGGTCATCCTGTTTTGTGTTTACTCTGGTCCTAACCAATGTAGATGCACCATCTAACCCCTCCCAGAACACCCCCATACCTTTTAATTGTGGGGGGTGCAAGATATCATGGCCTGAATGCACCTATGGTAATTTGCATCCCCTACCTCCCTGGGGTTAACTCACACTAACACAAGTGGTCATCCTGTTTTATGTTTAATCTGGTCCCAACCAATGTAGATGCACCATCTAACCCCTCCCTGGACACCCCATACCTTTCGATTGTGGGGGGGTGCAAGATATCATGGCCTGAACACACCTATGGTAAATTCGCATCCCCTGTTTCTCTGGGGGTAATTTGCAGTAACTAAAAGCAGTAATCTGTTAATATATGTATCCTCGTCCCCCCAACCGATGTATAGTCACCTCTAGCCCCTTTGTAGACACCCCAAAACCATTTGATCTGTGAAGTCACTGATGGTGAAACCGAGTGCTGAAGTATTAGAGGATGACTTGGATAGGGGCAGTCTGTGTGGGAGTCGTACCCAGTGGCGAGAGTGGAGCTGCGACTGTGAGTGTATGTGAGATTGAGTGGTAATGTACTGGTGAGCAAGAGGTAGAAGAGTAGTGGGAAGAGTGTAGATGTCGAAGGAGAGCAAAGAGAGTGGAAGTGAGAGGTGAGTGGTGGAGAGAGGGTGTAGTTAGTGGTAGAGCAGGGAAGGTAGAGGCAGGAGTTGCAGAGGGTGCTTATAAAGTGGTGGAGACTGTCATAGGTGAAGGAGGGGAGTGTGAGAGATAAAAGGGTGAGGCGTGTGAGAAGATCAGAGGGAGAGAGGTGGGAGGAGACAGGAAAAAGACAGAAGGGGATAGAATGGAGGCTGTCGGTAGTCAGAGAAGGTGGCAGAGTATTGCAGCAAGGGGTCAGAGAGTAGAAGACAAAATAAAGAGTAAGGAGGAATAAAATAATGGAATGGAGTGAAAGAGAGTGAGAGGCTACGACTACCCAGTTTTATTTTTATACACAATTAATTTCTGCACCATTAAGCACTTTCCTGCATCCCCCACTCTTTTTTATTGTTAGGCTACAAGTGATCATTGCCCCATACACATCTATGAAATCCTGCATCTCCTGATACAAAAGGGTACCCACTTATACATCAGGTTTTCCTCTTTTCTATTTATTTGATTTGTCTGAACTATGGAGCAACAACTGTACATTCCATTAAATGTTCATATATATATATCTCTATCGCTCTCTATCTCTAATCCCCTCTCTCTCACTCTCTCTCTATATATATATATCTCCAACTCATATGCCAAAATTAGCCCCCATTATACAACCTCATCTGGGATTATTTATATGGTTATTCAGAAAACTCCACCTCCTCTCGATTCCTCCTTGATCAGCACCTCCTTTTCATTTGAAATATTTCTCACTGAAGGCTCTCAATTCATGTTACCGTAGATCAGCAGAATTCAAACTGTGGGGCGTGCCCCTCTGGTGGGGCACAGCCTCATGCCCAGGGGGGCGCGCACCCACAGCCTGAAAAGGAAAACACAAAACACTGGATACATTACATAAGGATCGGCTGTTGCTTCATCAAGCAGCAGCCCGATCCGCGGCTCCTGTCCTTAGTGCGACAGGGGCCGGGCCTTTTGTGCGGCCTCAGGCTCCATTAAGAGCCGATTTAGGAAGACAAAACAAAAAAGCACACACCTTCTTTTCACGGCAAAAGAAGGTGTGCACTTTTTCTTTTATCTTCATGGAAAAGCTCCTAATGGGGCCTGATGAAGCGTTTCAAAAGGAAATGTCTTCTAATGCATGGTAGAGGGTCCACAGATCCTCAGCCGATACCTCCTCAATATTATGGAAGCCTCAGGGGTTATTTTGGCAAAAAAAAGAGCAGGCCCATGCTTTATCTAACAGAGTTGGCATTAGCATCTCTTATCAGTGCTGGCCTGCAGCTAGTGAAAATCATGGCATGGCAGTCTAGAAAGGGCATTTGGCCTACTGGATTTACAGTGTGAGGCAAGTTATTTTATTGATTGCTTTATGTGTTTAAATATGGGCACAGTATGGCATGCTCATCAGAGCCACATACACAAAACGTTCCATTGTCCTTGTCTATGGATATCACGGATTCCGCAGCCATCTCAATAAATAAAAATAAACACCAGCACAAAGGTGCGGGGCAGGAGGGTCCCGAACAATTTATTTTTTGCTCAGGGGGGCCTTGGCATAAAAAGTTTGAGGATCACTGCCGTAGATGTTCCCAAATACCATTTCCCCAGATGGGAAATCTTAGAAGTTTTTATTCTTCGAATTTGGTAGGGTAAGTGGTTAATTTAAAAAAGATAGATGGGGTGGGCTAAGGGTATAGGATAAGGTAGAGGTGAAATGGGGGGCTACAGGGGGTCTCCCCGCATATAAAAAAAAATGCAAAGAAAAAATTATTCGAAGTTTTCTCCATTAGGAGAAATGTATTTGGTGAAATCACATATATCCCTCCATTCATACTCAATATCATAGAACATACCAGTGAACCTCTCCATTTCAAAGATATCTATCCCCAGACCCCAGGCTCTAGTTTTGTATTCATTGGAATCTCAGGATATGGTTCTGTATCATGCAGCACTCTCATAAATTACCCCCACACTTTTTTATTGTGGTGGTTCAAGATATTATAGCCCCATACCCACCCCACATAATTGCATCCCCTGCCCTGTACAGGCAACTCATGGATGGACGCCAGGTAAACCGGTTTTATGTTTGTGTGGCAAGGAATTGTTCTGTACCAATGCTTAAATTAACTTTTTTAATACAAACATTTTAAATAACACAGATTGATAACAATAAACTACTTTTATGAAAAGTAATAACTTGAAAACAGAAACATAACTGTTTTTAAATACTGCTATTGTTCAAAAGGAGGCTCCAGTTCTAATGGAGACGGCGCCCTATGGTCTAATGCTGAAAGGGTAGTGATGGCAGCAGCAGGGCTTCAGTCACTTTATACTGAGTATGTTGTGGCAACCAGGCCTGTACAGTAGTAGTTGCTGAGGTATTGGTTGTGGCAACTTGAAGATGTTGCTGCTTTTTCGATGAGGCCATGAATCTAAGAAGCCTTCGTAGCAATACGTCTTCTCGAGGATTCTGACCACTAATGGATGAAGTTGTGCAGCCTTGTCTTCTGGCAGCTCTTGGAATTTCCTAGCGCACTCCTTTGAGTTCTCATTATGCCATCACAAGCTCTGAAAAACTACATGAGAAAGTCCACCCAGTGTTTTAGACCTCTGGGCAACCTGATGCATGGCATCGACAGCGTGGTTTCAATCCTGTGAAGGGCACCTCGGTTACATTGAAATCAACAATTCGAGGACCTCTGAGCAACTCATAGTCACCCTCACTTGTGTGCATGGAGTGATGCCCCAGAGAGTTACACGAGTCCCACTCAACAAAGACCTGGAGGAAACAGCTGCATAGGTTTGCCTGCAAAAAAAGGAAATGCTTAAGTTTCACATTTTAAGGTTTACATAGAATATTGCCAAAGTGAGAAAGAAAATAATGGCACTTATTATGATTTTGGCGGTAGCCGTGCCGGTAAAAACGGCGTGGCTGCTGCCAAACTCATGATTTTACCAGCACCCAGCAATGGGGACGAACGTGGGCATTCCGACCTGGGCGGACCCGGTCCGTCCCCATTGCTATGTGCTGGTATTCTTTATTCCCCATTCCCATTGAGCCCCATAGGGCTCATTGGTAATGGGAAGGTTGGATGCACCGGCACCGTTCAGAACGGTGCCGGTGCATCCGACATGATATGATATGATATGACATTTGTAACGCGTGCTCACGGGTGCCGCTCAGCCCACCAGGTCCGACCTTGTGGGCAGAAAGGCACCCGCAATCACAACTCGTAGTTCCCGGACCGGCAAACTCGTAATGAGGCCCAATGTATTTGTCTTTAGTACCTACTTTAGAAACTATCACTGTTAACTGAAAAAAAGCGATTACGCTTTAAATGCACGGGCATAGCAAATTAATTTAACTGCTTTAAGACATTGGGCCTCATTCCGAGTATGGCGGTAAGGGATAGCGGCCACCGGTAACGAGACCGGTGGCGGTAATCCCTTACCGCCATACTCCGAGTTCCCTCTGCGCCCTCGCCCTTAATGCCTGCTTTGAGCAGGTGTTAAAGTCGAGGGCGCAAAGGGGCCTCCAAGCCAATAACGGTGATCGTAATGAACGGTCACCGTTATTTGCATCTTCCCCATTCCCATTGAGCCCTATGGGGGCTCATTTGGGAATGGGGAAGAGCCTTGGTGAATGGGGAATTACCGCCCCGCCAACCTTGGAATGGGGCGGTGATTCCGCCATCCACCAAGGCGCTGCCGGTCCGGGTACGGCGTCAACCAAGGCGTTAATAGCGCCATTGGTTAGCGCTGTACTCGGAATGAGGCCCATACATATGTTTTAAGAGTATTTTAATGCTCCTCTGTGGTGAAGTCTGTGATGCTCACATGAGATGTAATCAGGTGCTTGACCACTTCTTTTGACATCTGTTACACAGAAATTGTGCCTTGTCCACATCTACCGGTCTTTGTTTTTCATCCATACAGTTCCAGTGGAACCATAGTTTGCATGCATCACACGCAACCTGAAACAAGTTAAATCATATTAACAGAACAATTTTTATTACATAAGTTTAATTTCATTTTGTATTCAAATTCTACTTCCCATTTTTGCTACAAGCAGTCGCTTGTTTCACACACTATCACAATCAGAAAGACAGACATTAATTGAATATATATCAAATAGTACAGCAGATGTGGGTAGTAATCGTATACTCTCATTAGATAGTAAGAGAGAAGGCAAGATTTATATGACATGCTTTACTTACTGTAATAGTATTTCTGATGATTGTATCTGCTTAGAATCACGTGGTGTACATATAATCCGACATCTAGTTTATTGAGAATCCCAGACTGAAGAGTAGATCTACCGTCTGTTGGGTGTTTGATAGGCATGTTCTGTACAAATCCCCTGTTATTAGCCAGTCGTTGAGGTAAGGATGGACCGGAATGCACTGCCTGCACAGGTGAGCCGCTACTACCGCCAGCACCTTTGTAAATACTGTGGGGGCTGAGGCAATCTATTGAATTATTTTTTTACATTTATAAAGCGCATAAGGCGGCCCTGGGGCATAGTGGCGCTGTTACATAGTGCTTGCTTGGTTACAGGAGATAGGACAACAGAGAGATAAAGACAGTGCATAAACACCAGAATACAATGACATTTACATGAGATGCAGTTTACATTCTAATGGTTCTGAGGTTACAGGGGAAGCATTTGACGTTCTTTGTGAGATTATTAGCAGGTTGAAAAGCTTGGTTTTTAGTGCTCTGTGGAACGCTGTGGGTGAGGTTTCATTCCCGAGTGTTGTGGGCAGGGCATTCCAGTTTTTTGGCGCTAGGAATAGGAAGCTATACCAAAGGTAAGAAACTTGAACTGATAGTGTTTGTCCTCTATCACGAACCTTATGTATTTTCTTTGTGTGGCTGCTTTGATATATGAAAGTATGTGTTATGCAAGATTTGGAGCAGTACCCTTGGGGTGCACTACAACAAACCTTGACCTCATGGCAATAGGAACCCAACCTTTGGTATAGGTCTTTATTACGCAGGTTGGTAGTGTGGGTGAGCAGCCAGGCTTATCTCAAGAGGGGTCAATGTGAGCTATACTGCAGTTACACAGAGTTTTACAGTGACAAGTGTCCAAATAAACACTTACTCTCAAGGTTTCCTGATTAAATACTTAATTATTTAACAGTCAGTTTGAATAAGCCTTCCTCAGAAGGAAGCAATATAATAGCAACACACAAATACACTTCAAACTACGCACTCTTAGTTTCTCTAAATCAGCAAATACCCATTTGGTATGGCACACTGTCACTTCCTACACCCTGAGGTGACTTAAATAGCTAGGACACTGTGGGCATTAATATATCACTGTAACATTTAGAGTAATACTGAGATGCGTGACAAATAAAAGGGTTATTAGAATAAACAAGAGATCAGAAATATTCGGAAGCAGGTAAGTACTTTTGAACCCCCCAATGCAACGTAAGTTAACCCCTTCCTTGAAGGATAGGTTCAACATCATGTCAGAGGAGAGAAGAGTCATTCGGGGAGCCGGGCCAGCCAAAGTCAAGTTAGCAAATGTCTAGGTGAGCTGAAGCACATCTTGCAGGTAAGTGCAAGAAGGCCCGGCAGAGGGAGGTGGAATAAGAAAAGCCAAGAGACCAATGGGAGTAATCTCCCTTGTCAAAGCAATTAGAAACAGATTAAGAAACGCAAGAGGGCAACAGGAGTAATCTCCCTCATCACAGTGACTGTAAGAACTATACGAAAAACCGAAGAATACTACAGGAGTAATCTCCCTTGTAGCAGTGATCATGAAAAGCCAAGAGGAGTATGGGAGTGGTTGCCCTCATCGCAAAGGTTGTAAAGTTTATGGAAAGAGCCAAGTTGACATCCTTGGACACTTGATAAAGGCACAAGAAGCCCCCTTGAGTAACTGCATGGGCTAATTGGTACTATAGCAAGAGACTATGAGATCAGTCACTAAGACTGAGTAAGACAGGCCAGGACAAGGGAGTCATCCTCCTGGGCCCTATTTTTGTTTTGCTGAATCCCTTTTTTATTAGTATTAAGGGTCAGAATAGGATAGTTTTTGGACAGAGGAAGGACATTTTTCCTTTGGACAAACCACCCTGACAAGCACCCTAGTTAGTTTTGTTAGGTAGGGCAAACCGGTAGGGGAAAGAGAGGTCTTTTTCTTATTATTCAAATAAAAGTGGAGTGTATAAGTATGCCCCCACTTTGTCCAACTCTTTCTTCTGACATTCCACAAGCCCTGAATCCTACTCAGAGTGTAGCTAACCGGGAGCAGAAATATGGACATGGTTTAATTAGCAAGTCTGCTGAAGCTAAACCTACTTGCCCAGGAGTCTGAATCCAACAGCTGATGACACAGTCTTGCAATGTTGTCCAAGTTCAGGAGATGTTCACTAAGGTTGAGTACAGCTGCTGACTGCAAAGAGAAGATCAGCGAGATCGTGCCCTTTGCAGGGGTTGGGCAGGCCATAATGAAAATGGGCTGATAATCCATCCATGACTGACCGAGAAGGAATTAATGGCTATTTTATACTCGCATGCAACCCGTTTTTAGGGCTCTCAGAAACTGTAGTCGGTCTTGGACTGTGAGTGACACTTTGTTTTGGACTGGCACTTTTTGTAATGTAATGCATATATTTATAACGTGCCGAAAGCCTGCAGGCAACAGTGCGCGGGTGGACATTTTATTAGCTTTTGTTGAAGTTGGCTAAGGAAAGACCTGATGAAAAACCTGCGTAGAGCCTTGATAAAATTTGCTGCATATTTAATTTCTTCGGTCCTCATCACCTTGCTGGAAACATATTCACCCTGGTTCTCACGTTTTGTTCCACAATTGTCTAACCTTCCTCATGACCGGTGGAATCCCTTCGCATATTTTGTTCATGGCAAAGCTGTCAATCAGGCAGGCTTTATGGGCTGATCTGATGTTGTGTTTTGTAATTTGGGAGAGCAGGTAAGCGTTAATCACCTGCAAGAGTAAATTATGGTAGTTTATGTGACATACAATAATGTGCTTCATAAGAACACTTTTCCATACAAAAACAACTGTATCTTAAAAATCTATTCACTTGCCACTTCAGCTAGGTAAATGTACTGTGCATTCCAAACCGGATTACAGGAGACACATTTAATGCATCTTAATCTATAAAAGCTCTGTTTCTATAAAAATTGTCAAACCACATTCAAAATCCAACCTGCTAAATGACACCTTTGTTCTTTTGAAGTAACGTATCAAAGAAACCTAATTTTACATAACAGTAAGGACTTTTATTAAATGAGTCAAATGTAAAACATTTAACACTGAATGGAATTACTTAAGATGTTCAGGTCCCTTAGCTGTGTTGCTCTGGTGCCCTACAGGTTTAGTGTTGCTATGTATTAGACAGCTGTTAATGAAAAATGCTTTCTTGATGTTCGAAAATACCTGTCTTTCTAGCTCATTGCCGGGTTTGAGGCATTGAAAGTCGGTGTTCCAAATTTTGTATGCCCCAATTTTTTAAATCAATATCTGCACTGTTACACCATTCCATGCATCATCGATACCTGTAAATTGATGAAATTATTTCAGTTGATGCCTAGTTTCTGTTGAATACTGATAACAATATAAAAAAACAACTTACATTGATATGGAGATGTGTCTATCCCAGAGTCTGCTTTTGGTAGTACTACTGACTTTGTGGATGTCCCTTTAGATAATTGGGACTCTGGTTTATTGCTAGAGACCTACGTTGCACTTTGTGGTTCACCATGATTTTCGGTGAGAACTGTTGTCACTTGAGTTGGATGATTAGGTGTCACTATAAGTTGTGCTCCAATTTCACCTTGTGATAGTGCAATGACGGTACTTTGTGAAGTATGAGTCTTGTCCTCACATACTTTGGTCTGTGTCAATTTTTCCACCTTGGTTTTCAGATTTTTTGGAATGTGCTCTGTCAATTCCTTAAGTTTTTGTAAGTGATCCAAATTCACTTTCTCTATTTTCTTTCCTTTTTGATCTTCAAGATCAACTGACTTTCCAGTTACTTTGAGCACTGTAAATGGACCAAGGAGACTGGGGTCTAACTTGCCCCCTTTCCTTTGTTCTGAACGTACATTTCACCTCAAAACTTTATCCCCAATCATAATCGGTGACAATTTCTTATTGGTGGTTTCATTTTTTGCCTTTATTTTTTCTGCCCTTTTCTTTATGTTCTCCCTGACCAGATCGAATACTTTTTTCATGGGATTGTAGGCACTTTGCAATAGCTTCATCAGCTACTATGTCTTCCACATCCACTTGGGTTACCTGCAATTGTAATGTGAACAGGTATCATTATGTTTCAGCACAAGTGTATATTTTAAAACCAATTTTTGCATTTGAAAACATCAGAAAAACGATTTAACAAATGAATAATGTTTAATAAATGTTCTTTTCCATTAAAGTATTTTTAAAGTGTTTTTTTCTAAGTTTGTTTACATACAGAAGAGCAGGAAAATTGAGTACACACTCGATCAAACCAATGGCACGCCATTCATATTGTAGAATTTCCCATTTTGAATTATTAAAACACTAAAGGAACATTAAAGCCCATTTTTAAAATTAATTCTACAATGCTGTAAGAAGTGGAATGGGAGAAAGGTGAAGGAAGAAGACAAACGGGACAACTACAAACCCACCCTCTAAAAACAATGTTCCACTCAAAGAAGATCGGGTTTGCTTGGTCTGTGGCTCCGTGGACTAATGCGTTCACTATAGGAGTCCGTTCGTCATTTCGAATTTGAAAACATGAGCACCATTTAGATGGCTAACAATCACAACAGTTATATCGCTATTGCACCAAGATACCCTTGTGGGGTTGAACATGTGTTCCACAAATAGCCTTGTACTGTTATGCAAGTCCCAAGTCTTCACAAAATCTTGATTCATCTTTAGACTGTTCAAAAGCCACACCCAAAGGCAGGTAAGGGGCAAAAACAACCACAGTACAAGGCTACAAGTAATATATCTCAGACCAACCCATCTCCAAGACTCTCCATAAAAGAAACGGCAGCTTGAACTTCTGTGAAAACATTAATGTTTCCTTTTATAAGCACATTTCATCCATGCTATTGCACCCACCATCTCCTCAGAAAATTCCTTCTACCACCCATCATCTTCTTTATTTTGCGCGTGGACCACTGGCAAAGATCCTGAAACACCTGTATCCTCTTTTTCACCATGATAGATTTCCCCCTTTTTAGCCAACAATTTCTGCAATGTCTCCCTCATCATTGGATCTTCGAGAAACAACATTATTATGCATTCGGTGTCCTGACTATCCCTTGTGTCAGTTCAGCACATGACTGTCATCTGTGGGATCAGTAGGGGTGGGTGAGGAAGGCTCAAGCACCCGCAACCACCTACAGGATAGCTAGCCCTCCTGAATGCTCTGTGGTAGATAACTGCTTGCCACCGTAGTGAACCTTTTACCATGGAAGAGCAAGGATAAGACAGAACATGTCTCCATCAAGTGCATTGCAGAATGAGAAAAGAAATATGACAGACACCATCACCAGGCTGCGAATTAATGCTAATGACATTGGCACTGGCGTTTATTGTGGGCAGTCACCATTTACACCCTTCAATAGGCATTATTGAAGGATTGAGAGCTCCAACGTGGGCCATATTGATTTATCCCAAAATAATGTCTTGTGGAGAGTTTAGGATTTCCATATTGTATGGTATCTGTAGTGATCATCACGGGAATACATGAATAACACAAAGCATCTTCAGAATGACGCATTTCAGCAGCATTCTAACATTTTACTCTAAAGAAATATTTGTACTTGAGATACATACATCAAAGGTTTCAGGCACTTCCAATGGGTATCTTGCCTCACGTCCAAACATCAAGAAATATGGACTGTGCTTTGTGGTCATCTGTTTTTTTGTTCTTAGTCCAAAAAGTACAGCCTTTAAGTATATATCCCAGGTCTCTGGTTTCCTGTTTACCAATTTACTCAGTGCTCTGTAAACATAACACATTTTGTTAATTTTGTGGCAGCTTTAATAGGAATCAAATCACAGGTTGAGCTACAAGACATACACAATCCACCTGTAAGTTAAATATGTAGGACTGGAAATTAATTAAATTAATTTAAATAATTAGCACAACAAATCAGCACTCTTATTTGTTTGAATCATTGCTGGATTTGGTGATCAAAAATTGGGTAATATGTAGACGATGCATTTCAAATTATTTAATGGTAAAGGTTTTTCAGCTGAAACGATGTTTACCCATGATTGTAGTCTGTGACATAAACGTCTTGTATGCCTAGAAGCCAGATGTATTGTCCAAAAGATATTGATGGTCATTATGGAGCGTTAAAATCATGTAGGTGGCAAGCCCTCATGAGGAATAACGCTAACACCAGCAAGCTACAAGACCATGCACAAAAATGATCAATGCAAAGGTTAATAACTTTGAAACAACCAGGATCATTAAAGGTTGGTGACCATATACTGAGTAAATGGAGGATGAATGATGTGACTCCCACTTTGTATTTATTTTGGACCTGGTGTTTCGACAAAATACATTTACAGTAGTCAGGGAATTACAGTAGAATATGTGCAAAGGACGGTGAATCATATGATGTTAGGGGGAAGGTAGGATTTCGGGCAGTGCGTACATACAGGGGACCAGGTAGAGGTATTTACAGGGAGATGACTTTAAATTGTTCAAATGTTCTGGCAGTAGTTGTGATAAATTACAATAATTCTAATTGTTCAAAAGCGAACCAAATATCATAGTCCAGCTAGTACTTAAACTTACAATTGAATAGTTCCATCCATTCTTTCTACGAGTCCATTTGTCTGTGGGTGGTATTGTGAGGAAAGACTCTGTTGAATATCTAGCAAACGGCACAGAGCTGTGTTGAGCTGTCAAAATAAATGTTACCATGAATATGTGCACAGTTGGTGACAAGTGTATGCTGCTATTAAGATTAACTATTGTGATTCCATTAAAAGTACAGCATATTGAACTAGTAAACTAGGTTAGTTCTCTGTTTTCCCTTTGTGAACCTGATTACCTGTGAAAAATGTGTAATGTAGTTTGTATACTCATTCCTGGTGAAAGTGCACATTGTCAGAGGTTGAAACAGAACACCCTGATTTCAAGGTTTTTACCAGGTTTATTAACAGAATAAAAAAAGAAAAATGAAAACAGGATGCCCTCAAAGAAGAAAGGTAGTACCTTTTATAAACGTTATTGTTGCCTCCACTTTCCCAGCCTCCCTGCCGAATTCTGTCAACAAGCTGGCCAGGATACTCCCAAACGTAAGGAACAACACCGAAGCTTGTCACCCAAGGCAAGACTGTCAATGTTCCTAGTTCCTTATTCATTGCAGGAGTCTTCGACTTTTGCCAATTCACCTTCTTGGATTTTAGGGACGTGTTGGCTAAATTCCAGAATTAGCTTTTCCTCTTATACAACCAAATGGGGCACTTATCTAATTGGTGAAACAATATGCTATAAACCCCATTCTATATGCAATGATGGTCCTGAGTCCAAACCCTAGTCTATAAAGCAAGGGTCCATGGGGAGTCTGGAATCTGCCATCTCCTCTGACAAACAACTAAGCTGGTTCTGCTGAATGCTTGCTGTTAGAGATAAACTCTGCTCCACAATCATTCCAAGATTAGGGACAGAGACTGCCAAAACGTGCAATGCATTTGCGATATGCTAAGGTCTGGTATCCCCAAATGGGAAATTATATTGCTGTGTCTTAGAAGCGGTGACAACCCAAGGAAAAGCTGCTCTATCCACCTTCTTGCAAGCACATTGGAAAATGGCTGCAACGTTGCAGTCACCTGTGGCCCAGCCCCATCATAGCAGAGGATGCAGGATGCCTCTAACTTACCACAGCAGCCAGAGGCAATTTTGCTGTTCTTGGATGTATGCTGGGTACAAGTCTTTTATTGGACGTGCCCCAAACTAAGCTTCCCTGATACTGTATTGAAAATACTAACATAATCCAGAGATGCCATGCTAAACCTTTTTTGTCATCCATCAATTCATCACAAAATCCTATTAAGAATCATCTACTGAAACCCTGAGCATGCTCTGCTCACCACTGTCTCCTTATCAATGTCAGATCAGCTATGTTAAATACAATAAAACTTCATGACTGAACACTAGATCTCATTCTAGCTGTCCTAATAGTTGTAGAAATGTTGTTCAACACTTGTTTGGCCACATTCACCCTAGCGGGTGCCACTTGGCTACTCATTTTATAAAACAGACCAGAAGGCCGAGTTGTTGATTCTGCAATATCAATTTAGGCAGTATACATAGATCTATGGATCAGGTTAGGGTAGGTTCTTGGCCACAAATAAGAGTGGACAATGTCTTAAGTGTGGAGATTTACCATAAAGGTTGTATCAATGCATGTGTGAACTTTCCTTGTGTGTCCCCGTAAATATCCAACTTGCTTCTCTTAACCTCTTCCCAGTTTTCCTAACGTCTCCAGAAACTCCCCTAACCCACTTTCACCCATTGCCTGCCTCGTGGTCCTCTGTTGTGTACAAAATCAGTAACCCGTACCAACCAAGCTCGGTTGGTTCTCCATTCAGCTTCCGTACTTGGGCAGTGAGTGTGGATACACCGACATTCCCCTTGCTGCTGACATTAAGCTCAACTAATTTGAATGCATTAACATTTAACCACACATCAGCCTGCTACAAAATTCTTGTATTCTATCGTACCCATGACCCCAAATGTCTTTGTTGACTTTCTGTCACTCCTGATAGACCTCTGCATTACTTTGATCGACCGGATAATCGCAGAGGTTTTGAACATCTATCCTCCCTCAACATCCTCTCCAGAACACCATGTCACTCTAAAGACCACTGTCCAGATACTAAATTGGCTTACAGCAGTCCATCCATTAACTGCAACCTGCCTGTTAGCCCGTCTGATAACTCCACAATATTCTTCTCATGCTTTGAACCTCCTCCCTCTTAGAAGATGCAAGCCTCAGCAGACATCTGCCTCTTCTAATCTATCTAAAACATGTCATCGCCTTCTTAACAAAAAAGCCCTACCAATCATTCCCAGTGACAAAAAGCTGCTTAGTGATGGTTTCCCTTTATGCAGGAACTTCGAACCGCCTAACAGAAAAAATAAAGTGCAAAATGCCACCATCTACCGAAGTGTGCCATTATACAAACACATCATGTATCCCCGCTTCGCAAAACCCCTTAATTGGCTACCACTGGATCCACCTTGAAGTGATCCATCTTGAAATTATAACAGTTGGAGGCAATTTGGTTTGTAGTTTGCGCTTTACAAATTAATAAACAAAAGTATGGAACAGAGGAGACAGGACATAGGAGTAAAGCCCATCCTAACATTGTGTCTCTTCCACACCCAGTGAGAAGGCTTGCGGCAGCTGACAACACTTTAAAGGATATGGATAAGGGCACAATGAATGCTTTAAAGCAAGCACCTTGGCCACCGATAGCTTACGTTTTGAATGAAGTTGAAGGTGTTGCCAGTTATATTTATATTCAGTGATAGCTTTTTATAAGTTTATCTAAGTTTATTTAAATGGGCTGTCTGGTGTCCGGTCAAATGGTCGAAAATAAAAGATCGAATGACCATTTGATCGAAGTAAAATGGTCGAAAAAAAAGGTCGTTTTTTAAATTTATTTATACATATATTTTTTTAGTTTTGGTTGGTTAAAAAATATGTTTAATAAAGAAAAAAAAAATTCAACCTTTTTTTTCCGACCATTTTACTTCGATCAAATGGTCATTCGATCATTTCGTTTTCGACCATTTGACCTATAACCGGGCTGTCTACTATCCAGCACACTTACTCATATACCTAGTGAAATTAAAATAAGTTGCTCACTGCAGTGAACTTTGTAACCTTTTCCACTGTCCCATTACATCATGCCCCATGACCATAGGAATTGATACCACACAAGTATGGAAGAAACTGGATGTGATGTAGAAGTACAAAAGATTTTGGGGCTTATTCATTTAATTGTGCGCTGAAAAACAGGGATTTGTGTGCCATTCTGCCCGCAAATCCACATTTGTTAAACAGGGATTTGCGGGCAGAATGGCACACAAATCCCCATTTTTTGGTGCACAAATTCCATGATTCAGCTCCTTAAGCTTCATAAATTATCAGTATGGAGAGTCAAAAAAACGAATCACATACATTTAACAGTTACCTCATTAATAAACTCTTTTCCATGATCTGTCAATATGCGCTTTGGTGCACGGAAATGGTAAACAAGTTTTACAATACACTCTGCGACTTCGGCTGCAGTCTTGGATCTTAAAGGATATGCCTCTACCCATTTGGTTAAGTAATCAGTAATTGTACATATATACTGATTTTTTGTTGAAGCTAGTGGCCCAATGAGGTCCATACCGACAAGCTCCCAAGGTTCTTTCAACCAAAGAAAACAATGATAGAAAATTTGAATTAATGTATGGAAGGCTAAAAGTTGAAGAAGCAAGACAATGCAAGTCTGGAGGTAGGTGGCAAAGATATTCCAAAACAAAGAGGTATGGTGAGCCCTAACAAGCAGATACATGTGTTTCTGGCACTTGAAAAAGGACTGATGAAGAGGAAGGTTCAGGAGGAAAATTAAGTTGTTTTTTTATAAATTACCAGTATTGGCGTGTATTGGAGCAGTGATTTAATATTGATTTTTTCCATTTGACACTGTGTGCACTGCGATACCTAAAACAACATTGAATTTAAATGTTAGTTATACACATTTACCCTTACACTTTACAATTGTATCCTCTGAATCCATGTAGTTCAGGAAAAATAAAAAGATGAACATAGTTTTCCATTAATTTGTAATAACACATCAAAACTTCAAATACTTTAAGAAAAGAAACTAACATGCAGTGTGGGACACTGGGTGTGCATCACCCAAAGAGAATCTTTGGCTTGCAGGCAATAATGGCAGAGATTTCAAAGATCCTGATCACTTACTTGCACACCTCATCGATTCGGACTGAGCTAGATCTCTCTGTCTTCTTCCTGATTTAGCAATCCTGCAGTTGTCTGATCTCACTTTTCAACTCTTATTTCTAGCAGGGTGCACCATGCACGTACTCCTTTCTTCTCTTTGTGTCCAGCCCCCATGTGCACACCTGCTGCTCTGAACCTACTACCAGTGAGGGTCATAGAAAAAAGAAAAATGACTTCTATTCCCGTGTGTCTCCCGTCCTGTCACACAGTAGCCTTCTGTGAACTTTTTCAATCCGGGTTCGAAATTCAGGGCAGCTGGGAGCTATTTAGCTCCTGCTTGCAGCCTAGAACCGCCTGATTAACTTGACACCAACAACTACCTGCTACATTTGGCCCCCCCAAACCAAATTATGCCAAACAAACATTCCTATTAGACATTATGTATAAATAAGCATTATAACACACCTGTACAACATGTAAAAAAGCATAAGAGGTCATAAATAATGGACAAAATGTTAAGATTGCACATTACGTAGAAGTTAGATTTGTGGAACGACATGTACTAGCCCCTCGTTCCCCAGTGGTAGCTCCTCCACAATGGTTAATGCCGGATACACAGGAGCTGCATTTAGCTCCTCCTTCCCCAATCTTAATTTCGATCCCCGTGAATGAATAAATATTGGGTATTATGTTGTGTTTATGAAAATGTAACCCAGTATCCAAACTTGTCTACAGGAACCCACCATGGGGATGCTTCATTGAAATTTCTTTTGATTAAGCATTAATCACAGGAAATTGCTTGAAATCATTGAACAGAGAAAATAAGGCAACAGTCAAATTAATCCAGCGTAGATCATGCTAATGGATACAGGAACAAATCTGAGGATCTCAAAGGACAGAGGGTTGTGGAAATATTTCAGGGAACGGGAGCCCTTGTCACCAAGAGGGGAGACTTTGCCTGACCTTCTTAACAGGACATGTCCAATGAGATAGCTGAGTGTTAGCCTTTCTACTCTCATGCCTCCTCCTCCTTGCACCAGTGTTTGTAGAAAGGGGGCAGAGTTGGGAGAATCCAATAAAATAGGATGGGGTGTGAGTACAGGAAAGGGGGATACCGCGCCTCACCACTGGCTGCTCACCCCCACTCCTTGAAGATCCCTCACCCAGGTGATCCTCCTGCACTGCTCCACCACCACGGTCTGGATCCAAAGGCGATGGGTGTGCCCTGGCCACCTGAGAGAGAGATCAATCCCCGAGGACTAGCAGGTGAGAGACCCTTTGGTTTCTCACAGCACTGAGTTCCACAATGTTGATGCCAAGGTTAAATAGGTGGTGCCTCCAATCTTGGCTAAATTGGAGGCGGGGACCACTAGGAGGAGGGCAGTACTTGACCTTAGAGTGTGACTTGGGTGGTAAGACGTAATCTTTTCCTGTCAGTATTTTGGCCCAGCTTTGTGCACCACTCAGTGAGTAATGCACAGGATTTTGAAGGTGACCCTTGGTCCAGTCAGGAGCCAGTGTAGTGTCCGGAGTGCAGGGAGATGTGATCCCCTGGTCTGAGTGCAAGGAGCCGCCGTCTGGCAGCCGAGTTTTGGACTCTATGGAGTTGGTTTATTTGGTAGGCCGGTGCATCCAGGTAAAGTGAGTTTGCATAGTCAGGTCTGGACATGACAATCAACATAATTGCTGCCAGTCTATTGAGGTAGGTGAGGTAAGGGAAGATGCGTTTCAGAATTGTAAGGTGCAAGTGGTAGGATTTGGAGACATTGTTAATGTGGTGTGACAGAGTTAGGCCAGAGTCCATTATGCAGCCAAGGCTTTTGACAGTGGTGGAGTTTTGGAGGGGCTGATCCACGTTGTGAACTGCACCCTTGCATCCAGTGCCAGAGTGTGTCACCCAGTCTGAGTGTGCCACTTTACCCCGTGCTGTACAAACGTGGGGAGAGAGTTTGCTCCTAAAATTGTAGTCGTAGGGCAAGGTAGGAGTTTTCCAACCCCATTCAAGTTAAAATAAAGGTGTCAGTTTCTCCTTGATATCATGCCTCCCTTACAGATAGGAGTATGCATTGCAGGCAATCAGTTTTGCCAAAAATCTGGTGTTGGTGAGAGTGAGCAGGCAGTCAGAGGCCTTCGAGAGAGAACTGGCATGAGGTGGGAGTTTGGGTTGGAAGTGAATGGCTCGGAGCTCGGTGAGGTGGCAAAAGTGGTGTGGGCATACAGAGGTGGCGGGCTAGGGGCCGATTGGGATTGGTGTCCAGAGCGTGGGTGAGGTGGTTGGAGATGACAGGGGTAAGAGCTGGATTCAAAGAGGGAGGTGGAAGGCATAGGTGACAGAGGGGGGTGAGAAAGAGGGGGTGGGTAAGGGTAGTAGCTAAACTGACCTAGGCCAGAGAGGCGCGTAGAGCTGATGGTGAGGAGTGATCCACTGCCTTTGTTTTTTTCTGTGTTTGGGTGGGAGAGGTTTGTGCAAGGGGGTCGAGGGTGGCAGGGAAGGGGGTTGAAGCGATGGTTCAGGAAAGGGCAAGACGTGCCATACTCAGGGAGGGGAAGAAGTGGCAGGGGGTGGTCTTGTGATGGTGTTCGGGGGGATAGAGGGGTTAAATGGTCGAGGGGTCATGTTTGTCAAGAGAGGTGTGGACAAGGCATGGGAAATGGATGCTCTGTGGACTTCTATCCCCATAACCGCAAGTAAGCTGGGACAAGGAAGAGGAATCGAGTAATGCAGAACATAAAAGACCAAAAGCACAGGTTGGCTCTACTTGTTGGGAGCCCAGTCCTGTAGCCGGGAGATTTTAACTGCAGCCACAGCTCACATGGACACACTACTGGACAGAGAAAGCTGCTTCTCTTGGGAAGCACAGAGAGACTGTGGAGTTGCAGAGGCCTTCGTGGAGTCATATGGCTCAGGTAGACAGAAGCGGGAAGTGGACCGCAAGAGAAGACATGTTGCGAGAACACCAGAAGCCAGCACATGGCTCCTTGGGATTCGCATGTACGGAGCGGCAGAGTTTCCTTTGCCAAAGCAAAACGGAAAACAGAAGAGCCCAGCAGGAGTTGTGGGAAGTGTATCAGCCAAGGAACGAAAGCGGCGAAACTGAGAGAGAAGCCAAACGACCACCTCAGGCTGATCGCAGGAAGATAAAAGAACACCAGCAAGAGCCAGTGAATTCCCTAAAGGGAAGCAGGGACACCGGGTGTACAGGGAGATACGCCTAAGATGAATGAATGTAAAACATGTGAATGAAAGATGAGAGAGAAAAGAAAATACTGAACCCTTTACAAAAAAGGAAAGCAAAAAGAAGAGACATTACGTTTTGCAATGTATGCAATTCATATTGAAGACAAGCCCTGACAGGAGAGTACCAGGCAATTGCAAGAGTGCAAAGAAAGCCCTGGCAGCATACTATACCAGGGAAGAACAAGCATGTCTGCAGGTGAACGTCCCGGTAGATCAACACAAAACACACAACATACAAAGACAAAGTGAACAGTGTATAAATACACCAGCAGAAAGGGGTAAGAAACGGTGTAAAACTAAGGCAACAGAATATTACCTTTGAAAGTGTGTACAGGCTAAATGCAAAGGAAGCTCGGGCATGGGGGAATACCAGGCAAGTGCATACGTGAAAGTCCTGGTAGGGGAATACAACAGGTGAAGACAAGTTGAACAGTAAACAAAAAATATATCAACAAAAAGGGGTTCAAGGACCAGCCAAAGGTTGGATGAAACAATTCTAACAAGAAGTGAAAAACTGGCAGGAGAGTACACCAGGGATTCTAATAAGATAAGGATAAAGAACCAAGTTGTTTCAGTGGAACAGTTGCACTGTGAATTACGAGAAATTCAAGGGACTGATATCGTTCAGCATACAACAGAAGAAAGAGAACTCCAGGGAAAGGGAACTACTCTATGGAAGAAGGAAATCTGTCCCTCTGGAACTTTTTGTGTTAGAGTTACGCATTCTTCTTTTGAACATTTATAAACCACTTAAAGCCAAAGACATTTACCCTTTTTAGCACAGAGTTTACTTTGTTAAGAGTGTGAGGGCCAGAATAGTACTTTGAAAATGGGACGGTTTTACTTTGGACCTCTTAACTCTGACAGACTCTTAGTTTTTGTTTTAGGTACGGAAACACCTCTAATGCAGGGAAAGAGAGGCATTCCCCACCCCCTTTTTTCTTTTATGAAAAGTCTTTAACCAAAACTGTGAACCCCTTGTGTCCGAGTCTCATTCCTGGCTCCTCACACCGCCCTCTCTGTTGTATTCGATGCGTGGCCTGCTTTGTGCGCACTACAGATCCATGAGGAAAGACTATCATGGAAATTGCTACATGCCCTAGACATGCAATGTTTGACAGTATGCTAAAGAGTGTTAAGTGTAAAGCGAGAAGAAGGCAGCTGAGGAACATGTAAAACTGGGACAAATATCAGAGCAAGATTAAGCAATACATGAGGGACACCAGAGTTGTAATGCAGGGTTCGAAATTGAGGGGAGCTGGGAGCTATTCAATGCCTTCTTCTAGCACGGTAGAGCCTGGTTAGGTTGAAACCAATCATTACAAGGATCTACTATTGGCTCCTTCTGCCAACTGGTGCCTTCTAAACATGTAAATGTGGCATTAACTTTCAGTATTTGAGAATGTTAATAAATAAGAATTAGAAGACATCTAATATACATTTAAACACAATGGTTCATACAAACTGGACAAAAAGTACAAAGGAGCATCTTTGGTAGCTTCTAGTTCACCAGCAGTGGCTCCTGCCTAATGGGTGATGCCCGACACCAAGAAGCTGGTTTAGATCCTGCTCATAGAATCTCAATTTCGAACCCTGTAATGTTTTGAGTAAAGAAAATGTGGTATTGTAAAATATCAAGGTCAAGAGTTAAGAATTGGATTTTGTTTGAAGTAAGGTGTGGTATGCATGCAATTGAAATATTTAATACTACAGTCAGCCAATAACTGGACTCATAAAATGGTATGCAAGAAAAAGCATATATTAAAAGCATGCATGAAGATATGCAAAACGTAAGATGCTTGAAATGAAATAAATGCTAATGGACATATCACGACTGCTTCTATAGACTTATTATGCAAAATAGACAACTTATAATTACCCAGTTCTTAACATTGGCAAACATGTTTGGCCAGTAGTAGCGCTGGGCAACTGCATCATAAGTCTTAATGCCACAGTGGGCACCAATTCCACTGCCATGGAAATGTTTAAATATTTCTTGTGCCTTTTCAGCGCTAGAAACCACTTTTTCTGAAGTTATCGTGCCGTCCCTTTTAACAGTAACGTGCCACAAATCTTCACCTGTAGAGAGGAATAATGGCAACATAGATGTGGTTGAGAAAGGTATTGGGCCTCATTCCGAGTATGGCGGTAAGGGATAGCGGCCACCGGTAACGAGACCGGTGGCGGTAATCCCTTACCGCCATACTCCGAGTTCCCTCTGCGCCCTCGCCCTTAACGCCTGCTTTGAGCAGGTGTTAAAGTCGAGGGCGCAAAGGGGCCTCCAAGCCAATAACGGTGACCGTAATGAACGGTCACCGTTATTTGCATCTTCCCCATTCCCATTTAGCCCTATGGGGGCTCATTCGGGAATGGGGAAGAGCCTTGGTGAATGGGGAATTACCGCCCCGCCAACCTTGGAATGGGGCGGTGATTCCGCCATCCACCAAGGCGCTGCCGGTCCGGGTACGGCGTCAACCAAGGCGTTAATAGCGCCATTGGTTAGCGCCGTACTCGGAATGAGGCCCATTGTGTTTGAGCAGGAAATATTATTCATATAAAAAGCCATGTCGATGGCTGCTCCACCATTTACAATCAAATAATTGATTTTAAGAATAATCTTTCTTTTGTGATGTCTGTTCATCTAATGGTTTTATATAGTATACATTTGAACAATAATTGATAATTACTACAATGCACACACAAATCCACATATTTTAAAAAATGATTGTGCATTTGCAGATGCAAATATTTCAATGTGAACAAGGAGCGTACATTGACTAGAGCACATTTAAGTGGAATGTCATTGCTAGGGGGCATGGTGCTAGGCATGGCAGTGGGCAACACTGGATGAGGTGCAGCAGGCATGAATACAGGCAATGATACAGTATTAGGCATGGCATTGGGCAACACTGGATGAGGAGCAACAGACATGAACACAGGCAATGATACAGTATTAGGCAAGGGAGTGGGCAACACTGGGTGAGGTGCAGCAGGCAGGACCTGTTGGCCAGAGGCCTGAATGTTCACATTTGTCTGATTACTTGCTGGCGAGGGAGGAGACTTAAGAGTGTAATGAGGTGGGGTGTGAGCACCTGTGGCAGGCAGCAAACGCCTTAAGCACGCTTGTAAGTTTGGGCAAAGGGTGTGGATAAAAGTGCTGGAGGTGCTTGGATGCCTGGAGTGGGAGAGGTAATACTACTACGGACAAAGCAGGGAGTCCCCAACCGGCGCCTGTATTGGCGGATCCCTAGAACTGAGGGTGGTCCGGAGTGGTTACACGTGATAATGAAAGATAATGTATTGATGATCATAACCAGTTTGGCTTATGTTGGTTGTAAAATCTCAATAAAAAAATTCAACAACAAAAAAAACGTATGTAGTTACAATCATCAGGGTTCTGCCATGGGGGTTTTGTATGATATCCTGCATCGCCATGGCAGAATGATGGAAGTGGTGTTCGGAAGTCTTCAAAACATCGATACGGTAGGCCAACATCGGGCAAACTAGAGAAGGGGAGATTCTTGCCGTACGAAAGTAACATCTCCAGCTACACTGCACCTGTTGACTTTCTTAAGAGCTTCATGATCCCTCTTGGCTTTTCCCAATGCATCGAGTATTCCCTGGCCTTGCGATTTAAGGCAGAAATGAACTCCATCATAACTTTCCCCTTGAACGAACTGCACCTGATCCTTTTGTATTAATTGTTCCGTTAATATCAGGCAGAAAAGTAGTGGGCACATACAGTGTAGAACGTATTATACACACACACATATGTTATGCCAGGGTACATTATGTTGCAAAGGAAAATAGCTTGTGACTACTGCCCTAAACGTTTTAATTTACATGCAAAGTATTTGTGATTTCTTTAACACTTCGCAATGTCATGTGTACATGTTTGGGCTAGTTGAACTATTTAATGAGATATGGTGAGAGCAAATGCGCTGGGGGGTAAGGAGAGTAAAACATTTAATCCAAGTTGAACGTTAAATAACGGGTTATTGTAATGCGTAAGCGAGCGTTCCGATTTCTCACGTGAATGAACTACATCTTTACACCCATTCCCAGGCTTCAGCACACACGTTGTGTCTGGACTGGATGAATATTTTAAAGGGTGAGGGAAGGAAACAGGTTATTTTTAAAAGTGAACAGAAAGTTAAAGTGGGTGTCAAACTGCTTTATATTGACTGTTTGAAGATTAGAAAGTGCTGCCATGGGGGTGCAGAATATCACACAACACCGGTGCAACCACATTCATTAAAAAGCTAAGAATTATACTTATTACGAACAGCATTGCTTGAAAATGGGTTTAATCATTATGTTTCTTGTATCAACCCAAAATAGAGAAGTGCCAATGAGGGAAGAAGTGCAGGCATGAAGGCAGGGTGCACCGAGACCCAAAAGGTAAGTCGGGGAGCAGGGGGAATAAGACGATTGAGGGAGGCCATGGGGTGTTGCCACACAAAGAGCATGATGGCGAAGGCAAGGAGCTGAAGAAGACCAAGGGTCACTTATGCAAAGACCAGCACTTGTCAGGTCCAGGGGGCTGAGGGGAAGGGAAAAGGGGGTAAGGGCAGGGGAAGAACATGAAACAGCTTCTGAGCAACAAATGGTAAGCATACAACAGGGGAGCAGAATATCGTACGAGATGAGATCCACCTTGCAGATCTCAGAGTTTACCTTGAGGCAGGAAAAATACGGTGCTTGCTGTACACTTTGAAAAACTGCAAAAGAAGAAAATACGGTAAGTTATGGGCACGGGCGATACAAAAGACGAACATGAGGACAACAGCGCAAGTTATATACACGGGCGCTGTAGGACAGGGGCCGATCTACAAAGAAGATCACTGGACAATCCCAGGAGCAGAGCTGTTGCGGGCGGGCTATCACGTTATATTTTCATTTCAGGCTGTATGTATGGCGGTAGAAATCAAAACATGTCATACCCACAGGTGCTGCATATGTACTCCTGGATGGATTCCAACTGAATTGTCTGTCAATGATCTGGAAGTTAGATTCCATACACTCATATGGCCTAATATGAGTTTGGTGGTATTACATATGGTAATGCCACTAAACTCATTTACGTTACCAGTGCCTGCATGATTCAGAGTCATGTGAATCCTTCTGTTAGTCCCCATTTTGGAGTGCCATGGGACTCCATGGGCACCTGTAATTAATACATGTGGATATTACTGCAAGCAATAATGCGTTTGTGGGAAGGTAGCTACCATGACACAGAAGCAAGTCTCGGGAGGATAGCTCAGGGGCAACGTGCTCGCCATGGAAGCAAGACGACACTGAGCAACAAAGGTTCAACCCCCGGGTCTTCGGTTAGAAACCTCTGGGTATTAAGCATGATAAAAATAACCAATAAAATAAAATAAGTACATGAGAAATTGAGTTTTGGTAACAAAACTCAAAAGTGTGGCAGAGCATGAAAGCATCCAGTACTGGGGGCCCAGGGCTGCTGAGGTTTATAGCGGTAGATCCAAGGGACGTGATGGAAATTAAGATCCATGACGTGTGTGGGGGGAGGGGGAAGGACAGTGAGGAGTTCGTGGAGGGAGCTTACCTTGCATGCTAACATTGGCCCTTTTGCGTTATGTGAGTGTGGGGGTGTCAGGTCTGGACTAGGCACAAAGGTAACTGGGACCCAGGACCCGCCATCATTTATGTTTTTTGGAAACTAGTAGGATTGTGGGCTTGGAATTCAATTCCACAACAATCATAGTCAAAACGTGACCGTTTTCTCTTGCACACTTTTGCGGTTTGGTGTTTCTTTGTGATAAAATCAAATGCATACATATCCTTTTTTAAAACATGTTTATGGGTCTATGTAAATAGACTCAGTGTCAGCACTTATTCAAGATTGCAAGCTACATCTACAAGCACACTACAGAACATCACTTAGTATGCACAGGCCCGCCATCGGGAAAATGGCAACACTATCATCGAGAACCAGGGTCGGGCCAGGACAAACATGAGCACCCAGGCACCTACACAATGGCCCATCTTTACAAAATGCAGGGAAGAACATGAATCACAGTGCTTACCTGGAGGCAGAGACAATATCGTGCTGCAAACGGCAAATGGAGTTAATAGAGCAAATTATGAGCACGGCTGCTGCAGAAGAAAATCGGATAACAACTGTGTAAATGATGGGCACGGACGCTCGAGGACAGGGGTGGAGTTACAAGAAGATCACTGGCCAATCCCTGAACAGAGATGTTGGAGGGCGGCCTATGACATTAGATTTTCATGAGGGCGGTGTTGTATGCTATCCTGCACGGACGCTGGCCAATCCCTGAACAGAGATGTTGGAGGGCGGCCTATGACATTAGATTTTCATGAGGGCGGTGTTGTATGCTATCCTGCACGGACGCTGGCCAATCCCTGAACAGAGATGTTGGAGGGCGGCCTATGACATTAGATTTTCATGAGGGCGGTGTTGTATGCTATCCTGCACGGACGCTGGCCAATCCCTGAACAGAGATGTTGGAGGGCGGCCTATGACATTAGATTTTCATGAGGGCGGTGTTGTATGCTATCCTGCACGGACGCTGGCCAATCCCTGAACAGAGATGTTGGAGGGCGGCCTATGACATTAGATTTTCATGAGGGCGGTGTTGTATGCTATCCTGCACGGACGCTGGCCAATCCCTGAACAGAGATGTTGGAGGGCGGCCTATGACATTAGATTCTCATGAGGGCGGTGTTGTATGCTATCCTGCACGGACGCTGGCCAATCCCTGAACAGAGATGTTGGAGGGCGGCCTATGACATTAGATTTTCATGAGGGCGGTGTTGTATGCTATCCTGCACGGACGCTGGCCAATCCCTGAACAGAGATGTTGGCGGGCGGCCTATGACATTAGATTTTCATGAGGGCGGTGTTGTATGCTATCCTGCACGGACGCTGGCCAATCCCTGAACAGAGATGTTGGCGGGCGGCCTATGACATTAGATTTTCATGAGGGCGGTGTTGTATGCTATCCTGCACGGACGCTGGCCAATCCCTGAACAGAGATGTTGGAGGGCGGCCTATGACATTAGATTTTCATGAGGGCGGTGTTGTATGCTATCCTGCACGGATGCTGGCCAATCCCTGAACAGAGATGTTGGAGGGCGGGCTATCACATTAGCTTTTCATTTCGGGCTGTTTGTATGGCTGTAGCCATCAAGTGGGCGTGACTCCGAAGATTGGCGAGCACTGCCTCCCTCAATCTACCACGGCCCGCAGGATAGCATACAACGCTGGCACACGCTAAGGCACACGACAAGGCAGGCTGCTGACTGAGCTGCCGGCGGCGAGTGCAGGCTACGCTGCCGCGCGCGAGTGCAGGCGACGCTGCCGCGCCAGTCACGGCAGCCCCCTCATCCACGAGCAAAGCTGCAGCCCTCTGCATCACCTGATGAGTCCTCTCCTTCTATAACGCGCACATCTGTGCTCCGCCCTTTCCCACCACCCCTGGACAATTGATCTAAGACTTGTCTACAACAAACTTACTTTGTGTCACAGCCTAGGTATTGGTATCCCAGTTGTCGCAGATATAACTCTTCCGGTTATGGAAAAGTAACTTTCTGTCTTCAAACACGATCGTCTTTAACGTGATATGCCAAAGACTTCCCCCCCAAGAGCTCAGCCTACAATGAATCTATCCCACCTGTCAGGCTGAGGGCTTGAGTGAAAAGGCAGGAGCAGACTCGGCAGAGCTAAAGGAGGAAAAAAAACAGAGCAGACGTTCAGTATACAGCCAGGTATTACCGTATTAACAGCAAATGATACCCCCCAAGTACCCACTCTTACCTGGTCCGTAGCAAATATATACCAGTAGCCTACTAGTAGTGGACACAGAGAGGAACTCAATTATCAGGGGTGATGGAGGGGTATACCAGTGCTATAGGATCTCAGTGCAGCAAAGCGTCCCAGAATTTATCCACAGTGTCCAAAGTAAATTGCAGCAAAGCGTCCAAGAAAATATCCACAGTGTTCCAAAGTAAATTCAGCAAAGCGTCCCAGAAAATATCCACAGTGTCCAAAGTAAATTCAGCAAAGCGTCCCAGATAATATCCACAGTGTCCAAAGTAAATTGCAGCAAAGCGTCCAAGAAAATATCCAGGAATAAATGATGGTAATAGTAAACAGGGAAAAAGAAGTTAGCGTTACTTCACGCTGGTTCCCTTAAATAACGTACTTGAATACCAAAAGCGTCACAGCCAAAGGACTTATAGAAGAGGAGGTCGAGATGCAAACCAAGTTCAAGGATTCCGGGAAATCAGTCGAAGAACAGGGCGGGAAGGGCAGGGGCGAAGGCTCGGAATTAGCACAGGGGAAACAGGAGTCAGGAACAAAGCTCGAAACTAACACAGTTTAGGAGCGCCGAGCAATCAAACAGGCAGTACTATATACGGCCTTCAGAAGACACGGCAACGTGGTACGTGCGTGTCACGTGACTAATATAGCAGGAAATTTGGGAAATGTAGTTTTCAGTGGGTTCTGCGTGTTGAAGAGCGCTCATGTAAACGCCATGGCAATTTCCAACCATAACGGGATGTGACAGTACCCCTCCACAAAGAGCGATTTCTCCTGTGCCCGCGCAAGCGATGCAACCAGAAAGTACGCAACAAACGGGGCGCATTTAGATTAGAGGCTGGTTCCCAGGACCGGTCCGCTGGGCCATACCCTACCCAATCGATCAAATAGGACCGAACTCCACGGCATAGGCGGGTGTCTAAAATGGCACGTACTTCGTATTCGTCCTCGCCATGAACGGTAAGTGGAGCTGGGACGGGAGGCAATCGGGTGCCGGGTACAAAAGGCCGAAGCAAGGAGACATGAAAGACCGGGTGCACTCTCCAATGTGCTGGTATGTCCAAACGGACAGCAACAGGGCTGAGACACCTCAGTATCGTGTAAGGACCCACAAAACATGGTAAAAGCTTTCGTTTACCCCGGATGGCCAGGTGCTTTGTTGAGAGCCATACGCGGTCCCCACAGGAATAAGGAGGAGCCGGAGTACGCCGTTTGTCCGCCTGTATCTTGGTGCGATGTTGTGCAGCTTGTAGATGTGCCAATACGGACTTACGGATGGCAATTAATGAATCCCCAACTGCATTGACTGCAGGAACCTGCCGTAGGGAAGGTAAAACAGGTGGAAGGGTCCTTGGATGCAACCCATATAATGCATAGAACGGGGAACAGCCTACCGATGAGTGTAATGAGTTGTTATAGGCGAATTCCGCGGCACCTAAGACTGACAACCAATTAGATTGATGTTGTAGGCACAGACATCGAAGAAACTGTTCCATAGTGCCATTGGTACGTTCGGTCTGGCCATCCGTTTGGGGGTGGTAGGCCGAAGACAAGTGGGCATCAATACCCAATGAGGAAGTGAGAGTGCGCCAAAACCGCGAGGTAAACTGAGACCCCCGGTCGGAAATCAGTATTGTAGGTAGACCAAAAAAGCGTACCACATGGTCAAAGAACAAATTTGCTAACGTGGGAGCGTTGGGTACCCCCGAACATGGTATAAACCGAGCCATCTTAGTAAAAACATCCACTACCACAAGAACCGTGGACAAACCCCCGATACAGGGGAGTTCTACCACGAAATCCAGGGTCACCGTGTGCCAGGGGTGCGGTGGTAAAGGCATACACATTAGAAGACCCACGGGTTTACCCGGTTGTCTTTTACACTGTGTACATACAGCACACCTATGGATGTATTGTTCGGTATCTTTCTTCATTCCAGGCCACCAGCACCAACGGTGTAAAAGATCGTAAGTTTTTGCCTGGCCAGGATGGGCTGATAACGGAAGGTCATGGGACCATTCAAGAGCCTTTCGTCTGGTTTGGTTGTCAGGTAGGTATAGTAAACCTTTAACGTAGGGAAGTCCGGAAATTAGCTCAGCATCCATTTTCTTCAGGACAGAAACATGATCCCTGGCCCATCTCCGTAAACTGACTACTATTGACGGGGAGACTGAACAAACACATATAACAGCCCCTGATGGTAATACTGGTGTGGATTGTTTGACAGTTTCCGTGTCAGTACCAATGCGAGATAAGGCATCTGCCTTTCCATGTAAAGGACCAGGGCGATACGTCACCGTGAAATCAAACATGGTAAAAAACAAATGCCAACGTATCTGTCTGGCGTTGGTGCATTTCGCGTGTGACAAGGCCTGAAGGTTTCGATGGTCTGTATACACAGTTATCGGGTGTCTTGCGCCCAAAAGATGATGCCTCCATTCCTTGAACGCCACTTTGATTGCAAGGAGTTCCCTTTCCATAATAGTATAGTTTCGTTCTGCTGGAGTAAGTTTTCGAGAGTGGAAAGCCACTGGATGTAGGCGTTGAGTAGCAAGGCAAACCTGCGAAAGGATAGCCCCTACTGCAATAGCAGAGGCATCTGCTTCCACGATGAATGGGAGAGCAGGATTGGGGTGTTGCAACACAGGAGCGGTGGTAAAAGCATCCTTCAGGTTCTGGAAAGCTAATTGCGCTTCGTCATCCCACAAAAAAGGAACGTTAGGACTAGTTAATCGGGTTAACGGGGCCACTATTTCAGAGAATGAGGCGATGAAACGCCTATAAAAATTGGAAAAACCCAAGAAGGATTGAAGTGCTTTCACTGAGCTCGGAACGGGCCAATCCAAAACTGCCCGAACCTTGGAAGTACACATGAGAACTCCTTTTTGGGAGATCTGAAACCCCAAAAATTCTACAGATGATACATGGAATACACACTTTTCTATTTTTGCAAAGAGAGAGTATTCCCTGAGACGAAGTAGAACAGAACGCACGTGCTGTACATGTTGGGGCAGAGCGTCTGAATATATCAAAATGTCATCTAAATAGATGACAACATAGCAATCCAGCATATCCCTGAAGATGTCATTTACAAAATGTTGAAATGTCGCCGGGGCATTACAAAGCCCAAAGGGCATCACACAATATTCATACAGCCCATATTTCGACTTAAAGGCTGTTTTCCACTCATCTCCTTTTCTCATCCTCACCAAATTGTACGCTCCCCGCAAGTCCAACTTGGTGAAGATAGTGGAGGAGGTCATTTTGTCGAGGAGCTCAGTAATAAGTGGCAACGGATACTGGTTTTTCACCGTGATTTTGTTAAGGGCGCGGTAGTCCACGCAGGGGCGCAAATCCCCTTCTTTCTTTGGCACAAAAAATATTGGGGAGGCCGCTGGTGAACGGGACGGACGTATGTGTCCAAGACGTAAGGCGTTGTCAATATAGTTCCGTAGATACTCTTCTTCCTTCAGTGTAAGGGAGTAAATCCGACCATGGGGGATGACTGCCCCAGGTATCAAATCGATGGGGCAGTCATAGCATCTGTGTGGGGGCAGTTTTTCTGATAGCCCTTTATTAAACACATCAGAAAATTCACGGTATTCCAACGGGAGTACCGAAACGGGGTTAGTTGACGTGGCGTTGATAGAAGGAAGGCAGTCTACCATCGCCAAACAAGGGGATAATACCGCTACAGTACGGGAAGTAAAGCACCTCTGCATACAAAAAGAGGAGGAAAACCGTACGGTTTGTTCAACCCAGTCAACTACAGGATTGTGTCTTTGCAACCAAGAAAGCCCCAGAATTATGCCAAATTGAGGGGCCGTGATAAGGTCGAAAGTGATGGATTCCGAATGTCCTTGTAATGTGGACATTTGTAGTGGACCTGTTTGATCCGTTACATGTCCAGACACTAAATGTGAACCATCTACCGCATGTATCTCCTCGGGTCTTGCTTTGGGAACTATAGTTAGCCCATAACGTTTAGCCAAATTAAGGTCCATATAATTCCCACTAGCCCCTGAGTCGATCATTACCGGATTCGAAAAGGTAGTGACGCCGGGGGCCGTAAAGGACATAGCAAGGTACACATGCGAAGACGGAAAATACTCATACTCACCCGGGCCTGGGATCATTTGACTCGTCCGGAAGGCCCGGTTTAAGGGCGAGTCCTGGCGTTTCCCGACGACTTAACAGGTCTTTTAGGACACAAACGGATGTAATGGCCTGACTGTCCGCAATAGAAACAGAGATTATTCATCATCCGTCTTTCTCGTTCGGTCTTGGACAAAGGACCCCTAATTGCCCCGATTTGCATAGGTTCGACTTCTCCCTGTGAAACAGATGTATTTCCATCTGATCGAGGGGTGTTGCGAATATCGGGATAGCGACGTTCGCCACGTCTTTGTCGAAGTCGAGCATCGACTTGTAAGACTAGGTCTAGTAATTCGGGAAAGCCAGACGGAAGAGCAGGTACCACTGATAAGGCATCTTTCAGGTCGTCCGACAACCCTTTATAAAACACAGCCGATTTTTTCTGTTCTGGCCATGTGGTTTCCGCTGCTAATTGATTAAAGCGGGCAAGATATGTCAGGAGATCCGACTTGCCTTGACTAATAGCCAAAAATTCCAGATCCGAGGATTGTGCTTTATATCTCATGTCAAAAACACTGTTCATGGCTTGGATTAGTCTATCAAAGTCATACAGAGCCGGGTCATCTGCTTCCAGCAATGGATTAGCCCATGCTGCAGCAGTACCACCCAAATGGGAAAGAACAAATGCCGCCTTTGTAGTAGCATCTGGAAATGCTAAGGGACGACAAAGAAAATGAAGGCGACATTGGTTCACAAAGGTCCGATACATTTTGGGATCACCCAAAAACCGTTCAGGCGGGGCCAAAGGGAATGGCCCAGGGAGGACTACTGGAGCTGGAGCCGGAGGTGGTACTGGAGGAGGCGCGGCAGCCGCAGCGTCACCAAATTCCTCGTCATGGGGTAGAGGCTGCACAAAGCTCTGTAGAACATCCATGCGTTGATGTAATGTCGCATGTGCTGATGCCATATCGGTACGAAGAGCAGAAAAAGCCTGCATGAGGGCTGCTAACGGATCCGCTGCAGCCTCCATAACCGAGAGACGGTTAGGCTCCTAAATCTGTCACAGCCTAGGTATTGGTATCCCAGTTGTCGCAGATATAACTCTTCCGGTTATGGAAAAGTAACTTTCTGTCTTCAAACACGATCGTCTTTAACGTGATATGCCAAAGACTTCCCCCCCAAGAGCTCAGCCTACAATGAATCTATCCCACCTGTCAGGCTGAGGGCTTGAGTGAAAAGGCAGGAGCAGACTCGGCAGAGCTAAAGGAGGAAAAAAAACAGAGCAGACGTTCAGTATACAGCCAGGTATTACCGTATTAACAGCAAATGACACCCCCCAAGTACCCACTCTTACCTGGTCCGTAGCAAATATATACCAGTAGCCTACTAGTAGTGGACACAGAGAGGAACTCAATTATCAGGGGTGATGGAGGGGTATACCAGTGCTATAGGATCTCAGTGCAGCAAAGCGTCCCAGAATTTATCCACAGTGTCCAAAGTAAATTGCAGCAAAGCGTCCAAGAAAATATCCACAGTGTTCCAAAGTAAATTCAGCAAAGCGTCCCAGAAAATATCCACAGTGTCCAAAGTAAATTCAGCAAAGCGTCCCAGATAATATCCACAGTGTCCAAAGTAAATTGCAGCAAAGCGTCCAAGAAAATATCCAGGAATAAATGATGGTAATAGTAAACAGGGAAAAAGAAGTTAGCGTTACTTCACGCTGGTTCCCTTAAATAACGTACTTGAATACCAAAAGCGTCACAGCCAAAGGACTTATAGAAGAGGAGGTCGAGATGCAAACCAAGTTCAAGGATTCCGGGAAATCAGTCGAAGAACAGGGCGGGAAGGGCAGGGGCGAAGGCTCGGAATTAGCACAGGGGAAACAGGAGTCAGGAACAAAGCTCGAAACTAACACAGTTTAGGAGCGCCGAGCAATCAAACAGGCAGTACTATATACGGCCTTCAGAAGACACGGCAACGTGGTACGTGCGTGTCACGTGACTAATATAGCAGGAAATTTGGGAAATGTAGTTTTCAGTGGGTTCTGCGTGTTGAAGAGCGCTCATGTAAACGCCATGGCAATTTCCAACCATAACGGGATGTGACACTATGGTTCAGCAATTCTCATTGCCTTCCACAAGACATTCTAATTCCCCTACGACACTTGTACTGTTGTTCACTTTACCTGGCGTCTGCTAAATGTCTAAACGCCTCCTGTAAGATCGTTCTCTCTGTAGCAAACATAGGTATCTAATCGATGTTGCACTCACATCATGCCAAAATATTACATATTATCGTGCTCAGGTTAAAACATCAGCCTAATGTACTATGCAATTTCCTTTTACCGACCAGCTTATTGATGGTTCATCCTTCTCGCTGCCGCTGCTAAACTTCTGCATTGTGATAATGCATATTGTGCTGCCTTATTAAGCCTTGGTAAATGGTTGTATTTTCACATAGCACAGATTATTGCCTTATCTAGCCCGCTGCTCCTGCTCAACTGTTGTATTTTGATATAGCACAGATTGCTGCCTTTTCTAGCCCTCTGCTCCTGCTAAACTCTTGTATTTTGATATAGCACAGATTGCTGCCTTATCTAGCCCGCTGCCCCTGCTCAACTGTTGTATTTTGATATAGCACAGACTGCTGCCTTATCTAGCCCGCTGCTCCTGCTAAATTGTTGTATTTTGATATAGCACAGATTACTGCCTTATCTAGCCCGCTGCCCCTGCTCAACTGTTGTATTTTGATATAGCACAGATTACTGCCTTATCTAGCCCGCTGCCCCTGCTCAACTGTTGTATTTTGATATAGCACAGATTGCTGCCTTATCTAGCCCGCTGCTCCTGCTAAATTGTTGTATTTTGATATAGCACAGATTACTGCCTTATCTAGCCCGCTGCCCCTGCTCAACTGTTGTATTTTGATATAGCACAGATTGCTGCCTTATCTAGCCCTCTGCTCCTGCTAAACTGTTGTATTTTGATATAGCACAGATTGCTGCCTTTTCTAGCCCTCTGCTCCTGCTAAACTCTTGTATTTTGATATAGCACCGATTGCTGCATTATCTAGCCCGCTGCTCCTGCTAAACTGTTGTATTTTGATATAGCACAGATTACTGCCTTTTCTAGCCCGCTGCCCCTGCTCAACTGTTGTATTTTGATATAGCACAGATTGCTGCCTTATCTAGCCCTCTGCTCCTGCTAAACTGTTGTATTTTGATGTAGCATAAATTGCTGCCTTTTCTAGCCCTCTGCGCCTGCTAAACTCTTGTATTTTGATATAGCACCGATTGCTGCATTATCTAGCCCGCTGCTCCTGCTAAACTGTTGTATTTTGATATAGCACAGATTGCTGCCTTATCTAGCCCGCTGCTCCTGCTAAACTGTTGTATTTTCACATAGCACAGATTATTGCCTTATCTAGCCCGCTTCCCCTGCTCAACTGTTGTATTTTGAAATAGCACAGACTGCTGCCTTATCTAGCCCTCTGCTCCTGCTAAACTGTTGTATTTTGATATAGCACAGATTGCTGCCTTATCTAGCCCTCTGCTCCTGCTAAACTGTTGTATTTTGATATAGCACAGATTACTGCCTTATCTAGCCCGCTGCCCCTGCTCAACTGTTGTATTTTGATATAGCATAAATTGCTGCCTTTTCTAGCTCTCTGCTCCTGCTAAACTCTTGTATTTTTATATAGCACCGATTGCTGCATTATCTAGCCCGCTGCTCCTGATAAACTGTTGTATTTTGATATGACACAGATTGCTGCCTTATCTAGCCCGCTGCTCCTGCTAAACTGTTGTATTTTGATATAGCACAGATTGCTGCCTTATCTAGCCCTCTGCTCCTGCTAAACTGTTGTATTTTGATATAGCACAGATTGGTGCCTTATCTAGCCCGCTGCCCCTGCTCAACTCTTGTATTTTGATATAGCACCGATTGCTGCCTTATCTAGCCCGCTGCTCCTGCTAAACTGTTGTATTTTAATATAGCACAGATTGCTGCCTTATCTAGCCCGCTGCTCCTGCTAAACTTTTGTATTTTGATATAGCACAGATTGATACCTTATCTAGCCCACTGCCCCTGCTCAACTCTTGTATTTTGATATAGCACAGATTGCTGCCTTATCTAGCCCGCTGCCCCTGTTAATTGCTGTACTCCGAAATAACCTCTCATTATCAGCTTGCTGACTGTTCTAGCTCAATGCTTTTACTAATTGTTCTCTGAAATATCCTAACACGCAGCCTAAATAACCAGTGTCTACTGCTAATGTACATTAATATAACCCACCTCCTAGCACAGTGAAACAGCCTATTCTGTACTAGCCTACGGTCAGACCCAACTCATTTACGCACGTTATGCACATATCGTGACACAGCCCTACTCCCACAATGCACCTGCCTGAACTAGACTGTCCCTTACACAGTATATCCCATGCTTAGCATGTATACTTCGCTCCACCACCTTAGCATGGTAGGTACACTGCTCCTTTTCAACACCATACTGCTCTATGCCTTGTGGGACCCCCTCAAAAGCCCTAACCCATTCAGCCTAAACAACAACACTATTGGCCTCATTACGAGGTGGGCGGAATAGGTTTAACGGTGCCATTAATGGTGCCGGTAAACCCATTCCGCCCTATTACGAGGTTCCCTTGTGTTACCCGCTCAAAACGTCTGGTCAGACCAGATAACCTTTGCGGGTCCCGCAAGGGGACCAGGGAGCTAATAACGGGCCCATTAATAATGGGCCTGTTATTAGCTCCCTCCCCATTCCCATTGAGCCCTATGGGGGCTCAATGGGGATGGGTATTTTGAATGAGGAATAACCGGGTCCTCCAAGGTTGGAATGACCCGGTAATTCCTCATTCAAGGAACCCGGACCCGATTCGGAGGCAGCCATGGCGCTAATAGCACCATGGCTACCTCCAAACTCGTAATGAGGCCCCATGACTAACATCCATAAGCCTAACATTTCCACCTTCTGCACCTTTTCTCCCCTCACGCACACACCTAACTGCTACTCCAGACTCCTTAGACTCCTTAGACTCAGATCTCACACTCTACCCGTGCACCTCAACACTAGCCCAACTCATGTTACACTTAGAAACCTTAGACTAGGAACTCGCACCACTTGCAGACTCTACTCTCACTACTTAGTCATGCACAACACTATTCTCAGTACCTTACCACCACGGAATGTTAAGACCAAACCCCACCTCCGCAAAGCAAAGAAATCCACACCTAAAGCGGCCAAACAATCTTGACTAAACAGAACTAATGATGCCCCACAATATAAATGTGCCCTGCTTAATGCCCGCTCTCTCACTGCACATGCGATTGAAGTCAACGACCTCATCCTTAGTCAGGACCTAGCTATATTGGCCATCACTGAAACATGGCTTCATGAGGCATCTGGCCCGGCTATAGCGCTAGCCCTACCGCCAGGTTACTCTATCCTTAGACAGGATAGATTCACTAAAATAGGAAGAGAGGTTGCCCTGATTTTCAAAGAGGCACTTGCCTTTCGGCTCATACCCCACAACTGGGAGGGCAATGCTGGCATACTATCAGCCAAACTATCCCTATCTCCTACTAACACCATAAACATGCACGTCGTCTACAGACCACCAGTCCACCTGGCTGACTTCCAAGGACACATCACACACTTACTTAGTGAAAATATAAATAAATCCACCAAAATACTACTCGTAGGCAACATAAACCTAGGATTTAGTGACCCTCTTGATAAAGCCGCCATCTCACTCTCCAGAGACCTGACAGATCTGGGTTTCACCCAGAAAATCACAACCCCTACCCACGCCAAAGGCTACACCCTGGACTGGGTGGCTGACCACAACTGTGATTCCACCATCACCTCTAACACTGCTTACCACTGGACGGACCATAATTGCATACAATTCACCATCCTCACTGCTCCTAACACCAAAATCACTACTCCTGCTCCTGCTATGCTAGCAAGAAGCGCCAAAAAGCTCAAAGCAGAAAACATCCGCCCCTATCTCGACTCCCCCTGCCTAGCACCCCCCTTCTCGCAAGACCCAAATGCCCTAGCTGATATATTCAAGAACACGATCACTCATGCAGTTAACTCCATTGCCCCACTAGAAGAAAAGAAAGAAAAAAAAAGTCTCTACACTCAAACTCCTGGTTCACGGACGAGCTCCAACAACTACGTAACAACAAACGCCAGGTGCTAAAAAACTGGCAGGCTAACATCTGTGACACAGCTAAAGAAAGTTTCAAAAATATTGCTCAAAAATACAAAAAAACCATCTTTATGGCTAAATCTGAAGCCTACCATAGCCGCATTTCCCAAGCCAAAGAACTCTTCACTATCTTTAATGAACTCACAGTCCCTCCAATCTCCACGGACGAAATTGTTAAAGATGAAGCATGGTGTAACAGCATTCAAGCCGCCGTGCTAAACAAAATAGACATACTACAAAACAAAATTCTGAAGCATTACCAAATCATTCTTAATCAGAACAAAATCCAACCTGATCGGTCCTTGCCCAACAGCAAAACCATCAACTTCCCCAAATTCGCATTTGAAGACATCTCTGAAGCAGAAGTCATAGACATTCTTAAACGTCTCAAATCATCGCAATTTAAGGGCGCTGTATGCCCCCCCAACATTATTAAGGATTGTGCTGAACCACTGGCTCCTCTCCTTACCGCGTTCATCAACTCTTCATTTAAAACAGGCACTGTCCCTGGCAGCCTTAAGGAGACCTGGGTGTGCCCCCTTTTCAAAAAGCCTACACTTGACCCTTCCCAGCCCAACAACTATCGGCCCATAACAACCGTCCCATTTCTGCTCAAATTACTAGACAAAGCCGCCCACATCCAAATTCAACTTTATCTAACTCCATCCTAGGAAAAAGGCAGTCAGGAGTCCGCAAAGGACACGGAACAGAAAACACCCTGTTAGAGCTCAAAAATCAAATAACACAAATCTTTGACAATGGCAAGCCCTCCTCCTTCTGGACCTATCTGCGGCATTCGATCTAGAAGATCACAAAACCCTCCCCACACACCTCACACAGGATGCTCACCTCTCTGAGCATGCAGCTTACTGGATCACCTCCTTCTTAGAGGGGAGAGCGATGAAAGTTTCTTCTAACACAGCAAATGCAGCGCCCACCATTATTCACTGTGGCGTCCCTCAGAGATCTTGTACTGCACCTACGCTGTACAATCTTTTCACTAAGCCCCTTTTTGATAAACTGGATGCACTTGGGATCGCATACACAAACTATGCGGACGACACCCAAGTGCTTCTTCCTCTATCCGGCTCATACTCACAAGATGCTACCAATCTTCAACACATCTATGCCGCTATACAAGCGTGGATGGCCACCAATGGCCTCTGCCTCAATGGGGACAATACTGAGATTCTCATTCTTGGCCAAAAATCCACCCTAGCCAATCTAGACTCTGACTATGCCAATTTCAATATTGAGAACTGTATCATCCCAGTGCTCTCATCTGCTAAAACATTAGGGGTCCATATTGATGCCACATTGTCCATGAACAAGCAAGTCAGCGCCATTGTCTCTGCCTCTGCCCTAAACACCAAACTCATCAATGCCATTAAACCCTTCTTAACAAAGGACAACTGCCTCTCTATAGCTAGAGCGACCATAGGAGCTTAGCTTGACTATTGTAATGCCCTGCTTGCTGGCTCCTCCACAAAAAACATATATAGGGCCTCATTACAAGTTTGGAGGCAGCCATGGTGCTATTAGCACCATGGCTGCCTCCAAACCGGGCTCCTTTACCGGGTTACTGCAATGGGGACTTACCGAGTCATTCCGACATAGGAGGACCCGGTAATTCCTCCTTGCAGGAACTATTCCCCAAAGGGCTCAATGGGAATGGGGAGGGAGGTAATAACGGGCACATTACAAGTGACCCGTTATTACCTCCCTCTTCCCCTTGCGGGACCCAGGAAAGATGTCTGGTTTTCCCAGGCATCTGGTCCGGGTCCGCAAAGTGAACCTCGCAATCGCCACTGAAGGAAAGAAGAGGGCTGGTCCCGTACCGGCCCCCTTCATTCCGTGAGTTCCAGGGTTGTAATGAGGGCCACAGGGCCTCATTATGGCTTTGGCAGTAGCCATGCCACTATTGGCGGCATGGCTGCCTCCAAAACCGGGGCTGGGTTCCCTGAATGGGGAATTACCGGGCCATTCTGAGTTTGGAGGGCCCGGTAATTCCTCCCTCAGGGAACCCAGGCCCGGACCTTCCCCATTCCCATTCGAGCCCCCATAGGGCTCGAATAGGAATGGGTGCAGGGAGCTAACAACGGGCCGATTACGACCGGGCCGTTGTTAGCTCCCTGGTCCCCTCGCGGGACCCGGTAACAACGCTTGGTTTTAATAGTGTCCTTACCGGGTCTCGCGAGGGGACCTTTTAACTTTGCGGAATGGGTTTAACGGGTCCGCCTCCATTAGCGGAGCCTGTTAACCCATTCCGCAAATGTTGTAATGAGGTCCATAGACCCCAAATCACTCAAAATATCAAAATAATGCACTAAGAGCAGCACTAAGTACACCAAAAAGAGATCGCATCACACACGCAAGAAAATCCACCCACTGGCTCCTGGTCAAAGACCGTATCACATTTAAAATCCTTACCACCACCCACAAATGCATCAACCTCACTTCCCCATTCTACCTCTCAGACATGCTATCGAGATCCACATCAACTCGGCCTACAAGAACCTGCTACACTAACCAACTCACCATACCACGCATTCACAGAGCCAAAGCTGGAGGAATAGGCTTCCCATACTCTGCCCCCAAGTTATGGAATACTCTCCCCACCGCACTGGAGCAGAAACCTTGCTTTTCGTAAAAATCTGAAAACTGCCCTCTTTAAACGCTTTGTTATCCCTCTGGGTCTCTTCTCCCACCCTCTTCAACTGCGCTACAAATTATCTGTGTTTCTATGACTATAGCATGTTTGCCTGTTTTTACTATATAAAACTAAGCTGTATTCCTGCTATCCATGTAACTAAGTTATGACTTCTCTGTACTGCATATGGAACTAGTTGTCACCCTTCACATTAACAAGCGCCACAATGCTCTCGAGGAGTTGTGTGCTATATAAATCAGAATAAATAAATACATTTGTCGTTTATTCATCTTGTACATAGACTTCAGCTGTGCCAATCAAGAAGAGTGCGGAGACCCTCCTCTACACTTCCTTTTAAAGCATTTTTAATTTTATAGCACCCCATGTTGCCATGCCGTTTCTGGGTATGGGATGGTGAAAAGCAACAGTACGTTTCCTTTACAAGATGGGAACACCATGTGCATGCCTAGAGACCTAAAGTGGGCAGAGATGGGCGGGAGGGGGGTCGGCGGGGTGAGCATAGGCCTCACTATGGTGATGGGCCGGAATGGGCGGGGGGGTGAGCATAGGCCTCACTATGGTGATGGGCCGGAATGGGCGGGGGGTGAGCATAGGCCTCAATATGGTGTTGGGCCGGAATGGGCGGGGGGTGAGCATAGGCCTCACTATGGTGATGGGCCGGAATGGGCGGGGGGTGAGCATAGGCCTCAATATGGTGATGGGCTGGAATGGGCGGGGGGTGAGCATAGGCCTCACTATGGTGATGGGCCGGAATGGGCGGGGGGTGAGCATAGGCCTCAATATGGTGATGGGCTGGAATGGGCGGGGGGTGAGCATAGGCCTCACCATGGTGATGAGCCGGAATGGGCGGGGGTGAGCATTGCCTCACTATGGTGATGGGCTGGAATGGGCGGGGGGTGAGCATAGGCCTTATATGGTGATGGGCTGGAATGGGCGGGGGGTGAGCATAGGCCTTATATGGTGATGGGCTGGGATGGTGGGGGGGCTGAGCATAGGCCTCACTATGGTGATGGGCTGGAAAGGGCAGGGGGGTGAGCATAGCCTCACTATGGTGATGGGCTGGAATGGGTGGGGGGTGAGCATAGGCCTTATATGGTGATGGGCTGGAATGGGCGGGGGGGCTGGGCATAGGCCTTACTATGGTGATGGGCTGGAATGGGCGGGGGGGTGAGCATAGGCCTCACTATGGTGATGGGCTGGAATGGGCGGGGGGGGTGAGCATAGGCCTCACTATGGTGATGGGCTGGAATGGGCGGGGGGGGGCCTGGGCATAGGCCTCACTATGGTGATGGGCTGGAATGGGCGGGGGGTTGAGCATAGGCCTCACTATAGTGTTGGGCTGGAATGGGCGGGGGGGTGAGCATAGGCCTCACTATGGTGATGGGCTGGAATGGGCGGGGGGTGAGCATAGGCCTCACTATGGTGATGGGCTGGAATGGGCGGGGGTGAGCATAGACTTCACTATGGTGATGCTGGAATGGGGGGTGAGCGTAGGTCTTAATATGGTGATGGGCTGGAATGGGCAGGGGGGGGTGAGCATAGGCCTCACTATGGTGATGGGCTGGAATGGGCGGGGGTGAGCATGGGCCTCACTATGGTGATAGGCTGGAATGGGTGGGGGGTGAGCATAGGCCTCACTATGGTGATGGGCTGGAATGGGCGGGGGGGGTGAGCATAGGCCTCACTATGGTGAAGGGCTGGAATGGGCGGGGGGTGAGCATAGGCCTCACTATGGTGATGGGCTGGAATGGGCGGGGGGGGGGGGTGAGCATAGGCCTCACCATGGTGATGGGATGGAATGGGCGGGGGGTGAGCATGGGCCTCACTATGGTGATGGGCTGTAATGGGCAGGGCTCTGAGCATAGGCCTCACTATGGTGATGGGCTGGAATGGGCGGGGGTGAGCATAGGCCTCACTATGGTGATGGGCTGGAATGGGCGGGGGGTGAGCATAGGCCTCACCATGGTGATGGGCTGGAATGGGCGGGGGGGCTGGGCATAGGCCTCACCATGGTGATGGGCTGGAATGGGCAGAGGGGGGGTGAGCATAGGCCTCACCATGGTGATGAGCTGGAATGGGCGGGGGGTGAGCATAGGCCTCACCATGGTGATGGGCTGGAATGGGCGGGGGGTGAGCATATGCCTCACCATGGTGATGGGCTGGAATGGGCGGGGGTGAGCATAGGCCTTATATGGTGATGAGCTGGAATGGGCGGGGGTGAGCATAGGCCTCACTATGGTGATGGGCTGGAATGGGCGGGGGTGAGCATAGGCCTCACTATGGTGATGGGCTGGAATGGGCGGGGGGGTGAGCATAGGCCTCACTATGGTGATGGGCTGGAATGGGTGGGGGGTGAGCATAGGCCTCACTATGGTGATGGGCTGGAATGGGCGGGGGGGTGAGCATAGACTTCACTATGGTGATGGGCGGGGGTGAGCATATGCCTCACCATGGTGATGGGCTGGAATGGGCAGAGGGGGGGTGAGCATATGCCTCACTATGGTGATGGGCTGGAATGGGCGGGGGGGGCTGGGCATAGGCCTCACCATGGTGATGGGCTGGAATGGGCAGAGGGGGGGTGAACATGGGCCTCACTATGGTGATGGGTTGGAATGGGCGGGGGGAGGGGGTGTTGAGCATGGGCCTCACTATGGTGATGGGTTGGAATGGGCGGAGGGAGGGGGGGTTGACCATAGGCCTCACTATGGTGATGGGCTGGAATGGGCGGGGGGGTGAGCATAGGCCTCACTATGGTGATGGGCTGGAATGGGTGGGGGGGTGAGCATATGCCTTATATGGTGATGGGCTGGAATGGGCGGGGGGTGAGCATAGACTTCACTATGGTGATGGGCTGGAATGGGCGGGGGGTGAGCATAGACTTCACTATGGTGATGCTGGAATGGGGGGTGAGCGTAGGTGTTAATATGGTGATGGGCTGGAATGGGCAGAGGGGGGGTGAGCATAGGCCTTACTATGGTGATGGGCTGGAATGGGCGGGGGGTGAGCATAGACTTCACTATGGTGATGCTGGAATGGGGGGAGTGAGCATGGGTCTCACTATGGTGATGGGCTGGAATGGGCAGGGCTCTGAGCATAGGCCTCACTATGGTGATGGGCTGGAATGGGTGGGGGGGGGGTTGAGCATAGGCCTCACTATGGTGATGGGCTGGAATGGGCGGGGGGTGAGCATAGGCCTCACCATGGTGATGGGCTGGAATGGGCGGGGGGGTGAGCATAGCACCCATGGTGATGGGCTGGAATGGGCGGGGGGGGCTGGGCATAGGCCTCACTATGGTGATGGGCTGGAATGGGCGGGGGGGTGAGTATAGGCCTCACCATGGTGATGGGCTGGAATGGGTGGGGGGGTGAGCATAGCACCCGTGGTAATGGGCTGGAATGGGCGGGGGGGGGCTGGGCATAGGCCTCACTATGGTGATGGGCTGGAATGGGCGGGGGGGTGAGCATAGGCCTCACTATGGTGATGGGCCGGAATGGGCGGGGGGGGCTGGGCATAGGCCTCACTATGGTGATGGGCTGGAATGAGCGGGGGGTGAGCATATGCCTCACCATGGTGATGGGCTGGAATGAGCGGGGGGTGAGCATATGCCTCACCATGGTGATGGGCTGGAATGGGCAGAGGGGGGGTGAGCATAGGCCTTACTATGGTGATGGGCTGGAATGGGCGGGGGGGGGTGAGCATAGCCTCACTATGGTGATGAGCTGGAATGGGCGGGGGGGTGAGCATAGGCCTCACTATGGTGATGGGCTGGAATGGGCGGGGGGTGAGCATAGGACTTACTATGGTGATGGGCTGGAATGGGCGTGGGGTGAGCATGGGCCTCACTATGGTGATGGGCTGGAATGGGCGGGGCTCTGAGCATAGGCCTCACTATGGTGGTGGGCTGGAATATAGGCCTCACTATGGTGGTGGGCTGGAATGGGCAGAGGGGGTGGTGGGCATAGGCCTTATATGGTGATGGGATGGAATGGGCGGGGGGGTGAGCATAGGCCTCACTATGGTGATGAGCTGGAATGGGGGGGTGAGCATAGGCCTTACTATGGTGATGGGCTGGAATGGGCAGGGGGTGAGCATACACCTTACCATGGTGATGGGCTTGAATGGGCCAGGGGGTGAGCATAGGCCTCACCATGGTGATGGGCTGGAATGAGCGGGGGTGTGTGAGCATATGTCTCACTATGGTGATGGGCTGGAATGGGCGCGGGGGGCTGGTCATAGGCCTCACCATGGTGATGGGCTGGAATGGGCAGAGGGGGGTGAGCATAGGCCTCACCATGGTGATGAGCTGGAATGGGCGGGGGGGTGAGCAAATGCCTTACTATGGTGATGGGCTGGAATGGGAGGGGTGAGCATAGGCCTCACTATGGTGATGAGCTGGAATCGGTGGGGGGGAGCATAGGCCTTATATGGTGATGAGCTGGAATGGACAGGGGGTGAGCATAGGCCTCACCATGGTGATGAGCTGGAATGGGCGGGGGGTGAGCATAGGCCTCACTATGGTGATGGGCTGGAATGGGCGGGGGGTGAGCATAGGCCTCACCATGGTGATGAGCTGGAATGGGCGGGGGGTGAGCATAGGCCTCACTATGGTGATGGGCTGGAATGGGCGGGGGGCAAGCATAGGCCTCACTATGGTGATGGGCTGGAATGGGCGGGGGGTGAGCATAGGCCTCACTATGGTGATGGGCTGGAATGGGCGCGGGGGGTGGGCATAGGCCTCACTATGGTGATGGGCTGGAATGGGGGGGTGAGCATAGGCCTCACCATGGTGATGAGCTGGAATGGGCGGGGGGGGTGAGCAAATGCCTTATATGGTGATGGGCTGGAATGGGCGGGGGGTGAGCATAGGCCTCACTATGGTGATGGGCTGGAATGGGCGGGGGGGGTGAGCATAGGCCTAACTATGGTGTTGCGCTGGAATGGGCGGGGGGGTGAGCATAGGCCTTACTATGGTGATGGGCTGGAATGGGCGGGGAGGGTGAGCAAATGCCTTATATGGTGATGGGCTGGAATGGGCGGGGGGTGAGCATAGGCCTCACTATGGTGATGGGCTGGAATGGGCGGGGGGTGAGCATAGGCCTCACTATGGTGATGCGCTGGAATGGGCGGGGGGGTGAGCATAGGCCTTACTATGGTGATGGGCTGGTATGGGCGGGGGGTGAGCATAGACTTCACTATGGTGATGCTGGAATGGGGGGGTAAGCGTAGGCCTAACTATGGTGATGGGCTGGAATGGGCGGGGGGGTGAGCATAGACTTCACTATGGTGATGCTGGAATGGGGGGGGTGAGCGTAGGATTTACTATGGTGATGGGCTGGAATGGGCAGAGGGGGGGTGAGCATAGGACTTACTATGGTGATGGGCTGGAATGGGCGGGGGGTGAGCATGGGCCTCACTATGGTGATGGGCTGAAATGGGCGGGGCTCTGAGCATAGGCCTCACTATGGTGATGGGCTGGAATGGGCAGGGGGAGGGGGGTTGAGCATAGGCCTCACTATGGTGATGGGCTGGAATGGGCGGGGCTCTGAGCATAGGCCTCATATGGTGATGGGCTGGAATGGGCGGGGGGAGGGAGGGTTGAGCATAGGCCTCACTATGGTGATGGGCTGGAATGGGCGGGGGGGTGAGCATAGGCCTTATATGGTGATGGGATGGAATGGGCGGGGGGGTGAGCATAGGCCTCACTATGGTGATAGGCTGGAATGGGTGGGGGGGTGAGCACAGGCCTCACCATGGTGAATGGCTGGAATGGGTGGGGGTGTGAGCATAGCACCCATGGTGATGGGCTGGAATGGGCGGGGGGGGCTGGGCATAGGCCTCACTATGGTGGTGGGCTGGAATGGGCGGCGGGGTGAGCATAAGCCTCACCATGGTGATGGGCTGGAATGGGCAGAGGGGGGGGTGGGCATAGGCCTCACTATGGTGATGGGCTGGAATGGGCGAGGGTGAGCATACACCTTACTATGGTGATGGGCTGGAATGGGCTAGGGGGTGAGCATAGGCCTCACTATGGTGATGGGCTGGAATGGGCGTATGTGAGCATAGGCCTCACCATGGTGATGGGCTGGAATGAGCGGGGGGTGAGCCTATGCCTCACTACGGTGATGGGCTGGAATGGGCGGGGGCGGCAGGGCATAGGCCTCACCATGGTGATGGGCTGGAATGGGCGGGGGGGGTGAGCATAGGCCTCACTATGGTGATGGGCTGGAATGGGCGGGGGGGTGAGCATAGGCCTCACTATGGTGATGGGCTGGAATGGGCTAGGGGGTGAGCATAGGCCTCACCATGGTGATGAGCTGGAATGGGCGGAGGGGTGAGCATACACCTTACTATGGTGATGGGCTGGAATGGGCTAGGGGGTGAGCATAGGCCTCCCCATGGTGATGAGCTGGAATGGGCGGGGGGGTGAGCATAGGCCTTACTATGGTGATGGGCTGGAATGGGCGGGGGTGAGCATGGGCCTCACTATGGTGATAGGCTGGAATGGGTGGGGGGTGAGCATAGGCCTCACTATGGTGATGGGCTGGAATGGGCGGGGGGGGGTGAGCATAGGCCTCACTATGGTGAAGGGCTGGAATGGGCGGGGGGTGAGCATAGGCCTCACTATGGTGATGGGCTGGAATGGGCGGGGGGGGTGAGCATAGGCCTCACCATGGTGATGGGATGGAATGGGCGGGGGGTGAGCATGGGCCTCACTATGGTGATGGGCTGTAATGGGCAGGGCTCTGAGCATAGGCCTCACTATGGTGATGGGCTGGAATGGGCGGGGGTGAGCATAGGCCTCACTATGGTGATGGGCTGGAATGGGCGGGGGGTGAGCATAGGCCTCACCATGGTGATGGGCTGGAATGGGAAGGGGGGCTGGGCATAGGCCTCACCATGGTGATGGGCTGGAATGGGCAGAGGGGGGGTGAGCATAGGCCTCACCATGGTGATGAGCTGGAATGGGCGGGGGTGAGCATAGGCCTCACCATGGTGATGGGCTGGAATGGGCGGGGGGTGAGCATATGCCTCACCATGGTGATGGGCTGGAATGGGCGGGGGTGCGCATAGGCCTTATATGGTGATGAGCTGGAATGGGCGGGGGTGAGCATAGGCCTCACTATGGTGATGGGCTGGAATGGGCGGGGGTGAGCATAGGCCTCACTATGGTGATGGGCTGGAATGGGCGGGGGGGTGAGCATAGGCCTCACTATGGTGATGGGCTGGAATGGGTGGGGGGTGAGCATAGGCCTCACTATGGTGATGGGCTGGAATGGGCGGGGGGGTGAGCATAGACTTCACTATGGTGATGGGCTGGAATGGGCGGGGGTGAGCATATGCCTCACCATGGTGATGGGCTGGAATGGGCAGAGGGGGGGTGAGCATATGCCTCACTATGGTGATGGGCTGGAATGGGCGGGGGGGGCTGGGCATAGGCCTCACCATGGTGATGGGCTGGAATGGGCAGAGGGGGGGTGAACACTGGGCCTCACTATGGTGATGGGTTGGAATGGGCGGGGGGAGGGGGTGTTGAGCATGGGCCTCACTATGGTGATGGGTTGGAATGGGCGGAGGGAGGGGGGGTTGACCATAGGCCTCACTATGGTGATGGGCTGGAATGGGCGGGGGGGTGAGCATAGGCCTCACTATGGTGATGGGCTGGAATGGGTGGGGGGGGTGAGCATATGCCTTATATGGTGATGGGCTGGAATGGGCGGGGGGTGAGCATAGACTTCACTATGGTGATGGGCTGGAATGGGCGGGGGGTGAGCATAGACTTCACTATGGTGATGCTGGAATGGGGGGTGAGCGTAGGTGTTAATATGGTGATGGGCTGGAATGGGCAGAGGGGGGGTGAGCATAGGCCTTACTATGGTGATGGGCTGGAATGGGCGGGGGGTGAGCATAGACTTCACTATGGTGATGCTGGAATGGGGGGAGTGAGCATGGGTCTCACTATGGTGATGGGCTGGAATGGGCAGGGCTCTGAGCATAGGCCTCACTATGGTGGTGAGCTGGAATGGGCAGAGGGGGTGGTGGGCATAGGCCTTATATGGTGATGGGATGGAATGGGCGGGGGGGTGAGCATAGGCCTCACTATGGTGATGAGCTGGAATGGGGGGGTGAGCATAGGCCTTACTATGGTGATGGGCTGGAATGGGCAGGGGGTGAGCATACACCTTACCATGGTGATGGGCTTGAATGGGCCAGGGGGTGAGCATAGGCCTCACCATGGTGATGGGCTGGAATGAGCGGGGGTGTGTGAGCATATGTCTCACTATGGTGATGGGCTGGAATGGGCGCGGGGGGCTGGTCATAGGCCTCACCATGGTGATGGGCTGGAATGGGCAGAGGGGGGTGAGCATAGGCCTCACCATGGTGATGAGCTGGAATGGGCGGGGGGGTGAGCAAATGCCTTACTATGGTGATGGGCTGGAATGGGAGGGGTGAGCATAGGCCTCACTATGGTGATGAGCTGGAATGGGTGGGGGGGAGCATAGGCCTTATATGGTGATGAGCTGGAATGGGCAGGGGGTGAGCATAGGCCTCACCATGGTGATGAGCTGGAATGGGCGGGGGGGTGAGCATAGGCCTCACTATGGTGATGGGCTGGAATGGGCGGGGGGTGAGCATAGGCCTCACCATGGTGATGAGCTGGAATGGGCGGGGGGTGAGCATAGGCCTCACTATGGTGATGGGCTGGAATGGGCGGGGGGCAAGCATAGGCCTCACTATGGTGATGGGCTGGAATGGGCGGGGGGTGAGCATAGGCCTCACTATGGTGATGGGCTGGAATGGGCGCGGGGGGTGGGCATAGGCCTCACTATGGTGATGGGCTGGAATGGGGGGGTGAGCATAGGCCTCGCCATGGTGATGAGCTGGAATGGGCGGGGGGGGTGAGCAAATGCCTTATATGGTGATGGGCTGGAATGGGCGGGGGGTGAGCATAGGCCTCACTATGGTGATGGGCTGGAATGGGCGGGGGGGGGTGAGCATAGGCCTAACTATGGTGATGCGCTGGAATGGGCGGGGGGGTGAGCATAGGCCTTACTATGGTGATGGGCTGGAATGGGCGGGGAGGGTGAGCAAATGCCTTATATGGTGATGGGCTGGAATGGGCGGGGGGTGAGCATAGGCCTCACTATGGTGATGGGCTGGAATGGGCGGGGGGTGAGCATAGGCCTCACTATGGTGATGCGCTGGAATGGGCGGGGGGGTGAGCATAGGCCTTACTATGGTGATGGGCTGGTATGGGCGGGGGGTGAGCATAGACTTCACTATGGTGATGCTGGAATGGGGGGGTGAGCGTAGGCCTAACTATGGTGATGGGCTGGAATGGGCGGGGGGGTGAGCATAGACTTCACTATGGTGATGCTGGAATGGGGGGGGTGAGCGTAGGATTTACTATGGTGATGGGCTGGAATGGGCAGAGGGGGGGTGAGCATAGGACTTACTATGGTGATGGGCTGGAATGGGCGGGGGGTGAGCATGGGCCTCACTATGGTGATGGGCTGAAATGGGCGGGGCTCTGAGCATAGGCCTCACTATGGTGATGGGCTGGAATGGGCAGGGGGAGGGGGGTTGAGCATAGGCCTCACTATGGTGATGGGCTGGAATGGGCGGGGCTCTGAGCATAGGCCTCATATGGTGATGGGCTGGAATGGGCGGGGGGAGGGAGGGTTGAGCATAGGCCTCACTATGGTGATGGGCTGGAATGGGCGGGGTGGTGAGCATAGGCCTTATATGGTGATGGGATGGAATGGGCGGGGGGGTGAGCATAGGCCTCACTATGGTGATGGGCTGGAATGGGTGGGGGGGGTGAGCACAGGCCTCACCATGGTGAATGGCTGGAATGGGTGGGGGTGTGAGCATAGCACCCATGGTGATGGGCTGGAATGGGCGGGGGGGGGCTGGGCATAGGCCTCACTATGGTGGTGGGCTGGAATGGGCGGCGGGGTGAGCATAAGCCTCACCATGGTGATGGGCTGGAATGGGCAGAGGGGGGGGTGGGCATAGGCCTCACTATGGTGATGGGCTGGAATGGGCGAGGGTGAGCATACACCTTACTATGGTGATGGGCTGGAATGGGCTAGGGGGTGAGCATAGGCCTCACTATGGTGATGGGCTGGAATGGGCGTATGTGAGCATAGGCCTCACCATGGTGATGGGCTGGAATGAGCGGGGGGGTGAGCCTATGCCTCACTACGGTGATGGGCTGGAATGGGCGGGGGCGGCAGGGCATAGGCCTCACCATGGTGATGGGCTGGAATGGGCGGGGGGGGTGAGCATAGGCCTCACTATGGTGATGGGCTGGAATGGGCGGGGGGGTGAGCATAGGCCTCACTATGGTGATGGGCTGGAATGGGCTAGGGGGTGAGCATAGGCCTCACCATGGTGATGAGCTGGAATGGGCGGAGGGGTGAGCATACACCTTACTATGGTGATGGGCTGGAATGGGCTAGGGGGTGAGCATAGGCCTCCCCATGGTGATGAGCTGGAATGGGCGGGGGGGTGAGCATAGGCCTTACTATGGTGATGGGCTGGAATGGCCGGGGGGGTGAGCATAGGCCTTACTATGGTGATGGGCTGGAATGGGCTAGGGGGTGAGCATAGGGCTCACCATGGTGATGAGCTGGAATGGGCGGGGGGGTGAGCATAGGCCTTACTATGGTGATGGGCTGGAATGGGTGGGGGGGTGAGCATAGGCCTTACTATGGTGATGGGCTGGAATGGGCGGGGCTCTGAGCATACACCTTACTATGGTGATGGGCTGGAATGGGCTAGGGGGTGAGCACAGGCCTCCCCATGGTGATGAGCTGGAATGGGCGGGGGGGTGAGCATAGGCCTTACTATGGTGATGGGCTGGAATGGGCGGGGGGGTGAGCATAGGCCTCACTATGGTGATGGGCTGGAATGGGTGGGGGGGGTGAGCATAGGCCTCACCATGGTGAATGGCTGGAATGGGTGGGGGTGTGAGCATAGCACCCATGGTGATGGGCTGGAATGGGCGGGGGGGCTGGGCATAGGCCTCACTATGGTGATGGGCTGGAATGGGCGGCGGGGTGAGCATAGGCCTCACCATGGTGATGGGCTGGAATGGGCAGAGGGGGGGTGGGCATAGGCCTCACTATGGTGATGGGCTGGAATGGGCGGGGGTGAGCATAGACTTCACTATGGTGATGGGCTGGAATGGGCTAGGGGGTGAGCATAGGCCTCACTATGGTGATGGGCTGGAATGGGCGTATGTGAGCATAGGCCTCACCATGGTGATGGGCTGGAATGAGCAGGGGGGGTGAGCCTATGCCTCACTACGGTGATGGGCTGGAATGGGCGGGGGCGGCAGGGCATAGGCCTCACCATGGTGATGGGCTGGAATCGGCAGAGGGGGGGTGAGCATAGGCCTCACCATGGTGATGAGCTGGAATGGGCGGGGGGGTGAGCATAGGCCTCACTATGGTGATGGGCTGGAATGGGCTAGGGGGTGAGCATAGGCCTCACCATGGTGATGAGCTGGAATGGGCGGAGGGGTGAGCATACACCTTACTATGGTGATGGGCTGGAATGGGCTAGGGGGTGAGCATAGGCCTCCCCATGGTGATGAGCTGGAATGGGCGGGGGGGTGAGCATAGGCCTTACTATGGTGATGGGCTGGAATGGGCGGGGGGTGAGCATAGGCCTTACTATGGTGATGGGCTGGAATGGGCTAGAGGGTGAGCATAGGGCTCACCATGGTGATGAGCTGGAATGGGCGGGGGGTGAGCATAGGCCTTACTATGGTGATGGTCTGGAATGGGTGGGGGGGTGAGCATAGGCCTTACTATGGTGATGGGCTGGAATGGGCGGGGCTCTGAGCATAGGCCTCACTATGGTGATGGGCTGGAATGGGCGGAGGGGTGAGCATACACCTTACTATGGTGATGGGCTGGAATGGGCTAGGGGGTGAGCATAGGCCTCCCCATGGTGATGAGCTGGAATGGGCGGGGGGTGAGCATAGGCCTTACTATGGTGATGGGCTGGAATGGGCGCGGGGGTGAGCATAGGCCTTACTATGGTGATGGGCTGGAATGGGCTAGGGGGTGAGCATAGGGCTCACCATGGTGATGAGCTGGAATGGGCGGGGGGGTGAGCATAGGCCTTACTATGGTGATGGGCTGGAATGGGTGGGGGGGTGAGCATAGGCCTTACTATGGTGATGGGCTGGAATGGGCGGGGCTCTGAGCATAGGCCTCACTATGGTGATGGGCTGGAATGGGCGGGGGTGAGCATAGGCCTCACTATGGTGATGGGCTGGAATGGGTGGGGGGTGAGCATAGGCCTCACTATGGTGATGAGCTGGAATGGGCGGGGGGTGAGCATAGGCCTCACCATGGTGATGGGCTGGAATGGGCAGGGGGGTGAGCATAGGCCTTATATGGTGATGGGCTGGAATGGGCAGGGGGGTGAGCATAGGCCATATATGGTGATGGGCTGGAATGGGCGGGGGGTGAGCATAGCACCCATGGTGATGGGCTGGAATGGGCGGGGGGGTGAGCATAGGCCTCACTATGGTGATGGGCTGGAATGGGCGGGGGTTGAGCATTGCCTCACTATGGTGATGATCTGGAATGGGCGGGGGGGCTGGGCATAGGCCTCACCATGGTGATGGGCTGGAATGGGCGGGGGTGAGCATAGGCCTCACTATGGTGATGGGCTAGAATGGGGGGGGTGAGCATCGGCCTCACTATGGTGATGGGCTGGAATGGGGGGGGTGAGCATAGGCCTCACTATGGTGATGGGCTGGAATGGGCAGAGGGGGGGTGAGCATAGGCCTTATATGGTGATGGGCTGGAATGGGCAGGGGGTGAGCATAGGCCTCACTATGGTGATGGGCTGGAATGGGCGGTGGGTGAGCATAGGCCTCACCATGGTGATGGGCTGGAATGGGCAGAGGGGGGGGTGAGCATAGGCCTCACCATGGTGATGAGCTGGAATGGGCCGGGCTCTGAGCTTAGGCCTCACTATGGTGATGGGCTTGAATGGGCGGCGGGTGAGCATAGGCCTTATATGGTGATGAGCTGGAATGGGCGGGGGGTGAGCATAGGCTTCACTATGGTGATGGGCTGGAATGGGTGGGGGGTGAGCATAGGCCTCACTATGGTGATGGGCTGGAATGGGCCGGGCTCTGAGCTTAGGCCTCACTATGGTGATGGGCTGGAATGGGCGGGGGGTGAGCATAGGCCTTATATGGTGATGAGCTGGAATGGGCGGGGGGTGAGCATAGGCCTCACTATGGTGATGGGCTGGAATGGGCAGGGGGGTGAGCATAGGCCTTACTATGGTGATGGGCTGGAATGGGCTAGGGGGTGAGCATAGGGCTCATCATGGTGATGAGCTGGAATGGGCGGGGGGGTGAGCATAGGCCTTACTATGGTGATGGGCTGGAATGGGTGGGGGGGTGAGCATAGGCCTTACTATGGTGATGGGCTGGAATGGGCGGGGCTCTGAGCATAGGCCTCACTATGGTGATGGGCTGGAATGGGCGGGGGTGAGCATAGGCCTCACTATGGTGATGGGCTGGAATGGGCGGGGGGTGAGCATAGGCCTCACTATGGTGATGAGCTGGAATGGGCGGGGGGTGAGCATAGGCCTCACTATGGTGATGGGCTGGAATGGGCGTGGGTTGAGCATTGCCTCACTATGGTGATGATCTGGAATGGGCGGGGGGGGCTGGGCATAGGCCTCACCATGGTGATGGGCTGGAATGGGCGGGGGGTGAGCATAGGCCTCACTATGGTGATGGGCTAGAATGGGGGGGTGAGCATAGGCCTCACTATGGTGATGGGCTGGAATGGGGGTGGTGAGCATAGGCCTCACTATGGTGATGGTCTGGAATGGGTAGAGGGGGGGTGAGCGTAGGCCTTATATGGTGATGGGCTGGAATGGGCAGGGGGTGAGCATAGGCCTCACTATGGTGATGGGCTGGAATGGGCGGTGGGTGAGCATAGGCCTCACCACGGTGATGGGCTGGAATGGGCAGAGGGGGGGTGAGCATAGGCCTCACCATGGTGATGAGCTGGAATGGGCCGGGCTCTGAGCTTAGGCCTCACTATGGTGATGGGCTTGAATGGGCGGCGGGTGAGCATAGGCCTTATATGGTGATGAGCTGGAATGGGGGGGGGTGAGCATAGGCTTCACTATGGTGATGGGCTGGAATGGGTGGGGGGTGAGCATAGGCCTCACTATGGTGAATGGCTGGAATGGGCCGGGCTCTGAGCTTAGGCCTCACTATGGTGATGGGCTGGAATGGGCGGGGGGTGAGCATAGGCCTTATATGGTGATGAGCTGGAATGGGCGGGGGGTGAGCATAGGCCTCACTATGGTGATGGGCTGGAATGGGCAGGGGGGTGAGCATAGGCCTTATATGGTGATGGGCTGGAATGGTCAGGGGGTGAGCATAGCACCCATGGTGATGGGCTGGCATGGGCGGGGGGGTGAGCATAGGCCTCACTATGGTGATGGGCTGGAATGGGCGGGGGTTGAGCATTGCCTCACTATGGTGATGATCTGGAATGGGCGGGGGGGGCTGGGCATAGGCCTCACCATGGTGATGGGCTGGAATGGGCGGGGGGTGAGCTGAGGCCTCACTATGGTGATGGGCTAGAATGAGGGGAGTGAGCATAGGCCTCACTATGGTGATGGGCTGGAATGGGGGGGTGAGCATAGGCCTCACTATGGTGATGGGCTGGAATGGGTAGAGGGGGGGTGAGCATAGGCCTTATATGGTGATGGGCTGGAATGGGCAGGGGATGAGCATAGGCCTCACTATGGTGATTGGCTGGAATGGGCGGTGGGTGAGCATAGGCCTCACCATGGTGATGGGCTGGAATGGGCAGAGGGGGGGTGAGCATAGGCCTCACCATGGTGATGAGCTGGAATGGGTGGGGGGTGAGCATAGGCCTCATATGGTGATGGGCTGGAATGGGTGGGGGGGTGAGCATAGGCCTCACTATGGTGATGGGATGGAATGTGCGGGGGGTGAGCATAGGCCTTATATGGTGCTGGGATCGGGGGGGGTGAGCATAGCCTCACTATGGTGATGGGCTGGAATGGGCGGGCGGATGAGCATAGGCCTCACCATGGTGATGGGCTGGAATGGGCGGGGGGTGAGTGTAGGTCTTACCATGGTGATGGGCTGGAATGGGCAGAGGGGGGGTGAGCATAGGACTTACTATGGTGATGGGCTGGAATGGGCGGGGGGTGAGCATGGGCCTCACTATGGTGATGGGCTGGAATGGGCGGGGCTCTGAGCATAGGCCTCACTATGGTGATGGGCTGGAATGGGCGGGGGAGGGGGATTGAGCATAGGCCTCACTATGGTGATGGGCTGGAATGGGCAGAGGGGGTGGTGGGCATAGGCCTTATATGGTGATGGGCTGGGATGGGGGGGTTGAGCATAGGCCTCACTATGGTGATGGGCTGAAATGGGCAGAGGGGGTGGTGGGCATAGGCCTTATATGGTGATGGGCTGGAATGGGCGGGGCTCTGAGCATAGGCCTCACTATGGTGATGGGCTGGAAATGGCAGAGTGAGGGAGGTTGAGCATAGGCCTCACTATGGTGATGGGCTGGAGTGGGCAGAGGGGGTGGTGGGCATAGGCCTTATATGGTGATGGGATGGAATGGGCGGGGGGTTAGCATAGCACCCATGGTGATGGGCTGGAATGGGCGGGGGGGCTGGGCATAGGCCTCACTATGGTGATGGGCTGGAATGGGCAGGGGGGTGAGCATACACCTTACTATGGTGATGGGCTTGAATGGGCTAGGGGGTGAGCATAGGCCTCACCATGGTGATGGGCTGGAATGAGCAGGGGGTGAGCATATGCCTCACTATGGTGATGGGCTGGAATGGGCGGGGGGTGAGCATAGGCCTCACTATGGTGATGGGCTGGAATGGGCGGGGGGGTGAGCATAGACTTCAATATGGTGATGCTGGAATGGGGGGGTGAGCGTAGGCCTTACTATGGTGATGGGCTGGAATAGGCGGCGGGTGAGCATAGGCCTCACCATGGTGATGAGCTGGAATGGGCGAGGGGGTGAGCATAGGCCTTACTATGGTGATGGGCTGGAATGGGCGGAGCTCTGAGCATAGGCCTTATATGATGATGGGCTGGAATGGGTGGGGGTGAGCATAGGCCTCACTATGGTGATGGGCTGGAATGGGCGGGGGGTGAGCATAGGCCTCACTATGGTGATGGGCTGGAATGGGCGGGGGGTGAGCATAGGCCTCACCATGGTGATGGGCTTTAATGGGCAGAGGGGGGGTGAGCATAGGCCTCACCATGGTGATGGGCTGGAATGGGGGGGTGAGCATAGACCTCACCATGGTGATGGGCTTTAATGGGCAGAGGGGGGGTGAGCATAGGCCTCACCATGGTGATGGGCTGGAATGGGCAGAGGGGGGGTGAGCATAGGCCTCACCATGGTGATGAGCTGGAATGGGCGGGGGGGTGAGCATAGGTCTTATATGGTGATGAGCTGGAATGGGCGGGGGGTGAGCATAGGCCTCACTATGGTGATGAGCTGGAATGGGCGGGGGTGAGCATAGGCCTTACTGTGGTGATGGGCTGGAATGGGCGGGGGTGAGCATAGGCCTTATATGGTGATGGGCTGGAATGGGTGGGGGGGTGAGCATAGGCCTCACTATGGTGATGGGATGGAATGGGCGGGGGGTGAACATAGGCCTTATATGGTGCTGGGATGGGGGGGTGAGCATAGGCCTCACTATGGTGATGGACTGGAAAGGGCGGGGGGTGAGCATAGGCCTTATATGGTGATGGGCTGGAATGGGCGAGGGGGGTGAGCATAGGCCTCACTATGGTGATGGGCTGGAATGGGCGGGGGGTGAGCATAGGCCTCACCATGGTGATGGGCCGGAATGGGTAGAGGGGTGGTGAGCATAGGCCTCACCATGGTGATGGGCTGGAATGGGCGGGGGGTGAGCATAGGCCTCACCATGGTGATGAGCTGGAATGGGCGGGGGGGTGAGCATAGGCCTTATATGGTGATGGGCTGGAATGGTCGGGGGGTGAGCATAGGCCTCACCATGGTGATGGGCTGGAATGGGCGGGGGGGTGAGCATAGGCCTCACCATGGTGAATGGCTGGAATGGGCGGGGGGGTGAGCATAGACTTCACTATGGTGATGCTGGAATGGGGGGGTGAGCGTAGGCCTTACTATAGTGATGGGCTGGAATGGGCGGGGGGTGAGCATAGACTTCACTATGGTGACGCTGGAATGGGGGGGTGAGCGTAGGTCTTACCATGGCGATGGGCTGGAATGGGCAGAGGGTGGGTGAGCATAGGACTTACTATGGTGATGGGCTGGAATGGGCGGGTGGGTGAGCATAGGCCTCACTATGGTGATGGGCTGGAATGGGCGGGGGTGAGCATAGGCCTCACCATGGTGATGGGCTGGAATGGGTAGAGGGGGGGTGAGCATAGGCCTCACCATGGTGATGGGCTAGAATGGGTGGGGGGTGAGCATAGGCCTCACCATGGTGATGAGCTGGAATGGGTGGGGGGTGAGCATAGGCCTTATATGGTGAATGGCTGGAATGGGCGGGGGGGGTGAGCATAGACTTCACTATGGTAATGCTGGAATGGGGGGTGAGCGTAGGCCTTACTATAGTGATGGGCTGGAATGGGCGGGGGTGAGCATAGACTTCACTATGGTGACGCTGGATTGGGGGGGTGAGCATAGGTCTTACCATGGTGATGGGCTGGAATGGGCAGAGGATGGGTGAGCATAGGACTTACTATGGTGATGGGCTGGAATGGACGGGGGTGAGCATAGGCCTCACTATGGTGATGAGCTGGAATGGGCCGGGGGTGAGCATAGGCCTCTCTATGGTGATGGGCTGGAATGGGCGGGGGGTGAGCATAGGCCTCACTATGGTGATGAGCTGGAATGGGCGGGGGTGAGCATAGGCCTTACTGTGGTGATGGGCTGGAATGGGCAGGGGGTGAGCATAGGCCTCACGATGGTGATGAGCTGGAATGGGCGGGGGGTGAGCATAGGCCTTATATGGTGATGGGCTGGAATGGGTGGTGGGGTGAGCATCAGCCTCACTATGGTGATGGGATGGAATGGGCGGGGGGTGAGCATAGGCCTTATATGGTGCTGGGATGGGGGGGGTGAGCATAGGCCTCACTATGGTGATGGGCTGGAATGGACGGGGGGTGAGCATAGGCCTTATATGGTGATGGGCTGGAATGGGCGAGGGGGGTGAGCATAGGCCTCACTATGGTGATGGGCTGGAATGGGCGGGGGGTGAGCATAGGCCTCACCATGGTGATTGGGCTGGAATGGGTAGAGGGGGGGTGAGCATAGGCCTCACCATGGTGATGGGCTGGAATGGGCGGGGGTGAGCATAGGCCTCACCATGGTGATGAGCTGGAATGGGAGGGGGGTGAGCATAGGCCTTATATGGTGATGGGCTGGAATGGGCGGGGGGGGTGAGCATAGGCCTCACCATGGTGATGGGCTGGAATGGGCGGGGGGTGAGCATTGGCCTCTCTATGGTGATGGGCTGGAATGGGCGGGGGGTGGGTGAGCATAGGACTTACTATGGTGATGGGCTGGAATGGGCGGGGCTCTGAGCATAGGACTTACTATGGTGATGGGCTGGAATGGGCGGGGGGTGAGCATAGGCCTCACTATGGTGATGAGCTGGAATGGGCCGGGGGTGAGCATAGGCCTCTCTATGGTGATGGGCTGGAATGGGCGGGGGGGTGAGCATAGGCCTCTCTATGGTGATGGGCTGGAATGGGTGGGGGGGTGAGCATAGGCCTCACTATGGTGATGGGCTGGAATGGGCGGGGGGTGAGCATAGGCCTCACCATGGTGATGAGCTGGAATGGGCGGGGGTGAGCATAGGCCTTATATGGTGATGGGCTGGAATGGGCGGGGCTCTGAGCATAGGCCTCACTATGGTGATGGGCTGGAATGGGTGGGGGGTGAGCATAGGCCTTATATGGTGATGAGCTGGAATGGGCGGGGGGGTGAGCATAGGCCTCACCATGGTGATGGGCTGGAATGGGTGGGGGGGTGAGCATAGGCCTTACTATGGTGATGGGCTGGAATGGACGGGGGGTGAGCATAGGCCTCACCATGGTGATGGGCTGGAATGGGCGGGGGGGGTGAGCATAGACTTCACTATGGTGATGCTGGAATGGGGGGGTGAGCGTAGGCCTTACTATGGTGATGGGCTGGAATGGGCAGAGGGGGGGTGAGCATAGGACTTACTATGGTGATGGGCTGGAATGAGCGGGGGGTGAGCATGGGCCTCACTATGGTGATGGGCTGGAATGGGCGGGGCTCTGAGCATAGGCCTCACTATGGTGATGGGCTGGAATGGGTGGAGGGAGTGGGGTTGAGCATAGGCCTCACTATGGTGATGGGCTGGAATGGGCAGAGGGTGTGGTGGGCATAGGCCTTATATGGTGATGAGCTGGAATGCGCGGGGGGGTGAGCATACACCTTACTATGGTGATGGGCTTGAATGGGTGCGGGGGGCTGGTCATAGGCCTCACCATGGTGATGGGCTGGAATGGGCAGAGGGGGGGTGAGCATAGGCCTCACCATGGTGATGAGCTGGAATGGGCGGGGGGGGTGAGCAAATGCCTTACTATGGTGATGGGCTGGAATGGGTGGGGGGTGAGCATAGGCCTTATATGGTGATGAGCTGGAATGGGCGAGGGGGTGAGCATAGGCCTCACTATGGTGATGGGCTGGAATGGGCGGGGCTCTGAGCATAGGCCTCACTATGGTGATGGGCTGGAATGGGCGGGGGGGGTGAGCATAGGCCTCACCATGGTGATGGGCTGGAATGGGCGGGGGGTGAGCATAGCACCCATGGTGATGGGCTGGAATGGGTGGGGGGGTGAGCATAGGCCTCACTATGGTGATGGGCTGGAATGGGCGGGGGGTGAGCATAGGCCTCACCATGGTGATGGGCTGGAATGGGCGGGGGGGGTGAGCATAGCACCCATGGTGATGGGCTGGAATGCGTGGGGGGGTGAGCATAGGCCTCACTATGGTGATGCTGGAATGGGGGGGTGAGCGTAGGCCTTACTATGGTGATGGGCTGGAATGGGCGGGGGGGTGAGTAGAGACTTCAATATGGTGATGCTGGAATGGGGGGGTGAGCGTAGGCCTTACTATGGTGATGGGCTGGAATGGGCGGCGGGTGAGCATAGGCCTCACCATGGTGATGAGCTGGAATGGGCGAGGGGGTGAGCATAGGCCTCACTATGGTGATGGGCTGGAATGGGCGGGGCTCTGAGCATAGGCCTCACTATGGTGATGGGCTGGAATGGGCGGGGGGTTGAGCATAGGCCTCTCTATGGTGATGGGCTGGAATGGGCGGGGGGTGAGCATAGGCCTTACTATGGTGATGGGCTGGAATGGGCGGGGCTCTGAGCATAGGCCTCACTATGGTGATGGGCTGGAATGGGCGGGGGGGTGAGCATAGGCCTCTCTATGGTGATGGGCTGGAATGGGCGGGGGGGTGAGCATAGGCCTCTCTATGGTGATGGGCTGGAATGGGTGGGGGGTGAGCATAGGCCTCACTATGGTGATGGGCTGGAATGGGCGGGGGGTGAGCATAGGCCTCACTATGGTGATGCGCTGGAATGGGTGGGGGGTGAGCATAGGCCTCACTATGGTGATGGGCTGGAATGGGCGGGGGGTGAGCATAGGCCTTATATGGTGATGGGCTGGAATGGGCGGGGGGTGAGCATAGGCCTTATATGGTGATGGACTGGAATGGGTGGGGGGTGAGCATTGCCTCACTATGGTGATGGGCTGGAATGGGCGGGGGGTGAGCATAGGCCTCACTATGGTGATGGGTTGGAATGGGCAGGGGGTGAGCATCGGCCTTATATTGTGATGGGCTGGAATGGGTGGGGGGTGAGCATTGCCTCACTATGGTGATGGGCTGGAATGGGCGGGGGGTGAGCATAGGCCTTACTATGGTGATGGGCTGGAATGGGTGGGGGGGTCAGCATAGGCCTCACTATGGTGATGGGCTGGAAAGTGCAGAGGGGGGGTGAGCATAGGCCTCACTAGGGTGATGAGCTGGAATGGGCGGGGCTCTGAGCATAGGCCTCACTATGGTGATGGGCTGGATTGGGCGGGGGAGGGGGGTTTGAGCAAAGGCCTCACTATGGTGATGGGCTGGAATGGGCGGGGCTCTGAGCATAGGCCTCACTATGGTGATGGGCTGGAATGGGCGGGGGGGTGAGCATAGGCCTCACTATGGTGATGGGCTGGAATGGGCGGGGGTGAGCATAGGCCTCACTATGGTGATGGGCTGGAATGGGCGGGGGGGGGTGAGCATAGGCCTCACCATGGTGATGGGCTGGAATGGGCAGAGGGGGGTGAGCATAGGCCTTATATGGTGATGGGCTGGAATGGGCGGGGCTCTGAGCATAGGCCTCACTATGGTGATGGGCTGGAATGGGCAGAGGGGGGTGAGCATAGGCCTCACCATGGTGATGGGCTGGAATGGGTAGAGGGGGGGTGAGCATAGGCCTCACCATGGTGATGGGCTGGAATGGGCGGGGGGTGAGCATAGGCCTTATATGGTGATGGGCAGGAATGGGCGGGGGGTGAGCATAGGCCTCACTATGGTGATGGGCTGGAATGGGCGAGGGGGTGAGCATAGGCCTCACTATGGTGATGGGCTGGAATGGGCAGATGGGGGGTGTGCATAGGCCTTACTATGGTGATGGGCTGGGCGGGGGTGAGCATAGACTTCAGTGACGCTGGAATGGGGGGGTGAGCATAGGACTTACTATGGTGATGGGCTGGAATGGGCGGGGGGTGAGCATGGGCCTCACTATGGTGATGGGCTGGACTGGGCGGGGCTCTGAGCATAGGCCTCACTATGGTGATGGGCTGGAATGGGCGGGGGAGGGGGTTGAGCATAGGCCTCACTATGGTGATGGGCTGGAATGGGCAGAGGGGGTGGTGAGCATAGGCCTTATATGGTTATGGGATGGAATGGGCGGGGGGGTGAGCATAGGCCTCACCATGGTGATGGGCTGGAATGGGCGGGGGGTGGCTGGGCATAGGCCTCACTATGGTGATGGGCTGTAATGGGCCAGGGGGTGAGCATAGGCCTCACCATGGTGATGGGCTGGAATGAGCGGGGGGGTGAGCATATGCCTCACTATGGTGATGGGCTGGAATGGGCGCGGGGGGCTGGTCATAGGCCTCACCATGGTGATGGGCTGGAATGGGCAGAGGGGGGGTGAGCATAGGCCTCACTATGGTGATGGGCTGGAATGGGCGGGGGTGAGCATAGGCCTCACTATGGTGATGGGCTGGAATGGGCGGGGGGTGAGCATAGGCCTTATATGGTGATGAGCTGGAAGGGCGGGGGGGTGAGCATAGGCCTCACCATGGTGATGGGCTGGAATGGGCGGGGGGGCTGGGCATAGGCCTCACTATGGTGATGGGCTGGAATGGGCCTGGGGGTGAGCATACACCTTACTATGGTGATGGGCTGGAATGGGCTAGGGGGTGAGCATAGGCCTCACTATGGTGATGGGCTGGAATGGGCGTGGGGTGAGCATAGGCCTTATATGGTGATGAGCTGGAATGGGCGGGGGGTGAGCATAGGCCTTACTATGGTGATGGGCTGGAATGGGCGGGGGTGAGCATAGGCCTTACTATGGTGATGGGCTGGAATGGGCGGGGGGTGAGCATAGGCATCACTATGGTGATGGGCTGGAATGGGCGGGGGGGTGAGCATAGGCCTCACTATGGTGTTGGGCTGGAATGGGGGGGGGTGACCATAGGCCTTACTGTGGTGATGGGCTGGAATGGGGGGGTGAGCATAGGCCTCACAATGTATGATGGGCTGGAATGGGCGGGGGGGCTAGGCATAGGCCTAGGCATAGGATGGGCTGGAATGAGCCAGAGGAGGACCGAGCTTAGGCCTCCCTATGGTGATGGGCTGGAATGGGCAGGGGGGCTGGGCATTGGCCTTACTGTGGTGATGGGCTGAAATGGCGGGGGGGTGAGCATAGGCCTCACTATGGTGATGGGATGGAATGGGCAGAGGGGGGTGAGCATGGGCCTCACTATGGTGATAGGCTGGAATGGGCGGGGGGTGAGCATAGGCCTTATATGGTGATGGGCTGGAATGGGTGGGGGGGTGAGCATAGGCCTCACTATGGTGATGGGCTGGAATGGGCGGGGGGGTGAGCATAGGCCTCACTATGGTGATGGGCTGGAATGGGCAGGGGGTGAGCATAGGCCTTATATGGTGATGGGCTGGAATGGGCGGGGGGGTGAGAATAGGCCTCACTATGGTGATGGGCTGGAATGGGCGGGGGGTGAGCATAGGCCTCACTATGGTGATGGGCTGGAATGGGCAGGGCTCTGAGCATAGGCCTCACTATTGTGATGGGCTTGAATGGGCGGGGGGGGTGAGCATAGGCCTCACTATGGTGATGGGCTGGAATGGGCGGGGGTGTCTGAGAATAGGCCTCACTATGGTGATGGGCTGGAATGGGCGGGGGGTGAGCATAGGCCTCACAATGTATGATGGGCTGGAATGGGCGGGGGGGGCTGGGCATAGGCCTTACTATGGTGATGGGCTGGAATGGGGGGTGAGCATAGGCCTCACCATGGTGATGGGCTTTAATGGGCAGAGGGGGGGGTGAGCATAGGCCTCACCATGGTGATGGGCTTTAATGGGCAGAGGGGGGGGGGTGAGCATAGGCCTCACCATGGTGATGAGCTGGAATGGGCGGGGGGGTGAGCATATGCCTTACTATGTTGATGGGCTGGAATGGGCGGGGGGTGAGCATAGGCCTCACAATGTATGATGGGCTGGAATGGGCGGGGGGGGGGCTGGGCATAGGCCTTACTATGGTGATGGGCTGGAATGGGCTAGGGGGTGAGCACAGGCCTCACCATGGTGATGAGCTGGAATGGGCGGGGGGGTGAGCATATGCCTTACTATGGTGATGGGCTGGAATGGGCGGGGAGTGAGCATAGGCCTCACAATGTATGATGGGCTGGAATTTTATTTATTTGGGCGGGGGGGGCTGGGCATAGGCCTTACTGTGGTGATGGGCTGGAATGGGTGGGGTGGTGAGCATAGGCCTCATTATGGTTATGGGCTGGAATGAGCCGGAGGAGGACCGAGCTTAGGCCTCCCTATGGTGATGGGCTCGAATTGGCGGGGGGTGAGCATAGGCCTCACAATGTATGATGGGCTGGAATGGGCGGGGGGGTCTGGGCATAGGCCTTACTGTGGTGATGGGCTGGAATGGGTGGGGTGGTGAGCATAGGCCTCATTATGGTTATGGGCTGGAATGAGCCGGAGGAGGACCGAGCTTTGGCCTCCCTATGGTGATGGGCTGGAAAGGGCGGGGGGTGAGCATAGGCCTCACAATGTATGATGGGCTGGAATGGGCGGGGGGTGAGCATAGGCCTCACTATGGTGATGGGATGGAATGGGCAGAGGGGGGGGTGAGCATAGGCATCACCATGGTGATGAGCTGGAATGGGCGGGGGGTGAGCATATGCCTTACTATGGTGATGGGCTGGAATGGGCGGGGGGTGAGCATAGGCCTCACAATGTATGATGGGCTGGAATGGGCGGGGGGGGGGGCTGGGCATAGGCCTTACTGTGGTGATGGGCTGGAATGGGTGGGGTGGTGAGCATAGGCCTCATTATGGTTATGGGCTGGAATGAGCCGGAGGAGGACCGAGCTTAGGCCTCCCTATGGTGATGGGCTGGAATGGGCGGGGGGTGAGCATAGGCCTCACAATGTATGATGGGCTGGAATGGGCGGGGGGGTGAGCATAGGCCTCACTATGGTGATGGGATGGAATGGGCAGAGGGGGGGTGAGCATGGGCCTCACTATGGTGATGGGCTGGAATGGGTGGGGGGTGAGCATAGGCCTCACTTTGGTGATGGGCCGGAATGGGCGGGGGGGGTGAGCATAGGCCTCACTATGGTGATGGGATGGAATGGGCGGGGGTGAGCATAGGCCTTATATGGTGATGGGCTGGAATGGGCGGGGGGGTGAGCATAGGCCTCACTATGGTGATGGGCTGGAATGGGCAAAGGGGGGGTGAGCATAGGCCTCACCATGGTGATGAGCTGGAATGGGCGGGGGTTGAGCATAGGCCTTATATGGTGATGGGCTGGAATGGGTCAGGGGGTGAGGGCCTCACTATGGTGATGGGCTGGAATGGACTGGGGGGAGCATAGGCCTCACTATGGTGATGGGCTGGAATGGGCGGGGGTGAGCATAGGCCTCACTATGGTGATGGGCTGGAATGGGCGGGGGGTGAGCATAGGCCTTATATGGTGATGAGCTGGAAGGGCGGGGGGGTGAGCATAGGCCTCACCATGGTGATGGGCTGGAATGGGCGGGGGGGCTGGGCATAGGCCTCACTATGGTGATGGGCTGGAATGGGCCTGGGGGTGAGCATACACCTTACTATGGTGATGGGCTGGAATGGGCTAGGGGGTGAGCATAGGCCTCACTATGGTGATGGGCTGGAATGGGCGTGGGGTGAGCATAGGCCTTATATGGTGATGAGCTGGAATGGGCGGGGGGTGAGCATAGGCCTTACTATGGTGATGGGCTGGAATGGGCGGGGGTGAGCATAGGCCTTACTATGGTGATGGGCTGGAATGGGCGGGGGGTGAGCATAGGCATCACTATGGTGATGGGCTGGAATGGGCGGGGGGGTGAGCATAGGCCTCACTATGGTGTTGGGCTGGAATGGGGGGGGGTGACCATAGGCCTTACTGTGGTGATGGGCTGGAATGGGGGGGTGAGCATAGGCCTCACAATGTATGATGGGCTGGAATGGGCGGGGGGGCTAGGCATAGGCCTAGGCATAGGATGGGCTGGAATGAGCCAGAGGAGGACCGAGCTTAGGCCTCCCTATGGTGATGGGCTGGAATGGGCAGGGGGGCTGGGCATTGGCCTTACTGTGGTGATGGGCTGAAATGGCGGGGGGGTGAGCATAGGCCTCACTATGGTGATGGGATGGAATGGGCAGAGGGGGGTGAGCATGGGCCTCACTATGGTGATAGGCTGGAATGGGCGGGGGGTGAGCATAGGCCTTATATGGTGATGGGCTGGAATGGGTGGGGGGGTGAGCATAGGCCTCACTATGGTGATGGGCTGGAATGGGCGGGGGGGTGAGCATAGGCCTCACTATGGTGATGGGCTGGAATGGGCAGGGGGTGAGCATAGGCCTTATATGGTGATGGGCTGGAATGGGCGGGGGGGTGAGAATAGGCCTCACTATGGTGATGGGCTGGAATGGGCGGGGGGTGAGCATAGGCCTCACTATGGTGATGGGCTGGAATGGGCAGGGCTCTGAGCATAGGCCTCACTATTGTGATGGGCTTGAATGGGCGGGGGGGGTGAGCATAGGCCTCACTATGGTGATGGGCTGGAATGGGCGGGGGTGTCTGAGAATAGGCCTCACTATGGTGATGGGCTGGAATGGGCGGGGGGTGAGCATAGGCCTCACAATGTATGATGGGCTGGAATGGGCGGGGGGGGCTGGGCATAGGCCTTACTATGGTGATGGGCTGGAATGGGGGGTGAGCATAGGCCTCACCATGGTGATGGGCTTTAATGGGCAGAGGGGGGGGTGAGCATAGGCCTCACCATGGTGATGGGCTTTAATGGGCAGAGGGGGGGGGGTGAGCATAGGCCTCACCATGGTGATGAGCTGGAATGGGCGGGGGGGTGAGCATATGCCTTACTATGTTGATGGGCTGGAATGGGCGGGGGGTGAGCATAGGCCTCACAATGTATGATGGGCTGGAATGGGCGGGGGGGGGGCTGGGCATAGGCCTTACTATGGTGATGGGCTGGAATGGGCTAGGGGGTGAGCACAGGCCTCACCATGGTGATGAGCTGGAATGGGCGGGGGGGTGAGCATATGCCTTACTATGGTGATGGGCTGGAATGGGCGGGGAGTGAGCATAGGCCTCACAATGTATGATGGGCTGGAATTTTATTTATTTGGGCGGGGGGGGCTGGGCATAGGCCTTACTGTGGTGATGGGCTGGAATGGGTGGGGTGGTGAGCATAGGCCTCATTATGGTTATGGGCTGGAATGAGCCGGAGGAGGACCGAGCTTAGGCCTCCCTATGGTGATGGGCTCGAATTGGCGGGGGGTGAGCATAGGCCTCACAATGTATGATGGGCTGGAATGGGCGGGGGGGTCTGGGCATAGGCCTTACTGTGGTGATGGGCTGGAATGGGTGGGGTGGTGAGCATAGGCCTCATTATGGTTATGGGCTGGAATGAGCCGGAGGAGGACCGAGCTTTGGCCTCCCTATGGTGATGGGCTGGAAAGGGCGGGGGGTGAGCATAGGCCTCACAATGTATGATGGGCTGGAATGGGCGGGGGGTGAGCATAGGCCTCACTATGGTGATGGGATGGAATGGGCAGAGGGGGGGGTGAGCATAGGCATCACCATGGTGATGAGCTGGAATGGGCGGGGGGTGAGCATATGCCTTACTATGGTGATGGGCTGGAATGGGCGGGGGGTGAGCATAGGCCTCACAATGTATGATGGGCTGGAATGGGCGGGGGGGGGGGCTGGGCATAGGCCTTACTGTGGTGATGGGCTGGAATGGGTGGGGTGGTGAGCATAGGCCTCATTATGGTTATGGGCTGGAATGAGCCGGAGGAGGACCGAGCTTAGGCCTCCCTATGGTGATGGGCTGGAATGGGCGGGGGGTGAGCATAGGCCTCACAATGTATGATGGGCTGGAATGGGCGGGGGGGTGAGCATAGGCCTCACTATGGTGATGGGATGGAATGGGCAGAGGGGGGGTGAGCATGGGCCTCACTATGGTGATGGGCTGGAATGGGTGGGGGGTGAGCATAGGCCTCACTTTGGTGATGGGCCGGAATGGGCGGGGGGGGTGAGCATAGGCCTCACTATGGTGATGGGATGGAATGGGCGGGGGTGAGCATAGGCCTTATATGGTGATGGGCTGGAATGGGCGGGGGGGTGAGCATAGGCCTCACTATGGTGATGGGCTGGAATGGGCAAAGGGGGGGTGAGCATAGGCCTCACCATGGTGATGAGCTGGAATGGGCGGGGGTTGAGCATAGGCCTTATATGGTGATGGGCTGGAATGGGTCAGGGGGTGAGGGCCTCACTATGGTGATGGGCTGGAATGGACTGGGGGGAGCATAGGCCTCACTATGGTGATGGGCTGGAATGGGCGGGGGGGCCTGGGCATAGGCCTTACTGTGGTGATGGGCTGGAATGAGCCGGAGGAGGACCGAGCTTAGGCCTCCCTATGGTGATGGGCTGAAATGGCGGGGGGGTGAGCATAGGCCTTATATGGTGATGGGCTGGAATGGGTCGGGGGGTGAGGGCCTCACTATGGTGATGGGCTGGAATGGGCAGGGCTCTGAGCATAGGCCTCACTATGGTGATGAGCTGGAATGGGCGGGGGGTGAGCATAGGCCTTATATTGTGATGGGATGGAATGGGCGGGGGGGTGAGCATAGGCCTCACTATGGTGATGAGCTGGAATGGGCGGGGGGGGTGAGCATAGGCCTTACTGTGGTGATGGGCTGGAATGAGCCAGAGGAGGACAGAGCTTAGGCCTCCCTATGGTGATGGGCTGAAATGGCGGGGGGTGAGCATAGGCCTCACTATGGTGATGGGCTGGAATGGGCAGGGCTCTGAGCATAGGCCTCACTATGGTGATGGGCTGGAATGGGCGGGGGGGTGAGCATAGGCCTCACTATGGTGATGGGCTGGAATGGGCGGGGGTGAGCATAGGCCTCACTATGGTGATGGACTGGAATGGGCAGAGGGGGGGTGAGCATAGGCCTCACCATGGTGATGAGCTGGAATGGGCGGTGGGTGAGCATAGGCCTTATATGGTGATGGGCTGGAATGGGCGGGGGGGTGAGCATAGGCCTCACTATGGTGATGGGCTGGAATGGGCGGGGGGGGGGGTGAGCATAGGCCTCACTATAGTGATGGGCTTAAATGGGTGGGGGGGGTGAGCATAGGCCTCACAATGTATGATGGGCTGGAATGGGCGGGGGGGTCTGGGCATAGGCCTTACTGTGGTGATGGGCTGGAATGGGTGGGGTGGTGAGCATAGGCCTCATTATGGTTATGGGCTGGAATGAGCCGGAGGAGGACCGAGCTTAGGCCTCCCTATGGTGATGGGCTGGAAAGGGCGGGGGTGAGCATAGGCCTCACAATGTATGATGGGCTGGAATGGGCGGGGGGTGAGCATAGGCCTCACTATGGTGATGGGATGGAATGGGCAGAGGGGGGGTGAGCATGGGCCTCACTATGGTGATGGGCTGGAATGGGCAGAGGGGGGGGGTGAGCATAGGCATCACCATGGTGATGAGCTGGAATGGGTGGGGGGTGAGCATATGCCTTACTATGGTGATGGGCTGGAATGGGCGGGGGGTGAGCATAGGCCTCACAATGTATGATGGGCTGGAATGGGCGGGGGGGCTGGGCATAGGCCTTACTGTGGTGATGGGCTGGAATGGGTGGGGTGGTGAGCATAGTCCTCATTATGGTTATGGGCTGGAATGAGCCGGAGGAGGACCGAGCTTAGGCCTCCCTATGGTGATGGGCTGGAATGGGCGGGGGGTGAGCATAGGCCTCACAATGTATGATGGGCTGGAATGGGCGGGGGGGTGAGCATAGGCCTCACTATGGTGATGGGATGGAATGGGCAGAGGGGGGGTGAGCATGGGCCTCACTATGGTGATGGGCTGGAATGGGTGGGGGGTGAGCATAGGCCTCACTTTGGTGATGGGCCGGAATGGGCGGGGGGGTGAGCATAGGCCTCACTATGGTGATGGGATGGAATGGGCGGGGGTGAGCATAGGCCTTATATGGTGATGGGCTGGAATGGGCAGGGGGGTGAGCATAGGCCTCACTATGGTGATGGGCTGGAATGGGCAAAGGGGGGGTGAGCATAGGCCTCACCATGGTGATGAGCTGGAATGGGCGGGGGTTGAGCATAGGCCTTATATGGTGATGGGCTGGAATGGGTCAGGGGGTGAGGGCCTCACTATGGTGATGGGCTGGAATGGACTGGGGGGAGCATAGGCCTCACTATGGTGATGGGCTGGAATGGGCGGGGGGGCCTGGGCATAGGCCTTACTGTGGTGATGGGCTGGAATGAGCCGGAGGAGGACCGAGCTTAGGCCTCCCTATGGTGATGGGCTGAAATGGCGGGGGGGTGAGCATAGGCCTTATATGGTGATGGGCTGGAATGGGTCGGGGGGTGAGGGCCTCACTATGGTGATGGGCTGGAATGGGCAGGGCTCTGAGCATAGGCCTCACTATGGTGATGAGCTGGAATGGGCGGGGGGGTGAGCATAGGCCTTATATTGTGATGGGATGGAATGGGCGGGGGGGTGAGCATAGGCCTCACTATGGTGATGAGCTGGAATGGGCGGGGGGGTGAGCATAGGCCTTACTGTGGTGATGGGCTGGAATGAGCCAGAGGAGGACAGAGCTTAGGCCTCCCTATGGTGATGGGCTGAAATGGCGGGGGGTGAGCATAGGCCTCACTATGGTGATGGGCTGGAATGGGCAGGGCTCTGAGCATAGGCCTCACTATGGTGATGGGCTGGAATGGGCGGGGGGGTGAGCATAGGCCTCACTATGGTGATGGGCTGGAATGGGCGGGGGTGAGCATAGGCCTCACTATGGTGATGGACTGGAATGGGCAGAGGGGGGGTGAGCATAGGCCTCACCATGGTGATGAGCTGGAATGGGCGGTGGGTGAGCATAGGCCTTATATGGTGATGGGCTGGAATGGGCGGGGGGGTGAGCATAGGCCTCACTATGGTGATGGGCTGGAATGGGCGGGGGGGTGAGCATAGGCCTCACTATAGTGATGGGCTTAAATGGGTGGGGGGGGTGAGCATAGGCCTCTCTATGGTGATGGCTGGAATGGGCGGAGGGGTGAGCATAGGCCTCACTATGGTGATGGGCTGGAATGGGCGATGGTGTCTGAGAATAGGCCTCACTATGGTGATGGGCTGGAATGGGCGGGGGGTGAGCATAGGCCTCACAATGTATGATGGGCTGGAATGGGCGGGGGGGGCTGGGCATAGGCCTTACTATGGTGATGGGCTGGAATGGGGGGGTGAGCATAGGCCTCACCATGGTGATGGGCTTTAATGGGCAGAGGGGGGGTGAGCATAGGCCTCACCATGGTGATGGGCTTTAATGGGCAGAGGGGGGGTGAGCATGAGCCTCACCATGGTGATGAGCTGGAATGGGCGGGGGGGTGAGCATATGCCTTACTATGTTGATGGGCTGGAATGGGCGGGGGGTGAGCCTAGGCCTCACAATGTATGATGGGCTGGAATGTGCGGGGGGGGCTGGGCATAGGCCTTACTATGGTGATGGGCTGGAATGGGCTAGGGGGTGAGCATAGGCCTCACCATGGTGATGAGCTGGAATGGGCGGGGGGTGAGCATATGCCTTACTATGGTGATGGGCTGGAATGGGCGGGGGGTGAGCATAGGCCTCACAATGTATAATGGGCTGGAATGGGCGGGGGGGGCTGGGCATTGGCCTTACTGTGGTGATGGGCTGGAATGGGTGGGGTGGTGAGCATAGGCCTCATTATGGTTATAGGCTGGAATGAGCCGGAGGAGGACCGAGCTTAGGCCTCCCTATGGTGATGGGTTGGAATGGGCGGGGGGTGAGCATAGGCCTCACAATGTATGATGGGCTGGAATGGGCGGGGGCGGCTGGGCATAGGCCTTACTGTGGTGATGGGCTGGAGTGGGTGGGGTGGTGAGCATAGGCCTCATTATGGTTATGGGCTGGAATGAGCCGGAGGAGGACCGAGCTTAGGCCTCCCTATGGTGATGGGCTGGAATGGGCGGGGTGTGAGCATAGGCCTCACAATGTATGATGGGCTGGAATGGGCGGGGGGTGAGCATAGGCCTCACTATGGTGATGGGATGGAATGGGCAGAGGGGGGGTGAGCATGGGCCTCACTATGGTGATGGGCTGGAATGGGCAGAGGGGGGGTGAGCATAGGCCTCACCATGGTGATGAGCTGGAATGGGCGGGGGGTGAGCACATGCCTTACTATGGTGATGGGCTGGAATGGCCGGGGGGTGAGCATAGGCCTCACAATGTATGATGGGCTGGAATGGGCGGGGGGGGCTGGGCATAGGCCTTACTGTGGTGATGGGCTGGAATGGGTGGGGTGGTGAGCATAGGCCTCATTATGGTTATGGGCTGGAATGAGCTGGAGGAGGACCGAGCTTAGGCCTCCCTATGGTGATGGGCTGGAATGGGCAGGGGCTGAGCATAGGCCTCACAATGTATGATGGGCTGGAATGGGCGGGGGGGTGAGCATAGGCCTCACTATGGTGATGGGATGGAATGGGCAGAGGGGGGGTGAGCATGGGCCTCACTATGGTGATGGCCTGGAATGGGTGGGGGGTGAGCATAGGCCTCACTTTGGTGATGGGCCAGAATGGGCGGGGGGGGTGAGCATAGGCCTCACTATGGTGATGGGATGGAATGGGCGGGGGGAGAGCATAGGCCTTATATGGTGGTGGGCTGGAATGGGCTGGGGGGTGAGCATAGGCCTCACTATGGTGATGGGCTGGAATGGGCAGAGGGGGGGGTGAGCATAGGCCTCACCATGGTGATGAGCTGGAATGGGCGGGGGTTGAGCTTAGGCCTTATATGGTGATGGGCTGGAATGGGTCAGGGGGTGAGGGCCTCACTATGGTGATGGGCTGGAATGGACGGGGGGGAGCATACGCCTCACTATGGTGATGGGCTGGAATGGGCGGGGGGGCTTGGGCATAGGCCTTACTGTGGTGATGGCCTGGAATGGGTCGGGGGTGAGGGCCTCACTATGGTGATGGGCTGGAATGGGAAGGGCTCTGAGCATAGGCCTCACTATGGTGATGAGCTGGAATGGGCGGGGGGGTGAGCATAGGCCTTATATGGTGATGGGATGGAATGGGCGGGGGGGTGAGCATAGGCCTCACTATGGTGATGAGCTGGAATGGGCGGGGGGGTGAGCATAGGCCTTATATGGTGATGGGATGGAATGGGCGGGGGGGTGAGCATAGGCCTCACTATGGTGATGGGCTGGAATGGGCGGGGGGGTGAGCATAGGCCTTATATGGTGATGGGCTGGAATGGGCGGGGGGGTGAGCATAGACTTCACTATGGTGATGCTGGAATGGGTGGGGGGTGAGCATAGGCCTCACTATGGTGATGGGCTGGAATGGGCGGGGGGGTGAGAATAGGCCTTATATGGTGATTGGCTGGAATGGGCGGGGGGTGAGCATAGGCCTTATATGGTGATGGGATGGAATGGGCGGGGGGGTGAGCATAGGCCTCACTATGGTGATGGGCTGGAATGGGCGGGGGGGTGAGCATAGGCATTATATGGTGAATGGCTGCAATGGGCGGGGGGGTGAGCATAGGCCTTATATGGTGATGGGCTGGAATGGGCGGGGGGTGAGCATAAACTTCACTATGGTGATGCTGGAATGGGTGGGGGGTGAGCATAGGCCTCACTATGGTGATGGGCTAGAATGGGCGGGGGGGTGAGCATAGGCCTTATATGGTGATGGGATGGAATGGGCGGGGGGGTGAGCATAGGCCTCACTATGGTGATGGGCTGGAATGGGCGGGGGGGTGAGCATAGGCCTTATATGGTGAATGGCTGGAATGGGCGGGGGGGGTGAGCATAGGCCTTATATGGTGATGGGCTGGAATGGGCGGGGGGGTGAGCATAGACTTCACTATGGTGATGCTGGAATGGGTGGGGGGTGAGCATAGGCCTCACTATGGTGATGGGCTGGAATGGGCGGGGGGTGAGCATAGGCCTTATATGGTGATGGGCTGGAATGGGCGGGGGGGTGAGCATAGGCCTCACTATGGTGATGGGCTGGAATGGGCGGGGGGGTGAGCATAGGCCTTATATGGTGAATGGCTGGAATGGGCAGGGGGGTGAGCATAGGCCTTATATGGTGATGGGCTGGAATGGGCGGGGGGTGAGCATAGACTTCACTATGGTGATGCTGGAATGGGTGGGGGGTGAGCATAGGCCTCACTATGGTGATGGGCTGGAATGGGCGGGGGGGTAAGCATAGGCCTTATATGGTGATGGGCTGGAATGGGCGGGGGGGTGAGCATAGGCCTCACCATGGTGATGAGCTGGAATGGGCGGGGGGGTGAGCATAGGCCTTATATGGTGATGGGATGGAATGGGCGGGGGGGTGAGCATAGGCCTCACTATGGTGATGGGCTGGAATGGGCGGGGGGGTGAGCATAGGCCTTATATGGTGATTGGCTGGAATGGGCGGGGGGGGTGAGCATAGACTTCACTATGGTGATGCTGGAATGGGTGGGGGGTGAGCATAGGCCTTATATGGTGATGGGCTGGAATGGGCGGGGGGAGGGGGGGAGGTTGAGCATAGGCCTCACTATGGTGATGGGCTGGAATGGGCGGGGCGGGGGGTGAGCATAGACTTCAATCGTGATGGGCTGGAATGGGCGGGGGGGTGAGCATAGACTTTACTATGGTGATGCTGGAATGGGCGGGGGGGTGAACATAGGCCTCACTATGGTGATGGGCTGGAATGGGCGGGGGGGTGAGCATAGACTTCACTATGGTGATGCTGGAATGGGCGGGGGGTGAACATAGGCCTCACTATGGTGATGGGCTGGAATGGGCGGGGGGGTGAGCATAGACTTCACTATGGTGATGCTGGAATGGGTGGGGGGTGAGCAGAGGCCTTATATGGTGATGGGCTGGAATGGGCAGGGGGAGGGGAGGGTTGAGTATAGGCCTCACTATCGTGATGGGCTGGAATGGGCGGGGGGTGAGCATAGGCCTCAATATGGTGATGGGCTGGAATGGGCGGGGGGTGAGCATAGGCCTCACTATGGTGATGGGCTGGAATGGGGGGTGAGCATAGGCCTCACTATGGTGATGGGCTGGAATGGGGGGTGAGCATAGGCCTCACTATGGTGATGGGCTGGAATGGGCGGGGGGGTGAGCATAGGCCTCACTATGGTGATGGGCTGGAATGGGCGGGGGGTGAGCATAGGCCTCACTATGGTGATGGGCTGGAATGGGGGGTGAGCATAGGCCTCACTATGGTGATGGGCTGGAATGGGGGGGTGAGCATAGGCCTCACTATGGTGATGGGCTGGAATGGGCGGGTTAAGGACCGAGCAACGCCCCCAGCCTGTGTGCTATTATCACTATTATTATTATTGTATTTGCATGCAGCGCTACACGCCTCTGGGCCTCAGTGCGCTCAGTGTTCCTCCTCAGATATCATCTCCCACACATCTCGTCTTCCCATTCCAGTAGTTTGGGCTTCATAAATGCACACCTAAAAGCCAAAGCTAACACGTGTCGCAAAGCTAAAGAGAACCACTTCTCTCTCATACTTTGTGCATATTATTTAAATAAGTAGAGACAGGCACTGATTTGAATTGTGTCCATATTTGTGACTAAAGTTCCCTGTATGGATCAGAGTCTTTTGATATTTTATATTGTGATAAAATGCTGGATATTCAGCCACCTTTTCTACTGTTTCACAGATTTAATCTCGTCAAATGTGCATGTTCTGTTCATTTTTGAGCTTCGGGAAGCTTGTGATCCTTTCAAGGTCTCTAAAAGAGGGCCTTATTATCTGTTAATACCTGGTGCAATGGAGGTGATGTTGAAAGTGTGTTTGGTCTTCAATTAACTATTATTTTGTTAAGCTGGCATGAAGCTGTAATCTACAGTTTTATATAGCTTGTAGCCGAACTTCCTTCAACTGAATGAACCTTAGAAGAAACTATAACCAAATCGCATCATAAGGAGCTGTACAAGAACCTCAAGGGTGGGGCACATAACAATTCTCCTCAAAATATAGTGTGCCATCCACTGACGACAGCCCTCATTTCTCACTGTGACATATCTGAAAGCCCACTGCCAGCCCTCATAGCCCCCATGCAGTATACAGAGGCCACACCTTCTCTGCCCTTTTGTACCAGCTGTCACATGCTCACTACTCCAGTCCCCACACTCTGTGCCATCCCTCACTTGTTCCTCCTGTAATGATCAGCTAGGCTTTGTCACTTCTCCCCAGGGGGGAGTCCCTTCTCATGAGGCTAGGGAGGTGCGGCCGCTACCCAATAGTCGACCTTTGGGTGGTTTAATGTAGGAGGACCTCATGGGGATGCACTCCCCTCCTGAGGATAAGGACGACGACCTGTGGTATAGCCCACATAGTCACATCACCCCCAACATCCTCTAGCATCCCTCTCTACTTCCAAACTTTATCTCAAACTCAATCCATGTACTGCTGCAAGGTTGAAAACCCTATGGGAAGCAAAAGTACTGTGATGAGGAAGAACAGCAGTAGTACTGATCATCACAGGACTGGTACAAGATGGTCCCATGAAGACCTAATAATTGAAATAGCAAATAAACAAATGATTGCGAAAATGGGCTAAAATAGCACTGGCAACAATGTATAAAGATCAATAGTGGACTATGGTTTGGGTCGAGACCAGCCATGATAGGCTGCAGGTGTGGAGTGCACCCGAAGTGGGAGCTTCAAACGAGTCTCAGAGACCTGAGAGGAGGACATTTGAACCGTTTGAACTGCTAGTCCGGTGTAGCTGTTTCCTCATGTGTTTGGCCTTGCTCAAAATGTGCTCTCGTCTGCCACCTTTTATCCGCTTGAGGATCTGCTTGAAGCTTGAGGATCCGCTTGAAGCCAAAGCCAAGTGCAACTCTTGGTACGACTCAGACCTCATCACCCTTAAACGCAAGCGCTGGGTGGCTGAGAGGAAATGACGTTCTTCCTGTACATCCTCTGACAAACTGGCCTGCTGCCTGCTCCAAAGGCAATTCCGGCCCTCCGCCCGCACCAAGAAGAGAGCCCTCATCCAAGTCTGCATCTCCACGACATCTAACTACTCAGCCGAACTCTTTAAAATCTGCAAGGAGCTGGCCGATCCTGCTGTAGTCTCTACCTCTCCTGTCCCTTCCCAGGCCCTCTACATGGCCCTGGCTTCTCATTTAATCTCTAAGACTCAGGGCATCCTGTCCTCTTTCTCTTCCTCTCCCTCTCCTCCATCCACTCCCTGCTCTTCCGATCTATGAAAGTCTTGTCACAACAGGTTCACACCTGTTTCTCCAAAACCATCAAGGACCACATTGACACCCTGGCTCCTGCTCTGGCTGACTTCTGCAACCACTCCTTCACCACTGGAGTCTTCCCCTCCCCCCTGAAGCACTCCCTTGTACACCCCCTTCCAATGAAACCCTCTGCCGACCCTTCGTGTCCGGCTAACTATCGACCAATCTCCATCACTCCATTCCTGGGCAAACTCCTGGAAAAGCTGCCCATCTCCCAGCTCAATCTTCACACTGAATCTGTTGGTTGTCTCCATGACCATCAGTCTGGCTTCAGAGCGGCCAGAAGCATTGAAACTGCTCTCCTGAACATCCGTGAAGACCTGCTCTTCAACCTTGATTCCAACACCCCCTGTGTCCTCATCTTACTTGATCTCTCTTCTGCCTTTGACACAGTCAACCATGCCATCTTGCTCAACCGTCTCCGTGATAACCTGGATATCATGGATCAGGCCCTGGTCTGGCTGACCTCCTTCCTCTTTGATCGACCCTCCCAGGTCTAACTTGGGTCCTTCCTATCCTCTATCGCTACCTGTGGTGATCCCCAGGGGTCTAACCTCTCTCCCTGGCTGTTCAACTAACACCTGGCACTTCTTGTCCACCGCATTGCCGCTCTCTGCCCCAACTTTCAGTGCTATGCGGATGACACTCAACTCATTTTCAGGCTCCCATCTGCCACCGCTACTCCTTCTCTCATCTCTAACTGTCTGTCCACCATCCAGGAGTGGTACACCGCAAATGATCTCTGCCTTAATGCCAATAAGACCCAGATTCTTCTCATCGGCACACCTGCTCCCTCCTTTCCTCTCACTCTCTGGCCAGCTCTCTTGGCCCTCTTGCTGCCCGCACCTGTGAGGCTGAAAACCTCAGGGTCATCTTCGACTCCACACTTTCCTTCTCTCCTCACATCTCTGACGTCTCTAAGAAGTCACACTACCAGCTGCACCTCATCAGAGGTATTCTTGCCTTCCTCTCCTTCCCTCAGAAGCTCACTGTCTCCAGAGCTGTGGTTCTCTCTAGGCTGGACTACTGCAATAGCCTCTTTCTAAATCTGCATGCCTCTACTCTAAGCCGCCTGCAACTTATCCAAAACAGGACTGCAAGACTTGTCCTTGGCCTCAAGCCCAGGGATCGTATCTCTCCAGGACTGAAATCTCTGCACTGGCTCCCAGTGGCAGAATGGATTAAGTTCAAAATCCTCTGTATTGTCCACAAGGCCTTCTGGGGCCTGGGGCCTCAATACCTTCAACTCTCTCTTCCTAAATATCTTCCTTCTCGAGCTCTTCGCTGATCCGCCTCCAACTCCCTCAGGGTTAGTCACTTCTCCAAGCATCGAGTTGGTGGTAGATCTCTTTCTTTTGCTGGGGCCTCTCTTTGGAACAGTCTTCCTGCCTCTCAGAAACTTGAGGAGAACCATCTCTGGTTCCGGGAGCACCTCAAGACCTTCCTCTTTGCTTCTGCTGTCTCTCCTCTTCTCCCCTGCTGATCTCCTGGCTGAATCTAAACTTGCACTGGTCACCTGGATACCATTTGATCTTGGGCACAGGTCCCCTCCCCACCAGTTGCACACCTGCACTGCCCCCCTGGCATCCCTTGCACTCGGGGACTGTTTCTGTATCCCTACTTCCCCTACTAGCACTTGACACCAGATGTCTGCACTTACCCTTGCACTGGCCACCAGCTGGCTGCACTTTCTATTTTTATTGTCTTATTTACTTACTGTTATCCTATGTACTGCACTACACCCTAGCCTTCCCCCCCTGTACTTTTCCCCTTACCCAGTCCCCTGCACTTGTGTGATCTCAATGTCACGTGGCCTAGTAGGATCGTTGTCTCTGTCTTCCCTCTGTTTCCCCTCCCTTGCCTGGTTGCGCCTTGAAACACTTGTGTATTGGCACGTTATTTGTGCCATATCATATCATATCATATCATATCCCTTTGGGGAAGGGAAAGGGCTGTCATGTGTGGGTATATATTGTCAATTTCCTGACTCTGCATGACTCTTGTGTTGGGATATGTCAGGTAAACGGCTCTTGTGTTAGACCGTTTTTTTTAACGGTGTAGGAAAGTGTTTTTGTCGGAAAAGTGGGGATGGGTAGAGCTTCTAAGTATCCTATGGGGTAAGATGGGGAAAAGGGGTTCGAAGGAAGGGGATACCACGTCTCACTCTTTGGCATCCCACTTCCACTCCCCGAAGACCCCTACAGGTGATCCTCCCACACTGGTCCACCCCAGGAACTGGATTCAATAGCGATGGCTGTGTCCTGGCACCTGGATGACAGATCTCCGGGGACTAGCGGGTAAAACACCTTCAGGTTTCTCGCATACCCTTCCTCCATGCGATGTAGCCGCATCTGCAGCACAGGGGAACCAGGAAAGGAAGTCTACATTCCGCTGGTCTTTTCCTTTTCGGTGTTCCACAGTGAAGCAGTATGGTTGTAGATCTAGAAACCATTGCATGACCCGAGTGTTGGAAGCTTTGCGTTGGCTAATCCAAACTAGGGCCAAGTAGTCTGTAACAAGTGTGAGATGGATAATGGGCCACTTGATGGCCAGGGCCTCTAGTTCCAACACAGAGTAATTTACTTCACGTGGGAAGAGCTTGCGACTTGCAAATAAATATAATCCATCGCAAACTTGGGACAGTACTACTCCTAAGCCTGTAAGGGAGGCATCTACCTGTAATATAAACTCTTTAGAGAAGTCTACTACCTTCAGGATTGGGTTCTGGCACAGAGTTTGTTTTAGAGCCTCTTTCTAAATCTACCTGCTTCTACTCTCCACCCTTTGCAACTCATCCAGAACAGGACTGCAAGACTTGTCCTTGGCCTCAAGCCCTGGGATCGTATCTCACCAGCCCTGAAATGTCATCATTGGCTCCGATTGGCTGCAAGGATTAATTCAAGACCATTTGCATTGTCCACAAGGCTTCTAGGGCCTGGGCCCAAAATACCTTCAACTCTCCCTCCGTAAATACCTTCCCTCTCAAGCTCTTCTCTCCTCCACCTTCAAGCCCAAATTGACGAGCTCAATGACAAAGGAAACACAGCTATTCTACTGCTCCTTGATCTGTCGGTGGCATTCGACTTAGTGGACAGCGCAGTACTTTGCAAACACCTAGCTTCGGCCGCCTACTTCTCAAGTGAAGCCATAGCCTGGGTCCAATCGTTTCTCAACAATAGCATGCAAGTCTTCTCTACCCTAGACTCTGCAGACCCAATTCAAACAACATGTGGAGTTCCCCAGGACTCATGTGTCTTGCCAACTATGTACAATATATTTACTAAGCCTTTATTCGACAAATTGGACAGACTGGGTGTCACCTACACAAATTATGCAGATGACACCCAGATCCTCATTCCCTTGTCGGGCAATTTCTCAGCGGATACAGCTTTAGTAAACGAGATTTACATCCTCATTCAGGCATGGATGGCAACCCATGGCCTCTGCCTGAACGAGGAAAAAACAGAGATCCTTATCCTAGGCTCACCCAACAGCCTAAAAAAACTTGATACCAACTATAGCGTCTTCAATATCGACAGCAATATAATCTCAGTCGCCAAAGAAGTGAAGACCCTTGGCTTCTATCTGGATTCCACGCTATCCCTAAAAAAAAAAAAAGTTAACTCCTTGGCCTCATCCACCGCCTACACTGGCAAACTTATTAAAGCATGCAGACCCTTCCTTTCACTAGCAAGCTGCATTATTCTAACCAACGCCCTCATCCTATCAAAATTGGACTACTGCAATGTACTGTATGCAGGAGCAAACAAATACATCATCAATAAACTACAAACCCTGCAAAATAATGCACTCAGAACGGCCCTGAACCTCCCTAAAAGAGAGCACATCTCGAATGTTAGGAGAAACTACAACTGGCTAAAGATCAGCGATATGATCATCCTTAAAATCGTTACATTAACTTTCAAATGTCTAAACAATGCAGCCCCTCCATACCTTAGGGAAAGAATAATAAGAAAAACTTCTGTAAGGCCAACCAGGACAGCCAACTCCTTTTGCCTCCAAATACCCAGATTCCGTCTAAAAAAACAGGTGGCAACAGCTTCCCTGTACAAGCAGCTCAGCATTGGAATGCATTACCAGTTCAGCTAAGAAGGGACCTGCCGTACAACAGCTTTAGACATAGCACCCACCCCTGGCTACGACACAACGGCCTTTAGACCCATGATGCCTCCCTTATGCCCTGTCCTCTTCCTATCTAGTAATTCCTGTTACTGTGTCTACAAAGATCCTATGCACCTGTCCTTACCTACATGTAAACAAATGTACATAATGTATATACTGTATATAATGTACGTAACTAAGCAAACTGTAACCATGCTTTAGGTATTCTTGATATGCTGCGCGCCCAGCTACCTAAGGGTTTTGGGCGCCCAATAAATAATAAACAAACAAACAAACAAACTCCCTCAGGGTCAGTCGTTTCTCAAAGAAACAAGCTGGGGGTAGATCTCTCTCTTTGGAACAGCCTCCCTGCCACTCTGAAACTTGAGGAGAACCACCTTCGGTTCCGGAAGCATCTCAAGACCTTCCTCTTTGCTTCTGCCTTCTCTCCTCCTCTCCCCTGCTGATCTGTTCTGCTTGGCTTCTTGCACCTGTTTACCCTCTGATTTCTGGGCCCAGGTACACTGCCACTCACCCGCACTGCCTCCTGACAACCCTTGCACTTGGGTCTGTATCTGTAACCCTACAGTCCCCCCTCTTTTCTGCACTAATTAGACACCCCCTGCGTGTGCCTTAAACCTAGCACTTGCCACTTGCTGGTTGCACTGCCACTTTTTTTTTATCCTTTGCTCAGCACTTTCCACTTCTCCCTCCCCCCCTGCACTCTCCCCCTTCCTTCTCCCTTGCACTTGCGCATTCTCAATGTCACTGGGTCTAGTAAGATCATTGTTTTTGTTCTCCCTTGTTCCCCTCCCCTGCCTTCTCGTTCTCTGAAATACTTGTGTATGAGCACGATACAAATAAAAAATCATATATCATAGAGTGTTATAACATATATCATCCTTGTTGTTACAATGAAGTTTCTGGAGTTCGGCATTCTTGAGTTTGTCTGTCAGCCTAGCTGTTTTGTCCAAAGAGTTAGGGCTAAACCTATGGTTATATCCTATTATCCCTTCTCTGGTGTTGGTGTATCTAGGTCAGCTTTCACCTTCTCATGTTGAGGCTGTACACTCCCATTCCCTACAAAGAAGCCGATGTATTTTACGGCTGCCCGGGCCAGTCTGCATTTGGCTGGATTAGCAGTTAGGCCGGCCTCCCTGAGGACTTTCATGATGGTATAAAAGATGGAAGAGATGGTATTCCCAGGTCTTACTATGAATGGCGATATCGTCAATATAAGCGCCACAGAAATCGGAATAGGGTTGCAGGATTTTATCCATGAGGTGCTGGAAAGTGGCTGGCGTGCAGTGTAAGCCAAAAGGGAGGCCTTTGAATTGAAACAGTCCTAGGGGCATTGAAAACGCTGTCTTTTCCTTATCTGGCCCATGTACTAGAACTTGCCAGTACCCTTTGGTTAAAAATAGGGTGGAAAAAAATGTGGCTGCTCCGAGTTTATCAATTAGGTCATCGATGGTGGCATGGGTTAGGCATCGAAGTCAGAAATGGAATTGATGGAAATCTATACAGAATCTCCTGGAACGGTCAGGTTTAGTGACCAACACGATTGGAGAGGACCATGGACTTGATGAAGGCTCAATAATATTGGCTATAAACATTTTGTTGACTACCTCAATCAATATATGTTTACGGGCTTCGGGGAGTCTATATGGTTTTTAATGAACCACTTTTCCTTTAGGTGTTCTAATATAGTGGTATGTGCCATTTACTCTTCCAGGTTTTTCTGTGAATACGTCGGGAAATGAGGTGACTACATCCGTTAGATCTTCTTGGTTTTGGATAGATAGCTCTAGAACAATTAAAGTTGTCTACCTCTTCTGGAACCAGACAGGCTAATACTTTGGCATGGGTGGCTGACTGGTTCTCTTTCCACTCTTTCAAGAGATTACGTGATACAAATGGACCTTCTTTTTTCTTTTGTTTTCTGTCCGATTGGGCTACTTTATGAGTACAGGTTCCTGTTCATTCTAATATCTCATGAGGTCCATGCCACTTGGAGACAAGCTTGCTTTCTGAGGTGGGAAGGAGGACCAGTACCTTCTGTCCTATAGAGAATGATATTAAGCTCACCTTTTTGTCGTAAGTGGATTTTTGTTGGCTCTGGGCCTTTTCCATATGAGTACAGACTAGATCTCGAACCAATTTCATATGTTCCTGCATTCTGGTGGCAACTTGACAGATGAAATGAGAGCCTCTTCTCATTCTTCCCAGGTTTCCCGGAGCATATCTAAGGCATTGATAGGCTCTCTACCATAGGGTAATTCAAAAAGATAGACACATGTGGAGGGCTGAGGGGAAATCCTTATTGCAAATAGTGCCCTGGGGATCATTCAGTCCCAGTCTTTCCCATCCTTATCTACCAATGTTCGTAGAATAAACTTCAGAGTTTAATTGAATCTTTCTACCAGGCGATCAGTTTGGGGATGGTACACAGAGGGTCGCAAGGTAGTAATATGTAGTAGCTCTTTGACTTCTGCCATAAGCTTACTAATGAAATTCGAACTCTGATCGGTTAGTATATCTATGAGAAAGCCGACCCTGGAAAAATATGGTTGGAGGTGCTTAGGATTTTCTGTGTGGTATTATTTTGCATTGGGAATGCTTCTGGATATCGGGTTGCATAGTCCACGATCACAAGGACATATTTGTTGCCTAAACTGGATGATTCTAGAGGTCCAATTATGTCCATTCCGATCCTTGAAAAAGGGACTTCTTTGATCGGCAAAGAGTTCAGAGGGGCAGGTAATGGGATGTGCGTGCTGGTCTTTTGACATATTTCGCACGTTTGAATAAGGGTCTTTATATCTGCGTGAATACCTGGCCAGTAAAACTTTACACTAATATGTGGCTGGATTTTAGGTTGTCCTAAATGCCCCCCGGTCAGATGGGAATGCGCAATCTCCAGTCCAACCTTTCTGTGGCTTTTGGATATTACCAACAACATCTTTACTAAGCCTTCTGTAGATGTCTCACTTCTATAAAGTAACCCTTGTTTTACGAAGAAAAAGGGCCTTCATTTCTCTATAACTTTTCCTTCTGGAATAGCTTGTAGAAAAGCGTCAGCGAGAGCTGGATCATTTTGCTGAGCGAAGGCTAGTTCAGAATAGATGGTAGGCTCTTCTCCCTTTCTTTCTTCGATTTTACAAGGTTTATCAGCTTCCCCAAAGCCTAAGGTACCTCTCTCTGTTTCGTCTGGTTTACTATCTTTAAACTGAGAAAATAAAGCCTATTCCAAAATCCCTGGTGCAATTTGGTCTCCACGACGTACTTCAAAGGGGATATCACCATGATTCTGCAAGAGAACCTTTACATATCCCCGTAAGTCAGGATCAATGACGCCTGCTAAGACGTTTATACCGAACTTCCATGCTAGGCCAGATTTCGGGGCCAATCTTATGTAACAGCCCAGAGGGGGTATTAAAACCAGGTCTGTAGGAATCATTCCTCTTTTCCCAGGTGGAATAGTAGCTTCTCTACTGCTACAGATATCAACACCTATCGATTCCTTGGTGGAAACAGAAGGGTTAGAAGCTCTGTGTCTAAATCTTTGAAATTGTAGGGATCCCCAATTAGTTTCAATTGAGTCACATCCCACCACTGACACCATATTTAAGGAATTCATGGTGGCAACAGTAAAGACAGACACAAGTGATCATAATTCGAGGGTGTTTATTAAACTGTATAATGGGTGAGAAAAACGCCTAATCTAAACTTAAATCTAAGATGGGAGCAAGCTACGACCATCAAATATTACTAAGGCAGTCCTAGTGGCGTCTTGTCAAATAAAAAAGGGCCTATACTAAAAAAAACTATTGACAATCCTTACAACTAAGCTACAAAGTAGTGTGGGATAATGTTCACATGAAAAGAAAGAAGTATTCACCAAATGATAAGTCAGCATGGTAGGGCTGGGGTCTCCCTTCCCCACGCTTTTAGAATGGCACAAGGCAGGATCTTTGAGCATGTACACTCTGCACCTCGTCAGCATGAGGTTACAGTTCCTGTAAATTATGCCAGGACCTTCTGGGGCCAAGTTTCTTTCCCCCAAAGCCTCTTGCCTTAGAAGGCCTGCTGTACCATAAACAATCTACAAACAAAAGTTCCTTTCAAATCTTTCACGCTGGACGATTGCTCTTCGCCACTTTGGGTCCCCCTCAGCCGGGTTCTGATTCTTTTTGCAATGTTAGCCTCCCTCAATTGGGTTCACTACAGCCTTTCACTCCAAATGTATCATTTAACTGTCTCAATGTCCTTTTAAACAACTATCCATTGTGGACATCCCTCAGCCGGGTTCACACTTGTCGTCACAATGTTCATTGGTATATCCCTGTTTACCCTCAATTCGCAGGCATCCCTCTGTCAGGTTCACATTTGCCAGTTTCACAGTTCAATCAGTTTTCTCCAATGTGTCAAAGACTTTTGAGTGTATGAGGGGTTTTGCTCGACCCTCGTAGGACCACTTTGACACTTCACACTGAACGCTCCTAATGCCTCTTGGTTCTTGAAGTTTTAACTACTACTACTACTTGACCTATCAGCGGCGTTCGATTTGGTGAACCATAAAGTCCTCGGCAACCATTTGGATTCGGCTGCGCACTTCTCCCAAGAAGCAATAGGCTGGATACATGTGTGTCTTCTCACCATCAGCATCTGCCGACCCCATCCACATCACCTGCGGAGTGCCACAGGGCTCATGTGTCTCACCCACTATGTATAACAATTTCACTAAGCCCCTTTTCAATGATCTCGATGGTCTTGGTATCACCTACACTAACTATGCCGATAATACCCAGATCCTCTTACTGCTGACAGGAGATTATGACAAGGATTTGGACTTGGTAAATAGAATTGACCTCATCATCCAGGCATGGATTGCCACCCATGGTATATTCCTGAATGATGACAAAACTGAGCTCATCATCCTCGACACTAACCCCAATCTTAATAAACCCGGCCCCAAATACACCCGTTTTAACATTGATGGCAACACCATTAAAGTTGCCAAAGAAGTTAAAACATTAGGTTTCTACATAGATGCCATTCTCTCCTTTACCAGACAGGTAAATTCCATGGCCTCCACCAATGCTTATACCTGTAAGCTAATTAGAGCAGCCAAGCGATTCCTGTCCACGTACAGTTGCACTACTTTGGCCAGAGCCCTAATTCTATCAAAACTGGACTACTGCAACGCCCTATATCTGGGGGCCAACAAGTACACTATCAATAAAAATCAGATTCCCCAAAACAATGCCTTGAGAGCAGCATTGGGCATAGCAAAAACAGACCATATCTCAGAGAGTAGGAGAATGAATAATTGGCTTACCACCAATGATAAAATCTTGATAAAAAACGGCCTCACTTACGTATAAGTGCCTAAATAATGATGCCCCATGCTATCTTATAGAACGATTTAATAGACAACATTATGTGGGCCAGTTAAACGCTCTTCTTTCCACTTCTGTATATGGTTTTACATGAGCACTTGGTCTCCAGGAAAAAGAGGTACTGGTTTAGGAAATTGTCTGTTTGCATCACTTGCTGGTTCCCATTGATGTTTAGGCCTTTTCTGTAATGATATGTATTTAAGGGAGTTGGTAAGTTCTTTGAGGTACTTATCAAATTCCCCTCCCAGAATAGCAGAAGTAGAAAGAGCATCAGAGATTATCTGTGACAGCAGGTGTGCCGCATGCATTCTCCGCCCTGTAACAATCTCATGAGTAGTCAAGTGCTGATCTCCTCCAGGTGTATTCCGCAAGGCAAATAAAGCAAGCGGCAAGCAGTGCAAACATGATTTTTCAAGTGTTTGTATAAGCTTTGCCAGTCGAATTTCCGGCAGTCCATTCATCTTCTCTACCAAAACATTAGCTTGAAGATTGTGAACCATGTATGGTTTATGTCTGAACCCCATGAGAGTTGTATTTTTCTTAATTAATTCATTAGCGAAGTGCTGCCCATTATCAGAGCAAATTTCATCTGGAATTCCCCACCTCAGAAACACCCCCCTCACCTAGAAAGGTGCCACTGAGTGAGCATTGTTATGGGCACAGGGACCTGCCTCAAGCCAACGTGAGAATGGAGACACCACTACTAGCAGGTACTTGTATGAAGTACACCTCTCTAACATATCCAAGTAATCAATATGAAAGTGCAAGAAGGGGCCCTGCGGTCGCAGCAATGTTCCCTGTACAACTCTTAATGTGTGACCTGGTAAATACTTCTGACACACCATACAATTGCTCACATTCTCAGAAACAAATTCATACAAGTTTGGCACAAACTAGTCTTCACTTATCCCTGCAGCCACATGCTCTTTTGATACATGAGAAAGATAGTGAAGCTGTTCCAATGCCAATTGTAACAATTTCTTCGGCATGACAACCTTTCCTGTGCTATCATGTCACCAAACCAGATCAGTCAGAGACAGAGAGCATCCTCTCCTCTTCCATAGATCTTTTTCAGCGTCTGATGCTTCCCCTTGCAGCTCAATTATTTGTAACATCGGAATTGCATTAAAACTCTCTGGCAATGCATCTTTCTCTTTGCTCACTTTCAGTACTGCTATTAAAGGTATCCTTTCTTCCTAGCCAGGGAACAACACATGTAATCCCTTTGCCAGATATTCTGCTTCTTTTGCTGCTCTGTCTGCTCTTTCATTACCTATCAAGATAAAATATTGCCCTCCTGTATGGGCTTTGCACTTTATTTATGCTAATTCTTGTGGGAGTGGTAACATTTCCAATAGTTCTCTCAACAATGCTGTAAGTTGAACAGGGGTACTCTCACTTTATTTAAACGCTTTCCTTCCACATCTTGCAAGTCCTGAGAGCACTGTGGAGGTTACATAAGCAGAGTCTGAGAAGATGTCTACTGCTTGGCCCTCTGACATGTTTAGTGCTTCAATTAAAGCCACTAATTCAGCTGCTTGTGCAGAATAATGATTTGGCAATTGTGTTTGTGAGTACACTATTAACTCCTCCCCCTTTTGCACTCCCCTTCTGTACCCCACTACTGCACACCCTGAGTGCCTCTGTCCCGTGGTTTTATCAATGCTGGAACTTCCATCAATTAATATCATGTCCCCCCTTCGATCACTTCTTCCTTAACTAGGGGGTTACCTTTGCTACTGTCAATGCACATTACACAGTCATGCACACAGTCTCCTTCTTCATTTTCTGCAATGAACTCTGCTGGGTTCATTGATCTGCACCTCACCACTTCTACTGCTGGGTCGGTTAGTATTACCTCATACACTGTAGATCTCTGAGCTGTCAGTGTTGATTTAGTTTTCTCCAGTATTGCAAATAATGCAAGTTCCACATACAAAATTACTGGGCACCCCATGGATTTTGTGGAAGCCTTGTCAATAGCGAATGTAGCAGCAGCAAGTGCCTGCTCACATGGGAAGTGTGCCTGTATAACTGTGTCCGGTGACCCACTGTAATATGCCAGTGGCTTGTGTGCCTGTCCCTTTTTCTGTGTCAGTACTGCTGTCATTACTTTTCCATCTGAATTTGAAAACGGGTGTAATTTTTCCTTGTAGTTGTGAGTTGCTAATACTGGTGCATGTACTAGTTCATTTTTCAACTCATCAAAATACTCGCCCATTTCCACCGTCCATTTTGTGTGTGTTTAGTTTTTTCTGTGCTTCATTTAGTGCTTTTGGACAGTATTGCAACTTCTCCCTGTCCACCTTGTATCACTGATTCCTTTCTACACTCTTCTTCTGTTGTGCTGCACACTAATAAGTCAATGGGCCTCATTACAAGTATGGAGGAAGCCATGCTGCTTTTAGCGGCATGGCTACCCCCATACCGGGTACCGGGTCCGGGTTCCAGGAATAGGGAATTACCGAGCCATTCTGACCTTGGAGGGACCGGTAATTCCCTTTTCCGGGACCCGGTACATCCCCATTCCCATTTCAGCCCCCATAGAGCTCAATGGGAATGGGGAGGATGCTAACAATGGGCCCATTAATGACCGGCCCGTTGTTAGCCTCCTGGTCTGCTAGCGGGTCCCGCTAAGGACGCCTGGTCTGGCCAGGCGTTCTGCGCGGGACCCGCTGCAGACCTCGTAATGAGGTGGCCCGGAATGAATGGTGCCGGTCCCTTACCGGCACCGTTCATTCCGTGGCGCCTTCCTCGTAATGAGGCCCAATGTATTGTATCACTGTGCTCGCAACCTGTAGGTTGCTCAGGTCCATTTGTATTACTCTGTTGAAGATGCTAGGCCCTTCGTAGTACCCCAGAGGCATTCTAGTATGTTTGAACTGCGTCCTGCGATTGCGATACGTAAAGGCGGTGAGATACCTGGAGTCTGGGTATAGTGCGATGGAGAAAAAAGTGCCTCTGCAGGATCGCTGAAAAACATTTTTGTGGATTTTGGAACCAATGGATATTCTGCCTCAATAATGGGGCAGCAAAGGGCAATCCTGCAGCAGACCCTGGGCAGTGAGGAGGAAGAGGAGGGGCTCCACACCTGCTTACCCTTAAAACACCTGAAAGAGGCGAAGCACAGCGAAGGGCGGCAAAGGGAAGTGAAAGCAGAAGAAATAAGATGTAATACCAGCGGTGACTGAGGGCAAGGTTTGATAGGTTCCATGTGTTAATATCCCCGCAAAAATATTACCATACAATAATATCGCCATACAAATATATCGCCATATTTTTTAGGTGATATTAAGGCATGGAACCTGCAGGGGACACACCCACAACCCCTGCATTATTTTTAAAGGAGCCCCCATTCCCAAAAAAAAACAAATTATCCCCCCCAAAAATATCACATATGGCCGTTGCTGACGGCCATATACATGGCTATATTTTTGGTGGGGATAATATGTAGTGATACCGTTTGATAAGGTACTTGCATTATTGCACATCTAATTATATTTTGCATCCAACATTGGGAGCTTAAGCCCTCTGCCCTCCGTGTATCGGATCTATAACACTGCACTGGACATATCTCCTACCTTGGTACGTTGCTGGGTCCCCTGGGCTCCTCCTTGTTTTTGCACCAGCGTTTGCTTGGGCCCCGCGCCTCAGTTCCGAGTGCTGCCCGGTGTGGGTGGACGCTGCTGGTGGTTGTAGCGGGAAGGCTTGGCGGACAAGGCTTGTGAGTGGTCGCACTGATTCCCGTTGATCCAGCAGTTGATGCAGGTGCACCCGGAAGTACCAGACTTGTGATCGGAGTCAGAGCACGAAGACAGAGGCCTGCAGAGGTGGCTTGCTGTCGCTCTGCCAGTGCTATTGCAGTGCAGACAGTTGCATGGTGCGGTAAGACAACCCAGTGTTTTGCAGGGTTCTTCTGACAGCTTGTAGCCCAGGCCAGCCCTGCCGTCAAGCATCAAGCAAGCTAGCGGAAGCCATATGACTATGATGGAGCAAGGGGGGAGTCGGACTCAGGCAGCAACTTGAGCTGTCGTGGCGTGCTTCGCTCCTCATTTGATCTTTTCTTCATTGGTTTTTAAGTCTATTCTCCAATCTTATTTCATTTTATGAAATTTTACTCTGCTGTTGTGACATTTTAAAATTTTAAAAATTACATGTGGATCTTAGGGTGGGAATTGTCACTTTTCACACTTTGTTTGTTGCACATGGCACTTTCGGGGGTGGCAGATTTTAATAGTTTCCTGTAGTATCGAGTGAAGGGTATGCATCTACTGGGGCGATGTCCAAAAGGAAGGCATTACGTTCACCAGCTAGTGCCCCAGCCAGGAAACACAACATGAAGTGCATAGATCGCATGGAGAAGGCCAATGCGATGATTAAGGAGATTCCAGACAGGCATTACGTTCACCAGCAAGTGCCCTAGCCAGGGAAGTGCATAGATCGCATGGAGGAGGCCAATGCGATGATTACGGAGATTGCAGACAGGCATTACGTTCACCAGCTAGTGCCCCAGCCAGGAAACACAACATGAAGTGCATAGATTGCATGGAGGAGGCCAATGCGATGGTTACGGAGATTGCAGACAGGCATTACGTCCACCAGCTAGTGCGCCAGCCAGGAAACGCACCTTGGAGTGCATAGATCGCATGGAGGAGGCCAATGCGATGGATAAGGAGATTGCAGACAGGCATTACGTTCACCAGATAGTGCCCCAGCCAGGAAACACAACATGAAGTGCATAGATCGCATGGAGGAGGCTAATGCGATGATTACGGAGATTGCAGACAGGCATTACATTCACCAGCTAGTGCCCCAGCCAGGAAACGCACCTTGGAGTGCATAGATCGCATGGAGGAGGCCAATGCGAAGATTACGGAGATTGCAGACAGGCATTACGTTCACCAGCTAGTGCCCCAGCCAGGAAACGCACCTTGGAGTGCATAGATCGCATGGAGGAGGCCAATGCGAAGATTACGGAGATTGCAGACAGGCATTACGTTCACCAGCTAGTGCCCCAGCCAGGAAACGCACCTTGGAGTGCATAGATCGCATGGGGGAGGCCAATGTGATGATTAAGGAGATTGCAGGTTTTCTACACGATATTGACCCAGAAACCAACACAGTTAGCAGTTGAGTAGTAGGTCTCCCTTAGGGCAAACGGGGGATAAGAGGGGTGTCTATCTGCTCTGCCCCAAGTAATGACAACACCATAAAACTTGCCTGTAAGGAGACGGTTCCCCGAGCTGGTAAGGGTAAAAGGGTCCTGAAGAAAAAGCTCAGCATTGGCGAGATCCGGGCATTAGCAACAGATAGTATTGGTACCCACAAGGCAAGACTAATGGCCATGGCGGATGTGGGGAAAATACTGCCGGGGCATGAAGTCCAGAATGACCCATGTCAAAATAAGGTGGAGGTTAACCAGGCCCCAGGAATGGTAATTGCACAAGGCATAGGCGAATTGGGAGAGGAAGGGTCACAGGGGCAAGAGCAGGATGTACCGATTGTGTTTAGATACCCGCCCCCCCAGAAGTGGTTACTGGCAACAGGTTCGAGCCCCTCAATAATACGTAGTGATATTGTAGAATGTAAAAGATTGAGGGGGCCGAAGGAGGTGAATGACATTAGAATCCAGCTGAGGGACATCACACTGGCACAGAGCCTTGTGGAAATGGAGCAACAGTCGCTCCGTACGAATGGATTGGTCATTTTTATAAAAATATCATTACCTGTCATTACCCGAATGACCGGTTGTAAATGAAATACCTGAGAGGCCAAGTCGTGCCTAGAAACACTTGTGTACAGGCGCGTTATAAATGCCACATCATTTCATAAGTAGCCAGATAAGGCAGAGGGGGCCACCAGAGTCCTGGTCCCATTAGCGTAAGGCATGGTGCTCAGGTCTTCCCACCATCAGGAACTGCACCTAGAGGTACTCAAGGTCTATCAGTAGGGGAGGATGGAATCCTGCCTGAATCCCCCAAACTGGAGTGCAAGATAGGCTTCTGCAGATGAGTGGGGCTCTGGCCGTCCCCAAGGGTTTTGACGGAATGGGCCCCCTGGGAAAGAATTGTCTCTTGTATCAGCATTGCAGGGGCAGGAGCCAGTCTTGGTGCAGACCGGAAGGCATCTATGCCCGTTCAATGTTCAGTCCTTGTTCAGTCCTTGAGCCCGGTGTGCCGGTCCTTTCATGGAATAAAGCCGGCCTAAGTAAACATATGACGAATAATGGCTGGCTCGAGTTTATTCGTGACCATGCAGTCATTTGCCATCAGGAAACATGGGTGCTAGAGGCACCGCACATTCAGGGGTACGCTACTTTAGCAATCCCATCACATTAAAGGAGGGAAGGGTCACCCTCGTGGTGGGCTCATCACATGGGTGGATGCTGCTTTGTTTAAATTGGCGAGAGTGGTGGACACTGGCTCTCCCAATTTAATAAGTACAACTCAAACTTCGGGATGTGTCTGAGGTGTTGCTACTACATTTCTCCCTGGCACGATATACTGCTGAACATGGTAATGGGGCAGTGCACTTCTCATTGGAAGCCTACAAAGCTCAGACTAGACAGGCCGCCATGTACAGGGCGGAGCTATGGGGCCAGTTGAAGACCCATTCAATGTCAGCAGTAGAAAATACATTTCTGAAACACATCTTGGGGTTGCCCGCGAACACGCTGACAGTGCCACTGTTATTAGAGATCGGCATGCAGGGAAACGTCTTGGGATTGCATGCAAGCACTCCGACAGTGCCAGTGTTATTAGAGACTGGAATGCAGGGAAACGTCTTGGGGTTGCACGCAAGCACGCTGACAGTGCCACTGTTATTAGAGACCGGCATGCAGGGAAACGTCATGGGGTTGCAGGCAAGCACGCCGACAGTGCCAGTGTTATTAGAGACAGGCATGCAGGGAAACATCTTGGGGTTGCCCGCAAGTCCCTTGACAGTGCCATGCAGGGAAACGTCTTGGGGTTGCACACAAGCACCCTGACAGTGCCACTGTCATTAGAGACTGGCATGCAGGGAAACGTCTTGGTGTTGCACGCAAGCACCCTGACAGTGCCACTGTTATTATAGACCGGCATGCAGGGAAACATCTTGGGGTTGCACGAAAGCACCCTGACAGTGCCACTGTTATTAGAGACCGGCATGCAGGGAAACATCTTGGGGTTGCCCGCAAGCACGCCGACAGTGCCACTGTTATTAGAGACTGGCATGCAGGGAAACATCTTGGGGTTGCCCGCAAGCACGCCGACAGTGCCACTGTTATTAGAGACTGGCATGCAGGGAAACGTCTTGGGGTTACCCGTAAGCTGTATTGTTTTACTCGTGGCAATGGTGCTCGTTCTTTTATCTTAATGTGTACTGCCCCTGCCCATTTAAGTATGCTTACATCATGGGGTCCTCTTGCCCACAAGCTCTTGTGCACTTTTTCCAAATCACCCTCTAAATAGTGGGGTCTCTGTTTTGCTATCTGCATCATTTGGGGTGCTGCTCTTTCTGTTGTACAAACTGGGCAAGGTAAACTCAACTCAAATACTATCTCTTCTTCTTCATTCTCTTTTGTTGCAAACAACTCTGTGTCACTTACTCCTGTCAATGTCAGTGTAGGATCAATACATAATATTGATCACCATTCCATGTTGTTCTCACTAGTAGCAACCAGTATATTCATGTCTTTTCGTACTACTACTTCCTCCATTTACAGAAAAGTGTGTGTGCATGAGCTAACCAAGGAGGGACACTGGGGCCTAAATGAAAACTCGTTAGGCAGCCGGAAACACCTTCCTCTCAATCCCTGGCATTCATCCCAACAACATGTGTACTCCATACACAGACACCTCCGTGTGTGGGTATCCCGGTCATTGCGCTGTGTGCATAGTATGCCTGAATCAGTACTGCCACCCTGGCTACGTACATTCCTGGCGTGGAGCACACCCCCCCTTTTTCCTGAAAATTAAACTGTGGCGTTCAATTTGCTAATTAAATCCCTCCCCAGAATATTGATGGGATTGTATTTTGAATACAGCAAAGGTGGTACAATATGCTGCGTCCCTATCATCAAGGGCAAATCGTTTGTCAGAGGGACCTTCAAAATCATACCTGCAAAGCCTTGTGTGTCCAAACTTTTGCTAGATAATGGAAATCCTTATTCCTTGATGCATGATCTGGTTGCCCCAGTATCTATAAGAAAGGAAAATCCCCTATGTCCTATTTGAACTGCTACCTCTGGTGCCTCCTCGGGGACCTCCGTTACTGCTAGAACAGGACTCACTCACACTCCCCGTGGGTACCACTATTGCGGAAAAAGTTTTTGCAGATAACGCAAATGGGTTACCACCCACCATTGTCACTCCAGTATATTGGGGTATGGTGTTCTGCCCCAATATTGTCACCCCTTCGGCTATCTGTGTGTGTGCTGGTGCGTGAAGAACGCTCACTGTACCTTGAGTTCCTGCCATTTCTCCATTTTGTACCTGTATTTGTCTTTGGGTAGTAATTCCCTGTATCTGTGCAGGCTGTATCTGCACTTGTTGCTGCTATGGTATTATCTGTACTTGCTGTGTAGTCTGCGGCGTGTATGTCTGCTGTTGTTGTGGTACCACCAATTGCTTTGTGAGTGCTGCTCCTTCTATGTGTATTTTTGCCAGTTTTGTCTGAACCAATTTGCTTTCTGCCTTCATTGCATTATCCTCTATCTCATTATCCTTCTCCTGTTTCTTCATGCAAAAGTGCACAATTGTCATCTGTATTTCAAGTGCTCAATTCCCACTATCTTTTCTAAGGTATTTTTTAATCCCATGACTGCTTATTTTCCTGTGTCCACATTTCCTGTATAGATCATATGTATTCTGTGGGGTCCTCATCAGGCTTCATTTTGCAAGCCAGTTTAGATCACATGCAGGACTTGTCTGGATAGAGCTCCCTCAAAGCCTTCCAAACATGTCCTCGATAATTGGTGAAGGGTGCTCCATTATGTACATAAGAGCATAATTTTACCCTGGAGTATCCAGCCTGCAGCCATATTTTGTCACTTTTCTCCCCGACCAATACTGCCAACAAACCTTTCATATCTCCTATGGACAATGGGATTCCCGCTATCTCTTTCTCAAAAACATAAATCCACTTGCACGCCCCTGCAATCAACGAAGGTAGACTGTAAACTAGAGTATCCCTGTCCATTATCTGCCAAGCAAGGTATGTAATGAACCTCGCCCCTTGCTTTCTGTAAAAGTGTCATTTGTGTCCGTGCCCTAGTTTTTTTACCACGTTGTGTTTTTTTTGCTACCGCTATTCTGGTTTTCCTGCTGCGAAGCCTGTTTCCCCAGTCACCCAATGACTCTTCCCTTACCTCCTCTTTTCTATCATCTCTTCTTCTTTCCGGTCTTTTATCTGTCAAAGGATGCGTGTCGGTTTCGACCTCCCCCTGATCACAGTCAGCAGTGTCTTCCCAGTCTGATATGGTTTGCCCTTCGTCTGCTGTGTCAGTTTCACTATGGTACGAGTCCTGTCCCCACTTGCCTATCTTAAATTTGATGTGTCCTGCTGTCCACCCCTGTTCATTTTTTTCCTTCTCATGTTCCTTTCCTTTCTCCTCTATTTCCTGTTTCATAGCTTTTTCTGCCTCCTTGAACATAGTGGGCCTCATTACAAGAAGGGCGGAATGTGTTTAACGGCGCCGGTAATGGTGCCGGCGTCTTTAAACCCATTCCGCCCTATTACGAGGTTGCCTTGCGGGACCAGCTCTGGACATCTGGTTTTACCAGACGTCCAGAGCGGGTCCCGCAAGGGGACCAGGGAGCTAACAACAGGCCCGTTATTAACGGGGCTCGAATGGGAATGGGGAAGTACAGGGCCCGGGTTCCCTGAAGGAGGAAATACCGGGCCCTCCAAAGACAGAATGGCCCGATATTTCCCCATTCAGGGAACCCGGACACGCTTTTGGAGGCAGCCATGCCCTTATTAAGGGCATGGCTGCCTCCAAAGTCGTAATGAGGCCCACTGTCAAGTTGTTGCTGTGCACTAATTTTTATGTTATTTAAATATTGCAACTTTCCTTTTTCGTCCTTCCTGATGACACTTGTACTGCCCCTGTCTTGCTTCTTATGTGTTCTTTATTTGTCTTGACACTCTCGTTTAGGATTTGTATATCCTGCAGCTGGATTTTATAATGGGTATATCGTATAGGGTGGTGGTGCACTTCCCTGCTCCTCCTCCTCTTTCCCCTTCTCTGTTTCTTTCTCTTTCTCCTCACACATTTTCCAAAGCCCCAGGATGTCCTGTCTCTTTTTAGGTTTAGCTCCTTTATATGTAGCTGCTAAGTATGAGTACATACTTTCTATAATATCTTTATCGAACGTTCCCTCTCTGGGCCACTCCTTATAACACCTGCCCACTGTGTCACGCACCCACTCAAAATGGTACTTTGATATTTTATTGTGTTATTGGGGCAATTTCCTACATATATGGTTTAAAGGGGCATCCATTCAGTAGGACGTCATTGCCTCCGCCTTACCTTTTTCTTATTAGAATATTCTTCTTTCTTACCTTCTTCCTTCCCCAAAATTAAAAACAACCACACTTTTTTTTAGAAATGTTATTTAAAATGTCACTCTTTCTACACACAACCCCACTCACTCAATGTTTAAAATTACCACTTTTCTCGATCGCCCTACTTTCGTCTACTCCAGCCTTCTCCACAGGCCGTGCCCTTTCACACCTCACACTGAACACTTACACACAGTGGCCTTCTACACAGGCCCATCTTGTTAAATTGTATTAGTCTAGAAGTGGCCTTCTACACAGGCACACCGCCTTAACAATATGTCCTTTATTAGTGAGTGAGAAAAAGTTGTTACTTTTCTCCTTGCTCAACTGTACCAGCAACTCGCACTACGCTGCGTTGCGCTATGTACACGTAAATGTGGCTCTGGCTCTTCCGCTCCTTCCACAACCACATAAAATCAACACTACGATCACTTTTCACAACACAAAAATGAAATGCTGCTACAATCAAAACGCTTGCACGCATATATCCAAATACGCTCTTCCCCAAGAAAAAGAAATTACGCAACTATACCAATTGCCTGCTCTTCGTGGAACTCTTGTCTAATAAGGTCCGCCACTTACTACGCTACCCTCTGCTCTAATGCAGATGTGCCACCGTCCACTTATTCCCTATTGGAACGACAGACCTAATATCTAATTCTAGCACGGTTAATCGCCCTCTTCACCACTTAACGAGGGTATGCTTTTGGGAGATTCTCCACTTCTTTGGACATTGAAGTTTCCCTTTAAAGGCCTTCACTTTCAGTCAGAGTGAAGGCAGAGCCAGACCTGGTGGACCTTTGGGAAGTGACATCCATGAACCTCTCTTGAGCTCTTTATAAAGGCCAACTGATGCTGCCCCGCACTCCTCCGGGAGCACGGCTGGAATTCTTCACGCCTCGGTCGAACAGCAAATATATCTCGCTAGGGCCTCCAAAGATGTATCGGGGGTCGCTTTGTATCACTCACCAGAAAATTACAAAAGTAGTTAAAAAGGAGTGTACACCGGTTCAAGAAGTAACGCAATTTTATTCAAGGGGCCAGATGCCGCTGGGACAGCAAATTCAAACAGAACTCGAAACAGAACTGTTTGAAAAAGTGCTATCAAAGAACCACCCTCGAGGTTAAATCTTTTATACACAGTAATAGAATTAGCATTTATGATCATGTGACAGAGACACAATCTCCCCACCCAGAAATTATTGGTTCTTGCACTTTGGGCTCCAATAGAACTACGTACATTGGGTTCATGAACCTTCCCACACCACCCTCAATTACAATAATGTGACGTCACAATCCACCCCCAATTCCCCCAACACAAAATTATATGATTGAAACATTTGAGATGTCCAGCGGAACTTTATTATTCTGCCCTGGTCGCCTCTTCCTGTCTCCCATGGGAACGGCTACCCATCACGACATCATCAGAGCCTTGACCCATGGACATACCTTTAAATGATTGTTGTATATTGGGAACATTCTAACTCTCTTCCCAGGGAAAAAGGTTTGCGAGTGGTTTGAAACTGCTGTAGGACTTTGCCAACCTCACAATCACATTTCATAAATGATTTTGAATTATAAAATGCTAATATATTCCTTTATCAATGGCAGACCCTGTGCGCTCTAATCATTTCACCTTGAAAAATAAGAACCTCTGTGTGCTTCTCAGCACAATTGGGGAGAAATGGTATGCAGTGGCCTTTGCCGCAAACGAAATGCTCTCAAATGTTAAAAACAAAGCAAACGTTTGGGGCTTATTTACTGCGCTTTATTCTACCACTAAGTTTTATACTTACCTGTACCTCAGGATGTATGTATTTGTTTTATTTAGCCTTTAATTTTGCTTACATAAGAAAGGGCTCCCTCCCCATTTAGGGTGCTACTCTCTCGGCTTATAAGTGTGTTCCTTCGTACCGCGCTGGACTTGCATTTTTATTACAGTGTTCTTGTTCAGAAGAGAATTGCCTAGCATTTTAGTTCTGGACTGCCCTTGTGGGTGGGACCAGACTAATATGCAAATGGATATTTCTTCACTGTGTACAGTGTAGTGAGCTCAAACATGGTTGTAGGCCTTCCTGAGTGCAGGAAATTCAACAGAATAGACCTATGTTTGTTCTCAGTAGAGGGGCTCTGGAACTCTGGTTTAATTTCTAAGACTTGGGGTTTCACTCTAAGTAACCCTGGGTAATCCAGATGTGGACACCTTGCTCACTGTGCATTAGAGAGGCTCAGATTTACCTCACTGAGGAGGCCCAACAAGGCTGAAACATGTGTCTTGGATTGCTGATGGTACACTTGTTCAGAAGAGAATTGCCAAGGATCTCGGTGCTGGACTGCCCTTGTGGGTGGGACCACACTGATATGCGGCAACAGAGTGTGGTGTGGAGAGTGGAGAATGGAGTCTTTTCTTGCTGGCCATTACTCTTGGATGCAGACCTCCTTTTCAAAGTGTCCCAGGCGTGATAGCGCAGCAACAGAATGTGGTTTGCCGTGGTTCACCAGGGGAGTCGTGGAGTTAAGGATATGCTGTGGCTGAATTAACTGGTACTGTATGCATCAGCAAACTCTTCTTTTTTTTATCTGCCAAGTGTAGAGTCACGACTGTCGGCCAGTCCGGGCCTTTGAGTGACTCAATTTGTGTTCATACCACTTTGGGCTTCTCAAGTGGGTCCTCTCGTTTCCTTGATTCGCCAGGCTGTGAAAAAGAAAATGTTTTTTTTTTTTATTGGGCAACCTGTCATTTTGTTTTGTCATTAGCAGTGACTGTGGGCTAGTTTTGCCTTTGAGCTGCTAATTCGAAAATACTCAGCCCTCTGCCCTCATTTTTGGACTTTCAATTTACAGCGTGGGTCTGCCACACCTTTTCGTTACATCTACTGCAAGCTGAGAGTTATACTCTGCGTGCCATCAGATAAGTCCCAAAGATTTCCCGCAAATATAATTTGAGAATCAGGGCACTAGGGGATGACCTACGAGCACCAGGATTGGATGAAACCATATGGCCAGAAAAGAAAAATCACTACATTTGCCTAAATCGATATTTAAACCCCAGCTGTTGGATTGCCAACAATTTAATCCCTCTGAAAGCAACTTTTCTGTGGACGATCAAATTCCCAGATGGCAGCAAATGGAATGGTTGTAGAAACAGTATCAACAGCCAACCATTTGACTGAGGCATTAACAATGAATATTGAATATATCGTTACAGCTTCCACTTTAAAAAACACCATATCGGAATTCTTTCCTGTGAAACAGCTCGTAGGGTGAACAATGACTTTTTACCTATTAGGTACAACCAGATCACATGCTGTGGAGCACAGGTGGGATGGCAATAAAATGCGAGGAGAAACACACATCCTATGGGTGTGTCTGGTCATTTACCAACCTAACGACTAGCCATGGCTATGTCAAGGCCTCACCACCAAAACCTAACCTTTCTAGAACTCTTTGAGCAAGCTCTATCACAAAATAACACCAAATATGTTGCTGTATAGGGCCTGCCAGTGGTATATCTAAGCATTCATTTGAGTGTTTAATTACTTAATTGCCTCTGTAAATGAGCTCCTGGTGTAGTACAATTCTCTTAATGTGTGTCTTCAGCCAGTTGATTTTATAAGCAATATATTTGTCAATGCCTCTTAGACTTGCACTGAAGTCCTGTTTTAAACAAGCAATCACAAAGCCAGCAGTTTTGTTTTTTGTATAGGTATTAGCCAAGAATGCCATCATATGCCCAGTTACTGGCACCATTTCCCAGATGTTCCAATCTTATGGCCAGGTGGTACCCTTATGGCAGTGCCTGGCAAATGCCTATCCATGCCTAATCAAAAGCCCAAGCTGTTGGCTTTGCCAGTGCATGTTGGCTTCTGTTTGTCTTCCTAAGTGAATGTGTGTATGCCCAGATGTGCGCGTCTTGCTTGCTATGCCTAGCGAATCAAGATGCCCCTCACCGAGCTGGTCCAACAAGGCCCTACCTGAAAATGATAAGGCTAGGTTGGGAAATATTGACCAGTTTCAGATCTTCTCATGCATACTTGCCAGTGGGGCTCCGACCTAAATAGAATGTATCTTTGTTTGGAAGCCTAGTCTACTCTGCCAGAACGTATCATGAATCAAACTGTTAAGTACTGACTTGATAACCTCATTCTGTTAGAGTAACTTTACAGAGTTTGCATGCAAACATAATGTGTCATGTGTGGTGTGGGATTTGTTTTGAAAGTATGATGTAAATCCGGGATGCTGGGTGTTTAGGCAGTGCTGGAAATGAAACAGGAACACCCGTAAAATAAAAAAGAAGAAGAGCATTTTCTATAATGTTGTAGGCAAAGTATAAAATGTATACATCTTTTATAACTAAAAAGCAGTATTTAAATATTTTCTAAAGAGTGCAATCCGAGGTGGATGTAACATTTTGACAAGGGACACATACCCATGCCCATGACCCCTCCCCCCGCTCTACTCTCTCCCCTCAAATACAAACAGCAGGGCTGATCAGGCCCTACCAGTGAGATCTTATATTTTTAATGTGTCTCAGAGACAGATTATTTAGGAAGTGATTATATATGAGAAAAGGTAAAAAGGGAGTGACCATTGCTGTGGCACTTTAAAAAGAAATGTTATAGAGTTTTAAGAAGCTATTTAAGTGTGATTGTTGGGTGATTAATAAGTAAGGGGATACAGAACACGCTGTGTGAAACAATAACTTTGTCATGCATTTCATTTCACTTTGTGTCTGTATGAGATGTTTTGTAATTTCTCATTAATTGCTACGCTGGAGCTTGTAGGCTTCCATTCAGGATGGCGAAAATAAAGCTACAGTCATAGGGGATCATTTTCATGTCAAGCAGAGTGGAAGAAGTGGCGCTAAATGCATGTAGCTCTACTTTTTAGGAGCTGCAGGATTTTGTATGATTTGGCAGGCGAAGTTGGAGAGCAGATCAGACTTAACAAGGTCCCCCTGTCCAATTCGATTGGTATTCCACCAGCTTGTATTTTTACGTTGGCGGAAAACCAAGAGATTCCTATGGAACCAGCCTGACTTTTATACCTGGAAAAAGTGGGCAGAGTCCAAAGGAATCCATGGTGGATGGCTCCCACAATCATTAATTGTGGAAGTGATTTACACTTTTCCAGATACGTAGTGGTAAAGTAAAGAGCAAAGGCGATTTTCACCTGTGTTTTACTCTTTAATTGTCCAGTACTTGGTGGAAACAATTACAATTAATGAATGGCCCCTTTTATATAAAAGTGCAAACAGGAGAATTCTGATCTGTGCAATTTAGGATTCAAAACAAAATGCCCCCCTTAATCTTTTCATCAACATGTTTCTACAAAGATTAATACATTGTCAGGTTCGGTTTATCATGTGACCTGTGCATTTTTTAAGTAATCTGTATACAATTTAGTATTATTTTTAGGTATTCAAAGCCAAACTTCAACACTTATTTGTATCAACTTGAGCTCGGAAGATGTGTGGTCAAGTATCTAAATTTCAAGCTAGGCTCAAATTATGGCTTTACCACTTGACCAAAGTCTGTGATCCTGTGCATATCTTTTAATTTCGCTATGCCTTACCTGTTAAAATTAACTGCCCCTGGAAGTGATTCAGTTCGCATTATAAGCTATTCTAAAAAGCCTCACTCATGGTTTAATAGATGGGCAGCACAGGGATTAGGACACACACACATCTAACTTTGAATATATCCAGGCCACATTTATTTAACACAATTGTGTCATTTAATAGCAAATTAAAGTAAACACATCAAACAAAGAGTCATCATGGACAATTGCATATTATAACCAGTATGTAAACAGTATGTACCAGACAATGATGTACAGGGGCATGCCCCACCAGGACCGATACCAGGAGGCCGCAAACCCCTCAACCAGCATTGCCTGCATCCTGATGCATCCCTTACAGCCCTAGCACTCCCTTGCACTCTCAACTCAACTAAAATGTGCTGCGAAAATTAAACAAAAAACAACATTTTGTGTTTAAAATGTAATTTTGGACATGAACCATTGATGGGAGACATTCAGAATGGGACTACTGTAGGGGTTCAGTTGGAAAGGAGGGGGTGGTGGAATGGGTGGGTGAAAGGAGGATCAGTTATAACAGAAAGGGGAGAGCCGATGGGAAGGGAAGATAGTTAGATTGAGGTTGCAACACTATTTGCCTTACTTCTCCTTTGCTATGTACAGTTTTTTTTATAGAGGAGTGCAAATGTATTTTTGCAGATCTGGGAAGACATGTTTTACTGGATCATGGATCTGGGAAATATGGATCAGCACCAGCACTTTGTTTAGGGTACTCCTAGACCCACACCCAATGGAATGTGGGCCCCCCTGATCACAACCCTGGCCCAACCCAGATGAACATTTCCTGAAGCAGGGCCTGCAGGATATGTGTTTGTCCTGGGAAATTAAAAGGGGTGGACCAGGTATCTGTGGGGGTAACTGGATATAGGCCTAATGTATCTCATAGGATGTAGAGGCCATTCTGGGCATCTGCCCTTTTGGGGGTACCTGGGGTGATGGGGCATAGTTATACCCCATCCCTGGCCTGCTCCTACAATCTCTTGAAAAATGTCCCCACTTCCCACAGTTCCAACATTGTGAAGGTTCCAAACCTCACCCTCTGGGCCCCATTCCTCCAAAGAAAACTCCCCTGCTCCTCAGAACCCACCTCTTCCTCTCTGCTGTCCTCCTTGTTGCCACTGTGGGCCAGAGTACTGTGGACCCCTGCCCCACTGTCCTTGCCCTCCTCCTGACCAAATGGCAGCTATTCTAGTATTTGCGAACTAAACTTTTCCTGCCATCTCTATCTGCACTGGCATGGACACTGCTGCCTCTATGACAATTTTAGCTAATTTGTTTTGTACTATTTTGCTTCCTCTGCTTGCCGCCTCTGGGCTGTTTCCCTGTCATGCTCTTTTATTCTCTTACAATGGTGTATTATTATGCTCTGCATTTCGGCCCACCCATTAGCCTCGATGCCCATGATTTTGACTAATGCTTTTTGCACCTCTTTTGGTAGGTCCTTTTTAAACCGAAATAGAAAAAGGGTATTGACCGGTTCCACAAGTCACCCGTCTCCGCTCTCCACATCTTCTGAACTTTAAGAATAAACTTAGAGGGTTCTTCATCATTGCCCATAGTACAATGCATTATTGATTGTAGGTCAGGTTTGTCAGGGAACGCTCACCGCAGCGTGTCCCATATCTGTGCCTGAATGTTGTTAAACAATGCTCCATCGTGTGCATCATTCCCCAAATTCGCTCCTGGATATCCTGCTTTTACCCAGACATACCCAGCCTGGTCACCAATAGACACTACCAATACGTTTTTCATGTCACCGACCACCAGGGGTACCCCGGCTGTCTGCTTTTTGAATCCATAAATGCACTTACCCGCTCCCGCTGTGAGGGGCGGGAGCACCTTTATCAAATTATTTTTATCCATCTGCGCCTATGGCACAAACTGCGGCCTGCCGGGTCCTTTAGGTATAAGGGGCATCTGCATCTTTGCCCTACCCCTCTCAATCCTTTTTCCACTTCCTTTTTTCTTTGCTACTGCCATCCGGCCAATCCTGCTCCTTAACCTACCATCCCACAAACTCTCCACCCGGGGAGTATGTTCAGGCGCTTGCTCGGCCTCCTGTTCCTCATCATCCTCAAACTCATCAATTGTACTCCACCGGTCTTCCTCTCCCTCCCTGCGAGATCTTAAATTCTCGTAGCCGAAGCTGTCCATCCACTAACCCCTCCTCCTTCCTTCTCTATATGCACATTCTTTATGGCTGTGCTATCTATTCTGAACAAAAAGTCTCCTGTTTTCCACCCATCTAGTCCTTGCTCTGCTCGCTTGTTGGTCTTTAATTTACTCTGTGCTGCCTGCAACCTGGTCAGTTCTGTTCGTGCCAGTGCCAATGCAACTTCTATGTCTCTTTTATTGATATCAGCATGCTCTGGGACATCCGGAGGGGATACATATGGGGGTGGTGAGGCTGTCACCGTGGTAGACACATAAGTCGGGTTAGTATAACCTACTGCAGGGTGAGCTGTCAATGGATATAGTCCCCCATGTTCCACTGGTGCCCCACCCTCCTTTCCTGGACAGTCGCCTCAGCTATCATTTTGCGCTCCTCCATCCTCAGAATCTTCTGTATCTTGGAACATTTTCCAGAGTTCTAATATTGTGCTCCTCTTTTGCAACTGTTTCCCCTTATATTTGGCTGTCATAAATATCATCCACCCCTATTGTTTCTACCACCCATTGCTTGTGATACTTCTCGATTCTGTCACGATATAGTGGCAGGGCCTTATACATATATTAGATGGGTGTTTCTCTTCCCATTATAATGGTCTTTGCACCTTACTGCCCTAACGTCTTTGCTAGCGCACCGCACACGCTGCTGCTGCCAGTCAAAAAAGTCAGTCCGTCATCCCCTCCTCCCATCAAAATACCACCCCTTTTCCTTCCCACACACCCACCCTCACACTCCGCATACTCAAAACACACTACTACTTACACACCGCCCCTCCTCGGACCTCCACCCTACTCAATAAAAACACAAACAAAACAAGCTAAAATAACAAGCTAAAATAAGACCAGCTAATATTCCTGAGCCCACTAATTATGCAGGGCTCCTACTTGTTACCTTTTTCCTCTGTTACACAATATAAGTGGTACCACCTTCTACCCTCACTCGGGAAGGCTCCCCAACATTCTGTTTTCCTTTCTCCTCAATATTCTCCTTAAAAAATTAATAATACTAAAAAATAAACAAAACCACATCCACGCCACACCAACAACCTCAATTTCAGCGTGCTCACAACCTTCGCACTTTCCCATATACCCGTCACCTACTTGTTATCACTTGCTAGGATATACTCATATGTGTGTGTTCATCCGAACTCCTCCATCATGGGGTCCCAATAATATGAGCCTGCACTCTCCTCGGAACACAACGCTCCAAAAGCAGACAGAAATTCGGCAAAGACGGCTCCTGTAAAACCTGTGGAGAATAAGCATTTTTTGGGACTGGTCATGGAGGTGGGTGCGGCTCGTCCAGAGAAGTGGCCTGGAAGCCTCTGCAGGCATGGGGCACACTGGGATCACGTCGGGTATACAAATGAAGGCATTCTCCTAAACGCTCACACCAGAAAAAATAAAACCAGCTAGGGAAAAAGGCCCAAAATTCTCTTGCAAGTGGAGCAAGTATTTATTTCTACAAAAATAGATGCCTCAGCAAAGAACTCAGCTGCCACGGAACGTTCTGCCAAAATGTGTACAAGCAGAATCTTATAAGGAGACACATTGTCACGTGGGTTTTGCTGGGCTCATCATCTCCAAGGAACCAAGGCCGAAGGAGCAATTAGCTACATTTGTGAACAATGCTACTCTATCATTATACAGTGCACCTGGTAGGCTTGCGGACTGGCACAGGAGTAGTCTCGAGGTTAAACCGACCCACACATACTTCACTCATTCCCGATCGCGTCATCAGCTCCCAAGGCTTCCACCCTCGCTTTTGAACTATAATGTATCCCTCCCTGTAGCTCGCACTACAAACCATTTCAAAATGATATAAAGGTGGGGCGACCATACTCTCAGATCTTTATGGTTGATTGGTTTATGGTCGGTGGTCTGGGGTCAACTGGTATCTTGGAATTCAGAGGTCTCAGGACTAGGGCAGTTGTAGGTGCTATAACTTGCAGTTAGCTGGGTGGGGGTTGGAGGCCTGCTTCAGCCTATTTGTGATAACACATACACCACGGTGCCCAGCTCTGTCTCGTGGCTTTGCAGGGCATTTCTTTGTAAAACAAACATATTGGCAATAACCTTCAAGCAAAGACGGGTTTCTGTGAAAGTCGATGGCATGGGTCTCTCTCATCAGCGCTTGGGCCTATCCAGATTTCCCATTCAGGCTAGTGGCCTGTGCCTATCACCTTAAATACTGCATGGCCAGCCCTATGCTTTGGCTATGGCTAATTATATCTGCAAAATGGCATTCGCTTATATATGTACACTATGTCTGAATGTCTAAATTACATGCAATATTATGATTGTGCTGGGACCTCTAGGACGCCCCCCCGGTCTATTATAGTTCTTTCAATGGGGCTTGTCTCACCTTAAAGCACCTAGTGGGGTGGGATGGGCTTGCTCCCTTCTCAACATGACCTTGTGACAAAGCATTGCGGGTATATGGGCTGGTACCATTCCGAGTCCGGCGGTATCCCTGAGATTACAGAACCAACCAACTAAAATTAGGAGTTGGTCAATGGAAGAGAGTCATAACTTGTATAAGATGCCAGACCATCAATGTCTGCATTTTATGTAAAACAATATAAAACAGTAAAGTTCTCAACAGTCTCATCAGTTTGACCAGAAGTGAGCAAGGACACCATTCCGTAAATCAGGTGTAATTGAGGTCAGCTCTTTTAAGTTTTTAAGTTTAAGTTTTAAGCTCTTAAGCTCTTTTTTAAGTATAATTGTAATATTTAAAACCTTGACATGTAATTCAATTTATATTTTTTGCTACCTGCCTTGGAGCTTTTTTATTTTATTGTTTAAAGCGTAGACCAAGCTTGAGAGAAGCAGAGGGCGACACAGAGTTCTTGTAGCCAGCATTTGGGCAGGCATCTTTTAACAACAGCGCAGTACTGTTAGTTGAGTTCTTTGCATCGGTAGGTGCTTCTCATGGGATTAGTCCTTGGTCAGCAAGGTTTTCTCAGATTTGCAGAATTGGCAAACTGTGGGGGCATTCCTAGCCAATACCGGGATCAAGTTCCAGTTGTTGGTGTGTGACATGAGAAGGATTGTTGTTTGTGGGTCCACAATTAGTCCTGCTGTGGTCAGAGTGGTGTAACATCAAGGACATTTCAGGGAATTACAAACATAAGAGAAGGAACTTTAAGAAGGTGAAAATCACATTCATTTCAACATAAAAGTGAAATCGAGACGTCAACCCACTACTTAAAACAAATGAATTACCTCTACTCCAGGAAGCAGTTTACTCCAGAGTAAAGTCAGAAAAAAGAAATAGATTTAACATACAAATGGAGATACAACTAAGAATATATCTTCAATATAACACAGGGACATTTGGCTGGAGCTCAATATTCTTTTAATCAGTATTTCATTCAATTTATGAACTCACGTGGGCAAGGTTTAAATTCGACATGTCAGCTTATCCATGATCAATTTAATTTTGGAATCATTTATATCCACTATTCCTTCTAGGAATTCAGACATAACGGCAATGATATCATTACACCACAATTCATTTCAGACAGAAAGGCCCCATTTTATTTCCAAATGTGCACAGTTAACGCATACATGAGGTGTCTCACCTGTTTGTGTTCTCTTGTGGCTCTTAAGTTGCCCCTTCTGAGCAAACCCTTTCCCACATCAAGTGCACATATGAGGTTTCTCACTTGTATGTGTTCTCTGGTGGCTAGTAAGTGGTCCATTCCGAGCAAACCCTTTCCCACATCAAGTGAACACATGAGGTTTCTCACCTGTATGCGTTCTCTGGTGGCTAATACGATGTCGCTTCTGAGCAAACCCATTACCACATCCAGTGCAGACATGAGGTTTCTCACCTGTATGCGTTCTCTGGTGGCTAGTAAGGTTTGCCTTCTGAGAAAACCCTTTCCCACATTCAGTGCACACATGAGGTTTCTCACCTGTATGTGTTCTCTGGTGGATGGTAAGCTTTCCCTTCTCAGCAAACCCTTTCCCACATTCAGTGCACACATGAGGTTTCTCACCTGTATGTGTTCTCTGGTGGTGAATAAGATGTCCCATCCAAGCAAACCCTTTCCCACATTCAGTGCACACATGAGGTTTCTCACCTGTATGTGTTCTCTGGTGGATGGTAAGCTTTCCCTTCTCAGCAAACCCTTTCCCACATTCAGTGCACACATGAGGTTTCTCACCTCTATGTGTTCTCTGGTGGATAGTAAGTGGCCCCTTCTCAGCAAACCCTTTCCCACATTCACTGCACTCATGAGGTTTCCCACCTGTATGTGTTCTGAGGTGGCTAGTAAGAGATCCCTTCTGAGCAAACCCTTTCCCACATTCAGTACACACATGAGGTTTTTCACCTGTATGCGATCTCAGGTGGCCAGTAAGATGATGCTTCACAGCAAACCCTTTCCCACATTCAGTGCACACATGAGGTTTCTCACCTGTATGTGTTCTCAGGTGGCTAGTAAGTTGTCCCTTCTGAGCAAACCCTTTCCCACATTCAACACATACATGAGGTTTCTCACCTGTATGTCTTCTTTCGTGGCTAATAAGATGTCCTTTCTTAGCAAACCCTTTCCCACAGTCAGTGCACACATGAGGTTTCTCACCTGTATGTGTTCTCTGGTGGATAGTAAGAACTCCCTTCTGAGCAAACCGTTTCCCACATTCAGTGCAGACATGAGGTTTCTCACCTGTATGTGTTCTGCTGTGGAGAACAAGATGTCCTTTCTTAGAAAACCCTTTCCCACAGTCAGTGCACACATGAGGTTTCTCACCTGTATGTGTTCTCTGGTGGATAGTAAGAACTCCCTTCTGAGCAAACTGTTTCCCACATTCAGTGCAGACATGAGGTTTCTCACCTGTATGTGTTCTGTGGTGGCTAACAAGATGTCCTTTCTTAGCAAACCCTTTCCCACAGTCAGTGCACAGATGAGGTTTCTCACCTGTTTGCATTTTTTGGGGCAGCCACTTGTATCAATTGTGCATGTGTAAGGTTTTTCGTCAGTTTATTGTGTCAGGTGCTTAATAAGAGGACACGTTCCACTGAATCTTTTCCCAAATTCAGAGCACAAATTAGCTTTCCCGTGCGAAGATCATTTCTGGTGACAAAGACGATTTTTCCTCTGATCGAAGCTTTTAAAATATTCATCGAAAGGATACGCTTTGTCCATTGACATTTACAAGTGTTTCACAAAATGCTTTAAAGAAACTACCTTTACATTCAGAATGTGTATAAAATAACATTCACATATCTTCTATCCAGAGTAAGAGCTAAAACAAAAATGCTTCTCAAACTCCACATCAAACATTGCCATTTCAATGCCAGATATCCCACTGCCCCAGGATTGACAGAAAGACCAAGCTTGGTTACTGGATGTTATCACAAAGGGGTTGCATGGACGGAAGCCACCATGTATCCAACAGGCTTCTCAATCTCAGTTCCTGAATACTCTGAAGAGACAACTGGAGCCCAAATGTGCATACTTCTAAGATGTTTGCAAATATTCTTAACACTGAAGCTTTTCTCTTCATAAGTCCAGAGAATCTAACGATCACTGTTGTTGCATTTCTGGGGCGTCAATCACCTGTTAAAATGAAAGGAGATGCACATTATTAGTTTCAACACGTTCATAATCTTAGGCCTCACATGTAACAGATGACTGGTTCTCAGTAATAGTGACGTGATTGTTATCTCGCGTAGTAACTTACAAGACTTTGATGAGCCCTCTATTGGGGACAGGCCCCCTAATAGGTGGCAGATTAGTGGTTCTCAATGATACATTATAAGGTGATAGAGGCCATATGCAGCAGGAATAGCGGGATTCATTTTTATTAAGACCATTTTAGTATCAAGAGCATGAAACATAAATCACAGACCCGGCAAACAAACATTTTAAGCATCAAGGCCGTGCATATACATTCTACTAATTAATTTCTTCAGAATTGACTAAACTAGCTTGAAAGCTCCACATTTCCATATACAAACGATAAAGGAAGGTTTTCAGCGCTAGGTAAGAAGTTTGTCACAAATCGGACACATGTTTGACCTGTGTATTTAGTAATCACGGATGACTTCATTACATTTAGGCAAATGTATATTGCCCCAAACACAGAGACAGATGGAATGCAATTTTTGTCAATAAGACAAAGTTTACGGGAGACCTCCAAACTCCCCAACATCGTCCAATTTGCCTTTGTAATTGCTTATACATGTGCCCTACTGCCATGTACTGAAGTTAATTGGCCAAAGGGATACCACTTGTGTTGCCCTTTTCAAAATCCCACTGCGTAATATTCAGGAGGGGGGGGGGCACACTCTGTTTTATTGTTGAGTAGGTGTTACTTGCCAGTTTCCCATAACCCGATCCACACCCCTTTTCTGTGGATTCGGATAATTGCCCCATACGTTGCATCTCAGCAAGCCCTGTACCCTCTCTACTGTGAGCAAGGATTACTTTCATGACATCTCCAGTAGCCAATGGGAATGCAGCCCCAGCATTGTTAATATCCAAGAAGGGATTGCCACCATTTACTGATTAAAAACACTGTTGTTTTTGTCCCATATGCATCGATCTTGGAATATGATTTATGTACGTGTGAATAGTATGCATATTCAGCCCAGGATGTTCAGGCCCCATTCTGTCCCCCTGTCTGTTAGTCTGTCAGTCCTAGGTTATTCATTGTGCGACACAATATACAAGCCTACGAGAATTCTGGTATTTTAATTTTTTATTTTATTTATTGAATATTTGTAAGAAACCTATACAACAAGTAGTGTTTTCAGGCGCCACAAGACAAAACAGGGGAGGCTATAGAGGAGTAAAATAAGCAATAGGCAGTTAGGCAAAATACTTTATTTCGCCTAAAAAAGCCATGAAAGTTCATAAGACAATACAATTCCATTACAATAGTTACACATTATAAAATAATCAAATTTGTATACAATTAAGAAACCTTGCTAAAATCAATAATTTCCAGAAATCACAGTGGGCCTCATTACGAGTTGGGCGCAAAGGGATACTGGGCACCGGTAAGGACACCGGTGCCGGTAATCCCTTTGTGCCCTATTCCGAGGTCCCTTTGCGGGTCCCGCTAAGGCCGCCTGGTTTTACCGGACGGCCTTAGCGGGAGCCGCAAAGGGTCCAGGGAGCAAATAACGGTACCGCAAATTGCAGTACCGTTATTTGCACCTTCCCCATTCTCATTGAGCCCAATGGGGGCTCAAATGGGAATGGGGAATGGTATTTTCAATGGGGACTTAGCGGTCCCGCAAAGGTCCGACTAGACCGGTAAGTCCCCATTGAATGAGGGCGGACTCGGTACCGTTATTGGAGGCAGCCATGGCGCTATTAGCACCATGGCTACCTCCAATCTCGGAATGAGGCCCAGTATCTAAAAACTTTAAAATATACAATACTTCAAAGTGACATAAAAATAAGGCAACTTAAGTCAAATATATCGCATAGTCCTGGTTTCCGCCTTATCGTAATTGAAGGGCTTGTTGCTCTGCCACCAAGCTCTTTGAATATAGCATGCAGTTGCATAAGTGACATGTGGAGCTAAACAGTGACTTAAAGACTTCAACGCAAGAGCAGCTTGATAAATTCCCTTATCGATAAATATTTGGCGCAAATATAGGCACCTCAAACGAAGCGTTTTTCGCATGTCAACATAAAATGTACCAGTTAAAGTGAAGTGAGTAGATCCGACTCTGTGTGCTTGATGTCCTAACGTGGAATGGGGCTTGCTGCACAGCCAGAGCCTAGAGGATCTACTCCTAACCTCAAGGCTATCCTAGAGGACCTACTCCTAACCTCAAGGCTATCATAGAATATCTACTCCTAACCTCAAGGCTAGCCTAGAGGCTCCACTCCTAACCTCAAGCGGAAACTAAGGAAAAACAGTGTGACTCTGGATTGTTGCGCTAGCCTAAATATACATGATTTAAATGATCAAACGTTTCGTTAGCAAGATAAAGGTTTGTAGAATTGGTTGACTGCAATTTTGTTCTGTATGATTCAACAGTTCAACCCTTCAGTCAACACGTGTTTCGACAATATGTCTTTGTCAAGGCTTGTTGATATAATTTCGAGATCGTTTTCAGTGGTTAATAGCGTTCTCACGATTGAAGTAGCCAAGAGAAATTGAAGGATGCCTCGCCTCCCCCATGGGAATGGGGACCACGGAAGCACCTGCACTATTGCCGGTGCTTCCGTGACTGTCTGCCTACCGTGGCCGCTGTGCCCGGCAGGGCCCAACCTGTTGGGCACATCAGCTCCGGCAGGCAGACTTGTACTTTGCTGGTCCGGATACAACGTTACTAGTAAGCTTTCCGGTACTGTTGTTTCCGGACCGTCAAAGTTGTAATGAGGCCCACTGTGCCATTGAATACTCTAATTGAATTGTGCAAATAAGCCTCAGGGCTCCATATATATGATATATTTTATTTATACCACGCCCATACACAAGTGTTTCAAAGCGCGACAAGGCAAGGGAGGGGAACAAGACAGCGATCTTACTAGGCCCAGTGACATTGAGATTGCGCAAGTGCAGGGGAGAGGAAAGGGTAAAAATGCCAAAGGAAGGGGGAGGAGGAGCAAGTGCAGGACATAGGATCTAAACATCAAGAAACAAGAAGTGCGGCCAACAGGTGGCAGTGCAAGGTTAAGTGCAAAAAAGAAAGTGTTAGATAGTGCAGGTAGGGGTACTGTAGGGTTACATATACTGCCCCAAGTGCAGGGTTGCCAGGAGGCAGTGCAGGTTTGCAGCTGGGAGGGCAGGGATCTGGCCCTGTGGTTCAGAGGGTAGCCAAGTAACCAGTGCAGTATCGGACAGTAGATCAGCAGGGAAGAGGAAGAGAGAAGTCAGAAGCAAAGAGGAAAGTCTTGAGCTGCTTCCGGAACCGGACATGGTTCTTCTCAAGTTTCAGAGAGGCAGGGAAGCTGTTCCAAAGGGAGTCGCCTGCCGAAGAGAGAGATCTGCCCTAGCTCGTTCCTTGGAAAAGCGCCTGACCCTCAAGGAGTTGGAGGTGGAGGAGCGAAGGGCTCCAGTAGGAAGATATTTCAGAAGAGAAAGCAGGAGATATTTTGGTTCCAGGCCCCAGAAGGCCTTGTGGACAATGCAAAGGGTCTTGAATTTGATCCTATCAGTCACTGGGAGCCAATGGCGGGATTTCAGTGCTGGAGAGATACGATCCATAGTCTTGAGGGCAAGAACAAGTCTTGCAGTCCTGTTCTGGTTGAGTTGCAGAGGACAGAGAGTAGAGGCAGGCAGATTTAAAAAGATACTGGGCCTCATTATGAATGTGGCGGAAAGGCAACAACAGCGCTGGTAGTGCTACCAGTGCCGTTGTTACCTCTCCGCCACATTACGAGTTCTGCTTGCCGGTGCCAGACTGCACGCGTGGTCTGATCAGGCGTGCAGACCGGCACCCGCGAGCAGAACTCGTGATTGCACTGGCACCGTTATGAACGGTGTCGGTGCAACCATGCTCCCGACCCCTATTCTGCCCTATGGGGCAGAATGGGGATCGGGAGGACGGCCATACCCGCACCCGCGAATGGGCAATTACCGGCCCAATTATCTCATAATGGACCGGTAATGGCCCATTCGTGGGTGTTGGGGCCGGTAGCGAGTTTAGTGGTAGCCATGGCCTTAATAGGGGCACGGCTACCGCCAAACCCGTAATGAGGCCCACTGTTACAGTAGTCAAGCCTAGAGAGACCAGAGCTCTAGAAAAAGTGAGCTTTTGTGGGATGGAGAGGAGGGGGAGAATACCTCTGAGGAGGTGCAGCTGGTAGGACTTTTTAGAGACATTGGACATGTGGGGAGAGAAGGAGAGTGTGGAGTCGAAGACAACCCCTAGGTTCATAGCCTCGCAGGTGGGAGCAGTAGGAGGGCGAAGGGAGGCCGGCCAGAGAGTGAGGGGAAAGAGGAGTGCAGGTGTGCCAATGAGAAGGATCTCTGTCTTGCTGGCATTCAGGCAGAGATCATTGGCGGCACAACACTCTTGGATTGCAGAGAGACAATCCAGGATGAGAGAAGGAGAAGAGGCAGCTGTAGGGAGCCTGAAGGCGAGCTGGGTGTCATCCGCATAGCACTGGAAGTTGGCGCAGAATGCAGCAATTAGGTGGGCGAGAGGTGCTAGGTATTGGTTTAACAACCAGATAGAAAGGTTAAAGCCCTGGGGAACACCGCAGGTGTAGAGAGCAAGGAGAGGAAGGACCCTAGTTGGACCTTAGAGGGTCGGCCAGAGAGGAACGAAGTTAACCAGGCCAGAGCCTGATCAGTGATACCCAGATTATCACTGAGCTGGTTGACCAGGATGGCATGGTTAACCATGTCAAATGCAGAGGAGAGATCAAGTAGGATGAGGACAGAGGTGAGATTAGAATCAAGGTTAGAGAGCAGGACTTCATGGATGTTCAGGAGAGCTACTTCAATCGGGAGAACGTTATTAGTCACTGAAAACGACCCCGAAATTATATCAACAAGCCATGAAAAACACATATTGTCGAAACACGTGTTGGCTGAAGGGCTGAACTGTTGAATCATACAGAATAAAATTGCAGTCAACCAAACTTACTAACCTATTAGTGTTGAATCATACAGAACAAAATTGCAGTCAACCAATTCTACAAACATTTATCTTGCTAATGAAATGTATGATCATTTAAATCATGACTATTCAGGCTAGTGCAACAATCCAGAGTCATCCTGTTTTTCCTAAAATGCACCAGTGTTTCATTAAAAAGGCCACACAAGGGGCATCTCACAGAAGCATCTGGTCTCCATGTTAGAGTAAAAGCGGATATGGGTTAAATGCCCAATCTAAACCGAAGGTACAGAGATCACTCTAGCGGTGGGGAGACCATTTCTATATAAGCCTTAGGCCCATACTCCAATCTGGATTGCAAATAATCTGGGCCCAGTTTTAGGGAAGTAACTGTAGGGAAGGCATGGTATCACAAGTATGATACTGACACAATGGGTACAATTTGTAAAACCTTTATTGAAATTGTTGGGGCTGGAGAAACTCCTATTTTGCCCCATAACTAGGATGGGCATAGTCTCGATCATCAAATAATAAATAACGCAGTCCTAGTTCAGACCGTCAAAACAAAATGGCTTATGCTAACAGAACCTAATGCCTGCCCTATCTCTTGTACAAAAAAGTATGTAAAGGAGAAAAGTATGCAAAAGGATGTGTTCAAATGATAATGTGGTTGAACAAGTTCTCCTCCCTACATTAAACTTCATGAAGCAAGGTCGGTCTCTGTAGGCAGGATGACACACTCTACCGTGGCTTCCAACACAATACACAGTTCAAAACCATGGATCGAGGCCAGCCTGGCCTTCCACGATAAAGTCACTTTCTCTGACATTTAAAAATAATGTTTCAACAAAAACGTCCCCTCTGTCACGCTCAGATCTTTCACCACAAAGTTCTCGTAGGTACCCCTGTCGGGCTCAGACCTCTCTTGATAAAGTTCAACACAAACTTTCAAGGTGGCTCCCTTCTCAAAGCTTACTATACTTCGTGTCTCCTTCTGTCGGGCTCGGACCACTTTCGGATGTCAAAGTCTTACGAATGTGCGTGGCTTCCTTTAACAGACCACCGCAGGTACACTTCGACTCAAAGTTCACGGTTTAACTTTCACTATTCTTTCCTCTAGGAATTAATCTTCTTTATTTCACCTTTGCTGTTCATTCATTTTCTTGCTTTAAACAAAGTATCTTTCACAGAGACTTTTGAGTGGGCTACTTCCTTTCACCAGTCCACTTCGGTACTTAGAATCGCTGATTCCACAGCTAGCCTTTACATCAAAGTTCACTAACAGGTGTGCCTTTCTTCGTGTCTTATCCATACATGTGCAGCCTTCACTTGTGATATACTGTTTCTATTTCTAACGTTAACCCACAACGGTCTCTGAGGTCGCTTGCCAACTCACCGCCAGTGTGCATCTTTTTATGGGTGTTGCGATTTGTATTTCACAAGTCAAGGATGGTACTACAGATTGGCCTTGCCTCCCCAACTCTGCCGTCCACCCGGGAGGTTCGCTGGCGTACTTACAACACAAGGCATTCTTAAATTGTTGGATCTGGTCTTCTCCATGTGTCTTTTGTGGCCTGTCAAAGGCAACAACCTCCAGTAGGTGAACCCTTGGGGTTTGCTACCCGCAGCTCTTGCCCCTTGGTCCGTCACTCTGCTCCAGTAGATGTGCCATTGTCCCAGAAGTTCTGCTCGTACTCGTGTTCCGTCTTGGTCAGAGTGTGTCTTTAGGTGCTGCCATTTATCTGTGTGAGGAGAGCTAATTGGTATCAGGTGTATACACTTGCAGTCAAGTGCATGTCTTTGTCTGACCCGATTAACGGGACATGTCCAGTGCGATGTAGGAGAGTTAGATTTGTTATTCTCAGTCACTCTCTTCCTCGGCCCAGTGTTTGTGTAAAAAGGGGGTGGGTTGGGACTTTTGAGTATCCTACAAAATAGGATGGAGTAGATGAACAAAAAATGGGGGAAAACTGTGTTTCACCATCGGCTGCCTCACTCCCACTCCCCGAAGACCCCTCACACAGGTGATCCTCTCGCACTTGTTCACCCCCAGGGCCTGGATGCAAAGGCGAGGGCTGTGCCCTGGCCACCTGACAGATAGATCCCCGGGGGACTATTGGGTGAGACACCCTCTGGTTTCTCACACAACATCCATAATTAGATTTTTCAGAGCTCTCTGTGTCATACACGCTTTCAGCTGCTTAGTTTCCTGAATAGAGAGCCCTTGTGGGTTTTCCCAAATGTTGGGCCGATCCAAATTCAAAAGAATTGCTTTAACATGTGCCAGCCATTTGAGACTGCTTCCACCCGCTAAACTCCTAATGTGTAATAACCATTCACAAACGTTAACCAAATCCTCAGAATTCCAAACCTTAAGCCAATATAAGGCAGGTTTAAGTGAGGCCTGAGTTATTACCGGTAAATAATGTAGTTCCAGATAAAGGATGGCAGAGGGGGCACTCACAGGAAGCAAAAGTAGTTTAAGAAATGTTTTTTCACAGACACTTAATTTACTTAATTTAAGTTAATATGGCCCCACAATTCTGCACCATAAAGGGCCGCTGTTAAAGCGTGCTTCTTCAACAAGTCAAGGGCCGGTGATATAGCACCGCTCCCGTGCTTGCAGAAGAACGAGAACATACCACCACTGTGCTTCTCCAAGGTAAGTGCTGATCTAGCGCACACCCAAATAGTCATAATATGAAACTGCTCAATGACAATGGCCCTCATTACGACCCTGGCGGAATCCGCGGTGCTAAATGCACCGCGGAGCATGGCGGAAAGCCGCCGATAGCGCCATGGGGGTTGGCGGATTTACCACCCCATGCCGACCTTGGCGGAGCGGTAAATCCCCAATCCCCATTTTACCCTTCCCCATTCCCATTCTTGCCCCATAGGGTATAATGGGAGTGGGGAAGGAGTTAATTACGCCGCCGTAAAGTACGGCGGCGTAATTAACAACGAGGTCCCTTAGCGCCATGGTTTTCTCCGCTCGGTAAAACCAGGCGGAGAAAACCTCCATGGCGCTAAGGGAACTCGTAGTACGGCGGACGGGTCCGCCGCGATTAGCGCTGGCGGAAACCCACTCCGCCAGGGTCCTAATGAGGCCCAATGCCACTAGCACTTGGGGATATACATCTCTTTTTGGAGAACGGGTATTCATCAGAAGGCAATTTAGACGGATCCAGACACCTCTCCCCTAATGCAATGATTTCTTGAATATAGATGTTAAAGGGCAGGGTGCCAGGATGCAACCCTGCCTGACGCCCATGCAGACTTCAAACTTCTGTGTCATTTCACCTCCCAATCCGTAACAAACTTTGGACTTGTTGCTGGAATACAAGGCAGAAATAATAGAAAACCAAATCAACAGGGAAATGGCGTGCCAACATAATTAGCCATAAGACCTCCATAGGGATGGAGTCGAATGCAGTCTTTAAATCTAGGAAGGCAGCACAGAGGTGCAGTGCATTCTATTTAAAACTGTACACTTTTCAATCAACAGATATAACAAAAAACAATCGGCCTCATAATGAGTTGGGTGGTATCCCAGCAGTAATACCGCCGGGATACCGCCCAACGCTAATAGCTAATAGCTCTCAGTCACACCACTGAGTCTAAGAAAATGTTTTCACTGACTTGTCTTAATCCCAGGAAATGATTGTCCTACAAATGTTTTTGGATCTGTAGATAGGCTGCACAATCTAGTATTTTAAGTAAAAAAGGGAACTGTGGTGTTAGGGCGGAAGTTAGTGGGGATATTGGGATGTAAGGTTGGTTTTTTGAGTAAAGGTAGGACCCAGGCTGTTTTAGGTCATTAGTGGGGGGAAATGAGTTATCAATGAGGCTGGTGACAAAAGGTGCAAGTTCAAGCGCACAATCTTTAACCTAAGCTGTGGGGCAGATATCACCTTTGCATCTAGATGGGTGTCTGAGGTAGTGAGAGGTTGCCTTCAGGGTTTTGGGTATGTGGTTGATGAGGTTGATGAGATAAGTTTGAGTTTAGATTTTTTTTAGTTCTATTTTACTTTGTAGTAAAGAGACTTTGTCGGCAAGGGCATTCTGAATGTTAGAGCACCACTGTTCGTCTTTGGCCGTATGATCTGGGGTGGGCGCTGCAGATTCCAATTCCCAGAGGATGCTAAATAAATAGTAAATAGCTCTCTAGTACTAGATTGGGCATTGGATATTTTTTTATTGTACACTTCACTTTTAGATTTGATGATTTCGTTCTTGTAGTTATTTGCTAGAGATTGGAATGAGATTCTATTTTCTTGAGATGGTAGTCTGAGACACTTATTTTCTGCAGATCTTTTTAATTCCCAAAGAGCTTTGAGTCCGGGAGTGAACCAAGGATTTATATGGGCTCGGGGTATAATCTTTTTACTTTTTAAAGGCGCATTTTATCTAAAGCTGCGAGCATGGTTTCATTGTACTGGCTGACCAATGATGAAGGGTCCCTATCCAGGTGAACTGGATCAAGAATGGAGTAAGTAACGGTAACATACTGGGCCTCATTACGAATTTGGCGGTAGCCGTGCCTGCATTACAGGCACAGCTACCGCCAAACTCGCTACCGGCACCACCACTCGCGAATGGGCAATTACCGGGCCATTAAGTGTTTTCCGTGCCGGTAATTGCCCATTCGCGGGAGGCGGTATTACCGGTTAATAACTGTGCCGAAGCATCCGTGAGTTTACCTCGCGGGTGCTCCACAACCCACAGGTCAGACCTGGCGGGCTGTCAGGCACCCGTGAGATAAACTCGTAATATGGCGGCACGGTATGAATGGTGACGGTGCCATACCGGCACCATTCATACCGAACCGCCATAGTCGTAATGAGGCCCACTGTCTCGGTTGATATTTTTAGGGTTTCTAGAGGGGGCCAAGGGTGTAAGTTGAGGCTGTTTCACTGTCTTGGTATTAATATCGGTAGTGAATGTTATAAAGGTGTCTAGAGGGTCATACAGGCCTAGGTTGAAGTCGCCCATAATGATCATTTTAGAATGAGGTTTCATATTGTGTGCCAAGAGTGTTGCAACGTCATCATCAAAGGTAGCGATAGGGCCTGGAGTTCTATGGATGATGTGAATTGTAAGTGTGCAAGTAGGAGCAAGGAACAAGTTACTTACCTGTAACTGTTGTTCTCCAGCATGGGTCTGGCATGGATTCACATGCTCATGAATATTCCCCGTCGTCAGGCTGGGAATCCTCGGTAAAGAAAAAACCAGTATCAGTTTCGTTTCTGATCTGTCTTTCGTAGTAATATCCAATCACTGGTCTCTGCGTCATACTGACCACAGCCAATGACTGCCCTCTACCTAAGCACCGCCTCTGGCAGCCATCTTCAGATTTGGAAGCACGTGAAGTGGCAGTATGACCAAGTGAAGAGCCGCAGAGGGGTAGGCGGGAGGGTTCGCATGTGAATCCATGCCAGACCCATGCTGGAGAACAACAGTTACAGGTAAGTAACTTGTTCCTTCTCCAGCATGGGGTCTGGCATGGATTCACATGCTCATGAATAAAGAATACATAGCAGTACACACATGCACAACCACGGGAGGTGGCAAAGGCTCAACATTAAGCAGTACATCCAACTCAACATTAAGCATCTTACCTCCTCACCAGGCTCACCTCAGGCGAACAGGTTGCGCAGCACTGCTTGGCCGACCCTGGACTCCTCCCTGGAATCCCGATCGACGCAGTAGAATTTCGTGAAGGTGTGCGTCGACCTCCACGTAGCAGCCCTGCATATGTCCAGCAGGGGCACACCAGAAAGGAACGCCGTGGTAGCTGCGATCGCTCTGGTGGAATGGGCTCTCGGACGGCCAGGCAGCGGTCGGTTTGCCAACCGATGACAGTACATGATACAGCCGGAGAGCCATCTGGAAATGGAAGCCTTCGAGAGAGCCTTCCCCTGATTGACAGGTCCAAAGTTCACAAAGAGTTGTGACGTCTTCCGAAAACACTTCGTGCGGTCCACGTAGAACTTCAGCGCTCTAGCCACATCCAGCGAATGCAAAGTCCTCTCAGCCGGCGACGAAGGCGACGGGAAGAACACAGGCAACACCAAGGGTTCGTTGAGATGGAAGTCCGACGGTACCTTGGGCATGAAGGAGGGGTGCGTCCTGAGCACTACCCTCGTGTCGTGAAAAGTCAAGTACGGGGCCTTGCATGAAAGGGCCTGGATCTCTCCCACCCGTCGTGCGGAGGTGATGGCCACAAGAAACGCTGCTTTCCACGACAGAAACTTCAACGGGGCCGAGTGCAGAGGCTCGAACGGAGGTCCCATGAGCTTGGTCAGCACCATGTTGAGCTCCCACGCCGGGGCCGGAGCCTTCACCGGCGGAAACGATCTGAACAGTCCCTTCATGAACTCTTTCACCAGACGATGAGACCACAAGGACGTCCGGCCGGTGGTTCTGGTGTATCGGGAGATCGCAGCAAGATGAATCTTGATGGACGCGTGTGCCAGTCCAGCTTTGGCCAGCGTCAGCAGGTACAGCAGTACCTGGGGAGCCGTAATCCGTAGAGGGTTAATCTTCTGTGCGTGGCACCAGACAGAGAACCTCTTCCATTTGTGTCCGTAGCATTTAAGAGTCGAGGACGCCCTGGCCTTTGCAAGAACTTCTCTGCAGTCGGCCGGTATGTCGTATCCTCCAAACTCTAGCGCTGCAGGAGCCAGGCCTGCAAGTTCAGCGATTTCGGGTCGTGGTGGAGGATGGCGCCTCCTTCCCTGGAGAGAAGATCCGCGTCCACCGGCAGCTTGATTGGCGGGGACGCTGACAAGTCCAGAAGGTCCGGGAACCATATCTGCCTCGGCCACGCAGGTGCGACGAGGATCATCCTGCACCGTGACCTCTTGAGCTGGTTGACGAGCCGGATTAGCAGTGGCAAAGGAGGGAACGCGTAGAGGAACAGGCCCTCCCAGGGGAACGAGAAGGCATCGCCCATGCTCCTCGCCTGGGGAAACCTGCTGGCGAACCTTCGGCACTTGGAGTTTGTCGCCGTCGCGAACAGGTCGATCTGGGGTGTGCCCCACCGTCGGAAGAGGCGATCCACTAGATCCTGCCGTAGTTCCCACTCGTGGCACGAGCGCAGCTCCCTGCTGAGTGAGTCGGCGATGGTGTTTTTTATCCCTGCCAGATGAAACGGCACCAGAAACATCCTTTGGGCGATGGCCCAATGCCACAGGTCCTGCGCCTCCTTGGACAGCGCTGGGGACCTGGTTCCGCCCTGTTTCCTGATGTAAAACATGGTGGTGGTGTTGTCAGTGAAGATCCTCACCACCTTGCCCTTGAGGGACGGAAGGAAGGACCTGAGGGCCCAGAACACTGCACGGAGCTCCAGGACGTTGATATGGAGGGACTTCTCCGTCGGGAGCCAAAGGCCTCTCGCGTTCAGATTTTCGGTGTGCGCTCTCCACCCTTCCAGGGAGGCATCAGTGGTCACTGTCTCCTGGTGGTCTGGGGTCTGGAAGTCCATGCCCGCCGTCAGATGCGTGCGGTTGCCCCACCACCGGACCGGCGGAAACTCTCGTCGAGTGTGATCCTCTCCTCGAAGCTGCCCGTCGTTTGGATCCAGCGCGCGTCCAGGAACTCCTGCAACGGGCGCATCCGGAGCCTGCACATGGGAATGAGGTAGATGCAGGAAGACATCATTCCGAGGAGGGACTTGATGGACCTCACCTTGGCCGCGTCGGAAACCAACATCCGCTGTACCTTGCCCAGGATGGACCTGGTCCTTTCCTCCGACGGGGAGGCCAGAAGAGACACTGTGTCGAGCTTCGCTCCCAGAAACAGTGCGTTTTGCGCGGGTACCAGGTGAGACTTGGCGTAGTTCACGGAGAATCCCAGGTCCGTGAGAAGTCGGACGGTCCTTGCCGTGTGATCCAGGGCGAGCTCCCTCGTCTTGGCTCGGATGAGCCAGTCGTCCAGGTAGGGGTAGACGTGGATCCCCTCGCGGCGCAGCTGCGCCGCCACCGGTGCAAGGCACTTGGTGAATACCCTGGGGGCCGACCGTAGTCCGAAGGGGAGGGCTTTGAACTGGTAGTGACGCCCTTGGACCACAAACCTGAGGAATTTTCGGTGCCCCTTTAGGATGGGAATATGGAAGTAGGCATCCTCCAAATCCAACGACGACAGGAAGTCTCCTTCCTCCAGCTGACCCAGGACGTGCTGGAGGGTGACCATCCGGAACTTTTGCGCCTTGATGAACTTGTTCAGACGTCGCAGGTCCAGGATGGGGCGCCATCCCCCCGTCTTCTTCTTCACGAGGAAGTATCTCGAGTAAACTCCGGAGCCCCGAAGTCTCTTTGGGACGAGTTCGATGGCGCCCTTCCTCAGCATCGCCTTTACCTCCAGGAGAAGTTGAGGGACGTGAAGTTCTTTCCTGGCCACGGGGGGGACGCGCGGACACCTTCTTTGAAATTCGAGCGCGTGGCCCCGGGCCAAGGCGTCCAGCACCCAACGGTCGGTGGAGATGGACTCCCACACGCTGACGAATCTCGCCAGCCGGCCTCCCACCGGGGTGCTTCGGCGGGGGCCCGACCCCACGGTCGGTTCAATCCTGCTTCGACGAGGCTTTGCCGCCTTGACCTCCTTGGCGACGACGGCGGGGTCCGCCAGACTTGCCTCGTCCTCTGTAGGCCTCCTGAGCCGACGAGCGGGCCGCTTGACGGTAGGTGGAGAAACCGCCGCCTGAACTTTTGGAGGCACCCTTGCCTCCGCTGCTCCGAAAGGGCGTCCGTCGTTGTTGCAGAACTGCAAGGGCCCGGGCCGTCTCAGTGTCCGCTTTAATGGCCTGAAGGGAATCGTCCACTGTTTTCCCAAACAGGTTGTTCCCATCGAAGGGCATGTCCAGGACTCTGGTCTGAACGTCTTGACGGAAGTCCGTAGCCTTGAGCCATCCATGCCGCCTAAGGCAAACGCCGTTGCCCAACTGGCGGAACCCAGTGTCGGCGATGTCCGTCGCAACGGTAATGGCGTGGTCCGAAGCCATCTCACCTTCCTGCAGGATCTCCAGGGCCTCTGCCCTCTTGTCGTCCGGCAAGAAGTCCAGTAGGGGAGCCAGTTTGTACCAGAGCTCCCTGTCGTAGCGGGCCACGATAGCCAAGGCGTTGGCCGCTTTAATCGTCGTCGCCGCAGACGAGATGACTCTGCGTCCCATAGCGTCCAATTTCTTTCCCTCGCCGTCCGGTGGGGAAGTCGATGTGGAGGCCGCACCCCCCCCGCTTTTTTCCTGGCCGCCGCGGAGATGACGGAGTCCGGGGTAGGCTGCGCCCGGAGGCACAGGGGGGCCGTGTCCGGGACCCGGTACTTCTTCTCGTACCGGTCTCTTCTAGCTGGCGTCGTGGAAGGGTTCTTGAGGAGGGTGAGGCCCTCATCCCAAATGTCGTCCAATAGAGGCACTGAGAGGACCGTCTTCCTCTTGGCCTCGCACCGCAGATAAAGGAAACCTTCCTTCTTCTTCTCCTCAGGGCAGAGTTGGAAAAGCTCGGATGCCCTGGTGATCATGGAGTGGAACGATCCAATCTCGTCGGGCGGAGAAGCCCTGGTGGGAGGCGACGACGGTACATCCTCGTCGTATACCTCGTCGTCCGTACCCGTCGCTGCCGTGTCAGTCCCCGTATCATCCCCTCGGGTGGACGGGGAGGAGGGCTGGAAGGGGCGCGACGGCTGAAAAGGAGGCGGAGGGTGGATCCTTCTTTTCTTGGTAGGGGGAACACCAGAAGGTCCCGGTTCTGGGTCCCCCGACGGGAGAGGTTCCGTCGGCAACGGTAGTCTCGTCCTTATCTCTGAGCATAAGGACTGTATAGCCAACAAAATGGCCGCCGAGTTGTCTCGCGGGGCTGGCAGAGGGGAATCCGACGGGCGATCAGGGGCCCCGTCGGTACCCTCGATGATGTCGTCGTCACCTGCGTCGGGATCCATCCCGACGGGCCGGTCTTCTTCCACGCCGAGGCCGTGGCTTAAGACTTCGACCAGCTCCTCCTCCGAGGTTGAGGCCGAATCTACGACGACGCCCTGCCCCCCCTTTTTCTTCCCCACGGGGGATTTCACGGGGGCCCTATCGATGGGCACAAAAGAGGACTCCCTCCGAGGTGGCAGGGAGACTCTGAGCCCCGAGGTCGCCACCACTGGTGTAGCCCCCACAGGCTGAGTTTCGATAGAGGGCTTGGCCGGATGGATTAAGGCCTTCACCACCTTAGGTGCGCTCACCGCCTTATCCTTGAGGGGGGGGGACACTGCCTCGCTCCCCCTCCGATGGGGCCTTCGAGCTCGACCGGGGCCTCTCCAGGAGCTTCGCCGGGTGCTCGGCCTTCCTCTTACCCGACCCAGAGCGTTGGCTCGTGGTTGATGGTGCCGGGGAGGGTGCGCCCTGCCTGGCGCCCGTAGAGCCCGACCGTTCGGCGCTCCCGGTGCCAGCGGACTCGCGGTGCTTTGCCTTGTGTTGGACCCCCGTTGCCGGGGCGTCCTCAAAGGTCTTAGAAGACCGCTCGGATTTCTTCTTCTTCTTCTCGCCTGACGGGCTCTTCCCTTCCAGCCAGTTGGCGAGACGTTGATGGCGGTCCTTCATGGTCCGCTCCGACATGTTGCCGCAAAACGCACAGTCCTTCTCCACGTGCGTCTTGTCCTCATGTAAGCAGTAGAGACAAAAGGAGTGTTCGTCCTCCTTAAAGACGTTCTGCAGCTGGCATCCAGGGCAGACCCTGAACAGCTTTCCGGGCGTCGAGCATCCCTTCTCCTGGGCCATGTCCGGGCCTGAGAAACTTCTGGAGTCCTCCAAAAGCGTAGCTCGACGAAATCTTCACCCTTGAGGGGCGCAGACGAATCCGACACGGGTCCCCGTTGATCGGATGGAGAGTCGGTGGAGCTTGAGGCTCTTTTGACCGAAAAAACGAAGTTTTTGAGAAAAAACGTGAAAAAATAGCACTAACGCTCGAGAGCAATAGCACGAGGATCCCAACACATGAACGTGCGGTAAAAATCTGAAGATGGCTGCCAGAGGCGGTGCTTAGGTAGAGGGCAGTCATTGGCTGTGGTCAGTATGACGCAGAGACCAGTGATTGGATATTACTACGAAAGACAGATCAGAAACGAAACTGATACTGGTTTTTTCTTTACCGAGGATTCCCAGCCTGACGACGGGGAATATTCATGAGCATGTGAATCCATGCCAGACCCCATGCTGGAGAAGGGTGATTTTTAAGGAGATGACTTCTCCGGACGTAAATGGTAGTTATGGGGATATTCTTATGTTCAGAGCCTCTTTGGCTATTAGGGTACTCCATCTCCTCTTGTGGTGGATCTGTCTTTTCTGTAAATGGTTTAACCTTCAGGGATTGCTAAGGACTGGAGGGGTCCTGAAGCTGTGTGGATCGATGTTTTGGTTACTGCTAGGAAATCTTGGTCATTTGTTTTTATAGCATATGCGATATCTAAGGCATGAGCTGTTATGGATCTAGCATTCGTAAGGGCACCTTTTAATGAGATCCCGTTACGGATGGTAGGTTTCGGTTTGGTAATTCCAAGAAATTTTGGATCTTTAGTTGTACCTGATGTGGTTTGAGAGAGGCTGTGTGTAGGAGTGTGTGTGATGTTGAGGTGTGAAGTGGTTGTATTAGTCTTGCGTTTTTGTTGGTTATGGCATAGTGTTTGGGGTTTATTTGGGGCCTCATTACGAGTCCGGCAGTAAAACCGCCTGGTTACCGCCGGACTCGTATTACCATTCCTCCTCCGTGATTCCCGGAATTACCGGGGCATTACAACCCCGGATCCCGGGAATCACGGAGGGGGAATGGTGTTAATCCCCATTCCCATTGAGTCCTATAGGACTCAATGGGAATGGGGATCATGGAAACACCGGCAGCATCTCGTGATGCTGCTGGTGTTTCCTCGTCCGCCTGCAGGTGGGCGGTGTTAAACCCGCCAGGTCAGACTTGGCGTGAACATCACCTCCCACCTGCAGGAGTCAGGATCAGGCGGTCCGGAAACAACGGTGGCGGCGGGGTTACCGCCACCGTTATTTCTGGACCGCCTGATTTGTAATGAGGCCCAAGGTCTGGGTTGGCGTGTACGTGAAGATTGTCGGGATCTTCTCAGGTAACCTGTGATGGATTGTGCCGGCCAAGGAGCTGCAAAGGTTTGAGCATCATCTAATTTTAAAGTAATGACAGGGTTTGGGAGGCTTTTAGGATTGGTTACAATAATAGGTATATGTAAAATATTAAGATGGGAGGTCGGAGGATACGAGATTCGATTCGAGATTTTCTCAGATATCCAGGTTTAGAAGGCTGGGGGTCCAACGGGATTTGGACAGTATTCCTGTTGCTATGCAGAGTCCTTGTGGGTAGGCGATAGAGTTTAGTAGGTCCATTTGGTGACAATGAGGAGAGAGGGCGATCAAATGGTGGAAGGTTAGGATTGGCAATATTCTTGTTAAGAGATATAATATTGAGTGGTGGGGAGAGGTGAGGAAAAGGGGCAATCTGGTTAAGGAATGGCGCGGGCAGGGGACAGTATAGTGCCTGGCACATTGGAGGTGCCCCCCCCCCCCAATTGAGAAATGATACTGCATTCTGGTCATTTAGAATAAACCTTAAAACACTGCTCTTCAGATCGGACCGTTTATAATAGTCCCCTAGCCCCAAGCTAACACAAACTATGATGAGAACTGCTTCAATATACAAATATGTAAAAAGTAAGGAATGTCTGTTTTTGAAACCAATGTAAACTTATTGCTTAACGTTCCAACATGCAATGTACTGTGAAACGACTGTACATTTGACTGATCAATGTTTTAACAAACATGCCCCCGAAACCACACTGCCAAACCCAACATTCCCCTACACCAATTACAACACAGAGGCCCGGCAGCATTCGCAGTGGCACAACTGACACACTGTCAGCCCATGCGCAACAACATTCCTTACCCAGCTAACGCCCAAATTATCCCCCTCGAAACCGCAATGCGAACCCAACTCTCCCTCACACCAACTACAACACAGAGGCCAGCAGCATTCGCAGCGGCTCACCTGATGCACACCAATATTCCTTACCTAATCACATACACCAGGGGAGCCAGCAGCCTTCGCTGTGGCACACCGCTACAAACTGACCCACCCTCACTGCCCAGATCCTCGCACCAGGGAGACCACGACTAATGAGACCACGCCATCCTCTCTGCTGTAAAGGACAAAGATGGCTCCAGCTGAACAATTTGGAAACCTACGGTACGTATATCTTACACCACCTCTGTGGACACAGGCTGCAGCCACGGCCAAGCATCCATGCACTCTAGAATGCTGCTATGGCTACGCTCTTCCCGTCTAGCATTACATATAACCGTCCCGACGTACCTCAACACCTCTGCCACTAGCATACAGCGACTACCAATGGAAAGGAACTCGGTATAGCTGGCCACACATCGACTCTCTCAACAATAGCCCTCTATCGCAAACCACCAACAGCACCCACCCATGTGCCTGACCTTTTTGGGATGTTTAGTCGAGCCTAGCCAGCCACCTAAGTCCAAGTCCGGCGAAAATGCACACATGCATCTTCTAACCTAAAACTCTTAGAACCTCCAACACATTGGGCCACATTACGAACCTGGCGGTCCCGTAATGAACGGTGCCGGTATGGGACCGGCACCGTTCATTACGGGATGCCCAATTACGAGGTTCCCATGCGGGACCCGGGAGCTAATAACGGGCCCGTTATTAGCTCCCTCCCCATTCCCTGTGAGCCCTATGGGGGCACAAATGGGAATGGGTTTTTTTCAATCAGGATTTACCGGGTCCTCCAAGGTTGGAATGACCCGGTAATTCCTCATTGAAGGAACCCGGTGCTGGGACCCGGTATGGAGGCAGCCATGCCCTTAATAAGGGCATGGCTGCCTCCATACTCGTAATGAGGCCCATTGACTACGGTCACTAAGGGCGTTCCAACTACAAAGCACATTGAGGCCATACAAATGGAGAAAGAGCATTATATAAATAACCAAATACAATACAATACGATACATGAGCTTAGTCAACTTGAGCAGTTTGAGGGGGACACATGGACAACGTGTGGTGGTAGTCCTAGGGCAGGGCCTACAGCCAGCTGCCAGCAGTCCAGACTGCAGAGACTGTGCTTGTCTGCCCTTCGCCGGAACCGTGCTTTAATGAAGAGCAAGGTGGAAAGTGGTAGTGGCTCCTCCTCTTCCTCCAAACAGACCAAGCGTTTCCTACAGAGACTGCGCTTGTCCGCCTTTCGGCGTGGCTTCACCGGGGACCGTGCTTTAATGAAGAGCAAGGTGGAAAGTGGTAGTGGCTTCTCCTCTTCCTCCAAACAGACCAAGGGTTTCCTGCAGAGACTGCCCTTGTCCGCCTTTCGCAGCGGCTTCGCCGGGGGTCGTGCTTTAATGAAGAGCAAGGTGGAAAGTGGTAGTGGCTCCTCCTCTTCCTCCAAACAGACCAAGGCTTTCCTACAGAGACTGCCCTTGTCCGCCTTTTGCTGCGGCTTCGCCGGGGATCGTGCTTTAATGAAGAGCAAGGTGGAAAGTGGTAGTGGCTCCTCCTCTTCCTCCAAACAGACCAAGGGTTTCCTACACTGACTGCCCTTGTCCACCCTTCCTGCAATAGCAGCAAATAAACAATCAATGCCCTACTAGGCCGTGTGACTTTCAGAACGTGCAAGTGCAGTGACAAGAAGTGCAAGAGATGGGGGTTTAGGGGGGAGAGGAGAGAACAAGGTATGGGCAAGTGCTAATGGAAACCCAGGAGGGAAAGTGCCAGGGGGTGCCAGGGAGAAGGCCACTGGCTAAGTGCTAGGGCGGAGGTGTCCCAGGGAGGGGTATGCATAGATGCCCGTCAGGGGTTCCAGAGGGTAGTGCTGAGGGGGTGGGTGCTGGTGTCGACTGGACAGAAGGCCTGGTACTTGTAAGACTCATGAAGGTCCAGGCCGCCAGTCACAGCAGCAGTGGGGAAATTTGCAGCGGGGGAGAGAGGGAAGGAAGTAGAGAAAAGATTAGTTTTAAGAAGTTTCCGTAACTTAAGGAGGTCTGGCTCAAGTCTGAGAGGGGCAGGGAGGCTACTCCAAAGGGAGGCACCAGCTGAAGAGAGCGGCCTACCACCAACTCTCTGCTTGGAGGAGCATTTGATCAGCAGAGAGGAATGGGGTACAAACACCAGTTTGAGGTGACCCAATACAATCAGTTCCCTTTTTTTCGCTCTGTCTTCTTGCAGCTTCAATAAAGTGTGTGTGTGTGTGTGTGTGTGTGTGTGTGTGTGTGTGTGTGTGTGTGTGTGTGTGTGTGTGTGTGTGTGTGTGTGTGTGTGTGTGTGTGTGTGTGTGTGTGTGTGTGTGTGTGTGTGTGTGTGTGTGTGTGTGTGTGTGTGTGTGTGTGTGTGTGTGTGTGTGTGTGTGTGTGTGTGTGTGTGTGTGTGTGTGTGTGTGTGTGTGTGTGTGTGTGTGTGTGTGTGTGTGTGTGTGTGTGTGTGTGTGTGTGTGTGTGTGTGTGTGTGTGTGTGTGTGTGTGTGTGTGTGTGTGTGTGTGTGTGTGTGTGTGTGTGTGTGTGTGTGTGTGTGTGTGTGTGTGTGTGTGTGTGTGTGTGTGTGTGTGTGTGTGTGTGTGTGTGTACACAAACGCATGAAGAAGTAGTCAGAGTCTGGTCTCCTTTGCACACTCCATTCAGGGCATACCTGCACTTACGGTCAGCTAAAACGTCGAACAATAGTACAGATGAAATTTCAGCCCTCAGTGAATATTTTGTTTTATTTAAAATTAAATGAAAAACATTGATTTAGAAAGCGTGCTCGAGGCTGTCTTTCTAAATTCAACATGAGTGCGTGCAGAAGCTGACAGGCGCAGCCAGGCCGATAGAGGGAAGTGGGGCATGCTCAGGTAAGGGTGTGCAAGTGTGTGCGTCTGTCCATTTATATATCTGTGTGTGGGCGGAGGGAGAATGTTTGTTGCGGGGAAGGGAGGGCATGTGTAAATGTTAGTGTGATTGCATGTTTGTGTGTCGTCGTGAGTATGTATGTGGTTGGGGTGGAAGGTGATATGGGGGATGAATCCCCATCATTCCTAATAAATCCCGCCGTGCAAAAGGGTGGGGATGGGAGTTCCCGTGGGTTTGGCAGGGTGGTGCACCCAACACCAGAAGTTTGATAATTCCAGATTTTGAAGACTGCACAAAATTAGGCGAAATAGATCGGTCTTTTTTGTGTTTGGCCTTCAAAATGCAGAAATATCACATAGAGTCCACAATTCTGTATAACAAGACAGCTGTTGGGATGGGGACAGCCCTGTGACACCCCCCGTGGCGATTTAAAGTGAAGCAAGATGCATTTGAGGCACTGTGATGGGCCATGGGGGAGGGGAGACAGTGAGAGGGACACCGTCCCCTCTCATAGGACCCCGTTTTAATATAACCAACTATAGTCTAACTACATAATATAGTCCAAGGCGCGAGCAGCATTGCTATTTCTGCATAGATATCTGTAATCACAGGTAGAAGGGAAGGCATGTGCGGTAAATGCGGCATCGCATGCCATAGGCCCAAGTTCGCTTGACCACAGAAATCCCCAGCCATGTCTGAGCCTCCATGAGGACAGCACAATCCCCGAACCACCACAACGTCTATTCATTGTTCCAAAAGTATTTCAAAGATGTTGTTTTTACCCAAGAGGAATGTGCCCTACAAGGCCGCGATCAGAGACCGGCGCCTGGTGTGCATGTTATCTTACACTGGCCAAAGCATGATCCGGCCCATTCTCGGGTGACCACGAGTTATAGCCCATATAACTGACTAAACTTTAAGATCCCCGAATTCCATTGCACCAGGTAACAAGTCCTGAAATGTTCAAAGAGGACGGACAGGGCATATTGTTGAATCGACAATCGTGTGATTTGTATTGCAAGTTGCTGGGTGGGATAATTTATTAAGCCCGAGCGTGCAAAGGGCGAGTTGCAGTGACATAAGACTGCTGTTTAGCTGCTGCTGTGTGGAGTAATTGGAAGCAGTTTTACTGTCTGGTTTCACGAGACGTGCAAGAGAGAAGGAGAAGGTGAAGTGCCATCGTGCTATTTGGCTCCGCCCACTAGCACGAGGTCCCGCCCAAGCAGGAAGGAAGAAGGGAAAAACAAACTCCCAGGCACCCTCGCGGCGCTAAGCCTGAGCATGCAAAGGCGAGTTGCAGTGACATAAGACTGCTGTTTAGCTGTTTTGCTGAGTCCTGGTCAGGAGCCGGTAAACTTACGTGATTACAAAGGTACTACATCAGTGCGCTCCCTTAACCAAAGAAATGTTTTCCCTGCGACCAAGCACATTAAGAAAACGGCACTCAAAATCACCAGGCGTTTCCCCGGCCAACGGAAGAAAGATTGACCAAGTAAGTGAAAGAAGCGCCATAAAGAAGATGTTTGGGAGCAGGGGTTGAAATGTCTAATGATATACGAGATGACAAGCAAGTTTGATTCAAAGACTCTGTGAGCGCTAGGCTAAAGAGTTATCCGCAGAAGGCTCGAGCACGACACACTTTACTTTGCCCAACAGTGATTCCTCACAAAATGATCACACAAATCAAGATGAAATGATGGCGCTTCTGTGCGACCAGAGCGATCAGTCTAATGATGCAGCAGGAACAAACGATGCAATCATACACCTACCAACTGAAAATAAGGGCAGATGAAGGAGAAAACAATCTGAGACCCGCAGAAAAAGGCTGCTCGGAGAAACAAAATGGGGCGGACCGCAATACCACAGAGACAGAGCCCAATGTTCTGGCATCAACGAGAAGTGCACTGAGGACTCCTGATGCAAAGGACGATAGAACAGTCCCCCAATTAAGCATGATTGTGCAACGCTATCTAAGTAGCATAGATCGGCTAGCATACGACGAGATTAATGCTCAATTGTGTTATGATACACATGCCTTACCGCTCCAATCACCACCTTACAATTTCAAAACCAACAACGACGAAGTCTTCATAGCAGAGACAGGTGCAAAAGTAACACTATTAAGTAAGATGGACCCCGAGAGTGGCAATACATCAGACTTGAATGATAAACAAAAAACGACAGCCTATAGAAGAGACTCGATGGCAATGGCTGATAAACTCCTAAAAGATCTGATGGAGATCAATCAAACCCTTTCAGTTAACCACCTAACTAAAACACAACCATTGAGTTGCAAAGAACAAATACATACCTCAAAAGACCAAAAAATACAAAAGTGGGACAAGCCCTTGCACCAACGCTATTGGGATTTGAAGCTAAATGGAGCGCCGAGTCAACCACTAAAGAAGAGAATAATTACCACAACACCGCAAATGGCATTATCATGCTCCCAAAAAAGAAATCAAAGCCCAATACGAATGAAAACAAAACAAATAGCTCAAGGCGCAGAGCTCCTAGCGGCGCAGCTAAGATCTCGAGCAATGACAGATAGCAAAGGCTCCTCTGACTCAGAGATAGAGACATCAACAGACTCCTCAACTACGGAAAAGCAGTACCCGAAGATACGTCGAGAACCTTGCAGACATAATAAAAACCCGAACCTGTCAAATCGTGATGACGAACGAGGATGGTGCACAAATCTCATGGAAGAAATAATTAACGTGCTGTGCCCCAATTTAACATCAGCACTAACTATCACAGCGGCATCGCTAATTAAACTATATGAACAACTACATGAAGCTAGCAACGATCAAAATACGCTAATTTCACGAATGAACTCAAAAATTTTGAATCTGGAAATGGAAATGCATGACATCAAGCAACAGGCAAAAAACAACGTCAAAGCATATGAACTAATGTCTATGCTCCTGAAGGATCAAATGAAGTCAAACGCTGAGGACAAACGACTATTAGCCGAGGTAGCTAAAGAAGCAGTTCTAATGATGCAAACTCAGCCTCAGACAGCAACTAAACCACCACCAGCTGAGGCAGAGAAGGAAAAAATGGCATTCTATAAAGAGGCGACTCAACTGGAAAAAAGTAAGGCGCCTGTGGAGCAACAAGAACTTGATGAGAGTATAAAACTTACACCCTACTCTCCAAAACAAGACAAAATCAACAAACTTGGAAAGATATACTTACCAGAGATCATAGAGTTTGAGACCGCTAAAACTCACACAAATAAGATGAATGAGAGAAGAGATTGAGAGTCAAAAGGAAGATCAGTTGAATTGGTTGAGAATATTGATAGCCAACCCTCAACGTCAGCTAATGCAGAAGGATCAGAGACTATGCCCGACATCGAGACAAACACAGACCACGGGCCACGAGAAGTACTAAATGGTAATTTTCCAATTTTCAACAAATGCAGCAAGGAACCAGCCACAAAGCCGATCGAGGAAGAAAAGAACAAACCAAAAAAACAAACAAGCAAGTCAAAAAACATACCAAAACCAAAAAACATTTAGGCGAGAAGCTCCTGCAAATTTCTACGAAACGTCAAAAATCTGAACGCCCTTCTGCAGTCAAACATAGACAAAGAAGATAGAGGCAACTGCCAAGCAAAAATAAGTGGAGGCGGTAGAGCGGAAACTGAGAGACCCAGGGAGAAGGTGAAGGAAAGGAGGCTGCACGAACAAAACAAAAAAGATGACGCAGCCATGATAGAACTGTTGGTTAATTTATCAACACACGAAGAGGACACCGCTAAAGAGACCAGCTCTGATCATGAACTAAGTGAAGAAGAAGAGGAGGACGAGGTACAATAAAAAAAAACAATCCACCTAGCAAACGAGGCGAAAGTCGAAAAGCTTACCGGTCCATCAGTTGTACGAATCTGCAAGATAATCGAGCATGAACAAAAAAGCCATGCCTGGTGCCCCAAGAGCTGAGCCTTTACAATTGCCCATTAGGCGATTCACTACGATAGGCGAACGATGGGCCAACTTGGAAAATTCAAAACAACAGTAAGCTGCAACTAAATAACTGCCCCTGTCACAAAACAAGGGGGGAAACTGGCGAGATAAGGAGGGAACGGAGCCAACCTAACAGTGCTGATGGGACAAATCATCTAAGGCCGGACTGTGATGCTGGAAATGCATCGGAGGGACAGGGCCTCCGTATCCTTGTCCTTTACTGCCTTTTATTGTGTGTTCTGGCGTGTTTTCCGCGCAGGAGTTCATGTGGGACTCCTGGCGGTGCAGCTCTCTCTTTTGGTTTGGTGAACAGACCCATGGGATACCCTTATGGCACCCATGGGTAGGGGTACAACCCTGTGCCCCTAGTGTATGTTTTTGGGCACCTGTGTGTGGCCCACAGAGCAGGGTATGGGCTGGTGGCAGCTCCATGCTGAATTTTACAGGTGCTCTGAGTATCCTCCATTTTGGGATACCCAGGCCCTGCCATTGGAATCAGTTGATTCCTAATAGGAAACAAGATGGCCCCTGTGGCCTCTTGCTTTCTATTGCCTGTTACCTTGTTTTCCCAAAGTCCTGGGAAGCCCTGACTCTGTCCCTTCCCCCTGACCGGCTGTTGGGCGGAAGTTCCATATAAGCTGTTGTTGTGAAGTGCTGACCAGACTGGCCCGGAGCCTTCCCAGCGACCGTATGTTGTGGGTACACCCTTTGGGTGGGACCTGGGTGAATGGAGTGTGTGACGAATACGCATTCTGTGTTGTGGGTGCCTAGTATCTGGTGTTTCACACAATGACTGCGACAGCCCTGCCCGAAACTGGCATGAATGCAGTGTGGAGTGTTGAATAGCTGGGTACTTGTCCCAATAAACATAACTTGTTATGAGTATCTGGAGAGGAGTGAATGGCCTTAATGCACTATTCACCTGATTGGATGCCTGCCTGCATGAATGCCCTTCTGACCGATTGGTTGCCTGAGTGTGAACCAGCAGAATGAATGGGAGTTCAACTAGTATATCTGGGGGCCTCTCACTGCTAGAATTCGTGTTCAGAAGCTGAAGAGAAACAAGTTGAAACTGAAGCTTAACCTTGAAGCCCTGCTGGAAGAGAAGAATTGATGTTGCTCTCCTTCACAATCTGAAAGCTGCTGTGTCTCTAAGAACTGACCCAGAGTGGACCTGTTAAGGCGCCCTCTTCCCGAGCTACGAGGGACCATCGTGCACCAGCTGATCTTTGCCAAAGCTCCCTGGTAGACAGACCTACGACAGGCTGCCGACCAGAGACGGGGACTGCGCGGAATCCCAAAGAGAAGTGCCAGGGCGGTTGGCCGCCACTGTCGACGACCGCCGTTGCTGACTGGAGCAGCCGTGCCCCCGTTTGCCTTAGAACTTAATTTGAGCCAAGGACGCTCTCGTCTGCATCGACGCCCGCTTTATCCCGCTGAAGAAGGCCGACCCTGCGACGCGCCGAGGAGCACCCGCTGGTGGGTTTCCCGCCACCTAAAGACCACAGAGACGCTGACGACTCGATGCCCTTGCTGGGCCACAGTTCTTCAACATCTCTTTGCGGTCCAGAACTACCATCACCGAGGTGCCCCGCACGCCTCTTCCTTGCAGGACGCCACGCTCCGTCGTCGATGAGCACCGCTAGGAATGAAGCTGCCACTTCACCGCTGTAGTTCACCCTGTTCTCCGTCGGACTCCTGCCTTAAAGGGAGGGCACTCAAGAAGGGCCGTCGATTTCCCGTTGACGAATGCTACAATTCCAGGTACATTGGGGCTGTAGAACTATTGTAGAGGGAAATAAGACTCATAGAACAATATATGGACTGGGCTTGTGCTATATCTTTATCTTATAGGTTGCCCAGGTGGGGGGATCTCCACACAGAACTGTGCTTAACGGTAGAGGCCAGTATTCTGCCTATTGTTTCAACCATCTTGCTTTCCTTCCTATTTCTATTGCTGGTTTCCTTGTTATTGATCTGTGTGACATTTTGACAGTATAGTTGATGCACTTTAATGAGATCTGATAATACTTGTACTTTAGAACTGTATATATTTACCATTATAGATTAACTAAAGCACAAAGTGAGTTATTGTGATAGTGTACATAACCTTGAATATTAATTATATAAAGACTGTGTTTTGACTAATACAGTGTGTGGACATTCCTTTGTGGGGGCTTGGGGACTACACTGTACTTAAGAACCAGCCTGCATCACCTCCTGAGAAGCTAGACTTGATTGCTCGACTACGTTACCAATAATAGAGAATCTTGGCTGGGGTCCTCTGTGCCTCTCCTCTACCATATAGAGAGCGGAAGCACAGACACCCCCCTCCAGTCTTTACACTGGTGGCAGCGGGGGATGCTTATGGTTTTAAGAATCAGTGTATAACCGTCCCACTTACAAAATATCTGCACTTTATTAAAATGAGGTTTAGTTGTGCACAAGATAACTGCATTACAAGCAATGGAATCTATAGCAAATGGTTAATTGACTCGGATGAGCTTAGAGGCTCTCCAGAGTGCTTGTGAAGCCAGGGAGTTAGACTTTGTGGATACGTCTAGGGCTGAGCTGATAGCTGCCCTGGTGGACTACCAGGCTGATTGTGAAACTATTGAAGGCGGGGATGCAACCACTAAGGACTGTACCCCGAGGGTTGTCTCAGAATCTGATTCTGGGAATGCCACCATTCCTGCTGTCTCTGTTCCAAACCCCAGCACTTCCTTGGAGCTTGAGTTATTAAGGAATATCGCAAGTTGGAAATAGATGCTGAGCTTAAGAACGAGGAGTTGGCACAGCAAGTGAAACTCAAGAATAGGGATCTTGAACTCAAAGACAAGGACACTGAATGTCAGCAAATCCAGTTAGAGAAAGCTCGAGTGGAGACTTCAGCTAAACCAGTTGAGAGTGTCAGGTCCCCAGCAACCAAGTTTATGAAGCTTGTGGTATAATACTTGTGGTACCACTTTAGAACTGAATATATTTACCATTATAGATTAACTGAAGCACAAAGTGAATTATTGTGATAGTGTACATAACCTTGAATATTAATTATATAAAGACTGTGTTTTAACTAATACAGTGTGTGGACATTCCTTTGTGGGGGCTTGGGGACTACACTGTACTTAAGAACCAGCCTGCATCACCTCCTGAGAAGCTAGGCCTTGAATGCTCGACTACGTTACCAATAATAGAGAATCTTGCCTGGGGTCCTCTGTGCCTCTGCTCTACCATATGGAGAGCGAAGGTACAGACACCCCCCTCCATTCTTTACACAGACCCCACTAAATGGAGGCCGGAGAGAGAACAAAGACGCAATGACAAAACAAACTAAAACCGCATCAGATGACGCTCAAGAGAACGAAAAAGAGTGCAAACTATAGTTTGACGTTGGAAAGAGTATTCAGCGGAAAGGACCCCTGATATTAAACAGGCAAAACGTCCTACATTTGTTTAAACATATACCCCAACTTCGCTCAATCAACACAGAAGACATCAAAACAGTTGAGTTGAGTTGAGGAATAATGGATCGGGTGATACTGTATGTACACTCAAGAATAGTGTGAGACCTCGTTTTGAACAGAAAATCTGACCTAAACTCTTTAGCTTTTGATGTCTGGGAAACAACAGACGAAGAGACACCCCAAAAGGACAATGAGAGGACACATCTGTCAAAGACTAAAATGCACCGACCAGTGCCAAAAAAGAGGAGATTGAAATAACAATTATTCAATCAGAAAAAACAATCATGGAAGATTCTGAGTGTGAGGTTGACATTCAAGACAAGGCGGAAAGAAAAAGGTGGAATTGGCTAGCAGAGACATTAAACTATAATGTAAAAAGCTAATGCCAAAAAGGATCAAGGACGGAAGTTCTAACGCTGGGATCATGGAACACGCAAGGATATTATCATTTATACAACACACAACCAAGCAAACTCTTAGATATAGACGTCATTTGTCTACAAGAGACATGGGTATTTAGTGAACCTTGTGCAGGAAATTATGAGATAGCCCATAATCCGGCAATAAAACAAAGCAAAGGAAGACCAAAAGCAGGTCTACTTACGCTAATAAAAACTGGCAGAAACATAAAGTTAGTCTCTTTGAGGAACCCATCACCTTATGTTGAGGTGTCGCAGATAACTGTAAAACCATACGGTGAGTCTCCATCTGACAATTTGCATATAATCAACATCTACTGGCAGCATAGAGCCTCAGATGAATCTGATTTCCTTGACACAATATGCAAAATAATCAATCAAATTAATGAGGAGGATGAACACGCAAAAATTATTTTATGTGGCGATCTGAACATGGATGGTCTCGTAAATGATCAATTGTCCAAGAACAAACCAACAAGGAAAAAAAATAATACCCAATACCAAATAAACACCGCTTGGTCAGAAGAGATTGAGACAGGGAACATGACCCTACTAAATGGAAATGTGTCTGGAGATATCCCCACTAAGTACACCTGGGAAGAGATAACAGTAGATCAATTTTGGATTACTTCTACATCTCCACAAACAGACTAAAGGTAATCACGATGAAACAAAGTGACCATAAGCTGGTCACATTAACCTTAAAGATGGCCTAAATAGAGACCATGGATTCATAGAAAAACCATCTTGAGTCGATTGAATATGAAGCCTTGCTTGAGGAGTTTACTGAACATCAAACTACAAAAAAGAAGCAGATATTAAAACATCTGCACACCTATGATGCGGAAATAGTCCCGAGAAAATGAGAACTACGTAAAAAGATCAGAGCTTTAAAGACAAGTAAGAACTCAGATGTTGGAGCTGAAATTAAATAAAGTAAGAGATATTATACAGCCTGGCTAACCACGCAGAAATATAATATCTGGCAAAAAGATGGTGAAGAAATGCTCAGATTGATAACCTCAAGAGAAGTGAGCAGATTCTGGGCAATAATAAACAAAATGGAAGCCCCCCAAAGAGCACTCTTTGCAAGCGCAGTGACAGAACTAAAGTGGATAGACCATTTTACAGAACTCTTTAAGAAATGGACCCAAACACCAGAAGTGATAGCTCCTAAACTAGCTGAATGGACCCTTAACATCACAAAAGAGGACATTCTGGACAACATCAAAACGTTGAGTTCCTCAAGAGCACCTGGACCGGATGGCCTCACAAATATAATTCTAAAACGACATCTAGAGGCCTGGGCAGATTTCTGTCACAACCTCTTTACAAACATCCAATCAGAGATGTGAGTGCCTAAGTCATGGAAAACAGCAGTGGTTGTGCCGGTGTTCAAAAAAGGCGATCGAGCTGATCCGAAAATGTTTCGACCTATTGCATTGCTCAACGTTATTGGAAAGCTACTTGCGACACAATTACTGAAACAGCTAGGAAATTGGATCACATCAACTGAACAAATTGATATCCGGCAAACAAGCTTTGTCAAAGGAGTCGCCTTCTCTCTAAACTTACTACTGCTAAACGTGATAAAGAGGGAAGCGATCAAGAATAAAACAAAGGTGTACGTGATGTTCTTGGATTTGGCCTACGCCTTTGATAGTGTCGACCGCGAGCTGTTCTGGTCAAAGATGACGGAAAAGAACTGCCCTCACCATCTATTGATGGCAATCCAAAAATTGTATACTGACACGACCATAAAGATTAAGCTGAACGATGCAGGCACCTTATCTGCCCCAATAAAAACTGAAAGGGGGTCAAGCAGGGCTGCCCTTTAGGAGCCACCTTGTTTAATCTATTTACAGCAGATGCCGGAAACGACCTGAACAGAGTCAGATCCTGTCCGCCAAAGATAAATGGTCAACAACTGGGGCACATGACATATGCAGATGACATGGTCATTTTAGATCAAACCCCTATTGGGTTACAAAGAAAACTGACAGCTCTAAAAGGCTATTCGGACAGAAATGGCCTTGTGATAAATGCAAAAAAAACAGAAGTGCTTGTGCTACAAAATCTAAGAGGTCTAAGAAAAAAACAAACGACACACAACTACAAATGGTCATTTGGAGATACACCAATAGCATGCTTGAATCAAGTCCAATACCTTGGTGCAACTATAAATTTCAGTATAACTGATGGACCGATGGTACTAAAACTAAAGAGCAAATGTAAGATACTGGGTGCCCACGCCGCAATAATAAATCAAAAGTATGGTAAATTCAGTTTAAAGCCAGTAGTAGAATTTTACAGAGCAAAGGAAATCCCGGCTTTGATCTTTGGCGCAGAAACAATGTTGGGATGCTCTTTCAACACTTGGACATGGTGCGAGAACTTTGGTCCAAGGTGCTACAACTCCCGAGAGAAGCACCAGTGGTCTGCCTGCGCTACGAGTTGAGCTTACTATCTATTAATGCCTGAGTGCAGTGGAACACGCTAACCCTATATAGACAAATTCTGGGGGCCGATGATCTACCCCAATTTAAAATTCTAAGCACTTCAGCACAAACATCAAAAGACACCATATTTACTCACTGGAAGGCAAACTGCGAAAATCTGCTCAGAGAACTTGAAACAAAAGCCGAGACACTCCTAAAAAATCCTAATAAAGTGAAGAAGAAACTATGGGAATTAGATTGGTGTGATACTGCTGACCGAAGAGTAAACTATAGGCAGAAGAAAAACTCCCCACCAGAAGCACGGGCGCTTAATATGCGCTTAATATGCTCAATCGTGTATGAAAGTATGACATTGTAATGAAATTGAAATACTTCACTTGTTTAAATTTTGATTCTACTGAGTGTGAAAATGAAACCCAATTCAATAATAAAGCAATTAAACTAAATCTATCTTGGTTGAAACGTTGTAGTTGTAACAATACAACTTTAAAAGATCTTTGGCATATGGTTGGGGTCGAACACTCACTTCACAAACTTAATAAGGTAGTAAATGAATTTCAAGGTAGTATTATGCACACAATCTCTATGAGCAGATTCGTTTTCCTTGATGTTTTGATCAGAAATGTGAGTGGGGAATTTTAAACAACAACATTTTCTAAACACAGATCAGAACAGTTTGATAGTGGCTACTAGTTTTCATCCCAGAGCGACAAATGAGGGGTTACGTTACACCCAATTGCTTTGAATTAAAATAATTATCTCAGAAGAGTTGTGACTACACACACATATATGGATTGGTCTAGGAACCCTGCGGCTGTTAAATGATGAAGCCTGATAACACCATTTTAGACAGATCCAATACCCCAATGGGCCTTTGGTCTAGAACAGAGAGGAGAACCTTCCTCCACACAATACGGGCCCGTACTGACATTCAGAGATATGGGCAGATCCCATAGACCATGTGTCAAAGGTCATACGGGAAAAGATTGACGATGAACCCACAAGGGTCTTCCCGGGCATATCGGCAATATAGACACTAAACATTCCACTATGGTTTTGATTTAATTGGGTGCCAGGGTTGTGAAATGAGACAAACCGACACATTTGGTCAAGCACTGATGGTCCTGTCTTGGAGCAATGGATGAGAGGAATTGACAGTTGTGTGGAACTTGAAACGGTGGTATACCACAGACATGGCTACCTAGTTAAACTTGGTAAAACATGGGGGAGTTGGCTGGGGATGTAACAATAGAAGCTGGCAGTGTCACGAATTCCCCAGCTTAATCTGGGGCGGTAAAAGGGACTGGATGCCACCCTGAGCTAGTGGAGTATTGACATGGAGGAGGTATACAAGGGATCCGCAGGCCTCCCTCACTGAATCCTCACACTAAGACTGGGCCATTCACAGGAGCATTCACACTCTTTCCAAATCTAAACATCGGAAGTGCATCAGACACAAACACCTTCAGGACTTCCCTATCTGTATGGATATAATCCCAGAGATCTCGTCCAACCCACTAGCCGGAACCAAACAATCTGCATAGAAACGAACGCCTTTCCATTTAAAGGAATTGAGTTACTGCATTCAGAATTCACTGATGAGTATTTAGATACATTTATGGCAAAAACATTTGACTAAACGGTCCCGGCACGTGCTGATACAAAGTCACAATTAACAAAGGGTTCAAAGCAAAATAAATGGAAATACGTTATGCATGCGAGAAAAGAAACACACACTGTTTGCTCCTGCTTGGGTTGTGTAGATTCCAAAGTTGCCAGTTCTCAACAACAAAAGCATTCTGTCAACAACAAAAACAGGTTTTCTTTGCTTACCAAAGGTTTACTGGGCTGGAGATCACATGATGGGGGAATAGAGGGACACTTTTCAACATTGGCAATGACAGCAGGTCCATCACCCAGCAGATCACCCACAGCTCCAGGGCTATTTTGGAACCCACCATGTCGGCAGGCTTTCACATAGCCTCAAGACCACCCTATTCAGAGCACATGACCACAGACACATGGGCAATCACTCTTCACGTGCGGATGGTCGAATCCCTCACAAGACCAGGAGGTGGTACCAAACGTTTCTCAGGTATTATGGGTACACGTTCCATAGCTGCAGTGCCTGAAAGGAGAAGTCTCTTTCACTCTTCAAACACGATGACCAAAACATTAAGGATGTACATTTAAGGTTTCTGGGTGGCAGAAGGTCAGTGGGTGGGACAGAGTTTATTAATCTCTTCTCAAGCGTGGTGTGGCAGAATTACGGAAAACCTGATTGTTAATAGTGATGCCTTATGTGTAATGCACATATCCTATGACTTGGGAGAAAGGACTTCCAGTTCTTCGATAGCTGGCAGGAACTGGAACACTTTAGCTGATGCAGTCATTGCACCTGAACACAAGGCCTCCTATTTACACTCATTAGGTACGTGTGAAAGCCCAAGCCCATTCACTGCCTGGACTTGATTGATGTGGGATCTTATTGTTGGAAGTCTGAGTCTGTGCTGCTTCTGTTGTGCCATTTTAATTTCACCCCAATATGAATGGCCTCATGTTGCAATAGTTCACATGTGTGGTGCTTCCTTACTGTGAATTGTCTCATGGTTTGATAGATCACTCTTTTGCATGAAGGAATTGTCACAGATTACTTGAATGGTTTACCCCAGTGTGTTTTCTCTGATGCTGTACCAGGCTTTCCCTAATGATACAGCAGAGCACTTCTCTGTTTGAAAGCCTTGTCTCATTCACTTTTATATAGTGTATCACCTATGTGTATTCTCTGATGCTTTGCCAGGATTTGCTTCATAATGAAGGCTGTCTCACGTTCAGAAGATGTACGTGGCTTCTCACTAGTGTTGATTCTCTCATGCTACAAGAGAGCATGTTTAGGCTTGCACGCCTTGTGGCATTCAGAACCTTTACATTGTTGCACAACAGTATGATGTCTCTCATACACAGATAGACTGCCCCTTGCTTAAATATAATATTTTTTTCAAATTCAGAGCATTTAGACAAGTTCAAATCAGTGTTATTTTTACGATGTACTAACAGACTACCCTCTTGCATGAAGTACCTAACACATTGGGCCTCATTATGGGTCTGGTGGTATCCATGCTGGTGATACCGGCGGGTTTTCGCGGGACCCATGTGGATTTACCGGTACCTGACTTTGCGGTCACACTGGGGGATTACAACCCAGGTGGTCCAGAAAGTCAGTTGCCAGTAAATTGTAAATCCCCATTCCCATAGAGTCCCACAGGACTGGTGCTTCCATGAATACTATGCAGGCGGGTGCCGTTCCGCCTGGCAGGTCCGACCCGCTGGGTGAGGTGGCACCCGTCCGCAGAGTTGTAGTGGTCTGGAAACAACAGGGACAGTAAGCTTAGTTGCACTGTTGTTTCCGGAACGGCACACTTAGATCGAGGCCTATTGTGACTATTTGAATGTTTTCTCACGAGTGTGAATTCTCTGATGCTGAATCAGATTTTGCTTTGCAATGAAGGATTTGTCACAGACTGAACATTTATATGGTTTATAATTAGTGTGTGTTCCCTGGTGATACAAGAGACTCTGTTTATGGCTGAAAGCTTTTTCACATTCAGTACATTTATATGGCTTCCCACCAGTGTGTAGTCTCTGATGCTTTATCAAGGAGTGCTTCGTAACAAAGGCCTTGTCACATTCAGAACATTCATATGGTTTTGTTCTAGCATGTGTTGCATTGTGATATAGGAGACTTGATTTACTCTTGAAAGCCTTGTTACATTCAGAACATTCATATGGTATCTCCCCAGTGTGATTTCTCTGATGTACCAATAGCTCACCCTTTGTAATGAAAGCCTTGTCACATTCAGAACATTTAAATGGTTTCACCCCAGTGTGGATACTCTGATGTCGCATCAAGGCTTTCTTCATAATGAAGGCCTTGACACATTCAGAACATTCATATGGTTTCTCCCCAGTATGCATTCTCTGATGTTGCATCAAGGCTTCCTTCTTAAAGAAGGCTTTGGCACATTCTGAACATTTATATGGTTTCATACCAGAGTGATTTCTCTGATGTATTAATAACGCACCCTTTGCAATGAAAGCCTTGTCACATTCTGAACATTTATATGGTTTTTCATCAGTGTGAATTATCTCATGTTGCGACAGATGATCTTTTCGCTTGAAAGCCTTGTCACATTCTGAACACCTATGTGGTTTCTCATTTTTGTGAATTATTGCATGTTGTGACAGATACCATTTTTGCTTAAAAGCCTTGTCACATTCTGAACATTTATATGGTTTCTCATCAGTGTGAATTCGCGCATGTCGCGACAGATGATGTTTTTGCTTGAAAGCCTGGTCACATTCTGAACATTTATATGGTTTTTCCCCAGTGTGAATTCTCTGGTGTACTGATAGCTCACTTTTTGTAGTGAAAGCCTTGTCACATTCGGAGCATTCATATGGTTTTTCGCCAGTGTGAAGTGTCCAGTGTACTGACAGCTCACCTTTTGTAGTGAAAGCCCTGTCACATTCTGAGCACCTATGTGGTTTCTCATTTTTGTGAATTCTCTCATGTTTTGACAAATACCATTTTTGCTTAAAAGCCTTGCCACATTCTGAACATTTATATGGTTTCTCATCAGTGTGAATTCTCTCATGTCGCGACAGATGATTTTTTACCTTGAAAGCCTTGTCACATTCTGAACACTTATATGGTTTTTCCCCAGTGTGAATTCTCTGGTGTACTGACAGCTCACCTTTTGTAGTGAAAGCCTTGATACATTCTGAACACCTATGTGGTTTCTCATTTTTGTGAATCCTCTCATGTTGTGACAGACACCATTTTTGCTTAAAAGCCTTGTCACAATCTGAGCATTTATATGGTTTCTTCCCAGTGTGAATTCTGGGATGTACCAATAGAGGATTGGTTTGCTTTAAAGCCTTGATACGTTCAGGCAATGCACACTCGGTCTCCATTGTTTGGATGGTATGTTTAAATAGTTTCTCCTTGGATGAAGATACTTGCCACATTCAGTGTATTTCTGTCCCCACAGTATTTCCCTGGGTAAGTGTCACCAGGCGAGGTACAGCTTTGCATATATACGTTGAATCTCAATGACAGGGCAGGCTAGGATAGCATACAGCAGTATATGAATAATAAACTGCAGCTTCTGTTCTTAAGATGTTTCTCTCAGGCTGCTGCTGTTGAATCATCAACATTCACAAAAGACTAACACTAGAACATGAATAGCATTGATTCTGAAGGAATAGCACAATAGCAACCACTTGAACCAGTGTTGAGAACCTTCACACGGTGGGCTGATCCACGTTGATGAGATGTGGCAACTATTTTCCACAGAAGTGCACTAAATGAATGTACTCTGTTGACTCATTAAAGTGGTATTCCAAATCATCTCCTGTCTCCTTTCTCCACAGCATGGAATCATTGGTGTGGCCTTAACTGGCCCTTTTGAATGAAAGGTTTGTCAGTGCTGGTACAATTGTCTCCAAGATTGGAATATGCAGAGAAGACCTTCCACAGCTATCACAGGGAGAGCTTTCTTTGGCCAACGTTTTAAAAACACTGTTCACTTTTCCATTCTTGCTCCTTTTTTCCCCTGTTGGACTGATAAAGGGAATCTGATATTAGTTATCCCGTGAACTAAAAGTACAGAAAACATATTCTGAATCAAGTATACTTGACACATTGGCATTAGCTAGGATTAACACTGACACCAAGACACATGTTACCAATTGACCATGCAAACATCACAGATTGAAACAGATGTCAAAATACTGGACAGCCATTGACTATCAGCATCAATAAACCCAGACACCAATATAAATGGGACCCAGTGACCTTTATTGTTTCCTTCAATCATAGGCCCCAGGGATTCTGCGGCAGGGAAAGAGATCAACCAGTGAAGACCTGTCTGGTTGCAAATGTGTGAAAAAACCATTGCACATAGGCTGGGGAGAAATGTCATGAGTTCTTGATAATGAGGCATGCAGGCTCTTCAGAAGTAGAACATCACTGGAGAACGAGCGAACACTCATTCACAAATATCAAAGGATGGATTAGGGGCAAACTGTGGGCATCTAGGGAAATGCACCATCTTCAAACAGGAGACTAACAGACGGCAGAGGAAACCAACATGGACGGAAGCAACATGCATCACCTGTGTTGCAGGAAGGCAAACATATGGTGAGGGACCATATTTCTTGGCTTGTCAGTGTTCCATATTGTGTCACCTGCATGTGCTTGGCACCTCAAAACACTTGTGCACAGGCACGTTGTAAATGCCATATCGGATGTGAATATGATATATGATATGGCATTTGTAACGCACCTGTACACAAGTGTTTCAAGGCACGACAAGGCAAGGAAGGGGGAACAGAGGGAGGACAAAGACAACAATCTTACTAGACCAAGTGACATTGAGATTGTGTAAGTGCAGTTGAGGGAAAAAGTGCCAGGGGAAAGAGGAGGGGGCAGTGCTGTACATGGGATCAAAACAATAACAAGAAGTGCGGCTAGCAGGTGGCAGGTGCATGGTTAAGTGCAGACAGCAAGTGTCCAAAAGGGGACTGTAGGGTTACAGATACCGAACCAAGTGCAAAGGTTGCCATGAGGCAGTCCGGGTGTGCAACTGGGCAGGCAGGGACCTGGGCCTGAAATCAGAGGGTAGCCAGGTGACCAGTGCAGTATCAGACAAGAAATAAGCAGGGGAAAGAAAGAGAGAAGGCAGAAGCAAAGAGGTAGTTCTTGAGGTGCTAGCCAAAGAAAGAGATATACCACCAACTCGTTGCTTGGAGAAGCAGCTGACTGTGAGGGAGTTGGAGGAGTGAAGAGCTTGAGTAGGAAGGTATTGAGGACCCAGGCCTCAATACCTAAAATGGCACACACCCTTCGTCGCTCTAGCTCCCTACCCCACCTGAAGACTAAGGAGTCAGGATGTTTTTGTTTTGAGTGATCTCAAAGTGCACTTATCCTCAAATGGAAAGATGGTTAGGGAAAGGACCGACACAAAATTGCAGTGCTGCCAAGAGAAAATTTCATAATATACAGGATACTGCATAGATGCACTTTTATTCCATTAATTCAAATATGGCCATTTAATGGCTCGATATCTAAATGACAAGACAAACTATTAGGGACCAGACCCTATGTGAATACAAGCATCCAGCCATCCATTGCTTCTGTATCTAGAAACCACAAAACCAGCAGTAGTCTCATTATTCCAAACTGTATGGACATAAAACAGATTCTTACAATTTATGTCAGCCCAAATCTATATCGACATGGTTTTATTTCAAAACTCATAATTTCAGTTCATTGAATTCAGCATGAAGGTCAACAAGCAATTCAAAAATATTCAAAGCTTTCATCAATGCAAAAGCTCTTTGCTTGAAAAGTGTTTAAGTTGGAACAATGCAGAATATCAAGTGTTCTCCAACCTAATCATTTTTGTTCTATATTCAAAACCAGACAAATAATAGATTGGCCAACATTTTGTAAAAATCCCATTCAATGAAAATATTTCATATGGAGAAACTTGCCAATTAGATAAGCCAACACAATATTTACAGCATTTTACATACAAAACATAAATCTCTATGGGCGTAGTGGAGGCAAGTGGAGTTGGCTGGAGGTCATTCTCAGTGAGCTTGCTCTGTTTTCTGTCATTGATTCCGGCAAAGGCAGAGTCTGCTGTAAAGTGAAACTGTGGCGTGCATTGAGCGGTGTGACTCTTTAAGGAAAGTGACGGCGGTGCGGCTGCAGTGTCCCTCTCTCCCCCCAACAAACGCTACTCCTCCATCTACTTAAACCACTTCCTCAATGAAGTGGAGTTGCCTGGAGATAGCTGGTGGGCGGCGGGCGAGGTGTGTACCGTGGAAATGCCAGTGGACTTGAGCCCTCTGATTGTGAGGACGCGGCTGCAGGTAAGGAAAGGGGGATTTACAATGGCTATTGAAAATATTACCCGGGAGTACCTGGGGGTGGCGGGGTTTGGGAAATCAAGAGTCAGAAACTGATGCACTGGCTTTGGATTTAACAAACACTGTCCATGAATGAGAGAGACATGAAAAAAGGGGGAGGCGAGTGTTGGGCAGAATCACATGCAGTACCCTTTGGGAACACTACATGCAATTAAGACTACAAGTGTCAGTACAATTTCACCTTTGGCACAAGCCTGTACTACACGGTTATGTGGTAGCAGTGGCTGAGCAGCCAGACTTATCTCATGAGTTTAGTGAGCAGTAGAACAAGTTACACAAAGGACCAACAAATACAATGGTTCAAACAAACACTTCCTTGAGGTGTCTTGGTAAAAAAATATACATTTATTTACACAGTCAGTTTGGAAACATTACACTAGCAAGAGCAGCTCAATATCATACACTAATACACCACAAATACACAATCAATAAGTTACTGAACAAGTTCAGCTCCCCTGAAGTGGGAGCAAAATGGCACTTCAGATACTTTTAAAAGGAGACAAAAGACGAGGTTATAAGATTCAATAGCACAAATACTTTCATGGGCAGGGTAGAGGGTTTCAGTGAACTACAACCAGCAATTCAGTTCATATGCCTGGGCCAAAGTCAATGGTTCAGAGTCTTTGTATAGCATAGCATAGTTCTGGTAGCAAACGGTTAAGTATTTGCCACAGAGTTTAGAAGAATTTGGCGAAAAGTTAGACAAATGTTTAGGGAAGGAAAAGCCTTCGAAGTTGGGAAAGTTCCACAAACTTTGGCAATGGCCGAAAAGAATTCCAGACCGCATTTGCACAGTACCTTTAAGTGAAGAAGAACTGTAGCTGAGGCAGTTGTTCCTCCTGGCAGTTCGAGCAGATCTCGCTGTTACTGAGCTTCAGTCGTGGGGACAAGAAGGAGGACGTTGGGAGGATCCTGCACTGCCCAGGGATGAGACACAAGCTTGGCAAAATGTCGGTTTAAGGTGTGAGTGCCTTAAAATCCACGAGCTGGTTTCCTTCCCCCTGGATATCTGGTTATCAACAGCACTCTGAAGAAAATTTGACTAGGATGGGGATGGTGTCCAGGTGGCTTGAGAGTTAGTTGTTCCCACCAAACCCAAGGGAAGAAGTTAACATTGAAGGGCTTTCTCTGTTGATGGAGTTTCAGGCAATTTGGACCTGCAGCAGTTCTTCACCGGTCGTCCAGGAGTTGCAGCAGTCCTCTTCCTTCAGCTCGTCTTCGGTTCTTTCGTTCCAGTGGTCGACTCTGCTTTCCAAGTCCCAGAGACCTGCTTTTAAACAGTTTTCCCCCATTAATTCCAGCCTGGCTGTCACTCACACAGCAGGGTGGCTGTCCTTGCCGGAAAGCCAGCCGGCCGATCATGCCAGAGTGCATTCAGGTCTCCTAGGTCTCTTAGGAGACTAAGCAGAGGGAGTTTCGGGCACCTCCCTCACATCCTGTCCACCCCAGATACCCTGGCGCCAGAGGAGGGTGTCAGTACTGAAGCCCGCCAAGGGCCAACAAACAAAGAGACTTCAAATGTGGTTTAGCGCAGAGACAAACACAAGAAGGACCTGGCTGACCCGATTTTTAGCTACTGTTGTTCGCGGTCGGGGAAAATCATGGTAGTTTGATCTAAACCACTGCCACCAGCCATTTAAAGTAAGAAAGGGTAACATTTGACTGTTACATGAGTGTTTTGACTTATATGAAGATAGTGTGTGCTGGGTCTCTAAATTTAAAGAGACTAGTAAAGCCAATTTTACTTTACATGCTCTGGGAGACAGTAGTCAGTCCCAGAGAAGGTATTTAAACCTTGGGAAGTCTGAAAGACATCCCTGTGCCACTGCATGTTAAAACTCCATAACCAAAGAACACAAAAGTAAAACACACATCAAAATACATGGAAGAGTGGGGAAAAAAGGCTTACACTCTTCCCAGGTAGAAAAATAAAATCCTAGAAATCCAGCAAAGTTGCTGGGGTTCGCAAAAGGTAAGGGAAATTACCACATTTTGAGAATTCTCACTAATAGAGAGGATTGGTGAAAGATTTGGAAATGGAACAAGTTGAAGGGAATAATGTTCCAATGAGAGAGCTCCAGAATTCCATAATAGCCAAACATGGACATATACACACTCCCAGGAAAGAGAGTAAAATCAATCTGGGATTGGAGATTCAAACAGTCCCCGCCAACTGCCTCCTGCTGGGGAGTTTTGTGGGCCAGGCGATGAAACGCGTACCAGGATGGCTTTACTCCCATATAAGGTTGTTAATGAGGTGGAGGTCCAGCGTCTCACGAATGATACCCCTCTGGGCTCTACTGCCACGATTAATGAGGGGTGCTGCAGTGTTAATGCTGGACTGGTGGCTCAATTACCTAAGGAATTGGCGGATCTATCTATAAAAATAGCGAAGCAGAAGCGCCAAAGTACTTCACGAGTGACTGACTGCCTGCAAATTTCTGGACCAATCATTGCTGCAGGCCGATGTAACTGTGGAGAGGATGGAGAAACAAGGCATTGATGTTATGTCTGTCTCCCCTGGAAAGTCAACCCCTGGGGAAATTAGTCCCTCTATTCCCCCGGCGCTATCCCACTCTGAAGATCTGAGCAGAGAGTCGATGGATTCAAACAACGCTAAGAGCCCTCTAGCCCAGCTAGAAAGGATAGCAATAATAGAGACAACTCCGCCGAGTTCTGCGCGGGGAGACTTGACACAGAATGGGATACAGAGGGGGGACGAGGTCTTCAATAATTCAGGTTCCAGCACCTCATCCTCTTCGAGTTCATCCTCCCAGGCAGGTTTGGGTCTAGGGGAAGATCCCAAGATAGAATGGTGGCCATGAGAGCTGAGATGAGTGTTCTCTTCCAACAACTGGTGATGGCATCATTGACCACCATACGAGTACAAAGATGACTGGTCTGGAAACACTAGCCAATAGGGTAGAGAATAGATTGGATAGAGAAGCAGAAGTTTCTGCATCCTGGCAAAATTGTTTATGCGATTTAACAAGGAGAGAGATGATAGAGAAACGCACAATGATGGAAGCTCTGCTTCTTGACTATAAATGGATGAGAGAGCATTTTAAAGATGCTCAAAGATCAGGGAATGCTCCTCAAAATAACTCTGCCAAGGCAGTGGTTCAGTCTGGGTTGGGTGTGGCCAAGGAAAGGGAGGGAGGGTTGGTGATAATAAAGGATAAGGATACCCTTACTCCCGAGCGGATCCCTTTGAAAAACAATATATTTTCCCTTTTTAAACCATCGATGGTGGGGGAGGTTAGTAAAATCAAAAAAGGGAGGGGAAAAGAAAAGGTTTCATCGGGGAAAAAGTCAAAAAACATGCCTGGACCCACTAAAAGGAAATCAAATGGGTCCAGAGTTTTCTTAAAACATCTCCACTTAGTCTCCCCCCACCCCCGCCGCGTTGGATATCCTCCCAGTTGCAAAAAAATCAAGGAAAGTACTGACCATACAAGATCCGTTTATGGGTACGGAACCGGAAGAAGGTTCCGACAAGGAAGATGGAGAGGAGGGGATTGTATCCCCATTATGGATCTCAGTGACTTAATTGAGGAAATTGAGATGGTGAAGAAAGATGACCAGTGGAAAGAAGTTAGTCTCTCAAGAGTGGGAAACCATTGAGAATCAACTTGCTCTAACTACCAAATCTCCTGCAGGCTCAGACAGAAAGCAGAGGAGGGTAAAAACCCCAGAAATGGATGATAGCTTGAAAAAGGCTAACCGAAATGGCAACGGGAAAGTGCTCTCCAATGCTCTTAAGGAGAATGGATCCCAAAAGCTTCAGAAACTCCAAATGCAATATGGCCACAATGGGTGTGGGAAATCATTCCAAATCTCAGGGAGAATGTTGGTTCATTTTTGGAGGGAAACTTGAGGGGTGTATCACCATCAAACCCACCCAGAATAGGAAGGGGATTAATCAAGGGGCTACAAATAATTCCGCTAATCACATCAAGGCGAGTGATGTCTATGGAAAGGATGCATGGCAGAGGGCCAATGAGAGAAAGGACAACACAAATAAAAATAATAGGAAAGAGAGCCCCAAGAAAACGGGGAAGAAAAGTGCAAGAATTTATGCAGAAAGAGTGGTGGTTGGGTCTCCCATGCCTGTGTTAAATAGACAAATTGTGTTAAGGTTACTAAACTGTATTATTCCCACCTACAAATTGGCCTCAAGGGATGTCAGAATTGTAGAGTTTGTGGGTAAGAAGTGGACCGACTGGGTTCTTTTGAACTTGCACTCAGAATACAAGAAAGATCTAGTGCTATCAAACAAAGACATTTCTGAGGCTGGGGTATGATGTGAGTGTTTATGAAGATAAGATCCTGGCAAGTTGGAGAGAGACGAATATCCCAAGAGAAATAAAGAAAATTCCAGTAAATATTTTGACTCAACCCTCGGGCAGATGGAGAAAAAAAACTAGTGCAAAAGAAAAAGGATCTGGTTTCTTCCTATGACGAGAAGGATCTTCGCGCCCTGAACTTCACAGTGTCTAATCAGGAGAAATGCAGTGAAAGAGAGCTAGAAATAAAAAAACTGAAAAGTCTGGTGAGGAATATGGATGGTCGTGGTTGGCAGGTGCCCTAAATGAGCCCAGGCCCGACTAGGCTAGCATAGCTAGGAGCCAGGACATCTTGAGGATTGGATGCTGGAACACGAGAGGGTTCAGGCCTTTATTTAATGAAAAAAAGTGTCTGATCTAGACTTGTTTGAAATTCTGTTTTTTCAGTAGACATGGCTAATGAAGAAACCAGAGCGTGATGGCTATCTAGCATTTCTCAATCCAGCCTTGAAAGGAATAATGGGTTGTCCTTTGTCAGGCTTATGGACACTGATTACAATTGAATCCGGCTGGAATGTCACAGAAGTTAAATGTCCCAATCCATATGTCCAGGGGCTCTTCTTAAAACAAAAGGTGGATGCCTTGGAGCGATCCCTTCTGCTGATTAATATTTATTGGCATTACAATATAACCAGGGAAACGTGATGGGAATTATAGATGAAGCAATGTGTCAATGGGGTGAGATCAAGGTATTCATTTGTGATGATCTGAATATTAAGTTGTTGGATAAGGCGGGTATCCCCCTCGAGGAGGGTCAGTGGAAAGAACGAGAGCAGGAATGGACGTGTAATATGTCTATGAGAGAAATGCACTTTCTAAATGCCCAAACACTGGGGGATATACCAGGTGGTACCACATGGAGATGTGGTAAATTGAGGTTGTGTATAGACTATTGCTTTGTGTCTAAAAATCTAACAGAGATGGTGGTGTAGTTCTCAATCAAGCCCCAAAGCCTTAGTGATCATGATTTACTGGCCATCCATATTGCGGGATGGAGGGGGGCCTGCCGTCCTCTAACAAAAATAGGGGAGGTTGAATTAGGATGGGGAGGCAATTGATTGAGATTAAAACACCAAGAAGTCACCAAAGTAACAAGTCTATACGCCCAAAACCAAGAGGATCTGAATAAAATCGATTACCTAGGAATTCTAAAGGAATTCACTATGAAGGGCAAAGTCAAGGGGTTGAAGGTTCCGTCCCAAAAGCATGTGTACGATTCTGAATTGGTGAATAGGAGAAGATTGTTGATAGAGGAGATAAGAACTATTCGGAGAGATGTTTATCCTGCCAAATTAAAACAAATTAGGAAAATCCAGCAGAAATTCAGAAATTGGTGCAAGAGCTCTAAGGTTATAAGATTACAAAATGATGCCGAGCGAGTTTTGAAAGCGGTCTGTACGAAAAAATCTAAACACATCTGGGAACTAATGAACAACGGGGGCTTGTTTAAAGGAGCAAACGCCTTGAGTATGGTGTCTGAATGCGATTGGGTCCAGCATTATTCTTCTTGATTTGCAGATCCTTAATGGAAGGATGAGGTAGCGATTAAGTACTCACCCTTGAGGTGGAATTTCAAGTTCGATGAACATGACGCAGACATGATGATTGGCAATTTGAGCTCCTCGCAGGTGGCAGGGCCAGATGGACTGCCAAATTTGGAATTGAAAAAGAACAAAGAACAGTCATGTCAAACAAAGAGATACCAGCTTCTTTGAGGGAAGCCAACATAGTGACCATCTTTAAAAAAGGCAGTCGAGCAGAGCCTGGGAATTACCATCCCATTACTCTGCTCAACTCAATTGGAAAGCTGTTTGCAACTATTTTGCTGAGAGATGCAAAAAATTGGGCCTTGAAAAGTGATATTCTGAATCCGCGAAAAACAGGGTGTGTGAAGGGGGTGGGTACATCCCTCAATATCTGTATCATAAATCTACGTAAAGAGAGGGCGATGGACTCAGGTAAAACACTCTATCTCACCTTTATGGACCTACATCAGGCCTTCGATGGAGTCATCAGGGGGAGGCTATGGGCAAAGTTGAGGAAATAGAAATTCCACCTAGATCTGTTTGAAGCCATGGAAGCCATGTATACCAACACTTGTGTTTGGATTCGAATGCCTACTAAGGGGCTACTCTTGAATAAAATCAATACCTTCCGTGGATTAAAAAAGGAGTGTGCATTGGGCCACTTTTGTTTTGCTTATATGTAGCGGACCTGGCGTAGTCACAATGTGCAGTGAGGGCCTTTCCTCGTAAAATCAATGATAGGGAGGTACCAAGGATCCTTTTTGTGGACAATCTCATCTTCTTAGAACAGACGCAGATCGGTTTGCAAAGGAGACTGAGTGCCTTTGACTCCTTTTTGAGCTTGAACGGCATTAAAATCAATGTCGGGAAATCTAAAATTGTGGTTATGAAATCAGCCGGTAAAAGGCAGTGTCGGAGGTTTACTTGGAGAGTAGAAGGTACTCCTTTAGAAATGATCGACACCATTATATATCTAGGAGTAACGATAAACAAGAGAAGTGAAATAGATCATTATCAATATTTAAGATCTAGGCTGTCAATACTAATACATCAGGGAAGGAGCTTCCAGCGGAAATATGGGAAATTCACGCTTATCCCAATAATCTAACTTTATAAACAAAAAGTCTCCCAAATTCTAACTTATGGAGCCGAAGCCATTCTCCATCTTTCCTTCTCTGTATGGGAAATGTTGGAGGGTTGGTTATGGTGCAAGCTCCTGAATCTGCCCAATGGATTGCCAACTTGTGCAATAAGGCAAGAGCTGAAATTGCAATCATTAGATTCCATGGTGATATGGAAAACGATGGCTGTGTATCGAAAATGCACTGAGCAGCCTTTAATTTGACCATTTGAAATCTTGGCAAGTGGCCCGGTGGCATTCGATAAACATCTAGGCTGTTGGAAATTGAAAGTGGAGAAAATCTTGAAGGGGAGAGATATTGAGGTTGGTGATCTAATGTGTAATCCGTCGAAGGTTAAGAAGAAGCTCCAGGTTTGGGATTGGATAGACATTATAGAGTGTTGTGAGAAAGATAAATTGGGGTGCATGAAAATTGAAGATGGGAAAGGTCTGAATGTGCTCCCTGGCTACTTGCAAAAGTTCCTCTTGCCTAAAATTCGAGATATGCTGCTCCGTTGTGGATTAAACATTTTTGACACAAGGGAGGTGCAGTGGAGGTGGAAGTTCCCCGGGGTCTTAAACCCAGAGTGCAGATTTTGTAATGTGGCCAATTCGGTGGAATCTCCCATGCATCTGATAATGGCTTGTGACTCACTAAATCAAGTGAGAAACTTCTTTCTGAAAGGATATAAGAATATCGGGAGGACTTTATGTCCCCTTGATTGGTGGACGTGGGCGTTGATCTGTGAGTAAACGGACCTGGTAATTGCAGTAATGAAAATGCTGGAATTTGTACTAGTAGGGAATGGAGAGGGGGAGAAAAGAATCTTTTTACCAACTTCACCACTGAGATTGACGACAGTGAAATCATAAGAGCAAACTGTTTATGAACTCTTAAAGGTGGAGAGGGATAGAAAATTGTCCAACTGTGTTTCTCTAAATGTGACTGTTAAGGTGATGATGCTGTAAATGTTAAAAGGTTTAATTGTGGCTTGTTAGCAACATTTTTGTTATTGATTACGAAACCAATAAAACATTTTTTTTTTAAATCTCTATTTTTACCTACACCTGCCGACATGTGCTGCATCCAGAGAGAGCCACGTTGGCAGGGACAAGGACACACGGGGAAACAGCAGAAACAAAGCCACTTGCAACCATGAACAGGGACCACCCTATGCAACCCCACCAGGAAGGCTCTCAGATACATGAGACATGGAAATGATGTGCGTATCTGACAACAGTATTCTTTCTTTCTTTCTCCCCTTTTATGCCCACATCACTTCTCTTTCCTCCAGTGTGACAGGCATGGAGTGTGGACTACGGACATGATCCACGGCTCTCCCATAAGCCATGTATGCTCTGAATTCCACACGAGCAGTAGTGTCTGTACATCACTGCTCGGAAAATAAAGTGCCTCCCTCCCCTTCCAAACAAGTGGAAGAATATGAATCAGGCAATAAAGTCCCGCACAAAGTGTGTGTGCAATTATACGGTTCCATCGCTCTTGTTATGTATGTCCCTGATCAGATGACAGATACTTTGACACACATGATAGGGGCGCTCAGGGTCCCCCGACATAGGACTGTGGGGCTCAGTTAAGTTTAAAGGTTCTGCAAAACAGCAATAAGGGACAAACTGCAGTGGCTCCAGTGCTTCAGCAAACACCTGCAAGGAACAGGGAAGAGGCACGAGCATGCCATCTCCTGGTCACACTGCTGCCAACTGCTTCCCAGGACATTTCCTGTGGTTTGATGGTTCAAGAGGATGTCATTTGTGTGAAGGGCCTGTGAGGATGGAGTACTTATGCTGAGGTTGGCTTTACACTCCATGTCTCAGGAGTGAGGTGGTTCAGGTGCTTATGGCCAAAAGTATTTGATGTGGTTTTGTACAAAAAGACTGTTTCTAAACGGTTGCATGAACAAAAAATAATTGAATTACACTCTAATTCGTCCTTTATTGATGAAAATGCAGAATCCGAATCTAATTATGATCTACCTGAAGTTTCCCACATTTATTCGGATGATCAGTTTCTTTATTTACTGCCCCTACACCACGACGGCCCCAGACTGTACCTATTTCAGACTCTCAATCTGCCCTTCCTCCTCTTCCACCGTCGCTCCCGTCTGCTGTATCACTCTCCCCCTTGATATTGATTGAAACCACCTTGCATGCGATGAATTTAGCCATATCCTCATTATTTAAACTATATGAAACTTTGAATGAAAAACTTCAAAAACAAGACAAACAACTCATGAAATTAACTAGATGGCAATCTAGGTTGCTTTTACAACAGCAGAAATCAATTAAGGGAGATACCCCTACCTTATCAGAAAACCCACGGCCATCTGCTGTAATTCCCTCTATTGGTCTCCCTTTTTTCCCACAAATAATACAGGAAGCCTGTTCTCCTGTTAAGATTTGTGTTCCTGAATGCTTGTTATAGAATACTGGTCCAGTTAATGATACTGGATTTAGCCTTCAGCCATCTAAGGAACTATTCACTATTTTTTCTGGAGCATTTCAACCTAAACACAATGAGGTCTCTAATACGATTCCTGTGGGGAAAAAAACAAAAAATCGCCCTAAACAACAGATCCCCTCATCTACAGCAAAATCCTTTTTTAAGGGGCTGAAGTTACCGACAAAAAATAAAATTACTATGGCAGCTAAAGTAGTACAGACCAAATATGCAAATCTCACTGCTGAAAAGAAATCAAAAGAGCTCTTAGGTGAGAAAGAATTGGTAAAATATTCTCCGCTAAATGATATCGTGGCTCTAATTGAGAAAAATCATGTGAGTCTGCCCAACCCACAGGCCCAAACGAATGTCTCACAAACAAACATATTTGAGAGGGACGATTTAAGTCTAAAACGCGCAGAGTTGCGTAAAGAGATAGATCTATACCTGAATGCTAAAACTACTAATTCGCCTCCCATAAGAACCAGTGCTGTCGATGTCAGTGGTCTGAAAGATGGCTGCCTTATGCAGCCACAAAAAGTAACGCAGCATCAGCCGTTCCAGCCCTCCACTTCTAAGATAATACCTCATGTATTACCCCTTGACCTTCCGATAGCTGTGAATAAAATGGATCAGTGTAATCCCACAATTGTTCCCTCCACTTTGGACTATGTTATATCGTCAGCCATAGAGCAATACATGCTGAAACATCAATCAACTGTGAGTAGAGGGGTTGTTCAATGTGCTGAAGGTTTAGTAAAGCAGCCTTTACCTACTATTGTACATAATCAAAAACAAATTACAGCCCCCATTTTAGAACAGATAGAACCTTCACGTGCGCCTGCCATTAATAATGGCAATAACCAAACTATTTCGAATAAAAAATTGATTAAAAAAACAATATTCATTCATTAATAATCAAATGTAGGCCTATGCCATTCCCTTCCTACGATTTGAATCGATCTAGTGTATTGGCTATCTTTGGTGAAATATATGCTTTGGAGGATATCAATTCAGGAGATATTGAGCAAATAGAATTCCCATCTAGACATGATCTTTCCACAGCGCAAATCTGGCTGCCCTCAAGAGTAGTTTTAAATACTCTATGGGCTGCTCGATCAGCGCTGTGGGATATGGGATTTGAACTTTCGACTGACAACCTAAGAGAGCCATTAAAGAATGCCCCGTGTAAGATCGGGCAACAAATATCAAGCGAGAATTCCAACTTGAATCCTAATGCTCCAAAAATTAAACAGCCGTGCAAATGTCAATGTTCCTCCTCACAAGCATAAATTATCTACCAGTAAACAGATTTCGTTACTGAGTTGGAACACTGGAGGGTTTCAACATCTTTTCTCTGGCGCCTCTACTAAGCTAAGAGATTATGACATCATCCTGCTTCAGGAAACATGGCTATCTCATTGTCCGTCTTGGGACGGCTATCATTCCATCTTAAACACTGCTATCTCTGCTGTTAAAGGTCGTCCCATGTCCGGACTGTTGATGCTTATGAAAACATCCTTGACCATGTCAATTATTACATATGAAGCCCCGACACCATATATTCAACTTGTTCAACTGCTCATTGCAGAAGCTCATTATTTTATAATCAACACGTATTGGAATCCCGCTGCCCTTTCCACTGATTCATACCTGAGAACTCTGGAAACCTTATGGGAGAAAATATACCAACATCCTAAGCGGTGTCATGTTATCCTAGCTGGAGATCTAAATTTGCATTGCTTAAATAAATCCAAAATATTTTCTGACGACCGCGTGCGATGTTGGAATATGTTCATCCAATCAAAAGATATGCTTATGGTGAATGGCTCCTCTCCTGAGGACTGTCCTCCTCATCCAACTTGGAGGAGAGGCAACTCTACGGCAATCATTGATTTTATCTATGTCAGTCGTGATCTATTCAATCTCTTGAAAGGGTTTCAGGTTTTGGCTACTTCTGTTAGCGATCATAATATGCTGAAACTAAACTGGCTTTATAGCCATGAGATTACCCTGCCCCCTACGTATATGACTATGAAAGGTACAATTCAGGCCAATCCTGCTCGTAATCGATTACGATGGACCCGACCAAAGTTACTGCATTTTACAGAGATACTTAAAACTACCTGTAGGAATGCAAGAAATACTATGAACGATCATTATGACTATTCAAAATTAATGTATCAGTTTGCTTCAACATCAGGGTTAACGTGATCCTCAGCCGCAACCCATTGTTTTGATTTAAATATGCAGAATGGAAAAACATTATTTAGGAAAAAAAAGAAATTGGCTCTGTCTTTACCTGTCGATCAGCGGTGGGCAGCACTTAAAGTTATCAAGACCCAATATAGGAATTGGAGAAAATCTTACTGATCGACCCTGTTCCAGAAAGATGGCGAAACCATGCTGGCAAAAATGTTAGCAAAGAATTCAGTAGGGTGCTGGTCTTTAATAACAGAAACTTATAAAACTTCACAGTGTCAAATGCAGATTAATGACGTTACTTCTATAGCATGGCAAGCTCATTTTTCTCACCTTTATGCTTTACCTCCTTCTGCTCACTCTACTCCACCTGTTAAACTAGAGGGCACCTTTTCAATTGCTTTTACCATTGATGATATTCTTTACTACATCCATAAGGCCAGTAGATCGCGCGCCCCCGGCCCGGATGGGCTCTCTAATGTTATGCTGAAGCAGTTCCCGGACCTATGGGCGCTGATCCTGTTTGAAATATTCTTGCAAGTTATAGCTACTCAAAAGATCCGAAGTTCTTGGTGTACCTCTCTGATTGTCCCTATTTATAAAAAGGGCGACAGACATGATCCCGCTAATTATAGGCCTATTGCCTTGTTAGACGTGCCGGGGAAAATATTTGCCTCCCTAATATTGAGAGATCTACACCAATGGATTAATTTATCCAACATGCGAGACAGGTTTCAAACTGGTTTTGTTGCGGGTAAGGGAACGGCTATCAATATTGTCACCCTGACATCAATTAAAGCCCTTTGTAGTCAACCGAAACAACCCCTCTTTATTTCCTTTGTGGATTTTAAAGTGGCATTTGACTCTATAGATCGCCATTTGATGTTACACAAATTGATGTTAATGGGCTGCCCGCAATCATTGGTTAAACTCATTGCTCTCCTACACGAAAATACGTCAGTTTATATTCGCCTAACCCTTGATGGTATGTTGACACCTCCCCTCTCAACGTTTCGAGGACTGAAGCAAGGGTGTATTTTAGCAGCTACTATATTCAACTTATTCATCCTGGACATGGGCAAAAAATTTAAGAATATTAATTCTGACGCACCAAAATTAGGCTTGGAACAGATACCGTGGATTTTTTACGCAGATGACCTTATTTTGCTCTCGAAAACTCCAGCAGGATTGCAAAGGTTGATTAATGGGCTGGCTGAGTATACCTTGGAAAATTCTATGACCATCAATACAACGAAAACCCAAATTATGGTGTTCCATAATCATAAAATGACCAAATATTCTCAATTTAATTGGTCGATAAAATGCGACCAAATTCTTATTACATCTTCATATAGATATCTGGGTACGGTAATTGGTTGTAATGAAAAAGATAAAGTATTCCAGCTTGACCTTGAGTCGAAATTAAACGTCTTAATTTCGCAATCGAAGGTTATTTTGTACAAGTTTAGTAAATTCACATGCAACCACGTATTAGCATTTTACACTATAAAGGTTAAACCTATTGTTACGTATGGTTCAGAATCTGCTCCGATGTTACCACAGATTTTCTGGGATGAAATGGAAGGCAGGTATTGGCGTTCAGTTTTTAATCTCCCTACATGTGTTTCTATTGTAATCCTCAGATTTTAATTGGGCTGTTGTCCCTATTTAGTGCTGCTGCGCGGAAACTGATAGCATTTTTTAGAAAGTGTATAATCTCACTGCAACAAAGGGACATTTCTTGTATTTTGGGTCAATATTTAATATCTTCTAAACATCTATTTCCCTAAGAACTGGTTAAATGCCGCATTAAACCTTCTCATTGATGCTGACATATCCATTGATACTCTGATCCATAATCCAAATCGATCTAAAATCAAATTGTATCGAAGGGATTGGATATATACCCTGGAAAAATGTTACCATCTTAAAGACTGGAATGCTCCCCAATTTGGATACAAGAGATTCAGAGCCACTGAAACATATTTTATTAAATATCCGTCTCCAAAATTCAGAGACGATTATATGCGTTTCCGCCTTAATCTTTGGCATACCAAAGATATATTAGTCAGGCGGAAACAATTAGCAGCCAATGAGAATGTTTGTAGGTTTTGTAACGACCTTAAAACTCCTGAAACCTTGAAACATATTATCGCCTATTGTGTTCTGTACGTTGTAAATATTTACAGCATTGTTTTAAAGGGCAGACGATAACTGATTTTGAGGAATTTTGGCTGAAAAGTGTCAACTAGATTAGCAACAACTGGCTTTTTAAACAAATTGTTTTAAGAAACTGATATAGAACTATTACTGAGTTTAAAAAAATAAAAAAAATAAAAATGTGTGTATTTTGCCTTTTAAATTGGCTATGATGTGTTTGTAAATTGTTTATCGATGATGAATTATGTTTTCTATTGAAAGGTTGTTCTGTACAGCCAAACAATAAAAAATAAAAAAAATAAAAAATACGTTCTAAAAATGCTACCAGCAAAGTTTCGAACACCAAATGTTCGAACCTTTGGTGGTAGCATTGCAGGTAAGCAACAAAAAAAAAGTGTGCGGGGGCTGCGGTGGTGTCCCTCGAAACACCCTGCTCACTATACTGTGTGGTATGGTGAGCGGGTGTTGCGGGGCACACCCATGCAGCACACCCGCAAAAAGAAATAAAACGAGAACAGGGGCTGCAGGGGTTTTCCCGCAACACCATGCACACTACAGGGAGCGGGGTGTTGCGGGGAAACCCCTGCAGCACCTGTAAAAGAAAAAAAAAGAAAAAGAAAAGGACCCTGCGGCACCAGTTCCCGGTCACAGAAGTGAAAGGGAACTGGCGCTGCAGGGACTCAGCGTGAAGAAAAAGGTAAGTGGTGTTTGTTTATGTTGGGGGTGTAGGTGGGAGTGTGTTGAGGGTGCAGGTGGGGGGTGTGTTATGGTTGTGTTATGGCTGTGGGTGTTTTTTTTTCTTTTGTTTGTTTGTTTGTTTGTTTGTTTAATTTATTTGTAGAGCGCTCCGGACCCCTGGGTAGAAGGGCGCTTAAGGAAGCGGTTACAGGCATAAAATATGCATTTGCATTTACAGAGTACATCAATTTACAAAACATTTACATAGTACATCAATTTACATTTAATACAGGTATGGTTGCGGATGTTAGATATTAGAGATGAGGGTAAATGCTACTCTTTGTTCAGTAACCAGCCAATAGCACGTTTGCTAAAGATCGGGAAGGATTCAGTGGTTTTAATTTTGAGTGGTAGGGTGTTCCAGAGTTGGGAGGCTAGCACAGTGAAGCTAGCGCCTCCTGCTCTTTTTAAGGCGAAACTGGGCACTAACAGGCATAAGGAGTTGGATGATCTAGTGGTTCTAGATGTGGGTTTTAAAGTGAATTTGTTGTAGAGGTACGGTGGGGCTAGGTTGTTTAAGGCCTTGTAAGTGAGGCAGATAGTTTTGAGATCAATTTTTTGCTGTATGGAGTAGATCTCTCTCCGCGGCAGGGGCCTCCCTCTGGAACAGCCTTCCTGCCCCCCTGAAACTTGAGGAGAACCATCTCCGGTTCCGGAAGCACCTCAAAACCTTCCTCTTTGCTTCTGCTTTCTCTCTCCCTCTCCCCTGCTAATTCTTTGCTGAAACTGCACTGATATGATATGATATGATATGGCATTTATAACGCGCCTATACACAAGTGTTTCAAGGCGCAACGAGGCAAGGAAGGGGAAACAGAGGGAAGACAGACAACAATCCTACTAGGCCAGGTGTCATTCACATTGCGCAAGTGCATGGGGAGGGGAAGGAGGAGAAGTACTGGGGCGGTGGGGAGAGGACAGTGCATGGGATTAGACAATAAGTAACAATAAGTAAAAGTACGGCCAGCCGGTGGCAAGTGCAAGGTTAAGTGCAGACATCAGGTGTCAAGTGCTGGTAGTGGGACTGTAGGGATACAGAAAACAGTCACCAAGTGCGGGGGTTGCCAGTAAGGCAGTGCAGGAGTGCGACTGGAGGGGACACTGAATCTGCAACAGGGCCACTCTCACCGCCCTCGGTCCTGGGACCAGCCACTCTCCACTTGCACTGCCTCCCTGGCAACCCCTGCACTGCGGGACTGTCTCTGTATCCCTACAGCCCCTATTCTACTTACCTTGTACTGCAATTCCCCCCTCCCCTTCCCCATGCACCTCTCCCTTCCCTCTACCCCTGAACTTGCGCGATCTGAATAACACCTGGCCTAGTAGGATCGTTGTCTGTCTTCCCCTTGTTCCCCCCTCCCTGCCTCGTCGCGCCTTGAAACACTTGTGTATAGGCGCGTTACAAATGCCATATCATATCATATCATATCATATAATTTACACGCTTTCCTGGTAGTGGAGATGTGTTCACGCCTTGGGATGTTGAGGGCTGGGTGTGGGTATGTACATGTGTTCGCATGAGAAAGGTGCAAACATTTGGTGGTTTGCACCTTTCTCATGCGAACTTTCCGGCCGCGGCAAAATCAGCCGCGGTCGGATCACGTAGATCCCTTGATGTATGCAGGGTTAGGGTAGGGTTCGGAATTGAGGGGAGATGGGAGCCATTTAGCTCCTGCTTGTAACGTAGTAGAGCCAGGTTAGCTTGGCACCAACAGCTATCAGGAGCTTCTTCTGGATTCCGAGATCCCTGGATCCCTAGACCAACTGATGTTGAACAAACACACCTATGTAAATTGAACTCTGTATGTTCGGGACAATCTATAATTACCCATTATAACACCTGTATACAACTTTTAAAGCTTTAAGGTTAATAAACAATAGCCAAAATTATATATTTGCATTTTATGTGGAAGTTATGGGGAATGCTATATACTGCCTTCCCGTTCTCCAGTGGTAGCTCCTGGTCACTGGCTAATGAGGGATACCCAGGAGCCACTTTTCACTCCTGTTTATCCAATCTGAATTTTAAAGCTTGTTAGGGGTACCTGCGACTAGATTTAGCATGCTCTTGATCATTGTGAGACCTATATATATAGGCCTACAATAAGCTCACTTTACTTAGAAGAAAATAAATATTTGAGGCTTAGTCCTGTTAAAATAAAAAAATCAAATTCTCTCTCAATTTTGGAATTCAGGAAATAGACATCCAGGGCCCTATTTAGAGGTGCATGCAACATTAGAAAAGTGTTTTTCCTTGCTGGAACAACATTTTCTAAACAGGTTCATTTTAATTCTGAAAGTGGTAGTTTGGATTACAATCCGGTACTTTCATGAAACATTTGAATACTGTGCTTTATGGCTTGCCCCCTCTATTGCCAATAGCCGTAAGTGTTCAGTATTTGTTGCAAGAGGTCTCTCCTGCCTTTATACTCTCTAAGCACTGAGATAAAAAAGGTACTAACTCCCAGCACTGGGGGAGGTGTTTCTGGTGAGCAGTTGCTTTATTCTCAAATCCTCAGTAATCTTGAAAAGATAATATTTCTATTAACCTGGCTTCAAAGGGAGTCTATCTGGGTGAACGTCATTGCGGCAGCCATCTTGCCTGCTCTGTGTTCAATGCTTTCCGATTGGCCATTGGATGGCCTAAAACGGCCCACCCCATTGATCCGGCTGACGAAGCTGGCCAGCTCCAAAGGCCAGATCACATGGCTGAAGAAGCTTGTGACTGCCTGTCTCTGCCAGGCAAGCATGCAGGCCATCTCACCAGAGTCGCTCTCGCTTTCCTGCTGCTATCCCCAATCCCCAGACATACCGTGAAGGTAAGACTTTGCACCTGCTTCCAGCCTGCGCATCAGCTCTGCCCTGCAGCGTATTGCACCACCGCTCAATATGCCGTACATGTGCAGTCATTGTTCCTCACCCAAGCCCACCTCATTCCTCCCACCTCCCTGCTCATGGCCAACAACTACTGCCCAGCAACTTACAACCAACATCTTCTCAGAACACCCCGCCCTGAAAATACTCTGTTGCCTTCCGCTCTTGACCATGACACCAACCTAGGAGGTTGAAGCACTTGGCTAGTCCGCTATGCAAAGCTCACCAGTACCGTGCACCGCCAGACACCCCAGCCTACCTCCTTCCTTCCACCACTCTGCCAACAACTTACACCAACCCTGTACACTCTACCCACATGGGCACTAACTGTCAGCTACCTGGCACAGCCCAGCACATGATCTATGCCTCCCACTGGGACCACATGCTCTTGCTACCTAACAGCATACAGCACCTTCCTTCTCCCCTTGCCACTTAACTCCTTCCCGATTTTATTTGCATCTTTTGGCCTCTCTACACACCACATCACCAACTCCGTACTGCACCCAATATCAGAAAGCTCGCATCATCTGTACGCCCAGACCCTCACCTATTGAACCTCTTCCACCTGCATTTGGGATATGTAATGCCAACCTCAGACTCTTCACAACCTTGCCCAGCCCACCTCAATCTCTGGCAGCATCACCCTCTCTCCCAGTAGCGTCAACCAACGCCTACGAGGCCTATGCCACACAAGCATCACCACTCCGGTGTATCTTACATAACACTAAATCCTTGGTGGCCCAAGCTCATGACATCCTGGATCTCATTGTCTTGAACAATGTTGATATCCTAGCCATCACAGAAACATGGCTTACCCCAGCAGCCAGCCCCTCCCTACTCATCGCTGTGCCCACAGGCTATGTCAGTCTAGAAATACGGATACCTCTACTTTGAAACCGCAAACGCATTTTGGTGGCCGTGGGCCAACCGTCTCATGCACGATATGACAAAATATAGGTTTTCGAGGTTGTCAATGAACGGCCATTTTGATGTAACAAGAATCGCCATTTTGTTTTCTAACCATTGCTCATTGCTTTCTGTTCCTATTGCTTCGCAGTATATTTTCCGCTTACACTGCTCGACTGTGAAACATTGTTGTCGGTATGTGAAAAGGACAAGGATGCAGAGCCGTGAGGATAACAAGAGTTAGCTGAAACACAAACGTAAGCAGCGCCAGGAAGAAAGCCGAGCTCCCTCCCGAATGTAGTCTTGAAGCAGAGCTGCAGGGCATTTAATCATTTCGCAGCTGCCAGCCAGTCTCGTTATATGGTAGAATATGTTAGAATAATACAGCTAAAGGCTTGAATTATGCTTTTCTTACGGCCCCCCCTTTGCTGAGCCTGCTAGAGTGTGTCGGCTCCCAGGACGCGAATAGGACCTGATAGATAGCAAGGCCCGGAATGCAACTTCCCCCGTATGTAGTTCGCTTCCAAGAACAGAAGCGCCGTGTTCTATTCAATAACCGAAAGATGCCTTCGCACTCACAAATTGCAAATTGTTACTAGAATAGATGTTTGAAGGTGTCATAGTGGTCCGAGATGTCCATCATCACACCAAGTTCAAAGAAACCCAATAAAGGGGGGTGTTAAACATGTCATAGCTGATTGTTTGATATGCATTTTGTATATATGTAACTGGTGTACGTAATTCACTCTCTTGCGTCCCTTGAGGTCTAGAGATACACGTCGCGGGGTGTGAGACCGAGTTGGCCAACTGAGACTTTTGCTTTTCAATAAAACCCTAGCTTTGGGAATACAACCTTGTGTCTGGCGTCTCTATCGTGTGTGGTGACTCATGTTGTTTCCATAGATGTCAGGGTCCCCTAGGGGCCCCTTTCAAGATGGCGCCCGGATAGGGACCCTCCCCCACTTGTTCCATCGCGTAACGTTGTAATTGAGAAAGGCAGAGAACGGCGAGGACGGGACGATCGAGCCGGGATCAAGAGGTGTTTGGGGCGCCCTGTACAAGTGATGAGAGACTCCTTTGCAGATCTGCACACATCTGATCCCTGATCAACGTGCCTGGCTAGAGAACAAGGAGGCGAGGTTCCCGAAATGAGGCGGAAGCCAAGAAACGCAGACACGACATCCTTTGGTGCGTCAGTATACAGACGACTTGGTTTATCAGGTGAGTCATTCCCTGATTCAAAGCATCCTGATATTGGTTTAGAGTTGACTTTGCAAAATCAAACGCCCTAGGTAAGGTTGATTAACCAGGGGGTAGGTTGAAACATGCCTGGGGTATTGTCCACCCTAGCAGGGTTTTTCCGCTGTGGTAGACAATCTTTGGAAGATGGCCAAATTGTACCACCTGGGGGAACGCCGGCGTATGAGATGTATGTGAAGTATGGAGTAGGTGCGATAATATTGTGTGAGACTTGGCATAGGCAAACCAGAAAGCAACAAGACCATCAGTGGCCGATTAATGGTAGTTTTGAGATGGCGAGGATAGATAACCTAGAAAGGTTGTTGATAAGAAAGAAAGGGCGTCCTGCAGCATTTGAGACTATTAAAGACTGGAGAAAGGAAGCAATGCTCCGATTTAAAAGCAGAGCAAAGCATGCGCGCCGGCATAAATCGAAAGGTGAAGTAGCGGAAGAAAAAGAAGAGGAGGAGTGGACTGAGAGTCTAAGAAGGGCAGGTAGGCGTGACCAGTTGAATATAGAAAAGATATACCCACAACGAGAATTCCACATAGCAGATGAATTGATAGAAAATATATTGACCCATACAAAACAAGGCCCAAGATCAGAAATGAGACCAGACACATCAGTAGCTATTGCCCAGGCCCCGCCCATAGCTCAAGCTCCCCCTCCGGTAGCTCAAGCCCTCCCACAACCACAGACCGCATGCGTAACACTTCCTATTAGCCAACCAGGCCTACAACAGACACTCCCTGTTCCCATTGTCCCATCCGCACCTCCCGCCTCAGGCACTGTTCTGATCTTGATGGTTGTGTCGATTATTGAATACCTCCGTCCCCAAGTACCACACAGATAGAATGACCAAATACTGTCTGTGCAATCTTTGAGGCCACAGGTGTGGTGAGCCGTCAACTGGAACCAGGAAACGCCGGAAGAACCCCTTTGACCGCTGTAAGGCAATAGACGGTCATCAACTAATGCAATATGGACACAGCAAAAAGGAACTGATTGTAGCAAGGCTTACCTAGATGAGCTGTGGGTTAGGTCGTAATGCGCTAGGGGCAACCAGCAGGGACAGTGAGCCGGGTTTTCAGAGCGGCTAGGGTAGTAGTTCCACACCTGGGCAAGTTGGCACAAGAGGAGTCCAAAAACACGTAATGGGGTCAAAACCAGTTCAAAGCACAAGGTCCAAGCAAAGGGATAATCCGCTTAAGCAATCCTTTGAGGGGGTGCAGGGTCGAATATCTTTGCAAGCAAGCAAGGTAACAGATGAAGCCAAGAAGAAGTAGAGTATCCAAAAAACAGTCCGTGGTCGTAGAGCCAATGAATCCTTGATGAAAACAATAACGCCAAACAGTCCTTCCGAGAAGCAGCTGAGAAGCGCTGCCACCGTGGTTTCTGGCGCTTTTAACTGTTAGTTGTAGTCACATGATGCAAAAACACAGCAGCGTGGGAAAATCACGTGATGGCAGAGGATGAACGTGATTGGCAGCAGCTTACCTCACGTGATGCGTGAATCGCCGTGTACCTCGGCGGTGCTGTAAGGCATGCAAGAGTTTCCACGGGCGATGCCAGGACAATGAAGGTCGGAAAACACCTGGAAAACCAGTCATCTTTCTCCAGTGTCGAGCAGAAGGTCGTGTTCTTGTGCCCCGATGTGATGTGCCAGGTAAATGCGGGCTGATCGTGGGTTGCCGAGTGGGTGGCCTAGTATTGGGCACACTGGGAGACGTGACAGAGCCCCCCCTCAAGGGCCCACGACCCCGTGGGCAGGAAGGATGATCTCGATGGAAACGAGCTACCAGTCTAGGGGCATTAACATCCTGGGAAAAAACCCAAGAGCGCTCCTCAGGACTGTTACCCAACTAATCCACAAGGTATTGCAGTCGACCCCGTCTAAAACGAGAGCCCAAAATGCCACTGACCTCAAAGACATCTGGAGAGGAGATCGAGACAGGGGCAGGAAGAGAGGTGATACGTGTGGGTGGAATGCAAGGCTTGAGCAGGAAGACATGGAATACCGGGTGTATACGCCAAGTTGATGGAATCCAAAGACATAGGGCCACAGGGTTTAGGACCTTGAGAACCCTGTACGGGCCAACAAATCGAGGCAGCAACTTCCAGCAACCAGGGATGTGCAGATGGCGGGTCGACAAACAAACACGGTCACCCACATGGTAGTCAGAGGCTGCCACCAGTTTCCGGTCTGCCTTTGCCTTCATAGACACTTGGGCTTCACGTAAATGGAGAAGGGTTTGGTCATGAACCGAAACAAGATCACGGGCGCAGGCCGTAGCAGCAGGGGCAGTAGAGGAGTCGAAGTCAGGGAAAGGAAGGGTTCGGGGATTCTGGCCGTATAAAGCAGAGAAAGGAGAAAAGCCCGTGGAGGAATGCTGAGAGTTATTGTATGCGAACTCAGCGAGGTGGAGAAGGTTCAACCAGGTATCTTGGAACTGAAGAGTCAGGCAGCGTAAGTATTGTTCTAGGGTCTGGTTCACTCTCTCCGTCTGCCCGTCGGTCTCCGGGTGGTAAGCGGAGGAGTAGCGGGCGTCAATACCAAGGAGCTTAGTGTGGGCTTGCCAAAAACGTGAGGTGAATTGTGAGCCACGATCCGAAACCAGGACCTGTGGCAAACCGAAAAGACAAAACAATGATTTGAAGAATAATCGGGCCAATGTAGGGGCAGAGGGTATCCCTGTACAAGGAATAAAACGGGCCATTTTGGTGTACGAGTCAACGACTACCCAGATTGTGTCATAGCCCTGTCTGTGGGGTACATCCGTGACTAGATCCATAGAAACAGTGTGCCAGGGTCTGGGGTGTAGAGGCAAAGGATGGAGCAGACCTAATGGTCGACCACAGCGTGTTTTGCACTGAGCACATATGGAGCAGGAGTTCATGTAGCCTTCCACATCGCGCCGCATCGATGGCCACCAGCACCAGCGCTTTAGTAGTCCCAGGGTACGTAATTGTCCACGGTGACCATTGATGGTGGCATCGTGGGACCAAGCAAGCGCCTGATTGCGTACATCAGTTGTGGGGAGAAAGAGTTTCCTGTGAATAAATGGTAACCCTTCCTGAAGTACCAAGTCCCAATATGTCAATTCATTTGGATGTTGTGAAACCCACTGCCTAATGGTGGATAACATGGGTAGGGATGGTGTGCATAAACAGATTACATGACCCTTCCCTAACAGTGTTTCAGGATACAAAGACAGGGATTCCCAGGAGAACGAGAAAGAGCATCCGCTTTGCCGCGGGTAATCCCCGGCCTATATTTCACTACAAAATCATATGCAGCGAAGAAGAGATGCCAGCGTACCTGTCTGCTATTTACACATTTAAGGGAGGCCAGGTCTTGGAGGTTTTTGTGATCAGTGTATACCACGGTTTGATGTTTTGCCCCTATAAGGTGATGTCGCCATGTTTGCAAAGCGTCCTTAATGACCAGCAATTCTTTTTCAGTAACCGTGTAGTGATATTCGGAAGACGTGAACTTCCTCGAGTGATAGGCTATGGGATGCAGTTGCCCCGTGGCTGGACAAGGTTGAGAGAGCACTGCACCTAACGCAAAGGAGGAAGCGTCGGCTTCCAGGACAAATGGAAGATCCGGATCAGGGTGTTGAAGCACCGGAGCGGAAGTGAACCCAGATTTCAGGGCCTCAAAGGCCTTTTGATGCTCTGGTGTCCAACAGAACGGGACGAGAGGGCTGGTCAAGGCAGTTAGCGGTGATATAATGGAGGAAAACCCAGCGATAAAGCGCCGATAGAAATTGGCAAAACCAAGAAAAGATTGTAACTGTTTCAGGTTGGTCGGGGCAGGCCAGTCTATGATAGCGCGGACATTCGAGTGGTTCATGGATAGTCCACCAGGAGTTATGTGAAAACCCAAAAAATCCACCTCTTTAGTGTGGAACTCACATTTTTGCGGGTTTAGCGAATAAGGCATGATTCTTGAGGCGAGTTAATACTTCCTTAACATGGACGACATGTTCCTCCAAGGAGGAGGAAAACACCAGAATATCGTCCAAGTAAGCCACTACATATATGTCAAGAATATCACTGAACACCTTGTTGACAAATCGTTGGAACGTAGCTGGGGCGTTACATAAGCCGAAAGGCATCACAGTGTATTCAAACAGTCCATGTTTGGAGCAGAATGCTGTTTTCCACTCGTCTCCCTGACGCATACGGACAAGGTTGTAAGCACCTCGGAGATCCAGTTTAGTAAAAATGGTTGCACGTGTCAATTTGCCTAGTAGTGGGGAGATCAATGGAATGGGATACCTGTTCTTTATGGTAATAGCATTCAGTTTTCTGTAGTCCACACAAGGACGTAAGTCCCCTTCTTTTTTTGGTACGAAAAAGATGGGACTTGGAGCCGGAAAGCAGGAGGGTCGTATGTGGCCTAATCGTAAGGCTTGTTGGATGTACTCCTTTAGGGCCTGTTCCTCTGACTGAGATAGGGAATATATCCTGCCCCTTGGGATCACTGCATCAGGGACTAGATCGATGGGACAATCATAGGGTCTGTGTGGTGGTAAACCTTCTGCCGTGGCCTTGTCAGACACAGTCAGGAATTCATGATAAACGGTGGGAATACCAGCCATTACAGGCCCTACAGTATGTGTTGAGGGTACACTTTGCATTGTCTCCTCTAGATGGGAAGAGGCCATTGCCCCAGGAATACTGGCAGGGGAGGAGAGTGTCTGAGATTCTATCAGGCAGAAGTGTTGACAAATATCAGATTCAAAGGTGACTTGACCCGTACCCCAATTAATCAGTGGATTGTGTTGTCTCAACCAGGGAATGTCCAGAATGACACCGAATTGCGGGGTGGTGATTAGATCGAAAGACATGGTTTCCTTATGGGTGTCTTGGATTATCACTTCCATAGGAGCCGTTTGATGCATGATAGGACCAGAAGCAAGGGAGGTACCATCAACTGCCTGCACTGGTTCTGGGTGTTCCTTCTTAATCAAGGGTAGATTAAGTTTGTGGACCAATGCTATATCAATGAAACAGCCAGTGGCTCCAGAATCTATCACTATGTGTACCTGGTGTGTAAGCTCCCTAGTAGGTTTCAATGAGGCTTGGACCACGATAGGTCTGATGGGACCGAAAACGGGTTCAGTGGAGGACATGGAGGTGCTCGCCCGTGCCCCCGCTCTTAGGGGTGAGCTTTCTGAAAACCCTGATTCTTATTTCTTGGGCGTCGTGGGCATTCTTTTACATAATGTCTGTTGATGCCACAGTAAAAACAAGAATTATCCGTTCTTCTACGTTCCCGTTCAGCCTGAGTAATGGGACTCCGAATCCCACCGACTTGCATGGGTTCAGGGACCGACAAATTCGAGGATGTTTGATTTGAAAAATCGACCTCTGCCTTACGCTCAGATCGGCATGCATCTACTTGCAGGGTTAGGTCTACCAACTCGGAAAAAACAGAGGGAAGGGCCGGGACTACTGAGAGGGCGTCTTTCATAGTATTACATAGCCCCTTGTAATACACAATAGCTTTCTTTTCCTCCGGCCATGAGGTCTCTGCAGCAAGTTGGTTAAAACGTGTTATATATTCACTAAGTGTTTGTCTGCCTTTTGAGAGCTCTAGTAGTTCCAAGTCTCGAGATTGTGCTTTATATCTGGTATTGAATACCTTAGCCATTTCCGTTACTAGAAGATCGAAATCATATAATGCTGGATGGTTATTTTCCATTAACGGGTTCGCCCAGGTAGCTGCCACGCCAGATAAATGGGAAAGAAGGAAGGCTGCCTTGGTGACGGAATCAGGAAAAGCCTGGGTCGACATAGAAAATGTAGTTTACACTGGTTCAAGAATGTGCAGTATTTCCTTGGATCACCTTGGAATCGTTCTGGGGCAGCAAGGGGAAAGGAAGTAGGCAGTAGTACAGGAGTGGGAGTTGTGGGCGGAGCGGGTGGAGACTGGGCTTGAGGAGCGTCTACAATCTCGGTGTCAGCCAGTAGAGGATGACGTGTGCTTTTCAATGTATCGAGATGGTGATGGATTGCTGTTGTTGCGGTGACCATGTCGGTCCTAAGGGCCGCAACTGCCTGCATTAGAGCGGTCACAGGATCCCCGGCGGAGGGATCCATAATCAGGGCGACCAAAAAGGCTTCTCAGTCTGTTCTGATCTTGATGGTCGTGCCGATTATTGAATACCTCCGTCCCCAAGTACCACACAGATAGAATGACCAAATACTGTCTGTGTAATCTTTGAGGCCACAGGTGTGGTGAGCCGTCAACTGGAACCAGGAAACGCCGGAAGAACCCCTTTGACTGTTGTAAGGCAATAGACGGTTATCAACTAATGCAATATGGACACAGCAATAAAGAACTGATTGTAGCAAGGCTTACCTAGATGAGCTGTGGGTTAGGTCGTAATGCGCTAGGGGCAACCAGCAGGGACAGCGAGCCGGGTTTTCAGACAGGCAAGGGTAGTAGTTCCACACCTGGGCAAGTTGGCACAAGAGGAGTCCAAAAACATGTAATGGGGTCAAAACCAGTTCAAAGCACAAGGTCCAAGCAAAGGGATAATCCGTTTAAGCAATCCGTTGAGGGGGTGCAGGGTCGAATATCTTTGGAAGCAAGCAAGGTAACAGATGAAGCCAAGAAGAAGTAGAGTATCCAAAAAACAGTCCGTGGTCGTAGAGCCAATCAATCCTTGATGAAAACAATAACACCAAACAGTCCTTCCGAGAAGCAGCTGAGAAGCGCTGCCACCGTGGTTTCTGGCACTTTTAACTGTTAGTTGTAGTCACATGATGCAAAACGAAAATCACGTGATGGCAGAGGATGAACGTGATTGGCAGCAGCTCACCTCACGTGATGCGTGAATCGCTGTGTACCTCGGCGGTGCTGTAAGGCATGTGAGAGTTTCCACGGGCGTTGCCAGGACAATGAAGGTCGGAAAATACCTGGAAAACCAGTCATCTTTCTCCAGTGTCGAGCAGAAGGTTGTGTTCTTGTGCCCCGATGTGATGTGCCAGGTAAATGCGGGCTGATCCTGGGTTGCCTAGTGGGTGGCCTAGTATTAGGCACACTGGGAGACGTGACAGGCACAGACTCGGTACTGTCCGTTCCTCCCGGGGTTGAAGTTGAAACCGCGGGGGCAAGAAGCAGGACTGACCGACGGGGGTGCACAAGGGTAACCCGCAGCGCAATCTGCCAAGAAACAAAGGTGGAATTGCAGCAACAGGCAGAGATGTATATAGACGGGAATGATGGGACGGCAACATTGGCTTCGATATATGACTTCCGTAGAGGCAACGAAAGACAGGTAGTGTTTGAATGCATGGGTGAATATTTGACTTTTTGAGCTTAGAGATTAATTAGATAATGATTATGTCGAAACGTTTACTGCACCTGTCAAAGTGTTAACTACACCTGCATACAGGAGTAGGGAAGTCGGGAGACCTGGGAAGGAGGAAAAGGGGTCGCATAATGAACGGCAGCAATTACCATCGCCGGGGCAGAAGGAGATGGTGAACGAATTATCGTTGCTAAAACAGGTGGGGGTAGACTTGAAAGAATGTCTAATTAGAACACAGGTACTATTGCAGCAAGTAACAGGACATAATATGGGGCGAGGGAACGCACAAGGAAGGAGTAATTCGAATATGCATGGGGTAAACCCAAAATGCCCCAAACCAGAGTCAGGGACAGCAAAATCAACAATATGGAAATCAGAGTGGGGGAAATAGAGGGAAGAGTGGAAATGTTTTCGATACACAGCCAAACACGTATTACAGTATTAGTAATGATTACACGTCGGACGATGTGTTATTTCCCCAATAGGACAGCCCAGGTCAGGGGTTGGAACCAGTGTCTATTCCCGTGAATCAGAGAGGACCCTACGTAGAAATGAGAGTCGGGAATGAGGAGCACCGCTTTCTTGTAGATACAAGGACAGTAGATATTTGTTCGTGTTCACATTAGGAGGACGATCATTTACATTTACGCGGATTCCGCAAGGTTACACGGAAAGTCCAAGGCCCTCATTAGGACCTTGGCGGAGGACCATGGCGCTATTAGCACCATGGTCCATGGCGCTAAGCTGCCAACTCCGCCATGGTGGTTGGCGGACTTACCGCCCCATTCCGACCTTGGCGGGGCGGTAAGTCCCCAATCCCCATTTACCCTTCCCCATTCCCATTTTTGGCCCCATAGGGCATAATGGGAGTGGGGAAGGCGTTAATTACGCCACCGTAAATTACGGTGGCGTAATTAACAACAAGGTCCCTTAGCGCCATGGATTTTAACGCCTGCTAAAAGCAGGCGTTAAAATCACCATGGCGCTGAGGGAACTCGTACTCAGGCGGTAAGGGGCGGCATGGTTTACGCCGGCGTAAACCCCTTACCGCCTGGGTCCTAATGAGGCCCCAAGTATTTACAGTAGAGCATTAAAAGAACAGCTAGACATGCTGGAATTACCCATGGGTTGTGTACTTTTGCAATACATAGACGATCTATTGCTAGCTGCAGACACAAAGGAGATTTGTAAAGAAAGCACTGTATTACTACTGTCACACCTAGCGGCACAATGCCATAAAGCTAGTTTGAAGAAATTTCAGTATAATCGAAAGGAGGTGGCTTATTTGGGCTACCTACTTTCGAAAGGAGGGAGAAGACCAACGCCAGAATGCATAGAAAGTATTTCTTGTATGCCTATTCCAAAGACACAAAAAGGAGTCAGAGCCATAATATGCATGGCTTCATATTGCCGACAATGGATTGGTAATTTTGCGTTAATTGTGAAACCATTAGTGAATTTAACTAGAAAGGATGCGGTTATGCCTTTGCAGTGGGATGAGGAATGTCAGAAAGCATTTGATGGACTGAAAACTGCATTATGCTCGGCTCCAGTTTTGGGTACGCCAAACTATGAGAACATTTTTAGACTATTTGTGTATTTTTCTTCTGCGCTGGACCCTGTAGCGCTCGCACTACCACGATGTTTGCGATCTGTCGCGGCGGCTGCTGCGTCAGTGAAACAAACGGAAGGGATGGTATTGGGGCACACTTTAATTCTGATGGTGCCACATGCCATAGACGTTCTATTAAATAGGACGCAAACGCAACACCTCACCTCTGCTAGATTGACAAGATATGAGATTATCTTGTTTGCGCCCCATATCCAAACTATGAGATGTAGTGCTTTGAATCCTGCAGAATTAATGCCACTAAACATAAAAGAAATTGGGAAGAATGAATCACCCCCCCACGATTGCTTAATGGTCACTGAGGAAGAAACCAAGGGAAGAGTTGATTTAAGTGATATTCCACAGAAAGAACCGGATGTAGAGTTATTTTGTGACGGCTCATGTTTTAAATTACCAGATGGCACGACAACTGCCGCATACGCCATCACTACCCTAGAGAGTGTTGTAGAAAGTAAAAGAATCCCCTATAATTCAGCACAAGCCGCGGAAATAATAGCATTGACCAGAGCCTGCGAGATTTCTGAAAATTTGAATGTGAATATATATACTGATAGTCAGTATGCTTTTGGAGTGGTTCATAACGTTGGTCGACTCTGGGCTGAGAGAGGGTTTCTGACATCACATGGTGCCAGAATTCAACATGGCCCTTTGATTGTACGATTGCTGTCTGCACTCACGTTTCCAAAGCGCCTAGCAATAGTGAAATGCGAGGCACATTAAAAAGTAACATGCAAAGTAGGAGAGGGAAACGCGTTTGCAGACAGAATTGCGAAACAAACTGCCACTGATTTGAATACCAAGAGGATGACGGTTCAGACAGAGAAAGTACCCTGTACGATAGAAGATGGAGTTGCGACTGTCAAAGAAATGCAGGCCGAGGCTACGGCCGATGAAATACAGGGATGAGCAGAGGGATCTGCTGAGTTGGATCTGGAGGGTTGTTGGGTGGACAAGGGAACTAGAAACTGGATGTTGCCAAATTCGTATGTGACTGCAATGGTCACAATGGCCCACAGCCCTACGCACATCTGTGCCAAGAAAATAATACAGCACCTTTCTGCAGTTTGGCAGAATGTAAACATAAAAAAGAATGCAGAGGGGTTGGTGAAGAACTGTATCACGTGTTTGCAACACAATGTAGGAAAGGGAACAGTGACTCCAACAGGCAGTTTTGGCCCACCATCTATGCCATTTGAGGTAATTCATTTTGATTTCATAGAGATGGAGAGGTGCCAAAACTTGAAATACGTCTTGGTGGTGATCTGTGCATTCAGTAAGTGGGTGGAGACATATCCTTTGAAAGATTGCACAGCAATGAGTACGGCAAAAGTAATGTTGAAGGAGTACTTTCCCAGATATGGCTTGCCCCGAGTCCTATGGTCTGATAATGGACTGCATTTTGTGGGTGCAGTGGTATTACAGATATGTGCTGGTCTCCAGATTGATAAGAGATTCCATAGTTCAAGGCATCCGAGTTCTGCCGGTCTTGTGGAGAGGCACAACAGGATTCTTAAATCAAAGATTAGCAAGATTTGTGCGGGAAGCAAGTTGAGTTGGGTGGATGAATTAACAATAGCACTATTATGCATGCGTACGTCTGTACAGGCTAAAACTGGGCTCTCCCTGTACGAAATCGTAATGGAGAGGCCGGCAAATGTTTGGTGCGCACCTCAGCCAAAACGACTTAGTGAGATAGAACATCCTGTGCTGAGTACTTATTGTGGCCTTTTAATGCAGAAATTGCATTTAATTCATCAGCAGGTGCTTTATGGGCTCTGGGGCTATTACTTGTGCTTTATGGAAAATGGAACAACCCACAGGCTTCATTATCATCTCCTCAAACTCATTCATGTTGGTTCTGTTTAATTGACTCGTATTACTCTCATTCCATTTCCCATAGAACATTGCACCTAAAGATGCAATACATGCAGAACTTAATGGTAATGGCTGCACATACCACCCTCTTCCTTTCCCGGCATGCTGTGGTAAATGGGCACATACCCAGCAGTTTGTTTTCTTCAGGATTGCATGTGTCATGTTCATTATCAGCAGTAAGGTGTTATTTCCAAAACCTTCCCTGTGTTTTCCTTCCATTGGGGGTAGGGTATAAGTGATCACCTGAACCGGGCTTTCAGTAGTGGATATATTACTTATTGGTAAAAACATTCCTAATAGGTGTATTGTTTCTACCCACCATAATATTAAGGGTGTCGTTATTGGTGCTACCACGCTCATAAAGCACATTATTATCGTTAGTACCAGCATACAATTTGTTTTACCATGCGTTTTTCTTAAGCTTTCTGGCATTACCAGTGAGATACACCGGTCTGGGGCACGCGCTGGAGCCAGGAGACTGGGTGCTGCTAAAAAACTTTGAAAGAAAGTCATCATTAGCACCCAGGTGGCGCGGGCCCCATCAAGTACTTTTGGCGACGCAGAGGGCAATATGGGTGGATGGAAGGAAGTTGTGGATCCATGACACCCATGCCAAGAAGATTCCAACTGCACTGAAAGACTTGCCTGACACTGATGAACGGAAAGAGACAGTGGTCCCAGAAACAAAAGAAACTGTTGCCAGTAAGAAGCCACCTAATCTGCCAAAACGAGAAGTGAAACTCGAAACAAAGCCTGGGACGATTGCCAAAGAGGGGGAAGGGCAAAGAGTGCCCCAACGTTGCCCAGCAAAATCGACATCACTGCTGACCGACGCGAAATCTGCCTTGCAGATACCAGCAAAACCAAATCGTGTACCCCTTTGGCGCCCACCAGCACTTGCCAGCATGCCAAAGAACGGATCTGCATCATTGGCGCGGCGCACACCAGCACCTGCAGTAGCGCCACAGGTTGACTTCAAGCCTGAATCTGAAAGTGCACCAGCACCGTTCACGGATCATACGATAGCAGGAGCAAGGCGATACAACCTGCGGACTCGGGAGACAAAGTAATCCGCAGTTCTTTTTGGTGTTTATGTCAACCTCTGGTTCAGCTCATGGACAGAGAAGGAACCAGAGGTGTAGAGGAGAGAAGTGTGAGCATTGTGCAAGTCAGACAATTCAAGACTCGCGGCTCCTCAGTGCGATCATAAAAGGTACATGTGTCCTGAACCAGAACGGACAAACTGGGCGCACATGGTACTATGGCAAGTGAGATAACCCATTAACAGTACATGTGTCCTGAACCAGAGCGGACAAGCTGGGCGCACATGATACTAAGGCGATAAGATAACTGATCAAAGGTCCTCTGAGCAGTAAAAGAGGGGACAAGTGATCTCCTCTAAAAACGAATAATCGAATCCAGGCTAAAAAGGACAGGCAGAACTGAACTGTGACAATTCCATTGAACTTATTAACATCAGAGAAAGCGCGACGAAGAGAGATATCCACAACGAACTGTGATAAAAAAGAAGAAGGAAAACGAGTATCATGCCGGGACCGGTTCCAGCCTCCTCCTGCACAACCACCGCTGAGAATGAGTCAGTTATAAAGACTATAAGCTTAAGAAAAACACATGGTAAAACAAATTGTATGCTGGTACTAACGATAATAATGTGCTTTATGAGTGTGGTAGCACCAATAACGACAGCCTTAATATTATGGTGGGTAGAAACAATACACCCATTAGAAATGTTTTTACCAATAAGTAATATATCCACTACTGAAAGCCTGGTTCAGGTGATCACTTATACCCTACCCCCAATGGAAGAAAAACACAGGGAAGATTTGGAAATAACACCTTACTGCTGATAATGAACATGACACATGCAATCCTGAAGAAAACAAACTGCTGGGTATGTGCCCATTTACCACAGCATGCCGGGAAAGGAATAGGGTGGTATGTGCAGCCATTACCATTAAGTTCTGCATGTAGTGCATCTTTAGGTGCAATGTTCTATGGGAAATGGAATGAGAGTAATACGAGTCAATTAGACAGAACCAACATGAATGAGTTTGAGGAGATGATAATGAAGCCTGTGGGTTGTTCCATTTTCCATAAAGCACAAGTAATAGCCCCAGAGCCCACGAGGAAAAGTACACGAAAGATAACACGACAAAATAGACAAGATAGATTGTCCCCACCAGAAAAACATCTGTAATGACGTTTCGAGTAAGAACAGAAGGGGACAAAGATGCAATTCCCCCATTTTACACGGTGAATTATAGCCCAAGAACTGTCCTTTTTTTGTCTAAAAAAGAAAGGCTCTTTTTCAGTCGGAACATATACTGGTTGCATGAATACAGTGGTACTGAAATGGGAAATAGAACCAGTATACGTAGGTGATCGCGTTTATTTTATATGTGGAGAGAAAGCATACCCTTGGTTGCCCAGAAACTGGGGAGGTAAATGTTACCTAGGGCTACTGTTCCCAGGAGTATTCCTCTTAGAAACAGCAGCCATGGCCAGATTATCCAGAACTAGAGTCAAAAGGACTGACAAAGGTGTTTTAATAGCAACTGATGTAGCAAAATCATTCATTCCATTCTTAGGACAGATAGTGAACTCCTATAATATAAGGCAACTGTCCAGAATCCTAAAGAATACAATAAACACAACAACAGATATATTATTTAACATGACGTTGGAAGAAAGAGGAATCAGGTTAATGACGCTGCAAAATAGAATGGCTCTTGATGTGATCCTGGTTGATCACGGGGGAATTTGCAAAATAGTGGGATCAGCATGTTGCGTTTATGTCGATGACTATTCCCCCACGATCTTTGAAGCAATAAAAAAAAGGAACGTTCTAAGCTCTGAACAGCGTACCGGAGAAGGGAGCTGGGGAATAGGATCTTGGTTTTGGGGAATACTACGATCTTGGGGATGGAAGTTGATCTCAATATTAGTAGTGGTGTTCGGAATATTCCTAACGTGCTGTTGTTGTATACATTGTTTACCCATAGTTTGCGCTGAGGTAACTGAGGGATGTACGGAAGGATGCATGCATATGATAACAAAGAAAAAACAACCTCATGATCTAACTAGCCCAGACCCAAATGAGATGAGAGCAGTAAAAGAGTGATGGCAGTAGATATTGATGAAGACAATGATGTCCACGATAGCATGCAAAACTCAGACATAAGTACTTCAGATTCATCATCACTAGAGGAGGTGTCAATAAATAGATGAGACGTTTGGCATACGGCCAAAGGAGGGTTTGTCAGTCTAGAAATACGGATACCTCTACTTTGAAACCGCATACGCATTTTGGTGGCCGTGGGCCAACCGTCTCATGCACGATATGACAAAATATAGGTTTTCGAGTTTGCCAATGAACGGCCATTTTGATGTAACAAGAATCGCCATTTTGTTTTCAAACCATTGCTCATTGCTTTCTGTTCCTATTGCTTCGCACTATATTTTCCGCTTACACTGCTCGACTGTGAAACATTGTTGTCTGTATGTGAAAAAGACAAGCCCGCAGGGCCGTGAGGATAACAAGAGTTCGCTGAAACACAAACGTAGGCAGCGCCAGGAAGAATGCCCGGCTCCCTCCCGAATGTAGCCTTGAAGCAGAGCTGCAGGGCATTTAATCATTTCACAGCTGCCAGCCAGTCTCGTTATATGGTAGAATATGTTAGAATAATACAGCTAAAGGCTTGAATTATGCTTTTCTTACGGCCCCCCTTTGCTGAGCCCGCTAGAGCATGTCGGCTCCCAGGACGCGAATAGCACCTGATAGATAGCAAGGCCCGGAATGCAACTCCACCCCGTATGTAGTTCACTTCCAAGAACAGAAGCGCCGTGTTCTATTTAATAACCGAAAGATGCCTTCGCACTCACAAATTGAAAATTGTTACTAGAATAGATGTTTGAAGGTGTCATACCCAATAAAGGGGGGTGTTAAACTTGTCATAGCTGATTGTTTGATATGCATTTTGTATATATGTAACTGATGTACGTAATTCACTCTCTTGCGTCCCTCGAGGTCTAGAGATACACGTAGCGGGGCGTGAGACCGAGTTGGCCAACTGAGACTTTTGCTTTGCAATAAAACCCTAGCTTTGGGTATACAACCTCGTGTCTGGCGTCTCTATCGTGTGTGGTGACTCTCCTTGTTTCCATAGACGTCAGGGTCCCATAGAGGCCCCTTTCAGCTATGCCCTACTTTGTTGTAATAGGACGCTCACAAAAGGTGGTGGAGTTGCTCTCATCTACAAGGACACCCTCACACTTCACTCCATCAGTTCGACCCTGCTTCCCAACTGTAAATATATCTCAGCCAAGCTCAATTTCTCACCAAACGCAACCATCACCCTCCATCTAATCTATCAACCTCTCGACCCAGTTGCGTCATTCAAGAATGACCTCATTCAACTTATTTCAACGAACCTCAAGCCTACCACCCAGCTTATTACTATGGGAGATTTGAACCTTGGCTTTAATGTCCCATCTGACACAGAGGCCTCCAACCTCGCCTAATCAACTGCCTGCCGCCTTGGGTTGCACTCAACGTATTCCTCAATCCAACACACTCTGAAGGATGCACCCTAGATTGGCTACTGGACCATGAGAGCATCTCCATCCACTCCGTACTTCACTTCACATTTAACCGGATCGGGGTTGAAAGCCAGTGATCCAAATGGTCGAGGGAGAAAAGACCAAAGATTATTTTTCCAAAATAATCTTCAGTCTTTTCTCCCCTGAACATTTACAACTTGGCCCTTGCCCCCATCAACACCACACCGCCACCACACCCACCCCCTCCACTCCCTACTTGCCTTGTGTCCCCGCAGCGCCTGTTCCCTTTCACTTCCGTGATAGGGAACCGGCACTGCAGGGTCCTTTTTTTATTTTGGGATGGCTGCGGGTGACACCCCCTCAACCCCAACTCACAATATAGTAGCAAGGGTGCAAGGGACATCCCCGCAGCCCCCAGCACCGAAGGCGTGATCTGGTCAAACCTTTTTGGCATTTGTAATTTTCGAATGGCCGAAAATTGGCCCAATCACGCATTCAGACATGTGTTATCAGTCATTTTGGCCTAAACGCATTTAACCTATTGCATGAGATGTGTCCGCCATGCATTCCACAGCCATTGTGACCTTGCAGGTGCCTCAATAGGAAGAGATAAGCACAGTTAGTTCTGGAAATTACCCTTCCCATGGTCAAATCACCATACTATCACCTACACTATCCCTAACCAAGCAAACGCATGCATCAACCTAGGCACCCCTTCCCCCGAAACTCTCACTCCCGAAACTCTTGCAACCTCACCAGTGCCTGCATCCGCCCTTTACTCAGCTATCCCTCGCCCCTTTTCCATGAAACTGGCGTCTTTGTGGACTACTACAACACTGTGCTAGGCACCTTAAAGTTCAGAAAGCTAAAAACTTTAGACACCATAACTCGTGGTTCACCATTGATCTGTGCGTTAACACGCGCCTAAAATAGGGCAGTCGTAGCTGCCTGGCAAAAATAAAAAATGATATACAAAACACTGCAGTAAACAAAACCCTCTTCTCTAAAATGTCCTTGAGTTACAAGCAAGCCATTCATGCTACCAAAGCTGCCACCTACAACGAAAGAACCTCCAACTCCTCCTCCAGCTCACGAGAACAGTTCACTATCCTCTGAGAGCTAGAAACCCCTATTGCTTCCTATCCTCAGTTGTGAAAGACAGCACCTGGTGCTGCAACGTCCAAGATGCCTCCACTGGGAAAATCACTCGCCTGCAAGCCAAAATCAAGACTAAGCTTTCCTACACACTTTCCCACCCATGCTTCAGCCTGGAACATCAGCCGCCATCCCCCTCTTCCACTTCCAACCCATCTCTGTCTCTGAACTTGCCACCATAATCAAGGGACTCAAACCTTACAAGTGTAAAGGTGACATGTGCCCAACCTTCCTCGCAAAGGAATGCGCAGAACCCCTGCTTCCACTCATCACTGTTATCATAAATTCCTCCTTCACTACCTGTTTTGTCCCTTCCATCCTCAAAGAATTCTGGATCACTCTGCTACTCAAAAAGCCCTCTCTGGACCCAGCAATTTCTACCAACTTCCAGCTTATACCCACTTTCCCCTTCCTCTTGAAATTTATTGACAGAATCGCATACCTCAAAATTCAAGGCTTCCTCGAATCCCGCCACAATCGGAGCCCCCGGTAATCGGGTTTCCACCCCAGACATGGAACTGGAACAGCCCTCTTGGACCTTAAGAACCAACTGGATGACGCAAATTATTCCGGAAATCTATCTCTCCTCCTACTCCTCGACCTTTAACCTCAGACTGCTTTGACCATTTGAGTCTCTGCTATCACCTCACTTCCTCTGCTCACTTTCCCCCAGGCGAAAAACAATAATAAAAATAATAATAATATAAAATAAACAATAAGGGGGGGGTTTCTATCCACATGTGTATTGCTTGGCATCACTAGCGCCTGAGAATTCTGATTGCTAAATTATATATGTGAGCTTCAAAAAGTAAGCCAAGTATCCCTAAAGAGAGCAAATTCAACTGTAGTAATCCAGTCAGAAAACTTGGAATGTTAGTTTGAACTTAAGTTGCTGCTTTTATTGAATTAGCAGTCATTCATATCGATTTATTGTTTTTCAAGTATTTGGTTATATATGTAGAAGACATAGTTTTGCAGTACAAATCATAGAAACCAATTATGCAATTCGTTGGTGGGTTAGTACTGTGTGTGAGTAAAGTTCCCTACAGTATTCCAATCTAGTGGTCTCTGTTGATTCTATCTGTTGGTTTGCTGTTTTACTGGCTGATTGAATCATTAGGGGGTCAATAAATGAACCAGCTCAAAGAAGGGAATGAAGGAAAGCATATTTCCAGCAGAGGACCAAAACCATCGGTCGATGCCAGGGGGAAGAGCCCCCTTAAAAGTTGGTGTGGATTGGAAAGCAGGATCTGAGCTCTGTCCATAGGCGTTTCGGCTTGCTGTTGATGAGCCTTTCCTTAAATGAGCACTTACATCTTTTTTTGGGGGGCTGTGGCAGCAGGGCTTCGCTCTGGGATACGAAATCTGCATACTTTAGGAGGTCACAGGAGGTCAAAGCTCTGTCATTGGCACAGCAGACCCATTTAAAGCCAGTCTATGGAATGGAAAGGCTCACTTTACATGTGAAATAGTCATCACTTTAAAATAACCTTTTTTCTCAGCCTCCTCTGCTTGAGCTTCTCCTGACACATTTGCGGCTTGTGTTTATATTTTTGAGGGGCCAAACCCGCGAGTCCCCACACTCACCACCTCAAATCTTCCTGGAATGGAAGGTATCCCTGGTTTTTTATGCTTCCTCCACTTGTAACCCTCGTGGCTGGAGCTGCAGCTGAGAGACAGAGAAAGGGGCCCAGAGACAGGGGCCGATGCCTCACACGTCCTCTCCAAACCAGCCCTGGCCAAGAAGCTCTGTGCTGCTCAAAATAAACTGCGCATGTGCGGAACGACCCTAATCACCATCACATGCTCAGCCAGGTGCCCGGGATAGTCACCATCACTTGTGCATGCTCAGGAAAGACCGGAAGCACCATCACATGCTCGGAAATACGCTAATCACCACCACAGGCTCGGGAAAGACGGTAATCACCATCACGACTCTGGAAAGACGCTAATCACCACCACAGGCTCGGGAAAGACGCCAATCACCACCAAGGCTTGGGGAAGACGTAATCACCATCCTTCGCAGAAGATATTACGTCTATCCTATCCAACAACAATAAGCCTAACTCTCAAGTGCTGCTGCTAGGGGACCTGAATCTTGGACTGTCTGACTCTAAGGACCTCATGTCCACAGAAGTTGCAAGCATTGTGTCAAACCTAGGCTTCCAACAACGTAACCTCGAACCTACACACAACAAAGGCAGAACGCTTGAGTGAATCGTAGACTTAAATTGTAATACCACGATAAGCTCCAACTCAGCCTGTGCTTGGTCCAACCACCACGTCATTATTTTCAAACTACCTGCCACCATTCCCAGCACCAAACCTCCAGTAGCCCCCTCTATCTCCACAAGGAATAAAAAGGACATCACCAGGGACAAGCTACTCCCGCTTATCCTACCCATTCTGAACAACTGTGCCACATCCTATAACGACCCTACGGTCTTAGTTGACACGTTCAACCGAACACTGCTCAAAGCCATTGACACTATAGCCCCGCTCAAACTCAGGAAAGCTAAACAACGAGCTCACCTGAACTTGTGGTTTACGCCTCACCTTAAAGCTCTGCGCAAAGAAAAACGTAAGGCGGAATCACTTTGGAAAAGTCTCCCATGTTCCTCTAACAAAGACAACCTCTTTACCGCGTCCCTTAACTACAAGGAAGCCATTATACAGGCAAAAAAAGAAACGTAGAACCTGCGCTTTTCGCAAGCGGAATCAAACACAAAGGTGCTTTTCAAAATTCTTAAAGAATTAGAATCACCTTCTCCTATACCAGATACATGCAACAAGGACAGCTCCTGGTGCAACAGCATCCAAAATGCTCTCCTTTCCAAAATAACCACCCTACAAGCCAAAATTAATGCCAAACAAAATTCTATTCTCTCCATACCTCTGGCACCCATAACACCCACCACTTTTACCCAGCCCCCATTTAGCTTCACTCCTCGTACCATCCCTGAGGTAGAAAAAATAATCAGCAACTTTAAACCCTCAAAATGCCAAGGGGACTCCTGCCCGGCCCCTATCATCAAGGAATCTGCCCACGACCTGGTTCCCTTCATTACTACCTTCATTAATTCCTCATTCCAGTCCGGAATTGTGCCCAACAACCTTAAGGACGTCATCTCACTGCTGAAAAAGCCGACACTTGATCCGTCCATACCAACTAATTTCAGACCAATCACAACGGTCCAGTTCCTCTTAAAAATCTTAGATAGAGCTGCATACCTCGAGATACAGAAGTATCTGGAGACTAATAACTTACTTGACATAAGACAATATGGTTTCAGACCCAGGCATGGGACAGAAACAGCTCTACTAGTTCTGAAAACTCAAATAGAGGACTTAAATGATAATGGCAAACTAGCCCTTCTACTACTCTTGGACCTCTCCGCGGCCTTCGATCTGGTCAATCAATCATCAAATCCTATGCCAACACTTGAAATCTGCTGCCCACTTTTCTGAAAATGCCACTAACTGGATCAGATCCTTCCTTGACAACAGACTCATGAGAGTATTCTCACCTACGGACTCCGCTGACCCATCACCGGTCCCATGTGGAGTTCCCCAAGAATTGTGTGTATCTCCCATGCTCTACAATGTCTTCACCAAGCCGCTGTTCGATGTGCTTGACTATCTGGGCGTCAGCTACACCATCTAGGCGGATGACACTCAGATACTCATCCCTATCATTGGTGACTACATCGCAGATGCCAAAGGGTTGAACGACATATACCAAGTCGTCCAAGCTTGGATGGCACATCATGAGCTCTGTCTCAATGATGACAAAGTGCAACAAAAAGAGGCAACAAAAAGAGCCCTGAAGCGGGAAGGACTGGAGGGCTGGAGAAGCTATAACAAGGGGGTTGTCCTACCCTCTATAAATCTGAGAGGTGTACGGAGGAAGTTCAGTGTACACTGTTTTTTTTAGACCCTAATGGGAGCACATGTCATTCTGGGCAACCATTGAGAAAAGCAACATGCTTGCTGATGCTAAACATATGACTCAAAAAATATATAAAACACATTTTAAATTTTTCATTTAGCTTTTTTTCATGAATGGACATCATGGATTGTTATGCAAAGAAACAACTTGAAATTGCTGCACAAAAAAAGTTTTTAAAAAATCTTATAATAGAAAGCTAAATGAAAAATTAAAAATTTGTTTTATATATTTTTTGAGTCATGTGTTTAGCATCAGCAAGCATGTTGCTTTTCTCAATGGTTTCCCAGAATGACATGTACTCCCATTAGGGTCTAAAAAAAACAGTGTACACTGAACTTCCTCCGTACACCTCTCAGACTCAATGATGACAAGACAGAGCTCCTCATCCTTGGCACCCAACAAAGACTTAGCAAGCTTGACCCATCCTTCGGCACTTTCAACATAGATGGTAATCCCATGGAAGTGGCTAAAGAGACTAAAACTCTGGGAATCCACCTTGATTCCACACTGTCCCTTAACCGACAAACTAATGCAGTTGCCGCTGCATCAGCCTATACTTGTAAACTGATCACAGCCTGCCGACCATTCCTCTCTTCACAGAACTGCTTTACCCTCGCCAGGACGTTGGTTATGTCTAAACTTGATTACTGCAACGCACTCTAGCAAGGTACTAACCAACGTAACCTCAAGAAACTCCAGATGGCCCAAAACAATGCGATCAGAGCAGCCCTCGCCATTCCTAGGTCAGTGCACATCTCTGAGACTAGGAAGAGTTTACACTGGCTCTCTGACGCCCAAAGAATCTCACTCAAATCACTGACTCTCACTCACAAATGTGTCAACAACCAGGCCCCTACCTACTTAACCTCCCGTTTCTCTCAATACATCCCCTCACGGACCCTAAAATCTGTAGTACAGTCGCTAACTATTCCAAAATACAACTTGCAGACTGCCGGAGGTGTTAGCTTCCCAGTCCTCGCATCCAAACTTTGGAACTCCGTGCCACTATCCATCAGAACCCTCCCGTCAGCCACGCTCTTTAAACAGAAAGCCAAGCTATGGCTATCTTCCCCACCGCACTCACTACCAGCCTAAGCCACCTGCTCTATGCATTACCGGCATCACCTTTGCTCATGAACGTATTGCTTGCGTGTACCGGCAGCTACGCCCCTTTGTACCTTTGTGCCCTAGATATGCACCTGTAAATTTAACTCTATGCCTGTCTGTAACTGTATTAATGCCATTTTTTGTACCTGTACCTTCAGATATGCGCCTGGTTGCCCTTGGGCCTAGTGCGCTATACAAATAAATAAAATACAAATCAGCATCCTTGATTCCCTGGGCATCTCGTATACGAACTATGCGGATGACACACAGGTTCTCATCCCACTCACGGGTGACTACCTGGTGGATACAAAAACACTAACCACCATCTACTCCACTATCCAATCATGGATGACAGATAACTGGCTATGCCTCAATAGTGAAAAAAACAAACTCCTCCTCATAGGGGCACCCTCCACCCTGGGGAACCTCGGTGAACAGTACGCTTCCTTCACTATTGACAACATTCCCATCAAGGTCTCCAATCACATGAAGACACTCGGAGTCTACCTAGACTCCGACCTGTCAATGGATAGACAGGTCAATGCCATCTCCTCCTCCTCAGCCTACTACTCTAAAGTCCTCAACGCTGCCAGACCTTTCCTGTCACGCTAGACTTGCCTCACCATTGCCAGGGCAATAATTGGATCCAGGCTAGACTACTGTAATGCCCTGCTTGTTGGAACCTCCAATAAAAACCTGGCCAAACTTCAGCTAGTTCAAAATAATGCACTGAGGGCGGCCACAGGTACCGCGAGAAAAGACCACATCTCCGAAGTCAGAAGACAGGCACACTGGCTCCCGGTGAAAGAGAGGATTGTTTTGAAAACACTCGCCCTCACCCACAAATGCCTCCATGAACTTGCTCCACCCTACTTGACCCAAAGAATCACCAAGCATTCTGCCACCAGACCATTAAGAATGTGCTACTCCAACACGATTGTCACGCCCAAAACACGCAAGGTGCGCGCAGGTGGCGCTAGCTTTCCCACACGGGCCGCCACCCACTGAAACGCACTGCCACCGCACATAAGAATGATTGAATCCCACCAAGCCTTCCGCAAAGCTATTAAAACCAAGCTCTTTGTATGAAACGTACCTGACTGCATTCTGTAACTGTACTATGAATATCATGCTTCACCTGTAATTTGTGTATCCATAAGACCTCTGGTCACCTGCATAACCGCTGAATTAAGAATCCAACATTTACTTGTAACAGCGCCTCGATGTCCATGGGCTGCAAGTGCACTATACAAATGCGAATAAATAAATAAATAAATAAGGACGGGGAAGACGCAAATCACCATCAATGCTTGGGAAAGAGGCTAATGACCACCACAGCCTCGGAAAAGACGGTAATCACCACCACAGCCTCGGAAAAGACGCTAATCACATCACATGCTCAAGAAAGACGACTGGGGCATTGGAACAGAGAAGAGGTCCAACACTCACCTAATCAAATCTTCCTGGAATGGAAGGTCTTCCTAGTTTATGCTGCTTCCTACACTTGTAATTCTCGAGGCTTGAGCTGCAGCCGAGAGACAGAAACAGGGGCCCAGAGACCGGGGCAATGCCTCACACGTCCTCTCCACACCAGCCCCAGTCAAGAAGCTCTGTGCTGCTCAAAATAAACTGCGCATGCGCGGCACGACCCTGGCCACATCACTTGCTCGGCCACGTGCCCGAGGTGGTCACCATCACTTGCACATGCTCAGGAAAGACCGGAAGCACCATCACATGCTCCGGGCACAAGTCACTTGAACATGCTCGGGAAATACACTAATCACCGGTGTGTTTTCCGAGAGGGGACTCCACTTCACATTGCTCGCTCAAACTCTCAAACTTCCCCCCTTATCTCTTAGGACTTGTGCGCGCTCAAACTCTCAAACTTACCCCCTTATCTCTTAGGACTTGTGCTCGCTCAAACTCTCAAACTTCCCCCCTTATCTCTTAGGACTTGTGCTACTGCAAATAAAAATGACACGCGTGGAAAAGATGGGATCACCATCACATGCTCAGGAAAGACAGGAATTGCTGCCACGTGCCGACAGACATTAATCACCATCATATGCTGAGGAAAGACACTAATCACCATCATATGCTGGGGAAAGACACTAATCACTATCATATGCCCGGGAAAGACACTAATCACTAGCCTGCTCACCAATGACAACAAATGCCAAGATTACCCATTCCATTCGGGAGATACCAGACCTGCAGAAGTTTAAGTTTCCATTCTGGGACTTGTAGTCCTGAATTTCCTCATTATTAAACTCAGGACTACAAGTCCAAAAATGCACCGTAAAATTTGGAAGTAGTGTCTCTGGAAAAGAATGGATAATGTTGGAATGTAAGTTTAAACTGACTGCAGCCGTCCACCTCTTTGTGTTTTCTTCAGGTGCTAGCTTTGCGTGCTGTGCGGTTGTGGCAGAGGAACGGGCAGAGGACAGTTATAGACTTGCCGTTCAGGCTCTATATTGGGGTGGTGGATCAGAGGGCATCAGGGGCATTTGCGGGAACTGGCCAGTGAAAATGATATGATATGATAATATAGGTTATTTATAACACGCTTAATACCCAGAGGTTTCCAAGAACGGACCCGAGGATCGAACCTGCGTTACTCCGTGTCGTCTTGCTTCCAAGGCGAGTACGTGGCCCCTGAGCTATCCCCGAGACAAATGTAATAATGTAATTGGACGAGCAAATATTTTTTAAATCCACACCCAATCAAGGGGGTAATTCATAGAATTGAGCGCACAAGTGGCACACGCGGCTGGCGCACAGTGTGCGCGTGCGACTTTCTGCGCCAGCCGCGTGCGCTAAAATCCATTTCTGCGCACAGCGTATTCATGGATTTTAGCTTCCAAAACCAGCTGTGGCGCAGAGTGGCGCAGCGACCCTGCAGCAGCGCCAGTTACGCCCCAACCGCTCCCCGTGCGCCATGCACAGCGCACAAATCCCGTACATGGCGCACAGGACCCCAACCACGAAAACGCCTTTTAAACTCCCCGCGCACCCCTTCGAATACATGTACCCCGCTGCATGCAGAGTCTCACACGCGATTGGAGCGGGGTACGTGTATTTCGGGTGTACGCGGGAAGTTTCTCACGCGATTGGAGCAGGGTACGTGTATTTTGGGGGTGCGTTGGAAGTTTCCCACACGATAGGCCCTGTGCGAGTGGGGTATGTGTATTACTGGGGTTCGCGGGAAGTTTCACACGCGATAGGCCCTGTGCGAGTGGGGTACGTGTATTTCAGGGGTGCGCAGGAAGTTTCACACGCGATAGGCCCTGTGCGAGTGGGGTACGTGTATTACTGGGGTTTGCGGGAAGTTTCACACGCGATAGGGCCTGTGCGATTGGGGTACATGTATTTCGGGGGTTTGCAGGAAGTTTCACACGCGATAGGTCCTGTGCGAGTAGGGTACGTGTATAACTGGGGTTCGCGGGAAGTTTCACACGCGATAGGCCCTGTGCGAGTGGGGTATGTGTATTTTGGGGGTGCGCGGGAAGTTTCACACGCGATAGGCCCTGTGCGAGTGGGGTACATATATTACTGTGGTTCGCGGGAAGTTTCACACGCGATAGGGCCTGTGCGAGTGGGGTATATGTATTACTGGGGTTCGTGGGAAGTTATACAGGCGATAGGCCCTGTGCGAGTGGGGTACGTGTTTTCGGGGGTGCGCGGGAAGTTTCACACGCGATAGGCCCTGTGCGAGTGGGGTACGTGTATTTTGGGGCTGTGCGGGAAGTTTCACATGCGATTGGAGCAGGGTACGTGTATTTTGGGGGTGCGCAGGAAGTTTCACACGCGATAGGCCCTGTGCGAGTGGGGTACGTGTTTTTCGGGGGTGTGTGGGAAGTTTCACACGCGATAGGCACTGTGCGAGTGGGGTACGTGTATTACTAGGGTTCGGGGGAAGTTTCACACGCGATAGACCCTGTGCGAGTGGGGTACGTGTGTTTCGGGGGTGCGCGGGAAGTTTCACACGCGATAGGCCCTGTGCGAGTAGGGTACGTATATTTCGGGGGTGCGCGGGAAGTTTCACACGCGATAGGCCCTGTGCGAGTGGGGTACGTGTATTACTGGGGTTCGCGGGAAGTTTTACACGCAATAGGCCCTGTGCGAGTGGGGTACGTGTATTTCGGGGGTGCGCGGGAAGTGTCACACGCGATAGGCCCTGTGCGAGTGGGGTACGTGTATTTCGGGGGTGCGTGGGAAGTTTCACACGCGATTGGAGCAGGGTATGTGTATTTCGGGGGTGCATGGGAAGTTTCACACGCGATAGGCCCCGTGCAAGTGGGGTACGTGTATTTCGGGGATGCGCGGGAAGTAACACACGCGATTGGAGCAGGGTACGTGTATTTCAGGGGTGCGCGGGAAGTTTCACCCACGATAGGCCCTGTGCGAGTGGGGTATGTGTATTACTGGGGTTAGCGGGAAGTTTCACACGCGATTTTGCTGTCAGAGCGGGGTACGTGTATCCAATGGGGTGCGCGGGGAGTCCCACACATGAATTGGCAGTGTGGGTCCTCCCAGGTGTCCCCTCTACCCCCTCCACGGGCCCTGCAGGCAGCCCACACCACAGGCGACTACCCTGCACCCCTGGTCATGTCCCGCAGGCAGCCCATCCACCATGGGCATGCCCCCCAGCCAAGCCACATGTCACGTTGCATTATGATCACCAACTCATGTTCCCCAGCAGCCCCACCCCCCGGCAGTCAGGGGCACCTGCCAGCAGGCCCCCACTCATGTCCCTCAGCACCCCCACCCCCAGCAGTCAGGGGCACCTGCCAGCAGGCCCCCACTTATGTCCCACTCATGTCCCCCAGCACCCCCAGCAGTCAGGGGCACCTGCCAGCAGGCCCCCACTCATGTCCCACTCATGTCCCCCAGCACCCCTACCCCCAGCAGTCAGGGGCACCTGCCAGCAGGCCCCCACTCATGTCCCCCAGCACCCCCACCCCGCAGCAGTCAGGGGCACTTGCCAGCAGGCCCCCACCCATGTCCCCCAGCACCCCCACACCCCAGCAGTCAGAGGCACCTGCCAGCAGGCCCCCACTCATGTCCCACTCATGTCCCCCAGCACCCCCACCCCCCATCAATCAGGGGCACCTTCCAGCAGGCCCCCACTCATGTCCCCCAGAACCCCCACCCCCAGCAGTCAGGGGCACCTGCCAGCAGGCCCCCACTCATGTCCCCCTGCCCCCACGTCATGACGATCCTCAATCATGGGCCTTATGCCCACCCACATCACACCCCACGCCACCCCAGCCCAAAGACCCAACCAAGTATTGCATCCACCCACATAGAAATGCCAATTACATGATACAACCTGAATGGCAAGTATGTAAATGAACACATGTCCGTCACACACACACAATGGGTGCAAGTGAATGTGAAAACCCACATCGTGACATGCATGAAATCAATGAGAGAATACCACACATCGAAGTATGAAACAAAAATGTATTGAACCCAAAATAAATGTAATGAAAAGAAAACACACAATAATGGGAATAAGAAATAAAACGCAGCATGTCCGGAAAAGAATCAAAAATATTAAATCAGAACCCAAAGAAATCCAATTGAAAATGTGTCCAAAGTCTCAGTCCAACAAAGCAAATCCAAGGGAAAAAAATAAGTGAAATCCATTGCTCCATGGTGAAATGAAAATAAAAAGACAAATCCACTGTTCAACTATATACAAATCACCAATCCAGGGTCCATGAGCCCAACAAATGAAATGAAACCTACAAAAATACTACCTAATAAAGAACCATGTACAAAAACGTGGTGCATTGTCCAAGCGCCCCAAAATAAACAAAAACAGAAAGGAAACCTAACACTATCTAACTATATACAATGGCGGCGGGCAAGTCCTGCGGCTCACTCTGTGCTGTCCCGGGCCAGGGCATCATCGAACTCCATGTCGATGTCCCGGAGGTGGGCCTCTGCCCTTGCCCCGAGGTCTCGCAATGAGGCACTCATGGCCTGTTCCAACTCCCTGCGAGTTGCCTTGAGGCACTCTGCCCGCCTCAACGCCCGACGCATGGAGAACTCCGCCCTGACCATGGTGAGCTGCGCCTCTTCCGCCCGCCGCCGCTCCGCATCTATCTGCTGGCCCAACCGCTGCCACACGGAAGACACTCCCATTCCTGGGTCCTCCTGACCTCTGGCCGATGCCTGCCCCTCCGATGTTGATGGCCCCAAGCCATCATTGCTCCCACCTACAGCCTGCTCTTGATGCTGCTGCTGCTGCTGCTGTCCATGTGCCCTGTTTGATGATTCCTGCACATCCTCCATCAGCTGGTCTCCAGTTGTGGTGTCCACTCATGCTGGACTGGCGACTCCCGACTGTGGCAGGGATGTGAGCTCCACCAAGCTGGCTGTGTTGGTTGGGCCAGGTACACAAGGGGCCCCGGTGGAATCTGGGCCGGAAGACGGCAGGGAGAACGACTGGCGCATAGTCTCCACAGAGGAGGAGAGGTCCATCAGAGTGCGCGACACATGTAGGAACCCACCGACCAGGGCCCCTCCCAACAATGCTACGTCACGACGCTGCTGTTCGTGATGGCGTGCGTTCTCCGCCCAGGAAGAACGCACGTCATCACGAATGTCACGCGTGCGCAATGCGACACCAATCAGGACGGAGCCCATACGGTCAAGGGACCACTCGTCTGCAGGTAGTGGGGAGGTAGATGACATAGCACTATCCCCTACCTGCGGACGGGCCTGGGACGGGGCATCCCTGCTGGTGCATGGTGGTGCAGTCACAGGGTCAAGGACAGGGACATGCACAGGCCCCTCTATGGAGACCTGTGCTGCCTCCTGACCCTGGCCCTGGACTGCAGCACTTGCACCAGTGGTACTACCCCCACCAGATCCCATGTGCGGCTCAGTAGTCGGCTCCTCCTCCTCTCTGGAGACCACCAACCTGGATGTCTCTGTACTGTCTTCCGCCATTACAAGCCCCTGTGGGGGCTCACCCGGCCCTTCCGCCACAGCCGTAGTGGCAGACGCGGCACCAGCCCCCTTGCTCCCGGATGATGGCAACCCCTGGGAGGGTGGCTGGGCCTTGCGTCGCCGCCCGGTGGAGGCATCCCCGCCGCTTGGCTCCACAGCGCCGTCTCTGACCTCTTCTTCACTTGACGCTGCGTAGAGGGAGACATAGAACACAAGCATCAGGGTACAGTACAACATTCCCCTAGACAGGAAGCAATAACACATGAGTGGCAGTGTCTAATGTCACTTCCATCCTGTTCCTCCACAACACATGGGTGAATGCAGGCAACACACATGCATGAACAGGCACAGCGCCTGCAATCAACATCAGCATCCATGTACAAGGGCCTCTATTAACCAAAATGTTGCCTTCAAATTCACATGCATCATGGCTCACACTGATCCCATGCACACACATCACCGGAGGGTCATGCACCATGCCTTGCACACCACAGACACAGTGCATAGACACAGTGCATACAACGGTGACCGCACTGCATGAGTGAATGTACACATCATCACAGACATGTGTCATGAATCCATGGCATACCTAAGTCACACACACACTTCTCAGACACACACACATGTGCACCATACATGTACATGACAGCAGCGCCCATCCCTCACACCCCCACCATGTGCAAGAACAGACACTGGCATGCTTTCATGTGTGCATTTGCCATACAGCTACCCATGTTGCATTGTAACTCATGCACCAACCATGTGGCTCACACATTACTGGTCTCACATGCATGACCATGATGTCCCTGCACACACACATCCATGCATGGCCTGTGTAAGACATACAGGCAAGTATCAGACTACCAGCACACTGCAACATGCCCTGTATCACATACCAATGCTTGGCCAGTTACCGCTCAACTCCAGACGGGTCTTCCTCCGCAGGATCTGGGCGTGGAGCGCTGGCCCACGCGTTCCAGGACCCTCATCTGGATGTCACTCATGCTGACCCGGCCCCCCTCCACGAGGTGCCGGGCCTTGTAGATGGTCCTGGACCTCAAGTCCTCCCAGCTCTTCTTGACCTGCTTGATGACTCGGGTTGCCACCCCCTCTGCGTTGATGGCAACCACTATGTCGGCCCAGATCCTCTCACGTCCTTCCTTGTTGGCGCGTGATGTTCCGAAGAGAGCCTTAAAATGCCCCAGGACATGCTCCACCAGGACACCAACTTCCTTCACACTGAAGCTGGTGGCCCTCTGCCTTTCTGGCTGGGGGTCGCCAGTGGTCTCAGATGGTGTTTGCCCAGACATGGCGACCCCCGAGGCAGGTGTGGATGGGCAACTGGGTCCTGGGGCTGGGCTGTGGAGCAATGGTATCCAGTCGGGAGTCTTCTGTTCCAGCAGGGGTGGACACAGCAACTGGAACCCTGGCTGACGTGCAGGCACCAAATAGCAGGGCACGTGGGCAGCAGGCAGGCAGGCAGCAGCAGATGGCAGGTGGGAGCGTGCTCGGGGCTCTGGGGGGCAGTAATTCGGCCTTCTGGGCAGGAGTGTGGTCTTCCTTGTGTTTTCGCATGGCCAGCTTGATACGGAGTGATTTGGCACGTGCAAAAATTGCACGTCAGTGTGTAATTCGAGGAAAGGCGTTTAGCGTGTAAGTGTGTAAGCAAACGTACGCAGTTTCATTGGACGAAAGGCCCTTAGGGCGTTTAACGTGACACGCGCAGGCGTTTCCCTCGTGGGCATAGTGGTTCATGGCGCGTGAAAAAACTGCACGTCCGCGTGTGAATGCGTGTAATCCGAGGAAAGGGACTACACGTCTGTGACGTGACGCAGGCATTTCCCTCAGCACGGGTGCATGTGTACACGTCCAAGAACTGCAGGTCCGAGTGTCAGCTCGTGTAATTGGAGGAAAGGGCCTTAGCGCGTACACGCGTAAGTGACGTTGTACATGTGGGCCGGTTTGAAAGGTACGTGTAGGACCCCATTTCCTTTTACATGCTTTTCGTGGAGAGTGAGTGGGTGAATTCTGTACTTCTTGTCGGTTCACACACGATTACTTCACAGCGTTTCAAGTTCGTACTCCCTGTTACCTCTGACAGCGTTCTATTTTTTTGTTGGGCCTGTTTCCTCAAACAGCATTCACTTCTTCTTTTGTCCTGTATCCTTAGACAGCGTACAATTCTTCCTTTGGCGGGGGTGTTGCCAACGCGCACATGCGCGTCTTTTTCACGTTCTTTTTCCAGGCAGACGGTGAGTCGCGCACGTTTTTACCAACTGTGCTTGCCCATACGTCGCATACCCCTTCAGAGGTCATTGTAGGCTGCGTGTAAAACGCGTACACTTATTTTTGTGTTTCTGGGTGCCACATCGTAGTGCGGTTTCATTTTTCCACGCACCTGGTCTACGAGGGGTTGCGTGCACGTTATTTTTTTGTTTTCGGGGTGCCTGTGCGTTGCGTGACCTGTCATCTTCCCCCAGGGGTCACAGACAGCCTTGTTAGAGCACTAGGGTATGAATTCCATCTAGTACCCTACCCCTTTCACCCCCAATTGCCCAGGACAATGGTTTACTGCAACTCCAATACGCACAACAACATCAATGCCATGGTTGGGAGGCGACCAAGCGGTAAGGGAGGCAAAGTAGGCCGACCTCCAAAAGGTGGGCGTGGTGGGCGCGGTAGGGGACGTGGCCAGGATTTGCAGGGTGCCCTTAGACCCCCATGTGTGGAGGACCAATCAGGGACATCCATGCTCCGCCCCCATGGTTGAGGGAAACGTGGATGACACCATCCCAGCTCAGCCTTTGTTAGACGAGCCCATTGTGGCACCTGACCCGGCACAGGATGACTCCCTGGCTGACTTCCATGTCAGCAAGTCTAAGCCACGTGTGGCGGTGCAAGTTGGTGTCACCAGGCCACGTGGATCTGGGGCAGCGATGCCATCTGCTACCCCAAGGAGGCAGGGTGGGGAGGCTGCAGGGGCAGCTGCAGCTCCATCCACCCCAGCTCTGAGTTTCCAAACCGGGACAGTGTCGGTCCAGGTCCATCAAACTGACATTGCCCCTGTCAACATCATACTTCAGTCAATGCCTGCACCAAGACCTATGGTCATTGTGCATTCGCACACTCCTAGTACCCAGTCTTCCGGCGCTTCTGCCCCTACTGACCAGAGCGGCGTAAGCCACTCAGGCTCCGCTCCACCTTTGAAAAAGAGGAAGTAGGGTGCTCTGGCACTACAGGCTGAGACCCCAGACATGGCTACACACTCCTGCACGTCAAGGAAGCCTAGCTTTAATAACACCGAACTCGATGCACTTGTGGCCTATGTGTCGGCACATAGCCGCAAAATGGTGGTGACTGCAGGGTGCAAGACCACACCTGGTCAACGTAGGGCACACTGGCAGACCATCGCGGACCGCATAAGTACCCTTGGATTTGTGAGGCGCATAGCTGATGATTGCTACAAGCGGTGGAATGACCTGAAACGCAGAGCAAAGAACAAGCTGGCCTCAAATCATGCCGCTACTCTGTGACTGGCGGTGGGTCTCCACCAGCGGACAATGAACTCACTGAACATGAGTCTGTTGCTGGCACCTTCATCACAGAGGAACAGATCCAAGGTGTCGGAGACCTACCTGATTACGACGCATTGTCCGGTGAGTGCCCATGCATGTGTGTGTAATCCATGTGTATCTTGTTTGGGTGACGGGTTCTGTTTGAGTGCCAGGTGAGGGTGTGTACTCCTGAGTGTTATGGGTCACCCATCTCCTTCCTCCAATACATTCACATGCCTTGGATTTGGGTATGACAGTATCCCTTCTGCCAATTAGGCCCACATTACTACAGTTGACCTTGAACTGTCATTTTGCAACAACATTGTTCAGAATTTTTTAAGTGTTCATTCAGGCTGATTGTTTCCACTCTCCCATTTTTGCTACGCATTTTTCACCCCTATTGCAACATATGTGATATGCTTGGGTCATTGTTTACAGCCCACATTGGCCCCTATTTTTACCTGGTTATGTGAATGATTAGACCATTCAGGGCGATAGAGTATTGGCCTGCTGAAATTCATTTTTAGGGCCTGTTGGCATGTGGAACATGACAGATGTTTCCTGTCATGTTAAAGTGACCAACCATTGATGTGTACATCGGCCTACAATCACTGTATTATTGGACACTGGATGTGTTGCAGTGTGTGGCACATGCATATTTTGCAACACTATTCTGTATTAATCTTCTCATCATGTCCATGTGACATGGATGTGTGACAGTACTCATTCACTGACATATTGCTGTAGTTTTGTAATTTACCATGGCTAAGCTACATGACATCTGTGTGCTGGCATGTGTCATGTGTGTGTATTGGACATGCCACTCACAGCCTGATGTGTGATGCCAGTGCTACCCAACATGCTGCAAACGTGTTGCTTTTCCATCTTGTTCCCCTCAGTGTCTGCCTTTTTGACTCCTCTTCAAACTCAATGACAGTGCATGCATGGTAGGCTTATAGTCATGTGGTACATGTGTAAACCATGTACAGGATATCTGTCTTGTCAGGCCTATGTGTGTGCTATGGTGCTCATGCCTATGTATTTCATGTATTTGAAGGTGACGACGCACTTGATGCTGGTGAGGTTCATGAGATGGTGCAGACCCAGGGGGATTCTAAGCCACGACCAGGCACCAGTGGGGGACGTGGTGTGGTGGTGGGTGAAAACACTTAGTACTGCAGACCATACTGTCGAGGGGTGTCTCTGGGTGCAGCTTCTCAGACCTCTATTCAGGTGCTGAGTCGGATGATGAGACTTATGTGCTGTCGCAGGTGAGTGCTTCTGGCAGGGATTCTGTTCTGTCCAACCCACCTGCACCAGGGGTAGAACCCTCTATGGTGATGTCAGTGTTGGTAGGTCTGCAGGTTACGGATGCAGGGTCACACTCCACAGCATCTGATCCTGTTCCTGGGCCAGCAGATCAGAGGGGGAATGCAGTCCTGCAGCCTCAGGCAGTGCCAGCACAGCAGGGTGCAGATCGCCTTGCCCCAAACAGGTGTCGTGCCCGTCAACACGGTGGCTGTGCGCCACCGGGCAATACTGTATTGGAAAACTCCATGTACGGTATGGCAACCCAACAGGCAGCATCAGTAGAAATGATGGCTCAGGCAATGGAGAGGGTGGCCACTTCCATTATCCCCCCTCAAAGGCAGATGGAGCAACAACAGCAGGCAACAGACTCCATTTGCCAATCACACAGGGAAGACATGTTGGCGTCCAACAGGGACCGACGGGTGGCACTGGAGACTCTGTGCCAATCCATATCAATAGAGTCCCAGGGCCACAGGGAAGCCCTGAGGGTAGAACTCCATAATCTCAGGAAGACTCTGCTTGTACTTGAGGCTTCCCGAAATGTTAGGGCAGAACAGCAGCTGGAGCAGCTCACACGTTCGCTCTCAGCTGAGCTGTAGGCAACCGTTGAGGTGGTGCATGGGGATCTCCGCACTTTAATCCTCCAGAATCAGACCTTCCAGACCCGCATGCTTGCTGCCATGGAGGACCATACCAGTGCTTTGCGTGGGCTGCCTCCCATTGTGCCACCGCCTCCTGATGCAGCAGCAGAGGGTGAAGAGAGAGACAGCAGTTCTCCCACAATGCATAGCCGTGCAGGCCATGAGCCCAAGGAGGTATTTTTTTTTTGCAACATCCACGCAGGTGGGTGTTGGTGTGCACCCTGTCCTCGAACCTCCTGGGTGCCCACTCCCATCCCTCCGGGCACACATGGCCATTTTTGATTTCTTTTTTTTTTTTTTTTACAGTGTGTTGCCTTGCGTGGCTCCCATGGGCATCCACTGTATTCCGGCTGGGCACATGCAGGCTTGTCCTGAGTTTGGGTAGATGTTTGGGTTCGTGCGAGACACACCCCTCCTGCTTCCCGTTTCCATGGGCTTGCAAAGGGTGTGACCAAGTGCCAGTGAATTACACAGTGACATTGGGCTCCCATGAGCTGTGTGGGCAGTCTGTAGTCAATACTGTGTAGACATCCCTAGTGGATATTGTTGTTGTATTGTACACTGCATGGTGTATTGATATGTGCTTGTGCATCTGTGTACGGGCTGCCTCACCACGTGCCCTTTCCCCACCCATGCGCAGCGGGCGTGCATGTGGTTGGGGATGTGGGGGCACCACCATGTCCACCGGCAGGCCCCGGAGTGTTGTAACGTTGTGCAGGACAAATGCTGCCACTATGATCCTGCGCACTACTGGGGAGCGTATAGCAGCTGCCCACCAGAACGGTTAAGGGAGCGAAAGCATGACTTGAGCACTCTGAATGTGTGCTCCACTATGCCCCGCGTTGCAATATGGGCTTTGTTGTATCTTACCTCGGGTGGTGTGGTGGGGTTCCGAATTGGCGTCATCATGTGGGTGCTCAGAGGGTAGGCACTGTCCCCTGGGGAGGTGGTGATGGGTATCATTAGTGGGGTTGTGACATTACTCAGTATCTGACATGCATGCATGTGCAGTGGCATTTATACTCACCAAGCAGCCATGTATCGCCATGCCGCCCAGCTTCTAGGTCCCGGTTTAGGGTTGACATTCTGTAAATGAAACTGTCATGGGTGGACCCTGGATAGTTGGCATATACTGAGATGACGATTCCGTTGGCATCACATACTACCTGCACGTTGATGGAATGCCTGTGCTTGCAGTTTCTATAGATGTGCTCAGATGCCCTGGGGGGACGTAGAGCCACATGGGTGCAATCAATGGCACCTAGCCTTTGGGGAATTGTGCCACCCTGTAAAAATCCTGGACGGCAGCCTGCCCTTCTGCTGGTGTTCTAGGATGGTATATGTGCCTGCGGACTGATGGGCTTGCAGTCATGATGGCCAACACCTGGTGTAGGCAGCGTTACTGCGTGGCCTGTGACACCCCCCACCACTATAGCACTTGTCCGCTGAAAGGATCCAGTGGCCAAGAAGTGCAGTACATTAAGGACCTTCTCCAGGGGGCTCAGTGCTTGGGAGCACAGGGTGGGTGATGTGAGGTCATCCTCCCACTCACTCACCAGGTCCAGTATTATGTGAGGTGAAAACCTGTACCTCCCATACACCTGGTCATCAGACATCCCAAAAAGGCTGGTTCTGGGTGTAAAAATTCTTGGCCTGACTATCCTCCTCCGCCTGCGGTAGCCCACGACTACTGCTGCTAGGAACGGTATATTCATCTTCGCGTCTGAGCTTGTTTGTTGTTTGCACGCACTTTTATGCTGTGCGGGTCCACGTACGCCTGCTTCCTGCTGGCGTACGTGTTTCTGGATTAGCGCGTCTTTTTTGACGCACGCATTAGCCACGTTTGATCCCATGAATACGTGTTTTAGATGCACGTGTGGGTGTTCCGTGCATTTGCCTCCTGTACTTCCCCCGTGACGCCCACATTTTCATGCGTTGTTCCCCATTCCGCATGTTACGCCCCCTGTTCCGCCTACTTTTGTTGTGTGCGCTGCGCTATGTGTGCTTTCGCTGTGCGCGTAGCGCACGCTGTTTGGAGACATGTGCGTCAGCGTGTGCCACGCAGGATTTTAGCGCGCATCCAGGGATTGACACGCGCACAGACTTCCATGAATCGCTGTGCGCGGGTTTCGCTGCAATTTTCGCACTTGCGCTGCGATTCGCACACTTCTGCACGCTTGGCGGAAATTTTCACCGTACATTAATTCCATGAATCGGCCTGACAGTTTTGGATTGCTCCTAGAGGCCACCGTGTGACAAAGTAGCCAGCGGATGCAGTGTGATTAGGGCTGGACACTCTGCACAACAGACATCAGGAATTTGAAGCAGCTTACGAGGAGGAATGTATTATGTATTGTCTCGGGAGGATAGCTCAGCGGCAATGTGCCCGCCTTGGAAGCAAGACGGCACAGAGCCACACAGGTTCGATCCCTGGGTCCGAGCTTAGGAACCTCTGGTTATTAAGCGAGTTATAAATAACCAATCATATCATATCATGTCATAACCAATCATATCCTTTCTCGTGCATAACTCAGCGCAATGATCGAGTATGATGTTTTGCGGACAAACACGGTCCAAGAACGCACATGGACTCAATCATACATTGGAAGTTCTCATTTAACATGGTACCACAGAAGACTCTTTGTATCCACCCTCTAAATTGTATATGGGCAGGAGAATGCCTGCTGACACGGAAGTGGACAAGTGTTACATATTGAGCCCTTCAGAACAGCAGCGCTAAGCATGCCCCAGAGTAAGGGCGATGTCGAAGAAATACCATCTGAGATGGAAGATGCACAGCGCATGCTAGATGGAGACCAGTGAGGATGCGCCAACGGTCCATATTAATATTGACCAGTTTCTCAAATTGGCAAGGATGGCATCCCAGGACCATGGGGTGGACTGGCTCATGGCACTGCTACAATCAGTTGCATGAACATAAGAGATCAGGAGTGGCATTCCCCAAAGCAAATGCCACCCACCAGCCACACTCGACCCTCACAAAAGAGGTGGCTGTAGCAGATGAAAGGGGTGAGAGGGGACGAGACTTCAACAGAACATGTCAAGGTAGCAAATGCAATGGAGACGGCTGGTGCCCAATTAGGGAACTGTTACTGCAGTACATCCAGGCAATGGTTGCACATGGTCAGGGTAATGGGTTGTTCTTTGTTGTTCTTTCAACTCGGGCATCGCATGACAATCAGGGACCGTTGAGGAGAAGTGACTACGGAGCCATCTCAGGGCGGGCTTGTTTCAATAAAGGGCTGACCAAATCTACTCACCGTGTCCCCAGACAGTCATTTCAGTGGCGACGAGGATGCCCTTGAGGAGCCCACCGCGGAGGAGGGAGAGCGGAGCAAGTGCGGCCCTGCAGGCAAGGGTGTCCACGGTGGCCAGTGCCGTCACCGGAGAACCGCCCAGTGTCACGCTGCGGCCATCTCATGAGGTGCTCAAGGAGCGCAGCACTGCATCACTGGGAGACTGTGCCTCTATCTCCGCAGCCAGCAGTCGTCGCAAGGGAGTCGTCTTGTGCCCCAGACACCGGCACAAGAGAGGCAACAGTGCCTTCTGAGTCCCACCCTTCCGCAGAGCTGATACAGGAGCTGAGGAGGTCTGTGCCAGAGGGGGGGAGGAAGAAACGCAGAAGAAACGCCCAATGGTGGCTCAATAAAGAGTCTTCTCTGTGGTAATGCACACGAAAGGAGGGAAGAAAATTGTCTCTGATTGGCTGCACACTGCTAATTTCCTATTGGGCCCGGCAGTAAGACTTGAGAAAACAAGCCCAATCAGCTCTAAACTTTGAGTGTATAGCTATAAACAGGAATGGAGAGGGTACCTATAAACATGTATTGAAAGTGAAGGCAATTCTTGGACGATAAAGTGGAATACTCAGGCACTAAAGATTCTGTAAACCAGATGATTGAACTCTAAACATAAAGCTTAAACATACAGAATCAGATCCACACCAGACCCAAGTTGGAAGGTTGAATCCCTAGGACTGGGATTTAAACACATTTCAGAACAAGTTGTGATATTTATGCCTATGTTGCATTAAGTGCAAAGTAAGCAGACATGGCTGCAGCTAGTATGTCCCCACCTCCACCCTTCCTACCAGAACTCGGGACACCAGCTATAAGGTTGGATAGGTGGAAGAGATTATTTGATACTTATTTAATTGCAATAGGTGGAGAAAAATTCCCCCCTGCTACATAATCTGGGCGCAGAGGGTCGTAGTGCCTATGATGGTTTGCCAGAACCTCCACAAGAAGGTTAAGGAGACATAGACCAATATAGTGTTGCAGAGAAAAAGTTGGAAATTTATTTTGAGGCCAAAAAGAACACCACTTTTGAGAGGCACATATTTTTCCAAAGGTCACAGGAATCGCATGAATCGGTGGAGAATTTCATTGCTGCGTTAAGGACTCTAAGTCATGAGTGTGATTTTGGCCAACTCACAGACTCACTTATACGTGACCAGTTAGTTTGTTGCACCAACAATATAAAAATACAGGAAAGGCTATTGTCTAAAGATGTGCCATTAGAAAGGGCAGTAGAAACAGCTAGAAGCATGGAGCAAACTTACAAATATATGTCATCTCTGAAAAGTGACAAACAAGAAGGTGAAGTGGCTGCATTGAAGGGAGTTAAAAAGCTAAACATGAATAAGAAGGTCAAATGTTACAAGTGTGGTAGCAAGCGCCACATATCCAGGAGTGTATTTTGTCCTGCAAGGAATGTCTCATGTTTGAAGTGCAAGAAAAGGGGACATTTCGCGAGGGTTTGCCGTGACTCAGGGAATGTGCAGAATTTAGAGTATGATGGAAGAATACCAGAGCAAGAGGAAAGTTTCATAGCGCTACAAAGTAGTCAAGGAAAGCACGTGTTGGAGGTGTCGGAACTTTCACATAAGGGAATTGCGCCAACAGATGTGTTTTTGATCAACGGGAGAGTTGTCACGATGAAAGTGGACAGTTGTTCCCCGTGGACTTTAATGTCAGAAAGAACCTTTGAAGGGTGTGTACAGGGAGATGTGAAACAGTTAAAGGAGCATAAAATAGAACCATATGCCTGTGGTAATGTGAGGATCGAGGTTCTTGGGAAATTTCACGCATCAATAAAATATAAAGGCAGAAGTTGTGAATCAGACGTTTATTTCACCCAAGAGGGTTCATCCCTTTTAGGATGGGGCGAACAGCGTAAGTTAGGAATCAGAATCCAGGCGAATGCTGAAGATCCAGTTACGGTTGCAGAGGTAAGAGACAAATGGGAACAAGAGTTTCCAATGGTATTTAAAGAAGAGCTAGGAATGCTGAAAGGATTTGAACACGAGATATGTCTAAAGTATGCAGCCATTCCAAAGGGGCACAAAGTAAGACCGTTGCCTCATAATCTCGGTGACAAGGTGAAATTGGAAATTGAAGCACTGTTACAGAAGGGAATCATAGAGAGAGTGGAGAGTTCGGAGTGGTTGTCTCTAGTGGTGGCTGCGAAGTCCAATGGGGAGATAAGACTTTGCGTAGATTTAAGAGACCTGAACAGAAACATCTTAATAGACAGACATCCACTACCCATAATTGGTGATAAGCTGTCGACACTGAACAATGCTAAGATATTCTCAGTAATAGATCTCTCTCAAGCGTATCACCAAGTTCCTCTGAAGGAAGAGTGTCAACATCTGACTGCATTCATAACCACATTTGGAACTTTCAAGTATTGTAGGATGCCGTTGGGCCTAGCCTCGGCAGTGGCGGTGTTCCAAAGGGTGATGGAGACTATAATGGAAGGGTTAAACAATAAGATGATATGTTAATCTATGCTAACTCAAAGAGTGGACATGACAGAGTTCTGGAACAGGTTTTAAGTAGATTGAATGAGGCGGGTTTGACAGTGCGTAGGAACAAATGCCAAATAGGAGTGGAGAGTGTGGAGTACCTGGGGCATATGATTAGTAGAGAGGGTGTGAGGCCTAAAAGATGTTTGGTGGAGGCTGTGAGGAGTGCGCCGTTGCCAATTGATAAGGACCAGGTGAGATCCTTTTTAGGGTTGGCAGAATACTATCACAAATTTGTGAAGTGCTTTGCAATGATATCTGCGCCCTTAAGATTGCTGCTGAAAAAAGGCTCCAAGTTTGTATGGACTCAAGAGTGTAGAGAGGCCTTTGACAAAATTAAGGAGGGCGGGAGCAAAGCACCTTCAATTGGGAGGTTTAATCCTAAGGACAAGAGTGTCCTGGTAGTGGATGCTAGTGTTTTGGGTTTGGGTGCGACTTTGGTACAATACGATAGGGAGAACACAGAAAGAGTTATAGCGTTTGCTTCAAGGGTGCTAAGGAAATAGGAGTGTAATTACTCAGTTATTGAACGTGAAACATTAGCAATTTTGTGGGCGATCAACCATTTTAAATGTTTTTGTGTGGAAGGAGGTTCATAGTTAGGTCTGACCATAAACCCATGGCACAATGTTTTGAGAATGGAAGGTGGGCTTTGGGGTCTCCCAGGATAAGTCGGTGGGGTTTAGGTCTCCAAATCTATAATTTTGATGTAAGTTATCTACCTGGAAAAATAAATGTGGTAGCTGATTGCTTATCCAGATTACCAGTAGGAAAGGAAGAAGAGACCAAGACTGTAGAACAAGAATAATTTGTAGTGCCAGAGGTTGAAGGTGCTGTAGGACAGGAGAAGTGGTTACAGGAAGAAAGTTTGGATACAGACCTTAAATTGATCAAAGAGTGGACAATAAGAGGATGGGCAGATAAGAAGGTGTTGGATAAAAAGTTTGATGTGTGGTGGGAAATCAAAGAGGATTTGAATATGAAAGGGAAGTTAAGGAGGGGACGCAGTGTACTTCCTCTGGAAACACTTAGGGCCACTTTAGTTGAACTAACACACCAGGGGCATCCAGGGGAAGGGGCCATGAAAAGAATATTAAGACAAAGTTACTGGTGGCCAGGTATTGAAAAAATGGCAGAGAGACATGTAAAGGATTGTATGGTGTGTCAGACAAGTGATAAAAGCAAGGTCATTAGAGAAACTCCGATGATTCCCAACACCATACCAGACCAGCCTTGGACGAAATTGGCAGTAGATATTGTGGGGCCGATTGCAGGTTTAGGTGGAGGTTTAAGATTCTTATTCGTTGTTGTGGATTTTCATTCTAAATGGATAGAATGGGAAGCTGTTAAGGAAGTCACAGCCAAGGATTTGATTTTATTTCTTGAAAAAGTTTTTCTTAAAGAGGGGGTACCCACTGAATTGGTGTCAGATAACTGGGTACAATTTATATCGGAAGCAATGAAGAGATTCTTAAGGAGTTATGGTATAAAACACACTAGAACTGCTTTATATCATCCTAGAGCTAACAGCCTTGTAGAGAGAATTAACAGGTATTTGAAAGGGGGGTTACAAATGGCAATGCGATTGAGACAACCATGGAGGGAGGTGCTAAACCTGTTGACATGGAACTATGTGACCACGCCACATTCAATTACAGGTGTTTCTCCCTTTGCATCCATTAAGGGGAGAGAACCTGGGACAAAACTTTGACAAGGATGGCTAGGTATGGCAAAGATTGTTCAAGTAGACAAAAATCAAATTATGAGACTTATTGCCCTAGGATAAGAAAAAGTGCAGTTTGACAGAAGAGAAAGAGTGAAGGATCGAGACTGGAAAATTGGAGATTTGGTCTATGTCAAGAATCCTAGATCTGTAAATAAATGTGTGGAGAGTAAGTTTCTTGGTCCGAAGAAGATATGTGTGGTGAGGAAGAGTGTAGTTATCTTGGAAGGAGGGGAGGTGTGGTCCAAAGGAAGAATTGCAAGAGCCATTGACATGAAGGGTGATTGTAGCGTGGAAAAAGACAAGGGAGGTAGTATGAGTGGAAATGGAGTCAAGAGTTTTGAGAAGTTGAGTGAAGGGGCCTTACAGGCTGGTGGGCATGTCACAAAGGATGATGAGGTTGTTATGGGTGCTCAAAGGTTGAGGTCAAAACCAGCTTGGTTTGATGATTATGTATATTAGGAAATCATTTGTGGAAGTTATTCTCCTCCAGGTTACTGTATAAGAACTTCCATTTTAACCAATGTTTATCCATGTATTTAAGTTTTCTTTTTTATTTCTTTGGGGAGGAAGATATGTAGAGAATTGTATGTTAGCTCGTGCTCCGTGGTTGTCACGCGCTGTCCTTGTTGTTCTTTCAACTCGGGCGTCGCGTGACAATCAGGGACCGTTGAGGAGAAGTTACAATGGAGCCATCTCTGGGCAGGCTCATTTCAATAAAGGGCTGACCAAATCTACTCACCGTGTCCCCAGACAGTCATTTCAGTTCAGCTGTGGATGGGGACAGGCGAGCACAGGCATTCAAGTGGGATATGCAGGCCGGCATCAGGGCCAGCCTCTTTGCTGGCAAAGGCGCATGAGCTGGCATGGCATAGTCCTACTACAATCAAAGAAAATATTTCAAAGAAGGAATTTGTTAATACAATTTCCTTGTTAGAGAGTGAACAGGAGGGGCTAGACTTAACACAGGCCACAAAGAAGGAAGAGGATAGGAAAGAAAGGAATATAACTTATTGGCTGGCGTTTTTTCGAATGCTGGCGTCTATAATATTGGAGGAATTCACCACAGGCCCAGGGACACTGTTTGCTTGTGAGCAGGGAGAGCACAATGCCTTTTTAATGTTTGGTGGTTGCATGGTTAGAATATGACCAAGGATTTAGATTGAAGATGTGTGTTCACTGATGCATCAGTACACATGCATACATGCCAACATTCTGTGATCAAAAATCTGTAGGAATCTAAAAGTTTCAAAAATAGTAATTGGCATAATGATGACATCATAGGAAATGTCACGTCATTTTGACCCCATGAAATGAAAGGGGATGACATAACAGGAAATGTCATGTGAACATTGACCTTATGACATCACAGGAAATGGCCTCAAGTGACATATGGCCTTGAAGAGATCATAGGAAAGTTCACCATAATGGTTATCAAGACAGGGCCAGCCAGCAGGCAGCTGAACCAAGAAATACCCACTGAAAAGCTATAAATCCTTCTATGTCAGCAAGTGTCTGCTGTGCAGGAATGGGTGTGAAAAGTCAACGAGGTGATAACACTTCTATACCCCAAGGGAAGTGATGGCTGCAAGGGCTCCTGCAAATTAGGCTTCTAAGGCAATCTCTAGAACAAAAGTATTATAGAGACAAATATATTGCTGTGCCCTTTAGTCCATAACCTGGATGGAGTACATACTGGATGCTGCGATGTGAAGCAAAAAATAGATAATTGCCATAACTTGCTGCAAAGTTGTTACACAAAAAATACGAATATTTCAACACGCTAAATGAGTGCTATAAATACAGGCGAATATCTAATGGGATGGCTCTGCCTTTCATATTGCATGCAGCTAGTCAGAAAGCAGTTTCTAAGGCACATTTTCCCTTGGGCAGAGGCTCACAGAGTGAAGGACCTAGTGATTGAGTATAGTGGCCTTCACGACAACTGGCCCTCCTGAATCTCATGAGTGCCTGCACTCTGCAAGTTCGAATCTAACTCAGCCGCTTGTTTTCGCCACTTCTTATTGCATTCGCAAACAGCTTTCACCCTCATCCCGAGAAGCAGCCTGTGACAGTTCCAAACAATTTATCACCACAGGTAGCTTCCTGTACTACTTGGCTGTAGGTATTCAATTTGGCCTGTATTTTAGCCTGTGGAAAGAAAGCCGTAAATGACCCACAATCCAGAGAAGAGACCCCCAGATTAGCATCCTCCAGAACCTTTACCACCTTGTTTGTTAATTGTAATACTTTACTTTTAACTTTCTTCACAGAGCATGCAATACTCTTATCGCAGGGGAAAGGCAATTAGCAGTCACTCAGCAGAATCCTTTCAGCACCAATAAAATCCCAAAGGTTCCAAACGTTCAGCTCATTTTCCAAAATGTGAGCATCTATCCACCACAGAGTAAGAGTAAAGTCAATTAAGGGGAGGGGCTAAGGCTTAATTACAATCATCAACTCACAGATGAGCCAAACTAATGTAACAAATGCATTAATCATGTGAAGGTTGGTGCAGAAGTGCTAAGAGAGGGAGCATGCGTAGCAGCAGGGGTTCTAGCATAACTGAAATGGGGGCTGTCTGAATCATGCTTCCGCACATCCTGTGAGATGTGGGTTGACACTGCGGCATTGCACACATGCAGGGAACTTCGATTCTTTGGTGCAGATGCAGAAGGAGGAGGCGAGCAGCTGGAGGCAGCTGTAAAACAAATGCTGATTGACAACCTGACGTCATCTGTACACGTGCACTCAGAGTTACATCAGATCAGTCTCAGTTCTGCCAATCAAAGAAACTATGTCTTCACACCCACCCACAAGCTGAAATCAGGTTTAACTCTTTCTACAGCTCTGAAGCTATTGGGTCTGTGCCAGATCTCGCTCCGTGGGAGCAGTGCCTGGGGAGCCATAAAGCAATTTGACAAACTGAGATACACTAAATAACGTTGGATGAAAGATCCAATTCTCTAGGTGGTAGGAGTGCTTAAAAAGATGTAGCCTACCGCATAAATATTTAGGATTGGCAAATATGTACATGTATGAAGTGGTGCCAGTAAAGGAGGGTATGCAACCATATGTGGGGTGTCAATTCTCCTTCTGGGTCCACTTCCTTTCATCAGAAGCAACACTAGAGCAGGTGTTCATTTCAGGGAAAGGTTCATGGCATTTCCAGATACAATTCACCCCATAGAATGGCCACCATATGCTGGAAATTTACAAAGGACTTTGCCCATAGGATACAGCATGCAAGTACAGGCACACTTGCAGCAATTGCAGGGCGTTGCACGCAGTAACACCTTGTGAGGGGAAGCCAAGTGCTACCCACCCAGTAGGTAAATACAATGATTTAGGCAGATAGGCTGAGGGTGGGGTAGAACAGATGTTAGGGTTCTTAAGTGTGGCCCCCCACCCGTCTTAAGTTTGGAGCCCTGAGAACCACCAGAAGAAGATAGTGTGGGGTACATTTACCAGCCCATCAGAACTCCCCTGCACCACCAAACTGCATTTTCAGCAGTTACAAGAATAATGGCTGCGCTGGCTCTGCTGAGCCCATATGGGGCGAGATGGAACATAGAACACCCCGAGAATGTCTGCAGTTATTTTCTACATGTGCACCGAAATGAAGAATTCAAAAGCAGCCTGGCTCAGTGCTGCTATGCTGTCAGCTCAAGACTTCCAACTGAAAGAGAAAATGTTCTGTGTTTTAAAATGGCTTTGCACTGGTGCTGTTTCCATCTTTTCAACATTACACAGTTTGATTCCAGTAAAACATATCCATGTCCATCTATCTTCAGGAGGAACACATCCAATGAGGGCCATTACTTCCAGAAAAGCATTGTATGTCAAGTAAAAACTGTGAAAGAGCAGAGAAATGTGTTTCAGGCTGTACGGCAAGTGTTAACTCTTGCAACAAAGTAACAAAGGCAAAACTCTTCACAAGAAGCTCTCTCTCTCCCTTTGTTTATGTCAGTTTCAAAGAACTCTTGTTTTGAACAGATTCCTGTGTATTAGAAATTGACCAGCGCTATGGAAATGTTCAGAATAAGGATGCAAGGAAAATCACATTTGTAAATGAACAGGGAAAGTAAAATGAACCCGTGTTACACTGCTCTGCAAAGCAGTGAGTTGATATTGTACAAATTCAGTGGAAATAACACTGTTATAGGCCCAGAAACACAACGTGTACCTCTTAGGAAGAAAAGCTGCAAAAATATAGGCATATTTAACTCTGTGGCCTCATCATGAGTTTGGCGGTAACCCTTAAATCCGGTGGTAGCGCTGTTACCGCCGGATTTAAGGGTCTGCCAAATCAGGGCTTTGGCGAATTTCTCCCATGCTCTGAGCTCAGGGGAAATCCGCTGAAAATTCGCGCTCATACCGCCGGCGGGATATCTCTCCCGAATGGGCTCAATGGGGAATGGGGATTTCCAAATCCGCCAAACCCATGATCCGGCGCTAATAGCGCCGGTGGGTTTGGCGGTAGGGCAGATAGCGCCAGTGCTATTAGCACCAGCTTTACCGCCCAACTCGTGATGAGGCCCTGTGTCTTTTATTTGTTTCACAAAAAGAACTTCAACAGCCTGAAAAGAGGCATTCCTGTTAGACCTGTTTTAGCTTAAAGGCCAAATGTTGCACTTCCCCGTGATTTCCTACTTTCAGTGCAGGAACCCTGTTCTTTGAACTGCCAAGTGTCACAATTACAGGGTGCCTCAGACTGCATGGCAGAGATGGTCCCAAGAACAAAGAGGGACCCCATCCCATGTGTTTCCTTCAGAAGTGTGAAAATCCTCTGCATTCAAACTAAGGACTTCAAAGGAGAAGCCATGGCAACCTCTGCGTCAGCTGACTAAGGAAAGACATTTTGCTGGGGGGTTGAAAGGACTGTCCACTTTTGGGAACATATGATTGAAAATACTTTTCATATAAAGACAATATGTCAGTAATCTAAAGAAGCACTAATGTAAAATTTTGACAGCTTGAATGTAATTTTTTCCACCATGAAAATAAGACGATGTGGATATTCCTAGCATGTGGAGAACGCAAACACCAGTAACATGGCATTTCTGGGAAAATCATAGAGGGTACAGTTATGAAACTTGTTGCAAATATGTTAGCCATTGATAAGCTCCAGTGTTCCCATCTGTATGTTTTTAGGGGAAATATTTGCCATAGGAATTGTGAAAGATTGCCAGACGGACTCAATAGCATTGTACACACTTGGGGTTTGGAATAGTATGCTCCATGTGAAATATGGTATTTGCTTATCTAATTTTCATAAGGGTGACGTTTATAAATATGAGGGTTTTGCTCCATAACTGATTTTGGCAAAAGTAACTGTGGTATAACAAAGCAACTCATAAAAACACACACACTAAAACTGAGTCACTTCCTTCAGTCCAATCTGCTTACAGGGAGGTGGCGACCTCCTCAGGCTGACCTATCTGATTTTAGAGGTATGTCTAGCTAGTTCTGCCCAAATAGTAAAAATCATCTGATGTCATCCGGCATATATATGGAGGAGACATTCAAAATTCAGGACAGAGATAAAAAAAATCCAGCATTCAAAATCCAACCCACAGCATCCAGAGATCCAGACATTCTACATTCACCCTGCAAGCTTCCAGATTCCAGTGCCAGGACAGGGGTAGCTGATCCTGATCCATGCAGTACCTCCAATACCAGGCAGAATCACTATCCAGAATTAAAAGCTGGAGCTCCTATACCACTGCAGGAGCAGTGGATTTCTTGGAGGCACACTCTGAACCCCCCCAGACCACAAGGTAGGCCCTTGTACTATAACACTGCATTCTCCAACGAGCAGCCCAACATCGCGCTTTTTTCATATTTAACGCTGGAGCCTTGCCTATATATGCTCACGACGCGTGGCATCTAATTTGGATTTCCCTCATGTGCCTGATGCTGCATATACTACACGGGAGTGTAGCCTTCCACCATTAGTGCCCACAAGGTTTTTAGCAAGTTCAAAATGTCTGCCCGCCATGTTCTCGCCAAGTCCTTTGTGTAAAAACACACTAGGACCTCCATCCCTTGCTGATTGGCCCGCCGCACCTTCTTCTGTGCCAATGGAGAGCGGCAGGCTCAAGCCGGCCCACTTTCAAAGGCTCACTTCTAAGGCAGTGCTTCCTGTCGTGAGCCTGTCTGGAGCCTTCCGAGCCCAGTGACACAATCCTTTGAGCTCAAACTATCCGTTCCCCGTGCACCTCCCCCCTTACTAAATGTCACTACTAGCAAGATCCCTACCTCGCTCGATCTATCATCTGCTTGCTGCCACACCTGACACTACCGTGAAGGTCACGTTGCTTTGGTAAGCACTACGGTATATATACTTTATGCAACACTGAATTTACCATTTCCTGCAGCCCACTAGACATTTTCATCAGTGCATGTAATGCCTGCTACATAGTACTGAACGATATTTTTGAATTGCACTCAGCTCTTTCACAAGTACATCAACCTGTAAATTACATATGTCTATGCTGCTTGTAACAATGCCTTAGCTTATGTTTTACATAACTTCACAGTGGCTTGTGCCCTCTAGCAAAATGTTGCAGGTACTTTGGTTATTGTACTGCTGTGGCTCTTCACTAGTTTGACCCTATGTCTTGATTTCCCCCAATGTGCTCTAATGTGTTAGCCTGACCCTATGCTGTACTATACTAGTTTGGCCCCATGCTTTTCTGGTTGCCCCATATGTGCTCTAATGTGTTAGCCTGACCCTTATGCTGCACTGTACTAGTTTGGCCCCATGCTTTTCTGGTTGCCCCATATGTGCTCTAACGTGTTAGCCTGACCCTATGCTGCGCTGCACTAGCTTGGCCCCATGCTTTTCTGGTTGCCCCATATGTGCTCTATTGTGTTAGCCTGACCCTATGCTGTACTGTACTAGCTTGGTCCCATGCTTTTCTGGTTGCCCCATATGTCCTCTAATGTGTTAGCCTGACCCTATGCTGCACTGTACTAGTTTGGCCCATGCTTTTCTGGTTGCCCCATATGTGTTCTATTGTGTTAGCCTGACCCTATGCTGTACTGTACTAGCTTGGTCCCATGCTTTTCTGGTTGCCCCATATGTCCTCTAATGTGTTAGCCTGACCCTATGCTGCACTGTACTAGTTTGGCCCATGCTTTTCTGGTTGCCCCATATGGGTTCTAATGTGTTAGCCTGACCCTCTGCTGCGCTGTAACAGTCTGGCCCTTTGTTCACAGGTTACACCCCTTTCCACTAACTTAGCCCATTGCCGCCTTGATGTGCTTATAGTACTAGTTGAGGTTGCCACCTCCTTCTGATAACTAGTAATAGCCAGCCACCTCCTTTTATGCCATTACCTAGTTATTCCCATACTTCCACTCCCGCCATCTTCAGGCATCCACCTATACCAGCCTGGTTATGACTTCATCTGTGCTTAACCTGCCCACACGATCCTTAGTCATCCTCATCACATTCACTGCCCTAACTGCAATGGCAGCCATTCACTACAGACTCCCGAAAGCAGGGGAACTGTCTAATAAATTGCATACACAGTCCCCTACCAATGACACATTGGTGTCTACCTATCAGAATCAGATTTGCCCTACTACCTTAAGAAACCTTACATTAGGCTCCAGAACACATATTCAACCACGATACCTCCCTACAATAGGTCACACTAAGACAGAACCTAAACGAGCTACGCATCCACTCACCGTTCTCGGTCCCTGGCCCAGCCACTCTCCCCTGCACTGCCTCCCTGGCTACCCCTGCACTGCGGGACTGTGTCCGTATCCCTACAGCCCCCCTTCCCAGCACTTGTCTGCACTTACCTCGCACTTGCCACCAGCTGGCCCTTGTTATTTATCTTGTATGATAATACCCCTGTACTGCACTTTCCCCTCTCCCTTTCCCCCTTGCACTTTTCCCTTCCCCTCTACCCTTGCACTTGCGCGATCTGAATGACACCTGGCCTAGTAGGATCGTTGTCTGTCTCCCCTTGTTCCACCCCCGCCTCGTTGCGCCTTGAAACACTTGTGTATAGGCGCGTTACAAATGCCATATCATATCATATCATATCATATCATACCACCATCTTAAAAGTAAACCTAACCTGAAACTCAGAAACTCTGTACCAAAGCAATATGTTGACCTTATTAGCGCCCCCACGAAAGCAACACACAACCTCCAGGGAGGCCTCATCAACGTTAAATCACTGATAGCCCATGCCTCTGAAATTGCAGCCATCATAACTTGCAATCAGCTTGACTTCCTAGCAGTAACGGAAACATGTCTGCATAAAGCAGCAGGTCCGGCCCTAATGCTCGCCATCCCTCCTAACTATACCATCTTTAGAAAGGACAAAGAAACTTCCAAAGGAGGCGGCATAGCCTTCATTTGCAGAACCAACCTAACTATTAAAGAAACTCACCATATGTCCATGCCCTCAGCAGAACTACTCTCCCTTAAACTAGGTATTTCTGCCTCACGCACTACTACTGTACACCTCAGTTACAGACCTCCAAGCCCACTAGGTTCCTTTGAAAAAGACATAACCACTCTTCTTAACACCAACACCAAACTAGCGACACCAATCATCCTATCGGGTGACTTTAACTTAGGATATAACAACCCTAGAGATCCTATGCCTTAACCCTAGCTAACACTATACTGGAAGCAGGCCTCACTATCCAAAATATAGGCCCCACACACATCAAAGGTCGTACTCTGGTCTGGGTGACAGATATCAACTGCACCTCAATCATAACAGCTATTGAACCTTGCATATGGACTGACCATCACCTTATCTTGCGGACCATTTCAGATTTACCGCAACCTAAAACATCTAAGCCTCAGGCACCTCCTGACTTTACACGTTGTAAAAAAAACACAATAGTCACTAATCTCCTACCACTAATTCAGCCCATCACCAACCATGCCAATCTTATCAACAACCCTAATGACCTGGTTGACCTGTACAACAAAAAAGGCAAGCCGAAGCCCATTGGAAAAAAAAAACCTCCCCCTATAACAAAAACATCCTCACTACCCTCACTAATAAATACAAGAAACACATTATTCAATCAAAAAAAGAGTCCTTTAATGACAGAATTTAAAAAACTAACTCTAACACTAGGGACATCTTCACTATCCTCAGAGAATTGGAATCCCCTATCACACCAATAGTCTTGTGCACTAAAGACAAGATTTGGTGTACTAACATTCAAAATGCCTTATGGAATAAAATCACTATGTTACAGGACAACATTATGGCCAAACGTTCCTCCTTCCATAACATTACGCTTTCTACACAAGAAGCCATCCTACAGGAAATTGCTATTTACCAAATTAAACCTCATAATCAATTCAAATTTAGAGCTATCTCTATCGAAGAAGCCAAGAATATCATTACATCTCTTAAACCTTCGAGATGCCTTGGCGACTCTTGCCCAGCCACCATTATCAAGGAAGATGCACATGAACTAGCCCCTTTCGTCACCACCTTCATTAACTCATCATTCAAATCATGCTCCGTGCCCACTAACCTTTAAGATGCCTGGAAAACGAACTCAGTCCCCAATACCCCACAAACTACAGACCCATTACGACAGTTCCATTCCTCCTTAAAATCTTAGATAAAGCTTCCTATCTACAGATTCAATCCTACCTGGGGATTAATAACTTACTGGGCACTAGACAATCCAGTTTTTGACCACGACATGGTACTGAGACGGCCCTTCTCGATCTCAAAAACCAACTAGATGAGCGTAAAGACAAAATAAATATATCCATTCTACTTCTCCTAGATCTATCAGCTGCATTTGACTTGGTAGATCAAAAAGTATTGTGCAAACACCTTAAATCAGCCGCCAACTTCTCCACTAAGGCCACGGCATGGATAAACTCCTTCCTAAACAATAGAACCATTAGAGTGTTCTCGCCCATCTCAGCCGCCGACCCAGTCCCTATCACCTGTGGTGTCCCCCAGGGTTCTTGTGTCTCCCCTACTTTGTATAATATTTTTACAAAGCCCCTCTTTGATATCTTGGACAAACTGGGTGTCTCAAACACTTATTATGATGATGACACCCAGATCCTCATTCCAATCCAAGGAGACTACGACAAAGACACCACACACATAAACAAAATTTACCAAATTATTCAAACCTGGATGGCCACTCACGGTTTATGTCTTAATGACGATAAAACCGAGCTACTTATCATCGGCTCCACTAGCAAACTTAACAAACTCCCCTACCGATACAAAACTATTTCTATTGATGGTATCAAAATGAAAGTAGCTAATTAAGTCAAAACGTTAGGATTTTACCTAGATTCAGCTTTCAACCTTAACAAGCAAGTTAATGCTACAGCCTCAGCAACCAGCTACACCTGTAAGTTAATTCATGCTTGCAAACATTTTCTTTCTACAGACAGTTGTATTACCATAGCACAAGCCCTTATTCTTTCAAAGCTAGACTATTGCAACACACTCTATCTAGGTACCAGCAAATGCAACACTCATAAACTTCAAACTTTTTAAAATAATGCCCTTAGGACAGCACTAGGTATCCTTAAAGGTCTCCACATGTCTGACCAAAGAAGAAATTTCAATTGGCTATCAATGACCGCATCAAACTCAAATCTCTGAACATCACACACAATTGTCTTAGCAACAAAGCACCTGCATACCTCATTGAGAAATTTACTAGGTTCACATCAGGCCGCCCTATTAGAAAGGCCCAAGCTAATAGCATCAGAATTCCCAACTTCAACCTAAAAAGAACCGGAGGGTCTATCTTCCCAGTAATGGCTGCTAACTTGTGGAATTCTATCCCGGACCCACTTAGAACCATCCCCTCCTTTCACCTGTTTACAACTAATGTCAAACTCTGGCTACAAACTAACGACTGCTAACACCTCTTATCCTACGACAAACCAATGATTCCTGATACCCTTGATATGCCTGCATGTAATTGTATAGTTAAGTCTTTAATTGTAACATAAGAAATGTAAGATAATTATAATTTTAAAACTTGCCTATAACTGTACCATAAGAAATGTTACGATACCCATGCAATTGTTTTTCCTTGTAACTGTAACATAAGAAATGGAATTAATCATGTAATTGTAACACACAATGGGCCTCGTTACGACCCAGGCAGTAAGTTACGCCTGGGTCGTACCTTTACCACCATGGCGTAAACTACGTTTACGCCATGGTGGTTGGCGGACTTACCGCCCCATTCCGAGGTGAGTGGGGCGGTAAGTCCCCATTAACCCATTTACCCTTCCCCATTCCCATTTTTGCTCCATAGGGCATAATGGGAGTGGGGAAGGCGTTAATTACGCCACCGTAAATTACGGTGGCGTAATTAACAACAAGGTCCCTTAGCGCCATGGATTTTAACACCTGCTAAAAGCAGGTGTTAAAACCTCCATGGCGCTAAGGGACCTCGGAATCAGGCGGTAAGGGTCGGCGCTGTTTACGCCGCCGTAAACCCCTTACCGCCTGGATCCTAATGAGGCCCAATGTCCTTAAGCTCCCAGTTGCCTACCGGCCCGGTTGCGCTCTATAAATAAATAAACAATACAATACAATACCAAGCCTAAAAAAATCCCAATAATTCAGGGAGAAAGGGGAAAAGGCTGCTGAACCCTTTTGTGATTATCCAAGTGACCAGACCTGCTTTGCCTGGCTGATGCACCCCGCTGTCCACTGAGACCAAACCCTGGTTGCCTTGCTGAGTCCCTATAGGAGAGCCGCCGCTGCGCAGTGACCAGACACCTGTCCCACTGTCCAAACTATTCCATTAAAGTATTTTTGTGAGTATCACCCTTCCCCGGTAACAAACTAGCTGCATCCATTGATAAGAAATCCTATAAGTATCCTAGTAACCTCTTAAAATTGTCAGAATCCTCTCTATACCTGGTCTGTGTTAATCTCCATGTGCAATTCTTTCCAGTTAATTTCAGTCCGTTGTATAAATCCTTAGTACTATTTGGATTAAATTAATTAATTCCCATATGAAGAGGCACACAGCGTGAATGGGTTAACATTGCAAATTAACCTTATTGCGGGCAGTGTCTCTCTTTTATAATCTAGCCACTAAAAAAAAATTGTCTCAGTAGAACCTGTCATTTTCCTTATAAAACCGATCATGTCCGTGTAACTGCTTTCATTATAAAGCCTGAGTTTTCCCTTCCACAAATTATCCATACTGTCACCATCCAGAGTCGCCCTTTCACTTTCATATCGTACCTGTTATGTGCCTTTGTACCTTAGCATTAAAACTGATTTCGGATTATGTCTGTCTAACTCATTTTCCAAGCCGTTTTGCTATCTTAAACTCGTGAAACGAAACAATTCCAATTTTGCCACTTGTGATTCTTGCTGCACTGTCTTTTCCTTCCAAAGTCACTTTTCTAACCTGTATGCCTGTTGTTAGTACATTGCTTTGTAGCTTGTACGTTTTCTTGCCTCGTTAGTACAGCCACACACATTCTTGCCTTATCCATTCAACCGCACATGTAAAATAACTATTTTGTAATTCCAAGTGCCATTTTGCTCATTTTTCAAGGGAGCTCTATCCAATGTTTGCATCCCATTCAGGGGTGGTAGGTCGGATTTTCATTCCAAATTTTTCCTCGTATACCTGACTCCTTGCTACTCCTCTCCACCCACACAATTTGGTTAACAGGGCTTTGAGGCGGCGTTGCAGGGGGAATGCATAACTGTGGTGCATCTGAAAATACTACCCGAAAAGTAATCTTGCTTTCATACATTTATGCATTGTGTCTCTTATGTTAGAAGGTTAAACTAAGTGTATCCTATCATTTATTTTGTAATTATCACCACACTGGTGATTGCTGCTATATTGAATGTGTTTGATTGTTATTCATAATTAAAAACAAATACATATTTCATTATTACACACTGGCCTGGTTTCATGAATGAAATAAACAGAAATGAATTTTAATTATGCGCTGCATCCCTGGCTTGTAGAAAGAGTCCTGGTCTGGAGTGTGCCACATCTTTAAAATCTGTAACACAGTGGGGGGTCCTTTTCCCGGGATTGAGATAGTGTTTCCACCTGTTACAGCTTAAAACAGCAGGCTAACCGTGACTGTAGTAATACTTTTTGTGGTTAGAAAACTGTGTTATACTGTAGAAGCACCATCCCAAAACATAGACCCTAAGTATCAGGCCCGTGTGTACAAATAAAGCAAAATCAAACCTGAACTAGACAAAAAGCAACAGAAGACAGGTGTACGCTTATATAAATAATGGAATAAAGGAAGAACACCCTTCAATAATGACCACAGTGGAGATAAACATGGCTAGACAGCACCTTCTGCACAAATTATTTATCAGAGGGGAATGGGCAGAGCAAGATGAGGAGGCCTGGCTAGAAGAAATGATGCAACAGGTCACCGACATGAACATGGATTTGTGGCAAGACGGTGGCCTGTTACATCAAACCTTGAGCGAACTGTATATGACTCTAAGTATTAAAGAGGAACAGATGAAAATAGTCCAATTCACATCCTACAAATATCTCCACATGGGAGTCATGTAGGAAAAATATGAAGAAAATAGAACCCTTGCACAAAACTAGTCTGAGCTCTTAACACAAATCCAGACTGAACTAAAACTAGTAGAATTGAAATTGAAAAAGATCCACGAATCAGATGTGGAATTGGAAAACTATGCCAAACAGCTAAAAGAGGACTTCACTCTACAACAACAAAATAATTCAGGGCAAGAGGCCCAATTAGATGCATTAAAAGTGGAGTGTCAGGAAAAGGTTAAGTCAACAGAAACTGAATCAACAACTAAAATATTACAGAACCTGCTCAGAACAAATAACCATATTACAAATTCAGATCAAAAAGTTGGAAGAGGAGAATAACTCCACTTCCAGACAGAATTTAACTAAGAACATTAGACATTAAGTACAATCAAACACAGCAGGATAACCTGGCTGAACAGAGGGGCACCCTGTATCAAGAAAAAGATGCCCTATGTCAGGAAGTGTGCACCCTAAAAACAGACCTACAGAAAAGAGAGTTAGGCCTCCAGGAACTGAACAAACTAAAAGTAGAACATGAAAAATTATTGGGGCACACAAGACGAGTGGAAGGTGCTCTAGAAGAGAGCACCCAAGCTAAAAATGCGCTAAACCAGGAGAAGAATCTCCGGCAACAAAAATTGTCTCAGCGTTCCCAGGTAATACAGGCAGCACAAAAAAACAAAGAGGCCCTCTGCGATGAGAACAGTGGACTCCAAAATCAGGTGGCAACTCAAGAGCAGGTAATAGAGGTAAGTCAAGCCCTGATTGCAGAGCAAAAGGCTCAGGCATTAGCCTATTGTCAGGAAATAGGGGCTGAGAGGGAGAAACTGGAGCTGTTAGAAAAAGAGTATGCTAGGCTGAATCCCAACTTGAGGGACCATGAACAAATAGAGAGGGACAGGGCCACCCCTGATCACAGTGTGGTGCCCTCTGTACTAGGGGCCTCCAAGTCATTTACCGCCTTGGATACATCAGGTACCACTAACTTCATGTTCCGGGAATCATGGGGCAGCCAGACTTTAGTAGGTCAAGCATGATTGAACAGGCAGGCTGCTGCCCATCAGAGATTGATGGGCGGGCGTCCCTGTACAGATTCCAAAATGTTATGGCCAATATATCTGGTCAGGAAGATTGCTATGAGGAGAAACTCAGGGAGCTAGACCTGCAGAAGCATCATCTACAAAGGGACCATTTGGTTCGCTTTGCAGAATTAAAAGAGTGTGAATAGAGGTCCCAGAAGAGCATTAGAAAAACCTCCAACCAATCAGGGCAGTGGGGGGATTCTACACCAACCCTGGAAGAAGCGAGGAGTCAGAAAGTCAGAAGACCACTCTCCTGTGCGAAAGAGGGAGTCCAAGGGGAGTGACCCAGAGAGCCCAAGGTACAACAGGGGAGAAGAAACTAGGCCCCACCATTCTGTGAGCCACTCACAAGCTCAAAGAATCAGGAAGCGCCTAGAAGGAAATGAGGGACCTCAAACAGTAGCAGCTCTGAGTCTGAGGGTGAATGGACTCAGGTGAAGTGGCAAAAGAAGGCCAATAAACAAAAGAGAGCTCTGGTGAAAGACCCCATTAGCCAGATTAAGGCTATTAGGAATTGTATAACCCTATATCACAAAAATGCAAAATATTCTGTCTGGGAGCATCTGGAGCCATATGAACAGATGATGGACTCTTTTAACATCAAAAATAGCCAGAACTGCATAGACTATGCCAAATGGACGTTCTCTCCAGAGTACTCCAGCTTCTTTGTTGGGCTGGAACACCAAAACTATTCAAGGTGGTCCACCTATAAGGTGGGCATCTTGAAGCACTTTTCCGCCCACAGAAACCCCCAGAAGGCTCGCATAGCGGCCTACAATCTGCAGTGCGGAGTGGATCAGGCCCCAAGAGAATTTGTGCAGGAGCTAATACGCACCTTTGCGCAAACTACTAGGTGGGTGCGAACGAATAGTAGAGAATTTATCACCTATTTTCATGCGCTCCCAAAATATATAATGACCCAGCTGGTAAGCGATTTTCATGACAACAGGACCCTGGACTGGGTAAGAGAGCAGGCTAACCGGATTCATGCGGTCCAAAAACCTGCAGAAAGCAAAAACCAAAAATAAAACCCCAAACCAACCAACACCCCTGCTGCTGCTAAGGTGGCAGAGGTGAAGGTTGCCCCCGTTTTGCACCTAGAAATGGGGGGGCCTAAAAATAAATCCTCCCAAAATCAGCCAAACCAGAGGCAAAGAAGCCCAGCTGATCAATCAGCAGCTGGTGGTAGTCAGGTAGGTAACCCCACCAATATGACCTCTAAAACTGCTAATTGTATCAGTCCCGGATATAAGGGTAACAGACCTATCTTGGGGTACGTGTGGACTCCCTCAGCCCAAGGGGGGGATCCAACCAGGTGAGTACTGACCCAGGAAACTTCCCTCCTAACTACCCTTAGGAGTGCAGTAATCCTCCAAATCCTGCGTTAAGTTACTTCCCCAGGTACCTTCCAAACCCCAACCTACAGGACAACCTTCCTTTCTCTTCCCACTTTCAGGAGTCCAGACCACCCAATCCAGGAGAGGGGAGGCCAAGGGCGAAGAGTTACCAAGGGAATCCCCAGTACCCAGGGTACTCCGGGAGAAGGGATAGTTACCCTTCCCGTGAACAACCTAGGTTAAAGCAAAGACCCCCCGCACCAGCCGGAACGGGTTTCCCAACTGGAGCGCCAGGTCCAGAACCTCACTCAGGATCTGAGCCGCATGTTGAGGGCTCAGCAGAACCCTCAGATGAACATGATGCTCAGAACCCCACAAACCAAGGGCCTGGCACCCCGGAACAATGACGGGGAGTGAACCCCGACAACCCATCGGTTCCAGAGGAGGAGACACGGGAGGAAGGGGGTTCAAAGCCCTAGAGGAAGCTTTCTTTCTCACCTGTGAAAAGCCCCTGGACACCCCAGAACCCAAAATAAAATCTTTTGCCCTGAAAATCTGTAACCCAGGGAACAGAGCGTGGGTAGGAGAAACAAATAAATCAAAAAAGACTTATCTTGGGGAGGAAGTCAGTGTCCTCCAGTTTGAAAGGGAAGAATCCTTGGAGGATTATGGGAAGAACATCTTCCCCTTCAGGGACAGGGGAATTCCTCCTAAAGAAAAATGGGTCCCAAGAGACCAGAACCAATTCTGCTGACTGTCTCCGAGAAGGGGGGACAGCACAGAATCCAGAGAGAAAGTGGAGCCTGAAACTCCCCAAATATCAGGATGCCAAATTTGTGTTATTTGTTACAGATTCTGGCACACAAAACTGTCCAAAACCCCACTGTGTCCGAGTCCAAAATGAAAAGAAGAAATTGACCGCCCAGCTTGCCCAAAATGCTCATTACCTTTGCCCCTTGGAGGAGAAAGAAGGTAGATTCTACGCCCCCGTCTGAGTGCAAGGGCAATGTGCATTTTCAGTACTGGTGGACACTAGATCCCAAGCCACTCTTCTGTCAAAAAGGGCCTTCGAGCAGTTAAATTCAGGAAGGGGGGAGAGACACCAGATCCCTTTCACCCCTCTTCCTGGACAACTCCAGAACTTTGACAGGAATTAAATTCCCATCGAGGGGACTGCAGATCTGGAAATTAAAATTGAGGGACTCAGGTAAAGCACCCGGTCATAGTCGAGACTCCAGAGGGGACCCCATGTCTATTAGGAAATGACATCCTGCAGAGGTTGTCTCCTCTGATAGACTATGTAAATAAGGTCCTCTGGAATCAGACTAACTGGCCAATAAAATTAAAATAAAGTGTCAATCATGTTACTTTAAATGGCACATGCCACATGGTTGAACAACAATCTGATCAAATTGAGTTTCATTTCCAAAATAATCAAATACCTGACCTTAGAGTAATTGCTCTAGGACAACAAACTGGTGATGGGAACTCCTCTCCATTCCTGAAAATCAACCTTCCTTCCAGTTTCAAGTGGCATTCCACAATGGAAGGAAATACTTTGAAATGTTTTACCAATTTCCAATTTGAAAATCCAAATCCTATAGTCAAAAGTGATGAAAAACCAGCTCAAAGCTTAGCTGACATTCGAAAAATAAGAGAACAGTTGTTCTTCCCTATTCAGTTAAATGAGGGGAAGGAGTCTGTTCTCGCCAGAGTGTGCTTGAACAATGGAAAGAGCTTCATCAGCGAAGCCAAGTTCAGGAAACTCCCAAAAGATTCAACCATTCCCACATTTAAATGAATTGATAAGTGGGAAATGGGCCTGGAAATTCCCAATTCCAAACATCTCCTGCCTAGCAGGTGTTTTTTCTAATTTTCCATAGGCGACAAAAGCATAGATCATAATTGATGGGTCGTGCGAGATGTCCCTGCTGCATTCTATTTAGGCAGTGACATTCTCAATCGCTGTGCAATTAATGTGGACTGTATAAATTACAAGACCTGGTCCCGACTGGGGGGCAATCCCATGGGCTTTGATGATTCTGAAAAAGCATTTCGGTCAGCTCAATTGCTGTCATATGCAGTTGAAGTTCAAATTGGAGAGGAGGTCACCATCCAAGCACGGACCCGACAATTCCCACTTGACTTAAAAATTAAAAGAGGACAGAAACTACAAAATCCAGACGCATATGTACACCTCAATGCCCATCTCCAACAGCAGGGGTTTGGGTTAAACCCAACACCATTAGTCAATGTAGAACACAACACCATTCCAATAGTGGTGGATAACAGCGACCGTGGGAGTATCACTCTGGGCGCAGGCACCATTATTGGAATGGCGGTTGAAGACCAGCATTTTTCCATGGATCTAGGAAATGAACACATAGGACAAATCCCCAATGACTGCTATGACAATGACAATGACAATGAAATACCGCCAGAAAGGATCTTCACCCGGCAAGAAGGGAATTTTCTGGTGTACTCTTCCTGCACTTACGGGGGGGAAGAGGTGACCTGTGACTTCAGGAAGGATGAGGTGATCTTCCAGGTTCACAATGACTGCCTCTCCTATCTGAAACCCTCTGTCCAGGTCAAAACCCTAACCAGAGACCTTCTGAGATCGTGAAACCCAAAGTCTTTCCAGGCTTCAGGCAAATGGTTGAAGAGCTGGTCAACCTCGCTGATGCCTGTGAGACTGAGGAACAAAAGCAAAAGTTGAAACAGGAGCTCTTAGATTTTCAAGATATCTCTGCTGTGGACTCGTACGACTGTGGTCACACTGAGAAACATACTACCTCAATTCCCATGGACCCTGGAATGACTCCTGTGTTTGTGAAGCAATATCACTTGCCTCTCGCATCTATGGAGTCCCTGACAGAAATGATCAAAAACCTAGAGTCCCGTGGGATAATTTGTCCAGTCCACAGCACATTTAATAATCCGGTGCTGGGGATTTTAAAAACAAATGGCCAATGGAGACTTTGCGCAGACCTTAGGGAGTTGAACAAACGTGTCCACATGTCCCGATGGCCTCTCCCCTACATTGACCAGGGGTTGGTCCTGATCCAGGGGTCAAAGGTGTACAACACCATTGACCTGACAAATGGATACTGGACCGTGCCTGTCAGTAGGGAGGACCAGTACAAGCTGGACTTTACCTTCGGGGGGCAGCAGTACAAATGGACCTGGACTCCCTTCGGATACATAAACTCCGGCAACAAATTCAACATCTTCCTACACAGGCCATGCTCGACTTGGGTGAAAGGGGTAACCTGGCCTATGTGGATGATGTCTTGATTAAAAGCTCAACTGTGGAGGAACACATTGTGGAAATCCGCTATGTTCTGACCGAGTTGAGGGTTGCCGGAGCAAAACTGTCCTTCCAGAAGGCACAGTGTGTTACTCACCACTCCGAAATAGGCCGAAGATGCGGAGGAGTGACCTTGGAGATGATGGTGGTACAAGAATCGATATTCAGCCTTCCATCCCAGCTCCCCTGAGTACAAGACTCAGGCTTCCTCAAAGAGGGGCTCTTTTCTACAATGTACCTCTCTGCTGGTTTAGTTGGGACAGACAGAGGTGTCAATTGAATAAAAGAGCGGGGTGAACACACACCGCCAATACCAATGCTGCAAAGGAATACAAAGATATTAGACAGTGTTGAAGTTTAGGCAAGTAATCAGAACAGTTGAATTTGATGGGAAACTACCTAGATAAGTATTGGAGTGGAGCTTCCCCGGGGTGGATCTACAAGAAATAACACAAATGAATGGGAATGGTCTAAAGAGCCTTTTAAAGTATCAGTCCCAACTTATATATATATATCGGATTAGTAAAAACTAACCTGAATAAGGATATTTTGAGGAAAGGAATCGAGGAAACAAAAGACAACGAAAGTAGAAAATAACAAACAGGAATGTTAGTATAGGGAAGTAGCCCCGGACGGCACGAGGGTCGCACTAGTGCCGGGTTGGTGCAGTTTCAGCAGAGCGTTTATATGCACTTGAAGGCAAGTTAACAGGATAGTCACTCAATGTCCCAAAATCCAACAGGAGACAAATATCCAAACAAGTCGTGGAGAGAAAATAGTAGCAGAGATGGGATTTGCCAATTAGGTATGTACCTGAGCACACATGCATCCAGAGTAGGTGTAGAAAAGTTCCGGATAGTTGACAGCAAGTCCTTTGCTTTGGTTCCGCATGCAGAAGTGGCAACCTGGAATGAAGTACCGCAAGAGACAGAAAGGAGCCGGATCCTTTAGCGTTTTGAGTCAACAAACCAGACGAGCACAACAGGAATAAATGAGGAGACAAGCCAATCCAATAGTCAAGCAAGGGTCAAAACCAGGAGTTCAGATGAGGAATCGTGTGGAAGACACGAAGAAGTAACGGACGTAACCGCGTGTAGCTTGTAACGCTAATTAGCAGCAACGAGCCCCTTGAAAGACGGTGCTTTTATAGTCATAAAGGGGAGTGTCTTGCCGTACGTCTTCCACGTACAAGACATGTCAGCTGACCCGGAGTCCATCGTAGTTTGTACAGGCGCCATGGCAGCCTGTATCTGGTCCACAGGGGAGGTTGTAAAGAAGTCGTATTCTGCAAGGAGGCCCGCGGGGAAGCCCGAAGTGTAACAGCATCCTCCCCCAAAGACTCCGGCAACCCCCTGGTAGAATGGAAACTCCTCAGAAGATCCAGACAATGTAAATTGGAGAGAGGCTCCCATGTACGGTCCTCAGGCCCATAATCCTTCCAATCCACAAGGTAGAACAACGTACCCTGCAGTCCAGGATACGCGAGACCTCATACTCCTCCTCTCCATCCACCAAGATTGGCGAAGGACGTGTAGGCAGACGGGTCCCCTGGATGAAAGGCTTGATCAGGGAGACATGAAAGACTGGATGTATCCGCCATGAGCGCGGCAGGGAGAGCTTGACCGCCACGGGATTGATAACATCAGTAATGGCATAGGGTCCCACGTATTTGGGCAGAAGCGAGAGTTTGCCCGCAATTCGTAAATTACTGGACGACAACCACACCTTCATGCCACTCCGATAGACTGGTGCAGGGGATCGATGCACATCAGCATACTTCTTGGCACGATCTTGAGCTCGGAGTAAATGACAGCGTACATCCCGATGAATCTTATCGAGATCTCTTATACAATCTCTTGCTGCTGGATTAATGACCGATAATACCGGATCAAGTGGGAGTGCCCTAGGATGACCACCATACAGGGCAAAAAAGGGAGAAATCCCAGTTGATGTATGCATAGAGTTGTTATATGCAAACTCTGCATAAGGCAGAGAAGTAAACCAAGACTGTTGGAACTGAAGGCATAAACAGCGTAGGTACTGTTCGATAGTAGCGTTAGTTCTCTCAGTCTGCCCATCAGTCTGAGGATGGTAAGCCGAGGGGTACCTGTCCTCAATACCCAGAGAAGCTGTAAGAGCCTTCCAGAATCGTGACATAAATTGTGTACCACGGTCGGAAACAATAACCGAGGGTAATCCAAAGAAACGAAACACATTCGTCAAGAACAGTCTCGCCAATTCGGGAGCCGCAGGCAAGCCAGAGCAAGGTTTGAACAATGCATATTTTGTGAAATAATCAATAATCACCCAAATGGTGTCATGACCCTGAGCGTCAGGAAGTTCCACATTGAAATCCATTGATAGCATCTGCCAAGGTTTGTACGGAACAGGAAGAGGTTGTAACAAGCCTACTGGTTTGGTTCTAGAGGTTTTACACTGAGTGCATATGGAACAAGTCAAAATGTAGTCCTTTACATCACGAACCATGGAAGGCCACCAAGCCCAATGCCGTAAGGCTTCAAGAGTCTTTTGACTTCCTGGATGTGCTGCAATCAAAGAATCGTGAGACCACTGGAGCGCTAAAACTCTAGCTTGACCTGAGGGTATACAGACGCGCCCTTGAATGAATGGCATACCCTGCATTACTTCTAGTTGAAGTCAGTGATCTCTTTTGGATGGGTTGAGACCCAATCAAGGATGATTGAACGCAAAGAGGGCTGAACCGAACAACCACAAACAACCTTGTTCGGTAGGAGAGGAAGTGCTTCAATCTGTTGGGACTGGCCATCCGCATGTAGGCGAGAGAGAGTATCAGCCGAAACTTGAGCTTTAGCAGGACGGTAAGTGATAACAAATTGGTACTGTGAAAAGAATAACTGCCACCGCGCCTGTCTAGCTGTAAGACATTTCATAGATTTGAAGGCTAACAGACTGCTGTGATCTGAGTATACAGTTACAAGGTGTTTGGCCCCCAGAAGGTGATGTCTCCATTCCAAGAATGTGTCTCTGATGGCTAAGAGTTTGCATTCCGTGATGGAATAATTTCTTTCGTAAGATGTCAATTTATGAGAGAAGTAGGCAACAGGATGACCTGAATGAGGACAGGTTTGTGACAACACCGCCCCAAGAGCATAACCCGAAGCGTCAGCTTAAAAAAAAAAAGGAAGCTCGGGTTCAGGTTGTTTGAGGACAGAGGCGGAAGTGAAGGCAGATTTTAATTGATCAAAATCTTTCTGAGCTTCTGAAGACCATACAAATGGCACCTTGGCACTTGTCAGAGAGGTAAGAGGTGCAGAGATTTCAGAAAAACCATTGATGAAGCGTCTATAAAAGTTTGCAAATCCCAGGAATGATTGTAAAGATATGACTGAATTGGCACAGGCCATTCCAGGATAGCACTCATTTTGGACTGACTCATGTGCACCCAATTGTTAGTAAGATCATATCCCAAAAACTCCACCTCTGAGGCATGAAATATGCACTTTTCGGCTTTTACAAACAATTTGTGATCTCTCAGGCGTTGGAGCACTGTAACGCTCACCTGATTCCCACGGAGGCGCGGGTCTTGGCAGGAAGGTGTCTGTAACACGAAACGTGATGTGCAGGATTCGGTTGGCTTCTGGGGTCGACCCTCTCCGCACTGTGTGTCGAACTCGAAGGGTGAGGTTTCTGCAGGTGAAATAATATGGGGATTAAAGGTCTGGGTTGTTGAATGTCCCTATCTCTCTCTCCTCCCAGCTTGTCTGTTGAACCCCCCTCCCAGGTCAACGTGCTCACCTTAGATAGGTGAATTCTGGGCTCTCCATCTGCGTCTAGTGCAGGGTGCCGTTGCCAGCTCCTTCAGTGGTGAAACGTGGGCCTCTTGACTTCAGAGGATGGGTACCGTCGTTGACTGCACGACCGGTAAGTTTCTGGACACCTTTAGTCTTTATAGTCTTTTATGCGTGGCACTGAAGCGCCTGGAGTTGCGTAAGTATGGCCAGCGCTCTTACTGTCTCTTTCTTTGTCTTTGCAGGAGACGATGCAGAATGAAGAAATCCGTAATTCGCCGCGTGCCGGTAAGTGTGACACTGCTGTTGTCTTTGCAGGTGAAGATGCGGCGTGAAGAATCCGGAATGCACTGCGTGCCAGTAAGTAGAATAATGCTGTTTATCTTTGCAGGTGCAGATGCAGCGTGAAGAATCTGGAATGCACAGCGTGCCGGTAAGTATAATAATGCTGTTTATCTTTGCAGGTGCAGATGCAGCGTGAAGAATCTGGAATGCACAGCGTGCCGGTAAGTATAATAATGCTGTTTATCTTTGCCGGCGAAGGTGCAGCGTGAGACACGGCCGCTGCCGATGGATCAGGTAAGCAAGCACTGCGTGTGAAAGTTCGTTCTGCTAACCTGTTGTTTCTGGTCTTTTGCAGGTGCTGATGTTGCTCGGGTACAGGAATGGTAAGTATAATTCTTGCAGGTTCAGGATCCAAAGAAGAAATGCTGGAACAGACTCGGTGAGCGTTCTGCTGCAGATGCAGAATAACGCGAAGCACGTTTCATCAATCGGGTGTGGTTTAAATAGCCTTGGAGTGATGAGGCATCTCCTTCCACGGCCCCGCCTAGGTAAGAAAAGAGTTCCTGCTTCCAGAAGAGTTCCAGTGCTGTGTCCAGGGAGTGGAGCTGCCCCACCCAGGTAAGAAAGTAGTCCCAGTTCACCGAGGACTTCTAAGAGTCTGGCAAGTAAGCAGCATGGTCTGCCGCAGGTAAGTCCACCCAAGCACCTTCATACCAATGATGAGCCCGGCGCTTCCAGTGCCGGGACCGATGCTTCTGATGAGCCTGGTGCCACCGGCGCCAGGACAAGGTCCAAAAGGTCCCTGTGGGGACCGGCTGGTGCCTAGGATCAGGGTTAGGGGCCTGCTTCCAAGGACGTTGGGCTGATCCTGGCTCCTTGGAAGCAGTGATCATGACAGTATCCCCCCTCAAGGCCCCTCCTAAGTGTGTCTTCTCCGGGGGCTTTGGCTTGTCGGGGTGATTCAGATGGAATCTCTTGACCAGACGAGGTGCGTGGACGTGTTCTGAGGGTTCCCACGACCTTTCCTGGGGACCGTATCCTTTCCAATCAACCAGATAGTATAATTTAGACCTGGAAATTTTGGAGTCTAGGATGTTCTTCACTTCGAATTCGAGTTCTCCGTCTACCAAAACGGGTTCTGGGAGTTCAGTCAATCGGGTTTCTGGTTGTACTGGTTTTAATAAGGAGACATGGAATACTGGATGTATTTTCATATGCGTAGGTAATTCCAATTTGGCAGCCACCGGATTAATTATGGCAGATATGAGGTAGGGCCCAAGGTATCTCGGGATGAAAGTGCGGGGTCCTTTTAAAGGCATGCGCTTAGTGGATAACCAGACTTGATCTCCTACAGCGTAGTGAGGGGCCCCTTTACGGTGCCGATCGGCTGCCTTTTTGAATTGAGCTTTAGCTCTTTGCAGATGGGCAGTGGCTTCCTTAAAAGCACAGGTAATCTCCGAATGCAAGTGATCCACAGCCGGTGCTTCAATTTCTTGGGGAGGATCCAGGTTGGAGGTTCTAGGATGGTGTCCATATAATAGGAAAAAAGGAGTCTTCCCGGTTCCAGAATGAGTCGAATTGTTGTACGCGTATTCAGCGATCCAAAGAATGTCCTTCCAGGGGTTTTCTGTTTGTTGGAGCATGCAGCGTAGATATTGTTCTAGTGTCTGGTTTGTCCTTTCGGTTTGTCCGTCCGTTTGGGGATGGTGACTGGTCGAAAGTCTTACATCAACTTGGGCTAGACGACAGCAACTGCGCCAGAAGTGGGAGATGAATTGACTTCCCCTATCGGAGACTAAAACCGAAGGAAAACCGTGTAAGCGAACGATGTTCGCCAAGAATTCCCGGGCCAATACTGAGGCTGAAGGCAGACCTTTCAAGGGTATGAAGTGAGCCATTTTCGAGAATAGATCCACGACTACTAAGATGGTAGTATATCCCAAGCATGGAGGTAAGTCCGTGATAAAATCCATGGACAGGGTATGCCATGGACAGGGAGGGATGTCAAGTGGCTGTAATAGGCCGGCTGGTTTTTGCTTTTGACTTTTATTCTGGGCACACACACCACAGGAGATTACAAAGTCTCTAATATCCCTTTTCCACGATGGCCACCAGAAATGTCTTTTAATCTTTTCCATGGTTTTGGTAATGCCAGGGTGCCCCTCCATTAGAGAATCATGATAACCGGAGATTACTTGTTTTTGTAGTCTCTCACTGGGCAAGTGCAATCGTCCTCGGAAATATGGTAGGTCTTGATCTACTGAGAAATCTTTTCCCTTTAATTGCCAGTCCTGCAAATCGGTCGGAGTTAGGAGCGATTTCACCGTGTTCTTGATGTCTTCAAAAGATTGAGTGCTGACCAAATCCAAAATCCTTTGTTCTGGGATTATGGGTATTGGATCTGGATTGATCAAATGTTCATCTACTCCCATCTGGGAGAGGGCATCCGCCTTTCCGTTCTTACTACCTGGTCGATAAGTAATTATAAAGTCAAATTCTGCTAGGAACAGAGCCCAGCGAAGTTGTCTGGAAGACTGAGCTTTGGCTGTCTTTAGGTATTGTAGATTGCGGTGGTCAGTCATTACGGTGACTGTGTGTCTGGCTCCTAGAAGATAATGCCGCCAGGCTTTAAAGGCCGATCTGATGGCCAAAAGTTCCTTGTCCGTAATTAATTGAATAGTTGATCTCAGGAGGCGAAAACTTGCGGGACCAAAAGGCAACCGGATGTAGTTGGTTTGTGACCGAATCTCTTTGTGATAACACTGCTCCCATAGCAAGACTAGAAGCATCCTTTCCATGATGTAAGGAAGTTCTGGGCGAGGATGTTTTAAAACAGGTGCAGAAATGAATTTAGCTTTTAAGTCTTGAAAAGCTTGTTCCGCTTCAGAAGACCACTCAAAACGTTTGTTCTTTTTCAACAGAGCGGTGATGGGCTGGACTATCCGGGAAAATTCAGGAATGAATCTGCGGTAAAAGTTAGCGAATCCTAACATGCTTTGAACTCCTTTTACAGAGGTTGGTGATGGCCACTTGATAATTGCATCAACCTTCTTTGAATCCATATGGACTCCGTTAGGTGACAATATGAATCCCAGGAACTCGACTTCTGTTGCGTTGAAGACGCATTTCTCAAGCTTAGCAAAAAGACTATGTTGACGCAATCTCTCGAGAACCTTTTTAACATGTCTCTGATGTTCTTCTTCCGATGATGAATAGACGAGGATGTCGTCAATGCAGACAACTACACACACGTCAATGAGTTCTCTAAGGACATCGTTCATAAAATATTGGAAAGCAGCAGGAGCATTACACAGTCAAAAGGGCATCACTTGATATTCGAATAGCCCGTACTTGGTGCGGAAGGCCGTTTTCCATTCATCACCCTCTTTGATCCTTACCAAGTGGTAGGCTCCTCTGAGATCCAGCTTTGTGTATATACGGGCATCTTTGACTTGGTCCAGGAGTTCAGGGATCAAAGGTAACGGGTATCTGTTTTTAACAGTGATCTGATTCAGGGCGCGGTAATCTATGCAAGTCCTAAGGTCTCCTTCCTTTTTCGGAACGAAGAACAAAGCCGATGAAGCTGGAGATTTGGAACGACGGATAAACCCGTTAGCTAGGTATTGGTCCAGGTACTGTCTGAGGTGAAGCTTCTCTGGCTCGGTGAGGGCATAGATCCTGCTGCAAGGAGGAGTTGTTCCAGGTATCAGATCTATTTGACAGTCGTAAGACCTATGAGGGGGTAGGGTGTTAGCTTGATCCTTCTGGAAGACGTCTTGGAACTCCTGGTATTCGGGAGGTAATTTGAGAATCTCCTCAGAAGAGATCGCCGCCAGTGAAACATCAGGTCGAGGATAACAAGTGGTAGAACACTCTGGAAACTGAACCGTCTTTGCTCGCCAATCAATCTGAGGATTGTGCTTCTCCAACCAAGGGATTCCCAGAATGATCTGGAACTGAGGGGCCTTCATTACATCGAACACTATTCTCTCCCGGTGTCCATTATGACTCAACAGCGTCACTTCTTGGGTGGCATGCGTTACTGGTCCCGAGGCTATCTCCGTGCCATCCACAGTAGTGATGACGTCTTTTACTGCCTTAGGGACAAGGGGTAGATTCATCCTTGACACCATTTCACGGTCCACATAGTTACCGATTGCTCCGCTGTCAATGTAAGCTTCAATTGCGTGCAAACGGTCCGGACGTTCAGGACTAATGAGGACCATGGGTATCACGAAATGCGAGGTCACGGGACAGATCTTAACGCTCGGCAAGAGGACCTCTACTCTTGTCGGGCGAGGTCGTTTCCCTGCTCAGAATTTGTGGTACAGGTATCCGCGGCTCCTACAGTCTTCTTAGCTGGTTTCACGGGACAGTCCCGAAGAAAGTGTCCTGAATTACCGCAATAGAGGCATAATTGCAGCTGCCTTCTTCTTTCCCGCTCTTTCTGGGTTAAAGGTCCTCTCATGCCCCCTATTTGCATGGGTTCCACAGTGTCAGCTCCCTTATTCGAGGTCTGTGGTTTGGAAAACACTCGGGTATCAAATCTGGAATGATCTGCCTTCCTGTTCTGTAGTCTATGGTCTAGTTGGACAACTAAGTCAATATAGTCTGAACATTCTTGTGGAGGATTCACAACCTGCGCTAGCACATCCTTGAGCTCTCCACGCAGACCTCTGTAGAAAAGCGTTATTCTCTTGTCCTCGGGCCATTGTGTTTCCACTATGAGTCTATTGAAAGAGGCTATATAAGTCAAGAGGTCTTGGTTACCCTGTCGTAATGAGAGAAGTTCATTGTCCAAGGCCTGCCCTTGTGCATGTCTTGCGAACAGTTTCTCCATGCTGGCCTGGAAGGCTTGAAAATCGTGTAAAACCGGATGATCCTGGGTGACTAAAGGGATCGACCAATCTGCAGCGCTGCCACTGAGATAAGAAAGCACGAAAGCCACCTTGGCCTGGTCTGTTGGGAATGCAGCTGGTCGACATAAGAAGTGCAGGCGGCACTGGTTGATGAACACTGCGAATTTCTTTGGATCACCAGCAAAGCGTTCGGGCGGAGCCAAGGGCACATTACCGGGCAGATTGATTTGCACTGGATTTGAAGCTGAGGCAGAAGGATAACTTCCTCCTGGAATGGGCAAAGGTGTCTGTCCTGCCTGCGTTTGTAACAACTGCCTAGCAAGGTCCTCTGTTCGCTCCTTAGAAACTATCAGTTCTCTTCTTAGAGAGCTCGTTTCCTGGCGAGCTGCATGTACTTCTGCTCTTAATTCCCCAAGCAACTGGGCTAGTTGATCAGTATCTGAAGTTTCCATTGCGCCTGGGTAGGAGTTTAGTGTTCGGATTCGCGTTCTGTAACGCTCACCTGATTCCCACGGAGGCGCGGGTTTTGGCTGGAAGATGTCTGTAACACGAAACGTGATGTGCAGGATTCGGTTGGCTTCTGGGGTCGACCCTCTCCGCACTGTGTGTGGAACTCAAGGGTGAGGTTTCTGCAGGTGAAATAATATGGGGATTAAAGGTCTGGGTTGTTGAATGTCCCTATCTCTCTCTCCTCCCAGCTTGTCTGTTGAACCCCCCTCCCAGGTCAACGTGCTCACCTTAGATAGGTGAATGCTGGGCTCTCCATCTGCGTCTAGTGCAGGGTGCCGTTGCCAGTTCCTTCACTGGTGAAACGTGGGCCTCTTGACTTCAGAGGATGGGTACCGTCGTTGACTGCACGACCGGTAAGTTTCTGGACACCTTTAGTCTTTATAGTCTTTTATGCGTGGCACTGAAGCACCTGGAGTTGCGTAAGTATGGCCAGCGCTCTTACTGTCTCTTTCTTTGTCTTTGCAGGAGACGATGCAGAATGAAGAAATCCGTAATTCGCCGCGTGCCGGTAAGTGTGACACTGCTGTTGTCTTTGCAGGTGAAGATGCGGCGTGAAGAATCCGGAATGCACTGCGTGCCAGTAAGTAGACTAATGCTGTTTATCTTTGCAGGTGCAGATGCAGCGTGAAGAATCTGGAATGCACAGCGTGCCGGTAAGTATAATAATGCTGTTTATCTTTGCCGGCGAAGGTGCAGCGTGAGACACGGCCGCTGCCGATGGATCAGGTAAGCAAGCACTGCGTGTGAAAGTTTGTTCTGCTAACCTGTTGTTTCTGGTCTTTTGCAGGTGCTGATGTTGCTCGGGTACAGGAATGGTAAGTATAATTCTTGCAGGTTCAGGATCCAAAGAAGAAATGCTGGAACAGACTCGGTGAGCGTTCTGCTGCAGATGCAGAATAACGCAAAGCAAGTTTCATCAATCGGGTGTGGTTTAAATAGCCTTGGAGTGATGAGGCGTCTCCTTCCACGGCCCCGCCTAGGTAAGAAAAGAGTTCCTGCTTCCCGAAGAGTTCCAGTGCTGTGTCCAGGGAGTGGAGCTGCCCCACCCAGGTAAGAAAGTAGTCCCAGTTCACCGAGGACTTCTAAGAGTCTGGCAAGTAAGCAGCATGGTCTGCCGCAGGTAAGTCCACCCAAGCACCTTCATACCAATGATGAGCCCGGCGCTTCCAGTGCCGGGACCGATGCTTCTGATGAGCCTGGTGCCACCGGCGCCAGGACAAGGTCCAAAAGGTCCCTGTGGGGACCGGCTGGTGCCTAGGATCAGGGTTAGGGGCCTGCTTCCAAGGACGTTGGGCTGATCCTGGCTCCTTGGAAGCAGTGATCATGACAAGCACTGTTTTGATATGTATTTCGTGGTCTTCCTGGTTTTGTGAATAAATGAAAATGTCATCCTGGTAGACAACAACAAACTGATTAAGGATGTCAAAAAACAAATCGTTCACGAATACCTGAAAGGTTGGCGGGGCATTACATAACCCAAAGGGCATGACAAGGTATTCAAATAGACTGTAACGTGTTTTGTAAGCAGTCTTCCATTTGTCCCCCTCTCTCATACGGAAGAGATTATAAGCTCCTCTGAGATCGAGCTTAGTAAATACTTTGGAAGAACCCAATTGATCAAGGAGGACAGAGATCAGAGGAAGAGGGTACTGTTTTTTTATGGTTGCTGACTTCAAAGCATGATAATCAATACAGGGACGTAAATCCCCTTCCTTCTTAGGAACAAAGAAAAGTAGTGATGCAATTGGTGATTTGGCTGGACGAATGAATCCCATGGCCAAGGCCTTGTCTATATAATCTTTAAGGACTTCATCTTCTTTGAGAGTGAGGGAATACACTCTGCCGGATGGTATCTTTACTCCCGGTATTAGGTTTATTTGGCAATCATAGGCTCTATGTGGAGGCAGAGTCTCCGCCATCCCTTTGTCAAAGACATCTGCGTAATCTGCATATTGAGAAGGTACCATAGAGACAATATTTTTAGAAACAGCTCCAATATGCATAGTAGGAGAAACCAGTGCCCTGACCGGACTATCCTGGGTAATTCCAAGTAATGTAGTACATCGGGTATTGCATATATTGGAAGGGAACTGAATCTAAGATGTCGACCAGTCGATGGCAGGGTTATGAAGCTTCAACCATGGAATACCTAGAATGACTTTGTAGGCTGGGGCTTTGATGATATCGAATGATATCTCTTCAGTATGGCCTTCATCGGTACTCATATGTAGTGGAACCGTTTGGTGAGTTACCATTCCTGATACAAGAATTGAACCGTCCACTGCATTCACTGTTTCAGGTATAGCTTTGCGAACCAATGGTATTCTTGACATAGAGGCAAAGCATTGATCAACATAATTACCTGTTGCACCTGAATCAATCACGGCTGTTGTCTGGAATGATACACCGTGATTTAGGGAAAATGTAACAGGTAGGCGGACTAGATGACTCGGATTCTGTAATGTAGAGTCCAAAGGTGAGTTTCCCGACATAGGGACTCTGTCTACTGTCGGGATTTGGCGTTTCCTGCGTTTCTTTTGGGTTTTTTGGGACATTCAGGCAGTAAGTGGTCAGAGGCCCCACAGTACATGCACAGATTGTGTGATCTACAATATTCTCGTTGAGCAGGGGTAAGTGGTCCCCTAACCACACCATTCTGCATAGATTCTGGCGCAGGACGTGAAGAAGAAGAGGCCTCTGCTGAAACCGTGCTGAACAATGCTGGTTTCTTTTCGCCACGTCTATCGGATTTACGGGCATCAATCTGAAGGACTAAATCTAGCCGTTCCCCGAATGCCGTGGGGACTACAGGAAAAGTGGAGATGATGTCCTTTAGTTCATCTGAGAGGCCTTGATAGAAGACGGCAGTCTTCTTTTCTTCAGGCCAGTCAGTTTCTGCTGCCAACTGATTAAACCGGGCCAAATAGATCAATAGAGAATGTTTCCCTTGTCGATGCTTTAAGAGTTCCGGGTCAGTAGCTTGAGTGGGATAACGTGTATCAAATACTTTACTCATCATAGCAAGAAGGGCATCACAATTGTAGAGAACTTGACTGTTGGATTCTAACAATGGGTTAGCCCATGCGGCTGCAGTGCCTCCTAAATGTGACAAGACAAAAGCCGCTTTAGTTGTAGAGGTTGGAAATGAAGCGGGACGGCACAAAAAATGCAGTTTGCATTGTTTAATGAATGTTCGGAAAACTGGGTTGTAAGCATGATCGGGTTTGATTCCTGCTGCGGAGGTGGAAACCCTGATCCTGATGCTGTAGCATCAGCACCAGCCATCTGTGGCGCTGGTGTGGTAACCAAGGCCTGAATGGCGTCCATACTTTGGTGCAGTGCCTCTTGTGCATTGGTCAAGTCGGTTCGTAGATCCGTGACCATTTGCACGATTTGAGTCAAAGCATCACTGGCCTCCGTGGACATTGTTCGTGGCTGCTAATTCTGTTACTCACCACTCCGAAATAGGCCAAAGATGCGGAGGAGTGACCTTGGAGATGATGGTGGTACAAGACAAATCCCCAATGACTTCTATGACAATGACAATGACAATGAAATACCGCCAGAAAGGATCTTCACCCGGCAGGAGGGGAATTTTCTGGTGTACTCTTCCTGCACTTACGGGGGGGAAGAGGTGACCTGTGACTTCAGGAAGGTTGAGGTGATCTTCCAGGTTCACAATGACTGCCTCTCCTATCTGAAACCCTCTGTCCAGGTCAAAACCCTAACCAGAGACCTGCTGAGATCGCGAAACCCAAAGTCTTTCCAGGCTTCAGGCAAATGGTTGAAGAGCTGGTAAACCTCGCTGATGCCTGTGAGACTGAGGAACAAAAGCAAAAGTTGAAACAGGAGCTCTTAGATTTTCAAGATATCTCTGCTGTGGACTCGTACGACTGTGGTCACACTGAGAAACATACTACCTCAATTCCCATGGACCCTGGAATGACTCCTGTGTTTGTGAAGCAATATCACTTGCCTCTCGCATCTATGGAGTCCCTGACAGAAATGATCAAAAACCTAGAGTCCCGTGGGATAATTTGTCCAGTCCACAGCACATTTAAAAATCCGGTGCTGGGGATTTTAAAAACAAATGGCCAATGGAGACTTTGCACAGACCTTAGGGAGTTGAAGAAACGTGTTCACATGTCCCGATGGCCTCTTCCCTACATTGACCAGGGGTTGGTCTAGATCCAGGGGTCAAAGGTGTACACCACCATTGACCTGACAAATGGATACTGGACCGTGCCCGTCAGTAGGGAGGACCAGTACAAGCTGGACTTTACCTTCGGGGGTCAGCAGTACAAATGGACCTGGACTCCCTTCGGATACATAAACTCCGGCAACAAATTCAACATCTTCCTACACAGGCCATGCTCGACTTGGATGAAAGGGGTAACCTGGCCTATGTGGATGATGTCTTGATTAAAAGCTCAACTGTGGAGGAACACATTGCGGAAATACGCTATGTTCTGACTGAGTTGAGGGTTGCCGGTGCAAAACTGTCCTTCCAGAAGGCACAGTGTGTTACTCACCACTCCGAAATAGGCCGAAGATTCGGAGGAGTGACCTTGGAGATGATGGTGGTACAAGAATCGATATTCAGCCTTCCATCCCAGCTCCCCTGAGTACAAGACTCAGGCTTCCTCAAAGAGGGGCTCTTTTCTACAATGTACCTCTCTGCTGTTTTAGTTGGGACAGACAGAGGTGTCAATTGAATAAAAGAGCGGGGAGAACAGACACTGCCAATACCAATGCTGCAAAGGAATACAAAGATATTAGACAGTGTTGAAGTTTAGGCAAGTAATCAGAACAGTTGAATTTAATGGGAAACTACCTAGATAAGTATTGGAGTGGAGCTTGCCCGGGGTGGATCTACAAGAAATAACACAAATGAATGGGAATGGTCTAAAGAGCCTTTTAAAGTATCAGTCCCAACGTATATATATCGAATTGGTAACAACTAACCTGAATAAGGATATTTTGAGGAAAGGAATCCAGGAAACAGAAGACAACGAAAGGAGAAAATAACAAACAGGAATGTTAGTATAGGGAAGTAGCCCGGACGGCACGAGGGTCGCACTAGTGCCGGGTTGGTGCAGTTTCAGCAGAGCGTTTATATGCACTTGAAGACAAGTTAACAGGATAGTCACTCAATGTCCCAAAATCCAACAGGAGACACATATCCAAACAAGTCGTGGAGAGAAAATAGTAGCAGAGATGGGATTTGCTATTAGGTATGTACCTGAGCACACATGCATCCAGAGTAGGTGTAGAAAAGTTCCGGATAGTTGACAGCAAGTCTTCTGCTTTGGTTCCGTATGCAGAAGCGGAAACCTGGAATGAAGTACCGCAAGAGACAGAAAGGAGCCGGATCCAGTAGTGTTCCGAGTCAACAAACCAGACGAGCACGACAGGAATAAAGGAGGAGACAAGACAATCCAATAGTCAAGCAAGGGTCAAAACCAGGAGTTCAGATGAGGAATCGTGTGGAAGACACGAAGAAGTAACGGACGTAACCGCGTGTAGCTTGTAACGCTAATTAGCAGCAACGAGCCCCTTGAAAGACGGTGCTTTTATAGTCATAAAGGGGCATGTCTTGCCATACGTCTTCCACGTACAAGACGTGTCAGCTGACCCGGAGTCCATCGTCGTTTGTACAGGCGCCATGGCAGCCTGTATCTGGTCCACAGTGGAGCTTGTAAAAAAGTCGTATTCTGCAAGGAGGCCCACGGGGAAGCCCGAAGTGTGACACAGTGGTGTAGGACCCGTGTCAACTTCTTGGGACATGAAATATCCCCTGAGGGTCTCTGTCACCAGGCGAAGAAAGTGGAAGCACTACTAAAACTGAAAGACCCCAGAACTCTGCGTGAGCTAAGAAGCCTTCTTGGACTGACTAATTACAGTAGGAAGTTCATTGAGGATTTCAAAGAGGTCACGAGACCCCTGGTCCATCTGCTGAAGGGGGGTCAAGTGGGAGTGGGGTCTAGAACAAGCAGAGGCAGTAAAACAACTCAAAAGAAGTCTCTCACAAGCGCCTAGTCTAGCTTACCCTGTCAAAAACAAGGAGCTCTTCTTGGAGACAGGGGTTCTCAAATACATGCTTGACAGCAGTATTATATCAAAAGAGTGACAAGGTCAATAAAGTCATCTCCTATGCAAGCAAGACTTTATCCTCTGTGGAGGAAAAATTAAACGTTTGTGAGAAGGCACTCCTGGCAACGGTGTGGGGATTGAAAAATTAAGGGGCAGCACATCATACAGGGGGAGCACATCCAGGGGGCGCACATCATAGTGGAAACTCCACACCAACCTTTGCAATACCTCCAAAGTGACAGAATCTGGGCAGGAAATGTAAGTAATTCCAGAATTACCTCCTGGATTCTGTCCATGCAAGGCTTTCCCGTGGAGGTCAGACATGGCCAAAACAAGAAGAGTCCCCTCGCGCAAGTTCTGGCTGACTTGCATGATTGTGCCAGAGAAAACTGCCTTGAGGATGAAAGTCTCAAAACTGAAGACAAAATGGAGGCATACCTGAATTCTCCACACAAAGTCTATGAAGAAGACAAGTGCGAGGGGATACCCACAGTTTATTTGGACGGGTGCTCCTATCATATTGACAACAACAGGGAAAAGGAACTGGTGGCCGGTGTTGGGAATGCCTGGGTGAATGATGCCCCAAAGCCTTCCGCTGGGTACAAAATCGGTCCCCGTAGTAATCAGGTGGCAGAGCTGATGGCAGTTCACCAGGCCAACCTCAATGCCGTGCAACACAGACTCCACGAACCGGTCATAATCACAGATTCAGATTATGTCCGGAATGGGTTCATGGAGCACCTGATCAATTGGAGAACCAGAGGCATGCTGTGTGCAAATAACAAACCACTTAAACATGGCAAGCTCATACAAAATATTGATGATCTAGTCACGTCTAATGGGATGACCATCTATTGGAAAAATATTAAGGGTCATTCCAGAATAGAGGTGCCAGACAAAAACTGGAAATGACTTGGCTGATAAATTGGCCAAAACCGGAGCCATCCTGGGGGATCTCCTTGAGATTGAGTCCCTGTTGGGGAAAATCCAGGTCACTGCTGTCACCAGGTCCCAGACAAATGCTCACAATGAACTCTCAACTGCCCAGTGGAGTAAGGAGACCCCAGATGCTGATTTAATCATGGCACAAAAAGGGGATCCGATTATTGAGAAATTTTTACCAACACATTGAGGACCCTGGGAACTTTCCTCTGACGGAAACCGATTACATTGGCACAGAGGACCCCAGGGTGTTGATGAAGTGTCCCAAAATATTCGGAATCCAAGAGGGTTTGTTGGTAAGGAGATCCATCTCTGGATGTGACCAGTGGGTGGTACCTACCTCATTCCGAAGCCTGATGCTAAGTCACACCCATGACGCTGCCACAGCCGGTCATCAGGTGTTTCATACTACTCTAGAAATCTTGTGGGAGATTGCATACTGGCCACACATGGGGCAGGACCTCAACCAATATTTGAAGGGGTGTCTTTTGTGTGTACAATTTCAGCCAAGTCACTCACACACCGTGCTACCCTCCAGAATAGGGAGATGACACTGCCTTGGTCAGATTTACAAGTAGATTTCATCTGGCCCGTGATCCACTCCTCTAGGGGCAATAAGTGCATGTTAACAGTAATGTGCTTGTTCAACAAATGGGTTGAATGTCTCCCGGCCCCAAATTGCAAGGCAGAAACAGCAGCTGCCCTGAGGATGAACCACATCTTTTTGCGTTTTGGCCTACCCCAAAGGATTGAGTCAGACCGAGGAAGTCAGTTCGCCTGCAAAGTGATGACAAAGATGTGGGAGATACTTGGGGTAAAAAGGAAACTTCATATTGCACATCGCTTATCCTCTAGTGGGGGAGTTGTGAGGTACAATAAAACCATTGTGAGCATTCTAAAAAAGTTTGTGGGAGATTCTGGGCTAAATTGAGACATCTGATTACTGCTTGTCCTGATGGCCATCAGATCTACACCATCTTCTGCGACTAAAATGTCTCCATTTGAGCTAATGACTGGACGAAGGATGGTGCTACCTCAGCATCTGCTCTACAAAACACAAGAGCAGACACTGATAAATACCTCCACAACACACGAATATGTTGAGAATCTAAGAAAACACCTTCAACATGCTTTTGCGTACGCTAGGCGGAATCTGGAGAAATCGGAAGAGGGGATGAAAACTCAATATGATTTAAAATCAACAAAAAGGAATACCAAGTAGGAGACAGGGTCTACTTGTACAATTTTAAGAAGAACCAGAGTAAGGAGTGGAAATTTCGCCCTTCCTGGCCCGGTCCCTTTGAAATTGTAGACACAGATGTTAATAGCAACAGATTGTGTGTAGTACTGGATTTATCACGGAATCCGATGAGCACTCCTGGAGCAAACGTAACCTTGATGTCTGTTGCGCATATATAGACTTTTCTGCCACATTTGATACCATTCTTTGGAATCGATTATGGCAAAATCTGAACTCATGGGGAATCCCACAAGGTCTTCTTAAGATGCTGATGATGTTACATTCTGCAACCTCTGTCCGTATAAGACTCAACGCAGCTGGCAAACTCTCAAAATTCATGGCTACTAGCTGTGGAGTGAAGCAAGGTTGCATGATCGCTGCTATCCTATTGAACCTTTATCTGTCAGATATGATGAAAGCATTTCATCTACCAAAGGCTAATCCTGTGAGGGTCAATGGTGTTACCATTGGTTGGCTTGCCTATGCTGACGACCTGCTGTTATTAGATTATACCCCAGCAGGTCTCCAGCATATGCTTGACTCCTTGGTTGCCTATTCTTCTGATAATGAATTGACCATCAACATAGACAAAAGTAAAATTATGGTCTTTTCAAAGAAATGTAAACTGAAGAAATATTCCTGGAACCTAGCCCTTAAAAAAGTGGAACAGGTGAAATCATACAAATACCTGGGTATATTTGTTGATGAAAGGTTGAATTGGGATGACCAGTGGTCTGCAATCAAAAGCCGCTGTATTGTTGCCACTAATGCCTTGAGTACTTTCATAGGCAGAAATTGTTGTTGTTTTGCTGTTGCAGTACTTAATATCTATCTGGCGAAAATCAGATCAATGTTTGTCTATGCTGTTAAAATTTGGGGCCATAATTTTGTCAAACACATTGTGGTTCTCAAATCCAAACTCCTAAGAAGACTACTACGTTTGCCCCCAAATGTCAGTGTTGAATACCTGTACCTGGAGTTTAACATCAAAGGCTTTTGGTATGCATATATCTGTCAATGTGTTTTGTCCTATGAAAAAACAGTGACAATATCTACTGACACAATCTTTGCCCCATATGTAAAAGCGTATCTTAGTCTTGAAAGGAATGTGTTGATTGGTACAATTGGTACAATACAAAAAGACTTCATCACACATGGTCATTGGGGTGTGCCCCAGGTACTCTGTGGTTGTTAGCCTTCAAAATAAGACTGAAGAGAAAAGTGTATGACTTTTGGCATGAACAAAATATTGTAAACTTGGCATCAAAATGTTCTAGTGGAGGGTACTTGGACTAGTATTTAGTTCGAGATACGCCTCCTAAATATATCTTAGCCTATCCAAGTACAGGTACCTTTCGATCCTATTTAATGATGACATTTAACACTACAGAAGCTCTAGAGACAAAAGGTCAGAGCATGGGAATTCCACACACCTCAAGAAACTGTCGTCTTTGTGGAGACAATGTTGTTGAGTCACTCTATCACCTTATTATGCACTGTGAAAGTTTAAATAAATTGAGAACCGTGTGTTTTAAATCCTATAATAATGGAATTGTGATGTCAGATATCTGAAGAGTGGATGATTTTTATGAGAGGAAATTATATTAATTTGATATATTTTATTGTTGTATTTTATTTGAAGATTGTGGCAATTTTAAAATGTGTTGAATGATATATATTGGAAATGTAAATGCTTTTAGGTTTTTGTATTAATGTTTTCTGTCTATGTGTTATACAAAGCCTTTTGGCTAGATGTATATCTAACAATAAATAAATTATTACACACTGGTCTGGTTCATGGTCCATTGCGACATGGAGTGTACGTTAAGGGGGAGTGAGACAGGTTGGCTGCCTTCTCAAAAATTGAATCCGAATGAAATAAACAGAAAAGTGTTTTAATTGTACGCTGCATCCCTGGCCTGTAGAAAAAGCCCTGGTCTGGAGTGTGCCACATCTTTAAAATCCTTAACATTAGACCATTTTTGAAGGTTTTACATTTCCTGTTAGAATCCCTTATTAAGGATCTTGGATGACCACGATGGAATGGCATTTAAAATAAGTAATATAGATGGCGCAGATTGCTAAGGTAAAGCTAGAGAAAGATCACATCAGTAATCCATGGTCCTTGGGTCCATATTTATTGCTAAACTTGGTATCTGGACTTTGCATCGAATACCTTCCATCGAATGCATTTCCATTGAGGGGTTTGCATCGAAAAAATATGCATCAAATGCATGTTTTTTGGGGTAAAGGGTTTGTTGTGGTGGGTTTTAAAGGGCAAATAAAAAGAATGCATTCGATGCAAATTTTTTCAATGCAAAAAATTCGATGGAAATGTCCCTCGATGCAAAAAATGCAATGCAAAGACCATAAACCCTAAACCTGATGTAGTTACTCAATTTCTTTCTCTACTTTGGTACACACCTAGGTTGGAAATGTTTAATATAGTTTATAGTTCTCTCAACTGTGGGGGTCTGCATCAGTGTGTGCCACAATGCTGACATGTTTAATTACTCCGTGGCATTAGCAGAACTTCTTCATCTGACAGGCGGGATATTGCTGGCCAAAGGAATGAAACAATGGGGGTGAAAACTGTTTCTTGTGTATAGGGTACATCAAGATCATACACTATGGTTTGGGCCTATGGAGGAGAAAAGCCATTTCTTACTGGAATAGAATCATTCTTTTGCCTACTCCACGCAGCATAGCTTGGAACATTCCTGGCCTGTATGATTCTGGATTGCTTCAATAGCTACTGGAGTTACCTCAGTTAAAGGAATTATTGAGGGATCGCCTGCAGACACAGGGAAATAATACAAACACAGCCACAAGCTATTCTTCTTGGATTTTCAAAGAGGAATACTTCAGTTGTATTATGAACAAGATTTTTCAAAATATATTTTTGAGAGATACACATGATAATGTCCGAGTGCAATACCAGCCTAAAAGTGTAATGTATTCCCCATCGGTCATGTTCTGTATGTGGTCTTCAGGGGAGATTCTTGCCATCTTAATACATTTAGCAGATACAATTATGTATACTTTTTTCTGAATTCAAAACAAATTAAGAGTTGTGGAATCAACCAGGTTTGGGGATGTTAATGATCAAGGACCCCTGGAGGGTGTGGAGATATGATTAACTAGTCCGCAGACATCTGGCATCCAGGTGGCCAGGGCACAGCCATCGCTATTGGATCCAGTTCCTGGGTGTGGACCAGTGGGGGAGGATCACCTGGATGAGGGGTCCTTGGGGAGTGGAAGCTTTACGCCGACGGGTGAGAAGTAATATCCCCTTCCTTATAACAACTTTTTCCCATCCAACCCCATAGGATACTTAGAAATTCTACCCCCCCATTCTCCAGAAACAAACAATTTCTTACACCACGAAAGACAATGGACTAACACCAGGGCCATTTACCTGACAAAGAGTCAGGCAATTGACAATAACCACACACACCTGATGGCACATTCCCTTACCCACAGGGATAAAAGGCGGTAAACGAGAGCACACTTTGAGCAGGGCCAACTGCATGACAGGCGGGGAGGCATGCTTGCTAGTGTGGTACCTTCCTTGACTCCAGAAGCAAGACACGCGAATGGGTTCAGAAGAGCCGGTGTGCCAGAGAAAGCTGATAGCAAACTGGACTGTGTTGAGCCCAAAGTTGCAAACGGCAACATTGTATCAACTTTTCTCAAAAAACTTTCTGCTAATCCAAATCTTGCTTCCAACTATCGCCCCATCTCTCTCCAAACCCTTCCTCAACAAACCTCTTGAACGCATTGTCTATTCTCAACTCTCTTCCTTCATCTCCAACCACTCCCTCCTTCCTACTACCCAATCTGGTTTCCGCCCATTGCACTCCACTGAAACTGCTCTCACCTCTGTTCTTAACTCTCTCTTCTCTTCACGTTACTCAAAACACTCCTCCATTCTTATTCTCCTTGCTCTTTCTGCCGCTTTTGATACTGTTGACCATCCTCTTCTTCTCAACTCCCTCTCCTCATTTGGCTTCAAGGACTCTGTTCTTAACTGGCTCTTCTCTTATCTCTCTAACCGCTCTTTTTCGGTCTCCTGGGGTGGCTCTTCCTCGCCCTCCTATCTTCTTAACCACAGAGTTCCCCAAGGTTCTGTCCTGGGCCCCTTTCTCTTCTCTCTCTACACTTCCTTCTGAGCTCCTATCATCTCCTCCTTTGGCATATCGCACCATTTCTATGCGGATGATACCCAGCTTTTCCTCTCCTTCTCCTCTTTCTCTCCTGACATTCATGATAAACTATCTTCTTGCCTTTCTGCTATCAAATCCTGGATGTCCTCTCACTTCCTTACTCTTAATACTGAAAAAACTGAACTCCTCTTCTTCCCTGACAATTCTCTTTCTCCACCCTCCCCTCCTGCTTCCATTCTTTTCCCCCCCTCCCACCTCTCCTTCTCTTCCCATGCCCGTAACCTTGGTTTCCATATTGACGCTCACCTCTCTCTATCTCACCATATTTCTCTTACTGCCAAATCTTGTCGCTTTCACTTCTACAACATACGTAAAATTCGACCCCTCCTTACCTTGCATGCTACTAAACTTTTAATTACCTCCCTCATCTTCTCCAGACTCTTCTACTGTTCCTCCCTTCTCTTTGAACTCCTCTCCTCTCATCTCTCCCCACTCAAATCCATCTTCCACTCTGCCATCCGGTCCCTCTGCCTTCTCTCACCTCTCGATTCCATCTATTCTTCTCTCTCCTCTTTAGGTTGGCTATCGTTTCACTCCCATCAAATTCAAGTTCCTCTGTCTTGTCTTCAAATCCCTCTATGGTCTTGCCCACCCCTATCTCTCCTCCCTTTTAACTTTCAATACCCCTTCTCGTTCTCTCTGTTCTGCTAATCTTTTCCTACTCTCTCCTCCTCCACCTCCATGTGCCCCCTCCCGCTTCTGATCTTTCTAACTCCTTGCTCCCTTCCATTGGAACCGCCTCCCTCTTCACATCCGCTCTTCCCCTCCTTCCCTTTCTTTAGCTCTTCTCACACTTACCTTTTTCACTCACCTCCCTAGCACCCTTCGTTTCTTCTCATCCTTCTCCCTCAACTTCATTCCTCACCTCCTACCACTGCTCTTCCCTTCTCTCTCTACCTCCTCCTCCCCACCCCCTGCTCCCATATAGTCCCACTCTTTCCTCTGCTCTTCCTCATTCACCCTTACATTCCCTCTTCTCCCGCTCCTACCCCCACTAACTCCTTCCTTTCTCTCGCTCACCCTGCCCCTCCCTACGCTCTTCTCACCTCTGCAATGTTGTAAATTGTTCTTTAACTGTTTTTGTGTTATTATTCATTTACCATCTCATGCTTGTTGTATTTTGCCTGTTCTTATGTAAAGCACTTTGGATTAAAGGGCTATATAACTTCAATAAAATACAAATACAAAACTTGTGAACAAAGAGCTTGTGTGTGAAAGCTTGAAAGAAAGTCCAGTGAAGGACTAGCGGCAGAGTAAAGGACTCTGACCGGTCCCATTTGTTAAAAGTACAAGCACCAGAAGGCCCTCCAGAAGCCCCTAGGATAGGCCGGCGTGAGGAGTCAGAGGGGTTATACAAGGGTTGAGTCAAACCACTTGTACAATCGAAAGTCTCTGGCACGTTGACAAGGAGGAGAGCCTGGCTGGGGCTTAAAGGAAAGCCTGACTGAGGGCTGAGATCCAACCTTAGGAAAATGGAAGAACCTAAGGGGTCTAAAGAAAGTGTCTTATGAACTGTGGCAAGTGTGAACCTGGGGGTGTTGTGAATTGGGGTGAAAAGTGATACACCCATGAACATTGTGTCAACAAGAGTGAACCTGGCTGAGGGTTGTCCACGGTGAATGGTTGTCTAAAAGGTATTCAATATAGCAAGCTGTTGATAACTTGATTGAAAGGCCATAGTGAATCTGATGGAGGGAGGCCCACGTTGCTGAAGCATCGGAGCCTGGCAGAGGGGGATCCTAAGGCAGAGAGTAATCAACCCTGAAGATTTATTGAAGGAAGTTTTTGTTTGTTATTTATGGCACATCAGGTCCTCTGAGGCAAGGGACTTTGTGAGAAAGAGACTTGGCCACAGAAGGCCCTGATATTCTGGAAACAAACTGTAACCTCGGGCTGAGGAGCCACATGAGTGGGCTGTGCTCAGGAATCCCGCCTTTTCCCATGCAAAAAATGTGGGGAAGGGAGACCCCAACTATACTATCCTGAATTATCATTTTGTGAACACTTCTTTCTTTTCTGGTGAACATTATCCCACACTATTTTGTAACTTAGCAGTAAGGATTGGCAATAGGTTTTTTAGTATAGGCCCTTTTTTCTTTGTCAAGACACCACTAGGATTGCTTTATTATTATTTGATGGTCGTAGCTTGCTCTCATTTTAAATTTAAGTTTAGGTTAGGTATTTTCTCACCCACTTATACAGTTTAATAAACACCCTTGAACTGTGATCACTTGTGTCTGTCTTTACTGTCGCCACCATGAGTTCCTTACACTGGTCAGGGGGATGGTGAACAACAACTGGCTCTGGTCACGGTCCATGTACCATGGTACCAGAGGACCTTTGGCCATTGGCAAAGGAGTTTCCCAATATAAGGGAGGAACCGCAATGTTTTATGGAGGAGCTGGAAGCAGTAATACAGTATTATGATCCATCATGGGCGGATATAAATCAGATAATGAGATTAGTGATGCCACCAGAGGTGAGACAGCGATTTTTGGGGAGGGCAGCCTGGCCAGCCACCAATACGGGCACTGGGAAAGCTGTGGTGCAAGCAAGAGAAAGAAAAGTCATGGCAGTGGTAGAGGTATGCCCTAGAAAGACTGATTGGGTAAAAATATCGAATTGTAAACACAATAAAGGCAAATCTCCCACTGATTATTTAGACAGACAGAAGGTGGTATTCACGCAGCATTCTGGTATTAATAAGCCAGAGGAAACAGCTCAGGAGGCTATAGCGAATTAGTTTGTGGCAGGTTTACACCCGAAAGTACAAGCACAACTTATAAATGTGTGCATAGGCTTGCAGACTAAGCCGTTCATTGCGTTACTTGCCAAGAGCAAAAGAAGTAAACATTTGAGAACAAACATATGTCATTACAAATGCAGAGTTTGCAGGTACAGGGACAGCTGCAGGGGGCAGCACACTATCAGGGAAATCAGGCCATAAGAGAGGACAGACAATCTTTTTGGTTTAAGCCCGACTTATCTATCTAGCCACATCTCCTGGCTACCCGTACAAAGAACATTGAGAGCAAATTATTTGGGTCTTCTTCAAACGCCTCGGGCCAAACTTGCCGTAGTGGCACAGGGATCTTTTCGCTTCATGGCACCAAGAATGTGGAATGCTCTTCCTCCAGACTTGAGATTGTGCCAATCCTTGGAAGCTTTCAAAGCTTTACTTAAGACACTTCTGTTCTGCTGAGGTGGGACTTTATCTCTGACTTATTGATAATCTGCTTCTTTGTTTTCTGTTTCTCCTGATTTATGACTTTGGCTTTTATGTTTTTTGTATTATATGTTGTTGGTGCCACTATGCCTCTGGGCCTGTCTTCGGCCCCTTTTAAATAAATATAAATAAATAAATAAATAAAGAGGATGCAGCTCAACATCAGTGTAAATGGCGTTGAGGTGACAGAACGGGGAGTCTAAGCTGATCTGGGCCTCCAGATGCTCTCCCAGCTTCAGCAGATTCTGGTGCAGAGTGGCAGGTCCTGGTCCACAGTAAGAGCCACTCCCAATGTGCCCTGGGAGTGTGTAGGGGACAGAGCTTTCAATTGCCTTGGATTGCTCCTTCTTCACCACAGTGGTTGGGGGCTTTGGAAAGCACAACTCACCCAAAAGAAGTCCACAGGTGATTGGACTAAAGCTAGCATACCTTAGTGGTCCAATCCCTATTCTTGAAATAAGTGGCCTTTGCCCTTCTGACATCCAATGTCTTGGCAAGATCCAAAGGAAGTGGAAGGGACATTTAGAGCGTGCGTGGTGGCGAGAGCACAATTTATTCATTTGGCCATTGGTGGATTTCACATTTTTGCTGCTATGCACCACTCCAACAACGTGTGCTAGTTCATGCTTTGTTTGTGTTTTTGGCCAGTGGGCCATGCAGTGCCTTTGTCTTCTTTGCACCTTTAAAATGGCCGCTTCATTTTTCCATTCACCGAGTGCTCAGCTTCCTGCCTCTGCCTCAGTCTGATTGGCCTTCCTTCTCCATTTCAAGCCAATCAGGAGCCAGAAGGAGATTAGCAGGACCTTGTTTCAAAGGACCACTTTCGAAGGAGCCTGTCTGTGCTGGCCCTTGTTTCAAAGGACCACATTCTAAGGAGCTTGCCTGTGCCTGTCCAGGCCCTGGAGGGCCTAAAGTGCCATAGAATACTCTGTTCTAACTATGTGCCTTCCACCGGACTAATTCCGGGACTGGTCCTCTGTCTCTTGATCAAAGGCCTCCCACAATCCCTGCAGTAATGACTGTGAGTTTGGCTCTTCTACCATTACTATCTCTCCTGAGGCATTGCTAATGCTGTACTCTCAATCCATTTTCTTAACTAACCTCATTCCTACTACATCTAATTCTTTCATACATGTATATCAGTTCTCTTGCTACCCTTGCACCATCTGCATTCTGTGTTGCTGCATTTCAAAACGTTTTTGGGGTGTGTTGCTCAATTGTGGGTACTCCTGTTACCCTTGCACCATGCTGCACTGTGTTTCATTCTGCTGTGCCTGATATCGATCTTGACTGTGTGCCATTTTTAAAAGAAATATAATGCTTTTTGCTGGGTGCACAACTGTTACTTTACTACCTTTCAAAATAGTGTTTGCTGTGAGTACATCAATCATTAATGTCCTACATGTCCTACCTTGTCCTCTGTGCCTCCCCCCTACCCACTGTCCACACCCCCTGTGTATTTCCCCAACCCCCCTCCTTGTGCCTTAGTACATTAGCCTGGTAAGTGTCCACCTCACCAATGCAGCTATGTCGCTATCTATCACTCCTATCTTCTCTAACTGCTTCTCTATTCCCTATCCAGATCCCTCTCCTATCACTAAATCTGGCCGGAAGAAACTTAAGAAGGACATACTGGGCTCCAACCCAGGCCATCCTATGGCAGACACCTATGTCACGGCTTCCGCCAGAGAGACTCTCACAGATATCCTCTTTGTCGTTCCCTCACCCGACATGTGGACTCTCCACATGGTTGCCTTTCACTTTCCTATCGCCTTTTCTCCCATTAATGATGGCACCCGCAGGAAGTCCTCCTTGACCTCTTTGCTATTTCCAGGGACATCATTAATGTCTATTGGAATGGGACTGATCTTCCCATAATGTATACCTGTTTCCATCATCTCTACTCAGGCCTATTCCTCCTTCGAGTGCTTAGTCTGCAGGCTCTCACTCTCTCCTAAAACGTCTCTCCTTATGGCCACCTTCTATCGGCCACCAGGACAGTCCACTCTCTTCCTCTCAGAATGGGCTGCCCATGCGTACTCTCTACTTTCCTGCTTCGCTCAACTCCTCCTGCTGGGTGATCTCAACATCCATATGGACTCTCCTGACTCCTCAGGACCCTTCTGCAACCTATGCGATTCTCTCTCCCTCTCTATCTTACCCTCTGGCTCCACGCACACAGTGGGCCACACTTTGGATGCTTTCATCTCTACCGACACCCCTCTCTCTATCCCTCTCACTACCTCTCTCTCATGGATGGACCACTCTCTTCTCTCATCACACTTGAAGCTCTCCTCTCGCATCGGTACACCCAGCGCAGCCATTTGGTCCAAAAGTCACCAGTCTCATGAAAAGAGTGGCTGTGGCTGCCTTTGCCTCCATCTACTCTCTTCCTCCTAATCCTATGGCTGACTCCCACCCTGACACAGCCCTCGTTAATTTCAATCTCTCTATCTCTAACACCCTTGATACTCTTGCCCCTGTCATGAGGGTCCGACTAAAGCCTTCCAAAAAGTACAACTCTTGGTACGACTCCGATCTGGCTGCCCTTAAACGCAAGTGTAGAGCAGCAGAGCAGAAATGGAACTGGTCGGGCAGATCCTCTGACAAACTGGCATGATGCCTCCTTCAAAGGCAATATCGACTCTGCATCCACACCAAGAAAAGAGTCTTTATTCAAGCCTGTATCTCCACAGCATCAACCAACACGGCCGAACATTTCAAAGTCTGTAAGGAACTGGCCAATCCTGCAGCAGCCTCCTCTTCTGACACACCGACCCCCCAGGACCTTTCCTTTGCTCAGCCCTGACTGCACACTTCACTGCAAAATCCAAAGAGCTCCTTTCCTCTCTCTCCTCCACACCACCTCATTCACCAACACCTCTGGAGCCTCCGTTGGGCCCTCCACCACTTCTCCTTTCTTCTCTCACTCCCATCACACCTGATGAGGTCGCCAGACAAGTCTGGTCTATGAAAGCTTCATCCAAACAGGTGGACCCCTGCCCCTCCTAAACCATTAAGGACAACATTTACTCTCTCACTCCAGCCTTGGCTGATCTCTGCAATCTCTCTTTTGCCACTGGAGATGTCCCACCTTCTCTTAAGCACTCCCCTGTACAGCCTCTACTTATGAAACCCTCTGCTGAGCACTCCATTCCAATAAACTATCACCCTATCTCTATCAACACTTTCCTGGGCAAACTCTAGGAGAAGCTGGCTATCTCTCAGCTCACCTCCCACACTGAAACTGCTGGTTGCTTCCACGACCATCAGTCTTGCTTTAGAGTATCCAGAGGCACAGAAACTGCCCTTCTGAACACCCATGAAGACCTGCTCTCAAATCTCGACACTAACACTTTCTCTATCCTCATTCTTCTTGACCTCTCCTCTGCCTTTGACACGGTAAACCACAACATCCTGATTGCAAGTCTGCATTACACCCGGGAAAACACAGGTCAGGCTCTGGCGTCGTTAACCTCCTACCTTTCCGACCGCCCATCCCAGGTGGAACTTGGGTCCTTTCTCTCTACTATCACTCTTTCAGCCTGTGGCATTCCCCAGGGTTCAAACCTATCCCTCTGGTTCTTCAATCTCTACATGGCTGTCTTTGAATGTGTGATTGCCACTTTCATCTCTAACTTCCAGTGTTATGCGGATGACACGCAACTCTCCTTCAGGCTACCCTCAGCCACCTCCTCTACCACGCTCATATCTGACTGTCCGCAATGCAGTCATGGTGTGCTGCAAACGACGTCTGCCTAAACTCCAGTAAGACTGAGATCGTTCGCATTGGGACTCCTGCTCCCGCTTTCTCACTCTCACTCTGGCCAGCCTCCCTTGGCCCTGCGCCCACACCCACCTGTGAGGCAAAAAAAACCTTGGGGTCTTCTTTGACTCCACTTTTTCCTTTCCAACTCACATTTCGGACATCTAGAACAAGTCCAACAAGCTACACCTCCTCAGAGGTACTCTTCCTTTTCTCACCTTCCCCCGGCAGCTCACTGTCTCCAGAGCCTTGGTTCTCTCTAGGCTGGAGTACTGCCACAGCCTCTTTCTCAACCTCCCTGCCTCTGCTCTGTGCCCTCTGCAACTCATCCAGAACAGAACCTCAAGACTTATCCTTGGCCTCAACTGCATCTCTCTGGCACAGAAATCCATCCACTGGCTCCCTGTGGCTGCAAGGATCAAGTTCAAGACCCTCTGCATTGCCCACAAGGCTTTCTGGGGGTAGAGACCTACCTATCTGCAGCATTGCCTACCTAAATACTGTCCTCTCGTACTTGCCTCCGGGGTTTGCACTTGCCTTATTGTTACTGCACTTGGTCAATGACCCATGAGAGTGGCATCTCTCAGCACTTACCCCAGCTTCTGACTGACTGGGTGTACTTGGTCCCCTCCCCCAGCCCCTCTACCCCATGCACCTGTCCTGCACCTGACTGCACACTTGCACGATCTGAATGCTCCATGCCTTGACGATTGTCTATATGTTTTTCTCTTGTCTCCCCTCCTTGCATGGTGGCACCTCAATGCACTTGGAAAAACTGCTGAATCGTCGTCAGACCTATTTGCTGTTACCTACACTGTCAATTGTATTATATGCACTTGTTCCATGCACCCACTCTGCCCGTGCAGACTTGTATCATTCAAAAATTCAAGGGCTCAGAATGACTGTTTTCTTTCCCCTTGTTCCCCCGACCCCCGTCCTTGAGCACTTTGAAACACTTGCTTTGTGTATAGGCGCTTTACAAATAAATACTACCATACCATTAAGGAGAGCTGGCGACCGAGAGAAACAAAATAGTGGCCGTCTTCCTCCACTAAACAAAGCCCCCTGCCTACTCTACCCCCACTCCCTTCCTTTCTCACTAGGATCATAGGCCTTTAGAAATTCAGCACACTGGTGTGAGGCTATGCCTTTTGAATGGGTGTGCTCCATTGATGCCTGTGCCCAGGGCCACTACCTGGTGGGTGGCAGGCTCTGGCGGAGGGCATTACCTGCCCTCACAAAGAGATCCAAGAAGGGGCATGGTCATTCAGGTTCCATGCTTTGTCATTTGGCAGGGTCAGCATGTCTGGCCCAAATACACATCAACTTCCAAAGCTTGAGCTGGTTCACAGGAGCTGACTCACCTGTGATATAAAATTGAAGGTGGCTGCAATGATTATAAGTAGTGCCAGGCACCATTCCTTAACTCAGACATAGCTTTATTTTAGAGCTTAACCTGCTCCCATCATGGGCTATTTATGATCATCATAGTTTTGGTAAAGGAGGCATATCTTAAATGCAGTCCCTGCATTGCAGAGATTTGACTGTTACTGCAGCTGTAAAATAGGCAAGTGTGACCTCTGAACCTACTCTGTGTCACTGGTAGAGCAGGCGCTGCAAATCATGATACAGGGATACACCCTATGCTTTTGGCATGAGGTATAAAAGGGAATCTGATCAGCAGATTACCCTTTCAGAGATGGTATTGCCGACGGTGAAGGCATAATGAAGGAGGCACAGGCAACTGATTCAAAGGGCAAATAAAGAGACTTTATTAATTCAAATGTCAGGATTGTAAAAGGACAAACCTGCCCTATGCTAGAGTAGGACTTCACTACCTGAATAAAACTAAGGATAGTTTGAATCAGTGAGTCCAACTTCAAAGTCTGTCTGGTCCAAAACCTATGCTTTCCCTAAAACTAAAACCAAAAAGTGTGTAGGGGTATCAGCAACAAACTGTAGTACCAGTTTTCAAATCAAGATACTGAGCTTGTTCCAGCTCCATGCTTGTTATTTGCTCCCTTGCCCCCAAAGTTCAAACAACAGTTTCACAGGATTGTTTCGGGGTTCCCTTCTTTAAGTTCAACAAAGTTTCACAAGATGGTCTTGTGATTCACTTCCCCAAGTTCAATAAAGTTTCACCGGATGGTCGCAGGATTCTTTTACCCAACACTTTAATACAATAATTGAGGCGTACCTGCATGATATTCGGCACAATGACTTTAACTTTCACACATTGGGACTCCCTGGTCTAGACGCAGTTGTAAGATCACACAGTCCACCCATCACAAGTCACGCAACCATAAACCCCGCCAGGTTTCTCCAGCCTCCCACAGGTTCCTCTGCACTTTGCACCTTTCCTGACATTCACTCCTTTATGGGCGGCTTGAGCCTTCTTCTGTTGCTCGCGTAGGCACCTAGTTTTATCATTCAATGTCCAATGTGGTTTAGTTTTCAATATTTTCATTCAATCTTCTTTGCTCAATATTCAAGGTTCAAATCTTTGTTTGTTTTACTCAAATTAAAGTTCTTTGCTCAAATTAAACCCATTAGGTTCAAGATTGAATATAACTTTGCTTAGTGTTGCTTACTAGCAGTCCAAATAGGAGCGCTCCGGTATGTAAGTACCCTCCACGACACTCAGCAGCTTTATGCATCTCCTTTCAGGGGCTAGCAATGTTTCCTCTGGCCTCCCAAAGCCAGAATATTGACTGCCACAAGCCCAGCTTGTTCGCCATTTATCCACTTCACACGCCGGCTCCCTGGATACCTCTTATTGAACACGGCCAGCGTCCCCACTTCTCTTGTCTTTCCTGCAGCTCTGGCTGCAAGTCTTCTGCTTAGAAGGTTCCAAGACATGCATCAATCACTCGACCCACTTGCTCCAAGTCTGGCAGGTCTTCTGAGATCTCTGCCAGAGTCCTGACTCCTCGTCCAGTCCCAACATGGCTGGTCTCTCCTGCACACGCATCTCTGGATTCACTCCTTGGCTCTCTTTCTCTGTTCTCTGTGTCTCATTTTATACACCTGCAACCCTTCAATAGGTTGCAGATGTAGGCCTTTATTCAAGTGTGCCTGACCATGATTAAGGGGACATGCCTGAGTGTAATGCTAGTATGTAATATGTGAGCCAGGATAACATGGTGTCGAACCGCAGCCATTTTGAACACTCATCTCCCGTTGCAGCATAAAGTCTTTGTTTCCGTCGGCCTCACAGAATGAACAAGTATCAGGGAAAACAGAGCAAGGTCACATATATTTTGCAGGAGGACTGACTACAGAGAATAGTTATTGTATTGTCCAGTGAAGGAAGAATACAGAAGGGGAGTTGGAGTGTGCTGCAGCTGCACGATAAGGGGTCTGGGAATGCATGCAAGTAGAGGAGCACTGGGTTTTTCCACTTGCAACTGGATTTTTCCACCTTCTGTCTCTTTGACTTGTGATCTGCCTTTCGACCGAGGGCAAAACACAGTTGAGGGGGGTGAGAGTGGCCCATAAAGGAGATGGCACCATGGAGGGGTCAGAGTTGGATGTTGAACCGTGTTGTAGTCTCGCTTTAAGAGAGGACGCTCCACTTCAGACCCCGTTGCCCACAATAATCTCTTCGTCCACCTGCTAAGGGACTAAGCAGTGTTGTCTGGTCGCCAAAATGAAGTTTTCCTCTGCCTCATGGCTAACGGTGATACAATTTATATTCTAATCTAGATATATATATATATATATATCTGTGTGTATATGTTTGTATGCATTGGCATTCTATTTGTTCATTATACAGTCATTTGGTATGAATAAAAGGCCTATCACGCGCCATTTTTATAACCTAATACGATGTACGTATGTTTCTTCTGCTACTCTGAGTTCAATTACTCATTATTGTGAGAAGGGGCTGGGGGATACGTAAGTGTTTGTGTTCTTCCCCTAGAGCCAAATAGACGCAATACATAATTGGCGCTGTAAGCAGGGTCTTTGTGCTGATATACATGCCAAATAATCTTGTTGATAAATTAAGGTTTATGATATTGAACAGTAGAAAGAAAATAAATAAAATAGAAAAATTGGAGAAGAATTTTTTTTTTCTCCTATAGGAAAAACTATCGTTGGATATTTTATTGTGTGTTTGTGTATTTTTTTATTTTTTTTGTTAACGTGTAGGATATGAAACATCCATTCTGTTATTATGGCCCATTGATCTTAAAAAAAGAGTAACTCCCCTGGCAGAGATTTCCCGTATATAACAATCCCAGGATGGTCAAAGAGCCCTTATGATAAAATCGCACAGACTTGGTGCGGGATTGAGTGAAACATGGGATAGTAGCATAGGAGAAGCAAATCCGAACGAACTGATTAAATGTTTACAATTGGTCTCAATAGAGAAGGGGAAAGAATGTTCAGCTCTCGGGAGAAGGGGATGGATTTTACTGCATACCTTCAGAAAGATGCATCAATTGAATTTAGAATTGCAATCTACGTTTCAAAATTTAGAAAAAGATTTGGCTGCTGAAAAACAAATTGCTTTAATGCATGAACTTCAATTGAAGTTATGTCATGACAAAGTTGATAAATATCAAGCTATAGCTGAACGTGTTGAAGTAAGAGTCGCACAATATAAATATCAGAAAAGAAGAGGAAGGGTTAATTCACGCAAGGTTGCAACGGTAATTGCTGCCGCAGATGTGAATTGGAATCCTGATAAATGGTATTGCGATGTTTTTGACAGTACTACTACGAGCAGTGATTCTGATACATCTGATTCTATAACAAAGGCAAAACCCGTATGTAACGAAGTGACGATTAATCCCGTCATTCGCAGGAAGATGGGTTGCCATCCATTGAATCCAGGAGGCAGTGTTATAGATATGACAGCCCTTGAAGATTATTGGCAACAAGATGTTGGTAAAATAGTCAATAGACTAAAACAAAAAACTGGTGAATCATTGCTGACGTGGATGGTCAGGTTATTTGATGAGGGGCTGCGGGTTTGTTGGTTGACATGACAGATTCTGCTAGATTTTTTGCCTTTGTCTAATGATGTTCAAATTCAGGAGACCATGCGTGCAGGTCCTCCGCGTGAACAAAATGGTGATGATGGACAGTTCTCTCTTTTGCAGTTGGCTGCACAGGGATGTAAACACAAATATCCAATTAGGTTGGACTGGCCGACTAATGATAAAAATTGGTATACATTAAAGAAAGCAATTCAGAGGATAAGAGAACATGCTATGAAGGAAGTTATTCATCTTGATACTCCTCAATATATGGGAACATATGGGAATGGTACATTTGTCTGTCTCAGCTAGAAATGTGCTTATACGTACGGCCCTTCCTGCATATAAAAATGTTATAATGACCTTATAGGTGGGAATGACAGGAAAAGTCACTGATGAGGCAGTGGAGGCAATTAGACAACTGCCATATTTGGGTGAATGGAACAAACCCCAAGAACAATTTTGTGGGAGGGAGAGTCGATCAGAAAAGCGTACTCCTGGTGCAAGATTTGATAGCAGAGATCCCTGCGTATCCATGAAGGATATGTTTTTGGCTTTACTGAAAGATGGTGTCCCTAGGGAAGAATTAGATGGAATTCTGACACGTGATATGTATTTGTTATATAAAAAACGAGCTTTGGATGGAAAAGAGCGCTATAAACAAGTCAATCGACAAGATTTGCATAAACCAAAAGATGAATTAGATCCTTTTGGATCATCACAGGAGGAGGATGATGAAGAACTCTCTCATATTTCGATACCCTCTCATATTTCGATACCCTCCCTGCCAACATATGCTGATGTCGGAAAAATGGTTGGTGCATTAGTAGATAGAGAATCGAAAAGCACTCATTCTAAAGAAGAACAGGATATTGGTCAAGCTTCGGTGTCAACAACCAATGTTAAAATAGACAGACAACCTCATATTAAATTTTAATTGTTCTGGCATTCCGCTAATATACAGAAGGTTCGTGCTTTAATTGATACTGGAGTGGAGGCCTCTTTGATTCACGGAAACCCTTTCAGATTCAAAAGTAAACATGTTATGATTACTGGATAGGGTGGTAAAGGAACTTCAGCGTTGCAAACTAAAATTGATATGGAAATCAGGCAGTGAGAGACACTTATCAGGTATTGATCGTTCCCTTTGCGTAATACATTATTGGATTTGATATTCTAGAGGGACTGACCCTAGGATTAGGAGGTAAAATATATCAATTTGGCGTAAATGCTTTTACTTGTTAACCTGCTGTAGTTGGTCGATTGAAAATACCCCCTGTGCAAGTTCCGATAGCAACTAAACAAGTGTCTATGAAACAATATTGGGTTCCGGGTGGGCAAAAGGATATTTCAAATGCTATCAAAGATTATGTGGACACAGGCGTGTAACGTTCCATGACTACTGCCTAAAACAATCCGATCTGGCCTGTCAAAAAACCTGATGGTAGTTATAGGATGACAATTGATTACCGCAAATTGAATAAATTCACTCCTACATTGGTGCCGGCGGCACCTGATGCTGAGACATTGGTTGAGAATATACAAAATTTCGAAGGCACGTGGTACGCAGTGTTGGATTTGGCTAATGCCTTTTTCACAATACCGATTGAGGGACAAGAACAATTTGCATTTTCTTAGAATGGGAGACAATACACGTTTAATCGTTTGCCTATGGGACACATCAATAGTCCGACTATTTGTCACCAGCTGGAGGCTGAGCATTTGGATAAAATTCCATGTAAACCTGATGTGCAAATTGTGCACTACATTGATGACATACTAATTCAAGGCAAAGTGTGCGCATACATTTGAACCTTCTTATGGAAGGTTTGTCCAAAGAAGGGTGGGAAATAAATGAAGCTAAAACGCAAGGTCCGGTGGAGACCATTATTTTTCTAGGAATACAATGGCATAATGGACATTGTGAATTGGTGACTAAAGCTAAACAGAAAATTCTTGAATTTCCCACTCCAAAGACTAAAAAACAAGCAGAACAGTTTATTGGTTTGTTTGGATTTTGGAGGCAGCATATCCCACATTTAGGACAAATTCTCGATCTTCTTGTTGATTTATTGTGAAGCCATAGGACTGAGGGTCCATGGAATCCCGCATAACCCTTGGGTTAGATCCCTTTTAATGATTTACTGGATTCACCCTAGACAAAAAAATACTTTCTTCCTCACTAGTTCTTCTCCTAAAGTGTGAAGATTGGGTTTCATTAGTTGGTGAGGTCTAATTTTTAAGATTGGAGATTGAATCTGAGTCCCCTGTAAAATCCATTGATAAAATTTGGGTAAGTCACTACCTAGGATTAGTTGAACGGGTAAATTAGAAATTACAGATACAGTCAAATGTATCTTCCTGCCTAGGATAGTAATAGGAATCTGGGTGGTGAATCTGCAGGTCGCAGGTTCCAAATCCCGGAAATGCCAACTCAGCCTTTCATCCTTCTGAGGTCGATAAATGAGTACCAATTTCTATTGGGTGATATTTTATGTAAAATATGTTCGCTGTAAAGCGATTTGGATTAAGGCGCTATATAAATAACACATCATTATCATTGTTATCATTATCATTAACGGATTACATTCTGTGTGGCCATGCACACAGGTAACCTCCGCACTTCCTACCTTCGTCCAATCCCGGGGCAGTAATCTCTCCTTAATAGCACTTTTCTTACTGCCTGTATGCATGGCCCAGAAAGATTTTCCCTCTAATATAACTGGACTTCTATAGGTGTTTTTCTCTTCAGCACGTAGGAAAATTAGTGATTTTACTTGGTTTTCTTCTTCACTAAGTAATTGCATCGGGGAACTATTATTATGATTATTTTGGTTCATCAGGTCCCTTTCTATAGAAGTTCCATGCCCTTACAGACACCAGGGGGCACATTATGAGTCCGGCATTAGCCGTGCCAGAAAAAACGGCGCCTTGCTGGAGGGACCAGAAGAAAAGAATTCCCATAGGACTCGTTGGGAATGGGGAGGACAGATGCACCGGCACTGTTTGTAACAGTGCCGGTGCATCCGTAAAAGTCTGTGGTACGGGTGCCGTTCTGCCCGCCAGGTCAGACCTGGTGGGCTGAAAGGCACTCGCTTGCAGAACTCATAGTTTGCTGGTCCGGAAACAAAGGTACTGGCAAGCTTAAAGCTTACCGGTACCGTTGTTTCCAGACCAGCAACCTCGTAATGACCCCCCCAGGTCTTGCCAGATGGCAATTCATCACATGCGCTTCCTCTCACAAGATCACCTAACCGCAGATAGTGGATTTGAAAGGGTCTGATGTGCCTCTCTTGTCCTGTCAGTGCCTAGGCAAGACTGGGCTGAGCACCCCTTTTCCGTCTCTGAATCCACACATAAATGATCTGACAAGCTGTCAGATGCCCCAAACGAATCTGAGTGGCCAGCAGGTTTGTCAGGAACCAAGTCCAATAAGAAACTCCAGGGGCCTGGTTGAACAACCAACTTCTGGCTGTGCCCTGCCTCAAAACTCTTGTGATCCTTATCTTTGAACAGGCAAGGTCTTTCTCTCTGCACATGTTGCCTTTTCTCCCATGTCTGCCTCTAGGAACAACTTCTACAGCTTCGGACCCAAAACCTCCTTATCCACAATCTCAGGTATCTCCTCTACGGCTGTAGGCAACCCTGAGAACACTGAATCCTGTGCTATTGCTACAGTCACACTTTAGCAAGAGTATGAGCTTCAGGAGACTTTAGGCCTGGACTGGGAGCTGATGGGGAGACCGGTCTCTTGCACTCTCCAGCAAAGGAAACCTTGCGTGCTGCTCTTTGAGCTTGCGCTCTAAGTTCTTCCTCAGCTATGACTGATTCAGGGAGGTCATTTGCTAGCAAACACCCTACTGGATTAGAGACTTGACTGCAACACAGTGCAGGGAGGTGCTCGCCCTCCCACTAAGCTCTACCATTGCCAAGGGACAGAAAGTCAGACCATCAAAACATATCTGAAAAAACCTGCTATTGAGCGCAATTTAGTTTAGTCCTTATCATATGTTCTAAAATTAGGACAGGCATGAAGGGGAGGGGCACAGGAACAGGAGAATCTGTTGGCAATGCCATCTACTTGGAAAGAAAGACAGTATTCTCGTCTCCACAAGATATCACAGTTACATCACAATCTTGGATTCTCAGAGAAAGAAAAACACCTACAAATCAAGTGATTAGATAGACCCAATGGAAACAGGTCTCTTGAATTCCTTAGTCGATATTGTTTTTACTAATATGAATTGAAGCTGTTTAATTGGTGAGGGAAGGATAGCTCAGGGGCAACACGTCTGACAATGCAGCAGAATACATGTTTGAATCCCGATCCCGTGCTTAGAAACCAATCTTTGGTATTAAGCGTGTTATAAAAGAACAATAATAATTAATTATAATGTATTAATAAAACAAACAATGTGTACAATCAGCCATAATGTTTGAGTGTTCTCCTTCACTCAATCCTTTCATACAAGATGTTCGCTGTGGTATGACGCTGTGGAGTAATGTGCACTTACTTCTCTCTTAGTGTATCGTAGGATTTGATCTGCATCCTCGCACGTGCAGACCTGCTCTAGGGTCTGTCTTAAGGGGTTTAAAAATCAATGCCATGATATTCAAGAAAGACAGCCTAGTCATGGACAGTGATCTAAGAATCTGCAGGCTCATGGGAGCACTCCCTGAAAAATGTGTCTGACTGACAAGCAGGAAGCGGTCCCAAAGCTCTGTGAAGATTGGAACTGGCTTCCTGTATCTTTTGCTAAAAAGAGCCCAAGTCAGGGTACATGAGTATGGAATCTTTAATGTGTTCCCTGATGACTCAGTCTATTGATACTGTCCTGGTACAACAGAGGCTGTGTCAAACTCCTGAGAGACACTTCTATTATCCACGCCCTTAGCTCAAATGCAATAGTTTTACCCCAGGAAACTTGTGCCCTGCAGCCCCTAGATTGGGATGGATATTTGACATTCATGCAACCAGCCATAAATACTTTAGGGGGTGGACTTTCGGGAGTTTTGATGGCGGCTCTTGATTGAGTTCAACTTGTGATAGTAGAGCAAGACACATATTGACCATTAATATCCATTGGCATCCTTCCCAGTCTGCATTAATGGTCTTCATTCTGGTAATTAATGATATTCTAGAATCCTATAAAACTAGGTATCGCGGGGGACCGGAACGTGAACTGCCTGGCCCCTGAAGGGTATGCAGAATTAGGGGTTTCTAATGATTGTGGCTACCAAGAGAAAGAGATGGAATATGGTGTAGTTTGAGAGAGCTTTGCACAGCGTGGGTCCTGCATATCCTTAACAGCCATGTAAAAGGGGACATTCCACCGGGTTCCACTTGGCATAGAGACGCCCCTCAATCCTGGATTGATTATGTTGCTCTCTCAATCAACTTGTTTGCTTTATGTTGCGACTTCACAGTCCTCATTCATAATGCTAGTGCTCATTCAATATTGAAAACCTTCTAAAAGTACCAATTAACCACTGATCCAATCTACATGCACGAACATCACCATTAACACAAAGGGATTTTCATTTCTTGGACCCAGTGGGCATTTAAAACACAAAGGGCCTCATCACGAGTTGGGCGGTATCCCAGCATGATATCCGCCAAGTGCTATTTGTGTTAACGCCAGGATGTGTGGCGTTAACAGCGTCAGATCAAGAGTTGGCGTGTAATGGGCACACAACCTTGGCATTAATGCAAATAGCGTCCGCCGGAAACAGTTGCAGCGAACCCTAAAATCCAGCGGTTATTGTCGGACTACAGTCCTATTAGCCTGCGCTAATAGTGCCGCAGGAAATGTGTAAATGCTGGAACGGGAACTAAAGCAGCAGCCATTTTAGAAATCATACCCGCAGAAAATCGCATTCCCTGGTAGCCATCCAGCAGTGAAAATCCTGCAAAATGTCCCAAGAGCGTACCGGGGCCAAGTCTGCCTTGGACAGGGTCAGAAAACCTCTGACCAGGAACTAACTATTCTTGTGGAGGAGGACATGGGCCATCAAGATGAGCTGTATGGGCCAAAGCAGTGTATGTCACAACCGCGGGCTACAGGCGTTTGTGGAAGAGGTCGAAACATGGCGGCCGCCAGACTGTGCCAGACTGTGCCGCCACGTTGTGCTCCCAAACGTCGCTATCAGTCTAGTCATTTCCATCATGGCCGCCGCCGAGTGTATTTACCAGCTTACGCTCGGAGGCTCGGCGCGTTGCAACTTCTGTATTCTCCTTTGTTGCGTGCGCTCCTGTTTCAGCTCACTTGGCGGTGATCCGCCTTTGTCGTCTCATCCTTCCGTTTGCCTCTCTCTATCCTAGTCTCTCCTCCCTTTTGCCACCGGCGTCTAGTGGTGGCTCTGTTCTCTTCTTTCCTCTTCCTTTTGCTCTTCCGTTCTCCCATTTGTTTCCCTCTCGGGTTCTTCTCTCCTTGCCCCCTCCGGTTCCCGTATTTTTCCTGCATTCTATTTTTGGCTCTGTTTCGCTTACCTGCCCGAGTCTTGCCAGTCATCTACCTACTCAGATTGGATTGCCTCCGCATTTGTTCCTACACATCAGATTCCTGCACTCTGAAGGGGTTTTTGTGCCGCAAGGCTTTACCCCTTGTCTCGCTAGTCTGTCGCGGGGGAAGGTCACCGTTGATTCTTTCACAGAGTCACGGTGGCTTCCTTCCGAGGCCGGCCCTATCTACACAAGAAAAAGGGAATTTCTACACGTCGATCCCGTGGAAGGAAGTTGGCTTTCTCATCATCATCAGGTGAGGAGGAAGGGGAGCTCGAAGACTCTCAGGGTTCGAGTGGGGTGGAAGATATAAAGGATACCCCAGTTGGTACGTCCACACAGTCAGACATCCCTGATCCCTGATCCCACAGGGGCGCACACAGATTTGGAGACAAGTCAGCCAGAAGGTGACAGCGGTGGGTCGTGAGCCCAGGGATGGGGAGGATGGCTGGAAGCAGTTCAATGACCTGCGGGTCCGTGTCTGTGGGCAACTGGCCCGGCACAGGAGTGAGTCATGGGGACTGGAGGAGGACCACCGCCACCACCAGAGCTCACACTGTGGGAGGAGCAGATGACCACCCTGACTGACATGGGTACCATTGAGGAATTTGGAGGAGAAGTTGGAGGAGAGGAGGCTGGCACTGGCACCCAGCAGGTTGCAGGTGAGAACCCCCGCCATTTATATGCATTATTTTTTTATTTTCTTTTTTTTAATTTAGTTTGTAACACACTTTTAAAAAAAAAAGATCCATTCCATAAAATCATTTAACATTACTTATCACATTCACTTATTTCCAATTGAATGTTCTGTCATCACTATCGTCGAATCCTCACCATTTGACAGTGATGAAGGAGTATGGGGTGTGGAAGCATCCCTCATATATCTACCCCACTTGATTACGTGTCATTCAACATTCTATTACTACGTTTTTCTAAGTAGAGTAACAACGCTATTGTGAAATGTTTGCAATCACTTCTGTGCATTCTTGTCCACCACTCGTCACTATTGCAGGTCGCTGATTTTTCTAGCTCTTTGCTTAAATAATTTGTTCTTAAATCTCTCAACTTGATGCAATTTAGTACTAAGTGTTTTAGCGTTTCTTCCTCGCTGTTACAGAATCTGCAACGTTGATCCTCTAGCCCGACTTCTTGTCTTAATTTTTTAATTTCTTTCGTCAGAAAGAGATTGAATCGAAATTTCAAGAAGATAGTTCTTAATCGCTTGCAGGGGAATTTTTCCATGTATTTTGGTAGGCAGTTTAGCGCTTTTGCTTCCGTTGGCCTATTTGCCATAAATCTATGCTCTGAACTCTTCTCTGATGTGTCTATCCAGTTTTGTTGGAATAGGCTTTTTTTTTAAAGCATTGGGATTTTTGACAAGCATGTTTTCCTCTCTATTCAGTTGTTTGAGGATCTATTTGCATTTTAGTTTCCATCTCTGAAGTAGTGAATCCTGTTCGGGGCGCACATGTTCCAGTAATAGTTTAACTGGCCGATTCATGGAATTAATGTGTGCCACACAAGTGTGCGAAAGCGTGCGAATCGCAGCGCAAGCGTGAAAATCGCAGCGCAAGCGTGTGAAAGCTGCGCACATCGAATCATGGAAGTCCGTGCATGTGTAAATCCTGGGATGTGTGCTAAAATCCTGTGTGGTGCACGCGGGTGCACACGTCATCAAACGGCATGCACTACACGCACAGCGAAAGCGCACATAGCGCAGCGCACACAACAAAAGTAGGCGTAACACGGGGCGTAACACGCGGAATGGGGAACATCTCATGAAAATGTGGGCGTTACGGGGAAGTACAGGAGGCAAATGCGCGGAACGCACGCCTACAACACGTATTTATGGAATCAAACAGGGGAAACGCGTGCGCCAAAAAAGACGCGCTAAACCGGAAACACGTACGCCAGCAGGAAGCAGGCGTACGTGGCCCCGCCCAGCATAAAAGTGTGCGCAAACAACAAACAAGCTCAGACGCTACAATGAATATACCATTCCTCGCAGCAGTGGTTGTGGGACACCGCAGGAAGAGGAGGATAGCCAGGCCCAGAAGTTTTACACCCAGGACCAGACTTTTTGGGATGCCTGATGACCAGGTGTATGGGAGGTACAGGTTCCCACCATACATAACACTCAACCCGGTGAGTGAGTGGGAGGATGACCTCACATCACCCATCCTGTGCTCCCAAGCACTGAGCCCCTTGGAAAAGGTGCTCAATGTACTGCACTTCTTGGCCACTGGTTCATTTCAGCGGACAAGTGCCATAGTGTGGGGGGGTGTCACAGGCCACGCAGTCACGCTGCCTACACCAGGTGTTGGCCATCATGACTGCACGCTCTTCAGTCCACAGGCACATATACATGCCCAGAATACCTGCAGAAAAGAGGGCTGCCATCCAGGACTTTTACGGGGTGGCACACTTCCCCAAAGTGCTAGGTGCCATTGATTGCACCCATGTGGCTCTACGCCCTCCCAGGGCAACTGAGCATATCTATAGAAACCGCAAGCACTGGCATTCCATCAAAGTGCAGGTAGTATGAGATGCCAAGGGAATCATCACCTCAGTATATGCCAACTATCCAGGGTCCACCCATGAGAGTTTCATTTTCGAAATGTCACCCCTAAACAGGGACCTAGAAGCTGGGCGACATGGCGATACATGGCTGCTTGGTGAGTATTAATGCCTCTGCACATGCATGCATGTCAGATACTGAGTAATGTCACAACCCCACTAATGATACCCATCATCACCTCCCCAGGGCACAGTGCCTACCCTCTGAGCACCCACATGATGACGCCAATTCGGAACCCCACCACACCACCCGAGGTAAGATACAACACAGCCCATATTGCAACCCAGGGCATAGTGGAGCGCACATTCGGAGTGCTCAAGTCACGCTTTCACTCCCTTGACCGCTCTGGTGGGCAGCTGCTATATGCGCACCCAGTAGTGTGCAGTATCATAGTGGCAGCATGTGTCCTGCACAATGTTGCAACACGCCACGGCCTGCGGGTGGACATGGCGGTTCCCCCACATCCCCAACCACATGCACGGCTGCTGTGCATGGGAGGGGAAAGGGCACATGGTGAGGCAGCCCGTACGCAGCTGGTGGCTAATTACTTCACCTAAAATCACAGCCCTGTGGAGTGCACACAGCCCTGGCACATACCAGCTGACAATCAATGATGATGACATAAGGGACAGTCAACTGTCACAACCATACCAGACTGAGATTGGTCACCTGGAAGTATTACATTGTGTGCATCCCTACCTACTGAAAGACAACCAATGCTGTGTCACGAAAAGGCACACATTTATGCTGCATGAATGGCTACCCCCTTGCAAAATACAACATGAAAATAGTGCCATGTCACCCAACCCCTCCCCATCTCAGCTACCCAACACACCATGGCATGCCATGCAATGTGAAACCAAACAAATGAATGCACAACACATGACACAAGTGTCACAAAGTTGACTGTCCCAAATGGAAACAGGCCACAGACAATTTGCTCCCAGTAATCAATAACAAACAGCACACATGAACAAATACTTACCAGCAACACAATACAGCTACACAGGATGAAACAGGGCCAAAATATGACAGTACAAAATCAAAGTAGATCAAGTCTTACAACCTGAATAAGCCAGCACATCGACCCCTTCCAACTGCAGAGGGTTGCAGTCAGGCAAATGTGTCAGCGTTCTGCATACAACATGAACTGCATCTGCAAAGGAGACAGCCCTGTGAAGACATGAAGAAGGTACTTGTGAATAAGGAGGAAGACATGGATGCACAAGCACATATCAATACACCATGCAGTGTTCAATACAACAACAATCCCCACCAGGGATGTCCACACAGTTTTGACCACAGACTACCCACACAGCTCATGGGAGCCCAATGTCACTGTGTAAGTCACTGTCACTTGGTCACACCCTTTGCAAGCTCATGGAAAGGGGAAGCAGGAGGGGTGTGTGTGTCATGAACCCAAGCATCTAACCCAAACACAGGACAGGCCTGCATGCGCCCAGCTGTAATACACAATGGATACCCACGGGAGCCATACAAGGCAACACACTGTTAAAAAAAAATATATATTATTATTATTATTTATTATTATTATCTTTATTGTTTTTGGTTTATACAAACCTTTACAAATTGAATTCTTTTCATAATACAATCGAATATTTTAAAAGTTTATAAAAAGATACAAAAACGAAAAAAAGAGCACTTTTTAAAACACATTTGTCTAATACAATTCCGAATCAACAATTCATTATAAACAGCTAAAAACAGACAATCCATAATAAAACTCTTAGAGTCTAGTACTTCTTAGTATATATAATAATTGTGCCAAGTAGCTAAGACATTATTAGTAATCTGAGACTTCAACTCGATGTTTCTTAAAAGCTTCTTGAGTATTTAAACACTCAGACAGTCGTTATCAAATTCATGATAATTCACAAATAATTCGCAAAAATTCATTAATACGTATTTTTAAAACCGTCGAATTACCATGAAGCATTTCGAACCACAAGTTGTATCTATTTACATTCGATATGTCATGAACAAACATAGCAAAGTATTCTATTCTTTGTGTCAATAAAGCGGGACAGACTAGCAACAAATGCATTAATGATTCATTAACCCTGGTACCATCACAGTGTCTGCAGGATTGCTTTACCACATTCCTGCACCTTATATTCTGAATTTCATGAGTATTTAAGACGTTAAAACGAAATCTCATGAATTGATTTCTATATACTCTGGATGGATATTTTTCTAGGTATTTCTCAGGATAAGGTTTCCATTTCCAAAATGATATAGCTTGTGAATATAGCGAGGAGTTTAGTATTACCACATTGTTCTCCAGCCAGTCTGAGGCTTTTAATAATTCTTTCACTTTAAGAGGATTCCTTTTTAGAATTTCTAATGTGAGGCCTAAGTCACTTAGAATTTTCACACAATCTCTTTTTAACTCACAAATGAAATCCCCAAGCGTGTCAACTCCCAAGAAGTAATACAATGTGTTATCCTCAGACATCAAACACTTACGAAGTAGAGATAATTTTTTCCAATGTACTGTACACTTTAAGGAGGACAAACCTAACTCATAACGTAGGAGTTCCATGGGCAAACATTTTGGTAGATACCTTAAAACCTTTCGCCACACTTGTGCTTCAACTGTTTTCAGATAAAGTACCAGTTCTTCAGAGTAAAACTCAAGACTGTATGTCAATCGTGGAATAGCTTTCAACCGATAAAACAGAATACAGGGCATCATTGTGAATCTGCCATATCTTCTCTCCACTGCTGATATCTGATTGGCAATAGGAGAGGCTTTTATACGAAGATGACTTTTTATAAAACCTAACGAGTAAGGTGATGTGTATGTATAACCCAAATATTTTAGCATTGATTTGTTTTTTAATTTTAGACCACCACATAAAATCGAAAAAGAATCTTGTTTTATATTTTTCACACCTGTGTAGAATATTATTGTTTTATTAGGGTTTATTAGTAACTTTCTATTCAAAATGAATTTCTCAAATGCTACAATCAGCCTTTGCAGACCCACCTTAGTACCGTCAAACAACAAAAAGTCATCCGCATATGCAATCCAGTTCAATCTTATTTTGCCCAATTTAGGTGAAACTAAACCACTGTCATCTAAAAAGCACCCTGCTTTTGAGACATAAAGATTGAACAGTGTTGCTGCCAATCTGCAACCTTGTTTTAGACCATTATGGGTAGAGATTTGATCAGATAATAGGCCACTATTATTAAGTCTCACCCTAAGCACAGTGTTCGAATACAGAGCTATTATTACTTCTAGCAAATTTTTTTCAATACCAAGCTCAAGTAAGGTTGTCCAAAGGGTTTTCCTGTCTACCATGTCGAAAGCCATGGATAAATCCATGGATGCTAAATATAGTGGCGGCTTGTTTTTTGTTCTGGCCATACTCAACAAATTTGTAACAATTGATCCACCCATGTCTGTGCCCATCCCTTCTCTAAAACCTATTTGTTTTATGTCTAATATGTTCATATTTTTTATCCATAGATTCAGCTCATCCAAAACAATTGCTGCAAAAATCTTAGATTCTACATCTGTTAACATAATTGGCCGGTAATTCAAGGGACTTAGACGGTTACCCTTTTTGTGTATCAGTATTACATATGACAGCTTCCAAGATGTAGGAATATTCCTCTCATATATAATGGAACTAAACAGGCAATTCAATAGACCTGCCCATAGTGTTACATTGTTTTTCATTGTAATGTAGGAGAGATTATTAGGACCGGGGGTGCATGTAGACTTAACTTTGTTTAGGTGCCTGGAGATGTTGTTTATTGATATGTTCAGCGACCACAGCTGGTCATTAATATGTTGGGTTAAGAATAGGGTGTCTGATTGTTGGTACAACTTCTCAAAGTGGTCTACCCAAATGTGTCCAGCAATTGGATTTGTTGTCAGTTGTTGCTGAGACACTTCAGTGCCATTAATTATAGACCATATGTTCCTAGAGTTGCCATGATCTATGGCATTAATCATTGCTTCCCCATCCTTTTGTGCCATATGTGCTCTATAAGACAGTAACCAGTTTTTATATTTCTGCTTGATCTGTTTTGTTTTACAGAACAATTCTGTCTGATTTGATGTTTCCTTTTTTGCTATACGCAGTTCTTTCCTTTTCCTTTTTTGCTATACGCAGTTCTTTCCTATATATCAATATATCAAAAATGGCCATGTGTGGGCCAGGGGGGTAGGAACCCAGGAGGTTCGAGGACAGGGTGCACACCAACACCCACCTGCGTGGATGTTGCAAAAAAAAAATACCTCCATGGGCTCATGGCCTGCACGGCTACGCCAATGTGGGAGAACTGCTGTCGCTCTTTTCACTCTCTGATGCTACATCAGGAGGTGGCGGTGCTATGGGAGGCAGCCCACGCAAAGCCCTGGTATGGCCCTCCATGGCAGCAAGCATGCAGGTGTGGAAGGTCTCGTTCTGGAGGATGATAGTACGGAGATCCCCATGCAGCACCTCATGGGTTGCTTGCATTTCTGCACGCATGGCCTCACGTGATGCCCGGATCTCCTCACGAGTTGCCTGCAGCTCAGCTGAGAGCAAACATGTGAGCTGCTCCAGCTGCTGTTCTGCCCTAAAATTTCAGGAAGCCTCAAGTTCAACCAGATTCTCCCTGAGGAAATGGAGTTCTAACCTCAGGGCTTCCCTGTGGCCCTAGGACTCTACAGATATGGCTTCGCGCAGAGTCTCCAATGCCGCCCGTCGGTCCCTGTTGGACGCCAACATATCCTCCCTGTGTGATTGGCAAATGGACTCTGTTGCCTGCTGTTGGAGCTCCATCTGCCTTTCAGGTTGGAGAATGGAAGTGGCCAACCTCTCCATTGCCTGAGCCATCATTTCAACCGATGCTCCCTGTTGTGCTGCTATATGGAGTTTTCCCATACAGTATTGCCTGGTGGCGCATGGCCACCGCATCGGCGGGCACCATACCTGTTTGGGGCAAGGCGATCTGCACCTTGCTGTGCTGGCACTGCCTGAGGCTTCAGGACTGCATTCCCCCTCTGATCTGCTGGCCCAGGAACAGGATCAGATGTTGTGGAGTGTGACCTTGCATCCCTAACCGCCAAAGGTGGAGTTACCAACACTGACATCCATATAGAGGGGTCTACCCCTGGTGCAGGTGGGTTGGACAGAACAGCATCCCTGCCAGAAACACTCACCTGCTACAGCATGTAAGTCTCATCATCTGATTCAGCACCTGAATCATAGAGGTCCGGGGAGGTGAACCCAAAGACACCCCTGGAGAGTATGGTCTGCAGGAGGATTGGGTTTTCACCCACCACACCACGTCCTCCACTGGTGCCCGGACGTGGCTGAGATTCCTCCTGGGTCTGCACCATCTCCTCCACCTCTACAACATCAAGTGCCTCATCACCTGCAAAAACATGAAAGACAAGAAATGGAAACAGGCATGAGCACCATAGCACACACATAGGCCTGACAAGCCAGAGATCCGGTACATAAACAACATATGTCCCACATGACCATAACCTTGGCATGCATGCACTGTCAATGATTTGGAAGGGGAGGCAAAAAGCAGGCACTGAGGACTCCAAGATGGAAAATGAACACATGTGCTGCATGCTGGATAGCACTGTCATCACATATTAGCCTGTGAGTGGCATGGTCAATCCACATACATGGCACATGCCAGCACACAGATGGCACGTAGCATAGCCATGGTACATATGACAAGCACAGCCATATGTCAGTGATTGAGTACTGTCACCCATCCATGTGAGATGGACATGATGAGATGAAAAATGCAAAATAGTGTGACAAAATATGCATGTGCCACACACTGCAACACATCCAGTGTGCAATAATACATTCATGGCAGGCAGATGGATACATCAATGGTTGGTCACTTCAACATGACAGAACACACCTGTCATGTTCAACATTCAAACAGGGCCCAAAAAATTAATGTGAGCAGGCCCTTACTCAATCAGCCTGAATGGTAAAATCATTCCCATAACAAGGTAATAAATGTGGGCCAATGTGGGTTGTAATCTATGACAGTAGCATGTCACATATGTGTTATTAGGGCAGAAAAATGTGTTGCAAAAATGGGAGGATTGAAACAATCAGGCTGAATGAACACTGAAAAATCAGAAAATTTGTTGTTGCAAGATGACAGTTCAAGGGCAACTGCAGTAATGTGGCGCTAATTGGCTACTGTGGTCAAAAGGGATACTGTCATACCCAAACCCAAGGCTGGTGAATGGTTTGGAGGAAGCACATGGGTGACCCATAACACTTAGGAGTACACACCCTCACCTGGCACTCAATCATTACACATCACCCAAGAAACATATACATGGATTACACACACTTGCATTGGCACTCATCAGACAATGCCTCATAATCTGGTAGGTCTACCACGCCTTGGATCTGTTCCTCTGTGACGAAGGTTCCAGCAACAGACTCATGTTCAGTGAGTTGGTCGTCCTCTGGTGGAGACCCACCGCCAGTCACCAGAGTAGAGACATGATTGGAAGCCAGCTTGTTCTTTGCTCTGCGTTTCAGGTCATTCCAGCGCTTGTAGCAATCATCAGCTGTGTGCCTCACAAATCCAAGGGCACTAATGTGGTTCGCAATGTTCTGCCAGTGGGCCCTACGTTGACCAGGCGTAGTCTTACAGCCTGCAGTCACCAACATTTTGCGGCTATGTGCCGACACATAGGCCAGAAGTGCATCAAGTTCGGTGTCATTGAAGCTAGGCTTCCTTGATGTGCCGGAGTGTGTAGCCGTTTCTGGGGTCTCAGCCTGTAGTGCAAGAACACCCTTCTTCTTCTTCTTGTAAGGTGGTGTGGATCCTTAGTGGCTTACACAGCTATGGTCAGTAGGGGCAGAAGCGCAGGTGGACTGGGTACTACAAGCCTGTAAAGGCACAATGACCACAGGTCTTGGTGCAGGCATTGGCTGCAGGGTGATGTCAGCAGGGCCAACGTCGGTGTGATGGACCTGGACCGACACTGTCCTGGCTGGGAGACTCGGAGCTGGTGTGGATTGAGCTGTAGTTGCCCCTGCAGCCTCCTCACCCTGGCTACTTGGCAGCAACTTTCACCTCCACACGTGGATTAGACTTGCTGACCTGGAAGTCAGCCTGGTAGTCATCCTGTGCCGGTTCAGGTGACAAAATGGGCCGGTCCAGCAAGGGCTGAGCTGGGATGGTGTTAGCTACGTTTCCCACAACCAATGGGGGGGGGCATAGGTGTCCCTGATTGGTCCTCCACACACGGGGCTCTAGGGGCACCCTGCAAATCCTGGCCACGTCCCCTACCGCGCCCACCACGCCCACCTTTTGGAGGTTGGCCACCTTTGACTCCCTTACTGCTTGGTCACCTCCCAACCATGGCACTGATGTTGTTGTGCTTATGGGAGTTGCAGTAAACAATTGTCCTGGGCAATTGGGGTGAACTGGGTAGGGTACTAGATGGAATTCGTAACCTAGTGCTCTAGCAAGGCTGTCTGTGACCCCTGGGGGAAGATGACGGGTCATGCAACGCACAGGCACCCCTAAAACAAAAGTACACCTGCACGCAACCCCTGGTAGACCACATATGTGGAAAAATGAACCCGCACTAGGCTGTGGCACCCAGAAACACAAAAATAAGTGTACGCGTGTTACACGCAGCCTGGGGTACGCGACACAACCACAGTTGGAAAATACGTGCGTGACTCACCGTCTACCTTGAAAAAGAACGTGAAAAAGACGCGAGTGTGAGCGTTGGCAACACCCCCGCCAAAAGAAGAAAAGAATGCAGTCTGAGGAAACAGCGAGTACGAACTGGAAACGTTGTGAAGTAATCGCGTGTGAACTGACAAGAAGTACAAGAAACACCCACTCGCTCTCCACAAAAAGCATGTACAAGAAAATAGCGTGATACTCGTATCTTTTAAGCCAGCCCACACATGCAACGTCACTTATGCGCTTACGCGCTAAGGCTCTTTCCTCCAATAGCACGGGTGACATGCAGTTTTCTCACGTGCTGAATCACAATGCACCCGTGTTGTGGGGAACGCCCGAGCGCGTAACGTCACTTACGAGCTTACGCCTAACGGCCTTTCCTCGGATTTCACGCTGACGTGTACTTTTTTCACATGCCAAATCACTCTGTATCAAGCTGGCTACGCGAAAACACACAGAAGACCACGCTCCTGCCCAAAGGGCCATTTTCCTGCCCCAAAGAGCCCCGAGCATGCTCCCACCAGCCATCTGCTGCTGCCTGCTGCCCACGTGCCCTGCTATTTGGTGCATGCACATCAGCCATCTGCAGGGGTCCAGTTGCTGGGTCCACCCCTGCTGGATCAGAAGACTCCTGACTGGGATACCATCGCTCCACAGCCCAGCCCCAGGACCCAGTTGCCCAACCACGCCTGCCTCGGGGGTCGCCATGTCGGGGCAAACGCCAGTGCGGCAGAGGACCACCAGCTTCAGTGAGAAGGAAGTTGGTGTCTTGGTGGAGCATGTCCTGGGGCATTATGATGCCCTCTTCGGAACATCACGCGCCAACAAGGAAGGACGGGAGAGAATCTGGGAGGACGCAGTGGTTGCCATCAACGTGGAGGGGGTGGCAACCCGCGACATCAAGCACATCCGGAAGCACTGGGCGGACTTCAGGTCCAGGACCCTCTACAAGGCCCGGCGCCTCGCGGAGGGGGGCCGGATCAGCATGAGCAACATCCAGATGAGGGTCCTGGAATGCGTAGGCCCAGCGCTCTATACCCAGATCCTTCAGAGGCAGACCCGTCTGGAGTTGAGCGGTAAGTGGCCAAGCATTGCTGTGTGAGAGGGCATGTTGCAGTGTGCTGGTAGTCTGATACTTGCCTGTAGGTGTGACATAGGCTATGTATGGATGTGTGTGTGCAGGGACATCATGGTCATGCATGTGAGACCAGTAATGTGTGAACCACATGGATGGTGCATGTGTTCCAATGCAACATGGGGAGCTGTATGCGGAATGCACACATGAATGCATGCCTGTCTCTGGTCTTGGACATGGAGGGGGGTGAGGGATGGGTGCTGCTCTCATGTACATGCATGGTGCACATGTGTGTGTGTCTGAGAAGTGTGTGTGTGACTTTGAAACTTTGAAACGCCATGGATGCATAACACATGTCCGTGATGATGTGTAGATTCACTCATGCAGTGCCGTCACCGTTGTATCCACTGTGTCTATCCACTGTGTCTGTGGTGTACAAGCCATGATGAATGACCCTCCGGTGATGTGTGTGCATGGGATCAGTGTGAGTCATGATGCATGTGAGTTTGAAGGCACCTTTTTGGTTAAAAGAGGCCCTTGCACATGGATGCTGATGTTGATTGCAGGCGCCGTGCCTGTTTGTGCATGTGTGATGCGTGCATTCACCCATGTATTGTGGAGGTACAGGATGGAAGTGACATTTGACAGTGCCACTCATGTGTTATTGCTTCCTGTCTAGGGGAATATTGTACTGTACCCTGATGCTTGTTTTCTATGTCTCCCTCTACGCAGCGTCAAGTGAAGAAGAGGGCGGATCGGCGCTGTGGAGCCAAGCGGCGGGGATGACTCCACTGGGCGGCGGCGCAAGGCACAGCCACCCTCCCAGGAATTGCCATCATCCGGGAGTGAGGGGACTGTTGCCGCGTCTGCCACTACGCTGTAGCGGAAGGGCCGGGTGAGCCCCCACAGGGGCTTGCAATGGCGGAAGACGGTGTGGAGACATCCAGGTTGGTGGTCTCCACAGAGGAGGAGGAGCCCGCTACTGAGCCGCACATGGGGCCTGTTGGGGGCAGTACCACTGGTGCAAGTGGTGCAGTCCAGGGCCAGGGTCAGGAGGCAGCACAGGTCACCACAGAGGGGCCTGTGCATGTCGCTGTCCTTGACCCTGTGATTGCACCACCATGCACCAGCAGGGATGCCCCGTCCCAGGCCCTTCCGCAGGTAGGGGGGAGTGCCACGTCATCTGCCTCTCCACTACCTGCGGATGAGGGGTCCCACGACCGTATAGGCTCCGTCCTGGTTGGTGTCGCGTTGCGCATGCATGACATTCGTAATGACATGTGTGCTTCCTGGGCGGAGCATGCACGCCATCACGAAGAGCAGCATCGCGACGTGGCACTGTTGGGAGGGGTCCTGGTCAGTGGGTTCCTACATGTGTCGCGCACTCTGGCGGACCTCTCCTCCTCTGTGGAGACTATGCGCCAGTTGTTCTCCCTGCCGTCTTCCGGCCCAGATTCCACCAGGGCCCCCTGTGGACCTGGCCGGACCAACACAGCCAGCTTGGTGGAGATCCCATCCCTGCCACAGTCGGGAGTTGGCGGTCCAGCAGGAGTGGACACCACAACAACTGGAGACCAGCTGATGGAGGATGTGCAGGCATCATCAGACAGGGCACAAGGACAGCAGCAGCAGGCTCTAGGTGGGAGCAATGATGGCGCGGGGCCATCGACATCAGAGGGGCAGGCATCGACCAGAGGGCAGGAGAACCCTGGAATGGGTGTGTCTTCCGTGTGGCTGGGCCGGCGTATAGATGCAGAGTGGCAGCGGGCAGAAGAGGCAGGGCTTACGATGGTCAGGACGGAGAACTCCATGCGGAGGGCACTGAGGCGGGCCGAGTGCCTCGAGGCCATTAACAGGGAGTTGGAGTCCAACATGGCATTGTCCCTGCGAACCCTCGGGGCCATGGAAGAGGACCGCCTCCAGGACATCGAGTAGGAGTTTGATGATGCCCTGGCCCAGGACATCGGAAAGTGAGCCGTGGGACTAGCCTGCCGCCATTGTAAATATTTTTTAGTGTTAGGTTTCATTTTCGTTTTCATTTCTTTTGGGGTGATTGGACTATGCCCCACACTTTTGTATATAGTTCTTTTCTTAGGTAGTTTTTTAGATAGTTTACATTTCTTTTGTTGGGCTCATGGACCTTTCAAAATTGATTGTACATAGTTGGACTTTGGATTTATGTGTGCATTTTATTTGGATTTCACCATGGGCAATGGATTTTTGATTTTACGTTTCCTTTGGATTTCTTGTTGTGGACAATGATTTTGGACCATTTTTCTTCAGGATTTTTTTGGATTTCATCTACATTTCATTTTTCATATTTTTGGACATGCATTTCATTTCATGTTTGTTTGATTTCTTGGCCTTTCTTTTCATTACATTGATTTTGTTAATAATACATTTTTATATTTTAAGTCCATGTGTGGGATTCGCTCATTGGGTTCATGCATGTGAAATTGTGGCTTTACACAATCTATGGCAAACAGTGTGTGTGTTTGACGGACATGTGATGATGTACATGGTTGACCTTTGATTTGTGTCCTGACATAGGCATGTCGGTGTGGGGTGGATTGGTGAAATCATTGCATGTCAAGACTTGGGTGGTGTGCAGTGGTATTTTGGTGCACATGAGGGCCATGATTGTGCATCATCCTTTCGTGTTGCAAGGGGACATGAGTTGGGCCCTGACCCTCACTTATGGGGGGTGGGGGTGCTGGGGGACATGAGTCGGGCCCTGACCCTCACTTATGGGGGGTGGTGGTGCTGGGGGACCCGAGTCAGGCCCTGACCCTCACTGATGGGTGGTGGTGGTGTTGGGGGACATGAGTCGGGCCCTGCTGGCAGGTGACCTTCACTGATGGGGGGTGGGGGTGCTGGGGGACATGAGTCGGGCCCTGCTGGCAGTTGACCCTCACTGATGGGGGGTGGGGGTGCTGGGGGACATGAGTCGGGCCCTGACCCTCACTGATGGGGGTGTGGGTGCTGGGGACATGAGTCGGGCCCTGACCCTCACTGATGGGGGTGGGGGTGCTGGGGGACATGAGTTGTTGATCACTAGTGCAAGGTGACATGTGGGCTGGCTGGGGGGCATGCCCATGGTGGATGGGCTGCCTGCAGGACATGACCAGGGGTGCAGGGTAGTCCCCTGTGGTGTGGGCTGCCTGCAGGGGCCATGGAGGGAGTAGAGGGCACACCTGGGAGGACCCACACTGCCAATTCATGTGCAATACTTCCCGCGCACCCCCGAAATACACGTACCCCGCTTGCACAGGGCCAATCGTGTGTGAAACTTCCCGCGCCCCCCCGAAATACACGTACCCCGCTCGCACAGGGCCAATCGCGTGTGAAACTTCCAGCGCACCCCAGTAATACACATACCCCGCTCGCACAGGGCCAATCGCGTATGAAACTTCCTGCGCACCCCAGTAATACACGTACCCCGCTTGCACAAGGCCAATTGCGTGTGAAACTTCCTGCGCAACCCCGAAATACACATACCCCGCTCGCACAGGGCCAATCGCATGTGAAACTTCCCGCGCACCCCCAAAATCCACGTACCCCGCTCGCACAGGGCTAATCGCATGTGAAACTTCCCGTGCACCCCCGAAATCCACGTACCCCGCTCGCACAGGGCCAATCTCGTGTGAAACTTCCCACGCACCCCAGTAATACACGTACCCCGCTGGCACAGGGACAATCGCATGTGAAATTTTCCGCGCAAATCCCGAAATACACGTACCCCGCTCGCACATGGCCAATCGCTTGTGAAACTTCCTGCGCAACCCCGAAATAGACGTACCCCACTCACCCAGGGCCAATCGCGTGTGAAACGTGCACCCCTGAAATCCACGTACCCCGCTCACACAGGGCCAACCGCGTGTGAAACTTCCTGCGCACCCCCCAAATACACGTACCCCGCTCGCACAGGGCCAATCGCATGTGAAACCTCCAGCGCACCCCCGAAATACACGTACCCTGCTTGCACAGGGCCAATCGCGTGTGAAACTTCCTGCGCACCCCCAAAATCCACGTACCCCACTCGCACAGGACCAATCGCATGTGAAAATTCCCGCGCACCCCAGTAATACACGTACCCCGCTCGCACAGGGCCAATTGCGTGTTAATCTTCCCGCTGCGCCCGAAATACACGTACCCCGCTCACATAGGCCCAATCGAGTGTGAAACTTCACACGCAGGGGTGTACGTGTATTCGGAGGGTGCGTGGGGAGTTTGACAGGCGTTTTCATGGTTGGGGGCCTGTATGCTGGTCCACTGGCCTGTGCGCCATGTACGGGATTTGTGCGCTGTGCATGGTGCACGGGGAGGGTTTAGGGCATAACTGGCAATGCTGCAGGGTCGCTGCGCCACTCTGCACCACGGCTGGTAATGGATGTTAAAATCCATGAATACACAGTGTGCGGAAATTGATTTTGGCGCACGCAGCTGTCGCAGACTGTCGCACGCGCACACTGTGCGCCAGCCGCGTGCATCACTTGTGCGCTAAATTCTATGAATTACCCCCTAAATTGTGGTATTTTGTCAGTACCAATGGTCCTACTGTATAAAGCAAGTGTATTCCACATGATTCTCGCATTAATTGAGGATCAACTCAATTCGTATAGAATACACTCTGTTGGGAAACCTTGTGGAAGCTGCAGAATTCTTATCCAGAAGATATTTTCACACCTGGAACAGATCACGCTTGAGCATCCGAACATGCTTTCCGCTCCATATATTAGGGCTGGTACCACCTTACTCTTGTAAAAGCTTAATACTGGTTTATAGGAGAATTCCCCATATTTTTTTGGGATTATCGCTCCTTCTGCTTTTAATTGCTTTCATTTGCTGGCGATCTGTTTTATCATGGCTGACGATTTATACTTGAATTGATTGCTGTGCCTAAATATCGATTGCAAGGAACCTGCTTCAGGAGATCTTTTCCCAGTAACTATTAAGACTTCTTTCTTCTTCACATTTTCCTTTCAAGTTTTCCAGTATTAGAATTTCTGATTTGGCTACATTTATTTCCAGCCCATTTTCTTCAGTGTATTTCTTTAAAGCATTCAGCTTTCTTTGTAGGCCAATCGGAGTCATGTCCATCAGGTCAATGTCATCTGCATACAACATCCAGCTGACATGAGTACCATTCAATTTTGGTGGGAGTGATTTTACTCCTTGCAGTACATTGCCAACCTCTGCAATGTACAAATTGAAGAGCGTTGCTCCTAGGGGGCACTCTTGCTTTATGCCCTGTGCTGTTTTTATTGGTTTAGATATGTGTCCATCAGTATCCAATCTGATCTGTACTTTTGTATCCGAATAAAGTTCTTTTATTGGAAGTATCAAACTGGTTGGGCATCCGCACTTTTCTAATTTTAGCCATAGCAGTTTGTGGTCAACACCGTCTAACGCATGAGTGAGATCTATGAACGCTAGATATACTTTGTGGCCTTTTCTGATTGCTTCCATTTTTATGAGATTGAGTATGAGCAAGTTCAATCCACACCCGACACCTCTGACAAAGCCTGTTTTCCTCACGTTAAAATCGCTGTTCTTTCTTATCCATAGGGATAGTTGTGCTAAAAGTAGGGTTGCAAATATTTTGCCTATAACGTCCAAAAGCACTATCGGTCGATAGTTCGACGGTTCAGTTCTGCAACCTTTTTTAAAAATTGGCACTATTATTGCTAGTTTCCAGGAGGCAGGTATTCTTTGCTCTTGTATAATATTTTGAAATAAGGTGACACAAAACTCTGTCCATTCTTCCGGATTGTTTTTTAGCACTTGGTTAGGCAACCCATCAGGACCTGCGGCCCTTGAGGTGCTTATCTTTTGGATGGTTCTCCGGATATCCTGTCGCTCCATTTTGAGGTTTCATTCATGGGTTGTATTGAGTTGCGGGGCTTTGGTACCTCCATGTTTTGCAAACAGATTGGTATAATGGTTCATCCATTGTTCTTCGGATACCATGCTCGTTAGGAGCGCCTTCTGTGGGATTTCTAGGTAATTTAATATGGCCCTGAAGCCCCTGGAGTTTCTCTGTGACCTGGATGCCATTATGGCTTCAGAGTCTCTTTGTTCCATGATCACCTTATGTGACCATAGCCAGTTTTTATATTGTGTCTTGAGTTTGCTTTTCAACTCACTTTGATTGTCTCCCGGATTTCTGTTAACATTTCTCATCCCTTTCGGTATTCCTTTTTTTTTGGTGCTATTAGAGGTCATATTCGTGTTTCCAGTAAACTGGTTTTTTCAAGCCTGATGGTTTGATTCTATACATTTTCACGAATTGCTGATATTCAATCACAATCTTTTTAGGGTATTCTACATTCCGTCTGATTTCGTTCGCTAAGTAGGATATGTCCTTCTTATTAAGTCGAAGGCGGTTGCGCCCTGGTTCGAGGCTTACATCTTGACTCCATTGTGTTTTTGGGCGGGGACATTCTAGTATCCACACTAGGGTCACCAGGTTATGATCACTTTGTTTTGTCTTGATCACGTTGAGCTCACTCATCTCTTTGGCCATTGGTTCTGTTACAAAGAAGTAGTCTAAGATGGACTTTTGGCTTCCTCTTTCCCAGGATTCTGTCGGTGGGGTATCATCCTTAATGTTTCCATTCATTATATGTATATTTCGAGCATCCATTTCATCTAGCCAGATTTTTTAAAAAGTTTTCCTTCCTCTTCGTTTCCTTGTTCTTTTTTGAGGCTTGGTTTATTAGCTCAATTAATTGAATGTTCAGGTCCTGCACAATACTATATTGGGGTTTGTATTGTCGATCAATATAGTATCAATGTAGTCTAGGATTTGTCCTATACATTTTCGTCTACCAGCAGCCTGATGGTTCCAGTACACGTTGATAATGTGTACCGTATTTTTTCTTTGGATTTCTTATTTGGCTTTGTCTCTAGGATTGCCATTTGTATGTATGAAGAGAGGTTGACCCATGATTTTATACGAAACCCACTTTTTCGCTTTACTAATATCAGTTCACCCGACATCGGCCGTCCTTTGTTTGGTTGTATTGGTGGGTTTAGTACTATCTCAAATCCATCAATGCATGGACTCTTAGCCAGCCATCTCTCTTGTAGACAGATGATGTCACAAGCCCTTAGCTCTTTTGGTGGTGTGTTCACTAGATGGGTAAAATCTCTGGTTTTCCAGCAGGCGAGTATTACCTCTTTCAGCGGTTCTTGGCATTAACTTCTCATGTTATCAGTTAGTGTCTTAGCCACCCAGGACCAAATTTCGACTTCCTCTTTTCTTGGGCTGATTGGCTTGGTGCAGCGATCTGAATTGGATTTTTCATTGGTATTCTGCACCGTAATTATTATTTTTTTTTTTCATCTCGATACGGAGTGCAGTTTCGACCTCTGAAACTTCCTTTGATTCCATACCATCCACTTCATTAGCTTGGTTTTATTTTTCTTTAGTGCTTTGTATAGTGTCTTTGGTTCTTTTTCCTATCGCATCAGTTGTGTTTTTTAGATCTGGCCTCGCCTCTCGTGCTCCTTCAAGAGGTTATGAACTTCATACACTTGAAATTCTGCGTCTAGGAGCTGTCGCTCAGCCATCATTATAAGCTGCACTATCTTTATGGAGTCAATATGCAGCAACACTCGATCCAGATTGTCTTCCTCTATCAATTCCACTCGCTGGATTTCCTTAGATTTTAATGACCTCAGTATTGGAATATGGTGAAATAATTGTATCACTTTATGTCGGTTTAGAGCTGTTTCATCTTTTCTTGTTTCAAGCTGCTTGACAAAAATTCTGTAGGTCCTACTTTCAGTCTGAGCCTCATGTTTTATTGGGTTGGCTGATTTTGCTCTTATCTTTGGTGTCTCTCCGTCTTCTCTATCCTGTCCTTCGATCTTTCCATGCATTTAGGGTGGATCTCTTTGTTGTGCTTTGGCTGTTACTTCTTTCGGACCATAGCTGGCCTTACTTTTTTCACAGGGCGATAATTGGTTGGCCTTTGCATATTGTCATGACCCGTGACGCAGAACCCCACTGGCATGGTCACATGCCAGGTAGGGTTAGGACTCGGGGTACGCTCCTGGAGTCAGTCCTGGCGCCTTTGGTGCCAGGCTCATATTTGGAATGGGGGGCTACTTTTTGTGTGGAAGCCTGCAGCCAACATGGAGACACCCACACAGGTCTAATCCCTTAGAACTAGACTGTGCGGTGCAGTGTTTCAGGGTGTGGTAGCCCAGACTACTTTACCTGGACTACTTTACAGGGGTAGGCTATATAAACCACACCCAAGCTAAAGAATGTGCTTTGCGTTATTCTGCAGCCAGCAGCGTGACGCTCATCGTGTTCAGAGACCATCACCTGGCGTTCCTGGAATCGCGGACCTGCAGAGGAGCCAAAAGAACATCATTAGCAGTCCCAGCTTACCTGCAGCTTTCCATCCTTCGATCCCGGCTGCTCGCGGTCTTCCATCCCGTTGGCAGCATCTTCAGGACATCACGAACGCACTGGAACAAAGCACCTGGAGGGGAGAGAGAAAAGGGGACAACGTTAAAAAGGTTACTCAAGGCAATCACAGCAGTAACGATAACCTCCTCACCTGGCTAGGCATATCTTGGCCGGTTCTGCTCTGGAAATCACTGCACACCCAGAAAGACCATCACGACCTGAAAAGGAATAAAGAATACAGGTTAGCCCAAAAAGACATTAGCGCGCCGCACTTCGCGCTGAACCTACCTTTCTTCATATTCTCCGCGTCCATAAATCCCGGCAGGAGCCTCACCCAAGCACTGCACCCAGCGAACCTCTTCACACCTAAAGGGGAAACAATCAGGGAAAGACATTAATAGCAGGAAAGAAAATCAAAGGCCTTCAGAGACTGCTTAAATCGAACATACCTCCTTAAAGACACTTGAATGGGTTGGCACCAGTGAAGTTAACTCAGTCGCTTCAACCCGCAGAAAACTATGCGCCCCTGCGCAGAAAGCAGGATGGAGAGCACGCCAGACATCATAACAAGGCCCACCTGCCATAGAAGACATCATCCCGAATTGAGCACATCCGGGGGAATCCGGCAACCAGTGCATACGGGCGTCCCAGTGGATACCAGGTGAGCGTAACACATATTGCTCAGTATGATTATGATTGAAACCTTTTTTCCGACGCTCTTCAATAGCGTAGAAGACACTTTTGCCACAATTTGTCTTCTCTGTGGGATTGACTCCCGGATTTTTTATTGGAGATAGGGACATAACGCATACTCTTTTGTAGCTGGGACCAGAGTCTACCGGCACTTCTTGGTCCAACGCTTTGATATCGTCCAAAGATTCAGTGGGGCTTTTGGGCGAGTTGAGTTGATTCTCATTTTCCAATTCTTCGACCAGGCTCTGGTTTTCGTCCTCCTCATTCTCTTCAACTGAATTACTGTAAGTCAACATGTTCATCAAGTCTTCCAAGCTGATCTCCTCTTCGCTTTCATTGGTGGTGGACTTTTTCGACTCTTCCACATGCTTCACTCCGTTGTTCTCCCCCACCTTATTTGCCTTTGATCCAAACGCTGGGTTACTTAATTTTGGTTCTGCATTATGAATCGTTACATTCAGAGATTTAACGTTCCTGAAGAAATTTGATGCATTCCTTACATTTTTATTCTTTTGAGTAGGCATATTTTTTAATTTTCTTTTACATTTGCCCTGTTTTGTCGTTTTTTTTGTCTTTTTATTAGCAGAGTCGGCTTTGGCAATTGCTTGGTGCTTTTCAAATATTCCAAACACTTCTTTCTCTTTTATTGTGGGTTTCGTCTCTACAATCTCAGCTTGGCTAGGTGCAGTAGCTTGCCCATCTGCATTAGCCGAGATTGAATGGACCGACGCTAAAGATCCATGGTTTGTGGTTCCGCCTTCTACCTGTGCCTCAATCGCCGCCCCTACTCCATGTAGCGTTGGGATTTCCCCAAGCGCATTTCCTGGATTGAACTCTTTGCAGGTTGCGGGCGGCTCTGTTGTTTGGTCGTGCAGGATTCAATCTGTCTGCGTTTGAGAGCATTTTGACATTAAGGGCTGGCGAGTCAGTGCAGGGCAGGGGCCACGAGGGGCTGTCTACGATATCAGGCGCACTATGCAAGGCAGACGCGGCATTATCTCCACCCAACCAGCACGTCCCAGCAATCCCAACATAGTGAATAAATTACATGTAATGGCCAATCATGTTACAAAAAGTGCCCTCACCTGTAAAATATGAAATGCATGATACAAATGTAAGTTGCACTCTCCACATACCAGACCCTATGGACCCCACAGACACGGCATCGATCATAGCAGACCAGCGTGACAGAGAGGAAGCAGGCCCGTCCACATGCACGCCCAGGCGTTCATCGACCAGCACTACCACCCCGAGAAGGGACCGTCCTGAGAAGGCACAGCATAGGACACACCCCATCTCACCCCACCACAGCCCAGTCAGACCGGCTCAATGTCCCCAGGCCACCAGGGTATCACCGCCCCAAATGCCAATGGCCAGCAGGGGGTTGCAGGATGTGGAAGAAGCCACCATTGGGACAGACACCAAGGACGGGCACACATCCTCTGAAGAACCACATGGTCCACCGGTGTTCTCACCTACCCAGCGTGTCATTCCCAAAATGGCCACACCCCAAGAGACCCCGGAGCAAGTTGGAGTAGAGATACACACTCCCCATGTCACGGCACATGAATCTCGGGCCCACACACCATTGGCCAATGTGGACACCCCTCCTATGCGTCACTTGAAGGCAGCCCGTCCACCCACGTCAGCCACACCAGACAGGCCGACATGTCCAACGGCAGCTCCTCTATCACCCCACGTAGACATGGCAGGCCGGGGAACACCACAGATGACAGATGGAGATTCACGGGTGCTGTTGTAATGAGACGGCTGGACATAATTGTGGAACGTCAGAGAAGATTTGAGGCCATGGCAGGTGAGCACAACCACCACATAAAGGCAGTTAGCCATGCTATTCGGGGGACAGCCAAGACCATGGCACGGAACAATACCCACACCCGTAGAGTGGTAGAGGGGTGTACTGCAGCCCACAATGGATTTGGGAAGGGAGACCGGGAGCTCTGCGGGTTTCAATCTGCTCATGCAGAGCAGATGTGGGAGTCCAACAATCTCCTACGCCAGCAGCTGCAGTTGGCGGGTTCATTACCATCAACCTCCACGACACCCACAGAGGGACCGCTGCAGGGCTTAACCAAGCAACATTCCTTGCACCATCTACAACGCCACTCACCATAGGGACCCGGCCATGGAAAGCATCAACGTCCATCATAGAGGACAGTGCACAGTTGGGCTGAGGCCCGGGCAAATGAACACACATGCACTGTTTTGTTGTGTTGGAGGGGAGAGGGGGAATGTATGTTGGGTTGTCGGAGGGGGGAGTGGGGAATGTGTGTTGGAGGGGGCACGGGGGAATGCGTGTTGGGGTGTTGGAGGGGGAGGGGGGAATGGGTGTTGGTGGGCTGGTGGGTGAGGGGGGTCTGTTCATTGCAAAATCAATCCTTGTCATACTGCATGGAATGCTTGGACATTCATGATTGTGTTCAAGTGCTCTTTATTTGACAAGTGAAGTAAGTGACAAGTACACATCCACCAGATCAGAAACCTTTTTCAGTCAAGGCCTGTCTGGCCAACGCCCCCTCCCACCCCATCCCTGTGTTCATTTGCTCCGGCTATGGGCACATGCTCATCATCACTCCCTTCACCAGGTTGTTGGCCATCAGCATCCGGAAGGCAGTGGCACATGCCTGCCGCAGCAGATGTTTTGCGCAATAAGTGAGCACTATTTTAGCCATTTTCATCAGTACCACTTCCGTACGGTCTAGGCTCCGGAAACGTGCCTTCAGCCATCCAAATGCCATTTCCACACAGCTGCGTGTACACGCATGGGCAAGGTTATGTGCCAGCTCAGCTGGAGTCTTGATTACGAACAGGGGTCATGAGCCATATGAACTGTGGGTATCCAGAATCGCTTGCAGAGGATAACACGTGTACATTAGGCCTAGGTAGGTTCAGTGGATGTATGAGACTCACACATCATTAAACTGATTTACATGCTATCTCATTGCAATGTTGGTATACATCCTTCACCTTTCGGGCCGTGCATGGGCTGAGCTATAGATGCAGCCTGTGTAAATTGGAAATGTGTTATGTTGCAGGTTCATTTTGTATGCCCTTGTCAATTTACATGCAGCAGTGGATCAAAGAATATGTTTATGGTTATGTGTGTGGCACTCATGCTGAACAAGTATGGTCATTTTTAGATTACTACTTTCATTAGGGTGTCTTCATGTGCACCATGTGTGCTCTGCAATGTGCACCATTTCCTTTATAGGGTACTTACTGCATGCACCACCCCTGTGTCTAATAGCCACAGTGGTGCATCCCTTACCTCAGGATGAGGCTCCCCTCATATCTGCCTGTTCACGTAATATGTTATTAGGTCATGTGTTGTGGCAGTCGCTATGGCTGGTGTCGCCTTCGCTACTTGGCACATTTATCTAAATTTGGCCAGGCATGTGAATGGCCATTCAGGGGTCACTATCTCAGGGATGTTCATGGTCGTGACTCCACCTGCTCGTCTACAGTGGTATTGTAGATGTGCTTACAATTGGACTCAATTGGCATTCCGGTGTGGTGCCCAGGGTGAGATAGTTCTTGGGTGTCAGGGTGAGGAGTAGCACTGCAACACACACAAGATGTATTGTGGATATGGATATGTTGTGTTTCCATATGTTTATACATATGGAAACACAACATTGTTGTGTTTCCATATGTGATTGTGCTTTCACAAGTGTGTGGCATTCAAATTCTGTGTGTTCTGCTGTGTGGAAAGTGTGCAGGGGTTCTCGTGCGACACACATTCATGGAAATGGTGCAGTGCTAGTGCTGGCTGTGTCTCCCGGTGGCATGCAGAGATTCCTGTGTGACTTCCCTCCGCCTACCCTTCAGGTGAACGTTGACATGTGTTTCATTCATACATGACATGTATTTCATTGTACTCACCCAACATCCATGTGTGTTGGCCTCGGTGCCTCTCCATGTATGCTGGCAGGGTACTGTTGCACAGTACCATGGAGTAGTGGGTGGATCCTGGTTAGCAGGTGCAGCAGTGGCTGAAAGTTAGGTCGGGGCTTAAGGTCATCTGCTCTTCAGGGAATGGAAACTCTTCCTGTTCCTGTAGGCTGCCTCATGGTCCTGCGGTGCTACCAGTGCAACATGAGTGCAGTCTAAAGCTGCAATGACATTCAGGACTTGGGCAATGGCATGGAACTGTGCCTTGACCTGGTTGACCTGTGCCTGTGTGGCCGGCAATGCAATGTGCTCATTGACTTGATCAGAAGTGCATCCAGCACCTGTCCCAGCACAGCACTGAAGGTGGACTGGGCCATACCATGCATCATGATAACGGTGTTGGGAGATTGCACACCATCTGCACATTAAGTGAGTGGGAGAGTTTTCTGTTTCGGTACACAGCCTCAAGGGAGTGCCAAACCACCAGTTCCACGTGTGCAGTCCAATGCACCCATCACATTGGGCATTCCTGCAAGGGCATGGAAGGTGATTTTAGTGGCATTGACCTGGTCAGCTGTCCTGGGTAGGCTGATGTGATCTCCAACGTGACGCAGGAGTGCATCGATGACCTGAAACCTATGAGCGCTACCCATCAGCCTCCCATCATGGGAGCCATAGCCTATGAGCGCTAGCCATCAGCCTCCAATCATGGGAGCCCTAGCCTATGAGCACTAGCCATCAGCCTCCAATCATGGGAGCCCTAGCCTATGAGCACTAGCCATCAGCCACCCATCATGGGAGCCATAGCCTATGAGCGCCAGTCATCAGCCTCTCATCATGGGAGCCATAGCCTATGAGTGCCAGCCATCAGCCCCCCATCATGGGAGCCATAGCCTATGAGCGCTAGCCATCAGCCCCCCATCATGGGAGCCATAGCCTATGAGCGGAAGCCATCAGCCTCTCATCATGGGAGCCATAGCCTATGAGTGCTAGCCATCAGCCTCCCATCATGGGAGCCATAGCCTATGAGCGCCAGCCATCAGCCCCCTATCATGGGAGCCATAGCCTATGAGCACTAGCCATCAGCTTCCGATCATGGGAGCCATGGCCTATGAGCACCAGCCATCGGCCCACCTATCATGGGAGCCATAGCCTATGAGCGCTAGCCATCAGCCTCCCATTATGGGAGCCATATGCTATGAGAGCCAGCCATCAGCCCCCATCATGGGAGCCATAGCCTATGAGCGCTGGCTATCAGCCTCCCATCATGGGAGCCATAGCATATGAGCGCCAGCCATCAGCCCCCTATCATGGGAGCCATAGCCTATGAGCGGAAGCCATCAGCCTCTCATCATGGGAGCCATAACCTATGAGCACTAGCCATCAGCCTCCCATCATGGGAGCCATAGCCTAAGAGCGCTAGCCATCGGCCCCCCATCATGGGAGCCATAGCCTACGAGCGCTAGCCATCAGACTCTCATTATGGGAGCCATAGCCTATGAGCATCAGCCATCAGCCTCCCATCATGGGAGCCATAGCCTAAGAGTGCTAGCCATCAGCCCCCCATTATGGGAGCCATAGCCTATGAGCGCCAGCCATCAGACTCTCTTTATGGGAGCCATAGCCTATGAGCGCCAGCCATCAGCCCCCTATCATGGGAGCCATAGCCTATGAGCACCAGTCATCAGCCTCTCATCATGGGAGCCATAGCCTATGAGCACCAGCCATCAGCCCACCTATCATGGGAGCCATAGCCTATGAGCGCCAGTCATCAGCTTCTCATCATGGGAGCCATAGCCTATGAGCGCCAGCCACCAGCCCACCTATCATGGGAGCCATAGCCTATGAGCGCCAGCCACCAGCCCACCTATCATGGGAGCCATAGCCTATGAGCGCCATCCATCAGCCCACCTATCATGGGAGCCATAGCCTATGAGCGCCAGCCATCAGCCCACCTATCATGGGAGCCATAGCCTATGAGCGCCAGCCATCAGCCTCTCATCATGGGAGCCATAGCCTATGAGCTCTAGCCATCAGCCTCCCATCATGGGAGCCATAGCCTATGAGCGCCAGCCACCAGCTTCCCATCATGGGAGCAATAGCCTATGAGTGCAAGCCATCATCCTTGCATCATGGGAGCCATAGCCTATGAGTGCTAGCCATCCGCCTCCCATCATGGGAGCCATAGCCTATGAACAGTAGCCATCAGCCTTCCATCATGGGAGCCATAGCCTATGAGCGCTAGCCATCAGCCCCCCATCATGGGAGCCATAGCCTATGAGCGGTAGCCATCAGTCCCTCATCATGGGAGCCATAGCCTATGAGCGGTAGCCATCAGCCTTCCATCATGGGAGCCATAGCCTATGAGCGCTAGCCATCAGCCTCCCATCATGGGAGTCACAGCCTATGAGTGCTAGCTATCAGCCCCCTCATCATGGGAGCCATAGCCTATGAGCGCTAACCATCACCCCCCCCGCATCATGGGAGCCATAGCCTATGAGCGGTAGCCATCAGCCTTCCATCATGATAGCTATGTGGGAGCGAGGGGCAAGCAGGCCCCTCTCTGCCTTCACTTCGCAGTACAAAGCTTGGACCAAGTGCTTCCAATGGTGGGATCGCCCCTTGCCCTTATGCAAATTTAACTTTCGTTGACTTTCGTGTAGCTGGGACCACTGAGCAGGACACAGGGCATCCATCATTTGTGCCCCCTTTCGACTCCATCTTGGTGACCAGGCCTCACTGCGATAGTACGAAATGCTTCTCTCCCTTTCCCCGCAGCAGCCAGGCTCAGAGCACACGGCCCCCACCCTCGTGCCCACTCTGACTGGAAAACTCAGCGGCTCCATTCTCACGCTGAAGCCGGAGGTATTTGCAACAACTAATAAATGTATCACATCACTCTTCCTCTGAGATCACTGTCCTGCATGTGAACCAGCATGAACTAAGCACATAGCTCGTTCATCGCCACAAAGGTGTCCTTGCCCCCGCACCCTCGCCATTGGAAACTTACTGCCATTCTGACCCTGTGTCCCTGCAGGATATTCCTTTCATGTGCCAGACCGCTGACCATGCTATGAGGTCCACCCAACAGACCCCCAACTAACATTAGACCCCTGCTGCAGTATATCGTGCCTAATACTAACAAATGCCACATACCTGAGATTCTTGTCAGACTAACCCCACAGTTCAATGAGAGTATTATAGTGGTCAAGACCCTTAAACCTGTGACCTGTATAACCCAAATGTTATAGATGATATAGACACCTGTGTGATTTGTATAGTGACATGATAAACTACTGAGGGTCTTTTGATCAACCATTATTTAGTGCATGCATTATTTAGAATGTATTCATTAGCTTGGATAGTGACCACACTGCTTCACGGCGACCTGACCTTCACCCATTCAGAGCACAGATATCAGACGTGCATCCTCCCGCCAACAAAGCAACAAACCAGGAGGAAGAGATGATGCCAACACCTAAGACACCACCCTGGCTGACCAATCCTGGTCCAACGTAGCATCATATGTTAGATATGACAATGTGCCTATATAATGTGATGTAACATTGACTTTGTCAGAGCGCTCTCAGAGATCTAGATAAACTTTTCCTTGAACTCTCGCAGCCAGCTCTCTTTTGCCTTATTCCCCGTCCGGTGAGTGTCTGTTTTATTTTCTTGCACTTGTGAGACAGGGAGGACACAAACATTTGGTGACCCCCTGCGACGTGATTTGGAGAGGTGCCTCGAGGCCCGCACTATGCGGCGAGATCCGGGACGCCCCCCAGCAAAACCATTGCCTCCGCGGCCGACCAGCCTGTGCGCACTACAAGAAAAAGTCAAGGGTTCCCGGTTGACGAATACCCAACTGAAAAGCTGCTCGCTGAGGCGGGCCATGGCTTGGTTGGGGTGCGGACCCAAATGGGGTCGGACCGCGAACGGTGTCCCTCGGATCACCTGACTGAACACGTGAGTGCCGGTTGCGAAGGTTACCAAGGAAAGGTAAGGGGGAATAGGAGGGAACAGGGGAACAGGTGGTAACGGATTATAGGGAAGAGTAGGACCTGTGTGAGTGATGATGAGGCTTTTCTGATCTGTCCTTTATATGGCCATTAGGTTTTGTGAGAAGTAAAGAGAAGAAGAGAAGGGGTATCCTAGCCCGAACGGGGTAGAAGGCGGCGCCGCGTAGCATTGTCTCATCCAGTGCAGAATAAAGAAGTGAAGATAAAGAGAAAATAGTAGGAGTCTTGTATATTGAGTAGACGCGGAGTAGTTATTTAGAATATTCTATTTCTGTGTAAGTGAGAATTCTTGGGAATGAGTAAGAAGGTGTAAGAGGTGGGGAGTGAATGAGGAGAATAGGTGAAATGGGGACAAAGTGGTAACGGGAACAAAGGGGAAATAAAAGCGCGCAGGTAGTGCATGTGCATGAAATGTGTTATATGTTTTTCATGTTCCGTCTATTTGTTTTCAAGAATATCAAGGTATTGCAATTAATTTGTTGATAAAATTGTGTGCATGCAAAAGTGAACTGTTGAATTTGGAAAGGCAATAATCACATTAGTGACATTGCATACTGACATGTGTTGATAGATATATGTGCACGAAGAAACTATCAGTAATTGAAAGACCTGTAATATATTGTTGATCTAGAAGGAAGGACGAGTGGGTGGAGGGGTGATTAGAAGGAGATTGAGATCCAACCATACACACAGGCACAAGGAGGACCATCATCATGGGGAGAATAACACCACTAGCCCATATTTGTCAACACCTTCCATTATACAGTGAAAAGATACAAAAGTACCATGATCAATGGTTGACAGAGATAAAAGGAGACAGTGTAAAGCCAATTTGGCCAGAAGGAGGGTCATTTGATAAGAGAGTGTTAGATTTAGTGTCTACGCACTTGCTAGCAAGATGTAAGGGGAAACAGTTACAAAATAGAAGAGAAGTACTGGACCTGTGGCGAATGTTCGAGGAAGTTACACCCACAGCAGTGGTAGGTAAAGAAAGAACGAGTGAAAACCCGAAAACGCAGGAAGAGGCAAGCGGACGCCAAAGGGCGGGTGCACAACCACTACAGCTGAAGGTGACGCAACTAAAATATATCCCTTAATGTCAAGACCAGCAGTAGGGTACAGCGAGCCTCTATACGTACCAGCATGTATCACTCCCACACCCTCAAACGGAGCGGTAGCTACAGCACCACCGCCCTATGATAAAGGAGGTTTGTATGGCCCAACAAGTGCACCCCCTGTGAATTTAGCAGACTTAACCGGAGAGTTAGACCGCCAGATAGCACATGCGCGGATGGAAATAACACGGCTGAGAGCATTGTGTGACAGAGGACAAATGCTGCTGGGGGGAGGGGAGATACCACCATTGTCTACAGCAGATCTCACACCTTCAATAAACACAGCAGGGGAGATGTCGCCAGCAATGTCAGAGCATGCACAATCGATATCATCACAGGGGACACACATACCAAAAGGGCGAGAAAAAGAATGGCAATCAGGAGAGTTCCTGTTTCATCTAAATGACAAAACGGTGAGGATCATACGTCCATCCACCCCAGAAAGTCAGCAAGGGGAAGGACAGGAGGAGAATTACGAACAAGAAACAGAGATAGAAGAGGTCTGGAGTGATCTAGACGAATATGAAGAAGGAGTGGCGGCGATAGGGTCCCCACTACCGCATCATTTCGATGACATGGATCCGCGATCACCCCCACAATGGCAGGGTAGATTAAGACAGCGAACAGGGAATATGTTGGTAAGTAAGGTAAAGAAAGGGATGGTAGGTAAAACAGGAAAGAAACATAAGTTACAGATGCCTTTGATACACAAGGGAGCAGGTAGGCCGCACTACATTCCATGGGCCAGAATGGATAAAAATAACTTGTTGAAAGTTCTCCTCCCCCCACTATCGGGAGGAGCTGGGAAATGGATACACGCGTTCGAAAAACACATGGCAGGGGTGCCATTAGCCATAGGCGACGTAAAAAGTTTGTTAGTATCGGCAGTCGGCGATCAGGCAGACGCAGTACGGGAAAAGTCAGGATTCCCAGGAGTGACGATGAGTTGACCGCCATGATGGATCACCGTTCAACAACGTTCGAGCGCAAGTATGGGACGCATTGTGGCGCACGTTTCCAGACATTCCAGATTTACATTTAGTGATGCAGTGTACAATGGAAGAAAACGAGGATCCTACGCAATTCATACTACGGGTGCAAGATTTGTGGAGAAGCGAAATTGGCACGGCGTGGAATCAGTCCACCGCCTTGTTCTATTTTATCATCAAAAAGGGGCTCCCGAAGAAGGTACAGAAGGCCTTGGATAAAATAGCTGGGATAGAAGCCAAGGGTTGGCCTGAGATTCAGAATATAATTGTACACCATTGCCGCAGATAGAGAAAACGAGGGGGATGAAGGAGCGGGAAGTAGGCCAGTGACAATAGCAGCGTTGCGGACGGCAGGAGAACAAGGACCGTGGAATGGAGAGGATTCATACAGCGGACCACAGTGGCAAGACAGACTGGCAAGAGAAAGAGGTGGGTACCGTGGCCAGAGAGGAGGATTTGGGGGTATGGGAATAGAGGATTTGGTGGGCAGGTGATTAGAGTAGGACCGCAAGGGTCTTGTTGGAACTGTGGGAGATGGGGACATTATTCAAGGGATTGCAGAATGCGGCCTTCAGGGTATTTCCAAGGGCAGCAGCCCATGGAAAATGAACAAAGATGGGGATGCCCACACCCAGGTAGCCCCTATCGGTTACCAATGGGAGGGGGAAGACAACAAGACCAGTGCTATAACGAACCCCATATGCAGCAGAGACAGCCACCCCCACAACCGCATCACAGCGCACAGCAACCCATGGCGAGACAAAACGCTTTAGACAATGTTTCGCAACGGCTGCAAATGGCGCACCTGCGCCATTCGGCGGCGTGACAGTGGTCGGAGACAATGTCTGTTCAGTACCAGGGCAAGAAAGGTATGCAGACTAGGACAGCCCACAGGGAACAGTTGCGTGTCCAGTCCTATCCACCACCCTACGTGCAGAAGAGGAACCACTAGTGGGGGCAGAGATAGGAAACAAGCAGTTTATCTTCATGGTAGACTCGGGAGCAGAAAAATCACGTCTTATGGAAGGGCGGTTTCCGGTCTCAGGCAGGAATTTGGAAACGCAGGGGTTCTCTGGGGCTATTTTAAAAGTTGCTTACACTAAAGATCTTGATATAACAGTGGGGGGGAAAACTTACTGTACCACAAAGACGCGTCAATCAATTTACTGGGCAGCTATTTGCTAAGTAAATTAAACATGACCATTTCGTTTACTGAGCGGGGAATAGTGTGCTCCACCTCAGCGGTATGCCCAGTACGAGCAATGTTGATGATTAGCACAGTGATGAATGAAGTTGTAGTGCGAGAAATACCCATTGACATAGACATGTTTATTTATGGCATCAAAGTATTAGCCCGAGTGGTACCAGAGAAAACGAGAAAGGAATGGAGAACACCATCAGATTTTATATTCCGCCCAATTGCACACACAGATGTTGTGACAGGCATGATCAAGTCCATAGACATCGAGGCAGTTCAGGTATCAAGCAAACGCATTATGGTCATGGGATTGGACGCGCATGGGTGTGAGTGGAGAACTGTGTTATGCATAGACCCCAATATAATGCTAAGAGAAATAACTGATGAGGAATTATTCACTGATAATGAAGATGACGGAGAGATAATATTGGAAAAAAAGCATACCATGTGACATCATGATTCAGTACAGCGAGATACACAACCCACTTATGGCTAGCATTAATGCCCCGCCGACAATATTTGAGGAAGACATGGCCAAGGTGGTGCCTGAAATTTGGACTACAGGTCCCCACGATGTAGGATTACTCCATGAGGTGACACCAATAAAGATAAAACTAAATCCAGGTGCCATACCGCCACGAGTGAAACAATACCCCATATCCAGAGAAGCAGAAGGGATTAGGTGTCATGATGCCTACCCCCGGGGACCCAGACCAAGTCCAGCAACCCCAGAAGCAGGCATCAAGTTATTCTAAGCAAGCCCAACAACCCCTGCTAGGGGCTATTTGGGTGCAGTCCAGGCACCTATGGCGCCAGGCTCATATGGAGAGTCAGTCCTGGCGCCTATGGCGCCAGGCTCATAGATAAAAACTTACCTAATGCAGACCACGCTGCAAACTCACCTGATGCAGACCATGCTGCAAGAGCTCCAAGCCAAAAGAGGCATGGAAGGGACTACTTTACCTAGGGACTATTTTTTTACTCGGGTGGGGCTGGGGAGGAATACTTACCTGGGACTACTTTGGAGGGTATTTAAACCACGCCCGAAGAGCAGCACACGCTTCGCGTTATTCTGCATACAGCAGCGTAACGCTCACAGTGCCTGCAAGTCTGCATCCAGTCTTCTGCCACGCCACCTCGAGTCTGGAGCTCCTAGAAAAAGGGAGAAAGAAGGAGAAAAGGTTAGAACAAGAGCAATACCTTTGATCCTTACCTGAATTCCCGATCCATCGCGCCTTCGAGCTGGAAGAAAGAAGTTATTTTATGCGCATCGCCTCGCCTGCTGCAGCGCCGCGCCGAACTCACTGGCCTCGCAGCATCTTCACATTCCACTGCATCCTTCTGCATGTTCCCGCCGCATTCCGGCACCTAAGGGGAAGACAAGAACAGCAAGGTGAGCCAAGGGAATACACAGAGGCAATATTAGTTACCACCCCATAGACTTACCTGATTTTACCACCGGGGGTACTATTCCTCTTCATGGGTCGGCGCAGCTTCCACTTCATCCTTGCCGAACCCGGGCCCCTAAGGGGAAACAAAAGGACAGTAAGGTGAAACAAAGGGACAAACAAGGGGAAACCTCCTCACCACAATAGACTTACCTGATTTTACCGCCGAAGGCATTATTCCCCTAGACTTCATACTTTCTCTCAGCGTCTGAATAAGGGAGAAAGCAACAGGTTACATATTGACATTATTTTATCGAACTGTGTTCGATAATACAAATCCTTACCTGAATATTACCGTTTGCCACGAGGAACTCTTCGCTAGGGTCAAGCTGCAAACTGCAAGGAATCGGACAAGAGTGAAAGTCAGACATTTGAACTCTTACGAACTACATACTTACGGCGTCTTGCCGGGAATCTCAGAGTCAATATTGTTCTGGAACTCACAAATTGATTCGAGCCAGTGAAGCAACTGGTTATCTACGTGCCCCTGCGCTCAATGCACGATGGAGAGCTCATCTTTCCAAACCATCAGGTGAGACTATTAGAGGGGACATCAAAGGTGATCAGTGGGGAGAACAGCGGGACTGGGGGGAGGTTAACGCTCAACTCCACGGGTGGTTAATTCCCTTTATCCATTTGCAGAAGAATATTCCTACGTGCCAAGCAAACGAAGCTAGGTGGGCCAGTCCAGTCCGTCATCTCGGCACTACGCTTCACATTGGTGGAGACCGCAGCTGTCCAGTTCAGATCGATCCCCCTGTGGGAGCCAGGTGAGCGTAACATTAGGGAAACAATAAATGCACTCCTAAAACAAGGTATTATAGTGCCATCAAACTCCCCCGTAACACGACTATCTTCCCGATCAAAAAAGCAAAAAGAGGAGTGTGGAGGATGATCCAAGATCTCCGCCCACTCAATGACGTCATCCAAAAAGAGTTCCCATTAGTGCCTAACCCGGCATCAATACTGTGCAGCATACCCAAAGAATCTACATGTTTTACTGTGGTGGATTTGAAGAATGCTTTCTTCTCCATACCACTTGACCCAGGCTCGCAGTACCTGACAGCATTCACATTAGGAAACAACAGGTATGAACATCGCAGACTCCCACAGGGGTATTGCGAAAGCCCCAGCATTTTCAACAGAGTATTGCGTGAAGATATTGGAAACATAGATGTAGAGAGCACCATTATACAATACATAGACGATTTACTCGTCTGCAGCCCCACAGAAGAAAAGTGCAGAGAAGACTCTATAACACTATTAAATGTGTTGGCTGCCAAGGGTATAAAGTGGACAAAGGAAAATTGCAATACTGCCTGGCTGACGTTGTATACCTCGGACAGCTAATATCAAGAGATGGGAAACGGATACTCCCAAACAGGGCAGCTGCTATACGCAACATGATCATACCTAAAACAGTTAAAGAAATGCAAAAATTCCTCGGTATATGTAATTATTGCCGACCATGGATCCTTGATTACGCAGCATACACACGCCCATTGCTACAAGCATTGAAAGAAGCACAGAAGAGTAGGGCCCCAATAGAATGTACACATGACATGATGGCACAGTACTTTAGATTAAAAGACCTGATTGCGGATGCTCCAGTACTCGCGAACCCAGATTATGAGAAGGAATTGTTCTTATTTTCACACTGCAATGGAACACTGATGACAGCAGTGCTCACACAGAAAACATCATTAGGACAAAAACCACTGGCCTATTACAGTGGAACATTAGATGCAGTGATGCAAGGACACTTCGCGTGCGAACAGTCCCTCGCTGCAGCAGCTTTCGCCATTGAAAAAAGCGCCACAATAGTGATGGGATGTTCGGTAACACTATATGAAGAACACTCCTTATTTGCAATTCTTGAGAGGTCAAAACCAACATTAACAACACAGAGAGCAACAGCATATGAGATAATAATTTTGAGCCCCAACGTACATGTTGTCAGGTGCAAAACATTAAACCCAGCAACATTTATCACAGCACCATGCACCACAGAGGACATGCAAGAACACGACTGCCCCACCTATCAAGGGGAGGGCTATGACATTCCCAAAGCGAGCCAAAACGCCCGGAATGAAGGAGAGATAAATTTCATAGATGGGTCAGCATCGATAAACCCTGAAACGGGGGAGAAGCATGTAGGAATGGCCGTAGTACGCATGGAGAAAGATGGCTATGAAACAATTGTCCAGAAGCGCCTTCCATCCCATTACTCTGCACAAGCAGCAGAACGTACTGCATTGATTGAGGCACTGCATACAGCCAAAGGATGCACAGTAACAATATACTCAGACTCAGCATACGCAACAACCACAGTCCATTGTGAATGACCTTTTCAAGGAAGTGAAGTCACTCTTGGGGGTGAAACACAAACTGTGTTCCATTTATCATCTGATGGCGAATGGAGTGGTGGAAAAGATTAACGGATTACTAAAGACTAAACTATCAAAATTGTGTAATACGCTGAAAAATAATTGGGTGTATTGCTTACCCCTAGCACTGCTTCATCCCAGAACGCAACCATGCAAGGACCACAATCTGAGCCCCCATGAGATTGTGACTGGAAGGCGAATACACACACCTCTCTCCCCGATTAGGAGAACATCAGACGCGCACAGAGCTGCCACAGTGCTGGGGGAGGAATTTAAGGAATACCTGACCCAACTTACACGCGTAGTACGCAGCATAGCACGACAAATTGCACCACCATTTACTGATAATGCAGCGACTGATACTACCATGCCAGCTGCAGACAGCCCAAGCGGGCCACTGATGCCAGGAGCACAAATCTACGTTAGAAGCTTTGTGAGGAGGTGGAATTCACTGAGGTTCCATGGCCCCTACGAGGTCATTTATAGTACGCCCACCGCAGTTAAAGTTAAGGGACTGAAATATAGGGTGCACCTCTCAGATGTGAGAAAGGCATGCGATAGTGCACTCCCTCAGACTGAATAGGAATGCGCAAGCGGCACAGAGGATGAGGTTCAGACACAATGATAATGTGATTTAAGTATATAGAACATGTAAAGGGCGAAAGTGACGATGCGCCCTCTGGTTAAAATGAACTATGTCCATGTCATTTTTCTCCTTCCACTTTCTTTTCACCACTATCTCTCTCAATATTGACATGAAATGCTTAAAGCAAAGGACGTAATTAAGATAACCGTGAACAAAGTGAATAGCAGAAATAAGTAAAATAATGAAAAAGTAAATATGTAGATATACAACTGTATTTATTCTGATGACTTAACAACTTTGTATCGCCCCTCCAGGTGGCAAATGGACCAATGCAGCACAATCACCGAAAACACCATTATGTTAGATAGCGATAGGGACGCCATTAGGGCTAATAGGTTCAGCAATGTTGAATGTGTTTTGAAATGTGCTGCCGTTTTGTTTTCAGTGATGTTGTTTTTTATGGCCTGGTACAACACCCTTCTATCTTTGGTTAATGACATTCACAAGGGGGGAGCGGGGCCAACTTGATACGAGAAGGGTCGCACTTGATATGGACTGGGGAAAAGACGATGTTGAAAGAAACATATGACATTGATGCTAATGATACAAATGCAATGAAACCTTCAGAACACTCTGCTGCCGATCCAACAAGTGTGTCCTTGTTACATCCGAGTATAAATACAAGTAATGATTATGAATTGAATATATATGATAGCAACTACTATTGGCCAAGCAACGTAGCTAACACAAGCTCGCATGCACAAATAACAGTAGAGCCTACCTCATATTATGTTGCTGCCACTAATGAATACACACATAATTACATATTTAACGGTAATGACACAGCGTGGGCGGGCATGTTCCCAATACACTACCAAAGAGCAAGGAGCCACAAGGAGGGAGAAGGGGAAAGCAGAGGGGGGCAGATGGGAAAAGATATGACATTTATCATGACCTGGAGTTGGATGAGATAGAAGACCCCCGCCACCGAGATCAATCAAACAAGTGGTATTCGGACTATGATTGCCACAGCAAAGCAGGCGACAAATAAGAGCTGTTACGTTTGTTTGCTCATACCACATGCATCAGCGACACCAAAAATATTAGTGCCACAAGAAGTGCCCTTGTCGAAGGCCCAGTGTTTGATTCATTTGGTTTTGTGCAGGATAAAAAGCACCTTCCAAGCGCACACCGTCACAATGGAAAAACTGGAAAATGAAAGAACATGCACAAGCAGACGCCAAGGAGTAATTTGCCTTAAGGAACTATTTCTTGTCATCAAAGGACAAGATATGCAGAAAATAAATTGCACGAGGAAACTATTGAGTGCAAAGCAGAAGCGCTCTGAGGGCTATCCAATGACATCTTCCAATGGATAAAGGAAGTATGTGCCCCCATCTGGTCGCAACATGTCACAAAGCTAACGTGGGTCACAGCTCTGGAAAAACCTATCAAAATACAGGAAGAAGTACCACATGAACTGTGTTTCCACAGGGAAGGAAGAGTGAACATGGGGGAAACAAAGAAATGCAACAAGACGGTAATCATACCTGGCATGAAGAAAGGCACCGCTGCACTCATGGACATGTGCTGGATTTGTGGCAAGTAAGCCTATCTACACCTCCCAACAGCATGTAAAGGTACATGTGCCTTATCCACCCTCCATACAGCACTGATGGTAATACCTGAAAGCCATATCCAAGGAACGACGGGAGAATCGGCTGGCATATCGGCAGCAGGGCAATCGGCTGAACCATCGACAGCGCCCAAACTAATGATAACAGATGCTCCAGCTTACGAACTTTTGTCAGAAGATGAACTAAAGAGAAAACTGTCACGGAGCAAAAGATCCTCCAACTATATCTCATCCGAATCATCGAAACTCCTTGCTGAGATCCCGCAGAAATACAAGCTCTTTTCATCAGCAGAGGCATTTTTCGCCTCACTTCTTGTCCCGGGACTGCAAGTACGAACAAACGCCAAATGGTTGCAGATAGTGCCCTGGGAGCTCATCCAACTGGCTAACGACACCGAAGAAGGGTTCAACGTTATAAAAGTAGAGCTCCGTGCACTGCGCCTAATGACAATGCAAAACAGATATGTCCTAGATCTCCTCACGGCGATGGACGGCGGTGTTTGCCGAAAAATTGGGGGGGCGCGTGTCGTGATATACAAAATGCACATTTGCCTTTCAGGGCTTTAGATGACAGCATTAGCCGCTGAAAGCCAATAGTTTATTCAAAGTATGTGCTAAATTCTGAAAGTAATGCTGACAGTAATCTGTTGTAGCACCTCCATTACGCAGTAGTGAGCTACAAGGAATATGCAGGCCTAGTAGGGGTGGTAGGTCACATTATGCATTGTAGATAGACAGGCAGGGCTGAGGCCCCAGTTCTGTAGCTGATAGAGATATTATTGGAGTGTTTGGAGCATTATGGCACCTATATAGCGCTTAGGTAGCCATTCTTAAGCGCTATGAACACTAAGCTATGAGTGCATGCCTTTTAGAGCTTGCTCACATGGGGTTAATTCATCTCGGCTTCTCTTAGAATATTCTGCCTTTCTAACTGTAGCCCTGCATGGCTTTGTAAACAAATCCTGTTTCCCTGAGAAGGCCTGGTACGGCCTTGCCCACACGGTGATAAGGACATTCCAGTGCTTTCGCAGAGAGGGCTGTAAGGGAGGGGTAGGAGCGAGCAGGAAGCATCTCAGAGAGAGTTGGGTTTTTCCATGAGCAAGCCTATATTTTGCGCAGGGAAAGTTCTGGAACTGTGCGTCATGGAATGACAGCACGAGATTACAAAAATGCATGCCCACATGGATCAGGTGGGAGATCGATCCGTTGGCTTGGTTCGAGCAAGATCGAGTGCCCGGAACCTGATGCTCTGTCGGCACCCTGCAGCGCTGTCATCTGAGCGGGGCTGGCAACAGCTAGCTTATGAGGGCCAGGGTCTCCCAGCGTTGATTGAAGGGGCTTAAGACTGTGTTTCTCTATGTTTCTCTAAGTTATATGTTTCTCTATATTTTGTATTTCTCTAAGTTTTGTGTTTTGTAATCTTCTCTAACTTAAATCCCAAAGTGCTGCTAAATTTTACTGTTTATGCTTTTTTCTAATAAATGGTAAACATTTTGAAGGTGTCATTTGTCACTAGCATGTGTTCACTGCTCGGCACAATAGAACCTATATTTTGGGCTGAATTGGGTAATTTTTGCTCTCACGGGCTGGTCCCGAGGAAGATTTTCCCCTTTTCAAGACAGCGTGTTGCACGTTCGTGCCAACTGAAGATGCTGATAACGGGACACTCTCACATGTGATAACAGCAGTACACAATCTAGGAGAGAGGATGAGAACAGAAGAAAGCATATGGTTCGTCAATCTGTTCAGCTTGGTAATGATCATGGGTAAATGTGGCAATGAAAATACTCATCCCCATCATCGTCTTTGTGCTCCTATTCTTCTGTGTGTGCCAACTGGGACTGCGGTGTTGTGAAAAAAGCATGCCTACCTCACCTATGATGATGGTAGCAATGGGCCGTCCGACAACGGTAGCTACCATGATAGATGCACAAATACAAACAGGGGTATACACCACACCACAGTACAGGATGACAGCCATTTACAGGCAATATGGGGACAGGGTTGATAATTTGCATCATACAACAATAAAAGAACCAACGGAGCTGCAATGGTACAGAGATGTATGGGTGGCCTTAGATGGAGATGGTGGGATCTACTTAATGTGTATAGCAGACGAATATGCCAGAAGAGGAAATAGCCTATGAAGTGTGTGCAGGGCGTGGATGCCAATAAAAGGCACCCCCGCGTGGGACGAAGCATTAACGGAGGCTGAGTACTACCGAAGGGAGAATGAAAAGAATAAAAAATAAAATATTCGTTACTTTAGATGTAACGAAAGGGGGGAATGTGTGGGAGCGAGGGGCCAGCAGGCCCCTGTCTGCCTTCACTTCTCAGTAAAAAGCTTGGACCAAGTGCCTCCAGTGGTGGGTTCGCCCCTTGCCCTTATGCACATTTAACTTTCGTTGACTTTTGTGTAGCTGTGACCACTGAGCAGGACACAGGACATCCATCTTTTGTGCCCCCTTTCGACTCCATCTTGGTGGCCAGGCCTTACTGCGATAGTACGAAATGTTTCTCTCCCTTTCCCCACAGCAGCCAGGCTCAGAGCACATGGCCCCCACCCTCGTTCCTACTCTGACTGTAAAACTCTGCGGCTCCATTCTCACACTGAAGCCGGAGGTATTTGCAACAACTAATAAATGTATCACATCACTCTTCCTCTGAGATCACTGTCCTGCATGTGAACCAGCATGAACTAAGCACATCTCCACAAACGTGTCCTTGCCCCCGCACCCTCGCCAATGGAAACGTACTGCCATTCTGACCCTGTGTTCCTGCAAGATATTCCTTTCATGTGCCAGACCGCTGACCATGCTATGAGGCCCACCCAACAGACCCCCAACTAACATTAGACCCCTGCTGCAGTATATTGTGCCTAATACTAACAAATGCCACATACCTGAGATTCTTGTGAGACTAACCCCACAGTTCAACGAGAGTATTATAGTGGTTAAGACCCTTAAACCTGTGACCTGTGTAACCCAAATGTTATAGATGATATAGACACCTGTGTGATTTGTATAGTGACATGATAAACTACTGAGGGTCTTTTGATCAACCATTATTTAGTGCATGCATTATTTAGAATGTATTCATTAACTTAGAGAGTGACCACCCTGCTTCACGGCGACCTGACCTTCACCCATTCGGAGCACAGATATCTGACGTCCATCCTCCAACCCAAGCAACCAACCAGGAGGAAGAGATGATGCCCACACCTAAGACACCACCCTGGCTGTCCAACGTAGCATCATATGTTATATATGACAATGTGCCTATATAATGTGATGTAACATTGACTTTGTCAGAGAGCTCGCAGAGATCTAGATAAACTTTTCATTGAACTCTCGCAGCCAGCTCTCTTTTGCCTTATTCCCTGTCCGGGGAGTGTCTGTTTTATTTTCTTGCACGTGTGAGACAGGGAGGGCACAAACAGAGCCATAGCCTATGAGTGCCACCCATCAGCCTCCCATCATGGAAGAGCACTCACCATAGCCACCAGCCTCCCAACCCCCCCGCGTTCCCCACCACGCACTGTACTCATTGCGCTGCACCTCCCACCCTTCTCCTGAATTCCTATAACCTATAATGTCAAATAACATCTCAGTTTTATAACTGAAAATAATTGCATTTAATTTGTAATTAGAAATGTAAACTTGTCTTTAGTTATTTAATATATTTGTATTGTAAACTACATTACACATGAAAGGTTTTGATTGATCATCAAGCTGTTGTGGAACGTACAGTCGCAATGGATGAACCACCACATCAGGGATGGAATCAAGGGTTGGCTTTATATCAACCACCGACAACTAACTCCACCGTGGTGGCAGTGCCTCTCCATACAGGGTATGTGGTGTCCGAGCGCTTTTTCATTGCGGGCACTTGCTAAAGGTATCTTACGAGTTCCTTGTGAAGGTACCCAGCGCAGACCTCTTTTGCTCACTTTGGCCTTGAGGTTGATTTGATGTCCCTGGAACCTCCAGCAATTCAGATATTGATTCCTTTCCAGCTGTGCTGAGAGGATTGTAAACAATGCATGTTACCATGGCAGCATCAGCTCAGGGGGGCTACAAATGGCCCTTTTGCACACGGAGTACACAGAGTCTGTAGCTGTTTGGTTATGTGCCCATGGCCATGCTAATCCCTATGGCCATTCCCACCCAATCCTGCCTCTGCCCGCCCAAAACACCTCCTCATTGGAACTCTTTGACCTCGCTTTAATCAATCCTTACCATCAGAATGTGCTTTCAAAGTGCTTGCCAGTCTTTGTTCAAAGCAGTTTTCTGACAGTCGTAATTGGAGTTGTAAACACACCGTCTTACCGGGCCTGCCTTCAGCCCCATGATTTATAAGCACTCTGTGTGTCCTTCACTGAAGTCCTGTTAAAAGCAAGCATTGGCAAAGACACTGAAGTCCTGTTTAAAACAAGCATTGGCAAAGCCATCACTTTTGGCTTGTACATTAGTTTTAAGCTTTTTCCAGGCACTGCTATTTGATGCCCAGGTACTCACCCATTTTGCACCTGCTACCAACAATGGGAAGTTAAACCCACTACGGCTGCACCTGGCAAGTGTCTTTCCCATGCTCTCACAGCATATTTTCGTTTTGGATTTGCTTGCTACTAGTAGGTGCTCCTTTCTCACAGTTGTCTTCTGCAGTTTATCTACAGATCCCAACTAGGAGAACTCACTCAGCAAAGCAGACATCTGTGCTAGCTTTCCTTAAAATGTGAAGAGAAAGAAAGGAAAGAAGCTGAGCTGGGTGCAAGGCTTCCTCCTCCCGAACGAGTACCAAGTGGTGGCATGACCGAAACTGAGCAGTGGTGGACACATGGGTCCATGAACGACGCCAATACCACTTCATGTGATTCAACACTAAAGAAGCCGGCAAACAAGAGGTAGGGGGCATCACATGTAAAACCAAGGGAATTGCGAGAGGCAAACCTGACAGGTGCAAGAGAAGGTCCCAGCCAGGCGAGAACCCTGGTGACGCTATCTCTGAGTACGGCAGGTTACGCTGAAAGTGGGAGACCCAGGAGGGCGACTGAAAATCATTGCTGGAATGCTCCTATTCATCCCAATTGAGATAAGATATTGGCATTAAATGAAGAGAAAGAGAATCATTACTGGAACGCTCATACTCGTCCCAGTTGAGATAAGATACAGGCATTAAATGAAGAGTAAGAGAATCATTACTGGAACACTCATACTCGTCCCAGTCGAGATAAGATATTGGCATTAAATGAAGAGAAAGTGAACCATTACTGGCACACTCATACTCGTCCCACTTGAGACAAGATCATGGCATTGAATAAAGAGAAAGTGAATCATTATTGGAAAGCTCATACTCATCCCAGTCAAGAGAAAGCATTAGCATGGAATGAGAATCCTTTCTGTAAAAGGTCGAAGGAGAAAAACCAAAGACTTTACAGAATAAGTAACTCTGTCGAAGGGGAAAACCTGAGGAACAAGTTCAATTAGAGGATGATAGTCAAACCCACAGGGAAACCAACAACAGTGAAATAATAAATTGCGGGAGAAGTTTTAAGAGATGGATAAAATTGCCTTAAGAAAGGAAAAGGATAAATACACATAAAATAAAACATGAAGAAAACAAGGAGGAACAAAAGAGTAATCAAAAACAAGAGTGGATTGAAAACGTGAAGAAACCAGTATCAGGAGTGTGTCACTTAATACAAGTACTTACCCAGAACTACTTAAGAATACTTTACTGAACTAAACTTGGTGATGAACTAGCTTACAGGAGAAGGGAGTCATTCTACCGGTTTTTGTTGTCAAAATAGTGGTAGGGTTCGAATAGGTTAGATTGGACAGTGAATGCCCTATGTGATCCTTCTTGTCTGGATAGTATTCCCAATATGCATGCAGGGTGGGTTGTGCTTATGACTATGCAGTGACAAGTGTGTGTTCATGCAATGGTGTTTTGCTCTGTTGTCAACACATACGGAGCAGCCATGCCAGGCAATGCTGTATGTCCTCTATGATGCATGGCAGACTGCTCTGGGCCAGGATCATGGAATCATGGGCAGAGCCAGGGAATCTTGTGCATACATGTGCAAAGCACATGCCCGCATCACTGATCATCCACACATTGATTGTGTGCTGCATGTTTCAATTTATGTATACATGCCCTTGTGCCATGGGTGGCACAAGACTCATTTGAGAGGATGTGTGAGGAGCATGACTGGTGATGCATGCGCCAGAGTCACAGGGTCCGCCAAATCAGGACTTTGGCGGATTTCGCCCTAGCTCTGAGCTGGGGGGAAAACCGCCGAAAATTTGCGTTATTACCGCCGGCGGGGAATCCGCCGGCGGTAAAATTGCAAATTTTCCCCATTGAGCCCAATGGGGAATGGGGCATTCCCGAATGGGCTCAATGGGGAATTACATTACTGCTGAACTCGTGATCCGGCGCTATCAGCGCCGGGGAGTTCGGCGGTAGGGCTAATACCGCCGGCGGTCATACCGCCAGCGTTACCGCCAAAGTCGTGATCAGGCCCTATTACTCTGTCAGGCTCTATGTACTGCTCGATTTCTTCATGGGGTCCTGGGTGCAGGCTGATGGACTTCCTGGACTTGGGGCTGCGGTGCACTATGATTGGCTGCTTGTGCTGGGGTGCAGGCTTATGGACTTACTGGGCTGGGGGCTGGACTGCAGGCTGATAGGCTGCCTGGGCTGGGGGCTAGGGTGCAGATTGATGGTCTGCTTGTGGTGGGTGTGGTGGGTGTTGTGGTGCAGGCTGTTGCTGGCTCACCTACGCCAGGTAAATCATTCTTTTAAGCTATTTGATTTGTAGTGAAAATGGCACTTCTCAGACCTTGGTGCTTTCAAAAGTGACCCAGCTATTTTCGGTGCTTTTTATGCAGCACCCATTCCTTAATTGGGGGCTCCTTGCATGGTTGCATATGATGATTGCTGTCTACTGTGTGCATGGCCAATTGCACTCGGCCGAATTGGACCTGCTCTGAGCAGGTGCATTTTGGGGAGTAAATGTTTGAGTAAAATCCAGTGCAGTGTTTCTGTTCCAACCTTATTGGAGTGTTAGAATGTCCCATTTTATATGTTAGTAGCATAAATGAACAATTGGAAAGAACTACACTTCACTGGCGGAACTCTGCTGACTAGAAAATATACACAATTTCATTTGTGAAAAATAAGCCAAATTATAGCAATGTAGGTCTCATTTTCTTTTTCCAAATATGGATTACCTTAGTGTTTATATGTAAAAGACAGGGCTTGGCCTTATTATTATTATTAAACACAATTGAGGTCTTAGATAACGACCTGAAACAAGGTTTGTGTTTTGCAAGTATACCATTGCAGAGAATTTCAAAACCACAAATTTAAAAAAATGTAAAAGACCAAAAGAAAAATTCTTTGTAGTTAGAGATTTGGAGGGCATATTACAGTGGATACAGTAATTCAAAAATGTTTCTTTTAAAAAAAGCTGAGTGACTTCTAAGAACAATTTCTGAGAGAATCACATCTTCTTCATACTTTGAATTAATTTCGAACATACATTGAATGTATCGGTAGATAATCGGCAGTAATGCTGGGGACAGAAAGAAAGAAAATTGTGTAAATAATTTGCATAATAGGTATTCATTTTTTGGTTCATCTGATTATTTGAAGTTAGCACCTTCTTAATCAGGGTAATATTGAGGCAAACAAGATTTTCTCAGTCTTATTAAACACATTTAATTCAATAACTTACTCAGGTATAAATATATAAATAATATAAATAACAGTATAACCTAACCATTTCAGGAACCTATTTCTATGTGAATACTTTAGGCAATATTTTGACTTAAAATATATTACAAATCTATCTTGTGTTTTATATATTTGTATGTTGCGTATGATCGTGTATGAAAGTATGAAATTGTAATGAAATTGCAATACTTCAGATGTTTACATTTTGATTCTATTGAGTGTGAAAGGGATTATCAATGCAAACCAATTCAATACTAAAACAATAAAACAAATGCATCTTGGTTTTAATTGTAACAGTACTACTTTGAAAAGAACATTGGTATATAGTTGGGGGTGAACAATCACTTCAAGAATTTCTTAAGGCAGTAAATGAATTTCAAGATAGTATTATATATACAATCTCTATGAGCCATCATTTTCCTTGATGTTTTGATCAAAAATATGAGTGGGAAAACAACATTTTCTAAACACAGATCAGAACAGGTAGATAGTGGCTACTAGTTTTCATCCCAGAGCAACCAATGAAGGGTTATGTTACACACAATTGCTTTGAATTAAAATAAATATCTCAGAAGAGTTGTGACTACACACACATATATGGATTGGTTTAGGAAGGTTAAAAGCGAGAAGGTACACTGCCCTCCGGCTGTTAAATGAAGAAGCCTGATTACACCATTTTAGACAGATCCGATACCCCAATGGGCCTTTGGTCTAGAACAGAGAGGAGAACCTTCCTCCACACAATACGGGCCCGTACTGACATTCAGAGATATGGGCAGATCCCATAGATCATTGGTCTCATTACGAGGTGGGCGGTAAGGGATAACTGGCACCAGTAAGGGCACCAGTGCCGGTAATCCCTTACCGCCCTACTACGAGTTCCCTTTGCGGGTCCTCCCTTAACACCTGGTTTTACCAGGCGTTAAGGACGGGACCCGCAAAGGGACTTTGAAGCTAATAACGGTACCACAATTTGCAGTACCGTTATTAGCATCTTCCCCATTCCCATTGAGCCCTATAGGGGCTCAATGGGAATGGGGAAGGGCTCTGGTGAATGGGGAATTACTGCCCCCCCCCAACCTTGGAATGGGCCGGTAATAGCTCCATTCACCAGGGCAGAGTCAGTAAGGATTTGGAGGCAGCCATGGCGCTAATAGCGCCATGGTTACCTCCAAACTTGTAATCAGGCCCCATGTGTCAAAGGTCATAGGGGAGAAGATTGACCATGATCCCACACGGGTCTTCCTGGGCATATCTGGCAATATAGACACTAAACATTCCACTATGGTTTTGATTTCATTGGGTGCCAGGGTTGTGATGGCCCTACATTGGAGCAATGGATGAGAGAATTGACAGTTGTGTGGAACTTGAAAAGGTGCTATACCACAGACGCAGCTACCTAGTTAATTTTGGGAAAACATGGGGGAGTTGGCTGGGGATGTAACAATAGAAGCTGGCAGTGTCACAAACTCCCCACCTTAATCCGTGGTGGTAAAAGGGACTGGATGCCACCCTGAGCTAGTGGATGCTGGACCTGGAGGAGGTATACAAGGGATCCGCAGACCACCCTCACTGGATCCTCACACTAAGAAAGGGCCATTCACAGGAGCATTCACATTCTTTCCAAATCTAAACATCGGAAGTGCATCAGACACAAACACCTTCAGGACTTCCCTATCTATAAGTATATAATCCCAGAGAGCTAATCCAACCCACTAGCCAGAACCCAACAATCTGCATAGGAACTAATGCCTTTCCGTTTAAAGGAATTGAGTTACTGCATTCCAAACTCACTGATGAGTGTATAGATACATCTATTGAAAAAAACATTTGCCAAAGGGGTCCAGGCACGTGCTGATACAAAGTCACAATTAACAAAGGTTTCAAAGCAAAATAAATGGAAATGTGTTGTGCATGCGAGAAAAGAAACACACACTGTTTCTTTGCTCCTGCTTGTGGTGTGGGGATTCCAAAGTTACCAGTTCTCAACAACAAAAGCATTTTTGTCATCAACAAACATGTTTTCTTTGCTTACCAAAGGTTTACGTGGCTGGAGATCACATGATGGGGAAATAGAGGGATACTTTTCAACATAGTCAATGACAGCAGGTCCATCACCCAGGATATCACCAACAAGGGACATTTAGGAACCCACCATGTCGGCAGGCTTTCACATAGCCTCAAGACCACCCTTTCCAGAGCACATGACCACAGACAAATGGCCAATCACTGTCCAGCCCAGCCTACATTACACAGGTGAAATCTATGTGCCCAAGAACCATCTCCAAGGGAAGGAGAAACAAGACTGTATCAGATTGGCTGTGCAGTCAGAAGGTGTCAGGTGTTAGAGGAGGGTGATTTCTGGAGGTGATTGGCGATGAGAGTAGAGTTTTGAAGAGATTGCTGTATATTGAAGTGATGACGCTATTAAGAATGCTGTCGTCAAGTAACACAACATCCTGACACGTTACTACCTTTGAAGCAAGTGTGATATAAACTGCGCTGTTTGTCTTTAATATTATAATGCAAGTGGTTATATGAACCGGTACAGACAGAACCAAGACCTTTTTGTTGGAACTAAGGAAAAAACAAGAATATTGTTGGAACGTTTTGTTGTACCGACTGGAACTCAAAGAACTGACGTGGAACTTTTTTGTTATACAGGATTTCCGTGACTTTCTTTTGGATCTGTTATCCTGCTTGAATGCGAGGATGGGGACATTCACCCAGATCTGAAGGAGATATAATTGTTACATTATGAACTAAATGGTGGCATTATTGGTGATTGAGCTGCCGCACATGACCTTATTACATTGGTGTATATTTAAGTGAGAGGGACGGAATCCTTTTGTTAGAGTGTTTTCTTTAGTTTGTTTTAGGCAGGGAAATCCGCGTTAGGGTAAGGATAGTGAGGTGTGTAGCCAACCTTTCAATTTAATAAAATGGCATCTTTTGAAAAACCTTCACAAAGTTGTCCGCCTCACATTTCCGACCCATCAAAGTACATCATTTTATAGTTAAAAAATAACATATTACAAATTGCAAATAATTGAAACAAACAGTTGAAATAAACAACAATGGCATTTTATACAGAAACTAAATTGAACCTAAATCAAAATCAATCCTCCAGGTCTCTGCAAGCCTCCATTAAACATTAATCAAAAAGCAATCAACTATGAAGTCTGGGTCCAATCATGCATTTTAATTTCTTTGATTTTCCAAGATAGGCGTATAACATAGTCTCCCCAGTTCAAAGGCACCTGGGCTATGGAGTATAGATAGGTATGGCTCATTAAGAAGGAACACTATGGGCCTCGTTACGAGAAGTGTGCTAAAAACGGGGTCATTACCGGCATGGAGGAACTAGCGGGTTCATGCTCGTACGACGCCGCTAACAGCGGCTGATTACGAGTGCGTGAGCATGCGCAAACCCCTGTGCCGGTAATGGCCATACCGCCATGCCGCTAAAGGCCCTTCAACCCCTCAATAGTGCCATCACGGGACCCGCCGATACCACCACCACCTAGGAGGCACCCCGTAATACCAACCCATTAATAACATCATGCTAATACCGGGCTCGTAATACCGGACCAGGAAGTAACGTCATTGCTTCGGAATGGGAAATGCGCCGGCAGACATATTTAAAAACACAATCCGTTGCAATCCTCCCAAACCACCAGTGTTGCACCGGAGAGACCAGGGCCTTCCAAATCAACATGTCCAAGGCAAGCAAAAAATCTAACCCCGGCCTGCGCAAGAAGCGTTTTTCTGAAGAAGAACTAAACATGTTGGCGGACACCCTCGCTGCCCATGCTGAGGACATAAATACCCATAACCTCAAAAAGGAGGTGCAACAGAGGAAAAAGGAGATCTGGGAGAAGGTAGCCGGCAAGGTATCTGCAGTCGGCACCACCCCACGGACAGTCAAAGACTGTAAGAAAAGGTGGGATGACCTCCACCTTCGGGTGTGCACCATCCTGGCCAGCAATCGGAGGGAGGCCATGGCCACAGGCGGGGGTGCCCACTCCCCGACAAAACTAATGCGCTCGGAGGAGACGTGTAGTGCCTTCATCCAGATGGAGTCCATCGAGGGCTTTGGGAAGATGGAGACAGCTGACGCAACATCTGGAGATGGAGGTGAGTGACCCTGCAGACCCCAGTAGGGAAAACCATGATGTAGCACAAGTGATCTGGAATAGAGTCTAGGCAAGGCATGTCCCAACACACAAACATCAACACATCCATGTCCAGATGGAGACCCAAATCCTGCCACACTGAAATGCATGCTGAGTGCCAATCCCATTACCAACAGACAGCCAACACACACAGACCATTCCCATGTCATACATCACACAAACCCCAATACAACTGCATGCCACCTGCCATGCAGCATTCCTGAATTGATACGTCATGGCAAATGCCAAAAAGCCCCCCTTCAAACTACCCTGTGTGACACACCTGTAAGATATGAATATATGAAAAATGAAAATCTCCACAGCACCATATAATGCATCTTGCATGTAACACCATCACTGATGCCCTGCATCTCTTCTACCCCCGAGGCACCGATGGAAAAGATGCAAGTGAAGAACCACCCACAAGGGCATCCACGTCCTGGGCCAGAACAACTGCCACAGGCAAAACCAGCTCTGGGACAGCCTCGCAGCCCACACCAAAACCCAGGGCGAGTGCCCAGTCCATGCCCTCACAGGAGGGCCCCACAGCTACGTCTGAGACCGGAACCACAGAGCTGGCAACACCAGCGGTAGGCGAGGCCAGTGGCACCCATTCCGTAGAAACAAGTTCCGTGGGTGAGGCAGCAGTCACTGCCCCACTGAGCGACATCGAAACTGGAGCGGAGGAGTATGTGGATGAGGAAGGACTAATCCATGTGGCATGTCCACACACCCCAAGCCCCCAGTCCACCCCCAACCCCACATTCAGGCCACACCCACCAGCAGCATTGCGGATCCTGCACTCCACAGTTCAGACTTCAGCACCACCCCCGGGTGCAGCCCTGCCAATGCATGCCAGGTTGCAGCACCCTCAACCACTACTGCTCCCACCAACCTTGAGGCACGGCTAGCAAGGGTTGAGGCAAGACAGAACTCCATGCTGGAACTTGTCAGACAATATGTGGCGGAGGGAGAGGACATGAGACGTGAGGTAGCGCAGGCCATTGCAGCAAACACTGCCGCCATAAATGCCTCTGCGGTGATGATGTGAGACAGTCTTGGGGACGTCACTCAGGTCCTGACCTCAATACTGCAGCATATGCAGCAGGGACAACCCGGGCCAGCCGTGCCACTCATTACGGCATCCACCCCATCCACAACACCCCCATCCTCCACGCCCACTTCCTCTGCCCCCTCCAGCCCTGTGCGTCTGACAAGGAGCAGTGCGAGGCAGTCAGAAATGCTGCCCCGGACACCAAGCAAGCACGGAAATAGTGTGGCACAACAATGGGAGAGGGGGAGATGTTGTGGGTGGTGTATAGGTGTTTAAGGGGGTGTTCTTTGAGGGTATGGGGAGTTCTTTGGGGGGTATGGGGAGTTCTGTGGGGGGTATGGGGAGTTCTGTGGGGGTATGGGGAGTTTTGGTGGGGGGAGGGGCTATCACACGCGTTGTGTAAAAAATCCTTTCATGCCTGAACATTCTTCATTTCGTGTATATCCATTTAATTCATGACAGTGCACAGTGCCCAACTCCCCACATACCCTGTGTGCATGTCCACATGGACCCAGTGCAGCACTAACATATCCATCAACGTCCCTGTGGGTCAGAAGTATTTGTCAATCAGTGATTGGCGTACAGCACAGTCATCTTGTTTATCACGCACTGGCAGGGGTGCTGCTTCTCCTTCGTCTACATCCTCATCATCCACACCCGGTGCATGCATGTCAATGTCAGGTGGCAGTGGTTCATTTCTCTGGACGCACATGTTGTGCAGCATGACACAGGTCATGGTGATCTTTGCCACCTTCTCAGGCCTCTAAAGGAGTGCTCCACCAGACCTGCTTAGGCAACGGAACCGCACCTTCACCAGGTCAAAGGTTTGCTCAATCACAGCACCGGTACGGGTATGAACCCGATTGTACTCCTCTTCATGGCTGTTTGTGGGTTCCACACAGGGATAAGTAGCCACGGCTTCAAGGGATATCCTCCATCACCTGCAAGCAAATACAAATATGTCTGTGTGAGTCACTCTGAGCTGCCACCTTCAGGATTCACAGCCATGGCCGCAGCAATTTGATGTTGGCATGCACATGTCCCTGTACGTATGCACAAATGTTATTTAGATGCATTGTATACTGCAATATGGTGTGGTAGTCTGGATGGCGTTGTACAGATGATGCAGGGTGATTACTTGGGTGTGGATCTACTCAGGGGTTAGATTGAATGGATTGGGTCTGATGCGAGGGATTGGTGGCTGCCTACGAGGTACTACTGGCTGCCCTGGTGGTAATTGCTGGGCCTGTATCACCCTCCTTTTCCTCCTGCGTCTCCTCTGTGCTGCCTGTGGCTGTGTTTTTTTGTAATTGGTGTTGTAGCTGTAGTTGGAACAATATAGGTGTCATGATCACTGCTTCCAAGGAGCCAGGACCAGCCCAACGTCCTTGGAAGCAGCCCCCTAACCCTAATCCTAGGCACCAGCCGGTCCCCACTGGGACCTTTTGGACCTTGTCCTGGCGCCGGTGGCACCAGGCTCATCAAAACCATTGGTCCCGGCACTGGAAGCGCCGGGCTCATAATAGGTGTGAGGATGCTTGGGTGGACTTACCTGCAGCAGACCATGCTGCTTACTTACCAGCTACTTAGAAGCTATCTAAGAACAGGAACTACTTTCTTACCTGGGTGGGGCAGCTCCACTCCCTGGATACAGCACTGGAACTCTTCTGGAAACTGGAACTCTTTTCTTACCTAGGCGGGGCCGTGAAAGAAGACGCCTCATCACTCCAAGGCTATTTAAACCACACCCGATAGATGAAGCGTGCTTCGCGTTATTCTGCATCTGCAGCAGAACGCTCACCGAGTCTGCTCCGGCTTTTCTTCTTCTGATCCTGGACCTGCAAGAATCCTACTTACCATTTCAGTATCCAGACATCATCGGCACCTGCAAAGAACAGAAACAACAGGTTAGCAAGGCGAACTTTACACGCAGTACTTACTCACCTGATCCATCGGCTGCGGCCGCTTCTTCTCGCCGCATCTCCACCTGCAAAGGCAAAAGCATTGCCATACTTACCGGCACGCTGTGAATTCCGGATTTCTTCGTTCTGCATCGCCGCCTGTAAAGACAAAATATCGTTAACAACTTACTGGCATTTCACGGACTCCGGCGCTGCAAACCAACATCTGAAAGGCAAAAGAAAAGACATTAAGCAGGTATTTACTTACGCCCATCACGCTCGTCGCAATAAACCGCCTGCAAATACTCCGGTCTCTCTTCAACACAAACTAAGCTGCAAGGAAAGAGACAATTAAAGCGCTTGCCATACTTACGAACTTCCAGGCGCTTCCTTCATCTTCCATCTCAAGAGCCCTCCAATACATAAGGGAAAAGCATTATACAGAGTCTGCATTTGAACGTGCCACGCATTTAAAGACTATAAAGACAAAAGGTGTCCAGAAACTCACCGCTCGTGCATATAACGACGGTGACCATCCTCTGAATTCAAGAGGCCTATGTTTCACCAGTGAAGGAACTGGCAACGGCACCCTGCACCAGACGCAGATGGAGAGCCCAGCATTCACCTATATAAGGTGAGCACGTTGACCTGGGGGGTCTACGAAAAAGCTGGGAAGAGAGAGAGAGAGAGAGGGACATTCCACAACCCAGACCATTAACCCCCATATTCTTTCACCTGCAGAAACCTCACTCTTCGAGTCCGACACACAGTGCGAAGAGGTTCGACCCCAGAAGCCAATCGAGTCCTGCACATCACTTTTCGAGTCACAGACAGCTTCCTGCCAAGACCCGCGCCTCAGTGGGAATCAGGTGAGCGTTACAGAACGCGAAGCCCACCACAAAACTCCTACCCAGGCGCAATGGAAACCTCAGACACTGATCAACTAGCCCAGTTGCTCGGGGAATTAAGAGCAGAAGTACATGCAGCTCGACAGGAAACAAACTCTCTAAGAAGAGAACTGATAATTTCCAAGGAGCGAACAGAGGACCTTGCTAGGCAGTTGTTACAAACGCAGGCAGGACAGACACCTTTGCCCGTTCCAGGAGGAAGTTATCCTTCTGCATCAGCTTCAAATCCAGTGCAAATCAATCTACCCGGTAATGTGCCCTTGGCTCCGCCCGAACGCTTTTCTGGTGATCCAAAGAAATTCGCAGTGTTCATCAACCAGTGCCGCCTACACTTCTTATGTCGACCAGCTGCATTCCCAACAGACCAGACCAAGGTGGCTTTCGTGCTTTCTTATCTCAGTGGCAGCGCTGCAGATTGGTCGATCCCTTTAGTCACCCAGGATGATCCGGTTTTACATGATTTTCAGGCCTTCCAGTCCAGCATGGAGAAACTGTTCGCAAGACATGCACAAGGGCAGGCCTTGGACAATGAACTTCTCTCATTACGACAGGGTAATCAAGACCTCTTGCCTTATATAGCCTCCTTCAATAGACTCATAGTGGAAACACAATGGCCCGAGGACAAGAGAATAACGCTTTTCTACAGAGGCCTGCGTGGAGAGCTCAAGGATGTGTTAGCGCAAGTTGTGAATCCTCCACAAGAATGTTCTGACTATATTGACTTAGTTGTCCAATTGGACCATAGACTACAGAACAGGAAGGCAGATCGTTCCAGATTTGATACCCGAGTGTTTTCTAAACCACAGACCTCGAATAAGGGAGCTGATACTGTGGAACCCATGCAAATAGGGGGCATGAAAGGACCTTTAACCCAGAAAGAGCGGGAAAGAAGAAGGCAGCTGCAATTATGCCTCTATTGCGGAAACTCAGGACACTTTCTTCGGGACTGTCCAGTGAAACCAGCTAAGAAGACTGTAGGAGCCGCGGATACCTGTACCACCCATTCTGAGCAGGGAAACGACCTCGCCCGACAAGAGTAGAGGTCCTCTTGCCGAGCGTTAAGATCTGTCCCGTGACCTCGCATTTCGTGATACCCATGGTCCTCATTAGTCCTGAATGTCCGGATCGTTTGCATGCAATTGAAGCTTACATTGATAGCGGAGCAATCGGTAACTATGTGGACCGTGAAATGGTATCAAGGATGAATCTACCCCTTGTCCCTAAGGCAGTAAAAGACGTCATCACTACTGTGGATGGCACGGAGATAGCCTCCGGACCAGTAACGCATGCCACCCAAGAAGTGACGCTAGTGAGTCAAGATGGACACCGGGAGAGAATCGTGTTCGATGTAATCAAGGCCCCTCAGTTCCAGATCATTCTGGGAATCCCTTGGTTAGAGAAGCACAATCCTCAGATCAATTGGCGAGCAAAGACGGTTCAGTTTCCAGAGTGTTTTACCAGTTGTTATCCTCGGCCTGATGTTTCTCTGGCGGCAATCTCTTCTGAGGAGGTTCCCAAATTACCTCCCGAATACCAGGAATTCCAAGACGTCTTCCGGAAGGATCAAGCTAACACCCTGCCTCCTCATAGGTCTTACGACTGTCAAATAGATCTGATACCTGGAACAACTCCTCCTTGCAGCAGGATTTATGCCCTCACCGAGCCAGAGAACCTTCACCTCAGACAGTACCTGGACCAATACCTAGCTAACGGGTTTATCCGTCCTTCAAAATCTCCAGCTTCATCGGCTTTGTTCTTCGTTCCGAAGAAGGAAGGAGACCTTAGGACTTGCATAGATTACCGGTCCCTGAATCAGATCACCGTTAAAAACAGATACCCGTTACCTTTGATCCCTGAACTCTTGGACCAAGTCAAAGATGCACGTATATACACAAAGCTGGATCTCAGAGGAGCCTACCACTTGGTACGGATAAAAGAGGGCGATGAATGGAAAACGGCCTTCCGCACCAAGTACGGGCTATTCGAATATCAAGTGATGCCCTTTGGACTGTGTAATGCTCCTGCTGCTTTCCAATATTTTATGAACGATGTCCTTAGAGAACTCATAGACGTGTGTGTTGTTGTCTACATTGAGGACATCCTCGTCTATTCATCATCTGAAGAAGAACATCAGAGACACGTTAAAAAGGTTCTCGAGAGATTGCGTCAACATAATCTGTTTGCTAAGCTTGAAAAATGCTTTTTCAACGTAACTGAAGTCGAGTTCCTGGGATTCATATTGTCACCTAATGGAGTCCATATGGATTCAAAGAAAGTTGATGCAATCATCAAGTGGCCATCACCAACCTCTGTAAAAGGAGTTCAAAGCATGTTAGGCTTCGCTAACTTTTACCGCAGATTCATTCCTGAATTTTCTCGGATAGTCCAGCCCATCACCGCTCTGTTAAAAAAGAACAAACGTTTTGAGTGGTCTTCTGAAGCAGAACAAGCTTTTCAGGACTTAAAAGCTAAATTCATTTCTGCACCTGTTCTAAAACATCCTCGCCCAGAACTCCCCTACATCGTGGAAACGGATGCTTCTAGTCTTGCTATGGGGGCAGTTTTATCACAAAGAGATCCGGTCACACACCAGTTACACCCTGTAGCCTTTTGGTCCCGCAAGTTTTCGGCTCCCGAGATCAACTATTCAATTACAGACAAGGAACTTTTGGCCATCAGATCGGCCTTTAAAGCCTGGCGGCATTATCTTCTAGGAGCCAGACACACAGTCACCGTAATGACTGACCACCGCAATTTCCAATATCTAAAAACAGCCAAAGCTCAGTCTTCCAGACAGCTTCGCTGGGCTCTGTTTCTAGCAGAATTTGACTTTATAATTACTTATCGACCAGGCAGTAAGAACGGAAAAGCAGATGCCCTCTCCCGGATGGGAGTAGATGAACATTTGACCAATCCAGAACCAATACCCATAATCCCAGAACAAAGAATTTTGGGTTTGGTCAGCGCTCAATCTTTTGAAGACATCAAGACCATGGTAAAATCACTCCTAACTCCGGGCGATTTACAAGATTGGCGATTAAAGGGGAAAGAATTTTCAGTGGATCAAGACCTACCATATTTCCGAGGACGATTGCATTTACCCTGTGAGAAAATACAAAAACAAGTAATCTCCTGTTATCACGACTCTCTAATGGAGGGTCACCCTGGCATTACCAAAACCATGGAAAAGATTAAAAGACATTTCTGGTGGCCGTCATGGAAAAAGGATATTAGAGACTTTGTAATCTCCTGCGGTGTGTGTGCCCAGAATAAAAGTCAGAAGGAAAAACCAGCCGGCCTACTACAGCCACTAGACATCCCTCCCTGTCCATGGCATACCCTGTCCATGGATTTCATCACGGACTTACCTCCATGCTCAGGGTATACTACCATTTTAGTAGTCGTGGATCTATTCTCCAAGATGGCTCACTTCATTCCCCTAAAGGGTTTACCATCAGCCTCAGTATTGGCCCGAGAATTCTTAGAAAACATCGTTCGGCTACACGGTTTTCCCTCGGTTTTAGTGTCCGATAGGGGAAGTCAATTCATCTCTCACTTCTGGCGCAGTTGCTGTCGACTAGCCCAAATTGATGTAAGACTTTCAACTAGTCGCCATCCCCAAACTGACGGACAAACAGAAAGGACAAACCAAACTCTAGAGCAATATCTACGTTGCATGCTCCAACAAACTGAAAACCCCTGGAAGGATATTCTTTGGATCGCTGAATACGCTTACAACAATTCGATTCATTCTGGAACAGGGAAGACTCCCTTCTTCTTACTATACGGACACCATCCTAGAACCTCTAACCTGGATCCTCCCCAAGAATTCGAAGCACCTGCTGTGGATCACTTGCACTCGGAGATCACCCGCACTTTTAAGGAAGCCTCGGCCCATCTGCAAAGAGCTAAAGCTCAATTCAAAAGAGGAGCAGATCGACACCGTAAAGAGGCTCCTCACTACGCTGTAGGAGATCAAGTCTGGCTACCCACTAAGCACCTGCCTCTAAAGGGACCCCGCACCTTCATCCCGAGATACCTTGGACCCTATCTCATATCTGCCATAATTAATCCGGTGGCTGTCAAATTGGAGTTACCTACGCATATGAAAATACACCCAGTATTCCATGTCTCCTTATTAAAACCTGTGCAACCAGAAACCCGATTGACTGAACTCCCAGAACCGGTTTTAGTAGATGGAGAACTTGAATTCGAAGTAAAGAACATCCTAGACTCCAAAATCTCCAAATCGAAATTATATTATCCGGTTGATTGGAAAGGTTACGGCCCCCAGGAAAGGTCTTGGGAACCTTCAGAATACGTCCACGCACCTCGTCTGGTCAAGAAATTCCATCTGAATCACCCCGACAAGCCAAAACCCCCGGAGAAGACACGCTTAGGAGGGGCCTTGCGGGGGGGTACTGTCATGATCACTGCTTCCAAGGAGCCAGGACCAGACCAACGTCCTTGGAAGCAGCCCCCTAACCCTAATCCTAGGCACCAGCCGGTCCCCACTGGGACCTTTTTATACCTTGTCCTGGCGCCGGTGGCACCAGGCTCATCAAAACCATTGGTCCCGGCACTGGAAGCGCCGGGCTCATAATAGATGTGAGGATGCTTGGGTGGACTTACCTGCAGCAGACCATGCTGCTTACTTACCAGCCACTTAGAAGCTATCTAAGAACAGGAACTACTTTCTTACCTGGGTGGGGCAGCTCCACTCCCTGGATACAGCACTGGAACTCTTCTGGAAACTGGAACTCTTTTCTTACCTAGGCGGGGCCGTGGAAGAAGACACCTCATCACTCCAAGGCTATTTAAACCACACCCGATAGATGAAGCGTGCTTCGCGTTATTCTGCATCTGCAGCAGAACGCTCACCGAGTCTGCTCCGGCTTTTCTTCTTCTGATCCTGGACCTGCAAGAATCCTACTTACCATTTCAGTATCCAGAAATCATCGGCACCTGCAAAGAACAGAAACAACAGGTTAGCAAGGCGAACTTTACACGCAGTACTTACTCACCTGATCCATCGGCTGCGGCCGCTTCTTCTCGCCGTATCTCCACCTGCAAAGGCAAAAGCATTGCCATACTTACCGGCACGCTGTGAATTCCGGATTTCTTCGTTCTGCATCGCCGCCTGTAAAGACAAAATATCGTTAACAACTTACTGGCATTTCACGGACTCCGGCGCTGCAAACCAACATCTGAAAGGCAAAAGAAAAGACATAAAGCAGGTATTTACTTACGCCCATCACGCTCGTCGCAATAAAACGCCTGCAAATACTCCGGTCTCTCTTCAACACAAACTAAGCTGCAAGGAAAGAGACAATTAAAGCGCTTGCCATACTTACGAACTTCCAGGCGCTTCCTTCATCTTCCATCTCAAGAGCCCTGCAATACATAAGGGAAAAGCATTATACAGAGTCTGCATATGAACGTGCCACGCATTTAAAGACTATAAAGACAAAAGGTGTCCAGAAACTCACCGCTCGTGCAGATAACGACGGTGACCATCCTCTGAATTCAAGAGGCCTATGTTTCACCAGTGAAGGAACTGGCAACGGCACCCTGCACCAGACGCAGATGGAGAGCCCAGCATTCACCTATATAAGGTGAGCACGTTGACCTGGGGGGTCTACGAAAAAGCTGGGAAGAGAGAGAGAGAGAGAGGGACATTCAACAACCCAGACCATTAACCCCCATATTCTTTCACCTGCAGAAACGTCACTCTTCGAGTCCGACACACAGTGCGAAGAGGTTCGACCCCAGAAGCCAATCGAGTCCTGCACATCACTTTTCGAGTCACAGACAGCTTCCTGCCAAGACCCGCGCCTCCGTGGGAATCAGGTGAGCGTTACAATAGGCATGTCCTCCAGCCCCATGATTGAAACAGCTAGTGGTATAATTTTGGTGTGGGGAGGGGTGTGGTGTGTGGGTGTACTCCTTTTATACTGGGACAGGCTCCATTGACTCCACCTGTGGTGATTGTGTGCACCTGTGGCAGTTGCCTTGACTGCAGGTTGCTGTTTACGGGTGGTCTGCCATGCCTGCATGGCCACCATCATGCAAGCCCTAATTACTGCCTTCGGGATGCTGGTAATTGCATGCCCGTGTGAGTTGTGATGTCCTCCTATTACCGGCATCCTGTTATTTACTCCGCGAAGGGGCACAGTACGGGAGGTGGTGGTATTGGCGGGTTGTAATGGCTCGGGCCCGTTAACGATGCCGGTAATACCACTCCGCCTTATGAAGCTTGCATAACTATAGATAGCCATATAATGCTATTAGTACAGGTCATAATAGCCCATTAGGAAGATTGTATGGGTAATAATGGCTCCCCTTTAGATATGGTACAGACACTAATGGCCCCAGTAAAACCTCTAGGGGTAATAATTGACCTTCTAAGGAGGCATTAAAGCTAACGATGGCCTGATTAGGGAGCCAGTTTAACTAATAATCGCCCAATTATTAAGGCAATATAGTTAATGATCTCATTAGAAAGGCAGTAGAGATAATAATGGATGCAATAGGGAGGTAGGACAAGCAATATTTGTGCTGCCATCTGGACACAATAGGGAATAATCACTGTTAGCTGGTTAAATAACAGTTTGGAGGCACCTGCTTGTGAGGAACACATTTCCAGAGCAGACATTGAGGCAGGACTTCATTCAGCTCTACAATCTTGGCTTGCACGTCTCCAAATGAAGTGTCCACTAGGCCACCTATGACTTTGAGCTCTGCCGCATAAGAAGCATTATCAGGGATGACATTTCCGCTCATGTTGCAAGGGTAGGTGAGGATCAGGTGTTTATGAGCCTGGGCTGATTCACTCCATTAATTGGGCCTGTGGTGCTCTGGCCTGAGCCTCCAAGCCCCGTATGGATGCACACTGTTTTGGAAGGGTTAATTTTCTAGCTTAGAGTTGGGATTTATTCAGGGTCAAAACACACAGCAAATTTTCCATTTCTTCAATCAGACTACTTCATTAAATAGGGTGCATGGAACTACTGGAGGTTTTTAGATCTACCCTGTGAGGTGAGAGGCAAAAGCTCTGTTCTTTTACCCATCTTATTTTCAGTGGAATATGTGGTAACCTAACATGTTAGTACTTGCCTTGCAAATCTCAATAAGCACAATACATTCAGTAACTGACATACATTTATAGCAACAAACTAAATATTTCCTTAAAAAAGGAGCCAGTACATGTATCATTCTTGAATGAGAATCTTGCATAAGTCTTAGTCACCCCCATGGTTGAAAGCCACATGCTCAAGTGCACCCTCTCTTGTCTTATCTTCTCCCTCAAGGTAGAAGTAAATAGCGCCTTGGTCCCCTCAAGCACTCCAACAGTCTTTATTTTTTATTGTACATGGTTTACATATGAAACCTTTACATTCATATTTAATCAATAAGAACACAATTGTTAAAAGGGGACAGTGAAAAAGTTAGAACACATAACATTTTTCAATACAGTACAAAACGGTTTTAACAAGTATTCAGTACATAGTAATTTAAAACAATGTCACATAGCTCATTGTATAATTGAGTGATGATCGATTATAGACAGCCCGCATTCATATACAGAGTAACCGGGATATAGCAATGTAGCAGGAAAAAGAGTAAAACCAGAGCCTAAGGAGAGGAAGGCCAGACAGAATGACCATCCAAGACAGTCCAAGTCACTCTCAAGACTAAGCAGAGCCCAGTTCCAAAGGTTTAATGAAACTGACCACTGCCAGACCTTCCGACACATTGTTGACTGAAACACATCCAGTCCATATAAATTTATCATCTCCCAGGAGCCCTGAGACCCAAAGTTTCCTCAGGTATAAATTCCTGTTTTTTGTTAATTCGGGGCAGTCTAGGAGAAGATGGCAAGCTGTTTCTAAGACCCCTATCCTATTGCAGAATCTGCAAAGGATGTTGGAATCATCAATCAAATTCCTTCTTTTCAGGAGCTCCTTAGTTAATAGTGAGTTAATAGGAGGGAGCGGTAGTACCGATTGGGGAATTGAAACATCATAAACGATGGAGTTCCTCTTTTTCTGTGTTCGTCTTTGATATTAGTCATAGAGGAGTAGGAATGAAGACATGCAATCATTTTGGACCAGTCTAGTGTGTAAAGAAGTTTCTTAACCTTGTCTGGGTTAGTCATAAGTGTTTCCCTATCAGTAGAGAGATCGACAAGGGTTCTGTCACATAAGACCTTACATTTATTCAGATAGTCGTTCCCTACAATACCCTCCTGGGACAGAAGGAAGATCCCCAAATCCCCATATAGGGAATCAATTATGGGGCAGAGGAATGAGCGAAACAGGGCCAAGTGCTGCCACAGGAATTTGGCTCTAAGAGAGACCAGTCCCAGTTCGTATCTAATGCTACCACCGGGATACTATTAGGAACCTTTAAAACCTTTCTCCAAATTGTTCCTTCTATGGTGTTCCAGTATGGATGAATATCATTGTAGTGTAGCTCCATACCATATAACAGTTTAGGGACAACCTTCCCCTCATATAAATACACCACTGGCTTTACAGAGAATCTTCCAAATGGTCTTCTAGTTTTGTCATTTGAATGGCAATCAGAATCGCCTTTTGTTTAATAGCCAATTTCAACTCAGAGACTGATGGTTGAGCTAGAATTCGAAAATATAGGTACACAATTTTTTGGGCTCTCAGTATAGATTTCCCCTCTATTTTCTAAGCATTTGGTCTTTTTTCCTTTTGAAATCACCAAAATACAGGTTTTATTGGGATTAATCTTTAAACCATTAAGTTCAGCATATAGTTGAAATTTGTTGATCAGCCGTTGCAACCCATTTTTGATATGGTCAAACAAAAGGAAATCGTCGGCAAAGGCCAGCCACGAGAATCTAGAGGCCCCCAATTTGGCCCTCAACAGCCCAGCTTCAGAGAGGAATTCACCCACGTCTGCCAAGTAGAGGTTAAAAAGGCAGGGTGCCAAAGAGCAACCCTGTCAAACCCCTATCCAGGTTTTAATTCTTTTGGATAGAGTAGCCTCCATATTGAGCCTAACGTGAATCCCCAAATGTTCATACATGGCCATTCTTAGATTCAAAAGTCCTTCTGGAATACCCCACTTTTTAAGTTTGGCCCAAAGTCGACCTCTAATGACCAAGTCAAAAGCAGTTGACAGGTCAATAGAGGCGACATAAAGAGTTCCCCCATATTTGCTCCAAGTGGAGGTCTGGAGGGCCGTCACAATCAAGCCATTTAAGTTTGTAGAATGGCCCACCCTAAACCCAGTTTGACATTTATTAAGGATTTGGTTCTTTGTGATCCAGTCATTGAGATGGGAAAGCAACACAGAGGAGAAAAGCTTGCAATCAGCATCGATCAGTGTATTTGGATGTATTGATTTATAAAGCGCCTTATACCAAAGCGCTGTACAGTGGAACAACTTAATACCTAAAAACATAAACAATTAGTGCGATCGTCGATAGTTTTGAGCGACCTTTCTATCCCTTCTCTTAAATATGGGAACAATATGGGCAGTCTAAAACTACATTATTATATAGCTTGGTAAGTATATGGGCCCACCTTTCAGGCTGCCCTTTGAAGGTATTATTCGTAAGACCATTGGGCCCAGGCGCCCTGGAGTTTTTGGCTTTCCAAATGAGTGAAAGTACCTCTTGATATTCAATATTGGGTTCCCAAGGCGTCTTCTTGGACCCTCCCCCTATATCGAAGGCATGGCATTACTTGTAATCATATTTATAGAGATCAGAGAAAAAAATAACCCATTCAGCCTCCGAGACCCCATTCAGTTAGATAACAGAAGAGACAGGATTTTGTCCATTAATTGCCCCCCAGAACACCTAAGGTCTCTTTTTGCCAGGATATTGAGCATCAGCTCTGTGTCATCTTGTAACATACAATTTTCGTTAGAAATACAAAAATTCTTGTATTTCTGTCTGATCGCTATACACAACTGTTTGTTCAACGTTTAAATTCCGGGTCTCTCTATGCAACTTTCGGACCGAAGCCTTTTCTATGGCCACTTCTTCAAACAGTCTCGACCTCCTTGTGCCTAAATCACTAATTCACCATATGCAGGTCATTCTAAAGCCAGTGCACTGGTCCCTGGTTGATGCCTATATCTCTTTCATCTCTTTGCATCATCCACTAGGCCATTGGGGCACTAGCTCTATCTACCGCCACTGTAACGTGACTAGGTACTGCCCAGCTAGGCTTTTAAGATCTGCCTCTTCAGGTCCTGACTTTTTGGCACCCACAGAAAATGAACTCAGCGGTGTGAGTCCCTGGGGGTCTCTCTCTGAGGTGGCCACAGGGACCAGCCATCGCCTTTGGATCCAGACCCAGGGGGTGGCACAGTGCGGGAGGATCACCTGTGTGAGGGGTCTTCGGGGAGTGGGAGACCTTATGGCGACGAGACGTGGTATCCCCCATAACACCTTTACTCCATCCTACCCTACACAAACACTTTCACTCGGACAGCCCGCTCTGGGAGAAAAAAGACTGATACCTGAGCAGTGTACCCAACATGTCTGACTAATATGATCAGGGAATTACTGTTAACTCACACCTTACTTACATTAAGTTTCCCCAGACAGGTAAAAGGCGGAGCACGAGAGCACACTCTGAGCGAGGCAAAGCACATGAAAGAACAGCGTTTTCCAGAGGGCAGCTGAACAACGGGAGAAAGGCAGCAAACCGAGAAGGGAGAGCAAGGAAGGAGGTACCCTTGACCTTTCTGGCGAGAAACGGACTTTCCAGAAACCTTCAGCTTCAACAGCATAAGGCCAGAAACCATACTGAAGAATCATGCATTGTGTATCTGAGATATCCGGGACCCTCCTGCATGAATGTCTGAGTCGGGGAGAAGCAGCAGCTGCCTTGGTTCCATCCTTGGCTCTAGAATCAAAGCAGCGCTAGAGAGATCAACACAGCCGGTGAGTTGGGGAGACCGATGCAAGACCGGTCTGTGTTGAAGTCAAGGTTGAATCAGAAAAGGTACGGGACAAAGTAAAAGAGTGGTCCGGCGCAGCAGGTGTGCTCAATCCAAGGTCTTTGAGTGATGTACCCAGCCAGGAAGTGGCAGAAACAAAAGCAATAAAGTAAAACTCATGGATGGAGTGAATCAAAGCAGTCCTGCGATGGTTCATGAAAAAACCATCGCACAGTCTAAAGTCTTTGAATTTTGATAACAAAAAAACCCCAAAGAAAGTGAGATTATAAAGTCCGAGCCTGATTGAGAGAGACCTGTGGTCCAAACTCGACTGAGGGAGACCCGTGGTGAACAGTAAACTCAAGTACTTGTGAATGTGAAAATCCTGATGAGAAAGGAACTTTGGTACTTGTTTGCTATGCCAGGCACTCTGCAATAAGAGACTTTTATTGGGAAAGAGACTTTGGCGCAGAAGGCCCATATACCTATGTTTTGAACTGCATCCTCATGGCAGAGAAGCCAGAGTGTGTGTGAAGCTCGAGTGTGCCACCTTGTCCCGTGCGGAAAACGTGGGGAAGGGAAGCCAACTGCTCAACTATCCTGACATATTGTTTCTTGAACACTTTTCTTTTGCATTCAACATTTTCCCAAACCATTTGTATTTAGAAGTAAGGATTGGCAGTAGGTTTATCAGTATAGGTCCTTTCATGTTAACAGAGACTCCACCAGGACTGCTTTATTATTTGATGGTCGTAGCTTGCTGCCATCCTTAGATTTAGAGTTAGATGGATGTTCAATCAACCCATTGAAGTTCAATAAAAACCCTTGAACTGTGATTACATGTGTCTGTCTTCACTGTTTGATACCATGCCTTCATTACATGTGGTGTTAGTAGTGGGATGCAACTCAATTGAGACAAATAGGGGGACACTAACATTCCAGAAACTCAGGGCCTGATTCATGGAACATTTTCTTATGGGAATGCACCATTATAAAACACCTCCATGAATCAGGCCCTCAGTTGCAGAAACTCAGATGCAGCTACCGGCACAAAAGTATCCATAGGCGTTGTTATTTGTAGCAGCAGAGAAGCTACTATCCCTCCAGTGAAAAGAGGGATGATTTCCACAGAATTAGTCCTAATACCCCCTGCGGGATGTTATATAAGAAAGGCCCCAAAATATGTCCTGTCCTGGAAGTTTGGATGAAATGTCCTAGCAGGCAACATAGATCCAGACTTCCGGGCAGACAAAGGTTCTGCTATAGAACCATGGCGAAACGCCATTTGAAATACACCATGGGGACAACATTGCACAGGGAATTCCTGAGAAGGCTCAATTTCCCCGTTTTAAGGAAGAAAGTGAACCATTGGAAACAGAGAGGTAACTAAGGCTTTGGAAACACCCATCACTGAGGCCAAGAGGGAAGAAGAACCTACCACCCTTCCCGATCTCGCTTTCACCCAACGAAATGATCCAGCACTCGCAGAGGCATTCTTACAAGTGATTCCTGAGGGGGGAAGGACTAGAAAAGGGGAGCCCCTATTTCTTCCTGAAACAGGGATTACTATATAGAAAGAAAACCTCCAGAGAAGACCTAAGTAAAATTCAGTTAGTAATCCCCAAAACCCATCGCAAGATTGTGCTAGAGATTGCACACTCATTTGACAGGGAGTCATTTAGGACAATCTAAAACCCAAGCTCACATCATTGGGAAATCCTACTGGCCAGGTATCTATGCTGTCATAAAGAACTTCACTGAGACATGTGAAATATGTGGGAAAACCAGCGCACACATTCCCTTACCAGCCCCTCTGAACCCCTCACCAATAATAGAAGTCCCTTTCTCCTGAATTGAGATGGATATCATTGGACCGTTGGAAACCTCTAGACTGGGTAATAAATATGTTCTAATAATCGTTGATTATGTAACCCGGTACCCAGAGGCGTTCCCCATGCAGAACAATACAACCCAGCAAATCCTAAAACACCTACTACCATTCTTTTCTAGCGTTGGATTCCCCAAGGAAATTCTAACAGATGAAGGATCCATTTTCATGAGTGAATTCAAGGAATTACTACACATTACCACGTTAAGAACCTCCATTTACCACCCTAAATGGACGGATTTGTAGAGAGATTTAACAAAACCCTTAAAATGATTTTGAGAAAATTGGTAGATAAGGATGGGAAGGACTGGGATCGCATGATCCTATGGGCCCTATTTGCAGAATGAAAGACCCCTCAGTCATCTACCGATTCTCTCCTTTTGAACTACTTTACGGTAGGGAATTAAGAGATGTCTTAGACATGCTCCGTGAGACCTGTGAAGAGAGAGAAGAGGCACCTATTCCGCTCTCACAAAAAGCTACCCGATTGCGAGAGCACATGAAAGTCGTTCAGAATCTAGTCCACACTCACATGGAAAAAGCTCAGGCCCAACAGAAGTCCACCTATGACTGTTCAATCTTCTTCATAAAGCTCTCCAGTTCCAAAATCTTTACATTGGCCGCTGCATTAACTGTATGCAAGTCTTGTAGGGAGATATCAATGGCCTCATATAATTTTATGAAAGGAGCAACTGAGATCGTCTGAGATTGTCTGAGCTGCCATCATCGTGTTTTGAATATGAGCATATTCTTCCTTTTTCCTTTTCCGTTTTGTCAGATTTTTTCTTCACACTTTCTTCCTCCTCATCTTTTTGTTGGGGCTTCCCTTCTCTAAAATCACCAGCTCCCTATTACAGCTCCCCATAACTTACTTTTCTGCCATAGGTAGTCTTTGATATAATGGTAGGCTTGTAGGAGGGCTATCAGTTATTCGTTTCAACTTCTTTTTTTCCTCCCACTTGGGGAGAGATATCACTCATAGTCCAACGCTGCTATTTTTTCTTTTTTTTCTCCAGTACAATCCTTCCTGTAAGGCCAGATATATCCTGGATTAACTTTTCTGCCAGAGCAGAGTTACTTAAATCTTTCCTCTTCTCCGTGGCACTCTTAAAGGTTTCCACATTATTTATTGCATTAGGCTTCTCTCTAAGGCCGTGCAGCACATCACTCTCAGCCAAGATATTGATTGCTAGAACCTCTTCTTAGCAGCTCCTCTTTGTCTGCACCCCATCTCCGCATATCTTGCTCATCCAGATCTGGATACTGGAATATCGTGGATTCACCCTCCAGGGTGTCATGCATTCCTAAATGCCATGATACTTTCTTCATTTCCTCCATCATCTCCCAAGTCTGACTTCCTGAGTCTTCAACACCCCATATCTCTATCTGATCTTCCCACAATATTACTTCCAAGTCTATTTCAAGACGTGTTTTTCCTTTGGGTTTCTTTTCCATATCTATCAGAGCTAGGTAGCTGACCTTCAGTGCTAATGTCTTCAAGGCTAGAATGCAGCAATTCCCCCGACTTTTCTTCCAACTCCTCCTCCTCACCTGGTGACGTGGGTAAATCCGACTTCCTTCTTCGAAGTTTTTGGGAGAGTGGCTTTTTCTTTTCATGCAGATAAGGGCCCTCATTACAACTCAGGCGGTAAGGGGTTTACGGCGCCGTAAACAGCGCCGAGCCTTACCGCCTGAGTACGAGGTCCCTTAGCGCCATGGCGGATTTAACACCTGCTTTTAGCAGGTGTTAAAATCCATGGCGCTAAGGGACCATGTTGTTAATTACGCCACCGTAATTTACGGTGGCGTAATTAACGCCTTCCCCACTCCCATTATGCCCTATGGGGCAAAAATGGGAATGGGGAAGGGTAAATGGGGATTGGGGACTTACCGCCCCGCCGACCTCGGAATGGGGCGGTAAGTCCGCCTACCACCATGGCGTAAACGTAGTTTACGCCATGGTGGTAAAGTCACGGCCCAGGCGGTAACTTACCGCCTGGGTCGTAATGAGGCCCAAGGTCTGCCTCGGAAAGAAGCCACCGTGACCCAGAGTCTGGGACTCACCGTGACCTCCCTACATGACAGCCAGCAGGGGAAAAAGCCTTTGGCAGAAAAAACCCCTGGTTGGAATGGAGTTGGTTGATGAAGACTGTGCAGCAGAAACGATGACTCAAAGAATAGGATGCAGGCTGGTCAGGACCCGATGGTATAGCGTAGAAAGACTACAGGATACTCCGTGAACAGCAGAGAGTAAGCAAAGGGTAAACCCAGGCAGGACAAACGGGGAAAAAATACCCCTACGAGGGCTAAAGTGAAAGAACAGAATGGTAAGAGGAGCAGGGAGGGGTAAAAAATGAGGGCAGGAAAAACAGAACCCAAAAATCAAAGGAAAGGGCTAGCGGGAAAAATGGAAAAGATAAACTAGCAAAGGGGAGGACAGGAGCCAAGAAAAAAACTACAACAACAACAGGTGAAAACAAATGGCCAGAGAAACACACTATGGCGCGCAAGCAACGGGGAGGAAACAATTCGTTGCAACGCGCCGAGCCGCCAGAACGCCGTCTAGTAAATACTATCCAGCGGTGGCCATCTTGGAAAAAACACTAGACCGCTGCCTGCATGTAGCGAATATGTGGTGGCACGGTCTAATGGCGGCCCAACCTCCACCTCGTCCACAACCGCCAGCGGTCAACAGCCGTGACAGTATGCCCCCTCCAAAGGGTATGGCCCCCGGTTTTACCCGGATGTAATCTGTGAAACTTGCGCAGTAAGCGGGGAGCGTGAACATGAGAGAATGGTTCCCAGGTCTCTTCAGATGATGGGTATCCCTTCCAGTGGACTAGATATTCAATACGACCTCTGTTGTACCGGGAGTCGCGAATCTGGGAGACTTCGTATTCATCTGAGGATGGATTTGGTAAGGTCCATAGTTTTGGACGTTCCTGCTTCCTAACGTCTGGGAAATACGGGCGCAGCAGAGAGGAGTGAAACACAGGATGAATCCTTCTCAGTGCCTTAGGCAACTTCAGTCTGTATGCCCCTGGATTAATCCTTGACTGTATCTCAAAAGGACCAATGAATCGAGGGAAGAGTTTTGAAGGACGAACCCAACGAGGCAGGAACCTAGTGGATAACATGACTCTGGAGCCTTTACTCCACGCAGGTACAGGCCTCTGATGTTTATCCGCTTGCTATTTGTAATGTCTACTAGCTTCTAGAAGGCTATCTCTGGCGGTCTTTTGGGCTTCTTTAAGCTGTTCCAAAGTGGATTCAAGAAATGGTGTCTTGGTGTCGTTCCAATAGGTAGGTATGAAGGCTTGTGGATGGTACCCGTAGGTGCAAAAAAAAAGGGCTAATTCCGGTAGCCGTATGTACCGAGTTATTATAAGCAAACTCGGCAGTGGGGAGTAGGTCTACCCAGTTGTCCTGCTGCCGGTTGATAAAACACCTTAGGTACTGTTCCATGTCCCATTTAACCTTTCGGTTTGGCCATTAGACTGGGGATGGAATCCCGAGGACAGCGCTTTCTCAATACCCAACAAGCTAAACATGGCAGTCCAAAATTTGGAAGTATATTGGCTCCCTCGATCTGACACGATCTTCTGAGGGAGGCCATGCAGCCGAAAGATGTCTTTAAGGAATACTTCGGCCATCTTCGAAGCTGACGGTAGTTTGGCTAGAGGGGAAAATGAGCGAGTTTGGTAAAAGAATCCACGGTGACCATTATGCAGGTGTAACCCCGAGATGCTGGCAGATCTATGATAAAGTCAGTAGATATACGTTTGCAAGGACCAGAAGGGGCCTGGTCCTGTTGTAATAACCCCAACGGCCTTTGGGTAGAATGTTTACTTTGGAGACACTTCAAGCAGGCCTGTACATAAGTCTGAGTGTCGGCTCTCATCTCGGGCCATATAAACGACCTCTGAAGCAATTCAAGGGTACCCCGCACTCCTCGATGACCTGCAGTTTTAGAGCCATGGCACCACTGAAGGACCCGTTGTCTAAGTGGTTTGGTGGGGACGAATAGTCTTCCGCCTATAAAATACAAGCCGTCCTTCTCCTCGACGGGCTGGTCTCCGAGGCCTCGGACTGGAATAGCAGTGGTGGCTTCTCTAACATCTTGCAAAAAGGAGGTTGTTACAGCTAGGATCCGAGTATGTGGGAACATCAGCTGCTTCTTGTAAGAAGTGTCAACATCGTCTCGATGAGATAAGGCATCAGCAATCTGATTTTGAGAACCGGGAATAAAAGTGATGGAGAAGTCAAATTGGGCGAAGAAATGGGCCCACCTTGCTTGTCGAGTGTTGTAACATTCCTGCTGTTTGAGAATTTGCAGATTCTTGTGATCCGTTCGTATCAAGAAGGGGTGATAGCTTCCTTGTAGTAAATGCCTCCACTCCAAGCATGCTAACTTCATAGCAAGGAGTTCTTTTTCAATGACCAAGTAATTGCGTTGGCTGGGACTCAGTGTCTTAGAAAAATATGCAATCGGTTATTCCTGGTCTGGGTTGCCTTGAAGGAGAACAGCACCTACAGCAGCTGCCGAGGCGTCAGTCTCCACTATAAAAGGCTATAACTGATCGGGTTGACATAATATCAGTGCTGAGCAGAATCTGTGCTTCAGTTCAAGGAAACTGTCATTAGCTTCTTTGGACCAAACAAAGGGACCGGAGGACTTCTTTAGCACTGAGGTTATGGGAAACGTGAGCCTGGAGAACTCGGGAATGAACTTTGGATGAAAATTGGCTAGACCCAATAACCACTGGATGTCTTTCACTGACGCAGGGGCCGGCCAGGAGACAATGGCATCTACCTTTCTAGGGTCCATAATGATACCATCCTTGGACAGAATGAATCCCAGGTAAGACAGAGAAGATTGGGAGAAGGCGCATTTTTCTGGCTTAATCAACAGATGGTGATGCTGTAGTCGGCGTAAGACTTCCTTAACATGTAAGTGGTGTTCCTCCTGATGGCGTGAGAAGACCAGAATGTCATCCAGATAGACCAACGTAGTTTGACCCAACAAATCAGAAAATAGCCTGTCCATAAACCCCTGGAAAACCGAGGGTGCATTTACCAGACCAAATGGCATGACATGGTAATCGAATAGGCCGTAGGGTGTACGGAAGGCGGTCTTCCACTCATCCCCGGTTCTTATGCGGAGCAGATGATAGGCATTTCGTAAATCCAATTTTGTAAAGACTACCGAACCCTGTACGGCTTCCAGAATCTCTGATATGATGGGCATCGGGTAACGGTCCTTTATTGTCACTTTGTTCAATCCCCTATAGTCGATGCAGGGTCTCAGTTCTTTCGTCTCTCTTTTGGGAATAAAAAACAAAGATGCTCCAGCTGGCGATTTTGACGGGCGTATAAGTCCGTTGGCAAGGTTATCGTCCAGATATTTTCGGAGTACAGTCTTCTCGGACACAGAAAGAGGATACATTCTCCCAAAAGGAACCAATTCCTGGGGGACTAAGTCAATGGCACAGTCCTGGGGTCTATGAGGGGGAAGCTGAATGGGAACCTGCTCCTGCAAGACGTCAGCAAATTCTGAATAGCTCCCGGGAATGCAATGGATAGAACTCCCTTCGGTAACAGCCACGGTCCTTACTTCTTTAGATGAAGGCTCAGGCAGGCATTCTTTTTTACAATAATTTGAGTGAAAACTCAGCAGATTGTTGGTCCAATCCACCATTGGGTTGTGTCTCCAGAGCCATCCTATTCCCAGTATTACCGGAAAATGAGCTGCGCGGATTATGTCAAAGGTGATAGACTCTGAATGTTGCTGTATGGATACTACTACTTCTTCCGTAGTATGTGTAATAAGACCAGAACATAAAGGGGTTCCATCAACACCTTCCACCTTTTGGTCTTCTTTCTTAGCAATCCTTAGAAGACCCACCTTATCGGCCCATAAGGTATCCAAAAAATTTCCGGCTGCCCCACAGTCTAGTAAAGCTAGGGTGTCAACTTCCTTCTTTCGGAAGCGTATCTTAATGGCTATAACCATAAAACGTAAATCTTCTGTCACTTGAGAAGAGGTAACTGAGAGATTAGCATAGGAACAAGCATAAGCCCCTCGATAGTCCGTCCTATCAACTACCGAGGGCGTTCGTTTCCCGACCTCCTTGGGGGCACATCAGGATAATCTCGCAGCAGGTGGGTTGCAGAACCACAGTACAAACATAGATTACCTTCTCTTCTCCTCTTCTTCTCTTCAGCAGTTAAAGGTGCTCTAGTTGTTCCGATTTGCATGGGTTCTTCACTGGTAGCTCGTGTAGCAGATGAGGAGGTAGAGGAGCGTGGTTCAGGATATGATGACACGCTTCGGCTCTTCTTCTTCTCATTCTTCCGTTCTAGGAGTCGGCAATCTATCCTTTGAACAGCAGAAAGGAGATCCGAGAAAGTATCGGGCCAAGCCGTTCTGGCGAGTTCATCCTTTAGCTCCTCCCGAAGACCCCTACGAAATATGGTGCATTGTAGTTTCGGGCCAGCCGGCCTCTGCCGCCAACTTCTTAAAGGTGGATATGTATGTGAGTAAATCCGAGCTACCTGACGTACATCCAGAAGGTCTTCGCTGGCCACATGTGCGCTCTCAGTTCGGAGGAAAGTCTGCCGTACCAGATTTGTGAAAGCAGCATACTCTTGTAGGACTGGATCATCTCGGGACACCAGTGGGGTTGCCCAAGACAGGGCATTACCCGTCATGTGAGTGATCACAAACCCCACCTTTGTATGATCAGTTGAATATGCATTCTGTCTAAACTTAAAGTGAATGTTACAGGCTTCCAGGAAATCCTTCACCTTACATCCTGAGCCATCGAACTTTCCTGAAACCAGAGGTAAAGGGGGTAAATCTTGTGCTTGTTGTTCCCTGGCGGCTACTCTTTGCTGGAGAGCCGCATTTTGGGTCTTTAAAGCTTGAACCTCGGCACTGAGGCTTTGGACAGCGGCCACCAGCTCTTGGAGCTGTTGTGGGGTGGCCATGACTTCTTCGTGGTATTGCAAACTATCAGTGTTAGGTAGCTGACCTTCAGTGCTAACGTCTTCAAGGCTAGAATGCAGCAATTCCCCCGACTTTTCCTCCAACTCCTCCTCCTCACCTGGTGACGTGGGTAAATCCGACTTCCTTCTTCAAAGTTTTTGGGAGAGAGGCTTTTTCTTTTCATGCAGATAAGGTCTGCCTCGGAAAGAAGCCACCGTGACCCAGAGTCTGGGACTCACCGTGACCTCCCTCCATGACAGCCAGCAGGGGAAAAAGCCTTTGGCAGAAAAAACCCCTGGTTGGAATGGAGTTGATCGCTGAAGACTCTGCAGCAGAAGCGATGACTCGAAGAATAGGATGCAGGCTGGTCAGGACCCGATGGTATAGCGTAGATAGACTACAGGATACTCCGTGAGCAGCAGAGAGTAAGAAAAGGGTAAACCCAGGCAGCACACACGGGGAAAAAATACCCCTACGAGGGCTAAAGTGAAAGAACAGAATGGTAAGAGGAGAAGGGAGGCGTAAAAAATTAGGGCAGGAAAAACAATACCCAAAAATCAAAGGAAAGGGCTAGCAGGAAAAATGGAAAAGATAAACTAGCAAAGGGGAGGACAGGAGCCAAGAAAAAAACTACAACAACAGGCAAAAACAAACGCCCAGAGAAAAACACTATGGAGTGCAAGCAACGGGGAGGAAACAATTTGTTGCAACGCGCCGAGCCGCCGTCTAGTAAATACTTTCCAGCGGCGGCCATCTTGGAAAAAACACTAGACCGCTGCCTGCACGTAGCGAATACGTGGCGGCACGTTCTAATGGTGGCCCAACCTCCACCTCGTCCACAACCGCCAGCGGTCAACAGCCGTGACAATATCCTCCATTAGATGATCATTCATGCTTCCCTTTCTGCAGACGTGTTCTTACGAGCATATTTGCATTCACCTCTTCCCTTTTCATTAGATCGATGAGAATCAAAAAGGTAGACTTGACTTACTGCCGTTTCATTTTACAGGCGGATATAACTCTCCACGCACCACTCACTCCCCTTTCTCTCATTCGTTTCTGTCCTCCATTCCAATTTGTTCCCATCTGCCTCTGGTTTTTCATACGTGGCCGAGGAGTGAGGTTTCTTTTCTTTTCCGCTTACCCCCTCCTGTTTCAGCTCTATTTCTCCATCCTGGGCTAATTTTAGGTCATCAGTACCAGTTATACCAGTTATAGGGCTTTTCCCCTTCCTGGTAATCTCTATGCTACTTGAGTCCGTCTCTCGATGCTCCTCCCACTGATTTTCCTGGGTAATAGCAGGGGCCAGAGCTGAGCTCATATGGGAGGGGTTTAGTATGGCTGATCTTATTTGCTCAGTGAGTACACTGTCCGTCAGAGTTCATCTCTTACCATATCATCTCCTGTTATTTCTAGCCAACAGCACGGGGCAGGGCTTTTATATAGCTGCCTCTCATTTCTATTCTGAGGCTGATTTTTGATCTTCTGCTCAGTCACCCATTTCCCACTAATCACTTCAGAAGGAGTTTTAGCCTTTGCCGACTCCAGTGGGGACTCTTGTGATTTAGACACGAACCGGGGCTGCCTTAATTCCACACTTACCGGCGGGGGAGACAGCACCATCGTTGTATGCTGTCTCACCTGGAGTCTTGTTCTAGTGCCAGTCGGCTCGCTCCCAGTCTGAGCTGCGACCGCCGTCAATCTTCTCATCGTCGTGCAGCACCTCTTCTCATGCAGCTCCTCTTTAATTATGCAAACCTGGCTAATAACGCTTGCTGACCACTTTTGCTCCGCTTTCGGCGGGGGATTAGGTGCAGGTTACACGGCCACACTGCAGCTATTCCTCCGAAAATTTAAAGGGATAACCAGAAGTCTCTCCAAAAACCGGACAACACCACTTGCTCACCATAATATAAATAACAATATAAACTACACATTTCAAGAACCTATTTCTATGTGAATACTTTAGGCAATATTTTGACCTATCTTGTGTTTTATATATTTGAATGTTGTGTATGATCGTGTATGAAAGTATGACATTGTAATGAAATTGAAATACTTTTTAAATTTTGATTCTACTGAGTGTGAAAATGAAAACCAATTCAATAATAAAACAATAAATCAAAATCTATCTTGGTTGAAACATTGTAGTTGTAACAATACTACTTTAAAAGATCTTTGGCATATGGTTGGGGTCGAACACTCACTTCAAGAAATTAGTAAGGTAGTAAATGAATTTCTTGGTAGTATTATATATACAATCTCTATGAGCACATTCGTTTTCCTTGATGTTTTGATAAGAAATGTGAGAGGGGAATTTTAAACAACAAAATGTTCTAAACACAGATCAGAACTGTTTGATAGTGGCAACTAGTTTGCATCCCAGAGCAACCAATGAAGGGTTACGTTACACTCAATTGCTTTGAATTAAAATAATTATCTCAGAAGAGTTGTGACTACACACACATATATGTGTGGTCTAGGAACCCTGCGGCTGTTAAATGATGAAGCCTGATAACACCATTTAGACAGATCCAATACCCCAATGGGCCTTTGGTCTAGAACAGAGAGGAGAACCTTCCTCCACACAATATATGATATGAAATATGATATGATATGCCATTTGTAACGCGCCTATACACAAGTGTTTCAAGGCACGACGAGGCAGGGGGGGAACAAGGGGAGACAGACAAAGATCCTACTAGGCCAGGTGTCATTCAGATCGCGCAAGTGCAAGGGTAAGAGGATTGGGAAAAGTGCAAGGGGAAGGGGAGAGGGGGGAAAAGTGCTGTACATGGTTAGTAGAATACAAGATAAATAATAGGGCCAGGTGGTGGCAAGTGCAAGGAAAGTGCAGTAGATGGTTAGTAGAATACAAGATAAATAATAGGGCCAGCTGGTGGCAAGTGCAAGGTAAGTGCTGGGAGAAGGGGCTGAAGGATACAGAGACAAGCCCGTAGTGCAGGTAGGCAGTGCAGGGAAGAGTGGCTGGGCCAAGGACCAAGATCGGTGAGTGGCCCAGTAGCAGATTCAGTGCAGGTTCTGTGAATTTAGCAGGGGAGAGAGGGAGAGAAAGCGGAGGCAAAGAGGAAGGCTTTGAGGTGCTTCCGGAACCGAAGATGGTTATCCTCAAGTTCCAGAGGGAGGCCCCTGCTGCGGAGAATGATCTACCCCCAGCTTGTTGCTTGGAGAAGCGGCTGACCCTGAGGTAGTTGGAGGTGGATGAGCGAAGAGCTCGAGAAGGAAGATATTTCGGAAGAGAGAGTTGAAGGTATTTTGTCCCAAGGCCCCAGAAGGCCTTGTGGACAATGCATAGGGTTTTGAACTTAATCCTCCTAGCCACTGGGGGCCAGTGTAGTGATTTCAGTCCTGGAGAGATACGGTCCCTGGGCTTGAGGCCAAGGACAATTCTCGCAGTCCTGTTCTGGATGAGTTGCAAAGGACGGAGAGTAGAGGCAGGAAGATTTAGATAGAGGCTGTTACAGTAGTCCAGCTTCGAGAGAACCAGGGCTCAGTGAGACAGACAGTGAGCTTCTGAGGGAAGGAGAGGAAAGGAAGGATACCCCTGAGGAGGTTTAGCTGGTAGTGTGACTTCTTAGAGACGTCAGATATGTGAGGAGAGAAAGAGTGTGTGGAGTCGAAGATGACCCCAAGGTTTTTTGCCTTGCAGGTAGGCGCAGGAAGAGCCCGTACTGACATTCAGAGATAGGGGCAGATCCCATAGAGCATGTGTCAAAGGTCATAGGGGAGAAAATTGACAATGAACCCACAAGGGTCTTCCTGGGCATATCGGGTAATATAGACACTAAACATTCCACTATGGTTTTGATTTAATTGGGTGCCAGGGTTGCGAAATGAGACAAACTGACAAATTGGTCAAGCGCTGATGGTCCTGTCTTGGAGCAATGGCTCAGAGGAATTGACAGTTCTGTAGAACTTGAAAATGTGCTATACCACAGACTTGACTACTTAGTCAAATTCAGAAAAACATAGGGGAGATGGCTGGGGATGTAACACTAGAAGCAGGCAGTGTGACAAAGTCCCCAGCATAAACTGGGGGTGCTAACAGGGGCTGCATGTCAGCCTGCGCTAGCGGAGGGTGGACCTGGAGGAGGTATACAAGGGATCCGGAGACCACGCTCGCTGGATTCTCACACTAAGACAGGGCCATTCACAGGAGCATTCACACTTTTTCCAAATCTAAACATCTAAAGTGGAACAGGCAAAAACCGTTTCAGGACGGACTTCCCTATCTATAAGGATATAATCCCAGAGATCTAGTCCAACCCGCTATCCAGAACCAAACAATCTGCATAGTAACTAACGCCTTTCCATTTAAAGGAATTGAGTTACTGCATTTAGAATTCACTGATGAGTGTTTAGATACATTTATGGCAAAAGCATTTGATAAAGGGGTCCAGGCACGTGCTGATACAAAGTCACAATTAACAAAGGGTTCAAAGCAAAATAAATGGATTTTATGCATGCGAGAAAAGAAACACACACTGTTTGCTCCTGCTTGAGGTGTGTAGATTCCAAAGATGCCAGTTCTCAACAACAAAAGCATTCTGTCAACAACAAAAACACGTTTTCTTTGCTTACCAAAGGTTTACTGGGCTGGAGATCACATGATGGGGAAATAGAGGGACACTTTTCAACATTGGCAATGACAGCAGGTCCATCACCCAGCAGATCACCCACAGCTCCATGGGTTATTTTGGAACCCACCATGTCGGCAGGCTTTCACATAGCCTCAAGACCACCCTATTCAGAGCACAGGACCACAGACACATGGGCAATCACTCTTCACGTGCGGATGGTCGAATCCTTCACAAGACCAGGAGTCGGTACCAAATGTTTCTCAGGTATTATGGGTGCACGTTCCATAGCTGCAGTGCCTGAAAGGAGAAGTCTCTTTCACCCTTCAAACACGATGACCAAAACATTAAGGAGGTACATTTAAGGTTTCTGGGTGGCAGAAGGTCAGTGGGTGGGACAGAGTTTATTAATCTCTTCTCAGGCGTGGTGTGGCAGAATTATGGAAAACCTGATTGTTAATAGTGATGCCTTATGTGAAATGCACATATCCTATGACTTGGGAATAAGGACTTCCAGTTCTTCGATAGCTGGCAGGAAGTGGAACACTTTAGCTGATGCATGAATGGTCTCATGTTGCAATAGTTCATATGTGTAGTGTTTCATTGGTGTGAATGGTCTCATGTTGCAATAGTTCATAAGTGTGGTGTTTCTTTGTGGTGAATGGTCTCATGTTGTCATAGATTACTCTTTTGCATGAAGGAATTGTCACAGATTACTTGAATGGTTTACCGCCAGTGTGTTTTCTCTGACGATGTACCAGGCTTTCCCTAATGTTACAGCAGAGCACTTCTCTGTTTGAAAGCCTTGTCGCATTCACTTTTATATAGTGTCTCACCTCTGTGTATTCTCAGATGCTTTGCCAGGATTTGCTTCATAATGAAGGCTGTCTCACATTCAGAAGATGTGTGTGGCTTCTCACTAGTGTGGGTTTTCTAATGCTACAAGCGAGCATGTTTAGGTTTGCACGCCCTTGTGGCATTCAGAACCTTCATATTGTTTCACGACAGTATGACGTCTCTCATGCACAGATAGACTGCCCCTTGCTTAAATATATTTTTTTCAAATTCAGAGCATTTATATGAGTTCAAATCAGTGTTATTTTTCCGATGTACCAACAGACTACCCTCTTGCATGAAGTACCTAACACATTGGGCCTCATTACGGGTCTGGCGGTATCCAGGCCGGTGATACCGGCGGGTTTCCGCAGGACCCGTGAGGATTTACCGGTGCCTGACTTCCCGGTCACACCGGGGGATTACAACCCAGGTAGCCCAGAAAGTCAGGCGCCAGTAAATTGGAAATCCCCATTCCCATAGAGTCCCACAGGACTGGTGTTTCCGTGAATACTCTGCGGGCGGGTGCCGTTCCGCCTGGCAGGTCTGACCTGCCGGGCGGGACGGCACCCATCCGCAGAGATGTAGTCGTCTGGTATGGAAACAACGGGGCCAGTAAGCTTAGTTGCACTTTTGTTTCCGGAACGGCATACTTAGAACGAGGCCTATTGTGACTATTTGAATGTTTTCTCACGAGTGTGAATTCTCTGATGCTGAATCAGTTTTTGCTTTGCAATGAAGGATTTGTCACAGACTGAACATTTATATGGTTTATTATTAGTGTGTGTTGCCTGGTGATACAAGAGACTCTGTTTATGCCTGAAAGCTTTTTCACATTCAGTACATTTTTATGACTTACCACCAGTGTGTAGTCTCTGATGCTTTATCAAGGAGTGCTTTGTAACGAAGGCCTTGTCACATTCAGAACATTCATATGGTTTCTCTCTAGCATGTGTTGCATTGTGATATAGGAGACTTGATTTACACTTGAAAGCCTTGTTACAATCAGAACATTGATATGGTTTCTCACCAGTATGCTTTCTCTGATGTACCAATAGCTCACCCTTTGTAATGAAAGCCTTGTCACATTCTGAACATGTAAATGGTTTCTCACCAGCGTGATTTCTCTGATGTATTAATAACTTACCCTTTACAATGAAAGCCTCGTCACATTCAGAACATGTAAATGGTTTCTCACCAGTGTGATTTCTCTGATGTACCAATAGCTCACCCTTTGTAATGAAAGCCTTGTCACATTCAGAACATTTAAATGGTTTCACCCCAGTGTGGCTTCTCTGATGTCGCATCAAAGTTTCCTTCATAATGAAGGCCTTGACACATTCAGAACATTCATATGGTTTTTCCCCGGTGTGGATTCTCTGATGTCGCATCAAGGCTTCCTTCTTAATGAAGGACTTGACACATTCTGAACATTTATATGGTTTCTCCCCAGTGTGATTTCTCTCATGTATTAATAACTTACCCTTTGCAATGAAAGCCTTGTCACATTCTGAACATTTATATGGTTTTTCATCAGTGTGAATTATCTCATGTTGCGACAGATGATCTTTTCGCTTGAAAGCCTTGTCACATTCTGAACACCTATGTGGTTTCTCATTTTTGTGAATTATTGCATGTTGTGATAGATACCATTTTTGCTTAAAAGCCTTGTCACATTCTGAACATTTATATGGTTTCTCATCAGTGTGAATTCTCTCATGTCGTGACAGATGATCTTTTCGCTTGAAAGCCTTGTCACATTCTGAACACCTATGTGGTTTCTCATTTTTGTGAATTCTCCCATGTTGTGACAGACACCATTTTTGCTTAAAAGCCTTACCACATTCTGAGCATTTATATGCTTTCTTGCCAGTGTGAATTCTGGGATGTACCAATAGAGGATTGGTTTGCTTTAAAGCCTTGCTATGTTCAGGCAATGCACACTCGGCCTCCATTGTTTGGATGGTATGTTTAAATAGGTTCTCCTTGGATGAAGATCCTTGCCACATTCAGTGCATTTCAGTCCCCACAGTATTTCCCTGGGTAAGTGTCACCAGGCGAGGCACAGCTTTGCATATATACGTTGAACCTCAATGACTGGGCAGGCTAGGATAGCGTACAGCAGTATATGCATTATAAACTGCAGCTTCTGTTCTTAAGATGTTTCTCTCAGGCTGCCGCTGTTGAATCATCAACATTTACAACAGACTAACACTAGAACATGAATAGCATTGATTCTGAAGGAATAGCGCAGTAGCAACCACTTGAACCAGTGTTGAGAACCTTCACACAATGAGCTGATCCACGTTGATGAGATGTGGCAAATATTTTCCACAGAACTGCACTAAATGAATGTACTCTGCTCACTCTTTAAAGTGGCAGTCCAATTTATCTCTTCTCTCCTTTCTCTCCAGCATGGAATCATTGGTGTGGCCTTAACTGGCCCTTACGAATGAAAGGTTTGTCAGTGCTGGTACAATTGTCTCCAAGATTGGAATATGCAGAGAAGACCTTCCACAGCTATCACGGGGAGAGCTTTCTTTGGCCAATGTTTTAAAAAAACTGTTCACTTTTCCATTCTTGCTCCTTTTTTCCCCTGTTGGACTGATAAAGGTAATCTGATGTTAGTTATCCCGAGAACTAAAAGTACAGAAAACATATTCGGAATCAAGTATACTTGACACATTGGCATGAGCTAGGATTAACACTGACAGCAAGACACATGTTACCAATTGCCATACACACATCACAAATAATAATAAATTGACATTGATGTTAAAATACTGGACAGCCATTGACTATCAGCATCAATAAACCCAGACACCAATATAAATGGGACCCAGTGACCTTTATTGTTTCCTTCAATTACAGGCTCCAGGGATTCTGCAGCAGGGAAAGAGATCAACCAGTGATGACGCGTCTGGTTGCAAATGTGTGCAAAAACCATTGCACATGGTAGGCTGGGGAAATATGTCGTGAGTTATAATGAGGCATGCAGGCTCTTCAGAAGTAGAACATCAGTGGAGAATGAGCGAACACTCATTCACAAATAACAAAGGATGGATTAGGGGAAAAATATAGGCATCTAGGGAAATGCACCATCTTCAAACAGGAGACTAACAGATGGCAGAGGAACCCAACATGGACGGAAGCAACATGCATCACCTGTGTTGCAGGAAGGCAATATTATGGCGAGGGACCAGATTTCTTGGCTTGTCAGTGTTTCATATCGTGTCACCTGTATGTGCTTGGCACCTAAAAACATTTGTGCACAGGCACGTTATAAATGCCATATCATATGTGAATATGATATGATATGACATGGCATTTGTAATGCACCTGTGCACAAGTGTTTCAAGGCACGACAAGGCAAGGAAGGGGGAACAGAGGGAGGACTGGGACAACAATCTTACTAGGCCAAGTGACATTGAGGTCATGTAAATGCAGCGGAGGGAAGAAGTGCCAGGGGAAAGAGGAGGGGGCAGTGCTGTACATGGGATCAAAACAATAACAAGAAGTGCGGCTAGCATGTGGCAGGTGCATGGATAAGTGCAGACAGCAGGTATCCAAAAGTGTAGGTAGGGGGACTGTAGGGTTACAGATACAGATCCAAGTGCAAGGGTTGCCATGAGGCAGTCTGGGTGTGCAACTGGGCGGGCAGGTACCTGGGCCTGAAATCAGAGGGCAGCCAGGTGACCAGTGCAGTATCAGACAATAAATAAGCAGGAGAGAGGAAGAGAGAAGGCAGAAGCAAAGAGGAAGGTCTTGAGGTGCTAGCCAAAGAAAGAGATATACCACCAACTCGTTGCTTGGAGAAGCAGCTGACCGTGAGGGAGTTGGAGGAGTGAAGAGCTTGAGTAGGAAGGTATTGAGGACCCAGGCCTCAATACCTAAAACGGCACACACCCTTTGTCGCGCTAGCTCCCTAACCCACCTGAAGAAAAAGGAATCAGGATGTTTTTGTTTTAAATGATCTCAAAGTGCACTTAACCTCAAATGGAAAGGTGGTTAGGGAAAGGACAGACACAAAATAGCAGTGCAGCGCTGCCAAGAGAAGATTTCATAATATACAGGATATTGCATAAATGCACTTTTATTCCATTAATTCAAATATGGCCATTTAATGGCTCGATATTTAAATGACAAGACAAACTATTAGGAACCAGACCCTATGTGAATACAAGCATCCAGCCATCCATTGCTTCTGTATCTAGAAACCACAAAACCAGCAGTAGTCCCATTATTCCAAACTGTATGGGCATAAAACAGATTCTTACAATTTATGTCAGCCCAAATCTATATCGACATGGTTTTATTTCAACACTCGTAATTTCTGTTCATTGAATTCAGCATGAAGTTCGACAAGCAATTCAAAAATACTCAAAGCTTTCATCAATGCAAAAGCTCTTTGCTTGAAAAGTGTTTAAGTTAGAACAATGCAGAATATCAAGTGGCCCCCAACCTAATCATTTTTGTTCTATATTCAAAACCAGCTAAATTATAGCTTGTCCAACATTTTGTAAAAATCCCAAACAATGAAAATGTTTCTTATGGAGAATAAGCCAACACAATATTTACAGCATTTTACATACAAAACATAAATCTCTATTTAGGGGCGTAGTGGAGGCAAGTGGAGTTGCCGGGAGGTCACTCTCAGTGAGCTTGCTATGTTTTCTGTCATTCATTCCGGCGAAGGCAGAGTCTGCTGTAAAGTGAAACTGCGGCGTGCATTGAGCGGTGTGTCTCTTTAAGGAAAGTGAAGGCGGTGCGGCTGCAGTATCCCTCTCTCCCCCCAACAAGCTCTACTCCCCCATCTACTTAAACCAATTCCTCTGTGAAGTGGAGGCAAGTGGAGGCAAGTGTAGTTGCCTGGCGATAGCTGGAGTGCAGCTGGTGGACGGCAGGCGAGGTGTGTACGGTGGAAATGCCAGTGGACTCGAGCCCTCCGATTGCAAGGACGCGGCAGCAGGTAAGGAGAGGGGGACCTACGATGTCTATGGAAAATTTTACCCAGGAGTACCTGGGGGAGAGTCAGGAGTCGGAAACTAATGCACTGGCTTTGGATTTAACAAACACTGTCCATGAATGAGAGAGACTTGAAAAAAGGGGGAGGAGAGTGTTAGGCAGAATCACATGCAGTACCCTTTGGGAACACTACATGCAATTAGGACTACAAGTGTCAGTACAATTTCACCTTTGGTACAAGCCTGTGCTACACAGTGATGTGGTAGCAGTGGCTGAGCAGCCAGACTTATCTCATGAGTTTAGTGAGCAGTAGAACAAGTTACACAATGGAGCAACAAATACAGTGGTTCAAACAAACACTTCTTCAAGGTTTCTTGGTAAAAGAATATACATTTATTTACACAGTCAGTTTGAAAACATTACACTAGCAAGAGCAGCTCAATATCATACACTAATACACCACAAATACACAACCAATAAGTTACTGAACAAGTTCAGCTCCCCTGAAGTGGGAGCAAAATGGCACTTTAGATACTTTTAAAAGGGATAAAAAGACAAGGTTATAAGATTCAGTAGCACAAATACTTTCATAGGGAGAGCAAAGGGTTTCAGTGAACTACAACCAGCAATTCAGTTCATAGGCCTGGGCCAAAGTCAATGGTTCAGAATATTTGTATAGCATAGCACAGTTTGGTAGCAAACGGTTAAGTCTTTACCACAGAGTTTAGAAGAATTTGGCTAGGCGAAAAGTTACCAAAACAGCAAATTCCCACAAGCCAGCTTCCTATCCTTTTCACTAAGAGTGAGTGTTCACAGATACCACTGCATCAGGTCATGATAACCCCCTACTCAAAAGAAGGGCGAATAACCATGTAGTTTATAAAAAAATATACATATTTTAATTTTATCAACAACACATTGTACTCAACATTATTGTGCTAAAAACAATTATACAACAACACCATTTGGAATTCATTCCTCTGATTGTATCTGACTTGTCTATCTGGACTAGGAATTCATATATCAAAAACCCTTTCTGTACCCCACTAGTGGGTTTGTGTATTAACCCTCAATGATATTATTTATGCCCTTCCTAATTTACATGGGCAAGGAGAGTGTGCCAACACTGTATTCATGTGTTTCAAGGACCAGCATAAATCTAAATTGCTACAGAAATATATACAAGGAATCATCCCCAATACATATTCTGCTGGTTCTGCCTTCAGGGCACTTGTATTTTTCAGTGTATCACGTGTAACATTACGTGCTACCAGCCATAGTTCCAATAATTCTAAACAAACAAAAAAAAAACATATAAACATTCTAAAAAACATGGTAATATAACTTAAAACATGACATTTCATACATTGGATCTGTAGCAACTTCATCTCTATTTTATAATACCAGTGAAAGGATATGTTACATAATGGTATCTTTGTACACCACTCAAATTTCATTTCTTTAACAGGCGGTCTCTTTATATTTCGCATATCTCAGTCTTTCTCTGAGTGTTTTCATATATATCACTTATAGCCAATGTGATTGTTATATCAACATTTCCCAAAATGTCCTTTCCTCAACCATTGTCATTAAATGTTCTGAACACAGGGTAACTCATGATACAAACTTCATCAAAGTTTACCTAGACATGGCTTCATTCGCCAAAATGAATGAACCCACTGACGGACAGGATACTGCAAGGACGTATATATATAATTGATATATATGAAAACACTCAGAGAAAGACTGAGATATGTGAAATATAAAGAGACCGCATGTTAAAGAAATGAAATGTGAGTGTGCCCTGAAGACAGAACCAGCAGAATATGTATTGGGGATGATTCCATGTATATATTTTTGTAGCAATTTAGATTTATGCTGGTCCTAGAAACACATGAATACAGTGTTGGCACACTCTCCTTGCCCATGTAAATTAGGAAGGGCATAAATAATATCATTGAGGGTTAATACACAAACCCACTAGTGGGGTACAGAAAGGGTTTTTGATATATGAATTCCTAGTCCAGATAGACAAGTCATATACAAACAGATGAATACATTCCAAATGGTGTTGTTGTATAATTGTTTTTAGCACAATAATGTTGAGTACAATGTGTTGTTGATAAAATTAAAATATGTATATTTTTTGATAAACTACATGGTTATTCGCCCTTCTTTTGAGTAGGGGGTTATCATGACCTGATGCATTAGTATCTGTGAACACTCGCTCTTAGTGAAAAGGATAGGAAGCTGGCTTGTGGGAATTTGCTCTTTTGGTATTTAATTGTCCTCACCCACGCAACCCCGAAAAAGAGGACTATCTGTACCTCATAAGGACGGATGATAGGCTAAAAGTTAGACAAATATTTAGGGAAGGACAAGCCTTTGAAGTTGGGAAAGCCCCACGAACTTTCGCAATGGCCGAAAAGGTTTCCGGACCGCATTTGCACAGTACCTTTAAGTGAAGGAGAGCTGTAGCTGAGGCAGTTGTTCCTGGCAGTTCGAGCAGATCTCGCTGTTCCTGAGCTTCAGTCGTGGGGACAAGAAGGAGGACGTTTGGAGGTTCCTGCACTGCCCAGGGATGAGACACAAGCTTGGCAAAATGTCGGTTTAAGGTGTGAGTGCCTTAAAGTCCACAAGTTGGTTTCCTTCCCATGGATATCCGGTTTTCAACAGCACTCTGAAGAAAATTAGACCAGGATGGGGACAGTGTCCAGGTGGCTTGCGAGTTGGTTGTTCCCACCAAACTCAAGGGAAGAAGTTAACATTGAAGGGCTTCTCTGTCGATGGAGTTTCAGGCAATTTGGACCTGCACCAGGACTTCACCGGTCGTCCAGGCGTGGCAGCAGTCCTCTTCCTTCAGCTCGTCTTCGGTTCTTTCATTCCAGTGGTCGACTCTGCTTTCCAAGTCCCAGAGACCTGCTTTTAAACAGTTTTCCCTCATTCATTCCAGCCTGGCTGTCACTCACACAGCAGGGTGGCTGTCCTTGCCGGACAGCCAGCCGGCTAGTCACGCCAGAGTGCATTCAGGTCTCCTAGAAGACTAAGCACAGGGAGTTTCGGGCACCTCCCTCACATCCTGTCCACCCCAGACACCCTGGCGCCAGAGGAGGGCTTCAGTACTGAAGCCCGACCAAAGGCCAACAAACAAAGGGACCAAACCTGGTTTGGCGCACAGAGACAAACACAAGAAGGACCTTTCCTAAAAGAAATGGCGAAAAAAGTCGACCGGAGTCTGTTTTTACAGATAGGTCTTGGGCGCCATATTGAAAAACATGGCTGACCCCATTTTTAGCTACCGTTGTTCGCGGTCGGGAAAAATCATGGTAGTTTGATCTAAACCACTGCCACCAGCCATTTAAAGTAGGAAAGGATAACATTTGACTGTTACATGAGTGTTTTGACTCAGGGGAAGCTAGGCAACACCTCTAGCACTCTATAGGAAGATAGTGTGTAATGGGTCTGTAAATCTAAAGAGACTAGTAAAGCCAATTTAACTTTACATGCTCTGGGAGACAGTAGTCAGTCCCAGAGAAGGTATTTAAACCTTGGGAAGTCTGAAAGACATCCCTGTGCCGCTGCACTGAAGGTGCTGTGTGACACACAGAAAAAGTTGATGCCTATGGAGTTGTGTTAATACTCCATAACCAAAGAACACAAAAGTAAAACACACATCAAAATACATGGAAGAGTGCGGAAAAAAGGCTCACACTCTTCCCTGGTAGAAAAATCAAATCCTAGAAATCCAGCAAAGTTGCTAAGGGTCTGAAAAGGTAAGGGACATTAGCACATTTTGAGAATTCTCCCTAACAGAGAGAATTGGTGAAAGATTTGGAAATGGAGCAAGTTGAAGGGAATAATGATCCAATGCGAGAGCTCCAGAATTCCATAACAGCCAAACATGGACATATACAAACTCCCAGGAAAGAGAGTGAACTCAATCTGGGATTGGCGATTGAAAACAGTCGCCGCCAACTGCCTCCTGCAGGGGAGTTTTGCGGGCCAGGCGATGAAATGCGTCCCGGGTTGGCTTTCCTCCCTGATAAGGTTGTTAATGAGGCAGAGGTCCAGAGTCTCACGAATGATACCCCTCTGGGCTCTACTGCCATGATTAATGAGGGGTGCTGCAGTGTTAATGCTGGACTGGCGGCTTATTTAGCTAAGCAATTGGCAGATCTATCTATAAAAATAGCGAAGCAGAAGTGCCAAAGTATTTCACGAGTGAGTGACTGACTGCCTGCGAATTTTGGACTAATCATTGCTGCAGGCCGATATAACTGTGGAGAGGTTGGAGAAAGAAGGCATGGATGTTACGTCTGTCACCCCAGTAAAGTCAAGTCCTGGGGAAATGAGTCCCTCTATTTCCCCGGCGCTATCCCACTCTGAAGATCTGAGCAGAGAGTGGATGGATTCAAACAACGCTAAGAGCCCTCTAGCCCAGCTAGAAAGGATAGCAATGATAGAGACAACTCTGCCGAGTTCTGGAACGGGAGACTTGACCGAGAATGGGATACAGAGGGGGACGAGGTCTTCAATAATTCAGATTCCAGATCCTCATCCTCTTCGTGTTCATCCTCCGAGGCACGTTTGGAGTCTAGGGGAAGATCCCAAGATAGAATGGTGACCATGAGAGCTGAGATGAGTGCTCACTTCCAACAACTGATGATGGCATCATTGACCACCATGCTCTTCTAGCGGATATGAGTAGAAAGATGACTGGTCTGGAAACACTAGCTAATAGGGTAGAGAATAGATTGGATAGAGAAGCAGAAGTTTCTGCATCATGGCAAAATTGCTTATGCAATTTAACCAGGAGAGAGATGATGGACAAAAGCCCGATGATGGAAGCTCTGCTCCTTGACTGTAAATGGATGAGAGAACATTTTAAAGACGCTCAAAGATCAGGGAATGCTCCTCAAAATAGCTCTGCCAAGGCAGTGGTTCAGTCTGAGTTGGGTGTGGCCAAGGAAAGGGAGGGAGGGTTGGTGATAATAAAGGATACCCCTACTCCCGAGCGGACCCCGTTGAAAAACAATGCATTTTCCCTTTTTAAACCATCGATGGTGGGGGAGGTTAGTAAAATCAAAGAAGGGAGGGGGGGGAGGAACGGTTGCTTCGGGGAAAAAGTCAAAAAACATGCCTGGACCCACTAAAAGGAAATCAAATGGGTCCAGGGTTTTCTTAACACATCTCTGCCCAGTCTCCCACCCACCCCCGCCGCATTGGACATCCTCCCAGTTGCAAAAAAATCAAGGAAAGTACTGACCATGCAAGGTCCGTTGATGAGTACGGAACCGGAAGAAGGTTGCAAGGAAGATGGAGAGGAGGGGGATTGTATCCCCATTATGGATCTCAGTGACTTAATTGAGGAAATTGAGATGGTGAAGAAAGATGACCAGTGGAAAGAAGTTAGTACCTCAGAGTGGGAAACCATTGAGAGTGAACTTGCTCTAGCTACCAAATTTCCTGCGGGCTCAGACAGGAAGCAGGGGAGGGTAAAAACCCCGGAAATGGATGATGGCTTGAAAAAGGCTACCCAAAATGGCAGCGGGAAAGTGCTCCCCACTGCTTTTAAGGAGAATGGATCCCAAAAGCTTCAGAAACTCCAAATGTAATATGGCCACAATGGGTGTGGGAAATCATTCCAAATCTCAGGGAGAATGTTGCTTCGTCTTTAGAGGGACGCTTGAGGGGTGCATCACCATCAAACCCACCCAGAATAGGAAGGGGATTAATCAAAGGACTACAAATAATTCCGCTAATCACATCAAGGTGAGTGACGTCGAAGGAAAGGACGCATGGCAGAGGGCCAATGAGAGAAAAGATAATAAAAATAAAAATAATAGGAAAGAGAGCCCCAAGAAAATGAAGAACAAAAGTGCAAGAATTTATGTAGAAAGAGTAGTGGTTGGGTCTCCCATGCCTGTGTTAAATAGACAAATTATGTTAAGGTTACTAAACTGTATTATACCCACCTACAAATTGGCCTCAAGGGATGTCAGAATTGTAGAGTTTATGGGTGAGAAGCGGACCGACTGGGTACTTTTGCACTTGCACTCAGAATACAAGAAAGATCTCCTGCTATCAAACAAAGACATTTCTGAGGCTGGGGTATGATGTGAGTGATTATGAAGATATGATCCTAGCAAGTTGGAGAGAGGCAACTATCCCTAGAGAAATAAAGATTAATCCAGTAAATATTTTGACTCAACCCTCAGGCAGATGTAAAAAAAACTAGTGCAAAAGAAAGAGGAACTTGTTTCTTCCTATGACAAGAAGGATATTTGAGCCCTGAACTTCAGTGTCTAATCAGGAGAAATGCAGTGAAAGAGAGCTAGCAACAAAATAAAACTGAAAATTCTTGTGAGGAGAATGGATGGTCGTGGTTGCAGGTGCCCTAAATGAGCCCAGGCCCGACAAGACTAGTATTGCTAGGAGCCAGGACATCTTGAGGATTGGATGCTGGAACACAAGAGGGTTCAGGCCTTTTTTAATGAAAAAATCAGATCTAGACTTGTTTGAAATTCTGTTTTTTCAGGAGACATGGCTAATGGAGAAACTAGAGTGTGATGGCTATCTAGCATTTATCAATCTAGCCTTGAAAGGAATAATAGTTTCGTCAGGCTTGTGGACACTGATTAAAATTGAATCCGGATGGAATGTCACAGAAGTTGAATGTCCCAATCCATATGTCCAGGGGCTCTTCTTAAAACAAAAGGTGGATGCCTTGGAGCGATCCCTTCTGCTGATTAATATCTATTGGCATTACAATGTACCCAGGGAAACAAAGCTGGTAGCTTCAGTGATGGGAATTATAGATGAAGCAATGTGTGAATGGGGTGAGATCAAGGTAGTAATTTGTGGTGACCTGAATATTAAGTTGTTGGATAAGGTGGGTACCCCCCCTCAAGGAGGGTCAGTGGAAGGAATAAGAGCGGGAATGAATGTGTAATATGTTTATGAGAGAAATGCACCTTCTAAATGCCCAAACACCGGGGGATATATCGGATGGTACCACATGGAGATGTGGTAAATTGAGGTTGTGTATAGACTATTGCTTTGTGTCTAAAAATCTAACAGAGACGGTGGTGTGGTTTTCAATCAAGCCCCAAACTCTTAGTGATCATGATTTACTGGCCATCCATATTGTGGGATGTGGGGCCTGCCGTCCTCTAACAAAAATGGGGGAGGTTGAATTAGGATAGGGGGGGGCAATCGATTAAGATTAAAACACCAAGAAGTCACTATACACGGCCCAAATCCAAGAGGATCCGAATAAAATCGATTAACTAGGAATTCTAAAGGAATTCACTACGAGGGTCAAAGTCAAGGGGATGAAGGTTCGGTCCCAAATACATGTGTACGATTCTGAATTGGTGAATAGGAGAAGAGTGTTGATAAAGGAGATAAGAACTATTCGGAGAGATGTTTATCCTGCCAAATTAAAACAAATTAGGAAAATCCGGCAGAAATTCAGAAATTGGTGCAATAGTTCTAAGATTATTAGATTATAAAAAAATGATGCCGAGCGAGTTTTGAAAGCGGTCTGTACAAAAAAATCTAAACACATCTCGGAACTAATGAACAACGGGGGCTTGTTTAAAGAAGCAAATGCCTTGAGTATGGTGTCTGAATGCGATTGGGTCCAGCATTATTCTTCTTGATTTGCAGGTCCTTAATGGAAGGATGAGGTAGTGATTAAATACTCACACTTGAGGTGGAACTTCAAGTTCAATGAACATGACGCAGACATGATGATTGGCAATTTGAGCTCCTTGCGGGCGTCAGGGCCTGATGGCCTGTCAAACTTGAAATTGAAAAAGAACAAAGTACAGTGGGGCAAATTGCTATTATGTTTTCACAAATCATGACGAACAAAGAGATACCAGCTTCTTTAAAAAAGGCAGTCGAGCAGAGCCTGGGAATTACCCTCCCATTACTCTGCTCAACTCAATTGGAAAGCTGTTTCAACTATTTTGCTGAGAGATCTAAATGCTTGGGCCTTGAAAAGTGATATTCTGGATCTGCGACAAACAGGGTGTGTGAAAGGGGTGGGTACATCCCTCAATATCTGTATCATAAATCTACTTAAAGAGAGGGCGCTGTACTCTGGTAAAACACTCTATCACACCTTTATTGACCTACATCAGGCCTTCGATGGAGTCATCAGGGGGAGGCTATGGGCAAAGTTGAGGAAATGGGGATTGCCGCTAGATCTGGTTGAAGCCATGGAAGCTCTGTATACCAACACTTCTGTTTGGATTCGAATGTCTACTAAGGGGCTACTCTCGAATAAAATCAATACCTTCCGTGGATTAAAAAAGGAGTGTGCATTGGGCCACTTTTGTTTTGCTTATATGTAGCGGACCTGGCGGAGTCACAATGTGCAGTAAGGGCCTTTCCTCCTAAGATCAATGATAGGGAGGTACTAAGGATCCTTTTTGTGGACAATCTCGTCTTCTTAGACCAGACGCAGATCGGTTTGCAAAGGAGACTCAGTGCCTTTGAGTCCTTTTTGAGCTTGAACGGCATGAAAATCAATGTTGGGAAATCTAAAATTGTGGTTATGAAATCAGCCGGTAAAAGGAAGTGTGGGAGGTTTACTTGGAGAGTAGAAGGTACTCCTTTAGAAATGATCGACACCATTATATATCTAGGAGTAACGATAAACAAGAGAAGTGAAATAGATCATTATCAATATTTAAGATCTAGGCTGTCAATACTAATACATCAGGGAAGGAGCTTCCAGCGGAAATATGGGAAATTCACACTTATCCCAATGATCTAATTTTATAAACAAAAAGACTCCCAAATTCTAATTTATGGAGCCAAAGCCATTCTCCATCTTTCCTTCTCTGTATGGGAAATGTTGGAGGGTTGGTTTTGGTGCAAGGTCCTGAATCTCCCAAATGGATTGCCAACTTGTGCAATAAGGCAAGAGCTGAAATTGCAATCATTAGAATCTATGGTGATATGGAAAACGATGGCTGAGTATCGAAAATGCACCGAGCAGCCTTTAATTCGACCATTTGAAATCTTGGCAAATGGCCCGGCGGCATTCGATAAAAATCTGGGCTGTTGGAAATTTAAAGTGGAGAAAATCTTGAAGGGGAGAAACATTGAGGTTGATGATCTAATGTGTAATCCGTCGAAGGTTAAGAAGAAGCTCCAGGTTTGGGATTGGATAGACATTATAGAGTGTTGTGAGAAAGATAAATTGGGGCGCATGAAAATTGAAGATGGGAAAGGTCTTAATATGCTCCCTGGCTATTTGCAAAAGATCCTCTCGCCTAAAATTCGAGATATGCTGCTCCGGTGTGGATTAAACATTTTGGACATAAGGGAGGTGCAGTGGAGGTGGAAGTTCCCCGGGGTCTTAAACCCAGAGTGCAGATTTTGTAATGTGGCCAATTCAGTGGAATCTCCCATGCATTTGATAATGGCTTGTGACTCACTAAATAAAGTGAGAAACTTCTTTCTGAAAGGATATAAGAATATGGGGAGGACTTTATGTCCCCTTGATTGGTGGAAGTGGGCGTTGATCGGTGAGCAAACGGGCCTGGTAATTGCAGTAATGAAAATGCTGGAATTTGTACTAGTAGGGAATGGAGAGGGGGAGAAAAGAATCTTTTTACCAACTTCACCACTGAGATTGACGACAGTGAAATCATAAGAGCAAACTGTTTATGAACTCTTAAAGGTGGAGAAGGATAGAAAATTGTCCAACTGTGTTTCTCTAAATGAGACTGTCAAGGTGATGATGCTGTAAATGTTAAAAGGTTTAATTGTGGCTTGTTAGCAACATTTTTGTTATTGATTACGAAACCAAAAAACATATATATTTTTTTAAATCTCTCTTTTTACCTATACCTGCCAACATGTGCTGCATCCAGAGAGAGCCACTTTGGCAGGGACAAGAACACACGGGGAAACAGCAGAAACAAAGCCACTTGCAAATATGAACAGGGACCACCCTATGCAACCCCACCAGGAAGGGTCTCAGATACACCAGTCACCCTGGTCACCAGATGCTTCTTGTACCTGGGAGCATCTTAATGGCGTAGAGCTCACCATGCACACAAGCTCAGCATCTGGCACATGCTGCATGATACTTGTGATACACAGTATGGATTAGCACAGAAACCAAGATATTCATGACTCATTCCACTACAGCACAGATGTGCTGCCTTTGGCAACGCCCACCAAATGAAAGTGGTGGTGAAAGAGACGTGTGGGTCGTTCACCTTTGACACCAATGTGGTGAGGCATGGAAATGATGTGTGTATCTGACAACAGTATTCTTTCTTCTGAATCACTAATAATCTGTCACTTCCTTTCTCCACTTTTATGCCCACATCACTTCTCTTTCCTTGAGTGTGACAGGCATGGAAAGAGTACTGCAGACATAATCCACGGCTCTTCCACAAGCCATGTATGCTCTGAATTTCACACGAGCAGCAGTGTCTGTACATCACTGCTCGGAAAAAAAAGTGCCTCCCTCCCCCTTCAAACAAGTGTAAGAATCGGTATCAGGCAGTAACCCTGCACAAAGTGTGTGTGCCATTACACGGTTCCATCGCTCTTGTTATGTATGTCCCTGATCAGAGGACACTTACTTTGACTCACATGACAGAGGCGCTCAGGGTGGGCGGTGGGTCTCAGTTAAGCTTAAAGGTTCTGCAACACAGAAATAAGGGAGAAACAGCAGTGGCTCCAGTCCTTCAGCAAACACCTGCAAGGAACAGGGAAGCGGCACGAGCATGCCAACTCTTAGTCACACTGCTGCCAACTGCTTCCCAGTACATTTCCTGCGGTTTGATGGTTCAAAAGGATGCCATTTGTGTGAAGGGCCTGTGAGGCTGGAGTACTTATGCTCAGGTTGGCTTTACACTCCATGTCTCAGGAGTGAAGTGGTTCAGGTGCTTATGGCCAGGGTGGCCATGTGCTTGATGTGGTATTGTACAAGAAGACCGTTTCTAAACAGTCGCATGAACAAAATGTTCTAAAAATGCTACCACCAAAGGTTCGAACACCAAATGTTCAAACCTTAGGTGGTAGCATTGCAGGTAAGAAAAAAAAAAAAAGACTGCGGGGGCTGCAGACGTGTCCCCCACAACAACCTGCTCACTATACTGTGTGGTATAGTGAGCAGGGTGTTGCTGAGAACACCCCCGCAGCACACCCGTGGGAAAAAATAAATAACATTTAAAAAAAACGGGGGCTGCAGGGGTGTCCCCCGTAACACCCCGCTCACTATACCACACAGTATAGTGAGCGGGTTGTTGTGGGGGAACCCCTGCAGCCCCCGTAAAAGAAAAAAAAAGAAAAGGACCCTGCGGCGCCGGTTACCGATAACGGAAGTGAAAGGGAACTGGTGCAGCAGGGACTTTGCGTGAAGAAAAAGGTAATAGGGTTTGTTTATGTTGGGATGTGGGTGGGGGTGTGTTGAGGGTGCGGGTGGAGGGGGTCTTATGGGTGTGTTGTGGGTGTGGGTGAGGGTATGTACATGTGTTCGCATGAGAAAGGTGCAAACCTTTGGTGGTTCGCACCTTTCTCATGCGAACTTTCCGGCCGCGGCAAAATCAGCCGCGGTCGGATCACGTAGATCCCTTGATGTATGCAGGGTTAGGGTAGGGTTTGAAATTAAGGGGAGCTGGGAGCCATTTAGCTCCTGCTTGTAACCTAGTAGAGCCAGGTTAGCTTGGCACCAACAGCTGCCAGGAGCTACTTCTGGATCCCTAGATCCCTGGATCTCTAGACCAACTGATTTTGAACAAACACACCTATGTGTATTTAACTCTGTATGTCTGGGACAATCTATAATTACCCACTAAAACACCTGTATACAACTTTGAAAGCTTTAAGGTTAATACACAATGGCCAAAATTATATATTTGCATTTTATGTGTAAGTTATGGGGAATGCTATATACTGCCTTCCCGTTCTCCAGTGGTAGCTCCTGGTCACTGGCTAATGAGGGATACCCAGGAGCCACTTTTCACTCCTGTTTATCCAATCTGAATTGTAAAACTTGTTAGGGGTACCTGCGACTAGATTTAGCATGCTCTTGATCATTGTGAGACCTATATATATAGGCCTACAATAAGCTCACTTTACTTAGAAGAAAATAAATATTTGAGGCTTAGTCTTGTTCAAATTTAAAAATCAAATTCTGTCTCAATTTTGGAATTCAGGAAATAGACATCCAGGGCCCGATTTAGAGGTGCATGCAAAATTAGAAAAGTGTTTTTCCTTGCTGGAACAACATTTTCTAAACAGGTTCATTTTAAATCTGAAAGTGGTAGTTTGGATTACAATCCGGTACTTTCATGAAACATGTGAATACTGTGCTTTATGGCTTGCCACCTTTATTGCCAATAGCTGTAAGTTGCTGTGTTCGTTGCAAGGGGTCTCTCCTTCCTTTACACTCTCTAAGCACTGAGATAAAAAAGGTACTAACTCCCAGCACTGGGGGAGGTCTCTCTGGTAAGCAGTTGCTTTATTCTCAAATCCTCAGTAATCTTGAAAAGACAATATTTATATTAACCTGGCTTCAAAGGGAGTCTATCTGGGCGAACGTCATTGCGGCAGCCATCTTGCCTGCTCTGTGGTCAATGCTTTCCGATTGGCCATTGCATGGCCTAAAACAGCCCACCCCATTGATCCGGCTGACGAAGCCGGCCAGCTCCAAAGGCCAGATCACATGGCCGAAGAAGCTTGTGACTGCCTGTCTCTGCCAGACAAGCATGCAGGCCGTCTCACCAGAGTCGCTCTCGCTTTCCTGCTGCTATCCCCGATCCCCGGACATACCGTGAAGGTAAGACTTTGCACCTGCTTCCAGCCTGCGCATCAGCTCTGCCCTGCAGTGTATTGCACCACCGCTCAATATGCCTTACATGTGCAGTCATTGTTCCTCACTCAAGCCCACCTGATTCCTCCCACCGCCCTGCTCATGGCCAACAACTACTGCCCAGCAACTTTCAACCAACATCTTCTCAGAACACCCCGCCCTGAAAATACTCTGTTGCCTTTCGCTCATGACCATGACACCAACCTAGGAGGTTGAAGCACTTGGCTAGTCTGCTATGCAAACCTCACCAGTACCGTGCACCGCCAGATATGCCAGCCTACCTCATCCTTCCACCAATCTGCCAACAACTTCCAACAACCCTGTACACTCTACCCACATGGGCACTAACTGCCAGCTACCTGATCTATGCCGCCCACTGGGACCATATGCTCTCGCTACCTAACAGCATACAGCACCTTCCTTCTCCCATTGTCACTTAACTCCTTCCCGATTTTATTAGCATCTTTTGGCCTCTCTGCCACCACATCACCATCTCCTTACTGCACCCAATATCAGAACGCTCCCATCACCTGTACGCCCAGACCCTCACCTCCCCTACCGAACCTCTTCCACCTGCGATTGAGATATGCAATGCCAACCTCAGACTCCTCACAACCTTGCTCAGCCCACCTCAATCTCCGGCAGCATCACCCTCTCTCACAGTAACCTCACCCTAGGCATCCCAGGCCTACGCCACACAAGCATCACCCCTCCGGTGTATCTTACATAACACTAGATCCTTGGTGGCCCATGCTCCTGACATCCTGGATCTCATTGTCCTGAACAATGTTGATATCCTAGCCATCACAGAAACATGGCTTACCCCAGCAGCCAGCCCCTCCCTAATCATCGCTGTGCCCACAGGCTATGCCCTACTTCATTGCAATAGGACACTCACAAAAGGTGGCGGAGTTGCTCTCATCTACAAGGACACCCTCTCACTTCACTCCATCAGCTCGACCCTGCTTCCCAACTGCAAATCTAGGCCAAACTCAATTTCTCACCAAACGCAACCATCACCCTCCATTTTATCTATCCACCTCTCGGCCCAGTCGCGTCATTCAAGCATGACCTCATCCAACTTATTTCAACGAACCTTAACCCTACCACCCAGCTTATTACTATGGGCGATTTGAACCCATCTGACACAGAGGCCACCAACCTCGGCTAATCAACTCCCGCCTTGGGTTGCACTCAACGTATTCCTCAATCCAACGCACTCTCAAGGATGCACCCTAGATCTCCATCCAATCCGTACTTCACTTCACATTTAACCGGATCGGGGTTGAAAGCCAGTGATCCAAATGTTCGAGTGAGAAAAGAATGAAGATTATTTTTCCAAAATAATCTTCAATCTTTTCTCCCCTGAACATTTACAACTTGACCCCTGCCCCCATCAACACCACACCGCCACCACACCCCCACCCCCTACTTACCTTGTGTCCCTGCAACGCCTGTTCCCTTTCACTTCCGTGATAGGGAACTGGCACTGCAGGGTCCTTTTTCTATTTTGGGATGGCTGTGGGTGACACCCCCTCAACCCCAGCTCACAATATAGTAGCAAGGATGCAGGGGACACCCCCACAGCCCCCAGCTCGAAGGCGTGAGCTCGTCAAACCTTTTGGGAGTTCGTAATTTTCGAATGGCCGAAAATTGGCCCAATCACGCATTCAGACATTTGTTATCGTTCATTTTGGCCTAAACGCATTTAACCTACTGCATGAGGCGTGTCCATCACGCATTCCACAGCCATTGTGACCTTGCAGGTGCCAGCCCAACCTCACCTTCCACAGTGCCTGAAGAGAAGAGATAAGCACAGTTAGTTCTAGTAACTTGCCCTTCCCATGGTCAAATAACCATACTATCACCTAAACTATCCCTATCCCAAGCAAACGCATCAAAACATGCATCAACCTAGGCACCCCTTCACCCCTCACTCTCACCACCGAAATTCTCACAACCTCACCAGTGCCTGCATCCGCCCATTACTCAGCTATCCCTCGCCCCTTTTCCATGAAACTGGCATCTTTGTGGACCACTACAACACTGTGCAAGGCACCTTAAAGTTCAGTAAGCTAAAAACTTTAGACACCATAACTCGTGGTTCACCATTGATCTCCACATTAACACATGCCTAAAATAGGGCAGTCGTAAAAAATAAAATACAAAACACTGCAGTAAACAAAGCCCTCTTCTCTAAAATGTCCTTGAGTTACAAGCAAGCCATTCATACTACCAAAGCTGCCACCTACAACGAAAGAACCTCCAACTCCTCCTCCAGCTCAGGAGAACAGTTCACTATCCTCTGAGAGCTAGTAACCCCTATTGCCTCCTATCCTCAGTTGTGAAAGACAGCACCTGGTGCTGCAACGCCCAAGATGCCTCCACTGGGAAAATCACTCGCCTGCAAGCCAAAATCAAGACTAAGCTTTCCTACACACTTTCCCACCCAGTCACTCACACTTCAGCCTGGAACATCAGCCGCCATCCCCCTCTTCCACTTCCAACCCATCTCTGTCTCTGAACTTGCCACCATAATCAAGGGACTCAAACCTTACAAGTGTAAAGGTGACATGTGTCCAGCCTTCCTTGTAAAGGAATGCGCAGAAACCCTGCTTCTACTCATCACTGTCCTTCACTACCTGATTTGTCCCTTCCATCCTCAAAGAATTCTGGATCACTCTGTTACTCAAGAAGCCCTCTCTGGACCCAGCAATTCCTACCACCTTCCAGCCTATACCCACGTTCCCCTTCCTCTTGAAATTTATTGACAGAGTCGCATATCTCAAAATTCAAGACTTCCTCGAATCGCACCACAATCTGAGCCCCCGGTAATCGGGTTTCCACCCCAGACATCGTACTGAAACAGCCCTCTTGGACCTTAACAACCAACTGGATGACGCAAATGATTCCGGAAATCTATCTCTCCTCCTACTCCTCGACCTTTAACCTCAGACCGCATTGACCATTTGAGTCTCTGCTATCACCTCACTTCCTCTGCTCACTTTTCCCCAGACGTCACTAAATGGATTTCCTCCTTCATGGAAAACAGAACTGAGTTGTCACTGGTGATGCTTTTGCTTGCCCCACACAAATTTTGTGCAGTGTCCAAGACTCTTGTATCTCACCCACTCACTTCAAAGTCTATACTAAGCCGCTATTTGACCACATTGATTCTCTTGGTATCTCTTAGACAAAGTACACCAGTGACACCCAAATTCTCATCCCCCTCTCTGTTGACTATACACAAACACACCCTCAAAGGGAACACCATCTATGAAACCATCCAAACCTGGCCTCTGCCTGAATTACAAGAAAACTGAGCTTCTCCTGATCGGTACTTCCAGCCGCCTTGCCAAACTAGGCAATGCATTCAAGTTCTTCATCATCAATGGCCACAAAATCCCTGTCACCTCATCTGTAAAACCTTGGGTGCATACTTAGGTGCAACGCTCAACTTGACTCGGCAGTTTAACCACATTGCCTCATCCTCAGGCTATGCCACAAAGCTTATTAAGGCTAGGAAACCATTTCTTTCCATCGAGTAAAATCTCGCAGTTGTGCCAACTCTCATCGAATCCAAACTAGACTATTATAACACATTACTCTGTGGCACTACAATAAAACCTAAACAAACCTAAACCAGAATGTTCTACTGCTCTACTCTTCTCTTTGGACTCCCCTACCTTCATCTCTCCCCCCTTAAATCTGTCTACCACTCTGCCATTCGCTCCCTCTGCCTCCTCTCACCTCACAACTCCATCTCCTCTTCTCTTAACTCACTAGGCTGGCTGCCATTCCACTCCCAGCTCAAATGTAACTTCCTCTGCCTAGTCTTCAATGCCCTCTATGGTCTTGCCCCTCTGTACCTCTCCTCCCTTCTCACTTTCTATACTCCTTCTCGTTCTCTCCATTCTGCGGATCTCTTCCTTCTCTCTACTCCACCTCCACCCTGTGCCCCCTCCCATTTCCGCTCCTTCCCACTTCTCGCTCCTTTCCACTGGAACCGCTTTCCTCTTCCCGTCCGCTCCATCCCTTATTTCGCACTTCTCTAAAATCCTATCTCTTCCACTCTCCCCCCTAGCACCAATTGTTTCCTCTCTCACCACCTAACCTACCTACACCCTCTCCTTCTGTCCTTCTATTAGTACTTAGCCTCATGACAAATGTAAATTGTTTGTTGTACGTTTTTCTGGTTTAGATTCATTGTCAACTATTGCTTGTTGTATTCACTTGTTCCTCTTGTAAAGCGCATTGGATTAAAGCACTATATAAATTAAAATTAATACAAAATACAAACTCCAAGTAATACAAAACAACGCTCTCTGTGCGCATTGGACTTGGGAAAGCACAACCACATCTTGGAAGACAGAAAATCTGTTCAGTGGCTCCCTGTCAAAGAAAGAATCAAGCTCAAGATTCTCTCGATCATCCACCTATGCCTGTCTAACGAAGAACCCTCGTACCTTGCGCAGAAACTCAAAAGACATAGTCCTGTGAGGGCCTGGCAATCTGCCTCATTACACCAAGATTTAACCGCAAAAGAGAGCAGGGGATTCCAGATTCCCAGTCTGTGCTGCCACCCTCTGCAACAATCTCCCCTCCTGAATCGGGCCCTCAGTGTGGGTAAAAACATCAGGGCATTGTTGTCTCCTCTGCCTCATCAGTCCAACAAAAATGGGAATTCAACCTTATTCAGTGCTACAATAATTGACACTATAAGAAGACTAAATACAGCTGAGGGTCACTTACGCGTTGCTCACAATCCCATGGCTGGCACTTCAAAAAAGTGCATAATTTGCATAGCTACTCCCACCTCATTAAAAGGTGAAAAACCACTGTGAACCCCCATGTTGAGTACAATTCCATTAGCAAGAGAAACAGGCACAATTTCCTTTTGTAACAGTGCTAAGTAGCATAGATAGGTCTATTTGCCGCAATGCGGGTGACAGTTGTGATTTGTGAGAGCACTTCATCTTACTTGCATCACTCAGCTAATGTGTGCAATGCACTGTACTTTTGATCTACCATTTTATAGGTATTCAGAAGTGATGGGATTGCACTGGAGTGCCTTGTGATCTTGGGCAAAAGTGTTTTGAGAACATTGCTTCACTAGCAGCGACTTGGTTGACAAATTGGACAATCAGTAATATATGTAGTGGTGTGGCAAACACAAGTATATGGACTAACAATGTACCCAATTGTAAACACTTGTATATCAGTGCATGAGTTATTTTCAGAAATCAGAAATGTACATTGTATTCAACCCAGCCCCACCAATAACCTGTGCGCCTGACTCCAAAGCACTTAAGTCTTTTTTGGGGGGGGGGGGCGCTGTGGCTGCAGGGCTAAAGTCTGGGCTTGAAATCTGCATACTTTAGGAGGTTACAGGTCAAAGCTCTGTCATTGGCAGAAGCAGACCTAATTAAAGCCATTGCATGGAAAGGAGAGGCTCGCTTTCCATGTGAAATAGTCATCACTTTAGTAAATAACCTTTTCTCTCAGCCTCCCCTGCTTGAGGGTCGCCTGACACATTTGCACAATGGTGGTTATTTTTTTGAGGGGCCAAACCCGCGAGTCATGGGTCTGTTGGCAGCCTCACAGGGATGACTGGGGGCATTGGAACAGGGAAGAGGCCTAAAACTCACCACTTCAAATGTTCCTGGAATGGAAGGTCTCCCTGGTTTATGTTGCTTCCTCAACTTGTAATTCTCGGGGGTTGAGCTGCAGCTGAGAGACAGAAACAGGGGCCCAGAGACAGGGGCCGATACCTCACACGAGCTCTCCAAACCCGCTGTCTGTGCCTCTGAAAATAAACTGCGCATGCGCGGAAAAGAAGCGTATCACCATCACATGCTGGGCCATGTGCCCAGGATCCTCACAATCACTTGCGCATGCTCAGGAAAGACCCGCACACCATCACATGCTCGGCCACGTGCCCGAGACAGACACTAGTCGCTTGCGCATGCGCAGTCAAACTCCACACACTTATCTCTGGTAACAGAGCTGCACTTATGCAGCCCCTGGAAAGGAACATGGAAGGGCAGAGGGAAGAGTTATTTCCGTCCTTGGCAGCCATTGCGAGCATCACCCATTCCATTCGGCAGCCACGACCTCGCCCAAGTTTAAGTTTGCATTATGGGACTTGTGCTACTGGAAATAAAATGACACGCGTTCAAAAGATGGGTTCATTAGCACATGCTCAGGAAAGACAGGAATTGCTTCCACGTGCCAATATACAAACACCATTCACTATCATATGCTGAGGAAAGACACTTATCACTATCATATGCTCGGGAAAGACACTCATCCCTAGTCTGTTCTCTAATGACAACAATTCCAACATTACCCATTACATTCGCGAGATACCAGACCTGCAACGTTTAAATGTGCATTCTGGGACTTGTAGTCCTGAATTTCCTCATTATAAATCCAGCACTACAAGTCCAAAAAAGCAAAGTAAAAATAAGAAGTAGTGTCTCCGGAAATTAATGGATAATGTTGGCATGTATGTTTAAACTGACTGCGACCGTCCAACACCTTGTTTTGTGTTTTCTTCAGGTGCAAGCTTTGCGCGCTATGAGGTTGTGGCAGAGGAACGGGCAGATGGCAGTTATAGACTTGCCGTTCAGCCTCTATATAGGGGGGGGGGGTGGATCAGAGGGCATCAGGGTCATTTGCGAGAACTGGCCAGTGAAAATGATATGATAGGTTATTTATAACAGGCTTAATACCCAGGTTTCTAAGCACAGAACCTGGGATCGAACCTGGGTTGCTCCGTGTCGTCTTTCTTCCAAGGTGAGCATGTTGCCCCTGAGCTATCTTCCCGAGACAAATGTAATAATGTACTTGGAAGGGCAGGCATTTTTTAAATCCACACCCAATCAAATGTGTTTATAAAAAGGGCACACAAGTGCAAAGGCGCCACTGTTAAGACACAGTTTTGGATGCTGCTGGAGAACACCGTGCGACAAAGTATCCAGCGGATGCAGCGTGTGATTAGGGCTGGACGCTCTGCACAACGGACAGCAGGAATTTGAAGCAGCTTACAAGGAGGAATGTATTATCCTTTCTTGTGCATAGGTCAGAGCAATGAATGAATATGATATATTACGGACAGACACAGTCCAAGAGCGCACATGGCCTCAATCATGCATTGGAAGTTCTCCTTTAACATGGTACCACAGCAGACTCTTTGTAGCCACCCTCCAAATTGTATGGGGGCAGGAGAATGCCTGCTGACACGGAAGTGGACAAGTGTTACATATTGAGACTATCAGAGCGTCGCTAAGCATGCCGCAGAGCAAGGGCGCTGTTGAATCGATACCATCTCAGACGGAAGATGCACAGCGCATGCTAGATGGAGACCAGTGAGGACGTGCCAACGGTCCATATTAATATTGACCAGTTTCTCGAGTTGGCAAGGGTGGCGTCCCAGGACCTTGGGGCAAACTGGCTTATGGCACGGCTGCAATCAGGTGCAGGAACAAAAGAGATCAGGAGTAGCTTTCTCCAAAGCAAATGCCACCCACCAGCCACACTAGACCCTCACAAAAGAGGTGGATGCAGCAGAAGAAAGGAGTAAGAGGGGACGAGACTTCAACAGAACATGTCAAGGTGGCAAAAGCAATGAACACGGCTGGTGAGTAATTGGGGAACTGTTACTGCGTAACATCAAAGCAATGGTTGCTCAGGGTCAGGGTAATGGGTTCCAGTCTGTTAATGTTGGTAATGTCAGTGCATGCTCAATAAACTTTCAGGAGATAGCACCGGGTTGGAAATGAATACAAAAGGTAAGTGATAGGAGCAACAAATGGGAGGAGTGTATGAAGTATGTGGGGACAAAAGGGGTGCCACAAACACAAGGGTGATCAGGAATTGAGAATGCACAAGGAGGGGCTTGCACAGGGAATTGGACAGAGGTAAAAGTGATCAGACTGCCACCTGACAAACGGCTGAGGGTGCAGATATGGAAAGTAGTGGTCAAAGGTTCAGCTGTGGATGGGGACAGGCGACCACAGGCATTCAAGTGCAATGTGGCAGGCCACCATCAGGGCCAGCCTCTTTGCTGGCAAAGGCGCATGAGCTGGCATGGCATAGTCCTACTACAATCAAAGAAAATATTTCAAAGAAGGAATTTGTTAATACAATTTCCTTGTTAGAGAGTGAACAGGAGGGGCTAGACTTAACACAGGCCACAAAGAAGGAAGAGGATGGGAAAGAAAGGAACAATAATTATTGGCTGGCGTTTTTCCGAATGCTGGCGTCCATGATATTGGAGGAATTCGCCACAGGCCCAGGGACACTGTTTGCATGTGAGCAGGGAGAGCACAATGCCTTTTTAATGTTTGGTGGTTGCATGGTTAGAATATGACCAAGGATTTAGATTGAAGATGTGTGTTCACTGATGCATCAGTACACATGCATACATGCCAACATTCTGTGATCAGAAATCTGTAGCAATCTTAAAGTTTCAAAATGTCAGGAAATGTCACGTGAACATTGACCTTATGACATCACAGGAAATGGCCTCAAGTGACATATGGCCTTGAAGAGATCATAGGAAAGTCCAACATAATTGTTATCAAGACAGGGCCAGCCAGCAGTCAGCTGAAACAAGAAATACCCATTCAAAAGCTATAAATCCTTCTATGTCAGCAAGTGTCTGTTGTGGAGGAATGGGTGTGAAAAGTCAACGAAGTGATATCACTTCTATACCCCAAGGGAAGTGACGGCTACAAGGGCTCCTGCAAATTATGCTTCTAAGGCAATCCCTAGAACAAAAGTAATATAGAGACAAATATAATGCTGTGCCCTTTAGTCCATAACATGGATGGAGTACATACTGGATGCTGCGATGTGAAGCAAAAAATAGATAATTGACATAACTTGCTGCAAAGTTGTTACACAAAAAATGCAAATGTTTTAAGACACTAAATGAGTGCTATAAATACAGGTGGATCTCTAATGGGATGGCTCTGCCTTTCATATTGCATGCAACTACTCAGAAAGCAGTTTCTAAGGCACATTTTCCCTTGGGCAGAGGCGCACAGAGCGAAGGACCTAGTGATTGAGTATAGTGGCCTTCACCACAACTGGCCCTCCTGAAACTCATGAGTGCCTGCACTCTGCAAGTTCGAATCTAACTCAGCCGCTTGTTTTCGCCACTTCTTATTGCATTCACAAAGAGCTTTCACCCTCATCCCGAGAAGCAGCCTGTGACAGTACCAAACAATTTATCATCACAGGTAGCTTCCTGTACTACTTGGCTGTAGGTATTCAATTTGGCCTGTGGTTTAGCCTGTGGAAAGAAAGCCAGAAATGTCCCACAATCCAGAGAAGAGACCCCCAGATTAGCATCCTCCAGAACCTTTACCACCTTGTTCGTTAATTGGAATACTTGCCTTTACTTTTAATTTTCTTCACAGAGCATGCAATACTCTTATCGCAGGGGAAAGTCAATTAGCAGTCACTCAGCAGAATCTATTCAGCACAAATAAAATCCCAAGGGTTCCAAACGTTCAGCTAATTTTCAAAAGTGTGAACGTCTATCCACCACAGAGTAAGAGCAAAGTCAATTAACTGGAGGGGCTAAGACTTAATTAAAATCATCAACTCACAGATGAGCCACAATAATGTAAAAAATTCATTAATCACGTGAAGGTTGGTGCAGAAGTGCTAAGAGAAGGAGCACTAGCATAACTGAAATGGGGGCTGTCTGAATCATGCTTCCGCACATCCTGGGAGCTGTGGGTTCACACTGCGGCATTGCACACATGCAGGGAACTGCGATTCTTTGGTGCAGATGCAGAAGGAGGAGGCGAGCAGCTGGAGGCAGCTGTAAAACGAATTCCTATTGACAACCTGACGTCCTTTGTACACGTGCACTCAGAGTTACATCAGATCAGTCTCAGTTCTGCCAATCAAAGAAATTATGTCTTCAAACCCACCAGCCGAAATCAGGTTTAACTCTTTCTACAGCTCTGAAGCTACTGGGTCTGTGCCAGATCTCGTTCCGTGGGAGCAGTGCCTGGGGATCCATAAAGCAATTTGACAAACTGAGACACTAAATAACGGTTGGATCAAAGATCCAATTCTGTAGGCGGTAGGAGTGCTTAAAAAGCTGTAGCCTACCACATAAATATTTAGGATTGGCAAGTATGTACATGTATGAAGTGCTGCCAGTAAAGGAGGGTGTGCAACCATATGTGGGGTGTCAATTCTCCTTCTGGGTCCACTTCCTTTCATCAGAAGCAAAACTAGAGCAGGTGTTCATTTCAGGGAAAGGTTCGTGGAATTTTCAGATACAATTTACCCAATAGAATGGCCACCATGTGCTGGAAATTTACAAAGGACTTTGCCCATAGGATACAGCAAGCAAGTACAGGCATGCTTGCGGCAAGTGCAGGGCGGTACACGCAGTAACACATTGCGAGGGGAAGACAAGTGCTACCCCCAGTAGGTAAATACAATAATTTAGGCAGATAGGCTGAGGGTGGGGTGGAGCAGATGTTAGGTTTCTTAAGTGTGGCCTCCCACCCGTCTTAAGTTTGGAGCCCTGAGACCCACCAGAAGAAGATAGTGTGGGGTACATTTACCAGCCCTGCAGACTACCCCTGGACCACCAAACTGCATTTACAGCAGTTACAAGAATAATGGCTGCGCTGGCTCTGCTGAGTACATATGGGGCGAGATGGAACATAGAACGACCCGAGAATGTCTGCAGTTATTTTCTACATGTGCACCGAAAAGAAGAATTCAAAAGCAGCCTGGCTCAGCGCTGCTATGCTGCCAGCTCAAGACTTCCAACTGAAAGAGAAAATGTTCTGTGTTTTAAAATGGCTTTGCACTGGTGCTGTTTCCATCTTTCCAACATTACACAGTTTGATTCCAGTAAAACATATCCATGCCCATCTATCTTCAAGATGAACACATCAAATGAGGGCCATTCCTTCCAGAAAAGCATTGTATGTCAAGTAAAAACTGTGAAAGAGCAGAGGAATGTGTTTCAGGCTGTACGGCAAGTGTTAACTCTTGCAACAAAGTTACAATGCCAAAACTCTTCACAAGAAACTCGCTCTCTCCCTTTGTTTATGCCAGTTTCAAAGAACCCTTGTTTTAAACAGATTCCTGTGTATTAGAAATTGACCAGAGCTATGTAAATGTTCAGAATAAAGATGCGAGAAAAATCACATTTGTAAATGAACAGGGAAAGTAAAATGAAGCCGTGTTGCACTACTCTGCAAAGCAGTGAGTTGATAGTGTACAAACTCAATGGGAATAACACTGTGATAGGCCCAGAAACACAACGTGTACCTCTTAGGAAGTAAAGCTGCAAAAATTTAGATATATTTAACTCTGTGAGGCCGATTCATGGAATTAATGTACGCTGAAATTTTCAGCGCAAGCGTGCGAGAGCGTGCAAATCGCAGAGCCAGTGCGAAAATTGCAGCGAAACCCGCACACAGCGATTCATGGAAGTCCATGCATGTGGAAATCCATGGATGTGCGCTGAAATCCTGTTCGGCGCACGCTGGCGCACACGCCTTCAAACAGCGTGCGCTAAGCGCACAGCGAGAGTGCACATAGCGCGGCGCACACAACAAAAGTAGGCGTAACACGGGGCGTGACACGCGGAATGGGGAACAACGTGTGAAAATGTGGGCGTCACGGGGGAAGTACAGGAGGCAAGTGCGTGGAACGCCAACACGCTTGCCTACAACACGTATTCATGGAATCGAATAGGGAAAACCAGCGCACGGGCAAAGACACGCACAGGCCTAAACATGTCCGCCACACGAAGGCAGGCGGTAGTGTCCCTGCGCAGGAAAAAAATGTGCGCTAACAAAAAGCACGTACATACAGCTATGATGAATGTCCCATACTGTGTCCCTCTAGGACAAATGACGTGCAAAGGGGTACGCAACAAACACGGACACCCGCTATGTGAAAAATAGTGTGTGCGTGTATTTTGGGGGTGCGCGGGAAGTTTCACAAGCGATAGGACTTGGGCGAGTGGGGTACGTGTATAACTGGGGTTCGCGTGGAGTTTCATACGTGATTGGATCCGGGTACGTGTATTTCTGGGGTGCGCGGGAAGTTTCACACGCGAAAGTGCCTATGCGAGTGGGGTACGTGTATTTCTGGGGTACGCGTGGAGTTACACACGCGATAGGCCCTGTGCGAGTGGGGTACGTGTATTCCTGGGGTTCGGGGAAGTCTCACATGCGATTTCAGCAGGGTACGTGTATTCCGGGGGTGCCGGGGAGTCTGACACGTGAATTGGCAGTGTGGGTCCTCCCAGGTGTTCCCTCTACACCCTCCACGGCCCCTGCAGGCAGCCCACACTACAGGAGACTACCCTCCACCATGGGCATGCCCCCCAGCCAAGCCACATGTCACCTTGCACTACTGATCACCAAGCATGACACCCTGCATCCCCACCCCCCAGCAGTGCAGGGCACCTGCCAGCAGGCCCCAACACATGTCCCCCAGCACCCCCACCCCCCAGCAGTCAGGGGCTCCTGCCAGCAGGCCCCCACACATGTCCCCCCAGCAGTCAGGGGCACCTGCCAGCAGGCCCCCACTGATGTCCCACTCATGTCCCCCTGCACCACCACCCCCCAGCAGTCAGGGGCAACTGCCAGCAGGCCCCCACTCATGTCCCACTCATGTCCCCCTGCACCCCACCCCCCAGTAGTCAGGGGCACCTGCCAGCAGGCCCCCACTCATGTCCCACACATGTCACCATGCACCCCCACCCCCCAGCAGTGCAGGGCACCTGCCAGCAGGCCTCCACACATGTACCCCAGCACCTCCACCCCCCAGCAGTCAGGGGCACCTGCCAGCAGGTCCCCACACATGTCCCACTCATGTCCCCCAGCACCCCCACCCCCCAGCAGTCAGGGGCACCTGCCAGCAGGCCTCCACACATGTCTCCCTGCACCCCCGCTCCCCAGCAGTCAGGGGCCCCTGCCAGCAGGCCCCACACATGTCCCACTCATGTCCCCCAGCACCCCCACCCCCCAGCAGTCAGGAGCACCTACCAGCAGGCCCCCACAAATGTCCCACACATGTCCCTCTGCACCCCCACCCCCCAGCAGTCAGGGGAACCTGCAAGCAGGCCCCCACACATGTCCCCCTGCACCCCCACCCCCCAGCAGTCAGGGGCACCTGCCAGCAGGCCCCCACTCATGTCCCACACATTACCCCTGCACCCCCACCCCCAGCAGTGCAGGGCACCTGCCAGCAGGCCCTCACACATGTCCCCCAGCACCCCCACACCCCAGCAGTCAGGGGCACCTGCCAGCAGGCCCCCACACATGTCCCACACATGTCCCCCTGCACCCCTACCCCCCAGCAGTCAGGGGCACCTGCCAGCAGGCCCCCACACATGTCCCCCAGTGCCCCCACCCCCCAGCAGTCAGGGTCACCTGCCAGCAAGCCCCCACACATGTTCCCCAGCACCCCCACCCCCCAGCAGTCAGGGGCACCTGCCAGCAGGCCCCCACTCATGTCCCACTCATGTCCCCCTTCACCCCCACCCCCCAGCACTCAGGGGCACCTGCCAGCAGGCCCCCCACACATGTCCCCCTGCACCCCCACCCCCCAGCAGTGCAGGGCACCTGCCAGCAGGCCCCCACACATGCCCCCCCGACAGGTTATCACACTCCAGACCCATGCCCCTCATGGCCACCCAATCCCACCCCAGTCCAAACACCCCACATTGAATTCCCAAAGTCATGATAGAAAATACATAACCAGCATGGCCATGAATCAATGTCCCTCAGACCCACGCAATGGTGACACATGACTGTGAAAAGATCAACATTGTGACATGCACAAAACAAATGAGATAAGACCACATCAGTAAAGTATATAATACATGTGTATTCAATAATGCTCTGGCTAACTGAAGGAGTTTATGTGTTCATTTAGACACTTTTACCCTCATCTACCCGGCACTGCGAGCAATAACGAAGCTCTTGTCGGCTCTTCTGTGCTTCCTGGGGGAGGCGGTGCTACAGCGGGCACGTGACTCATCACGTGGCACAGGCCGCCCACAAAAGATCGAGGCTGCCGCCCGAGCGCTGTGCTCTAGCTAACTGAAGGAGTTTATTTTTTCATTTAGACACTTTTACCCTCATCTACCCGGCACTGCGAGCAATAACGAAGCTCTTGTTGGCTCTTCTGTGCTTCCTGGAGGAGGCAGTGCTACGGCGGGCACGTGACTCATCATGTGACACAGGCCGCCCACAAAAGACCAAGGCTGCCGCCCGAGCGCTGTGCTCTGGCTAACTGAAGGAGGTTATTTGTTCATTTAGACACTTTTAACCTCATCTACCCGGCACTGCGAGCAAAAATGAAGCTCTTGTTGGCTCTTCTGTGCTTCCTGGAGGAGGCGGTGCTACAGCAGGCACGTGACTCATCACGTGACACAGGCCGCCCACAAAATACAGAGGCTGCCGCCCGAGCGCTGTGCTCTGGCTAACTGAAGGAGGTTATTTGTTCATTTAGACACTTTTACCCTCATCTACCCGGCACTGCGAGCAATAACGAAGCTCTTGTTGGCTCTTCTGTGCTTCCTGGAGGAGGCAGTGCTACGGCGGGCACGTGACTCATCATGTGACACAGGCCGCCCACAAAAGACCAAGGCTGCCGCCCGAGCGCTGTGCTCTGGCTAACTGAAGGAGGTTATTTGTTCATTTAGACACTTTTAACCTCATCTACCCGGCACTGCGAGCAAAAATGAAGCTCTTGTTGGCTCTTCTGTGCTTCCTGGAGGAGGCGGTGCTACAGCAGGCACGTGACTCATCACGTGACACAGGCCGCCCACAAAATACAGAGGCTGCCGCCCGAGCGCTGTGCTCTGGCTAACTGAAGGAGGTTATTTGTTCATTTAGACACTTTTACCCTCATCTACCCGTCACTGCGAGCAATAACGAAGCTCTTGTCGGCTCTTCTGTGCTTCCTGGAGGAGGCGGTGCTACAGCGGGAACGTGACTCATCACGTGACACAGGCCGCCCACAAAAGACCTAGGCTGCCACCTGAGCGCTGTGCTCTGGCTAACTGAAGGAGTTTATTTGTTCATTTAGACACTTTTATCCTCATCTACCCGGCACTGCGAGCAATAACGAATCTCTTGTCGGCTCTTCTGTGCTTCCTGGAGGAGGCGGTGCTACAGCGGGCACGTGACTCATCACGTGACACAGGCCGCCCACAAAAGACCTAGGCTGCCACCCGAGCGCTGTGCTCTGGCTAACTGAAGGAGTTTATTTGTTCATTTAGACACTTTTACCCTCATCTACCCGGCACTGCGAGCAATAACGAATCTCTTGTCGGCTCTTCTGTGCTTCCTGGAGGAGGCGGTGCTACAGCGGGCACGTGACTCATCACGTGACACAGGCCGCCCACAAAAGACCTAGGCTGCCACCTGAGCGCTGTGCTCTGGCTAACTGAAGGAGTTTATTTGTTCATTTAGACACTTTTATCCTCATCTACCCGGCACTGCGAGCAATAACGAATCTCTTGTCGGCTCTTCTGTGCTTCCTGGAGGAGGCGGTGCTACAGCAGGCACGTGAATCATCACGTGACACAGGCCGCCCACAAAAGACCTAGGCTGCCACCCGAGCGCTGTGCTCTGGCTAACTGAAGGAGTTTATTTGTTCATTTAGACACTTTTACCCTCATCTACCCGGCACTGCGAGCAATAACGAAGCTCTTGTCGGCTCTTCTGTGCTTCCTGGAGGAGGCGGTGCTACAGCAGGCACGTGAATCATCACGTGACACAGGCCGCCCACAAAAGACCTAGGCTGCCGCCCGAGCGCTGTGCTCTGGCTAACTGAAGGAGTTTATTTGTTCATTTAGACACTTTTACCCTCATCTACCCGGCACTGCGAGCAATAACGAAGCTCTTGTCAGCTCTTCTGTGCTTCCTGGAGGAGGCGGTGCTACAGCGCGCACGTGACTCATCACGTGACACAGGCCGCCCACAAAAGACCTAGGCTGCCGCCCGAGCGCTGTGCTATGGCTAACTGAAGGAGTTTATTTGTTCATTTAGACACTTTTACCCTCATCTACCCGGCACTGCGAGCAATAACGAAGCTCTTGTCGGCTCTTCTGTGCTTCCTGGAGGAGGCGGTGGTACAGCGGGCACGTGACTCATCACGTGACACAGGCCGCCCACAAAAGACCGAGGCTACCACCCTTGCGGCGTAAAGCCCGAGAGGGGTAAAGGCCAACGGCTGTTGTGCGGCTGTTAGGCGCTGGTGGCTCAGCTGGAAGAGAGACTGCAGAGGTATCCCCTCTTTGATCACTTCCAGACACTTCCTTATTTATACGAGTATTGATCGATTGTGTTCAAATAGCACTTTGCACCTTGTAATTTATTATGGTCACTCGTAAATTCACATTGAAAACCGGTATGCCTGGAAACATGGCGAGTCAATAGACCGCGGTATCCGGTGCATTTTTAAAACAGTCAACTTTACATTTTGCCAGTTCTACTGGTAATAAGCATCAATGCTCAAAATCGCTCTCATCTGGGGTCGGTTGTCATCGGGTGTATGAAACCCTTCCTAGTGAGACAATGATTGCTGTGTCACAAGGGGTACGAAGGGTTCACCCGTTTTCGCTTATTTGTGGGGCACAAGAATTACCATCTGTAGTAGCAGATTGGTGCTTCTAAAGTTCCTGTCTGTAACATCCCAGTTCAACCAGAAATTCCACTATCTATCTCAGGTGTGGAGTTAAGCCATAGCAATCTAGAAGGTTGCCCAAATAAACATTCCATTACAGAGGTCACTGACACAACTCTAGAAGCCTCTTGTCTGGCAGACGAATTACATGCTGATGTCCATCAGAAAGCATCCTTGAGTTGGCCAAATCAGCTATTGACATAAATAATAGTAGCACTTCACAAGGCACACCTAACATAGCAGTTTACATGAAGCCTGTGTTGTGTTCAGTGGCCGCCCAAGTGCAACTACGTCATGCCCATGAGCAACTCTGTATTATGGGGAGATTGATGAGGAGGCCTTAGAGTTTATGAACATGTCTAATAACTCATTTTGTCCTACATCCGATGTATTATATATATGCTCAAATACAGGGAATTTAATACAATTACAAGTACAAGAAGACATGTCACATAACACTACCGTTATACCTGCAAAAAATTTGCCTTCTCACCAATCCACATCCAGTAACTCTCCAGCCTCAGTTATTTTGAACAAATCCCAAACTGATATTGTAAATGAATCAATATCTTTTATAGCGCCGACTCCCCGTCAGACAAGATTTCGGGAAGTCGACAAGACATCAGAATTTTTCATAGAAAGAGCACAGGACAAGCGTTTTTCATTTCCGGAGGCACCTGCACTGAATAATACCCTGAGTGCAATGAACACTGCCTTACTAACCATTGCTAAATTGTACGAGGTGCTAGATACAAGGTCACCCGTCAATCAATACTTATAGAGCAATTTTTTAATAAGGATCAGGTTGGTGAAAATAATAACTCCAAACCGAATGTCCCAATAAATCCTAGTAATTTAATGACCGTAGACCTTGTAACTCAGATTCAAGAGGTTAGGTGTCCACAAATCGCGCAAATATTAGTGGTTGAAAAAGATAAATCCATCGTCTTAGAAGGTACCACTAATGCATGCCACCTCTTACCTGCACAGATTAATGTTGACGATCCCATACAATTATCAAGTAAAAGTATCCTAACATTGGATCCCAAAGTGCCACATAACGACCCTGCAAATATTTTTGAAGTATTTGCGCCAGTTATCACCAATCCCTTATCCAAATCCACTACTTCTCGTCGTTCGAGAAAGGATTGGAAAAAAATGTAAAGTCTGTGCAAAAAACACATTCTTGTGTAAATGTAAGTGAGACTTCCCGAAAATGTGTTAAAATTCCATCTAGACCAGAAAAATCTGTACCATCTTCTGCTTCTGAAGCTCAAACCAATGTGACTCCAGTGGCTATACCTTATCAGCCACTTGAGGATCTTATAGCTTTAACAAATCAAGCTATTACTATTTCTACCATGCCACCACTTATGTTTCAAAATAAATCTGGACCTGATCTGCATTTGCCTTCCGACTCAAGAGTTCCAATAACCAACATCCAATCTACACCAGCAGTCACTGTATTAAATACCAGTGTACAGGTTGATTCAGTTATTGCACAATTAAGAGAAGAAATAAGAGCTTCAATTAAGGCCTATACTGCGCACTCTACCTTGACTTCGCAATTGACTCTGCCCCCTTGTGGAGATCAAACACAGGACATGATGAATCCAACTATACGGTCATCTATGAGTCACAGTGAACAACTCCCCATTTTAAACCCTACTGCTGCACACTTATCCAATGGCCCACATCTAGATAATGTGCAGCCTAATGAAGCTATTTTTGGGAAACCTACACCGATGCAAGTAGCTTCTGAATCAAATGATATACCAAGTAATGATCTGTATATTGAATCTGGCTCTCAATTTCCTATCGTAAACCAAGATCTAGGGGAAATATATTAAAGCCTCCATTGAATCATGCTTTGCAGAATTAAAGTCCACTAGTCAGGACCATAAACTATCAACTGCAACCCTTATTCCGAAAACAAATATGTTGCAACAAAATTCAAAATTATCAAATAAACAGTTGACTCATGCTCTGACCAAACCCATGTCCTGTGACACAACTATGCAAAAGTAAATTGTGAGTCCACAAAATTTGGGTTCTAATGTCAAATTGCAATTATACTGTTTGAGTATGAAATGTCGTGCAGCACCTTTATCAGCGTACGTACTTAACAGATCAAGTATATTGAACATCTGTGCTGATATTGTGATTCTTAAAGATCTGTCCACTACCGACATTGAATTCATTGAGTTTGTCAATCAAGATGACTTGTCGGAAGTGAAGATATATGTGCGCTCAGGTCTAGTGTTTAACACGTTGTGGCAAGCGCGAATGTCATTATTTGATTTGGGATTCATCTTGTCACAAGACATTAAACCAGTCACTGAAAAAGTGGAGAAACTCCAAGTTCCAACGTACCAATCCAAACAACATTCCACTTCTCAAAGTTTAAGCTCTTATCATGCCCCAATGGTTATGAGGCCCCAAGAGTATGTGAAGCAACAATAACTATCTCTTGGGGAAGATGCTGTTTCCCTGCTGTGCTGGAATACCAGATTCAACCACAAATGATTTGTATCAATATGATATCATAGCCTTACAAGAGACATGGCTTACGACTGCCCCAATTTGTGCGTCGCATACAATTGTCTCTTCATTTGCGGTGAAAAAATGTATGGGACGTCCCTCTGGTGGCTTGATGATAGCAGTTAAGCATAATAGTTGCTTTAAAGTGCTCCAGCATCCCTCCTTATCCCCGTATTTCCAAGTGGTGAAACTCCCTCGGGGTATGGCGAGTCTAGCCATTATTAATATATATTGGAGTAGACAGAATATGACGGATGAGATGTTTTTCATGCACTTGACCCTATATTTAGATAAATTAATTGCAGATACGAGTATCATGTGCTCCATTGTTCTCGGTGTCCTAAACTTACATATTTTACCAACGGTCAATAGTAGGTTTGGGACCGATGAGCAAAAGTGGTGCTCTACTATGAAAGAAAGGGGGTATGTGATGGTAAATAACACTGTACCCGGTGATGTCCCGGCCAGTGTAACTTGGTCCTCCGGCTCTCGGCAGGCAGTTCTAGACTATATCTATATAAACAAGAAATGCTTATCTCAAGTGCAGTCCATGAATGTGATTCCCTCGCTAGTGAGCGATCATAAAAAACTTGTTATGTATTTTGATTTTGTAGTGGGGCCTCATTTGTTAGATCAAAATAGATACCCATACTCTCTCAAGGTGAATAACAGCAGAACCCGTTTGTGTTGGAATCCAATGACATTGAATCAACTTAAGCGGGATTTGATCAACTCCTATAGTCCTATATCTTCTAAAGATTCGCAATGCTATGTCACTATGATGCAAAATTTCAGGCAACTAAAGATGCCGGATTCTAGCATCAGACATAAGCTTACACATAGTTATGATGCTGAAATACGACAACAAAAAAAGCAAAGCTAAGACACGCCATACGTAACATAAGGGATGACCCAGCTGTCAAAATAACAACAACTAAGAGGCTTTTGAAAACAAGACTGGCTGATAGGTCATACGTGTTTGCGATATCAAGAAGATGGAGAGAATATGCTGAGGCAATTGCTCACTAAATCCACCAGTGGCATATGGAACTGCCTAAATACAGCTACTCATAGGCTACAGTCTGCCGTCCTCATTTCTGCCCTCCCAAGTGACAAATGGTCTGAACACTTTTACATCATATATCGTTCTCCATTCCCAGATATCCCATTGGAATTTCAGAATATAATATCACCTTATGCTTTCAGAATAGACCAGGTAGATATTTTAACCTGCATTAAAAATCTTAGTCGATCTAGAGCGGTTGGCCCTGATGGCCTTCATAATGGCATGCTCAAAGATCACCCTGTTGTGTGGGCTTCTATTCTCCATGAAATTTTTCAACATATTTTTTAGGTTGGAGAAATCCCTAAATCATGGAAGCGTTCCATCATTTTGCCAATTTTTAAAAAGGGCGATAGGGCTGACCCTTCAGCTTATCGCCCTATCGCCCTTCTGGACTGCCCAGGCAAAATTTTTGCCCGACTCATTCTAAGGCAGCTCAATTTTTGGCTTGACTCAAGTGAGTCTCATGATCCGTTTCAAACAGGGTTTCTACCTGGTTTAGGCATCGCCATTAATGTCATCACCTTAAATTCCATCATTCAACAGGCGCGTCAACGAGGTCAAGTATTCTACATGGCTTTTGTTGACTTTCGCATGGCATTTGAAGCAATTCCTAGGGAGCTAATATATAAAAAACTTATGGACAGAGGCTGTCCTTGGTTTATCTTGAAATGGGTTATCCAGTTACACACAGGCACCTCTATCCAGGTCAGATTAAATAGTGAAGGCTTATTGTCGGAACCAATAGAGACTGCACGAGGCCTTAAACAGGGCTGTATTCTGGCTTCAACAATATTTATTTTTTTTATTTCTGATGTTAGACAAGTTTTTGCCTCACTTGTCACAAACTCCCCAAAACTTAATGACATCCAAATTAGGCATTTGTTGTACGCTGATGATATGGTTTTACTACCAAAGACTGCGAATGGCCTTTGTGTCTTATTGAAAGATTTGGATCGCTATACTATGGAAAATTGCATAACTGTCAACATAGCGAAAACCAAGGTCATCCAATTCGGCACAAGGAAACAAAAATGTATTAATCATCAATGGCCCTTACAATGCACAACTTTGGAAACCGTACCATCCTATATATACTTAGGCACTTTTGTTACAAACAACATGAATCTTAATACTCATGATCAGCATGCAAAACAAAAGGTTACGACAGCCGTCTCACAGGCACGCCTCATTAAAGCCAAATACTGTAAGTTCTCTTTGGTTCCCATAATTGTTTATTATAAACAAATGTTTGTTCCAGTGATAACTTATGGAGTTGAAGCCTCACTGAAAAAAACCTACATTTACTGGACTGCCATAGAAGGAGGCTACTGGAAACAAGTTTTACCTATACTACTTTCTTATCCTATGTGTATCGTGAGACACGAGTTGGGTTTAGTGTCCTTATATGCCATTTGTAAATGGAAAATGTGTTCATTTTATAGAAAATGCCTTATGGCAGGTAATAAATCCGGTTTGATTAAAGTCATTGCTAAATATCTCCTACAGTCAATGGATGAATTTCCTTTTAGGTGGAGGCAAAAAGCGCAGGAGATCATTAGTGAAGCCGGGTTTACAGTGACATTATTGATGGACAACCCAAATAGAGCAAGATTACGCCTATGGGAGTACGACTGGATACAGACGCGACACGCGTGCACCCATTACCAGGTTTTTTCGGATACTCCATTCAACTTGAAACGTTATGGTTAAGTTGAAAGTTACCTGGCCCTGTTTCCTAGCCCACGATTGCGTGATGATTTCCTTCGTTTTCGATTGAATCTTTGGCCCACAAACGATATATTATTTAAATGGAAATTGTTATCTGAGAATGAGCGCCTATGTCAGTTCTGTAAGGTCTCTCTAGAAACTTTGAAACACCTGTGCTCAGTCTGCCCTGCGCTACTCATGCAAAGAATCAAGCATATGAAACCTTTGTTGATAGATCACATAATACCTACTAGTGATAGGTTGTGGGAACTGCTATTTCATACCAATATCCAGCCATTGAGATTTGCAATCATGAACTTCTTATACAGTTTGAAATTGACAGACAAAACATCGACTCAGAGTAAATTATGATTGTATGTAATTTCTTCCTGTGATTACCATCTGAATAAGGTTGTCTAGTCTGTTGTTTGCCATTATAACTATTCAAAGAAAGAAAGAAGAGATGCTGTTCTTGTTGCTTTATATAGTGAGTGTGTTGGAATAAGGTGACATGTTAAGATTATTTTATATTTTTTTATATTGCATTAATGATTCTTTCTAATAATATGTAATTGAATTTGTTGAAACAAATCAAGTTTTCTTGATTAAAACAACTTTCTAAATAAAAAAAAAAAATAATTAACCAAATGAATAAAAAAAAATCACACAATAATGGAAATAATGAAGAAAAAGCTGCATGTCCAAAATATTAAAAAAAAATGTGTGAAACCAGAATCCAAATCAATCCAAAAGCAAATGGGTCCAAAGAGTCCGTCCGTCCAACCAAATCCAAAGTGTAAAAATAAGATACATCCATTGATCCATGGTAAAAAAGAAACTTAAATGAAGTGAAATCCAGTGTAGAACTATATACAACGTACAAATCCAGGGTCCATGAGCCCAACCATTGAAAGCAAACCTACAAAAACCCTACCTAATGAACAACTATATACAAAAAGGTGGGGCATTGTCCAAGCGTCCCAAATGAAATGAAAACCAAAAGGAAACCTAACACTAATTAACTATATACAATGGCAGCGGGCTAGTCCGATGGCTTACTTCCTGATTTCCCGGGACAGGGCATCATCGAACTCCTGCTCGATATCCCGGAGGCGGTCCTCTTCTAAGGCCCCGAGGGTTCGTAGGGACGATGACATCCGGACCTCCAGGTCCCTACGAATTGCCTCGAGGCACTCGCCCCGCCTCAGAGCCCTTTGGATGGAGTTCACTACCCTGACCATCATGAGCTGTGCCTCTTCCACCCGCTGCCGCTCCGCATCTATAGCATGGCCTAACCGCTGCCACACGGAAGACACTTCCCGTCCTGGGTCCTCCTGCCCTCCGACCGATGCCTGCCCCTCCTATGTCAAAGGCCCCGAGCCATCATGGCTCCCACCTTGTTGCTGCTGCTGCTGTGCCTCTGCCTGTGCCCTGGCTACTGCTGCCTGCACATCCTCCTCCGGCTGGGGTGCAGTTGTTGAGGTGGCCACCCCTGCTGGACGTCCGACTCCCGACTGTGGCAGGGATGTGTCCTCCACCAGCCTGGCCGCACGGTCAGAGGCAGCTCCACAGGGTACCCAGGTGATAGATGGGTGGGAAGATGTCACGGAGGATGACTGGCGCATAGGGGGTTCAGGTGAGGAGGGGGTCGAAGCAAGGTTCAGCAAACGGAGGAATCCGGCCTGGGTGACCTGTCCCAGTAGGCTGACGTGGTCAACGAGCCATTCGAGATGACGTGCAGTCTCCCCATGAAAAGACTGCAGGTCAACGAGCATGTCCTGTTGACACAACGCCACCCCACTCAGGACAGGCTCAACCCGGTCCCGGATAGCCACCTACGCAGGCCAGTTGTTGTAAGCGGATCCCCTCCCTGAAAACGGGTCTGGACGTAGGCATCCCTGCTGGTGCGGGATGATGCAGTCACAGGATCGGGGACAGGATTACACACAGGCACCTCTGCGGCAGCCTGTGCTGCCTCCTGCCCCCGCCCCTGCACTGCACCACTGGCACCAGTGGAATCCCCACATCCAGACCCCGTCTCTGTCCCTTGCGTGGCCTCCTCATCCACCAAACCCCCCACCAACCTGGATGACTCTGTGCCATCTTCCTTCGTTGGACCCTGTGGGGTCTCAGCTGCCCCTTCTGCTGCCGAGGAGTCCAACTCCGACCTCCGCCTCTTGGACCTGTCCTCGGCAGCTGCAGCCTGGGACGCTGCACCGGACTCCTCACTCCCTGACGAGATCACAACCTGGGAGGGGAGCCGGGCCTTGCATCTCCAGCTGGTGGTGTGATCCCCGCTGCTGTGCTCCACAGCACCTTCTCCGCCCTCTTCACCAGTTGACGCTGCAGACAGGGAGATATAGGAGACAGGCATCAGGACACTGTACAATGGACTGATACACACATGCCAGTTGCACATGAGTGGCAGTGTCAAACTTCAGACATGGCATCACAATCCCCAACACACATGGCATGTCTACTCACACACCTGAACAATTCCACAGCCATATGGCAACAGCCAGCACCATCTATACACATACAACAGCATGAGCAGCCAAAGGTGAGCCAGACATCACATGAAACTCAGGGAGTGCACTAGACATGCACACACGCCACCACACTTACATGCATGTATACACCTCCACCAACTGTCGCAGTGATGAGATCGGCATCCATGTCACATCTGGCAATCAGTCTTCTACATATCAGTGTCCCAAGTATACATGTTGCATCACTGTTGCATCCTTGTGAAATACACACACATGCACATGTACACGGTGCAGATACATGCAGCTGAACCGACATCCATGTGTGACACTACAACCATGCCAACTTACATACACAGTCATTCAAGCATGTGTGCTCACACATCTGCATTTGGCATGCAAGCTTACACACACATGCACCATCCATGTGTCTCACACATGAGAGAACTCGTATGGTTAGCCTCACGGCCCTGTACATACACATCCATACATGGCACTACAAAACCACATGTGCAACCTGCACACTACTGGCACACCACCACACGCACAGCTTACAATCAGTATGCATGTACACTTACCGCTCGACTCCAGACGGGTCTGCCTCTCAAGGACCTGGACGTGGAGTGCTGGGGATATGCGTTCCAGGACCCTCATTTGATGTACCGACAGGTGGCCCCGGCGCCCCTTAGCATCCGCTGCCTTCAAGAGGCGCCGGGCCTTGTTGAGGGTCCTGGACCTGAAGTCCTCCCAGCGCTTCTTGACATGTTGGAATTTTCAGACTGCCACCCCCTCCGCGTTGATGGCAGTCACGATGTCCGTCCAGATCCTGGTCCGTCCTTCCTTGTTGGCGCGTGAACTTCCGAAGAGGGCATCATACTGCCCCAGGACTTGCTCCACCAGGACACCACCAGGACACCAACTTCGGTGGCAGTGAAGCTAGTGGACCTCTGCCTCTCTGGCTGGGGGTTGCCAGTGGTCTCAGGTGGTGGTGTGCCCGACATGGCAAACCCAGAGGCAGGCGTGGCTGGGCAACTGGGTCCTGGGGCTGGGCTGTGGAGCGATGGTATCCCAGTCGGGAGTCTTCAGTTCCAGCAGGGGTGGTCACAGCAACTGCACCCCTGCAGATGGCTGGTGGGAGCGTGCTCGGGGCTCTTGGGGGCAGGAAAATGGCCTTCAGGGCAGGAGCGTGGTCTTCCATGTGTTTTCGCGTGGCCAGCTTGATACAGAGTGATTTAGCACGTGAAACAATTGCACATCAGCGTGTGATTCGAGGAAAGGGCCTTAGCGCGTGAGCGCGTCAGCGCACGCACGCGATTCCATTGGACCAAAGGCCCTTAGCACGTAAACGCGTCTGTGACGTATCGCGCTCGGGCGTTGCCGTGGCAGGGCTTGAATTTCCCACGTGGATTTCCATTGCTCTGTACGTGCTTTTCGTGGGGTGCGGTGTGTGTGTTTTCCAGGCGTTGGGGTTCACACGCTATTATCCAGGCCCAATTGTGTGTAAAACTTCCCGCGCACCCCAGAAATACACGTTCCCTGCTCGCCCAAGGCCTATCGCGTGTGAACCGACAAGAAGTACAGATTTCACCAACTCGCTCTTCACGAAAAGCACGTACAAGAAAATGGCGTCCTACATGTACATTTGAAACCGGCCCACATGTACACTTCATTTATGCGTGGATGCGCCCTTTCATCCAATTACACGCGATGCCACATCGGACATGCAGTCTTTCCACGTGTGCTCTGTCATCACATGCTATGAGGGAAACGCCCGCGCGCGTAATGTAACTTACGCGCTTACGCGCTAAGGGCCTTTGGTCCAATGGAATCGCGTGCGTGTGCTGACGCACTTACGCGCTAAGGCCCTTTCCTCGAATTACACGTTGACGTGCAATTTTTTCACATACCAAATTACTCCGTATCAAGCTGGCCATGCGAAAACACACGGAAGACCATGCTCCTGCCCTGAAGGCCATTTTCCTGCCCCCAAGAGCCCCGAGCATGCTCCCACCTGCCATCTGCTGCTGCCTGCCTGCTTGCCGCCCACGTGCCCTGCTATTTGGTGCCTGCCCATCAGCCATCTGCAGGGGTCCAGTTGCTGTGTCCACCCCTGCTGGAACAGAAGACTTCCGACTGGGATACCATCGCTCCACAGCCCAGCACCAGGACCCAGTTGCCCACCCACGCCTGCCTCGGGGGTCGCCATGTCGGGGCAAACACCATCTGAGACCACTGGCGACCCCCAGGCAGAGGGCCACCAGCTTCAGTCAGAAGGAAGTTGGTGTCCTGGTGGAGCATGTCCTGGTGCATTATGATGCCCTCTTCGGAACATCACACGCCAACAAGGAAGGATGGGATAGGATCTGGGACGACTTTGTGGTTGCCATCAACGCTCAGGGGGTGGCAACCCGCAACATCAAGCAAGTCAAGAAGCACTGGGAGGACTTGAAGTCCAGGACCTCAACAAGGCCCGGCGCCTCGTGGAGGGGGGCCGGGGCAGCATGAGTACCATCCAGATGAGGGTCCTGGAACGCGTAGGCCCAGCGCTCCACGCTCAGATCCTTCGGTGGCAGACCCGTCCGGAGTTGAGCGGTAAGTGGCCAAGTATTGCTGTGTGAGACAGGGCATGTTGCAGGGTGCTGGTTGTCTGATACTTGCCTGTATGTGTGACATAGGCCATGTACGTATGTGTGTGTGCAGGGACATCATGGTCATGCATGTGAGACCAGTAATGTGTGAACCACATGGTTGGTGCATGTGTTACAATGCAACATGCGGAGGAGCATGGGGAATGCACACATTAATGCATGCCTGTCTCTGTTATTGGACATGGATGGGGTGTGAGAGATGGGTGCTGCTGTCACGGACATGTATGGTGTCATTTGTTCACTTAGACACTTTTACCCTCATCTACCCGGCATTGCGAGCAATAACAAAGCTCTTGTCGGCTCTTCTGTTCTTCCTGGAGGAGGCGGTGCTACAGCGGGCACGTGACTCATCACGTGACACAGGCCGCCCACAAAAGACCAAGGCTGCCGCCCGAGCGCTGTGCTCTGGCTAACTGAAGGAGTTTATTTGTTCATTTAGACACTTTTACCCTCATCTACACGGCACTGCGTGCAATAACGAAGCTCTTGTCGGCTCTTTTGTGCTTCCTGGAGGAGGTGGTGCTACAGCAGGCACGTGACTCATCACGTGACACAGGCCGCCCACAAAATACCGAGGCTGCCGCCCGAGCGCTGTGCTCTGGCTAACTGAAGGAGGTTATTTGGTCATTTAGACACTTTTACCCTCATCTACCCGTCACTGCGAGCAATAACGAAGCTCTTGTCGGCTCTTCTGTGCTTCCTGGAGGAGGCGGTGGTACAGCGGGCACGTGACTCATCACGTGACACAGGCCGCCCACAAAAGACCGAGGCTACCACCCTTGCAGCATTAAGCTCGAGAGGGGTAAAGGCCAACGGCTGTTGTGCGGCTATTAGGCGCTGGTGGCTCAGCTGGAAGAGAGACTGCGGAGGTATCCCCTCTTTGATCACTTCCAGACACTTCCTTATTTATACGAGTATTGATCGATTGTGTTCAAATAGCACTTTGCACCTTGTAATTTATTATGGTCAACTCGTAAATTCACATTGAAAACCGGTATGCCTGGAAACATGGCGAGTCAATAGACCGCGGTATCCGGTGCATTTTTAAAACAGTCAACTTTACATTTTGCCAGTTCTACTGGTAATAAGCATCAACGCTCAAAATCGCTCTCATCTGGGGTCGGTTGTCATCGGGTGTATGAAACCCTTCCTAGTGAGACAATGATTGCTGTGTCACAAGGGGTACCAAGGGTTCACCCGTTTTCGCTTATTTGTGGGGCACAAGAATTACCATCTGTAGTAGCAGATGGTGCTTCTAAAGTTCCTGTCTGTAACATCCCAGTTCAACCAGAAATTCCACTATCTCAGGTGTGGAGTTAAGCCATAGCAATCTAGAAGGTTGCCCAAATAAACATTCCATTACAGAGGTCACTGACACAACGCTTGTCTGGCAGGCGAATTACATGCTGATGTCCATCAGAAAGCATCCATCCTTGAGTTGGCCAAATCAGCTATTGACATAAATAATAGTAGCACTTCACAAGGCACACCTAACACAGCGGTTTACATGAAGCCTGTGTTGTGTTCAGTGGCCGCCCAAGTGCAACTACGTCATGCCCATGAGCAACTCTGTATTATGGGGGAGATTGATGAGGAGGCCTTAGAGTTTATAAACATGTCTAATAACTCATTTTGTCCTACATCCGATGTATTATATATATGCTCAAATACAGGGGATTTAATACAATTACAAGTAGAAGAAGACATGTCACATAACACTACCGTTATACCTGCAAAAAATTTGCCTTCTCACCAATCCACATCCAGTAACTCTCCAGCCTCAGTTATTTTGAACAAATCCCAAACTGATATTGTAAATGAATCAATATCTTTTATAGCGCCGACTCCCCGTCAGACAAGATTTCGGGAAGTCGACAAGACATCAGAATTGTTCATAGAAAGAGCACAGGACAAGCGTTTTTCATTTCCGGAGGCACCTGCACTGAATAATACCCTGAGTGCAATGAACACTGCCTTACTAACCATTGCTAAATTGTACGAGGTGCTAGATACAAGGTCACCCGTCAATCAATACTTATGGAGCAATTTTTTAATAAGGATCAGGTTGGTGAAAATAATAACTTCACACCGAATGTCCCAATAAATCCTAGTAATTTAATGACCGTAGACCTTGTAACTCAGATTCAAGAGATTAGGTGTCCACAAATCGCGCAAATATTAGTGGTTGAAAAAGATAAATCCATCGTCTTAGAAGGTACCACTAATGCATGCCACCTCTTACCTGCACAGATTAATGTTGACGATCCCATACAATTATCAAGTAAAAGTATCCTAACATTGGATCCCAAAGTGCCTCATAACGAACCTGCAAATATTTTTGACGTATTTGCGCCAGTTATCACCAATCCCTTATCGAAATCCACTACTTCTCGCCGTTCGAGAAAGGATTGGAAAAAAATGTAAAGTCTGTGCAAAAAACACATTCTTGTGTAAATGTAAGTGAGACTTCCCGAAAATGTGTTAAAATTCCATCTCGACTAGAAAAATCTGTACCATCTTCTGCTTCTGAAGCTCAAACCAATGTGACTCCAGTGGCTATACCTTATCAGTCACTTGAGGATCTTATAGCTTTAGCAAATCAAGCTTTTACTATTTCTACCATGCCACCACTTATGTTTCAAAATAAATCTGGACCTGATCTGCATTTGCCTTCCGACTCAAGAGTTCCAATAACCAACATCCAATCTACACCAGCAGTCACTGTATTAAATACCAGTGTACAGGTTGATTCAGTTATTGCACAATTAAGAGAAGAAATAAGAGCTTCAATTAAGGCCTATACTGCGCACTCTACCTTGACTTCTCATTTGACTCTGCCCCCTTGTGGAGATCAAACACAGGACATGATGAATCCAACTATACGGTCATCTATGAGTCACAGTGAACAACTCCCCATTTTAAACCCTACTGCTGCACACTTATCCAATGACCCACATCTAGATAATGTGCAGCCTAATGAAGCTATTTTTGGGAAACCTACACCGATGCAAGTAGCTTCTGAATCAAATGATATACCAAGTAACGATCTGTATATTGCTTCTGGCTCTCAATTTCCTTTCGTAAACCAAGATCTAGGGGAAATATATTAAAGCCTCCATTGAATCATGCTTTGCAGAATTAAAGTCCACTAGTCAGGACCATAAACTATCAACTGCAACCCTTATTCCGAAAACAAATATGTTGCAACAAAATTCAAAATTATCAAATAAACAGTTGACTCATGCTCTGACCAAACCCTTGTCCTGTGACACAAGTATGCAAAAGTCAATTGTGAGTCCACAAAATTTGGGTTCTAATGTCAAATTGCAATTATACTGTTTGAGTATGAAATGTCGTGCAGCACCTTTTTCAGCGTACGTACTTAACAGATCAAGTATATTGAACATCTGTGCTGATATTGTGATTCTTAAAGATCTGTCCACTACCGACATTGAATTCATTGAGTTTGTCAATCAAGATGACTTGTCGGAAGTGAAGATATATGTGCGCTCAGGTCTAGTGTTTAACACGTTGTGGCAAGCGCGAATGTCATTATTTGATTTGGGATTCATCTTGTCACAAGACATTAAACCAGTCACTGAAAAAGTGGAGAAACTCCAAGTTCCAACGTACCAATCCAAACAACATTCCACTTCTCAAAGTTTAAGCTCTTATCATGCCCCAATGGTTATGAGGCCCCAAGAGTATGCGAAGCAACAATAACTATCTCTTGGGGAAGATGCTGTTTCCCTGCTGTGCTGGAATACCAGATTCAACCACAAATGATTTGTATCAATATGATATCATAGCCTTACAAGAGACATGGCTTTCGACTGCCCCAATTTGTGCGTCGCATACAATTGTCTCTTCATTTGCGGTGAAAAAATGTATGGGACGTCCCTCTGGTGGCTTGATGATAGCAGTTAAGCATAATAGTTGCTTTAAAGTGCTCCAGCATCCCTCCTTATCCCCGTATTTCCAAGTGGTGAAACTCCCTCGGGGTATGGCGAGTCTAGCCATTATTAATATATATTGGAGTAGACAGAATATGACGGATGAGATGTTTTTCATGCACTTGACCCTATATTTAAATAAATTAATTGCAGATACGAGTATCATGTGCTCCATTGTTCTCGGTGACCTAAACTTACATATTTTACCAACGGTCAATAGTAGGTTTGGGACCGATGAGCAAAAGTGGTGCTCTATTATGAAAGAAAGGGGGTATGTGATGGTAAATAACACTGTACCCGGTGATGTCCCGGCCAGTGTAACTTGGTCCTCCGGCTCTCGGCAGGCAGTTCTAGACTATATCTATATAAACAAGAAATGCTTATCTCAAGTGCAGTCCATGAATGTGATTCCCTCGCTAGTGAGCGATCATAAAAAACTTGTTATGTATTTTGATTTTGTAGTGGGGCCTCATTTGTTAGATCAAAATAGATACCCATACTCTCTCAAGGTGAATAACAGCAGAACCCGTTTGTGTTGGAATCCAATGACATTGAATCAACTTAAGCGGGATTTGATCAACTCCTATAGTCCTATATCTTCTAAAGATTCGCAATGCTATGTCACTATGATGCAAAATTTCAGGCAACTAAAGATGCCGGATTCTAGCATCAGACATAAGCTTACACATAGTTATGATGCTGAAATACAACAACAAAAAAAGCAAAGCTAAGACACGCCATACGTAACATAAGGGATGACCCAGCTGTCAAAATAACAACAACTAAGAGGCTTTTGAAAACAAGACTGGCTGATAGGTCATACGTGTTTGCGATATCAAGAAGATGGAGAGAATATGCTGAGGCAATTGCTCACTAAATCCACCAGTGGCATATGGAACTGCCTAAATACAGCTACTCATAGGCTACAGTCTGCCGTCCTCACTTCTGCCCTCCCAAGTGACAAATGGTCTGAACACTTTTACATCATATATCGTTCTCCATTCCCGGATATCCCATGGGAATTTCAGAATATAATATCACCTTATGCTTTCAGAATAGACCAGGTAGATATTTTAACCTGCATTAAAAATCTTAGTCGATCTAGAGCGGTGGGCCCGGATGGCCTTCATAATGGCATGCTCAAAGATCACCCTGTTGCGTGGGCTTCTATTCTCCATGAAATTTTTCAACATATTTTTTAGGTTGGAGAAATCCCTAAATCATGGAAGCGTTCCATCCTTTTGCCAATTTTTAAAAAGGGCGATAGGGCTGACCCTTCAGCTTATCACCCTATCGCCCTTCTGGACTGCCCAGGCAAAATTTTTGCCCGACTCATTCTAAGGCAGCTCAATTTTTGGCTTGACACAAGTGAGTCTCGTGATCCGTTTCAAACAGGGTTTCCATTAATGTCTTCACCCTAAATTCCATCATTCAACAGGCACGTCAACGAGGTCAAGTATTCTACATTGCTTTCGTTGACTTTCGCATGGCATTTGAAGCAATTCCTAGGGAGCTAATATATAAAAATCTTATGGACAGAGGCTGTCCTTGGTTTATCTTGAAATGGGTTATCCAGTTACACACAGGCACCTCTATCCAGGTCAGATTAAATAGTGAAGGCGTATTGTCGGAACCAATAGAGACTGCACAAGGCCTTAAACAGGGCTGTATTCTGGCTTCAACAATATTTAATTTTTTTATTTCTGATGTTAGACAAGTTTTTGCCTCACTTGTCACAAACTCCCCAAAACTTAATGACATCCAAATTAGGCATTTGTTGTACGCTGATGATATGGTTTTACTATAAAAGACTGCGAATGGCCTTTGTGTCTGATTGAAAGCTTTGGATCGCTATACTATGGAAAATTGCATAACTGTCAACATAGCGAAAACCAAGGTCATCCAATTCGGCACAAGGAAACAAAAATGTATAAATCATCAATGGCCCTTACAATGCACAAATTTGGAAACCGTACCATCCTATATATACTTAGGCACTTTTGTTACAAACAACATGAATCTTAATACTCATGATCAGCATGCAAAACAAAAGGTTACGACAGCCGTCTCACAGGCACGCCTCATTAAAGCCAAATACTGTAAGTTCTCTTTGGTTCCCATAATTGTTTATTATAAACAAATGTTTGTTCCAGTGATAACTTATGGAGTTGAAGCCTCACTGAAAAAAACCTACATTTACTGGACTGCCATAGAAGGAGGCTACTGGAAACAAGTTTTACCTATACTACTTTCTTATCCTATGTGTATCGTGAGACACGAGTTGGGTTTAGTGTCCTTATATGCCATTTGTAAATGGAAAATGTGTTCATTTTATAGAAAATGCCTTATGGCAGGTAATAAATCCGGTTTGATTAAAGTCATTGCTAAATATCTCCTACAGTCAATGGATGAATTTCCTTTTAGGTGGAGGCAAAAAGCGCAGGAGATCATTAGTGAAGCCGGGTTTACAGTGACACTATTGATGGACAACCCAAATAGAGCAAGATTACGCCTATGGGAGTACGACTGGATACAGACGCGACACGCGTGCACCCATTACCAGGTTTTTTCGGATACTCCATTCAACTTGAAACGTTATGGTTAAGTTGAAAGTTACCTGGACCTGTTTCCTAGCCCACGATTGCGTGATGATTTCCTTCGTTTTCGATTGAATCTTTGGCCCACAAACGATATATTATTTAAATGGAAATTGTTATCTGAGAATGAGCGCCTATGTCGGTTCTGTAAGGTCTCTCTAGAAACTTTGAATCACCTGTGCTCAGTCTGCCCTGTGCTACTCATGCAAAGAATCAAGCATATGAAACCTTTGTTGATAGATCACATAATACTTACTAGTGATAGGTTGTGGGAACTGCTATTTCATACCAATATCCAGCCATTGAGATTTGCAATCATGAACTTCTTATACAGTTTGAAATTGACAGACAAAAGATCGACTCAGAGTAAATTATGATTGTATGTAATTTCTTCCTGTGATTACCATCTGAATAAGGTTGTCTAGTCTGTTGTTTGCCATTATAACTATTCAAAGAAAGAAAGAAGAGATGCTGTTCTTGTTGCTTTATATAGTGAGTGTGTTGGAATAAGGTGACATGTTAAGATTATTTTATAATTTTTTATATTGTATTAATGATTCTTTCTAATAATATGTAATTGAATTTGTTGAAAAAAATAACGGAAATAATGAAGAAAAAGCTGCATGTCCAAAATATTCAAAAAAAATGTGTGAAACCAGAATCCAAATCAATCCAAAAGCAAATGGGTCCAAAGAGTCCGTCCGTCCAACCAAATCCAAAGTGTAAAAATAAGACACATCCATTGATCCATGGTAAAAAAGAAACTTAAATGAAGTGAAATCCAGTGTAGAACTATATACAACGTACAAATCCAGGGTCCATGAGCCCAACCATTGAAAGCAAACCTACAAAAACCCTACCTAATGAACAACTATATACAAAAAGGTCGGGCATTGTCCAAGCGCCCCAAATGAAATGAAAACCAAAAGGAAACCTAACACTAATTAACTATATACAATGGCAGCGGGCTAGTCCGATGGCTTACTTCCTGATTTCCCGGGCCAGGGCATCATCGAACTCCTGCTCGATGTCCCGGAGGCGGTCCTCTTCTAAGGCCCCGAGGGTTCGCAGGGACGATGACATCCGGACCTCCAGGTCCCTACGAATTGCCTCGAGGCACTCGCCCCGCCTCAGAGCCCTTTGGATGGAGTTCTCCACCCTGACCATCATGAGCTGTGCCTCTTCCACCCGCTGCCGCTCCGCATCTATAGCATGGCCTAACCGCTGCCACACAGAAGACACTTCCCGTCCTGGGTCCTCCTGCCCTCCGGCCGATGCCTGCCCCTCCGATGTCAAAGGCCCCGAGCCATCATGGCTCCCACCTTGTTGCTGCTGCTGCTATGCCTGTGCCTGTGCCCTGGCTACTGCTGCCTGCACATCCTCCTCCGGCTGGGGTGCAGTTGTTGAGGTGGCCACCCCTGGTGGACGTCCGACTCCCGACTGTGGCAGGGATGTGTCCTCCACCTGCCTGGCCGCACGGTCAGAGGCAGCTCCACAGGGTACCCAGGTGATACATGGGTGGGAAGACGTCACGGAGGACGACTGGCGCATAGGGGGTTCAGGTGAGGAGGGGGTCGAAGCAAGGTTCAGCAAACGGAGGAATCCGGCCTGGGTGACCTGTCCCACTAGGCTGACGTGGTCAACGAGCCATTCGAGATGACGTGCAGTCTCCCCATGAAAAGGCTGAAGGTCAACGAGCATGTCCTGTTGACACAACGCCACCCCACTCAGGACAGGCTCAACCCGGTCCCGGATAGCCACCTACGCAGGCCAGTTGTTGTAAGGGGATCCCCTCCCTGAAAACGGGTCTGGACGTAGGCATCCCTGCTGGTGCGGGATGATGCAGTCACAGGATCGGGGACAGGATTACACACAGGCACCTCCGCGGCAGCCTGTGCTGCCTCCTGCCCCTGCCCCTGCACTGCACCACTGGCACCAGTGGAATCCCCACATCCAGACCCCGTCTCTGTCCCTTGCGTGGCCTCCTCATCCACCAAACCCCCCACCAACCTGGATGACTCTGTGCCATCTTCCTTCGTCGGACCCTGTGGGGTCTCAGCTGCCCCTTCTGCTGCCGAGGAGTCCAACTCCGACCTCCGCCTCTTGGACCTGTCCTCGGCAGCTGCAGCCTGGGACGCTGCACCGGACTCCTCACTCCCTTACGAGATCACAACCTGGGAGGGAGCCGGGCCTTGCATCTCCAGCTGGTGGTGTGATCCCCGCTGCTGTGCTCCACAGCACCTTCTCCGCCCTCTTCATCAGTTGACGCTGCAGACCGGGAGATATAGGAGACAGGCATCAGGACACTGTACAATGGACTGATACACACATGCCAGTTACACATGAGTGGCAGTGTCAAACTTCAGACATGGCATCACAATCCCCAACACACATGGCATGTCTACTCACACACCTGAGCAATTCCACAGCCATATGGGAACAGCCAGCACCATCCATACACATACAACAGCATGAGCAGCCAAAGGTGAGCCAGACATCACATGAAACACAGGGAGTGCACTAGACATGCACACACGCCACCACACTTACATGCATGTATACACCTCCACCAACTGTCGTAGTGAAGTGATGAGATCGGCATCCATGTCACATCTGGCAATCAGTCTTCTACATATCAGTGTCCCAAGTATACATGTTGCATCACTGTTGCACCCTTGTGAAATACACACACATGCATATGTACACGGTGCAGATACATGCAGCTGAACCGACATCCATGTGTGACACTACAACCATGCCAACTTACATACACAGTCATTCAAGCATGTGTGCTCACACATCTGCATTTGGCATGCAAGCTTACACACACATGCACCATCCATGTGTCTCACACATGAGAGAACTCGTATGTGTTAGCCTCACGGCCCTGTACATACACATCCATACATGGCCCTACAAAACCACATGTGCAACCTGCACACTACTGGCACACCACCACACGCACAGCTTACAATCAGTATGCATGTACACTTACCGCTCGACTCCAGACAGGTCTGCCTCTCAAGGACCTGGACGTGGAGTGCTGGGGATATGCATTCCAGGACCCTCATTTGATGTTCCGACAGGTGGCCCCGGCGCCCCTTAGCATCCGCTGCCTTCAAGAGGCGCCGGGCCTTGTTGAGGGTCCTGGACCTGAAGTCCTCCCAGCGCTTCTTGACATGTTGGAATTTTCGGACTGCCACCCCCTCCGCGTTGATGGCAGTCACGATGTCCGTCCAGATCCTGGTCCGTCCTTCCTTGTTGGTGCGTGAACTTCCGAAGAGGGCATCATACTGCCCCAGGACTTGCTCCACCAGGACACCACCAGGACACCAACTTCGGTGGCAGTGAAGCTGGTGGACCTCTGCCTCTCTGGCTGGCGGTTGCCAGTGGTCTCAGATGGTGGTGTGCCCGACATGGCAACCCCAGAGGCAGGCGTGGGTGGGCAACTGGGTCCTGGGGCTGGGCTGTGGAGCGATGGTATCCCAGTCGGGAGTCTTCAGTTCCAGCAGGGGTGGTCACAACAACTGCACCCCTGCAGATGGCTGGTGGGAGCGTGCTCGGGGCTCTTGGGGGCAGGAAAATGGCCTTCAGGGCAGGAGCGTGGTCTTCCATGTGTTTTCGCGTGGCCAGCTTGATACAGAGTGATTTAGCACATGAAAGAATTGCACGTCAGCGTGTGATTCGAGGAAAGGGCCTTAACGCGTGAGCGCGTGAGTGCACGCACGCGATTCCATTGGACCAAAGGCCCTTAGCGCGTAAGCGCCTCTGTGACGTATCGCGCACGGGCTTTGCCGTGGCAGGGCTTGAATTTCCCACGTGGATTTCCATTGCTCTGTACGTGCTTTTCGTGGGGTGCGGTGTGTGTGTTTTCCAGGCGTTGGGGTTCACACGCTATTATCCAGGCCCAATTGTGTGTAAAACTTCCCGCGCACCCCAGAAATACACGTACCCTGCTCGCCCAAGGCCTATCGCGTGTGAACCGACAAGAAGTACAGATTTCACCCACTCGCTCTCCACGAAAAGCACGTACAAGAAAATGGCGTCCTACATGTACACTTGAAACCGACCCACATGTACACTTCACTTACGCGTGTATGCGCCCTTTCATCCAATTACACGCGATGCCACATCGGACATGCAGTCTTTCCACGTGTGCTCTGTCATCACATGCTATGAGGGAAACGCCCGTGCGCGTAATGTAACTTATGCGCTTACGCGCTAAGGGCCTTTGGTCCAATGGAATCACGTGTTGTGCTGACGCACTTACGCGCTAAGGCCCTTTCCTCGAATTACACGCTGACATGCAATTTTTTCACGTGCCAAATCACTCCGTATCAAGCTGGCCATGCGAAAACACACGGAAGACCACGCTCCTGCCATGAAGGCCATTTTCCTGCCCCCAAGAGCCCTGAGCACGCTCCCACCTGCCATCTGCTGCTGCCTGCCTGCCTGCCTGCTGCCCACGTGCCCTGCTATTTGGTGCCTGCCCATCAGCCATCTGCAGGGGTCCAGTTGCTGTGTCCACCCCTGCTGGAACAGAAGACTTCCGACTGGGATACCATCGCTCCACAGCCCAGCACCAGGACCCAGTTGCCCACCCACGCCTGCCTCGGGGGTCGCCATGTCTGGGCAAACACCATCTGAGACCAGTGGCGACCCCCGGGCAGAGGGGCAGAGGGCCACCAGCTTCAGTCAGAAGGAAGTTGGTGTCCTGGTGGAGCATGTCCTGGTGCATTATGATGCCCTCTTTGGAACATCAAACACCAACAAGGAAGGATGGGATAGGATCTGGGACGACTTTGTGGTTGCCATCAACGCGGAGGGGGTGGCAACCCGCAACATCAAGCAAGTCAAGAAGCACTGGGAGGACTTGAAGTCCAGGACCTCAACAAAGCCTGGCGCCTCGTGGAGGGGGGCCGGGGCAGCATGAGTACCATCCAGATGAGGGTCCTGGAACGCGTAGGCCCAGCGCTCCACGCTCAGATCCTTCGGTGGCAGACCCGTCCGGAGTTGAGCGGTAAGTGGCCAAGTATTGCTGTGTGAGACAGGGCATGTTGCAGGGTGCTGGTTGTCTGATACTTGCCTGTATGTGTGGCATAGGCCATGTACGTATGTGTGTGTGCAGGGACATCATGGTCATGCATGTGAGACCGGTAATGTGTGAACCACATGGTTGGTGCATGTGTTACAATGCAACATGCGGAGCAGCATGGGGAATGCACACATTAATGCATGCCTGTCTCTGTTATTGGACATGGATGGGGTGTGAGAGATGGGTGCTGCTGTCATGGACATGTATGGTGTCCATGTCTGTGTGTCTGACTTGCATGTCTGTGACTTGGAAATGCCATGGATGCATGACACATGTCTGTGACAATGTTCAGATTCACTGATGCAGCCTACTCATCCTTGTATCCACTGTGTCTGGGGTGTACGAGGCCAGATGGATGAAACTAGGGTGAAGTGTGTGCATGTGATAGGCATGACCCATGATGCATGTGAGTTTCAAACCAGCATTGTATGTTTCAAGAGTCCCTTGGACATGTATGCTAATGTTCATAGCATGCGCCATGCCTGTTACTGCATGTGTTTTGCCTGCACTGACCCATGTGTTGTGGAGGGACATGATGGAAGTGATGTTTGACAGTGCCACTCATCTGCTATTGCTTCCTGTCTAGGGGACCATTGTACAGTACCCTGATGCTTGTGTTCTATGTCTCCCTCTACACAGCGGCAAGTGATGAAGAGGGCAGAGATGGCGCTGTGGAGCAAAGCGGCGGGGATGCCCCCACCGGCCGGCGACGCAAGTCCCAGTCACCCTCCCAGAATTTACCATCGTCCGAGAGTGAAGGGACTGGTGCTGCGTCTGCCACTACGGCTTCAGCGGAAGGGGGGGGTGAGCCCCCACAGGGGTTGCAACGGCGGAAGACGGTGTGGAGCCATCCAGGTTGGTGGTTTCCACAGAGGAGGAGGAGGCCGCTACTCAGCCGCAAATGGGGCCTGGTGGGGGTGGTACCACTGGTGCAAGTGGTGCAGTCCAGGGCCAGGGGCAGGAGGCAGCACAGGTCACCGCAGAGGGGCCTGTGCATGTCGCTGTCCCTGTGACTGCACTACCATGCACCAGCAGGGATGCCCCATCCCAGGCCCGTCCGCAGATAGGGGGGATGTCCATGTCATCTGACACTCCTCTACCTGCGGACGAGGGGACCCCTGGCCGTATGGAGAAGGTCCTGATTGGTGTCGTATTGCGCACGCGTGACATTCGTGATGACGTGCGTGCTTCCCGGGGGGAGCACGCACGTCATCACGAAGAGCAGCGTGCCAACATGGCCCAGTTGGGAGTGTCCATGGTCGGGGTTTTTGTACATGTGTCGGCCACTCTGGCGGCCCTCTCCTCCTCTGTGGAGACTATGCGCCAGTCGTTCTCCATGCCGTCTTCCGGCCCAGATGCCACCAGGGCCCCCTGTGGACCTGCCCTGACCAACGCTGCCAGCTCGGAAGCAGGCCGGAGGGCAGGAGGACCCTGGAATGGGAGTGTCTTCCGTGTGGCAGCAGTTGGGCCAGCAGATAGGTGCGGAGCGGCGGCGGGCTGAGGAGGCACGGCTCACGATGGTCAGGGCGGAGAATTCCATGCGCAGGGCGCTGAGGCGGGCTGAGTGCCTGGAGGGAATTCGCAGGGAGTGGGAGGTGGACATGGCGTTATCCCTGCGAGACCTCGGGGCCAGAGAACAGGCCCACCTCCAAGACATTGAACAGGAGTTCGATGATGCCCTGGTCCATGACATCAACAAGTGAGCCGCCGCCATTGTATATAGTTCATTAGTGTTAAGTTTCATTTCTTTTTTCTTTCATTTGGGGCGCATGGAGTATGCCCCACATTTTTGTATATAGTTAGTAATTAGGTAGGTTTCATTGTAGGTTTCATTTATGTCGTTGGGCTCATGGACCTTGGATTTGCTATTTGTACATAGTTTTACAGTGGATTTTTCTCCTTCATCTTTAGTTTTCTTCACCATGGAGCAATGGATATTACGCTTTTCTTTCCCTTTGGATTTGCTTTGTTGGACGGTGACTTTGGACACATTTTCATTTGGATTGATTTGGATTCTCAATTTTTTTATTAATCATTTTTTGGGACATGCTGCATTTTCATTATTATTGGCATTATTGTGTGTTTTGATTTCATTCCCTTCATTTTGACTTGATTACATTTTTGTTTCTTACTTCAATGTGTGGTCTTCTCTCATTGGTTTCATGCATGTCACAATGTGGGTTTTCTCAGTCATGTGTTGCCATTGTGTGGGTCGGACAGACTTGTACTCATGCGCATACTGCTTATTTGTGATCTATCATGTAATGGGGATTTCAATTTGGAGTGGATGTAGAGCTTGGTTGGGTGTTTGGACTGGGGTGGCGTGGGGTGGGATTTGTGTGGCCATAAGAGCCAGGGATCTGGATTGTGATGACGTGTTGGCTGTGGGACATGTGTCAGGGAATGCAGGCAGGTGCCTGTCAATAATGGGGGGTGGGGGTGCAGGGGGACATGTGTGGGACATGTGTGGGGGCCTGCTGGCAGGTGCCCCTGACTGCTGGGGGATGGGGGTGCTGGGGGACATGTGTGGGGGCCTGCTGGCAGGTGCTCTGCACTGCTGGAGGGTGGGGGCGCAGGGGGACATGTGTGGGACCTGAGTGGGGGCCTGCTGGCAGGTGCCCCTGACTGCTGGGCGGTGGGGGTTCTGGGGGACATGTGTGGGACATGTGTGGGGGCCTGCTGACAGGTGCCCCTGACTGCTGGGGGCTGGGGGTGCTGGGGGACATGTGTGGGACATGTTTGGGGGCCTGCTGGCAGGAGCCCTGCACTGCTGGGGGGTTGGGGTGCAGGGGGACATGTCTGGGGCATGAGTGGGGGCCTGATGGCAGGTGCCCCTGACGGCTGGGGGGTGGGGTTGCAGGGGAACATGTGTGGGACATGAATGGGGGCCTGCTGACAGGTGCCCCTGACTGCTGGGGGGTGGAGGTGCAGGGGGACATGTGTGGGACATGTGTGGGGGCCTGCTGGCAGGTGCCCCTGACTGCTGGGGGGTGGGGGTGTTGGGGGACATGTGTGGGGGTCTGCTGGCAGGTGCCCTGCACTGCTGGGGGGTGGGGGTGCTGGGGGACATGTGTGGGACATGTGTGGGGGGGTGCCCCTGACTGCTGGGGGGTGGGGGTGCAGGGGAACATGTGTGGGGGCCTGCTGGCAGGTGCCCCTGACTGCTGGGGCTGGGGGTGCTGGGGGACATATGTGGGGGCCTGCTGGCAGGTGCCCCTGACTGCTGGGGGGTGGGGGTTCAGGGGGACATGTGTGGGGCTTGCTGGCAGGTGCCCCTGACTGCTGGGGAGTGGGGCTGCTGGGGGACATGTGTGGGGGCCTGCTGGCAAGTGCCCTGCACTGCTGGGGGGTGGGGGTGCAGGGGACATGTGTGGGACATGAATGGGGGCCTGCTGGCAGGTGCCCCTGACTGCTGGGGGGTGGGGGTGCAGGGGGACATGTGTGGGAAATGAGTGGGGGCCTGCTGGCAGGTGCCTCTGACTGCTGGGGGTGCAGGGGGACATGTGTGGGACATGTGTGGGGGCCTGCTGGCAGGTGCCTGTGACTGCTAGGGGGTGGGGGTGTTGAGGGACATGTGTTGGGGCCTGCTGGCAGGTGCCCTGCACTGCTGGGGGTGAGGGTGCTGGGGGACATGTGTGGGACATGAGTGGGGGCCTGCTGGCAGGTGCCCCTGACTGCTGGGGGGTGGGGGTGCTGGGGGACATGTGTGGGACATGTGTGGGGGCCTGTTGGCAGGTGCCCCTGACTGCTGGGGGGGGGGTGGGGGTGCAGGGGGACATGTGTGGGGTCCTGCTGGCAGGTGCCCCTGACTGCTGGGGGCTGGGTGTGCTGGGGGACATGTGTGGGGGCCTGCTGGCTGGTGCCCCTGACTGCTGGGGGGTGGGGGTGCAGGAGGACATGTGTGGGGGCCTGCTGGCAGGTGCCCCTGACTGCTGGGGGGTGGGGGTGCTGGGGGACGCAGGGGGACATGTGTGGGACATGTGTGGGGGCCTGCTGGCAGGTGTCCCTGACTGCTGGGGGGTGGGGGTACAGGGGGACATTTGTGGGGGCCTGCTGGCAGGTGCCCCTGACTGCTGGGGGGTGGGCGTGCTGGGGGACATGCGTGGGGGCCTGCTGGCAGGTGCCCTGCACTGCTGGGGGGTGGGGGTGCAGGGGGACATGTGTGGGGGCCTGCTGGCAGGTGCCCTGCACTGCTGGGGGTTGGGGGTACTGGGAGACATGAGTTGGTGATCATATTGCAACGTGACATGTGGCTTGGCTGGGGGGCATGCCCATGGTGGATGGGCTGACTGCGGGACATGACCAGGGGTGCAGGGTAGTCCCATGTGGTGTGGGCTGCCTGCAGGGGCCATGGAGGGGGTAGAGGGGACACCTGGGAGGACCCACACTGCCAATTCACGTGTAGGACTCCCCGCGCACCCCCGAAATACACGTACCCAGGCCAATCGCGTGTAAAACTTAACGAGCACCCGCGAAATACACGTACCCAGGCCAATCGCGTGTGAAACTTCCCGCGCACCCCTGAAATACACGTACCCAGGGCAATCGCGTGAGAAACTTCCCGCGCACCCCTGAAATACACGTACCCAGGCCAATCGCATGTGAAACTTCCCGCGCACCCCTGAAATACACGTACCCAGGCCAATCGCGTGTGAAACTTCCCGCGCACCCCTGAAATACACGTACATAGGCCAATCGCGTGTGAAACTTCCCGCGCACCCCTGAAATACACGTACATAGGCCAATCGCGTGTGAAACTTCCCGCGCACCCTGAAATACACGTACCGAGCCCAATTGCATGTGAAACTTCCCACGCACCCCTGAAATACATGTACCCAGGCCAATCGCGTGTGAAACTTCCTGCACACCCCTGAAATACACGTACCCAGGCCAATCGCGTGTGAAACTTCCCGCGCACCCCTGAAATACACGTACCCAGGCCAATCGCGTGTGAAACTTCCCGCGCACCCCTGAAATACACGTACCCAGGCCAATCGCGTGTGCAACTTCCCGCGCACCCCTGAAATACACGTACCCAGGCCAATCGCATGTGAAACTTCCCGCGCACTCTTGAAATACACGTACCCAGGCCAATCGCGTGTAAAACTTCCCGCGCACCCCCGAAATACACGTACCCAGGCAAATGGCGTGTGAAACTTCCTGCGCACCCCTGAAATACACGTACCCAGGCCAATCGCGTGTGAAACTTCCCGCGCACCCCTGAAATACACGTACCCAGGCCAATCGCGTGTGAAACTTCCTGCGCACCCCTGAAATACACGTACCCAGGTCAATCGCGTGTGAAACTTCCTGCGCACCCCTGAAATACACGTACCGAGGCCAATCGGGTGTGAAACTTCCCGCGCACCCGCGAAATACACGTACCCAGCCCAATCGCGTGTGAAACTTCCCACGCACCCCCGAAATCGACGTACCCAGGCCAATCGCGTGTGAAACTTCGCGCGCACCCCTGAAATACACGTACCCAGGCCAATCGCGTGTGAAACTTCCTGCGCACCCCCGTAATACACATACCCCACTCGCACAGGCCCTTTCGCGTGTGAAACTTCACACGCACCCCAGTAATAGACGTTCCCCGCTTGGCGTTTGCTGTTTGACAGCCCTATAAACTGGTCCAGGGTTAGCGCAGCCCTTTGTGCTGAATTGGGAATTTTGATGGCTTTTCCTTGCGCGAGGGCGTTCTTGGGGGCATAACTGGCGCTGCTGCAGGGTCGCTGCGCCACTCTGCGCCACGGCTGGTTTTGGAGGCTAAAATCCATGAATACGCTGAGCGCGGAAATCGATTTTTGCGCACGCGGCTGGCGCATCATTCGCACGCGCACACTGTGCGCCAGCCGCGTGAGCCACTTTTGTGCGAAATTCTATGAATTACCCTGCCTGAGGCCGATTCATGGAATTAATGTGCACTGAAATTTTCAGCGCAAGAGTGCGAAAGCGGGCGAATCGCAGTGCCAGTGCGAAAATCGCAGCGAAACCCGCGCACAGCGATTCATGGAAGCCGTGCGCGTTGAAATCCATGGATGTGCGCTGAAAACCTGTTCGGTGCACACGCCTTCAAACAGCGTGCGCTAAGCGCGCATAGCACCTCGCACACAACAAAAGTAGGCGTAAGACGGGGCATGACACGCGGAATGGGGAACAACGCGTGAAAATGTGGGCGTCACGGGGGAAGTACAGGAGGAAAGTGCACGAACGCCCACACGCTCGCCTACAACACGTATTCATGGAATCGAATAGGGAAAACCAGCGCATGGGCAAAGACGCGCACAGGCCTAAACACGTCCGCCACACAAAGGCAGGCGGTAGCGTCCCTGCGCATGAAAAAAATGTGCGCTAACAAAAAACACGTACATACAGCTATGATGAATGTCCCATACTGTGTCCCTCTAGGACAAATGACGTGCAAAGTGGTACGCGACAAACACGGACACCCGCTGTGTGAAAAATAGTGTGTGTGTGTATTTCGGGGGTGCGCAGGAAGTTTCACACTCGATAGGCCTTGGGCGAGTGGGGTACGTGTATTTCTGGGGTGCGCGGGAAGATTCACACGCGAAAGGGCCTGTGCGAGTGGGGTACGTGTATTTCTGGGGTGCGTGGGAAGTTTCACACGCGAAAGGGCCTGTGCGAGTAGGGTACGTGTATTTCTGGGGTACGTGTGGAGTTACACACGGAATAGGCCCTGTGCGAGTGGGGTACGTGTATTCCTGGGGTTCGGGGAAGTCTCAAACGCGATTTCAGCAGGGTACGTGTATTTCGGTGGTGCCGGTGAGTCCTACATGTGAATTGGCAGTGTGGGTCCTCCCAGGTGTTCCATCTACACCCTCCACGGCCCCTACAGGCAGCCCACACCACAGGGGACTACCCTGCACCCCTGGTCATGTCCCGCAGGCAGCCCATCCACCATGGGCATGCCCCCAGCCAAGCCACATGTCACCTTGCACTACTGATCACCAAGCATGACCCCCTGCACCCCCACCCACCAGCAGTCAAGGGCACCTGCCAGAAGGCCCCCACACATGTCCCCCAGCACCCCCAACCCCCAGCAGTCAGGGGCACCTGCCAGCAGGCCCCCACACATGTCCCCCAGCACCCCCACCCCCCAGCAGTCAGGGGCACCTGGCAGCAGGCCCCCACTCATGTCCCACTCATGTTCCCCTGCACCCCCACACCCCAGCAGTCAGGTGCACCTGCCAGCAGGCCCCCACTCATGTCCCACACATGTCCCCCTGCACCCCCCTGCCCCAGCAGTGCAGGGCACCTGCCAGCAGGCCCCCACTCATGTCCCACACATGTCCCCCTGAACCCCCATGCCCCAGCAGTGCAGGGGCACGTGCCAGCAGGCCCCCACACATGTCCCCCAGCACCCCCACCCCCCAGCAGTCAGGGGCACCTGCCAGCAGGCCCCCACACATGTCCCACTCATCTCCCCCAGCACCCCCACCCCCCAGCAGTCAGGGGCACCTGCCAGCAGGCCCAAACACATGTCCCACACATGTCCCCCTGCACCCCCACCCCCAGCAGTCAGGGGCACCTGCCAGCAGGCCCCCACACATGTCTCCCTGCACCCCCACCCCCCAGCAGTGAGTGGCACCTGCCAGCAGGCCCCCACACATGTCCCCCTGCACCCCCAACCCCCAGCAGTCAGGGGCAGGCTCCCACACATGTCCCGCTCATGTCCCCCAGCACCCCCACCCCCCAGCAGTCAGGGGCACCTGCCAGCAGGCCCCCACACATGTCCCACACATGTCCCCCTCAACCCCCACCCCCCAGCAGTCAGGGGCACCTGCCAGCAGGCCCCCACACATGTCCCCCTGTACCCCCAGCAGTCAGGGGCACCTGCCAGCAGGCCCCCACTCATGTCCCACACATGTCCCCCTGTACCCCCACCCCCAACAGTGCAGGGCACCTGCCAGCAGGCCCCCACACATGTCCCCAGCACCCCCACCCCCCAGCAGTCAAGGACAACTGCCAGCAGGCCCCCCACACATGTCCCCCTGAACCCCTACCCCACAGCAGTGCAGGGCATCTGCCAGCAGGCCCCCACACATGTCCCCTTGCACCCCCACCCCCCAGCAGTCAGGGGCACCTGCCAGCAGGCCCCCACACATGTCCCACTCATGTCCCACAGCACCCCCACCCCCCAGCAGTCAGGGGCACCTGCCAGCAGGCCCCCACACATGTCCCACACATGTCCCCCTGCACCCCTACCCCCCAGCAGTCAGGGGGACCTGCCAGCAGGCCCCGACACATGTCCCCCAGCACCCCCACCCCCCAGCAGTCAGGGACACCTGCCAGCAAGCCCCCACACATGTTCCCCAGCACCCCCACCCCCCAGCAGTCAGGGGCACCTGCCAGCAGGCCCCCACTCATGTCCCACTCATGTCCCCCTGCACCCCCACCCCCCAGCAGTCAGGGGCACCTGCCAGCAGGCCCCCCACACATGTCCCCCTGTACCCCCACCCCCCAGCAGTGCAAGGCACCTGCCAGCAGGCCCCCACACATGTCCCCCCCGACAGGTTATCACACTCCAGACCCATGCCCCTCATGGCCACCAAAATCCCACCCCAGTCAGAACACCCCACATTGAATTCTCAAAGTCATGATAGAAAATACAAAACCAGCATGGCCATGAATCAATGTCCCTTAGACCCACGCAATGGTGACACATGACTGTGAAAAGATCAACATTGTGACATGCACAAAACAAATGAGATAAGACCACATCAGTAAAGTATATAATAAATGTGTATTCAATAATTAACCAAATGAATAAAAAAAATCACACAATAATGGAAATAATGAAGAAAAAGCTGCATGTCCAAAATATTGTGAAACCAGAATCCAAATCAATCCAAAAGCAAATGGGTCCAAAGAGTCTGTCCGTCCAACCAAATCCAAAGTGTAAAAATAAGACACATCCATTGATCCATGGTAAAAAAGAAACTTAAATGAAGTGAAATCTAGTGTACAACTATATACAAAGTACAAATCCAGGGTCCATGAGCCCAACCATTGAAAGGAAACCTACAAAAACCCTACCTAATGAACAACTATATACAAAAAGGTCGGGCATTGTCCAAGCGCCCCAAATGAAATGAAAACCAAAAGGAAACCTAACACTAATTGACTATATACAATGGCAGCGGGCTAGTCCGACGGCTCACTTCTTGATTTCCCGGGCCAGGGCATCATCGAACTCCTGCTCGATGTCCCGTAGGCGGTCCTCCTCTAAGGCCCTGATGGTTCGCAGGGACGATGACATCCGGACCTCCAGGTCCCTGCGAATTGCCTCGAGGCACTCGGCCCGCCTCAGAGCCCTTTGCATGGAGTTCTCCGCCCTAACCATCGAGAGACGTACCTCTTTCGCCTGCTGCCGCTCCGCATCTATAGCATGGCCTAACCGCTGCCACACGGAAGACACTTCCCGTCCTGGGTCCTCCTGCCCTCCGGCCGATGCCTGACCCTCTGTTGTCGAAGGCCCCGAGCCATCATGACTCCCACCTTGTTGCTGCTGCTGCTGTGCCTGTGCCTGTGCCCTGGCTCCTGCTGCCTGCACATCCTCCTCCGGCTGGGGTGCAGTTGTTGAGGTGGCCACCCCTGCTGGACGTGCGACTCCCAACTGTGGCAGGGATGTGTCCTCCAATGAACCATTCGAGATGATGTGCAGTCTCCCCATGAAAAGACTGCAGGTCACCTCGCATGTCCCGTTGACACAACACCACCCCACCCAGGACAGGCTCAACCCAGTCCCAGATAGCCACCTCTGCAGAGAGAGGAAGGCCAGTTGTTGTAAGCGGATCCCCTCCCCGAAAACGGGTCTGGACGTAGGCATCCCTGCTGGTGCGGGATGATACAGTCACAGGATCGGGGACAGGATTACACACAGGCACCTCCGCGGCGGCCTGTGCTGCCTCCTGTCCCTGCCCCTGCACTGCACCACTGTCACCAGTGGAATCCCCACCTCCAGACCCCGTCTCTGTCCCTTGTGCGGCCTCCTCCTCCACCAAACCCCCACCAACCTGGATGACTCTGTGCCATCTTCCCCCGTTGGGCCCTGTGGGGTCCCAGTTGCCCCTTCTGCTGCTGAAGAGTCCAACTCCGACCTCTGCCTCTTGGACCTTCCCTCGGCAGCTGCGGCCTGGGACGCGGCACCGGACTCCTCACTCCCTGACGAGATCACAACCTGGGAGGGGAGCCGGGCCTTGCGTCTCCGGCTGGTAGTGTGATCCCCGCCGCTGTGCTCCACAGCACCCTCTCCGCCCTCTTCATCAGTTGACGCTGCAGACAGGGAGAGATAGGACACAGGCATCATGGCACTGTACAATGGACTGATACACACATGCCATTTGCACATGAGTGGCAGTGTCAAACTTCAGACATGGCATCACAATCCCCAACACACATGGCATGTCAACTCACACACCTGAGCAATTCCACAGCCATATGGCAACAGCCAGCACCATCCATACACATACAACTGCATGAGCAGCCAAAGGTGAGCCAGACATCACATGAAAAACAGGGAGTGCACTAGACATGCACACACGCCACCACACTTACATGCATGTGTACACCTCCACCAACTGTCGCAGTGATGAGATCGGCATCCATGTCACATCTGGCAATCAGTCTTCTACATATCAGTGTCCCAAGCATCCATGTTGCATCACTGTTGCACCCTTGTGAAATACACACACATGCACATGTACACGGTGCAGATACATGCAGCTGGAACCGACATCCATGTGTGACACTACAACCATGCCAACTTACATACACAGTCATTCAAGCATGTGTGCTCACACAGCTGCATTTGGCATGCAAGCTTACACACACATGCACCATCCATGTGTCTCACACATGAGAGGACTTGCATGTGTTAGCCTCACGGCCCTGTACATACGCATCCATACATGGCCCTACAAAACCACATGTGCAACCTGCACACTACTGGCACACCACCACACGCACAGCTTACAATCAGTATTGTTAAGCGGAAACCTGTGCAGTTCCCTCTGGGACCACTGCAAAAGATTTAGGCCTACAGGTGTTTGGCAGTAAACCCGCTTGGTAGCAGTCTGTACCACACAGATTCACTTGGTAGCTGTGGCTGAGCAGTCAGACTTCCCTCAAGAAGAGTTAGGCAGTAAGTGGAGTATACAAAATAGGGCAATTTACACAGTAGAATAAGCAGACACGGAACAGAGCTTGGGTGTAAAGATATATAGTTATGTATTTATAAAAACACATCTATGAAAAACACACTGGCACTAATACGGCAAACAACTTCAATTACAATTACTATAAGTATCTCACTCCTCTAACAATAGTTCGACAAGTCTAGGTTCAACGGCACCACTTATTTGCAGACAGGTCAATGCTTTAACCTAGATTGCACTCTAATATTCGTTAGAACGGGAGAGAAAAGGCAGGGTATGAAACCAACTCGATACCAACTCTTTTACGAAGCAAATTCAAGGCAGTAAGGCAGGGTCTACTGTGGATCACAAAGTTCAGAGGCCAGGCCCACTCGGAGAGAGGCAAGGCGATATGTCCTAAAAAGTATCACAGTGGAAATGCACTTCGAGTCTTTGTAGCAAATTGTCACAGAAAGGTTGGACCAGTTTAGAACAAAAAGTTACGAAGGTCTGGAGGCGACCCAATGGAGAGGCAAGGATTAAGACACCTCACGCTAACCGTCACAAGGGAAGCCAGGCCGACACAGTACCTTGTATGTGGAGAGACAGCTCCGGCGGGGGCAGTGGTTCCTGGTGGTGGATGCAAGTCGGGGCTTTGCCAAGAGATGAGATGATCTCGTCGTCTAAGGAAAGTTGAAGATTGTTGCACCACCAGGGAAAAGACCAGCCGCGGAGAGCTCCGTCACAAGCCACCACCTTTTGGTCGCGGTATGGGTTAGTGGCTATCTGGTTGCCGGGGTGCTCAGCACGGGCAATTCGACCACTACGCCCTGGAAGCGAAGAAAAAGCAAAGGGACTGGTTGTTCCCACCAGTCAGGGGAAGAAGACTCTCCAGCCGGGAGATCTCCTCTGTCGTTGGGAAGTGGTGAGACGGTTCAGCAGGGCTCCACCGGAGGTGTTGTCATTGCAGGTCGGCTCAGCTTTACCCTCGTCGGATTCTTAGGTCCTGTGGCGACTTCTGAAGATCCAGTCCCAAAAGCACTGCTATTATGCAGCAAACCCCCATTCATTCAGCCTAGCTGTCAATCAAAACACGCTAAGTGGTGAGCGGGGTGGCTCACCACTTGGGCCAATCACACCAGAGTGCGACTTGAGTTGGCAAGGCAACTCAGTCCAGGGTGCCCAAACCCCCTCCTACCCCCCCTGTGGTACCCAGACAGAATGGCACCACTTTGGAGGGCTTCTGTGCAGAAGCCCGCCAAAAGTGGAACAAAGGGCTCAACCTTTGGTTCGGAGTTACAGAGGCGAACACAGACGCCATTTTAAAAACCGAGTTCTGGCAGAAAATACCGACCGGTAGATTTATTTAAGACAAATAAACCGGCGGTATGTTAGAGACTAACGGGAAAAGGTATTAGCCTCCAACAATGGGAAGAATCCCATAGAATTATATTCGGGGTCGAATATAACAAGTAGTTTCCACTGCCACCATCCAAAACTTGACGAGGGGGGACGGGACAGTGCCCCCTCGAATAACAGACCCAGGGGTAATTGAATTACCCCTACTAGTACATCCACAATAGGATGGTTTGTACTAGTTCTGTTAGTAAATTTAGGTCTAGAAAAGCCAATGGTGACTTTACATGCCCTGGGAGACAGTAGTCAGTCCCAGGGTATGGAGTCTATGGTGGGGATCCTCTAGGACGCCCCAGTGTTACGGCACGGAGGGTGCGCTGTAACACACATAGTAAAACACATGAGACCCTATGGAGTAAAAGACCCCATAGCCCATAGAACACATTGACATTCAAAGGAATTAACCACATTCATGTCCAAGAGTGGGAGAGAAAAGAGTCCCACTCTTGGCAGGATGGACAAAAACAAACTCCAGAAATCCAGCAAAGCTGCTGGGGGCCTCGCTAGGTTAGGAAATTCAGCCTAAACAGAGAATTCTCCCTAACACTCGCCCCCCCAGACTAAGGGACAGGAGGATTTAATCCACTCCTGGATGAATCTCATACCTCTAGTCCAGGGGTGCACAACTGATTTTGACAGAGGGCCGAAAGTACCTTACATGAGGGCTATAGTGGGCCGAAAAGTAAAAGTGGGCGGGGCGGTAGGCGGGACATGTCAGGAGGCTTTTTCAACCCCCAATTTGTATTAAACACATGGAAAAAGATATGATTTTGAGGGGTAACAATTATTATTGCATTTCAAACTTACATTTTGTACTACACATTTTCCATTGCTATCATTTATTTCGATTTAGTTATTGTATATCGTCTGTTTAATTAAATTATATATATTTTATTGACCCTTGATTGGACATTCCGTTATTTTGGACTGCTATAGTTTGCTTTTTGGGTTACCCAAGAGGAGTATGGCCTTCGTTGAGTCAGGTTTCCTCAAAAAAGCAAAGGATGTACATCTCCTAACTGTGCCTGTTTTAGCTTTATTATTGAGTTCACTCTTGGAGTGCAACACTATGCCCCATGGCTCCCATCCCCAACCAAACACTATGCCCCATGGCCCCCTCACCCCCAACCAAACACTATGCCCCATGGCTCCCATCCCCAACCAAACACTATGCCCCATGGCCCCCTCACCCCCAACCAAACACTATGCCCCATGGCCCCCTCACCCCCAACCAAACACTATGCCCCATGGGCCCCACCCCCAAGCAAACACTATGCCCCATGGCCCCCTCACCCCCCTAACCCCCAGCCAAACACTATGCCCCATGGCTCCCACCTCCAACCAAACACTATGCCCCCTGTCCCTCACCCACAACCAAACACTATGCCCCATGGCTCCCATCCCCAACCAAACACTATGCCTCATGGCCCCCTCACCCCCAACCAAACACTATGCCCCATGGCCCCCTCACCCCCAACCAAACACTATGCCCCATGGGCCCCTCACCCCCAACCAAACACTATGCCCCCTGTCCCTCACCCCCAACCTAACACTATGCCCCCTGTCCCTCACCCCCCTCAAGCAAACACTATGCCCCCTGTCCCTCACCCCCAACCAAACACTATGCCCCATGGCCCCCTCACCCCCAACCAAACACTATGCCCCATGGCCCCCTCACCCCCCTAACCCCCAACCAAACACTATGCCCCATGGCTCCCACCTCCAACCAAACACTATGCCCCCTGTCCCTCACCCCCCAAGCAAACACTATTCCCCATGGCCCCCTCACCGCCAACCAAACACTATGCCCCATGGCCCCCTCACCCCCAACCAAAAACTATGCCCCATGGCTCCCACCTCCAACCAAACACTATGCCCCCTGTCCCTCACCCCCCAAGCAAACACTATGCCCCATGGCCCCCTCACCCCCAACCAAACACTATGCCCCATGGCTCCCTCACCCCCAACCAAACACTATGCCCCATGGCTCCCACCCCCAACCAAACACTATGCCCCATGGCTCCCTCACCCCCAACCAAACACTATGCCCCCCTCACCCCCAACCAAACACTATGCCCCAAACACACTCAAGCATGCACCCATACAGACCCGAACCCCCCACCCCCCAACTCAGCACACACACAAACATGCACCCATACAGACCCGAACCCCCCACCCCCCAACTCAGCACACACACAAACATGCACCCATACAGACCCGAACCCCCCACCCCCCCAACTCAGCACACACACAAACATGCACCCATACAGACCCGAACTCCAAACCCACCCCAACTCCAAACCCCCACCCCCAACTCAGCAAACACACTCAAGCATGCACCCATACAGACCCGAACCCCCCACCCCCCAACTCAGCACACACTCAAACATGCACCCATACAGACCCGAACCCCCCACCCCCCAAATCAGCACACACACAAACATGCACCCATACATACCCGAACCCCCCACCCCCAACTCAGCACACACACAAACATGCACCCATACAGACCCGAACCCCCCAACCCCCAACTCCAAACCCCCACCCCCAACTCAGCACACACACACTCAAGCATGCACCCATACAGACCCGAACCCCCCACCCCCCAACTCAGCACACACACAAACATGCACCCATACAGACCCGAACCCCCCACCCCCCAAATCAGCACACACACAAACATGCACCCATACAGACCCGAACCGCCCACCCCCAACTCAGCACACACACAAATATGCACCCATACAGACCCGAACCCCCCACCCCCCCAACTCCAAACCCCCACCCCCAACTCAGCACACACACACTCAAGCATGCACCCATACAGACCCGAATCCCCCACCCCCCCCAACTCAGCACACACACAAACATGCACCCATACAGACCCAAACCCCCCACCTTCCCCAACTCCAAACCCCCACCCCCAACTCAGCACACACACTCAAGCATGCACCCATACAGACCCGAATCCCCCACCCCCCAACTCAGCACACACACAAACATGCACCCATACAGACCCGAACCCCCCACCCCCCTAAATCAGCACACACACAAACATGCACCCATACAGACCCGAACCCCCCACCCCCCCAACTCAGCACACACACAAACATGCACCCATACAGACCCGAACCCCCCACCCCCCCAACTCAGCACACACACAAACATGCACCCATACAGACCCGAACCCCCACCCTCAACTCAGCACACAAAAAACATTCAAATCAAAACATTCATACACATCCGACACACATCCGACACCCCCCACCCCCGCATCTCAACATACACACAAAATACATTCAAACACAAACATTCATACACATCCGACACACCCCCCCACCCCCGCATCTCAACATACACTCAAAATACATTCAAACACAAACATTCATACACATCCGACACACTCCCCCGCATCTCAACATACACTCAAAATATATTCAAACACAAACATTCATACACATCCGACACCCCCCCCACCCCCGCATCTCAACATACACTCAAAATATATTCAAACACAAACATTCATACACATCCGACACACACCCCCACCCCCGCATCTCAACATACACACAAAATACATTCAAACACAAACATTCATACACATCCGACACCCCCCCCACCCCCGCATCTCAACATACACTCAAAATACATTCAAACACAAACATTCATACACATCCGACACACCCCCCCACCCCCGCATCTCAACATACACTCAAAATACATTCAAACACAAACATTCATACACATCCGACACACCCCCCCACCTCAACATACACACAAAATACATCCGACACACCCCCCATCCCCGCATCTCAACATACACACAAAATACATTCAAACACAAACATTCATACACACCCCTTTCCCCCCATACACACACAAACATAAAGCAAAACAAACCCGACACACAAACACAAACAGACCACTTACCGGAGACGTGCTGGAAGGCAGGCAGGTAAGCTGGAAGTCGCTGGAATCGCACTACGGCTGGCATGGTCCAAGGCTGAAATGCCTTCCGGCATCAAGCCTTATGGACCACGCCAGCCGTAGTGCTGGCCCTCCATTGGTGCAGCACACACGCATTACGTGGCTCGTAGGAGCGACGTGATGCGTGTGTGTGCTGAGCCAATGAGGGCCAGTGTTTTCACCGGCCCGGAAGTCAACAAAGACTTTCCTAATGGAGGGCGGCCGCGCGGGCCGCCCTCCATTAGGAAAGTCTTTGTGCCTCACGGGCCGGTCAAAAGGGCATGGCGGGCCGCAACTGGCCCACGGGCCGTATGTTGCGCACCCATGCTCTAGTCGATGACATACATCCTAGAGAGACCATCAGCATTTTGGTGGTGACACCCTGACCTGTGCTAAATGGTGAAATCAAACCCTTGCAGGCAGATTGGCCATCTTAGTAGTTTTGGGTTTTCCCCTTTCATTTGCATTAACCATCTCAAGGGTTGGTGGTCAGTCTGAATGACAAAAGTAGAACCATACAAGTGTGGCCTAAACTTCTTCAGAGCCCACACGATAGCAAAGCATTCTCTTTCGATTGTTGCCCACCTTGTTTCAGGATCCTTCAGCTTGCGGCTGATGAAGCAAATGGGGTGCTCCCTACCTTTCCCATCCAGTTGACTGAGTATGGCACCTATTCCTACATTAGAAGCATCTGTCTGCACAATGAAAGTTTGGTGGTAATCAGGAGCTCTGAGTACTGGGGCTTGGCAAAGAGCCTTTTTCAGGTTTTCAAAAGCCTGATTGCACTCCTCGTTCCATTTAACCTTTTTAGGAAATTCCGGAGAGGAGATGACATTCAGAAGAGAAGCTATGGTCCCATAGTTCTCAATGAAATTCCTGTAATACCCAGTGAGACCTAAGAAGGCTCTCACTTGGGTCTGAGTAGTAGGTGTTGTCCAATTTTGCACAGCTTCAATCTTACTGAGCAAAGGCCTTATTGCTCCACCTCCTACCTCATGTCCAAGATAGACTACCTTACTCTGTCCAATTTGGCATTTACTCGCCTTTATGGTCAGATTGGCTCGTCCAAGAGCCTGCAAAACATCTCTTAGGTGGGTTACATGTTCTTCCCAGGAATTGCTGAACACTGCTATGTCATCCAAGTATGCCATGCAGAAGTCCTCCATCCCATTCAGAACATGGTTTACCATCCGTTGAAATGTAGCAGGTGCATTTTTCAATCCGAAAGGCATCACCTTAAACTGGTATAAGCCAACGGGGGTAGAAAATGCAGTTTTCTCCTTGGCAAGGACTGTCAGGGCTATTTGCCAATAGCCTGACGTCAAGTCAAATGTGCTGAGGAACTTGGCTGAACCAAGTTTATCCACCAACTCATCTGTTCTTGGCAAAGGGTGGGCATCAGTCTTGGTGACTGCATTAAGAGCTCTATAATCCACGCAGAATCTAAGTTCTTTAGATCCGGCCTTTGGTACTAACACAACTGGGCTAGACCATGGACTAGTAGAGGGCTCTATTACCCCGAGATCAAGCATCTTGCTGACCTCACCTTTGATGTGGGTTTGTACGTTTTCTGACATTCTGTATCCTCTGCTTTTGACTGGCAGACAGTCACCAGTGAGTATGTCATGCTGGCCCCAAGGGGTCAAGCCTGGTGAAAGTGAGAACAGAGAGGCAAACTGATTCAACATAGATTTGCACTCTTCTTGTTGCTCAGGTGTCAGATTTGAAGAGAGGTTTACTCCGTCAATCTTTTCGTCTAAAGGTAAGCCTCTGAGGAGATCAGGAAGAGCTTCACTCTCTTCTTCTTCCTCAGATGATGCTAGAAGCAACGCTCCTACATCAGATCTTGAGACATACGCTTTGAGTCGATTGGTGTAGAAGACTGTCGGAGCCTCCTTGGGATTGCCCAAGTCCACCAGATAGTTGACCTCTCCAAGTTTACCCACAACTCTGAAGGGTCCCATCCATTTGTCTTGCAAGTCCCTCTGCCTTGTTGGGATCATAACGAGAACTAGCTGGTCTTGAGTGAACTCAACCATGTTAGCTTTTTGATCATGCCAGTGCTTGACCAATGCTTGTCCAGCTTTCAAGTTATCACTTGCTTCTGTCATCATGTGCGACATTCTCCTCCGGAGACCTATCACGTAGTCAGTCACTCTAACTGGCTTGGGGGAAGGAGCACTCTCCAACCCCTCCTTAATCAGGGCCAATGGACCTCTGACGGGATGACCATAGAGAAGCTCAAAGGGAGAATAGCCTACTCCCTCCTGAGGGACTTCTCTATAAGCAAAGAGAAGGCATGGCAGTAGAAGGTCCCACTTTCGTTTTAAGGGGTTCTTCTAAAGCACCTATCATGCTCTTCATGGTTCGGTTGAACCGTTCTACCAACCCATTGCTTTGTGGGTGGTAAGCTGTCGAGAACTTGTAAGTAACTCCACAGGTTTTCCACATGGCTTTCATGTAGTGGGACATAAAGTTTGACCCCCTGTCAGAGATTACTTCCTTAGGAAACCCAACCCTGGTAAAAATACCAAGGAGGGCCTTAGCCACAGCCGGAGCTGTAACAGTCCTCATAGGAATTGCCTCAGGATACCTAGTAGCATGGTCTACTACAACAAGTATAAACCTGTTGCCTGAGGAGGTTGGAGGATCAAGGGGACCAACAATGTCAATCCCTACTCTCTCAAATGGGACTCCCACAACTGGGAGAGGCACTAAAGGTGCCACATTCTTGGAGCCCACCTTACCAGAGGTCTGGCTGGTGTGGCAGCTCCTGCAGTGTTTTTCTACTTCGGCCCCCATCTTCGGCCAATATAAGTAGAGAGAGAGCCTTTCCTTGGTCTTCTTGAAACTCAAGTGACCAGCCAAAGGAATCTCGTGGGCTAACTGCAAGAACTGTGGTCTGTTCTCTTGGGGTACTACAAGTCCTTTGTAGTCTCCAGGTTCAGACTCGGTCGGTTCACTGTAGAAGAGGCCAACTTCCCAGTGCAACCTGTATTTCCCAGGCTCTTGCCCTTCAGCCTGAGCTTCTGCCTGGTGGTGAAGACCTTCCACAGTTGGACATTCTCTCTGTCCCTTACTGAAGTCAGCCCTGCTGGGTCCACCTTCTGCCAGTAAAGACTGCAGCTCAGGATGGTCAACAGGATCCAGATCTCCAATGAGTTCCTGGCCTTCCATTAGCTCTTCTTCAGAGTCTAATTCTACCACACAGGGTTGTACCACCCTCTCAGCCTCACCTGAAGGGGAGTTACGGGTGTAACTTTGGATAACCGCGAGGAAGTCCTTGTTGGCTGCACTGAAATGTGGGCTGCGGGTTTCGGTATAGAAGTTTTAGGTTTCCCTTTCGCTTCTGATTTCTTTGAGACAGCAGCTGACAATTCCAGTGGAGCAGGAGTGATATCTTTCTTCATCATCTCCTGGAGAGTACCTCTCATGGTTCTCTCCCTTGCAGGTCTGGTTAGCTCCTGTAACCGTTTACTAGGAGGTCTGGGGGTATGAGACACAACTCCGAGAGTTTTTAAATCGTTACCCAACAGAACTCGTCCTGGTACCTCACTCTGTATGCTGACAGGTATCTTCACAGTCATGTCATTACACTGGATGAGAACTGGTAATTGGGAAAGCATCTGCACAGGCCCTCCAGCTAACTTGGTGAGGCGTTTGGGTGCCTTAGCAACATCCTCAGCCTGAAAAAACGATTTATCCACCACAGTTATGCTGGCCCCAGTGTCCCTAATGGCAGGAGTCTCCTGACCATTCACCTGGACACTGTCCTTATAATACTCTTTAGTATTATCTGGGATAGAATTATAGACATCTAAATTCTGTTGTTCCCACAAACCCAGAGACACTAAAGAAACAGTGGCTGAGACTCCAGTGGGTTCATCAGCCAGTAGTAGAAAGTTTCCACTTGCCATTTGGACTTCCTCCTCTGGAGCGAAGGCTAAGGAGACAAGCTGGACCCCTGAAGGTTTACCCTTGCATCTGGGATCTCCTTTCACATGGTCAGTCGAGCCACAAACAAAGCATTTACCAAATGCTTTCTGGAATGGTGGCTTGTTCTGGCCTCCCTCCGGTTTGGCACCAGAAGGTACACTATTCTGCTGTGGTTTTCCTTGTGGCTTACCCTTATGGTTTTGTTTGGGGCCCTCTTTGGAATTTGAGTTATTAGAATTCTCTTTTGAGTCTTTTTTAGGCTGTTTTCCCTCATCCTTTTTCTGAGTTGCCCCAGAATCCTTATGAGTAGCCCTGTTGGCAACCCACAAGTCAGCAGCCTTAGCTACCTCCCTGGAACCCAATTCCTTCGAATCAGCCAAGTGCTGTCTTTGCTCAGGAGAACAGGCATCATAAATAGACTCCAACATAAAAAGATTCTTCATACCCTCATAAGTGTTTACCTTGTAACCCTTAATCCATCCCTCTTAGTTTTTCAACCCTTCACTCACCCAGGTAGCCCAAGGGGTACCATCATGCTTTTTGAGGGTTCTAAACCTCTTAAGATACTGGGAAGGGGTCTTCCCGAACCTAGCTATCAAAGCTAGTTTCACGCTTTCGTAATCCTTCTTATCCACCTCTCCCAACTCCATTACCACATCAGTCGCAACAGGAGGAAGCCTAGAGAACAACCAGGGAAGTAACTCATTCCCTGTGATGTCCTGGAGCCCATGATTATATTCAAACAGTTTTAACCAATCCAACACATCCAATCTAGGTTCATACATACCCACTAATTCCTTAGGCATCCGCGGTCTTTTGGGACTGGAACTTCTAGAGGAACCAGAGGAGAGAGAAGCATTTTCCACAGATAACTTTTTCATCTCTAACTCATGATTAAGTTCTATTTCTCTGAGCCTTAATTCGGCTTGCTTCTGCTCAGCCTGGGCATTCATCCGTCTGAACTCTAGCTCTTGGTTTCTTTCAGATTGGGCTAAAAAACGCTTGTACTCTAATTCGAGCTTCATTTTTTCAAGTTCAAAATAAGCAGGGTTACATGTGGGACCTGGTATGGGCCCCGTAAGTACAGTAGGTAAGGCAGACAGAGGCTCAGAGTGGCTAACTTCATTAGGTTCACTTTACTCTTCTGACTCATTATCAAGACTTTGATTCAGATCCATACCATCACTGTTTTCTACATTCGCTGGAGAAGTTGGTTCCTCTGAACAAGTACCCAGACTTTGGTTTTCCAGCAGTCTCGCTGTCAGTTCTACTTTCTTGCCTCTTACAGAAAGATTCTTTTGTCTACAGAGAGCTCTCAAACTCTCAGTACTTTCGCCTGACAAGGACTCTTGGCTGTAAATTTCCATAGTAGACATGTTTTTGAAAGTTGCTTTTTAGTGCTAAGCTTTGTGGTTAGTTATCCTAAAGTGTTGAAAAGCACTCTAAACCATATACTCGATACAAATCCCACCGCTGTACACCAGTGTTAAGCGGAAACCTGTGCAGTTCCCTCTGGGACCACTGCAAAAGATTTAGGTCAACAGGTGTTTGGCAGTAAACCCGCTTGGTAGCAGACTGTACCACACAGATTCACTTGGTAGCTGTGGCTGAGCAGTCAGACTTCCCTCAAGAAGAGTTAGGCAGTATGTGGAGTATACAAAATAGGGCAATTTACACAGTAGAATAAGCAGACACGGAACAGAGTTTGGGTGTAAAGATATATAATTATTTATTTATAAAACACATCTATGAAAAACACACTGGCACTAATACGGCAAACAACTTCAATTACAATTACTATAAGTAGCTCACTCCTCTAACAATATTTCAACAAGTCTAGGTTCAACGGCACCACTTATTTGCAGACAGAGGTGAATGCTTTAACCTAGATGGCACTCTAATATTCGTTAGAACGGGAGAGAAAAGGCAGGGTATGAAACCAACTCGATACCAACTCTTTTACGAAGAAAATGCAAGGCAGGTACGGCAGGGTCTACTGTGGATCACAAAGTTCAGAGGCCAGGCCCACTCGGAGAGAGGCAAGGCGATATGTCCCAAAAAGTATCACAGTGGAAATGCACTTCAGGTCTTTGTAGCAAATTGTCACAGAAAGGTTGGACCAGTTTAGAACAAAAAGTTACGAAGGTCTGGAGGCGACCCAATGGAGAGGCAAGGATTAAGACACCTCACGCTAACCGTCACAAGGGAAGCCAGGCGGACACGGTACCTTGTATGTGGAGAGACATACGGCGGGGGCAGTGGTTCCTAGTGGTGGATGCAAGTCGGGGCTTTGCCAAGAGATGAGATGATCTCGTCGTCGAAGGAAAGTTGAAGATCGTTGCACCACTAGGGAAGAGACCAGCCGTGGAATGCTCCGTCACAAGGCACCACCTTTTGGTCGCGGTACGGGCTAGTGGCTATCCGGTTGCCGGAGTGATCAGCACGGGCAATTCGACCACTACGCCCTGGAAGTGAAGAAAAAGCAAAGGGACTGGTTGTTCCCACCAGTCAGGGGAAGAAGACTCTCCAGCCGGGAGATCTCCTCTGTTGTTGGGAAGTGGTGAGACGGTTCAGCAGGGCTCCACCGGAGGTGTCGTCGTTGCAGGTCGGCTCAGCTTTACCCTGTCGGATTCTTAGGTCCTGTGGCGACTTCTGAAGATCCAGTCCCAAAAGCCCTGCTTTTATGCAGCAAACCCCCATTCATTCAGCCTAGCTGTCAATCAAAACACGCTAAGTGGTGAGCGGGGTGGCTCACCACTTGGGCCAATCACACCAGAGTGCGACTTGAGTTGGCAAGGCAACTCAGTCCAGGGTGCCTAAACCCCCTCCAACACCCCCTCTGGTACCCAGACAGAATGGCACCACTTTGGAGGGCTTCTGTGCAGAAGCCCGCCAAAAGTGGAACAAAGGGTTCAACCTTTGGTTCGGAGTTACAGAGGCGAACAGAGACGGCATTTTAAAAACCGAGTTCTGGCAGAAAATACCGACCGGTAGATTTATTTAAGACAAATAAACCGGCGGTATGTTACAGACTAACGGGAAAAGGTATTAGCCTCCAACAATGGGAAGAATCCCATAGAATTATATTCGGGGTTGAATATAACAAGTAGTTTCCACTGCCACCAGCCAAAACTTGACGAGGGGGGACGGGACAGTGCCCCCTCGAATAACAGACCCAGGGGTAATCGAATTACCCCTACTAGTACATCCACAATAGGATGGTTTGTACTAGTTCTGTTAGTAAATTTAGGTCTAGTAAAGCCAATGGTGACTTTACATGCCCTGGGAGACAGTAGTCAGTCCCAGGGTATGGAGTCTATAGTGGGGATCCTCTAGGACGCCCCAGTGTTACGGCACAGAGGGTGCGGTGTAACACACATAGTAAAACACATGAGACCCTATGGCGTAAAAGACCCCATAGCCCATAGAACACATTGACATTCAAAGGAATTAACCACATTCATGTCCAAGAGTGGGAGAGAAAAGAGTCCCACTCTTGGCAGGATGGACAAAAACAAACTCCAGAAATCCAGCAAAGCTGCTGGGGGACTCGCTAGGTTAGGAAATTCAGCCTAAACAGAGAATTCTCCCTAACAATTATGCATGTACACTTATCGCTCGACTCCAGACGGGTCTGCCTCTCAAGGACCTGGACGTGGAGCGCTGGGGATTTGCGTTCCAGGACCCTCATTTGATGTTCCGTCAGGTGGCCCCGGCGCCCCTTAGCATCCGCTGCCTTCAAGAGGCGCCGGGCCTTGTTGAGGGTCCTGGACCTGAAGTCCTCCCAGCGCTTCTTGACATGTTGGAATTTTCGGACTGCCACCCCCTCCGCGTTGATGGCAGTCACGATGTCCGTCCAGATCCTGGTCCATCCTTCCTTGTCAGCGCGCGAACTTCCGAAGAGGGCATCATACTGCCCCAGGATTTGCTCCACCAGGACACCAACTTCGGTGGCAGTGAAGCTGGTGGCCCTCTGCCTCTCTGGCTGGGGGTTGCCAGTGGTCTCAGATGGTGGTGTGCCCGACATGGCAACCCCAGAGGCAGGCGTGGGTGGGCAACTGGGTCCTGGGTCTGGGCTGTGGAGCGATGGTATCCGAGTCGGGAGTCTTCAGTTCCAGCAGGGGTGGTCACAGCAATTGCACCCATGCGGATGGCTGATGTGCAGGCAGCAAATAGCAGGGCACGTGGGCAGCAGGCAGGCAGGCAGTAGCAGATGGCAGGTGGGAGCATGCTCGGGGCTCTTGGGGGCAGGAAAATGGCCTTCAGGGCAGGAGCGTGGTCTTCCGTGTGTTTTCGCGTGGCCAGCTTGATACGGAGTGATTTGGCACATGAAAAAATTGCACGTCAGCGTGTAATTCGAGGAAAGGGCTTAGCGCGTGAGCGCGTCAGCGCACGCACGAGATTCCATTGGACCAAAGGCCCTTAGCGCGTAAGCGCATCTTTGACGTATCGCGCACAGGCATTTCAGTCTCGTCGTGCAGAAAAAGAAGGCAAGAAAACATCTTTGTTCGAGATACACGATTAAAGCATTACAGTTTGAAAAGACAAAAACCATAATTTGTATTCAGGCGGGGTGAGACCAGTGGTTTGTTGTTAAAATACTTTACAAGGCATGTTAAAAGAAAACATATGACAAAGTTTGCTAGAAATAGGGATTTATTTAAAGAAAAGATTCCATTCAATGGCTATATTAAGGCTCTGTTTGACAGAATCGAGGCGGAAAATCCATTTCTGCTCTAGTTTACGAAGTGAGAGGTCTCTATCGCCACCTCTGAATGGGTTTCTGGCTATTTCTAGAACAAACCAGAAAATGTCATTGTGGGTAGGATGTTTCTCTTGGAAGTGTGCCACCATAGGTTTGTCGGGAACAGCATTTTTGATGCATGAGCGATGTTCACAAATACGTTGTCTGACTTCTCTCTTACATTTGCCGATGTATAGCAAATTGCAGGGGCATTGAATTGCGTATACTGTCCATTTACTTTTACAGTTGGTAAATGACTCGAAATTCCATTTTTTTCCGTTTAGATCAATGGATTTCATGTTTTTTGTCAGAGAACAGACTGAGCATGTGCCGCATTTGAAGTGCCCTTTGACGGCAGGTAGATTCCATAGGGTGAGTTGTTCTTTTAGCTTGGTCGGTTCTGTATAGGTGTTTACCAAACAATCTTTAAGATTTCTGCTCCATTTAAATGCAAAATGGGGTTTGGTGGGTTTAAATGAATCTGTTTGGAGAATGTTCCAATGTTTAAGTATGGTTTTCTTTATTTGATTGCTGAGTGGTGAGAAGGTAGTGACACAGGTGATTTTGTCCTTGCAAGGCTCTCGTGGGGTAGGTTCAAGGCATGATTCTCTGCTTCTGTTTTTTGCTCGTTTTCTGGCTTGACGGATGGTGGGGTTGGGGTAGCCTCTTTCTTTAAGTCTTGTGGTAAGTTCTCTGCTAGTTGTTTCGAAATCTTCTCGTTTTGTACAGTTACGCCTTAGTCGCCGAAATTGGCCAAATGGGAGATTTTCTTTGAGACTAGGTGGGTGGAAGCTCTTAAATTCCAGAAGTGTATTTTTGGCTGTTGGTTTCCTGTAGAGGGTTGTTGCAAGAGTGTTGGTGGTCGCTTTGTAGACTGTGAGGTCTAGAAATGGAATCGAGTGTTTGTCTGCCTGAATAGTGAATTTGATTGTAAGAGGATTCAATCCAGCACTACAGCTAAGTCAATGCCTAGTCTGGGATACTGAATGGAAACCCTTATTGATATATCTTTATGTCCAGTTCATGAGTTCTGGATGACTACCCCTATATAACACCCCTCTCTTGGAACCCCACTGAGCCAAGAAGTAGTTCTGTTTTGCAAGTTTAAACGGTTTATTTGAGAATGTAAACAATATATATATATCACACTTTATAATAAATTAATAATTAATATCACACTTCAGAAAATGAGGAGTTAACAACAATGGGTAATGTTCTACTAATAAACTGATTTGATTACCCAGGAGTAGTATAAAGGATGAGGTAGCACGCTTGGGAATAGGAACAGAAGAATAAGGTGGTAGAGAATGCTTTATCTAGTTTCAGATGGATGCAATGTTGAATGAAAATGCAATACAGAAAATACTCAATATGATTTCAACAAAACAATGTTATCACTTTCCTCTGGCAATCCACTCCCCCCCTTTATGCAATGCAAGGAAATGGAAGGAAAGCACACAGTTCTCAGAAATGCAATCAAATGTAATTCAGTTCACCCCAGCAAGCTTAGACTACAGAAGTTTGAAACACAGGCCCAAAATGCTTTTATATGTGCTGGCAATGAAGTGAGGAATATGCTGAAAATGGTTTTAATTCCCTTTAGGAGGTTCAGGGTGACTGAAATATACTTGGGATGAGTTCAGGCTCACTTTAGCAAGGATCTAGGAGTAACTAGCAGGTTAAACAAATTTTTGGCAAAGGAAAGCAAGGAAGCTGCTGTTTTCACACGTGGCTGGATTTTTAACCAAATCGCGAATCGCAGCAAAATTCACGAATGCAAGAGTCACGATTACGGCAAAAGTATAAGGAGTAGCAAGTCGGTTCTAAGCTTGTTGAAAAGCTGAGAATCTAAGCTTTCGGGGGAAAGTTAAACCAAGTTCCTAGCACAAACGGTTCCAGAGAAACGGACGATTAAATAAAGGTAGTTTTTCGGATTTGAAATTTTAAAAGTTCAAAGCGACAAGTTACAGCTTGCAGCTAGAAAATGACAGGTGACAGTTAGGAGGCAGTTCTGGTTAGATTAAAATAGTTTGGATTAGATTATTTTAACTAAGAGATTGGTTCTGCACAGTTCTGCTAGGTACTCACAATATATTTTTGAATTAGGCCTCGCCACGGATCTGGTCAGGTTTTGGACTGGACTCCGGTTCTGGTCTCGGCACTTCACAGTGATCTGGGTCAGCTCTCTGGTTCTGCTAACAGCGGTCTGGGTCACGCTGGATCGCTGGCCTCTGGTTCTGGATACTGCTCTGCTTTCTCTGGGTACAGCACTGCTTCTGGATCTTTCTGGCACAGGGTTTCAGGCCAGAATCAACACCTGGGTCCAGCTGTGAATAGTCTGCAAATGATTTTTGGGCCTGCTGACAAATACTTTTGCTTGCAGTGGGCCTTCTTGGTTCAAAGTTCTGTAGTCTCCTTTTAGCTTGGAAGTCTAAGTGTAGGATCTCTGGATGTGAAGTCGTCGGTCAGCATGCTCCGCAGCAAATGGAATTGAATGTCCCTACCTGTCCCAGCAGTCTCTTTTTATGTGTTTTGAAAGTGGGTGGAGAGGCTAGCTTTCTAGGCCCAACCACTTCAGAGTTCTGATAGGTTGGAGAATTCTTTGCGTTCTCACTGGAGAGCAGGATTGTGTGTCAGAATGATGTCATTTAATGGCTTGCAGAAAGGACACTCCCCTGTCAAATTGCACACAAATCTATATTTGATCAAAATACACATTTCTCAAATACATAGTGGTTTGTCATTGCATGTACATATTACCTATCACATGAGGTATACTCTGTTCAAACTCTGCTCTTCCTGAGGGCTTGCATTCAAAAATGGCAACTTATTTTCGATTTTAGTGGGTTATGCAACCTTGGTTCTTCATTAAAAATTATACACATATACACGGCCTGTCCTTACATACTCCAGTAAATTCCCATGCCTCTAGCTTAAACACAGAGTCTGTAGTATCCATAAATAGCGGGGTTTTGCCCCAGAACATCACACAAATTCCCAACGCGTCTTAAAACGTGCACAGAAAATTCACAAGAATTATGGTATCATTTAAATAATTTTGACAAGTCCGCACTGTGAGTTATACATCTTTCTTAGAATCATATTCTGGCCAACAGGGGTGTGTCTTTTCAGGTCACATGGTGTAGAAACCAGTTTATCCAGTTTCTGCCAAGCTCAGAGACCCTGCCCCTCCCAGCTTCTGCCAAGAGGAAGCTATTTTACGGTCCCCCTAATAAACCATCTGCCTGGGCCCTGGAAGGCCCATTGTTCAAGAGGAAGCCATTTATGGCCTCCCCCCAATAAACCCTCTGCCTGGGTCCTTTGTTTAGTCTCTAGCAGTCCCTTGGTAATTCAATCAGAGAGGGGTAACCTCCCCTCAGAATGCAGCCAGGCCTGAGAACTGCTGTGGATCCAGTTTCACTCCAATTGGGGGGAAGTTGTCGTGCAGAATCCAGTTCCTTAAGCCAGGCCCCAGCTACTGTCACTTTTAGTTACCCAGTTTTCTGCATTCAAATAAAACTAACAATTTTTACACATGCAGCTGGAATGCTGATTCTAAGTTCAAAACTATGACATTTTAACAGTGACAAACTATGTGGCAGTCACAAGTCTATCCCTCAGTTTATTTACACATTTCAATTTTTGGTAATTTTAAATCCAGTTTCAGTTTAAGCCGCTGCAGACCTGCAGAGCTCAGCCAGACTTGTTATAAACCTTCAAGTCACTTCAGAATATAACTTTACATTGTATCCACCTCTTAGTAAGTCTTTCTTTGGCCTGCTTTGGGTTCATTTATTAAGTTTTACACAAATGTCTGGTGTTGTTTTAAAACGCCGGCTTTCTGATAGTGGTGAGTACTGGTAATGCAACCATTTTTGGGATTTAAGAAAATGAATTCCCCACAGTTCTAGGTTGCTTTTGGCAATCAGCATTGCCATTCCCTATGGTTTCAGGCTACTGTGTGGGTAGCCCATGGTGGTTTTAGGCAGTGCCCTTCTGTGCCCATAACATCGGCAAAAATGGGTGGCAGCCTATTCTTCATGCATTTCCCTGTGCATTTTCTGGGAAGCTCTGGCCATCATGATGTTTTCAATGCCAGTAATGCACAGTTTTTTTTGGTAGGGCTCGGATGCATGGGTAAAAACATCCCACAAGCCCCCCTCTTGCGATGGCCATTCTGTTTCACTGATGGAACTCGCAAGATCTGGGATGTTCTCCTAATCTTCTTCCGGAATATGGCACAGTTCAGCATCTTTTTCTCCATCCGGTCGGATCGATCGGTTCTCCTCGCCGGTCCTGATGGGAAGATTGGGCGGTACCCCGGGCCCCTTGGGTCTCTGCTCCCGGTCTCCGGATCGTCCTCCTTGGCCAGTCTCCAGGTTTTCTTTCTCCTAGGACGACAAAGGAAAAGCGGCAATACCTATTCATGGACATTTCTCCCCCACCATTGATATAGTGGGGTGACATATATATTTTAGAACTCAACAGATATGAACATGCACATTTTTTTAAATTAAGCGACAGGAACACATAAACTTGAGAAACACAGAATTTGATAGGTTGTAGGATATTTTAAGTTAGAACTGAATTAATCTGAGACAGTACCCTCTAGGATTCCAGAGGATTCCTCCAGTTGTTGCAGAGTGTGCCTGGGATGGCAACACTTCAACTGGTTAATGTGGACCCACTTGTCTTCCCCCTCTGCCAAAGGACCTTTAGGGATGTGGATCTTGTAGGCCACAGGGGAGATCTTGTCTATAATCTCATAGGGTCCCTTCCATGTAGGCAAACATTTTCGCTGTTTCGCCTGGTTTCTTTGGAAGTTGTATAAATAGACCCGGTCCCCCACCTGATATTCCTTCCTGGAAGTTTTCAGGTCATAGTGGGTCTTCATGCTATCAGCTGATCTTTCTAGATTCCGCTGAGCATAAGCAAAAGCATGTTGAAGGTGTTTCCTTAAATTCTCCACATACTCATGAGTTGTGGAGGCATTTATCAACGTTTGCTCTTGGGTTCTCTAGAGCAAATGCTGAGGAAGCACCATCTTGCGTCCAGTCATCAACTCAAATGGTGACATTTTGGTTGCAGATGAAGGGGTAGCTCTGATGGCCATTAGGACCAGAGGTAATCGGATATCCCAACTTGGCCCAGAATCTGCCACAAACTTTTTTAAGATGCTCACAATGGTTCGGTTATATCTCTCTACTGCCCCAGAAGAAGCTGGCCGATAAGCAATATGCAACTTCCTTTTGACCCCCAGTATCTCCCACATCTTTGTCATTACTTTACTGGTGAAGTGGCTATCTCTGTCTGACTCAATCTTTTGAGGTAGACCAAAACGGGAAAAGATGTGGTTAATCATCAGGGCAGCTGCTGTTTCTGCCTTGCAGTTTGGGGCTGGGAGACATTCCACCCACTTGGTAAACAAGCATGTAACGGTCAACATGTACTTGTTTCCTCTAGACGAGCGAATCACAGGGCTTACAAAGTCGATTTGCAAATCTGACCATGGCAGTGTCATTCCCCTCTTTTGGAGAGGTGCCCGGTCTGTGAGGGATGTTGGCTGAAATTGTGCACACACAAGACACCCCTTCAAGTATTGATCGAGGTCCTGCCCCATGTGTGGCCAGTATGCAACCTCTCTTAAGATTTCCAGTGTTGTGTGAAACCCCCTATGACCGGCGGTGGCCGCATCATGGGCGTGACTTAACATCAGGCTTCGGAATGAGGTAGGAACCACCCACTGATCATGGCCAGCTTGGGATTTCCTTACCAGCAAACCGTCTTGGATCCGGAACATTTTTGGCCATTTCATCAACACTCTTAGGTCCTCTTTCCCAATGTAATCGGTATCCGTCAGGGGAAAGTTCTCAGGGTCCTCAAGGTGTTGGTAAAACTTACCAATAATTGGATCCCCCTTCTGAGCTGTAATCAAATCAGAATCAGGGGTCTCCTTGCTCCATTGGGCAGTTGAAAGATCATTGTGAGCATTTGTCTGGGACCTAGTGATAGCAGTGACCTGGATTTCCCCCAACAGGGACTCTATTTCTATTAGATCCCCTTGGATGGCCCCGGTTTTGGCCAGCTGATCAGCTAAGTCATTTCCAGTTTTGTCTGGTCCCTCTACTTTGGAATGACCCTTGATCTTTTTCCAGTAGATGGTCATCCCATTCGATGTGACCAGATCATCAATGTTTTGGATCAACTTCCCATGTTTCAAGGGTTTGTTGTTAGCACATAACATGCCTCTGGTTTTCCAATTAACCAGGTGCTCCACGAACCCGTTCCGTACATAATCAGAATCTGTGATTATGACCAGTTCGTGGAGTTGATGCTGGACAGCAGTGAGGATGGCCTGATGCACAGCCATCAATTCTGCCACCTGACTACTTCGGGGACCAATTTTGTAATCAGCGGAGGGTTCTGGGGACTCATTCACCCAGGCATTCCCTACGCCGGCCACTAGTTCTTTCTCCCCATTGTTGTCAACATGGTAAGAGAATCCATCCACATAGACAGTGGGCATTCCCTCACACTTGTCCTCTTCAAAGACTTTGTGTGGGGAATTAAGGTATGCCTCCATGTTGTCCTTGATTTTTAGACTTTCGTCCTTGAGACAGTTTTCTCTGCAACAATCATGCAAGTCAGCCAGACCTTGCACGAGGGGACTCTTCTTGTTTTGGCCATATCGGACCTCCACAGGAAAGCCTTGCATTGACAGAATCCAGGAAGTAATTCGGGAATTACTCACATTTCCGGCCCGGATTCTGTCACTTTGGAGATATTGCAGAGGCTGGTGTGGAGTCTCCACTATGATGTGTTCCCCCTGGATAAACGGGCGGTAATTCTTCAATGCCCACACCGTTGCCAGGAGTGCCTTCTCACAATCGTTGAATTTTTCCTCCACAGAGGATAAAGTTTTGCTCGCATAGGAGATTACTTTATTGACCTTGTCATGCTTTTGGTATAATACTGCCGTCAAGCACGTATTAGAGAACCCCGTCTCCAGGAAGAACTCCTTGTTTCTGACAGGGTAAGCTAGGCAGGGCGCTTGTGAGAGGCTTCTTTTGAGTTGTCTTACTGCCTCGGCTTGTTCTGGACCCCATTCCCACTTGACCCCCCCTTCAGGAGATGAATCAGGGGTTTGGTGATCTCTGCGTAGCCCTCAATGAACTTTCTGCTGTAATTAGTCAGTCCAAGGAGGCTCCTTAGTTCCCGCAGAGTTGTGGGGTCTTTCAGTTTCTGAAGTGCTTCCACTTTCTTTTCCTGGGGACAGAGACCCTGAGGAGTAATCTCATGCCCCAAGAAATTAACACGGGTTCTACACGACTGTGCTTTCTCAAAGGAATGTTTTGCTCCGGCGGCCCTCAACTGGGTCAGAACATAACGGATCTACGCTATGTGTTCCTCCACAGATGAACTTTTGATGAGGACATCATCTACATAAGCCAGGTTACCCCTTGCACCCAGGTCGGGCATGGCCTTGTGTAGGAAATTGTTGAATTAATTGCCGGAGTTGAGGTATCCGAAGGGAGTCCGGGTCCATGTGTACTGCTGGCCCCCAAAGGTAAAAGCCAGCTTGTATTGGTCCTCCCTACTGACAGGCACAGTCCAGTATCCATTCGTCAGGTCTATTGCAGTGAATACCTGTGACCCCTGGATCTGGGCCAGCCTTTGGTCAATGTAGGGCAGAGGCCATCGGGAAGTATGGACCCGTTTGTTGAGCTCCCTGAGGTTGGCACAGAGTCTCCACTGGCCGTTTGGCTTCAATATTCCCAGCACCGGATTATTGAAGGTGCTGTGAACTGGACGGATTATTCCCCGGGACTCAAGGTTCTTAATTATTTCAGTAAGGGACTCCATGGATGCAAGAGGCAAACGATATTGCTTCACAAACACTGGAGTCATGCCAGGGTCCGTGGGGATTGTTGTTGTGTGGATGTCGGTGCGGCCACAGTCATATGAGTCTACCGCAAAGAGATCTTGGAAATCCAAGAAAACTTGTTTCAACTTTTGCTTTTGTTCCAGAGTCACACAGGCATCAGCTAGGTTGACTCTCTCTTCCACCATCTGCCTGAAGCCTGGAAAGACTTCTGGTTTGGCTATCTCAGCGGCCTCCTCCAGCTGGGTGGAGAAGTCCCTGGTCAGAGTGCTGATTTGGACTGGAGGCTTCAGGTGGGAAAGGCAACCCTCATGGACCTGGAAAATCACCTCATCCCTCCTGAAGTCACAAGTCACATCTTCCTTACTATAAGGGCAGGAAGTGTACACCAGGAAGTTCCCCCCATGCCGGGTAAAAATCCTGTCTGGTGTTGTATTGTCCTCACTGTCACTGTCAAAACAGTCCTTGGGGATTGGTCCTAACAGTTCATTTCCTAGATCAATGGAAAAATGTTGGTCATCAACCGCCATTCCAATAATGGTGCCTGCGGCTAGAGTAATACTCTTTAAGTCGCTGTTATCCACCTCTATTGGAATGGTGTCATGTTCTATGTTGACTTATGGAGTTGGGTTTACCCCCAACCCTTGCTGTTGGAGAGAAGCATTTAGATGTATATAAGCATCAGGGTTTTGCAAATATTGTCCTCTTTTAACTTTCACTTCCAGGGAGAATTGTCTGGTCCTTTCTGGGATGGTGACTTCCTCTTTAATCTGAATTTCAACTGCATAAGGTAGCAATTGAGCTGACCTAAATGCTTTTTCTGGATCATCAAAGCCCATGGGATTATCCGCTAATCGGGACCAAGCTTTGAAGTTTATTAGGTCCAAACTAATGGCAAAGCGATTGAGAATGTCACTGCCTAAGTAAAAGGCGGCAGTGACGTCTCGCACGACCCAACAATTATGGACTATGCTCTTGTTGCCAATGGAGATTTTGAGCATACACCTGCTTGGCAGGAGCTGTTTGGAATTAGGTGCTTCCAGGTCCATTTGCCATTTGTCTATCAGTTTGAATGTGGGAATGGCTGGATCTTTTGGGAGTTGGCGGAACATGGCTTCGCTGATGAAGCTCTTACCGTTGTTCACGCACACTCGAGTGAGAACAGAGTCCTTCCCATCATTTAACTGAACAGGGATGAACAACTGCTCTCCAATTTGCTGAATATCAGCCAGGCTCTGAGCTGATTTCAAAGCTTTCTGGACTATAGGAGTGGGAGTTTCTGATTATGGATTAGTAAAGAATTTCAGGGTGTTTCCTTCCATTGTGGAATACCACTTTAAACTGGAAGGAAGATTGATTTTCAGAAATAGAGAGGACCCCCCATCACCAGTCTGTTGTCCTACTGCTATTACTGTCACGTCTGGAATTTGGTTGTTCTGGAAGTGAAATTGTACTTGGTCAGATTTTTGTTCAACCATGTGGCAGGTGCCGTTTAAACTAACATGGTTGACACTCTGTTTTAATTTTATCGGTCGGCTAGTCTGGGTCCAGAGGACCTTGTTTACACAATCTATTAGGGGTGACAACCTTCTCAGGCGGTCATTCACTAGTAAACAAGGGGTGCCCTCTGGAGTCACTACTATGACCGGGTGTCTCACCTTGTGTCGCCCAATTTTAATGTCCAAGTCTGCAGTCCCCTCAACGGGGATTTCCTTCCTGTCAAAGTTCTGCAGTTGTCCAGGAAGAGAGGTGAGAGGAATTCGGTAATTCTCCCCCCTTCCTGCATTTAGTTCATCAAAGGCCCTTTTGGACAGAAGGGTAGCTTGGGATCCAGTGTCCACCAGTGCCAAAATTGTACCCTGCCCCTGTACTTGTACCGGGGCATAGTATCTTCCCTCCTTCTCCTCAAGGGGGCACAGATAATGCACATTTTTGGACAACTGGTGGGCTAACTTTCTGGTTTTGGACATGGCGAGAGAAGAGATTTGGGCAGAATTCTGTGGAGAGTCTTGGGAATCTGAAAGAAAAAATTGGCAACTGAAGATCAGAGCCATTGTGGGTTCCCCTGGTTCCGGTTCTGGGCCGCCCCGCCCTTTTTGGAGGCAGTCATCAGGATGGGTTTGAACCAGGGTATTTCGGTATTGTGGGTTCTGGGATGAGATGATGGGCGGCGGTAGCTCAGTCTCCATATCTCCCCAGTCTGAATTGACATCCCTTGGGACCCATTTTTCTTTGGGAGGAGTTCCCCCATCTCTGAAGGAGAAGATTCTTTTCCCAGGATCTTCTGAGGATCCCTCTCCCTCAAATTGGAAGACCTGAACCTCCTCCACAAAGTGGGTCTGTTTGGGTCCTTTGTTTCTCCTACCCCCCCTCTGCTCCTTGGGGGGCAGGCTTTCAGGGGCAGGAGATTTTCTTTCCGGTTCCTGGTTTTCCAGGGGCTGTTTACAAGTTGGGAAGGAAGCTTCCTCCAAGGCTTTACACCCCCCTTCCCCTTGTGCCTCCTCCCTGGGAACCGGTGGATTATCGGGGTGCTGCCCCAGTCATTGTTCTGGAGCACCAGGTCCAGAGTTTGGGGCATTCTGCGGTGGCATGCTCATCTGAGGGTTCTGTTGAGCCCTCAGTATGTGACCCAGATCTCGTGCCATATTTTGGACCTGGCGCTCAAGTTGTGAAACCCACTCAGGCTGATACGGGGCTCTATTTTCTCCCCTGGGCTGATCCTGGGAAGGGTAGCTATTCCTTCTCTGGTAGTACCCCTGGTTGGGAAGATTTTGGTACCCCTCCACCCTTGGCCTCCCCTCTCCCGGATTAGGTTGTCTGGGCTCAGGGAATTGGGGAAAGAAGGATGGATGATTTTGGGGCTGGAAATTGGGCGGATACCTGGGGAAAAAGTTCTGCCCAGGATTTGGAGAATTTCTGCCCTCCTGTGGGAAGTTGGGAGGGAAGTTCCCTGGGTTAGGTGCTTGGCCGGATCCCCCCCCTTGGGCTGGAGGAGTCCACACATAACCCAGGATAGGTCGGTTTCCCTTATAGCGGGGACTTACATAGTCAGGGGAGCGGGGGACCCCATTTGTGGGACTACCTCCTTGACTCCCTGTCTGTGACTGGCCCGAGGGCCTTCTGGGCTGTGAATTATTAGATGCAGGTAGGTTTTTAGGCCCCCCCATCTCCAAATCCAAAACGGGGGTGACCTTTACCTCTGCCACCTTGGCAGCAGCAGGGGTGCTGTTGGTTTTGGGATTTTTCTGGGTATTGCTTTTATTTTCTATGGGCTTCTGCACCTCATAGATCCGGGTAGCCTGTTCAATGACCCAGTCTAAAGATCTTTTCTAAAGAAAAATGTATTGACAAATTCTCTGCCATCTGTGCGCACCCTTCTGGTGGTCTGTGCAAAAGCACGCTTTAATTCTTGCAAGCACGCTTTAATTCTTGCACAAACTCTTGTGGGGCCTGATCCTCCCCACACTGCAAACTGTAGGCTGCCTTGCGAGCCTCTTGGGGATTTCTGTGAACAGAAAAATGTTTTAATATGGCCGCCCTATAGGTGGACCACCTTGAATGATTTTGGTCCTCCAGCCCCGCAAAGAAACTGGAGTACTCTGGGGAGAATGTCCACTTTACATATTGGATACAGCTTTGGCTGTCCTTCAAATGAAAAGTCGCCATCATTTGCTCATAGAGCTCCAAGTGTTCCCAAACAGAGTACTTGGCGTTCTTATGATAAGGCGTGATGACACTCCTGATTGCCTTAATCTGTTTCAATGGGTCCTTAAGCAAGGCCCTTTTTGCCTTATTGGCCTTTTTGGTTCGGGTAACCCTGGTCCATTCATCCTCTGACTCAGAGGCACTGCTCCCAGAGGTTCCTGTCTGATCTTCCAGGTTTTCCCGGATTCTGCGAGCCTGGGAATGGCTGGCAGAATGTGGGGACCTGGTCTCCTGTGTCCTGTGCCATTCAGAGGAGTCTTCAGATTCCTCCTTGCTGCCAGGATTTGATGGGTACCCCCCCCCCCACTGACCTAACTGGGCAGAAGTTTTCAGGATGCCCTTAATGGGCCTATTCTCCTGAGGTTCCCCACTAAATTGCACTGTGCTTGGGTGCCCATACCCGGATGCCCGCCCATCCATTCCTGGGAGGTACTGGCCTATGAGCCCCATGCTTCTGGCTGGATAGTAATCTGCCATCCCTGTGGCCTGGTGCTCATGTGCGCCAGGGGACATGGGGGTGGCAGAGTCCAGGGACTGAGAGAGATAAAGGCCTCTGGTACTAGGGCTCCTGAGGTTATGCTCAGGAGTCTCCCTCTCCCAGCGAACCTGGTCTCTATCCGCCCCTGCTCCCTGTTCCCTCAGTTAAGGCCTTACTCGACTCTATCAGTCTCTCCTGCATCGCTACCTGTTGCTGGAGCCTATCATTGTGCTGACAGAGAGCCTCATTTTCTCTCTGTGCCTCCTGATTGGTCCTGGAGTACTGGGCCAGTCTTTGCTGCAGGAGGGTTACCTCCTGAGTCCCTTCCCTACTGGCCTGCTCCTTTCTTGCCAGAGCCTCCTCCACCCTCCTGGTGTGCTCTAGCAAGTCCTGGTGTTCTTTTTGGAGGTCACCTAGTCCCTGGTGGGCCAGGTGATTTTCTTCCATTTTTCTTTTTAAGTGGCAGACTTCCTGGCCTAAGGTGTCCCTTTCCTGACTAAGAGTCTGCATCTGTGCCGTCAGGTCGTCCCTTTGCCTTTGGAAGGCACCAGCTTTCTGGCGCTCCTGATCAAACTCTGCCTGGGTATCCAGGTCTTTCAGGATCAGTTTATTGCTCTCCTCTTTCTCTCTGTCTAGTTGGATTTGCAGGGTGGCTACCTGCTCTGTGCATGCCCTGTTGAAATTGATCTGTTGCTCCAGCTTTTTCTGGCTCTGCAGTAGGGAGTCCAAACTGTCTTGGCGTTCCTTCTGCAAGGCCAGAATTCTGGTATCCTGGTCAGCCTTTTCCTGTTGCAGTATATCCATGTCCTCTTTTATTTTAATGATATACTGCCTACTATCATTTTCTGACTCCTGGCTCCTCTGCAGCCTCTGCTCAGAAGAGTCCAGATCAGATTGGGCCTTCTGTAATGCCAGCAGTTGCCTACTCGCCAGATCTTGGCCTTCAGCATATTTGTCCTGCATGGCTCCCATATATAAGTATAAATATGCCGCTACCCTGGCAATCTTGTTGTGCTCATCCTTGGCCTTAGGGGACATATATAGTTCACTCAGGGCCACATGTAAGGGACCCTGGTCTCTCCATATAACTGACCCTGTTTCAGTGATCTGGGGTGCGATTGCCTGCAACCAGACCGTCTGGTCGTGATGAGCCCACTCACCTCTCACAAATAGCTTATGTAAGAAGTGCTCTCTGGCTATTTTCATATCTACCAAGGTCGTCATTCTGGAATTTGAGTTCCTTCCTGACTTACAGAAGTTTATATTTTATTTTTGCAAAACAGAACTTTTCCTTAGAGCGTTCCTTTGAGGAGTGCTTTACAGCGTAACACAGCGTGGTGATCCGACCGGATATGTGTATCTGGTCAGCTGGCACACTGTATTAATCTGCACAAGTGATAGATCTAACCCAAACATCCCGGACGAGCCCCCAATTTGTAAGAGGATTCAATCCAGCACTACAGCTAAGTCAATGCCTAGTCTGGGATACTGAATGGAAACCCTTATTGATATATCTTTATGTCCAGTTCATGAGTTCTGGATGACTACCCCTATATAACACCCCTCTCTTGGAACCCCCCTGACCCCACTGAGCCAAGAAGTAGTTCTGTTTTGCAAGTTTAAACGGTTTATTTGAGAATGTAAACAATATATATATATATCACACTTTATAATAAATTAATAATTAATATCACACTTCAGAACATGAGCAGTTAACAACAATGGGTAATGTTCTACTAATAAACTGATTTGATTACCCAGGAGTAGTATAAAGGATGAGGTAGCACGCTTGGGAATAGGAACAGAAGAATAAGGTGGTAGAGAATGCTTTATCTAGTTTCAGATGGATGCAATGTTGAATGAAAATGCAATACAGAAAATACTCAATATGATTTCAACAAAACAATGTTATCACTTTCCTCTGGCAATCCACTCCCCCCCTTTATGCAATGCAAAGAAATGGAAGGAAAGCACACAGTTCTCAGAAATGCAATCAAATGTAATTCAGTTCACCCCAGCAAGCTTAGACTGCAGAAGTTTGAAACACAGGCCCAAAATGCTTTTATATGTGCTGGCAATGAAGTGAGGAATATGCTCAAAATGGTTTTAATTCCCTTTAGGAGGTTCAGGGTGAGTGAAATATACTTGGGATGAGTTCAGGCTCACTTTAGCAAGGATCTAGGAGTAACTAGCAGGTTAAACAAATTTTTGGCAAAGGAAAGCAAGGAAGCTGCTGTTTTCACACGTGGCTGGATTTTTAACCAAATCGCGAATCGCGGCAAAATTCACGAATGCAAGAGTCACGATTACGGCAAAAGTATAAGGAGTAGCAAGTCGGTTCTAAGCTTGTTGAAAAGCTGAGATTCTAAGCTTTCAGAGGAAAGTTAAACCAAGTTCCTAGCACAAACGGTTCCAGAGATACAGACGATTAAATAAAGGTAGTTTTTCGGATTTTAAATTTTAAAAGTTCAAAGCGACAAGTTACAGCTTCCAGCTAGAAAATGACAGGTGACAGTTAGGAGGCAGTTCTGGTTAGATTAAAATAGTTTGGATTAGATTATTTTAACCAAGAGATTGGTTCTGCACAGTTCTGCTAGGTACTCACAATATATTTTTGAATTAGGCCTCGCCACGGATCTGGTCAGGTTTTGGACTGGACTCCGGTTCTGGTCTCGGCACTTCACAGTGATCTGGGTCAGCTCTCTGGTTCTGCTAACAGCGGTCTGGGTCACTCTGGATCTCTGGCCTCTGGTTCTGGATACTGCTCTGCTTTCTCTGGGTACAGCACTGCTTCTGGATCTTTCTGGCACAGGGTTTCAGGCCACAATCAACACCTGGGTCCGCTGTGAATAGTCTGCAAATGATTTTTGGGCCTGCTGACAAATACTTTTGCTTGCAGTGGGCCTTCTTGGTTCAAAGTTCTGTAGTCTCTGTTTAGCTTGGAAGTGTAAGTGTAGGATCTCTGGATGTGAAGTCGTCGGTCAGCATGCTCCGCAGCAAATGGAATTGAATGTCCCTACCTGTCCCAGCAGTCTCTTTTTATGTGTTTTGAAAGTGGGTGGAGAGGCTAGCTTTCTAGGCCCAACCCCTTCAGAGTTCTGAAAGGTTGGAGAATTCTTTGCGTTCTCACTGGAGAGCAGGATTGTGTGTCAGAATGATGTCATTTAATGGCTTGCAGAAAGGACACTCCCCTGTCAAATTGCACACAAATCTATATTTGATCAAAATACACATTTCTCAAATACATAATGATTTGTCATTGCATGTACATATTATCAATCACATGAGGTATACTCTGTTCAAACTCTGCTCTTCCTGAGGGCTTGCATTCAAAAATGGCAACTTATTTTCGATTTTTGTGGGTTATGCAACCTTGGTTCTTCATTAAAAATTATACACATATACACGGCCTGTCCTTACATACTCCAGTAAATTCCCATGTCTCTAGCTTAAACACAGAGTCTGTAGTATCCATAAATAGCGGGGTTTTGCCCCAGAACATCACACAAATTCCCAACGCGTCTTAAAACGTGCACAGAAAATTCACAAGAATTATGGTATCATTTAAATAATTTTGACAAGTCTGCACTGTGAGTTATACATCTTTCTTAGAATCATATTCTGGCCAACAGGGGTGTGTCTTTTCAGGTCACATGGTGTAGAAACCAGTTTATCCAGTTTCTGCCAAGCTCAGAGACCCTGCCCCTCCTAGCTTCTGCCAAGAGGAAGCTATTTTACAGTCCCTATAATAAACCATCTGCATGGGCCCTGGAAGGCCCATTGTTCAAGAGGAAGCCATTTATGGCCTCCCCCCAATAAACCCTCTGCCTGGGTCCTTTGTTTGGTCTCTAGCAGTCCCTTGGTAATTCAATCAGAGAGGGGTAACCTCCCCTCAGAATGCAGCCAGGCCTGAGAACTGCTGTGGATCCAGTTTCACTCCAATTGGGGGGAAGTTGTCGGGCAGAATCCAGTTCCTTAAGCCAGGCCACAGCTACTGTCACTTTTAGTTACCCAGTTTTCTGCATTCAAATAAAACTAACAATTTTTACACATGCAGCTGGAATGCTGATTCTAAGTTCAAAACTATGACATTTTAACAGTGACAAACTATGTGGCAGTCACAAGTCTGTCCCTCAGTTTATTTACACATTTCGATTTTTGGTAATTTTAAATCCAGTTTCAGTTTAAGCCGCTGCAGACCTGCAGAGCTCAGCCAGTTTTGTTATAAACCTTCAAGTCACTTCAGAATATAACTTTACATTGTATCCACCTCTTAGTAAGTCTTTCTTTGGCCTGCTTTGGGTTCATTTATTCAGTTTTACACAAATGTCTGGTGTTGTTTTAAAACGCCGGCTTTCTGATAGTGGTGAGTGCTGGTAATGCAACCATTTTTGGGATTTAAGAAAATGAATTCCCCACAGTTCTAGGTTGCTTTTGGCAATCAGCATTGCCATTCCCTATGGTTTCAGGCTACTGTGTGGGTAGCCCATGGTGGTTTTAGGCAGTGCCCTTCTGTGCCCATAACATCGGCAAAAATGGGTGGCAGCCTATTCTTCATGCATTTCCCTGTGCATTTTCTGGGAAGCTCTGGCCATCATGATGTTTTCAATGCCAGTAATGCACAGTTTTTTTTTGGTAGGGCTCGGATGCATGGGTAAAAACATCCCACATGATGCAGGGATCTTGATTGTTGAGCCATGTGAAGAAACTTTTTAGTTCTGTATTATTTCCTTTCCATGTCATGAAAATATCATCGATGTATCTGATCCAAAGGGTTATTGATGTCATAGATACATTTATTTAAAAAAAGTCCATGAACAGGTTGGCTACGTCTGGTGCAAAAGTTGCTCCCATTGAGGTCCCGTGACATTGTTGGTAAAATGATGTTTCATAAATGAAGTAGTTTTCGGTTAACGCGATGCGGATGCATTCAAGAATGAAAGATGTAGGTGGTTCCATATTGGTTCTTTTATCAAGGTATGTGGCCAACACATCGATGCATTCGCGTTGGGGAATGCTAGTGTATAGTGACTCGACGTCCAGGGTCACTAAAAATTCTTCTTCATTGGTGGTTAGGGTGTCAAGTTTTTTGATGGTTGAGGTAGTATCTTGCACGTAGGACCTCATTTGTTTAATGAATGGGCGTAGAAAGTAGTCAATGTATATTGACAGCGGTTCTAAGACAGATCCTATACCTGCTACTATAGGACGACCTGGTGGATTATCAGCGTCTTTGTGGATCTTTGGTAGTAGATAAAAAGCGGGTAGTATCGGATGACGGTTTATCAGGAATAATTTTTCACCGTCGTCTATCCAGCCTTCTTGAAGTGCATGGCACATAAGACTTTCTATTTCGTTAAGGAGTCTGGTGGTAGGATCGGCCGGTATCTGGCGATAGAACTTGGTATTGTTGAGATGTTTAAGGACTTCTGTGTTGTATAAAGTTTTGACCCACCAAACCCCGTTTTGCATTTAAATGGAGCAGAAATCTTAAAGATCGTTTGGTAAACACCTATACAGAACCGACCAAGCTAAAAGAACAACTCGCCCTATGGAATCTAACTGCCGTCAAAGGGCACTTCAAATGCGGCTCAAGCTCAGTCTGTTCTCTGACAAAAAACATGAAATCCATTGATCTAAACAGAAAAAATTGGAATTTCGAGTCATTTACCAACTGTAAAAGCAAATGGACAGTATACGCAATTCAATGCCCCTGCAATTTGCTATACATCGGCAAATGTAAGAGTGAAGTCAGACAACGTATTTGTGAACATCGCTCATGCATCAAAAATGCTGTTCCCGACAAACCTATGGTGGCACACTTCCAAGAGAAACATCCTACCCACAATGACATTTTCTGGTTTGTCTAGGAATAGCCAGAAACCCATTCAGAAGTGGCGATAGAGACCTCTCACCTCGTAAGCTAGAGCAGAAATGGATTTTCCGCCTCAATTCTGTCAAACAGGGCCTTAATATATCCATTGAATGGAATCTTTTCTTTAAATAAATCCCTATTTCTAGCGAACTTTGTCATATGTTTTCTTTTAACATGCCTTGTAAAGTATTTTAACAACAAACCACTGGTCTCACCCCGCCTGAATACAAATTATGTTTTTTGTCTTTTCAAACTGTAATGCTTTAATCGTGTATCTCGAACAAAGATGTTTTCTTGTCTTCTTTTTCTGCACGACGAGACCGAAATGCCTGTTTATGCAACACGCACCACTCAAATGTATGTTCAACCCAATTAATCTGTCGTAATAACCATCTGTGTTTTTTGCTCCTAAAGAATGTCCATGTCATTCAGTTAGACTAACTTTATTACATGAAGTCACCCTTGTTTTGCCACCACTTTGCTTATTACACTATTAGCCATTAGTGTCCTTATCTTCGCCCATGCGTGCAAATCAACTCATGACGCATGCGCGCCCCTCTTTCCAAAACATAGCGTCCCCAGTAATGCCGCCATTACGCATGCGCCACAACGGCCGTAATTGTATTTACACTACGTGCCGTCTCCATTAGTAATCAATTGGTTTCCGGATTCGCAAGGTAGATGTTTATCCGCCTCACGCTCCTTTTACAGGTAAGAAATCGAGCCCGCCATGACCCATCAATCACTTAGCTAGATCATTGTTAATACAGAACCGCACCGCGATTATTTCGCTCAAACTAAATTCCACCATCTTGTTTGGCATACTCTAGCCCAAACCACCGCCGCACCGCGAGCACATACCTAATCGGATGGCAGGCCCTAGCCCTAACTACTACCATAATCACGTACAACCAACAATAGACAGTACAGACGTGAACTTTCCTCACGCTTTACTGGATATTCTCAGGTTCTGCACCGTTAAGTCCCGGTTTTTTATTGATAATGCCCACGGAAATCACAATTCAACACGATACCACCCTTTTTGAGCCCCTTTTAAACAATAAGGACACGTCTCGCTAAATCATTTTTAAGCACCAGGCAAAAACACCACTTTAGCCAGTAAAATATATCCTTTTCCTTAATACACAGCGGCATAGGCAAAGTTTCTAACCTGATTAAGCCTCCAAGTACACAGCAATTGTACCCGTGTGATAAAACAATTCGAAAAAAACATTTCCATTTTGGACCGCATACCACCAACTAAGGTATGCTATACTCTCGTTATTTGTTCCATTAAGTATGATCCTTCATACCATCCAGGCGCATTCATTGCCATCCTTTTCCTCTTGTAGATTACCTCCATGGATACCAGACCAATCTATTTGCCTTCCTGAATTCAATTCAACCGTTGACAGAACATAGGTAGGTTTCCTATAGTGCAGTACTTTTTTCATACAGATTCCCCCGTGTGGTCACACTTCCTCTTGACATACTCTCCTCTCCCTCCCAATAGGCGTTCCCAAACACGTCCTGATGAAAGTTCGGACCCTTCATCTGTGAACATTTATACCCGCCGAACCAGAAACACCCATAACAATGTGTCGACCACTATGACATACTACCAATCTGATTGTAGTATTTGAAATCCACAACACATGTTACTAACCCTCACCTACCAAACTGTGATGTAAAAACAGTTTTGTACTCATTTCCATTTTTTGTGTTCTTTTGTTTACAAGCCAAACGAGGCTTGCATGTGATCTTTCATCTCAAACTATGTATTCTTTACTATGAATTCTATATTCTATATGTATGTCTGAATAAACAAAAATTCCTATCCTCTCCCATTTTTTGTGACTTTTGATAGCTAGCATTTATAAACTAGCTTCCTGCCTTTTGAAAACCTACCGCAGCCTAAATGGTGTAATAGGGGTATCTTATGACTCTCTCTTCTCCCTGTAATTAACGCCTTTTTGAGTCAAGCCCCTCTTTAACAAAAAAGAAGGCAACTAGCCCCCTCTTTTCCTATGGGATACCATCGCTCTACAGCCCAGCACCAGGACACAGTTGCCCACCCACACCTGCCTCGGGGGTCGCCATGTCGGGGCAAACACCATCTGAGACCACTGGCAACCCCCAGCCAGAGGGGCAGAGGGCCACCAGCTTCAGTCAGAAGGAAGTTGGTGTCCTGGTGGAGCATGTCCTGGGGCATTATGATGCCCTCTTCGGAACATCACGCGCCAACAAGGAAGGACGGGATAGGATCTGGGACGACTTTGTGGTTGCCATCAACGCGTAGGGGGTGGCAACCCGCAACATCAAGCAAGTCAAGACGCGCTGGGAGGACTTGAGGTCCAGGACCCTCAACAAGGCCCGGCGCCTCGTGGAGGGGGGCCGGGGCAGCATGAGTACCATCCAGATGAGGGTCCTGGAACGCGTAGGCCCAGCGCTCCACGCCCAGGTCCTTCGGAGGCAGACCCGTCCGGAGTTGAGCGGTAAGTGGCCAAGCATTGCTGTTTGAGACAGTTGCAGAGTGCTGGTTGTCTGATACTTGCCTGTATGTGTGACATATGCCATGTACATATGTGTGTGTGCAGGGACATCATGGTCATGCATGTGAGACCAGTAATGTGTGAACCACATGGTTGGTGCATGTGTTACAATGCAACATGCGGAGCAGCATGGGGAATGCACACATTAATGCATGCCTGTCTCTGTTATTGGACATGGATGGGGTGTGAGAGATGGGTGCTTCTGTCATGGACATGTATGGTGTCCATGTCTGTGTGTCTGACTTGCGTGTCTGTGACTTGGAAATGCCATGGATGCATGACACATGTCTGTGACAATGTTCAGATTCACTGATGCAGCCTACTCATCCTTGTATCCACTGTGTCTGGGGTGTACGAGGCCAGATGGATGAAACTAGGGTGAAGTGTGTGCATGTGATAGGCATGACCCATGATGCATGTGATTTTCAAATCAGCATTGTATGTTTCAAGAGTCCCTTGGACATGTATGCTAATGTTCATAGCATGCGCCATGCCTGTTACTGCATGTATTTTGCCTGCACTGACCCATGTGTTGTGGGTGGACATGATGGAAGTGATGTTTGACAGTGCCACTCATCTACTATTGCTTCCTGTCTAGGGGACCATTGTACAGTACCCTGATGCTTGTGTTCTATGTCTCCCTCTACACAGCGGCAAGTGATGAAGAGGGCGGTGACAGCTCTGGGGAGCAAAGCGGCAGGGATGCCCCCACCTTCCGGCGACGCAAGGCCCAGTCACCCTCCCAGAATGTACCATTGTCAGGGAGTGCGGGGTTTGGTGCTGCGTCTGCCACTACGGCTGCAGCGGATGGGTTGGGTGAGCCCCCACAGGGGCTTGCAACGGTAGAAGACCGGGGGGGATCACGCACATCATCACGAAGAGCAGCATGCCAAAGTGGCCCAGTTGGGAGTGTCCATGGTCGGGGGTTTTGTACATGTGTCGGCCACTCTGGCGGACCTCTCCTTCTCTGTGGAGACTATGCGCCAGTCGTTCTCCATGCCGTCTTCCGGCCCAGATGCCGCCAGGGCCCCCTGTGGACCTGCCCTGACCAACGCTGCCAGCTCGGTGGGGATCCCATCCCTGCCACAGTCGGGAGTCGGAGGTCCAGCAGGGGTGGACACCACAGCAACTGGACCCCAGCAGATGGAGGATGTGCCGGCATCATCGAGCAGGGCACGTGCACAATGGCGTCGGTGGATTCCATCAGCCTGGATGCTGTCGTGCTGGCAGAGGCAGTTGCGTCAGAGGCAGCGGCACGCTCAACGTGGGAGGCATCATGGCTCGGGGCAATCTACATCAGAGGGGCAGGCATCGGCCGGAGGGAAGGAGGACCCTGAAATGGGAGTGTCTTCCGTGTGGCAGTGGTTGGGCCAGCAGATAGGTGCGGAGCGGCGGTGGGCGGAGGAGGCACGGCTCACGATGGTCAGGGCAGAGAACTCCATGCGCAGGGCGCTGAGGCGGGCTGAGTGCCTTGAGGGAATTCGCAGGGAGTTGGAGGTGGACATGGCGTTATCCCTGCGAGACCTCGGGGCCAGAGAACAGGCCCGCCACCAAGACATTGAACAGGAGTTCGATGATGCCCTGGCCCATGACATCAACAAGTGAGCCGTTGGACTTGCCCGGCGCCATTGTATATAGTTCATTAGTGTTAAGTTTCATTTCTTTTTTCTTTCATTTGGGGCGCATGGAGTATGCCCCACATTTTTGTATATAGTTAGTAATTAGGTAGGTTTCATTGTAGGTTTCATTTATGTCGTTGGGCTCATGGACCTTGGATTTGCTATTTGTACATAGTTTTACAGTGGATTTTTCTCCTTCATCTTTAGTTTTCTTCACCATGGAGCAATGGATATTACGCTTTTCTTTCCCTTTGGATTTGCTTTGTTGGACGGTGACTTTGGACACATTTTCATTTGGATTGATTTGGATTCTCAATTTTTTTATTAATCATTTTTTGGGACATGCTGCATTTTCATTATTATTGGCATTATTGTGTGTTTTGATTTCATTCCCTTCATTTTGACTTGATTACATTTTTGTTTCTTACTTCAATGTGTGGTCTTCTCTCATTGGTTTCATGCATGTCACAATGTGGGTTTTCTCAGTCATGTGTTGCCATTGTGTGGGTCGGACAGACTTGTACTCATGCGCATGCTGCTTATTTGTGATCTATCATGTAATGGGGATTTCAATTTGGAGTGGATGTAGAGCTTGGTTGGGTGTTTGGACTGGGGTGCTGTGGGGTGGGATTTGTGTGGCCATAATATCCAGGGATCTGGATTGTGATGACGTGTTGGCTGGGGGGCATGTGTTAGGGCCTGCTGGCAGGTGCCTGTCAATGATGGGGGTATGGGGGTGCAGGGGGATATGTGTGGGACATGTGTGGGGGCCTGCTGGCAGGTGCCCCAGACTGCTGGGGGGTGGGGGTGCTGGGGGACATGTGTGGGGGCCTGCTGGCAGGTGCCCTGCACTGGTGTGGGGTGGAGGTGCAGGGGGACATGTGTGGGACATGAGTGGGGGCCTGCTGGCAGGTGCCCCTGACTGCTGGGCGGTGGGGGTGCTGGGGGGCATGTGTAGGACATGTGTGGGGGGCCTGCTGGCAGGTGCTCCTGACTGCTGGGGGGTGGGGGTGCTGGGGAACATGTGTGGGACATGTGTGGGACATGAGTGGGGGCCTGCTGGCAGGTGCCCTGTACTGCTGGGGGGTGGGGGTGCAGGGGGACATGTGTGGGACATGAGTGGGGGCTTGCTGGCAGGTGCCCATGACTGCTGGGGGTGGGGGTGCTGGGGGACATGTGTGGGGGCCTGCTGGCAGGTGCCCCTGACTGCTGGGGGGTGGGGGTGCTGGGGAACATGTGTGGGACATGAGTGGGGGCCTGCTGGCAGGTGCCCCTGACTGCTGGGGGGGGGGGTGGGGGTGCTGGAGGACATGTGTGGGACATGTGTGGGGGCCTGCTGGCAGGTGCCCCTGACTGCTGGGGGGTGGGGGTGCTGGGGAACATGTGTGGGACATGTGTGGGGGCCTGCTGGCAGGTGCCCTGCACTGCTGGGGGTGAGGGTGCAGGGGGACATGTGTGGGACATGAGTGTGGGCCTGCTGGCAGGTGCCCCTGACTGCTGGGGTGTGGGGGTGCAGGGGGACATGTGTGGGGGCCTGCTGGCAGGTGCTCCTGACTGCTGGAGGGTGGGGGTGTTGGGGGACATGTGTGGGGGCCTGCTGGCAGGTGTCCTGCACTGCTGGGGGGTGGGGGTGCTGGGGGCCATGTGGGGGACATCAGTGGGGGCCTGCTGGCAGGTGCCCCTGAATGCTGGGGGGTGGGGGTGCTGGGGGACATGTGTGGGACATGTGTGGGGGCCTGCTGGCAGGTGCCCCTGACTGCTGGGGGGTGGGGGTGCAGGGGGACATGTGTGGGAGCCTGCTGGCAGGTGCCCCTGACTGCTGGGGGGTGGGGGTGCTGGGGGACATGTGTGTGGGCCTGCTGGCAGGTGCCCTGCACTGCTGGCGGGTGGGGGTGCTGGGGGACATGTGTGGGACATGAGTGGGGCCTGCAGGCAGGTTCCCCTGACTGCTGGGGGGTGGGGGTGCTGGGGGACATGTGTGGGACATGTGTGGGGGCCTGCTGGCAGGTGTCCCTGACTGCTGGGGGGTGGGGGTGCAGGAGGACATGTGTGGGAGCCTGCTGGCAGGTGCCCCTGAGTGCTGGGGGTGGGGGGTTGGGGGTGCTGGGGGACATGTGTGCGGGCCTGCTGGCAGGTGCCCTGCACTGCTGGGGGGTGGGAGTGCAGGGGGACATGTGTGGGACATGTGTGGGGGCCTGCTGGCAGGTGTCCCTGACTGCTGGGGGGTGGGGGTGCAGGAGGACATGTGTGGGGGCCTGCTGGCAGGTGACCCTGACTGCTGGGGGGTGGGGGTGCTGGGGGACATGTGTGGGGGCCTGCTGGCAGGTGCCCTTGACTGCTGGGGGTGGGGGGGTGGGGGTGCTGGGGGACATGTGTGCGGGCCTGCTGGCAGGTGCCCTGCACTGCTGGGGGGTGGGATTGCAGGGGGACATGTGTGGGACATGTGTGGCGGCCTGCTGGCAGGTGCCCCTGACTGCTGGGGGGTGGGGGTGCAGGGGAAATGTGTGGGGGCCTGCTGGCAGGTGCCCCTGACTGCTGGGGGGTGGGGGTGCTGGGGGACATGTGTGGGGGCCTGCTGGCAGGTGCCCTGCACTGCTGGGGGGTGGGGGTGCAGGGGGACATGTGTGGGGGCCTGCTGGCAGGTGCCCTGCACTGCTGGGGGTTGGGGGTGCTGGGAACATGAGTTGGTGATCATATTGCAACGTGACATGTGGCTTGGCTGGGGGGCATGCCCATGGTGGATGGGCTGCCTGCGGGACATGACCAGGGGTGCAGGGTAGTCCCCTGTGGTGTGGGCTGCCTACAGGGGCCATGGAGGGGGTAGAGGGGACACCTGGCAGGACCCACACTGCCAATTCACGTGTAGGACTCCCCGCGCACCCCCGAAATATGCGTTCCCCGCTCTGACAGCAAAATCGCGTGTGAAACTTCATTCGCAGCCCGGTAATACACGTACCCTACTCCAATCGCGTGTGAAACTTCCTGCGCACCCCTGAAATACACGTACCCAGGTCAATCGCGTGTGAAACTTCCCGCGCACCCCTGAAATACACATACCCAGGCCAATCGCGTGTGAAACTTCCCGCGCACCCCCGAAATATACGTACCCAGCCCAATCGCGTGTGAAACTTCCCACACACCCCCGAAATACACGTACCCAGGCCAATCGCATGTGAAACTTCCCGCGCACCCCTGAAATACACGTACCCAGGCCAATTGCATGTGAAACATCCCACGCACTCCTGAAATACACGTACCCAGCCCAATCACATGTGAAACTTTCCATGCACCCCCAAAATACACGTACCCAGGCCAATCGCGTGTGAAACTTCATGCGCACCCCTGAAATACACGTACCCAGGCCAATCGCTTGTGAAACTTCCCACGCACCCCTGAAATACACGTACCCAGCCCAATCGCGTGTGAAACTTCCTGCGCACCCCAGAAATACACGTACCCAGGCCAATCGCGTGTGAAACTTCCCGTGCACCCCTGTAATACACGTACCCCACTCGCACAGGCCCTTTCGCGTTTGAAACTTCACGCGCACCCCAGTAATAGACGTTTCCCGCTTGGCGTTTGCTGTTTGGCAGCCCTGTAAACTGGTCCAGTGTTAGCGCATCCCTTTGCACTGAATTGGGAATTTTAATGGCTTTTCCTTGCGCAAGGGCGTTCTTGGGGGCGTAACTGGTGCTGCTGCAGGGTCGCAGCGCCACTCTGCGCCACGGCTGGTTTTGGAGGCTAAAATCCATGAATACGCTGTGCGTGGATATCGGTTTTCGTGCCCGCGGCTGGCGCAGACATTCACACGCGCGCACTGTGCGCCAGCCGCATGCGCCACTTTTGTGCGAAATTCTATGAATTACCCTTTTATTTTTTTCACAAAAAGAACTTCAACAGCCTGACTAAAGAGGCATTCCTGTTAGACCAGTTTTAGCTTGAAGCCAAATGTCGCACTTCCCCGTGAATTCCTACTGTCAGTGCAGGAACCCTGTTCTTTGAACTGCCAAGTGTCACAATTACAGGGTGCCTCAGACTGCATGGCAGAGATGGTCCCAAGAACAAAGAGGGACCCCATCCCATGTGTTTCCCTCAGAAGTGTGAAAATCCTCTGCATTCCTAAGGACTTCAAAGGAGTAGCCATGGCAACCTCGGTGTCACCTGACTAAGGAAAGACATTTTGCTGGGAGGTTGAAAGGACTGTCCACTTTTGGGAACATATGATTGAAAATACTTTTCATATAAAGACATTTATGTCACTAATGTAAAGAAACATTAAAGTAAAATTTTAGCAGCTTGAATGTAATTTTCCACGCCATGAAAATAAGACGATGTGGATATTCCTAGCATGTGGAGGACGCAAACACCACTAAAATGGCATTTCTGGGAAAATCATACAGGGTACAGTTATGAAACTTGTTGCAAACATGTTAGCCATTGATAAGCTTCAGTGTACCCATTTGTATATTTTTAGGGGAAATATTTGCCATAGAAATTGCGAAAGATTGCCAGAAGGACTAAATAGCATTCTACAAACCTGGGGTTTGGAATAGTATGCTCCATGTGAAATATGGTATTTGCCTATCTAATTTTCATACGGGTGACGTTTATAAATATGAGGGTTTTGCTCCATAACTGATTTTGGCGAAAGTAACTGTGGTATAACAAAGCACCTCTTAAAAACACACACACTAAAACTTAGTCACTTCCCTCAGTCCAATATGCTTACAGGGAGGTGGCGACCTCCTCAGGCTGACCTATCTGATTTTAGAGGTATGTCTAGCTTAGTTCTGCCCACATATTAAAAATCCTCTGATGTCATCCGGCCTATATAAGGAGGAGACATTCAAAAATCAGGACATTCAAAAAATCCAGCATTCAAATTCCAAATCACAACATCCAGAGATCCAGACATTCCACATTCACTCTGCAAGATTCCAGATTCCAGTGCCAGGCCAGGGGTAGCTGATCCTGATCCATGCAGTACCTCCTATCCAGGCAGAACCACTATCCAGAATTAAAACCTATAAAAATCCCAATAATTCAGGGAGAAAGGGGAAAAGGCTGGTGAACCCTTTTGGGATTATCCAAGTGATCAGACCTACTTTGCCCACTACCTGCTTTGCCCAGCTGATGCACCCCGATGTCCACTGAGACCAGACCCCGGTTGCCTCGCTGTGTCCCTATAGAAGAGCTGCCGCTGCGCAGTGACCAGACACCTGTCCCGCTGTCCAAAGACCCGGCTGGCTGTCCAAACTATTCCATTCAAGTGTTTTTGTGAGTATCACCCTTCCCCGGTAACCAACAAGCTGCATCCATTGATAAGAAATCCTATAAGTATCATAGTAACCTCTTAAAATTGTCAGAATCCTCTGTGTATCCTGTCTGTGTTAATCTCCATGTGTTAGCGGAATTCTTTCCAGTTAATTTCAGTCCGTTGTATAAATCATTAGTTCTATTTGGATTAAATTAATTAATTTCCTTATAAAGAGGCACACTGCGTGAATGGGTTAACATTGCAAATTAAACTTTTTGCGGGCAGTGTCTCTCTTTTATAATCTAGCCACTAAACAGAAATTGTCTCAGTAGAACCTGTCATCTTCCTTTTAAAACCGATTATGTCCGTGTAACCGCTCTCATTATAAAACCTGAGTTTTCCCTTCCACAAAGAATCCCATACTGTCACTATCCAGAGTCACCCTTCCACTTTCATATCATACCTGTAATGTGCCTTTGTACCTTAGCATTAAACCTGATTTCCGATTATGTCTGTCTAGCTCATTTTCCAAGCCATTTTGCTATTTTAAACCCGTGAAACGAAGCAATTGCAATTTTGCCACATGCGCTTCTTGCTGCACTGTCTTTTCCTTCCAAAGTCACTTTTCTAACCTGTATGCCTGTTGTTAGTACATTGCCTTGTAGCTTATAAGTTTACTTGCCTCGTTAGTACAGCCACACATGTTCTTGCCTTATCCGTTCAACCGCACATGTAAAATAACTATTTCGTAATTCCGAGTGCCATTTTGCTCATTTTCAAGGGAGCTCGATCCGATTTTTGCCTCCCATTCAGGGGTGGTAGGTCGGATTTTCATTCTGAATATTTCCTAGTATACCCGACTCCTTGCTACTCCTCTCCACCCACACACAATTTGGTTAACATGGGTTTGAGGCAGTGTTGCAAGGGGAATGAATAACTGTGGTGCTATCTGAAAATACTACCCAAAAAGTAATCTTGCTTTCATTCATTTATGCATTGTGTCTCTTATGTTAGAAGTATAAACTAAGTGTATCCTATTATTTTATTGTGTAATTCTCACCACACTGGTGATTGCTGCCCTATATTGAATGTGTTTGATTTGTATTCATAATTAAAAACAAATACATATTTTATTATTACACACTGGCCTGGTTCATGGTCCTTTGTGACACGGGGTGTACGCTAAGGGGGGTGTGAGATGGGTTGGCTGGCTTCTCAAAAATGTAATCTGAATGAAATAAACAGAAATGAATTTTAATTGTGCGCTGCATCCCTGGCCTGTAGAAAGAGTCTGCCTGGACAGTATCCCTTGCCTGCTGTGCCTTCCTCCACCTCCGCACAGGCACCCTTGCCTACTGTGCCTACCTCCTCCCCCGCACAGGCTCCCTTGTCTGTTGTTCCTTCCTCCTCCGCACAGGCCCCCTTGCCCACTGTGCCAGCCTCCTCCTCTGCACAGGTTCTCTCTCCTTTCCTCACTCTCCGGCTCCCATGTCGACATTGGCTCCTCCGCCACCCTCCACTATCCCTCTGGCCCTTCTCGGGGTGGAGGGCACAGTCCATTGCGCCCACCTGCGGTAGACCTTCAAAGATGGCAAGCTGCTCCATATTGCCAGGCTTAACTCTCGCTCTGCTGTCAAACACTCGTCTGACATCTGCAACCTCCTTGAACTCGTGGATCTTGATGTGCTCGCCATCACAGAGACATGGTTCATGGATAGCTCTGTCACAAGCTTTCACACACTTCTCCCTGAAGGATGCAAGACCCTCTCTGTGCCCAGGCCCAAGGAAACAGGAGGTGGAGTGGCTCTGATCTTCCCATAATGTATACCTGTTTCCATCATCTCTACTCAGGCCTATTCCTACGTCGAGTGCCTAGTCTGCAGGCTCTCACTCTCTCCTAAAACTTCTCTCCTTATGGCCACCTATCGGCCACCAGGACAGTCCACTCTCTTCTTCTCAGAATAGGTTGACCTGGCCTATTCTCTACTTTCCTCCTTCTCTCAACTCCTCCTGCTGGGTCATCTCAACATCCATATGGATTCTCCTGACTCCTCAGGACCCTTCTGCAACCTATGCGATTCTCTCTCCTCTATCTTATCCTCTTGCTCCACGTGCACAGTGGGCCACACTTTGGATGCTTTTATCTCTACCGACACCCCTCTCTCTATCCCTCTCACTACCTCTCTCTCATGGATGGATCACTCTCTTCTCTCATCACACTTGAAGCTCTCCTCTCGCATCGGCACACCCAGATCGGCCTTTCGGTCCTAAAGTCACCAGTCCCATGAAAAGATGGCTGTGGCTGCATTTGCCTCCATCTACTCTCTGCCTCCTAATACTATGGCTGACTCCCACCCTGACACAGCCCTCGCTAACTTCAATCTCTCTATCTCTAACACCCTTGATACTCTTGCCCCTGTCATGAGGGTCCGACTGAAGCCTTCCAAAAAAGTGCAACTCTTTGTACGACTCCAATCTGGCTGCCCTTAAACGCAAGTGTAGAGCAGCAGAGCGGAAATGGAATTGGTCGGACAGACCCTCTGACAAACTGGCATGCCGCCTCCTTCAAAGGCAATATCGACTCTGCATCCACACCAAGAAAAGAGTCTTTATTCAAGCCTGCATCTCCGCAGCATCAACCAACACGGCCAAACATTTCAAAGTCTATAAGGAACTGGCCAATCGTGCAGCAGCCTCCTCTTCTGACACACCGACCCCCCAGGACCTTTGCTCAGCCCTGGCTGCACATTTCACGGCAAAATCCCAAGAGCTCCTTTCCTCTCCCTCCTCCACACCACCTCATTCACCAACACCTCTGGAGCCTCCCTTGGCCCCTCCACCACTTCTCCTTTCTTCTCTCACTCCCATCACACCGGATGAGGTCGCCAGACAAGTCCGGTCTATGAAAGCTTCATCCAAACAGGTGGACCCCTGCCCCTCCTAAACCATTAAGGACAGCATTTACTCTCTCACTCCAGCCTTGACTGATCTCTGAAATCTCTCTTTTGCCACTGGAGTTTTCCCAACTTCTCTTAAGCACTCCCCTGTGCAGCCTCTACTTATGAAACCCTCTGCTGACCCCTCCATTCTGATATACTAACACCCTATCTCTATCACCACTTTCCTGGGCAAACTCTGGGAGAAGCTGGCTATCTCTCAGCTCACCCCCCACACTGAAACTTCTGGTTGCTTCCACGACCATCAGTCTGGCTTTAGAGTATCCAGAGGCACAGAAACTGCTCTTCTGAACACCCATGAAGATCTGCTCTCAACTCTCGACACTAACACTTTCTCTATCCTCATTCTTCTTGACCTCTCCTCTGCCTTTGACACGGCAAACCACAACATCCTGATTGCACATCTGCATTACACCCTGGGAAACACAGGTCAGTTTCTGGCGTGGTTAACCTCCTTTCTTTCCGACCGCCCATCCCAGGTGGAACTTGGGTCCTTTCTCTCTACTATCACTCTTTCAGCCTGTGGCATTCCCCAGGGTTCAAACCTATCCCTCTGGTTCTTCAATGTCTACATGGCTGTCCCAGCACATGTGATTGCCACTTTCATCTCTAACTTCCAGTGTTATGCGGATGACACGCAACTCTCCTTCAGGCTACCCTCAGCCACCTCCTCTACCTCACTCATATCTGACTGTCCGCAATTCAGTCATGGTGTGCTGCAAACAACGTCTGCCTAAACTCCAGTAAGACTGAGATCGTTCGCATTGGGACTCCTGCTCCTGCTTTCCCACTCTCACTCTGGCCAGCCTCCCTTGGCCTTGCGCCCGCACCCACCTGTGAGGCAAAAAATCCTTGGGGTCATCTTGCCACATGCAAGGCAAAAAACCTTGGGGTCATCTTTGACTCCACTCTTTCCTTTCCAACTCACATTTCAGACATCTATAAAAAGTCCAACAAGCTACACCTCCTCAGAGGTACTCTTCCTTTTCTCACCTTCCCCCAGCGGCTCACTGTCTCCAGAGCCTTGGTTCTCTCTAGGGTGGAGTACTGCCACAGCCTCTTTCTCAACCTCCCTGCCTCTGCTCTGTGCCCTCTGCAACCCATCCAGAACAGAACCGCAAGACTTATCCTTGGCCTCAACCGCATCTCTCTGGCACTGAAATCCCTCCACTGGCTCCCTGTGGCTGCAAGGATCAAGTTCAAGACCCTCTGCATTGCCCACAAAGCTTTCTGGGGCTACGGACCTACCTATCTGCAGAATTGCCTACCTAAATACTGTTCTCTCTTATTTGCCTCCGGGCCTTGCACTTGCCTTATTGTTACTGCACTTGGTCAATGACCCATGAGATTGGCATCTCTCAGCACTTACCCCAGCTTTTGACTGACTGGGTGCACTAGGTCCCCTCCCCCACCCCCTCTACCCCATGCACTTGACCCCCTCCCCTCTCCTCTCCTGCACCTCAATGCACTTGGAAAAATTGCTGAATCGTCGTCAGACCTTTTTGCTGTTATCTACACTGTTAATTGTATTATATGCACTTATTCCATGCACCCATTCTGCCCGTGCAGACTTGTATCATTCAAAAATTCAAGGGCTCTGAATGACTGTTGTTTTCTTTCCCATTGTCCCCCCCCTTCCTTGAGCACTTTGAAACACTTCCTTTGTGTATAGGTGCTTTACAAATAAATACTACCATACCATTAAGGAGAGGGAGCGATCGAAAGAAACAAAATAGTGGATGTCTTCCTCCACTGAACAAAGCCCCCTGCCTCCTCTACCCCCACCCCCTTCCTTTCTCACTGGGATCATAGGCCTTTAGAAATTCAGCACACTGGTGTGAGGCTATGCCTTTGGAATGGGTGTGCTCCATTGATGCCTGTGCCCAGGGCCACTACCTGGTGGGTGGCAGGCTCTGGCGGAGGGCATTACCTGCCCTCACAAAGAGATCCAAGAAGGGGCATGGTCATTCAGGTTCCATGCTTTGTCATTTGGCAGGGTCAGCATGTCTGGCCCAAATACACATCAACTTCCAAAGCTTGAGCCGGCTCACAGGAGCTGACTCACGTGTGATATAAAATTGAAGGTGGCTGCAATGATTATAAGTAGTGCCAGGCACCATTCCTTAACTCAGGCATAGCTTTATTTTAGAGTTTAACCTGCTCCCATCATGGGCTACGTATGATCATCATAGTTTTGATAAAGGAGACATATCTTAAATGCAGCCCCTGCGTTGCAGTGGTTTGGCTGTTACTGCAGCTGTAAAATAGTTAACTGTGACCTCTGAACCTACTCTGTGTCACTGGTAGAGCAGGCGCTGCAAATCATGATACAGGGATACACCCTATGCTTTTGGCATGAGGTATAAAATGGAATCTGATCAGCAGATTACCCTTTCAGAGATGGTATTGCCGACGGTGAAAGCATAATGAAGGAGGCACAGGCAACTGATTCAAAGGGCAAATAAAGAGACTTTATTAATTCAAATGTCAGGATGGTAAAAGGACAAACCTGCCCTATGCTAGGGTAGGACTTCACTACCTGAATAAAACTAAGGATAGTTTGAATCAGTGAGTCCAACTTCAAAGTCTGTCTGTGTCCAAAACCTATGCTTTCCCTAAAACTAAAACCAAAAAGTGTGTAGGGGTATCAGCAACAAATGTAACAGTGTTCAAATCAAGATACTGAGCTTCTTCCAGCTCCAGGCCTGTTATTTGCTCCCTTTCCCCCAAAGTTCAAACAGCAGTTTCACAGGATTGTTTTTGGGGTTCCCTTCCTCATGTTCAACTAAGTTTCACAAGATTTCCCCAAGTTCAACAGAGTTTCACCGGATGGTCTTGGGGTTCTCTTCCCCAAGTTCAACAAAGGCTCAATGGATGGTCTTGTGGTTTCCTTCCCCAAGACTTTAATACAACAATTGAGGCGTTCCTGCTTGATATTCGGCACAATGACTTTAACTTTCACACATTGGGACTCTCTGGTCTAGACGCAGTTGTCAGACCACACGGTCCACCCATTCCATGTCACGCAACAGGAAACCCTGCCAGGTTTCTCCAGCCTCCCACAGGTTTCTCTGCACTTTTCACCTTTCCTGACATTCACTCCTTTATGGGCAACTTGAGCCTTCTTCTGTTGCTCGCCAAACCACCTAGTTTTATCATTCATTGTCCAATGTGGTTTAGTTTTCAATATTTTAATTCAATCTTCTTTGCTAAATATATTCAAGGTTAAAATCTTTAATTAAAGTTCTTTAGTTCTTTACTCAAAATAAACCCATTAAGTTCAAGATTTAATATAACTTTGTTTAGTGTTGCTTACTAGCAGTCCAAATAGGAGCGCTCCGGTATTCAAGTGCCCTCCACGACACTCAGCAGCTTAATGCGTCTCCTTTCAGGGGCTAACGAGGCTTCCTCTGGACTCCTTAAGCCAGGATGTTGACTGCCACAAGCCCAGCTCGTTTGCCGTTTTCTCCACTTCACACGCCGGCTCCCTGGATACTTCTTCTTGAACACGGCAAGCGTCCCCACTTCTCTTGGCTTTCTTGCAGCTCCGGCTGCACATGTTCTGCTTAGATGGTTCTCAGACCTGCATCAATCACACAAACCACTTGCTCCGAGTCTGGCAGATCTTCTGAGATCTCTCCCGACGTCCTGACTCCTCATCCAGTCCCAACACAGCTGGTCTCTCTTGTACACGCATCTCTGGATTCACTCCTGGGCTCTCTCTCTCTCTCTCTCTGTGTTCTTTGTCTCATTTTATACACCTGCAACCCTTAAATAGGTTGTAGGTGTAGGTCTTTACTCAAGTCTGCCTGACCATGATTAAGGAGAAATGCCTGAGTGTAATGCTAGTATGTAATACGTAAGCCAGAATAACATGGCGTCGATGCGCAGCTATTTTGAACACTCATCTCCCATTGCAGTAATAAAGTCTGAGTTTCCGCGGGCCTCACAGAATGAACAAGTAGCAGTGAAAACATAGCAAGGTCACATAGATATTTTGCTGGCGGTCTGACTGCACAGAATAGTTATTGTATTGTCCAATGAATGACGAATACAGAAGGGGAGTTGGAGTGTGCTGCAGCTGCACGATAAAGGGTCTGGGAATGCATGCAAGTAGAGGAGTGCTGGGTTTTTCCACTTCCAACTGGATTTTTCCACCCTCTGTCTCTTCGACTTCGGGGGGGGGGATGCCCCATAAAGGAGATGGCATCACGGAGGGGTCAGAGTTGGATGTTGAACCCCGGGTGTTGCAGTCTCACTGAAAGGGAGGACACTCCGCTTCAGACCCCGTTGCCCACAATAATCTCTTCGCCCACCTGCTAAGGGACTAAGCAGACTTGTCTGGTGGCCAAGTTGAAGTTTTCCTCTGCATCATGGCTAACGGTGAAGCAATATATTCTAATCTAGATAAATATATATCTGTGTGTATATGTTTGTATGTATTGGCGTTCTGTTTGTTCATTATATAGTCATTTGGTATGAATAAAAGGCCTATAACATGCCATTTTTATAACCTAATATGATGTACGTATGTTTCTTCTGCTACTCTGAGTCCAATTACTCGTTATTGCGAGAAGGGGCTGGGGGAGACGTAAGTGTTTTTGTTCTTCCCCTAGAGCCAAATACACACAATACACTCACCTTCACAACTCTCTGTCTGCAGCTTCCTCATCTCAACACCAGAGTGGTAAAAGGAGTTACTAGTGTTCATTACTCCCAGTCGACTCGTCTTCGTCTCAGTAATGTATGCATGTGAATGAGGGAAAAAGGGGAGATATGTTGTAATAAAGGCCTGGGGAGGGTTAGGTTGGTTTTCTAATGGGTGTGAGGGGGTACCATGTCTCGCATGTAGGCACCTCACTCCCAATCCCCAAGGACCCTCCATCCAGGTAAGTTTCTCACATACCCTTCCCCTATGCATAGTGGACTGGAAGGCTTCACCTGAAGGCTGAGAGAAAAAGTCTACATTACTTTGTTCTCGATCTTTTTGTTGATTTATTGTGAAGCCATAGGACTGAAGGTCCAAGCAATCCCGCATAACCCTTGGGTTAGATCCCTTTTAATGATTAACTGGATTCACCCTGGACAAAAAACGACTTTCTTCCACACTAGTTCTTCTCCTAAAGTGGGGAAGTTAGGGTTTCGTTAGTTCGTGAGGTCTAATTTAGAAAATTGGAGATTGAATTGAGTATCCCGTAAAATCCATTGATCAAATTGGAGAAAGTCACTTCCCAGGATAAACTGAACCGGTAAATTAGAAATTACAGATACAGTAAAATGTATCTTCCTGCCTAGGATAGTAATAGGAATCTGAGTTACCAGGTTATAGTCTGTGTGGCCATGCACACAGGTTACCTTCGCACTTCCTACCTCCGTCCAATCCTGGGGAAGTAATCCCTTCTTAATAGCACTTTTCTTACTTCCTGTATGCATGGCCCAGAAAGATTTTCCCTCTAATATAACAGGAATTCTATAGAAGTTTTTCTCTTCAGTACATAGGAAAATGTGTGATTTCTCTTGGTTTTCATCTTCACTAAGTAATTGGATCGGGGAACTATTATGATGATTATTTTGGTTCATCAGGTCCTTTTTTATGGAAGGTCCATACCCTTACAGAAACCAAGGGGCTCATTATGAGTCCAGCGGTAGCCGTGCCGGAAAAAATGGCACAGCTGCCGCCAGAGTCATTTCTTTCTGGCGCCTGGCAATGGGGAATCACCAGGGCATTACAGCCCCTGTGGCCATGTGCCAGAAAAAAAGAAATCCCCATTCCCACACTATTTCCCTTTAACAGTTCAGTTTAGTTCCCAGCCGCACATGATCACTGAGCCATGCAAGTGCTGGGGCGTTTTGCTTCACCAGCATTGCATAGTTCATTGGAAATGCTGGCTGGGGCACTGCATGTCTGTATGTGCGAGGGAGAGCTCCTGCGCCTCTTCGCACATACAGACAGAGCAGCTTGGAGCAGGGCGTTTCAGCACCCACACACAGGCCAATGCAGAAGGTATGTTTATGTTAATTGTTTTTATTTAAACATGTGTATGGATGCGTGTATGCTTGTGCTATGAGTGAGTGTATGGTGATGGATGATCGTGTGAATAATAAGAGTGATTACTGTATGAATGTGGTGTGTGTGTTAGTTTGTTTTGGTCTGTTAAACTGATTTTGGCAAGTGGTGGATAGAGGGGGGAAGGAGGGTTGTACAACAGACGCATTTTAAAAATGCCTAAATACATTTGTTGCACAATCCTCCTACCCACATGTCAAAATCAGCTCTCCTTTTGTGGCGCTGTTGAGCCCAAGGGACAGGTATGGTATTTTTTTACTGGATTTATATTTTTACCATGCTTTCCCCCCTGGCACCGTAGCGCCTTGCATACACACATAACCATGTTGATTGTGCTAGGCCCATTGGGGCCCAGCAGACAGGGATGGTATCTTTTTACTGGATATCTATGATGGATGTCCAGTAAAAAATATCATGCCTGCCCCCTTGGCCCCCCAGCACCAATTGCAAACTGTTTGGCTATTTACCAATTTCTTTTTTAAAGTATGCTCTACAATGCAACATTTTAACCCATTATTTGAAAAAAAAATCACAGGGGGAAACCCCCCGCCTCCCAAAACACCCTTGATTGGTTTGGGCTCCCTCACTGTGCTCGGTCGCTATGGCATCTTTGGGGGAAATAGTCATGCCCCTCCACTTAAAAAATTCACCAGCAGCCACTGGCCCTCAGACTGTGTTGGGAACAGGATGGGAGGAGCCCAGGGATTGTGGTGGGAGCAGGATGGGCGGGAACCATGGGATAGTGGTGGGAGCAGGGTGGGGAGAGCCCAATGACTGGGTAGGAGTGGGATGAGGGAGCCCAACGACTGTGATGGGAGCAGGTGTGGGAGCCCAGGGACTATACTGGAAGTAGGGTGCAGTGACGGTACGCAACACATACTGTCCATTTGGCATTTTTGAGGGGGCCTGGCCTGCCCAAATTTTGCTCAGGGGGGGCACGGCCAAATAAGTTTGAAGACCACTGCTCTAGGGGGTGGACTTTCGGGAGTTTTGATGACGGCTCTTAGAAACACCTCAGGATTTAAGGGGCAAAGTATCCCAGGGAGCACCAGGAGTGTCTTATTAGTTGAATTGACTTCAACTAGAGATAGTAGAGCAAACCACTTATTGACCATCAATATCCATTGGCATCCTTCATAGTCTGCATTAATGGACTTCATTCTGGTAATTAGTGATATTCTAGAATCCTATAAAACTAGTTATCACGGGGGACCGGAACATGAACTGCCGGGCCCCTGAAGGGTATGCAGAATTAGGGGTTTCTAATGAATGGGGCTACCAAGAGAAAGAGAGGGAATATTGTGTTGTTTGGAGAGAGCTTTGCACAGCGTGGGTCCTGCATATCCTTAATGGCCATGTAAAACAGGACATTCCACCGGGTTCCACGTGGCATAGAGAAGCCTCTCAATCTTGGATTGATTATGTTGCTCTCTCACGCAACTTGTTTGTCTTATGTTGCAACTTCACAGTCCTCATTCATAATGCTAGTGATTATTCAATATTGAAAACGTATCTAAATGTACCTATCAAACCACTGATCCAATCTACATGCACGAACATCACCTTTAACACAAAAAGATTTGCATTTCTTGGACCCAGCAGGCGTTTAAAACACTAAGGGCCTCATCACAAGTTGGGCGGTATCCCAGTGTAATATCCGCCGAGTGCTATTTGTGTTAACGCCAGGATGTGTGGCGTTAACAGTGGCAGATCAAGAGTTGGTGTGTACGCGCACACGACTTTGGCATTAACGCAAATAGCAGCCGGCGGAAACAGTTGCGGCAAACCCTAAAATCCAGCACTCATTGCGCTACCGTCGGGCTACAGTGCTATTAGCATGCACTAATAGCGCCGCAGGAAATGCGTAATCACTGGAACGGGAAACAAAGCGGCAGCCATTTTGGAAATCACAACCTGCCAAAAATCGCAGTCCCTGGTAGCCATCCACCAGTGAAAATCCTGCAAAATGTCCCAGGAGCGTACCAGGGGGAAGTCTGCCTTGGACAGGGTCAGAGAACCCAAGTTCTATGACCAGGAACTAACTATTCTTGAGGATGAGGTCATGGGCCATCAAGATGAGCGGTATGGGCCAAAGCAGTGTAAGACCAGCCCACAGCAGGGCACACAGATTTGGAGACTAGTCAGCACGAAGGTGACAGAGGTGGGGCGAGTGTCCAGGGATGGGGAGGACTGCCGGAAGCAGCCCAATGACCTGCAGGTCCATGGTCTCCTGGCCGAGCACAGGAGTGAGACCATGGGGACTGTAGGAGGGCCACCGCCACCACCACCGGAGCTCACACAGTGGGAGGAGCAGATGACCACCCTGATTGACATGGGTACAATTGAGGAAGATGGAGGAGAGGAGGCAGGCACTGGCACCCAGGAGGTTGCAGGTGAGAACCCCCCCATGTAAATGCATTATTGTGTCTGGCCCAGCCCTCCTTACCCAGTGTGCGTGTTAGTGGTTGCAATGCGTGTCATGCACCGCAGCCACCCATCAGTGGGTCCTTGTACCACTGTATCCTATCGCCCCCAGGTATCCTGAAGTATCTCCAATGTATCGATGTTAGCCCCAAGGAAAACCGATCCATGGCCTGGCCACAGCAAGGTGATGTGGGTGTGCGTATCAAAGCCCCCCTCACCTACGGTGCCATCGGAGTTGTGCATTCACATCAGACATCTCAAGATGCCACACCAACATGTCTGAGCAGTGTCCCTCCACTATAGCACATCTCAGCAATCCCAACATAGTGAATAACAAACATGTAATGGCCAAGCATGTTACAAAAAGAGCCCTCACCCATAAAATAAGAAATGCATGATACAAATGTAAGTTGCACTCTCCTCATACGTGACCCTATGGACCCCACAGGCACGCAGCGATCATCACAGAGCAGAGGTGACGGAGAGGAAGCAGGCCCATCCACACGCATGCCCAGACGTGCATCGACCAGAACCACCACCCCGAGAAGGGACCAGCCTAAGAAAGAACAGCATAGGACACACCCCAGATCTTCGCACTGCAGCCCAGTCAGACTGGCTCAACGTCCCCAGGCCACAAGGGTGTCACCACCCCAAACGCCCAAAGCCAGCAGAGGGTTGCAGGATGTATTGAACAGACACCGAGGACGGGCACACATCCTCTGAAGAACCACATGGTCCACCGGTGTTCTCATCTAGCCAGAGTGTCATTCCGGAAATGGCCACACCCCAAGGGACCCTGGAGCAAGTTGGAGTAGAGATACACACTCCCCATGTCCTTGCATGTGGATGTTGTGCCCACACACCAATGGCCGATGTGGACAGCCCCTCCTATGGGTCACCTGAAAGCAGCCCCTCCACCCGCGTCAGTCACACCAGACAGGCCGACATGTCCAACGACAGCTCCCCTACCACCCCACATAGACATGGCCGGCCGGTGAACACCACAGATGACAGACCCAGATTCACGGGAGCTGCTGTAATGGGACAGCTGGACTTAATTGAGGAACGTCAGAGGAGAATTGAGGCCATGACGGGTGAGCACAACCACCACGTAAAGGCAATTAGCCGTGCTATTCGGGGGCAGCCAAGACCATGGCGCGGAACAATACCCGCACCCGTAGAGTGGTAGAGGGGTGTACTGCAGCCCTCACTGGATTTGGGCAGAGAGTCCGGGAGCTCTGCGAGGTTCAATCTGCTCATGCAGAGCAGATGTGGGAGTCCAGCAATCTCCTATGCCAGCAGCTGTAGTTGGCAGGTTCATTACCATCAACCTCCATGACACCCACAGAGGGAACCCTGCAGTGCTCACCCAATCAACGTTCCTTGCGCCATCCCTAACGCTGTTCACCATAGGGACCCGGACATGGAAAGCGTCAACGTCCATCATAGAGGACAGTGCACAGTTGGGCTGAGGTCCGGGCAAATGAACACACATGCACTGTTTTGGAGTGTTGGAGGGGGAAGGGGGAATGTGTGTTGGGTTGTCGGAGGGAGGAGGAGGAGAATGTGTGTTGGAGTGTTGGAGGGGGCAGCAGGGAATGTGTGTTGGGGTGTTGGGGGGAGGGAGGGTTGTTCATTGCAAAATCAATCCTGTTCATACTGCATTGAATGCTTGGACATTCATGATTGTGTTCCAGTGCTCTTTATTTGACAAGTGAAGTAAGTGACAAGTACACATGCACCAGATACGGAAACTTTTTCAATCAAGGCCTGTCTGGCAAACCTCCCCTCCCTCACCCCATCCCTGTGTGCATTTGCTCCGGCTATGGGCACATGCTCATCGCCACTCCCTTCACCAGGTGGCTGGCCATCAGCATCTGGAAGGCAGTGGCACATGCCTGCTGCAGCAGATGTTGTGCAGCATGGCACAAGTGAGTATTATTTTCCCCATTTTCATCAGTGCCCCTCCCGTACATGCCTTCAGCAATCCAAATGCCATTTCTACACTGCTGCGTGTACGCCCATGGGCAAGGTTATATTCCATCTCAGCTGGTGTCTGTGGATTAAGAACAGGGGTCATGAGCCATGTGTACTGCGGGTATCCAGAATCGTTTGCAGGGGAGAAAACGTGTACATTAGGCCTAGGTAGGTTCAGTGGATGTACGAGATTCACACATCATTAAACTAAGCAATATGGTCAAGTATGTGTGCAAAAGGTACATGCTATCTCATTGCAATGTTGGTATACCTCCTTCCTTCGCATACATGCAGCCTGTTGAAATTGCAAAGGGCTTGTATTGCTGGTTCATTTAGCATGCCCTTGTTGTCAATGTACATGCAGCAGTGGTTATGTGTGTGGCACTCATGCTGAACAAGTCATTTTTAGATTACTACTTTCATTAGGGTGTCTTCATGTACAGGTGTGTGCTCTGCATTGTGTGCCATTTCCTTTATGGGGTACTCACTGCATGCACCACCCCTGTGGTCCAACTTGGGTCCTTCCTCTCTGCTACCTTTTTCTCTACCTGTGGTGTCCCCCAGGGGTGTAACCTCTCTGCCTGGCTGTTCAACCAATACCTGGCACTCCTTGCCCACCGCATCACCGCTCTCTGCCCCAAATTTCAGTGTTATGCGAATGACACTCAGCTAATTTTGAGGCTACCCTCTACCTCCTCCTCTCTTTCCCTCATCTCTGACTGTCTGTCTGCTATCCAGGAATGGTGTGTCGTCCATGACCTCTGACTTAATGCCAGTAAGACTGAGATTCTCATCATCAGCACACACACTCCCTCCTTTCCCATTGCTCTCTGGCTGGCCTCTCTTCGTCTTCTTCCCGCTCCCACCTGCAAAGCCAAATCCTCGGGGTCATCTTCGACTCCACACTCTCCTTCTCTCCACGCATCTATGACGTCTCCAAGAAGTCACACTACCAGCTGCACCTCCTCAGAGGTATTCTGCCTTTCCTCTCCTTCCCCCAGAAGCTCACTGTCTCCAGAGCTCTGGTCCTCTCTAGGCTGGACTATTGCAACAGCCTATTTCTAAATCAGCCTGCCTCTGCTCTCTGCCCTCTGCAACTCATCCAGAACAGGACTGCAAGACGTGTCCTTGGCCTCAAGCCCAGGGATCGTATCTCTCCAGGACTGAAATCTCTGCATTGGCTCCCAGTGGCTGTGAGGATTAAGTTCAAAACCCTCTGCATCGTCCACAAGGCCTTCTGGGGTCTGGTGCCTCAATACCTCCAACTGGCTCTTCCTAAATATCTTCCTTCTCGAGCTCTTCGCTCATCTGCCTCCAACTCCCTCAGGGTCAGTCGCGTCTCCAAGCAACGAGTTGGAGATCTCTCTCCTCGGCTGGTGTATCCCTCTGGAACAGCCACGCCACCTCCCTTAAACTTGAGGAGAACTATCTCCGGTTCCGGAAGCACCTCAAAACCTTTCTCTTTGCTTCTGCTTTCTCTCCTCTTCTGCTAAACTGACCTCCTGGCTGAAGCTGGCACTGCACTGGCTACCTGGACAGCCTTCTGTTACCAGGCCTAAGTCCCTCAATACATTTAATAGACAATATTGCCTTTTCGTCATCAAACGAAACCCAGCAGCTGCGCAGTTGCGGCACAAGTGCAACACTATACACCGCGCGCATGCGCACAGGCACACGATCGAGAGAGCTCCGTCCATTTTACTCGGCAGCGCTGCCGCATCTGTCTCTTGAGAGTATCCCCGGCAGTCACAGTCAATAATGCATACGCCGGCTACTCCACTAGCATGACAGACTACATCCTGACTAGATGAGAGGAGCCTAGCCTACGACAGCCACTGCGCTGCAACGCTGAACTCAAACCAGGTAATGCAGCTCCCTCCCCTACACACAGTGAGTCAACACTCGTCTTGCGCATCACTGACCAGGCACCCCTGCCATTTTTTATGCTACTGCAGAACTATCAACTGCATACAGCCCGCAAGACCCGGACACCGCACCTGGAGTTCTGCTCCCTCCACACCTTACCAGGGTCACGTCACAAGACCCAACAAAGAAAAGGTGAGCTCGTGTACCCCCTTTTTTTATTATGTGCCTACTATTCTGCTATGCACATAACCATGTCTTCCACCAAGATTAAGGAGCAATTAGCAACCCGATCTCCTTTTTTCTTTTTCTTTCCTTTGTTCTTTTTCTTTCTGTTTTTAACTCTCGACAGATACGAGCTACACCCCAAGGCTCTCCCGTGTCCTGGACCCCACACCATCTGCGCACCTATGCGTCCAGGCCCTACCAAAGTCCTAGACCCCAAAGGTCAGTACTATGCTTTGCCCATGTGTGTGTGTTGGCTAATTTAGCCTATGATGCCCCACAACTAAGGTTGTTTTTAAATGTCATGTTACGTAAACTTCCCATAAATTTTATTCTAATCACTAATAGAGTCCCCTGGATTCCTTTCCAGGGCGACCTATATCAGGCCCAAGATGAAGGCTATCTGCCGAAACGTCCAAGGACCAGCCTCTCTTCCATCTCCTGCTAGTCCTTATTAACTGTCTCCAAACAACTTATGATTCAACTCAGGACGTCGACCATGTGTTAGGTCACCCGAAAGCCTGGCTACAGAAAACCAATAGCTTTTCAAATTTATTGTTGTCAATATTGGTTGTAATATGTTTATATAGATAAAATCTACTATCACTTGTCACTAATAGGTGGTGGTCACTATTCAATTCCAAAGCACCAAAATGGAACTATATTTGTGAAAAAACTTTTTCGAATTTACAAATTTAAATGCAAAGGTCTACAACATTGCAAAAGCCTTTGATAAAAAACTAAATACTTTGGGTTACTAATCCCTCTATGTTGAGATGCATAATTAATAAATGCAACTTTACCATATGTGAATATGTGAATCTTTAATTCTATTTGTGTTTAGGTTTCACCTTTATTACACATGATTGAATACCTGTGACATGACTAAATAACTTAATGTGTACTTCAAAAAAAGAGTACCCCCTCTAAATCTAGTTGTCAGAGCGAACCCACTTGTGTATTTTGTTTTCTAAGTCCCTCTCCTGCCAGTGTCACGCACCGGCACTGCCCACCTGGCAACACCCGCACTCGGTGACTGTTCTGTATTCCTACAGTTCCCCCACCAGACCTCGATAGCTGATGTCCGCACTTACCCTTGCACTTGCCACTTGCTGGCCGCTATTTTATTTATTGTTATTATATACTCCCATGTACTGCACTTTCCTTTCTCCCTTCCCACGCACTTGCGTGATCTGAATGTCACCTGGCCTAGTAGGATCGTTGTATGTCCCCTTGTTCCCTCCCATGCCTCGTCGCACCTTGGAACCCTTGTGTATAGGCGCGTTATAAATGCCATATCATATCATATCAATGACGTTCGGGACTTGGGCAATGGCATGGAACTGTGCCTTGACCTGGTTGACCTGTGCCTGTGTGGCTGGCAATGCAATGTGCTCATTGACTTGAGCAGCAGTGCATTCAGCACCTGTCCCAGCATGAAAAATGAAGGTGGACTGGGCCATACCATGCATCATGCAACGGTGTGTTGGGAGATCACACACCATCTGCACATTCAGTCAGTGGCAGAGTTATCTGTTCCGGTACACTGCCTCAACGGCGTGCCTAGCCACCACTTCCACGTGTGCAGCCAATGCACCCATCACATTGGGCATTCCTGCAAGGGCATGGAAGGCGATTTTAGTGGCATTGACCTGGTCAGCTGTCCTGGGCAGGCTTATGTGATCTCCAATGTGACGCAGACGTGCATCGATGACCTGAAATCTATGAGAGCTACCCATCAGCCACCCATCATGGGAGCCATAGCCTATGAGCGCTGTATCATGGGAGCCCTAGCCTATGAGCACTAGCCATCAGCCTCTCATCGTGGGAGCCATAGCCTATGAGTGCAAGCCATCATCCTTGCATCATGGGAGCCATAGCCTATGAGCGCTGGCCATCAGCCTCTCATCATGGGAGCAATAGTCTATGAACGCTAGCCATCAGCCTCCCATTTTGGGAGCCATAGCCTATGAGCCCTAGCCATCAGCCCCTCATCATGGGAGCCATTGCCTATGAGCGTCAGCCATCAGCCCCCCATCATGGGAGCCATAGCCTATGAGCGGTAGCCATCAGCCTCTCATCATAGGAGCCATGGCCTATGAGTGCTAGCCATCAGCCTCTCATCGTGGGAGCCATAGCCTATGAGCGCTAGCCATCAGCCTCCCATCATGGGAGCCATTGCCTAGGAGCGCTGGACATCAACCCCCCATTGTGGGAGCCATAGACTATGAGCGCTAGCCATAAGCCTCCCATCATGGGAGCCATAGCCTATGAGCGCCAGCCATCAGCCTCCGATCATGGGAGAGCGCTCAGCCTCCCATCATGGGAGCCATAGCCTATGAGCGCCAGCCATCAGCCTTCCATCATGGGAGAGCGCTCAGCCTCCCATCAAGGGAGAGCGCTCAGCCTCCCATCATGGGAGCCATAGCTACCAGCCTCCCAACCCCCCCGCATTCCCCACCACGCTGTACTCATTGCGCTGCAGCTACCACCCTTATCCTGAAGTCCTATAACCTATAATGTCAAATAACATCTCAGTTTTATAACTGAAAATAATTGCATTTCATTTGTAATTAGAAATGTAAACTTGTCTTTAGTTATTTAATATAATTGTATTGTGAGTTACATTACACATGGAAGGTTTTGATTAAACATCAAGCTGTTGTGGAACGTACAGTCGCAATGGATGAACCACCACATCAGGGATGGAATCAAGGGTCGGCTTTGTAACAAAAACCACCTACTAACTCCATGTTGGTGGCAGTGCCTCTCCATACAGGGTGTGTGTTGTCCTAGCGCCTTTACCTTGCTGGCACTTGCTTAAGGTATCTTACGAGTTCCACGTGAGTGTACCCAGCGCAGACCTCTTTTATTCACCATGGCCTCGAGGTTGATTCGATGTCCTTGGAACCTCCAGCAACTCAGATATTGATTCCTTTCCAGCTGTGCTGAGAGGACTGTAAAGAATGCATGTTACCATGGAAGCATCAGCTCAGGGGGGCTACAAACGGCCCTTTTGTACATGGAGTACACAGAGTCTGTAGCTGTTTGGCCATGCTAATCCCTATGGCCATTCGCACCCAATCCTGCCTCTGCCCGCCCAAAACACCTCCTCATGGGAACTGTTTGACTTTGCTTTAATAAAGCCATACCATCAGGCTTTGCTTTCCAAGTGCTAGCCAGTGTTTTTTTCAAATCAGTTTTCTGACAGTCTTAATTGGAGTTGTAAACACACCATCTTACCAGGCCTTCAGCCCCATGATTTCTAAGCACTCTGTGGGCCTCATTACACGGTAGGCGCTAAGGGATTATCGGCACCGGTAAGGTCACTGGTGCCGGTAATCCCTTAGCGCCCTACTACGAGGTCCCTCAGCGGATCCCGTCCTTAACGCCTGGTCTGACCAGGCATTAAGGACGGGACCCGATGAGGGACTTCAGAGCTAATAACGGTACCGCAAATTGCGGTACCGTTATTAGCTCCTTCCCCACTCCAATTGAGCCCTATGGGGGCTCAAATGGGAATGGGGAATGGTATTTGGAATGGGGATTTACCAGGTCCTCCATGGTCGGAATGACCCGATAAGTCCCCATAAAGCCTACCCGGACCCGGTATGCGGTAAGGGAGAAGCCATGCCGCTAATAGCGGCATGGTTACCTCCTACCGTGTTATGAGGCTCTGTGTGTCCTTCACTGATGTCCTGTTAAAAGCAAGCATTGGCAAAGCCACTGAAGTCCTGTTTAAAACAAGCATTGGCAAAGCCAACATTTTTGGCTTGTGCATACGTTTTAAGCTTTAGCCAGGCACTGCTATTTGATTTCCAGATACTCACATCATTTTGCACCTGCTACAAACAATGGGTAGTTAAACCCACTATGGCTGTGCCTGGCAAGTGTCTTTCCCATGCCCTCACATAGAAGCCCAAACTGTTGGCATATCCCAATGCTTGTTTTCTTTTCGGATTTGCTTACTACTAGTAGGTGCTCTTTTCTCACAGTTGTCTTCTGCAGTTACTCTACAGATCCCAACTAGGAGAATTCACTCAGCATTCCAGACATCTGTGCTAGCTTTCCTTAAAATGTGAAGAGAAGGAAAGGAGAGAAGCTGAGCTGGACACGAGACTTCCTCCTCCCGAACGAATACCAAGTGGTGGCATGACTGAAACTGAGCAGAGGTGGACCCGTGGGTCCATGAACGACACCAATACCACTTCCTGCGATTCAACACGAAACATGCCGGCAAACGAGAGGTCGGGGAGATCACATGTAAAACCAAGGGAATTGTGAGAGGCAAACCTGACAGGTGTAAGAGAAGGTCCAAGCCCAACCCTGGTGTTGCTATCCCTGATCACAAAAGGTTACGCTGTAAGTGGGAGACCCAGGAGGGCGACTGAAAATCATTACTAGAATGGTCATACTCGTCCCAGTCAAGATAATATATTGGCATTGAATGAAGAGAAAAATAATAATTACTGGAACGCTCATACTCGACCCAGTCAAGATAGGATATTGACATTGAATGAAGAGAAAGAGAATCATTACTGGAACAGTCATATGCGTCCCATTTGAGATAAGATATTGGCATTGTAAGAAGAGTAGGAGAATCATTACTGGAATGCTCATACTTGTCCCAATCGAGATAAGATCATGTCATTGAACAAAGAGAAAGAGAATCATTCCTGGAACGCTAATACTCATCCGAGTCGGAATAAGATATTGGTATTGAATGAAGAGAAAGAGAATCATTACTGGAATGCTCATATTCGTCCCAGTTGAGACAAGATCATGGCATTGAATAAAGAGAAATAGAATCATTATTGGAACACTCATATTCATCCCAGTCAAGAGAAAGCATTACATCGAATGAGAATCCCTTCTGGAAGAGGTCGAAGGAGAAAACCCTGAGACACTACAGAATAAGTAAATCTGTGGAAGGGGAAAACCTGAGAAACAAATTGAAATAGAGAATAAGAGCCAAACCCACATGGAAACCAACGACAGTGAAATAAAGATTGAGACTCCAATAAGTTGCGGGAGAAGTTTTAAGAGTTGGAGGAACAAAGGAGTAATACAAAAACAAGTGTGGATTGAAAACTTAAAGAAACCAGTATCAGGAGTGTGTCACTTAATACAAGTACTTACCCAGAACTACTTAAGAATACTTTACTGAACTAAACTTGGTGAAGAACAAGCTTACAGGAGAAGGGAGTCATTCTACCGGTTTTGTTGTCAAAATAGTGGTAGGGTTAGAATAGGTTAGATTGGACAGTGGATTCATTTTGATTTGGACTCTCACTGATGGCTGACGAGCACCTTAGTTCTATTAGGTAGGGAAACCCCTAACCTTAGGGATAGAAAAGCATTTCTTCGTTTCAGTTAATATAAATCATCATTGAAATTGAAAGTCAGAGTTTTATCCTTGTTCCGACCCACCATAGAAGCCACATGTGTGCTAACATCCACAGTCGGCCCACACATGATCATGAATGCCCTATGTGGCCCGTCTTGTGCGGATAGTATTCCTAATATGCATGCAGGGTGTGTTGTGCTTATGACTATGCAGTGACAAGGGTGTGCCCATGCACTGGTGTATTGCTTTGTTGTCAACACATACCGAGCAGCCATGCCAGGCATGGCTGTACGTCCTCTATGATGCATGGTAGGCTGCTCTGGGCCAGGATCATGGAGTCATGGGCAGAGCCGGGAATCTTTTGCATACATGTGCAAAGCACATGTCCGCATCACTGATCATCTGCACATTGATTGTGTGCTGCATGTTTCTGTTGATGTATAAATGCCCTTGTGCCCTGGATGGTACAAGACTCATTTGCATGCAGTTCAAGGCCCCAACCACTTTGTGTATTTTCGCAATCGCACAGAACCTGACCCTGATCGGAGTGAGGACTGTATGGTTTGTGGGGGAGGCTATTTGGTGATGCATCTATCTCATTGCAGATATGACCTTTGAGAGGATGTGCGAGGAGCATGACTGGTGATGCATGCGCAGAGCCACAGTATGCTGGAAATGACCTGTGCTGCAGAAATTGAGTACTATGAAGAACCTCTACAGGGCAAGAACAAAGGTGATTATGACTCTATCAGGCTCTATGTACTGCTCAATATCTTGCAGGAGGCCTAAGATGGTGGGCAAGCCCAGTTGGTAGGCTGTGATATCCTACTGGTCTATGAGGTCATGGTGGGAAATCCTGGGCTGGTACACCCTCAGTGGGTAGGGTCTTTGGGGTCTCCTACCCCTCCTCCTGTCCTGATGGTGCTGCCAGGGTTCAGGCAGATGTGGGCCTGGGGGCTTGGGTGCAGGCTGATGGACATCCTTGGCTGGGGGCTGGACAGCAGGCTAATAGGCTGCTTTGGCTTGGGACTGGGGTGCAGATTGATTGTCTGCTTGTGGTGGGTGTTGAGGTGCTATTTATTGCTGGCCCCCCTGTGCCAGGTAAATCATTCTTCTAAGCAATTAGATTTGTAGTGAAAATGGTACTTCTCGGACATTGGTGCTTTCAAAAGTGACCCAGATATTTTCTGTGCTTTTTATGCAGCCCCCATTCTTTAATTGAGGGTTCCTTGCATGGCTGTATAAGATGATTGCTGTCTACTGTGTGCATGGCCAATTGTACTTGGTCGAATTGCATCTGCTCAGAGCAGGTGCATTTTGGGGAGTAAATGTTTGAGTAAAATCCAGTGAAGTGTTTCTGTTCCATCCTTATCTAAGTGTTAGAATATCCCATTTTGTATGTTAGTAGCATATATGAACAGTTGGAAAGAACAGCACTTCATTGGCGGAACTCTGCTGACTAGAAAATATATACAATTTAATTTGGGAAAAATAAGTCGAATTATAGCAATGTAGGTCTCATTTTCTTTTTCCAAATATTGATTACCTTAGTATTTATATGTAAAAGACGGCGTTTAGCATTATTATTATTAAACACAATTGAGGTCTTAGATAATGACCTGAAGCAAGGTTTGTGTTTTGCAAGTATAACATTGCTGAGAATACCAGAACCACAACTTAAAAAAATTAAAGACCAAAAGAAAATGTCTTTGTAGTTAGAGATTTGGAGGGCATATTACAGTGGATAAAGTAATTCAAAAATGTTCTTTTAAGAATCTGGTGTAGACTTCCAAGAACAATTTTTGAGAGAATCTCGTCTTCTTCATACTTTGAATTAATTTTGAACATACATTGAATGTATCGGTCAATAATCAGCAGTAATGCTGGGGACAGAAAGAAAGGAAATTGTGTAAATAATTTGCATAATAGGTATTCATTTTTTGGTTCATCTAATTAGTTGAAGTTAGCACCTGCATTGTTGTGAATCTAATACCCCAACCGGAAGGAATATACGGTATGGAATCGTTTCTTCTTAATCAGGGTAATATTGGAGCAAACAAGATTTTCTCAGTCTTGTTAAACACATTTCATTGAATAACTTACTCAGGTATAAATATATAAATGATATAAATAACAGAATAACCTACCCATTTCAGGAACCTATTTCTATGTGAATACTTTAGGCAATATTTTGACCTAAAATATATTACAAATCTATCTTGTGTTTTATATATTTGTATGTTGCATATGATTGTGTATGAAAGTATGAAATTGTAATGAAATTGCAGTACTTCATGGTTGAAACATTGTAGTTGTAACAAGATCTTTGGCATATGGTTGGGGGGAGAACACTCACTTCAAGAATTTCTTAAGGATTATATATAAAATCTCTATGAGCAGATGAATTTTCCTTGATGTTTTGATCAAAAATGTGAGTGGGTAATTTTAAACAACAACATTTTCTAAACACAGTTCAGAACAGTTTGATAGTGGCATCCCAGAGCAACAAATGAAGGGTTACGTTACACCAGAGGTCTTCAATCTGTGGGGCGCGCCCCACTTGGGGGGCGCGCCACCATGCCTGGGGGGGCGCGTGATGCCTTCCAAAAGAAAAGAAAACAAGTAACGCTTTTTTTTTTTTTTTTGGCCGCACTGAACTGAGCATGTGCAATGGGGAGTCACTGGCTCCCATGCACATGCTCAGCCAGTGCGATGTGGTGGGGGCGTGGCCATGGAAACAGGAAATAAACGCAGCCTGGACGCGCGCTTTCCTGCATTTGGATTGCGCGTCCAGGCTGCGTTGTGGTGTCCTGTGTTCCCTGTTGTTGTTGCTGCTGCTGCCGCCGCCGCCGACGAGTCCGAGGTAAGTGACTCGTTCCGCTTTATGTTTAACACGGCTCCCCCGTGGCAATCTGCCATGGGGGAGCCGCGTTATTAATGCAGCACCGGTCCCCCTGCGCCCCTCTCTCCCTGCATCCCCCACATTGGGGGGCATTCATGGGGGAGAGGAGGCGAGCGGGGGACCGGAACTGCTCTGTTGGTGGTTTTTTTTTTACAACGCGGCTCCCCCATGGCAGATTGCTGGAGCCCAGCAATCTGCCATGGGGGAGCCGCGTTGTTAATGCAGCACCGGTCCCCCTGCGCCCCTCTCTCCCTGCATCCCCCACATTGGGGGGCATGCATGGAGGAGAGGAGGCGAGCGGGGGACCGGAACTGCGCTGCTGGTGTTTTTTTTTACAACGCGGCTCCCCCATGGCAAATTGCTGGAGCCCAGCAATCTGCCATGGGGGAGCCGTGTTGTTAATGCAGCACCGGTCCTGCTTCATTTGCCATGGCTGTGTTTCCAGTCATCCATTGGATCCCTAGCTTGCGCAATGCTCCTCGTTCTGGAAAAAATGTGTTGGTTAAACCAGGGCTCTCAACCTTCACCCGCCAATAGCGAGTGATCATGGGGAGTATATATATGGTGTGCATTTGGCGAATTGAAGTGGTGAGTGACTTCTCATGCCTGGTAGTAACTTGCAGCTTGAAATGTATTTCTCTGGATATGAAGTCAGGTTCGTTTTCAGTGTTGGTCCTGTTTGACAGATGATTTACTGACTTTTGGAGAATGTTTTTCAACTTTTGGTGTTACCTTTTTTCTTTCCCAATTCTGAGGTTGATACTCCTTTCGGCAAAGCCTCTCCTACAAACTGATGGCACTTGGCCATAACTAAGGTTCTTGGCTCTAGGGAAAATCCCCAAATGGTATGTAATACCACATCTGTCACTACTGCAAATTCAACTACTACACTAAGCTCATTTCCTTTCTCCTCCCCTAAACGCAAGCTATCTATGGACCCCTAGTCAATGCTTGCCCTCCTCGTTCCTGCTCAGATTGCGCTACCGTTCCATTTTTCCCAAAACTGAGAGCTCCGCCATCCACCACCACCACCCCTTGCCGGTATGGATTTCACAAGGCCCCATTTTCTTCATGCCGTATGCCACCTCTCACTGCAAACCCATCTCCTTTGGATTCTCATATCCTGTATTTGATGCTATTGAAGCTGGGGCAACACTATTTTTAGTCAAGTCCTCTGTACTATAGCAAAATAATCGGAATGCTTTGTTCACAAATATTTGTCCTCATCTGATTTGAATCATTGCAAGCAATGATTTTGAAACAACGTGGTGTGTGGCATGCACTCCTTCGCTGGGGGCACCATTATACTCCAGCGCGCGATAACCGTTCGCAACCGAGTAACATTTTGGAGTACATGTGTATAGGGGGGGCCTGGGCCGGAGAAATTTTTCTTAGGGGGGGCTCGGGGTCAAAAAGTTTGAAGACCACTGCGTTACACGCAATTGCTTTGAATTAAAATAATTGTCTCAGAAGAGTTGTGACTACACATATACGGATTGGTTTAGGAAGGTTAAAAGCAAGAAGGGACACTAGCCTCTGGCCGTTAAATGAAGAAGAGACAGATCCGATACCCCAATGGGCCTTTGGTCTAGAACAGAGAAGAGAACCTTTCTCCACACAATACAAGCCCGTACTGACATTCAGAGATATGGGAAGATCCCATAGACCATGTGTCAAAGGTCATAGGGGAGAAGATTGGCAATGAACCCACACAGGTCTTCCTGGGCATATCTGGCAATATAGACACTAAACATTCCACTATGGTTTTGATTTCATTGGATGCCAGGGTTGTGAAACGAGACATACTGACATATTTGTCAAGTGCTGATGGCCCTACATTGGAGTAATGGATGAGAGGAATTGACACTTGTGTGGAACTTGAAAATGTGGTATACCACAGACACGGCTACCTACTTACATTAGCTAAAACATGGGGGAGTTGGCTGGGGATGTAACAATAGAAGCTGGCAGTGTCACAAATTCCCCAGCTTAATCTGGGGTGGTAAAAGGGACTGGATGCCACCCTTAGTTAGTGGAGGATGGACCTGAAGGAGGTATACAAGGGATCCGCAGATCAGCCTCACTGGATCCTCAAATGAAGACTGGGCCATTCACAAGAGCATTCACATTCTTTCCAAATCTACACATCGGAAGTGGATCAGGCACAAACACCTTTAGGACTTCCCTATCTATATGGATATAATCCCGGAGATCTAATACAACCCATTAGCCAGAACCAAACAATCTGCATAGCAACTAATGCCTTTCCATTTAAAGGAATTGAGTTACTGCATTCAGAATTCACTGATGAGTGGTGTATAGATACATTTATGGCAAAAGCATTTGACAAAGGGGTCCAGGCACGTGCTGATACAAAGTTACAATTAACAAAGGGTTCAAAGCAAAATAAATGGAAATGCGTTATGCATGCGAGAAAAGAAACACACACTGTTTGCTCCTGCTTGAGGTGTGTAGATTCCAACGTTGCCAGTTCTCAACAACAAAAGCATTCTGTCATCAACAAACAGGTTTTCTTTGCTTACCAAAAGTTTACTGGGCTGGAGATCACATGATGGAGAAATAGAGGGACACATTTCAACACTGGCAATGAAAGCAGGTCCATCACCCTGGAGATCACCCACAGCTCCAGGGCCATTTTGGAACCCACCATGTCGGCAGGCTTTCACATAGCCTCAAGCCCATCCTCTTTCAGAGCACATGACTACAGACATATGAACCAATCACTGTCCAGCCCAGCCTACATTGCACAGGTGCAATCTATGTGCCCAAGAACCAGGTCCAAGGGAAGGAGAAACAAGACTGTATAAGATTGGCTGCGCAGTCAGAAAGTGTCGGGTATTTGTATTTGTATTTTGTTTATTTGTAGTGCACACCTTGCCCCAGGGCATCTGGGCACATGATTAAAAGGCAGTTACAGGTTCCAGCAAATAGATACAATGTACATTTAACACATATTTACATAAAGTTCAGAGCATTGAATAGAGAGGCGCATCGGGCGCATGATTACGATGAAGTTACAGGTTCCAGCAAATAGAAGCAATAGACATTTAACACATATTTACATAAAGCTCAGAGCAACGAGTCGGAATATACAACCGAAACAGTCTAAGTACAATGAGCAGACAGTAATGGGATTGGCAGGTGTAGAGATTATGGTAAGGAAGCTAGGGCATCCCGTTCATGTAACCACTATGGTTTTATCTTTGAAGGAATGGATGTGCAGAACATTTCTAAGAGCATTAGCGAGGGTGTTCCAAAGCTTAGCCGCGAGGACTGGGAAGCTCGAGCCTCTGGCTGTCTGAAGCTTGAAGCTAGGAATAGTCAGCATTTGGGCCTGAGAAGATCTTAGAGGTCTAGTTGCTGTGTGTTGTGTGAAGCGCGTGGAAAGGTAAGCCGGAGCTGCGTTGTTCTGGGGCTTGTGTGTTAGTACAAGAGCTTTGAGGGATATGCGGTGGGTGATGGGTAGCCAGTGCAAATTGCGTCTCATGTTGGATATGTGTGAGCGCCTGGGAACATTGAGAGCTGCCCTTATGGCGTTGTTCTGCGTGACCTGGAGTTTATCGATGTTTTTTTGACTGGTCCCAAGGTAAAGGGCGTTGCAGTAATCGACTTTGGACATGATGAGGGTTCTGGCGAGAATTACACAGTTCTCTGTTGTCAGAAAGGGTCGACATGGTGTAATCAATTTGCAAGTATAGGATGACGCTGAGACAACTGCGTTGGTTTGATGATTGAGAGACAGAGGGGAGTCTAGATAAATTCCAAGTGTTTTTCTGACGTTGGAGACTTTGATATCGTTCCCATCAATGATGAAGGACTTATATTTGGGGTCAAGTTTGGTAAGTTTGTATTGAGAGCCAAGAATGATTAATTCAGTCTTTTCATCATTAAGGCAGAGCCCATGATGAGCCATCCAGGCCTGGATGACAGTGTATACTCCAATGAGCGCTTTAGCATCTGTTACATAATCGCCAGTGATAGGGATGAGAATCTGGGTGTTATCCGCATAATTAGGGTAGGAGACACCCAGATAGTCAAGTATATCAAAGAGCGGTTTAGTGAACAAGTTATAAAGTGTGGGAGAAAAACAAAATCCTTGTGGAACTCCGCACGGGACGTGGGCTGGATCAGCTGCGGCTAGGGGAGAGAAGACCCTCATGGTTCTGTTTGCCAGAAAGGAGCTGATCCAGGATGTGGGTGCGTCAGAGAAATGGGCCGTAATTTTGAGGTGGTGGCAGAGGATTTGGTGATCGACCAAATCAAAGGCTGCTGAAAGGTCAAGGAGGAGCAGGAGCGCCAGTTTGCCCTTGTCTTTCAACTCCTCGATTTGGGTTTTAAAATCATTTAGGGCTGTCTCTGTACCGTGTAAGGGACAGAAGCCAGATTGTCTAAGACCTAAGAGATTATTGGTTTCAAGATAGTCCTGGATTTGGATATAGGCTGCCCGATCCAGAATTTTGAGAAGGTAGGACACCGTGGTGATGGGCCTGTAGTTAGAGGGGTTACTGGGATCAAGATTGGGTTTTTTGATTAAAGGGATGACCCAAGCATCCTTAAGGTTGTCAGGTACAGTGCCCGATATGAAGGAGGCATTAATAAATGAGGTAGTGAATGGGGCAAGATCATGTGCAGCTTCCTTTATGACCGATGCAGGGCAAGCGTCACCTTGGCAGTTGGAAGGCTTAAGCTTTGTTATGATATTTTCTACCTCCTCAATACTGAGGGGTGAGAAGCTAAAAGGTTTGAAGGAATGTTTGGTGGAAGGGGTTTTATAGGACGGCGGTAACCCGTTGAGTCAGGGAGGTGACATTTTTTGGTATTCATTTTGGCTTGGAGCATGGCAATTTTGTCAAGCAGTGCCTTTTGAATATTGGAGCAGCAATCTGTGTCTGGGGTGCATGTAACAAGCGGGGCAACAGGCGACTCAAGTTCTTTGAGGATCTTAAAGAGTTCCTTGGTATTTGATTGGGCTTGAATGATCCTTTTGTTATAAACTTCCTTTTTAGCAAATAGGATGGCTTCCTTGTAGGTGAGGGAGGCTGTGGTAAGGTTGTTTTTGTTGACTAGAGAAGGTGAGCTTTTCCAATGAGCCTCAGCTTTTCTTTTTTCTTTACGCAGATCGTGTAGGTGCGGTGTAAACCAGGAATTAATGTGGAGCCGCGGTTTTTGTTTGCGCAGTTTGAGAGGGGTAATGGTGTTGAGGGCTTTTAACATGGCACGGTTGTAGATGTCAACTAGCACAGTCTGTGCATGTGGTGGACGCGAAGTTCAGGAGAGGAAGGATGAGGGGAGTAATTTCTCAATCGTAATATCCTTTTTGTTGCGTGTGGAGGTGGGAGGGGCAAGGTTAGGTTTATCTGTAGGTGGACTAGAATTAATGGAGAATGATATTTTATGGTGATCAGACCAGGCGCATGGCGACACAGAGGAGGGTGATTTCTGGAGGTGATTGACGAGCAACAGCTCTATTGAGTAGAGTTGGAAAGAGATTGATGTATATTGAAGTGATAACACTATTACAAATGTTGTTGTCAAGTAATATTACAACATCCTGACAAGTTACTACTGGTGAAGCAAGAGTGATATAAATTGAGGTGGAAGTCTTCAATATTGTCATGCAAGTGGTTATATGAACCGGTACAGACCGATCCAGGCAAAGACCTTTTTGTTGGAACTAATGAACAAACAAGAATTCTGTTGGAACGTTTGTGTTGTCCAGATTGGAACTCAAAGAACTTTTTGTGATGCAGGATTTCCCTGACTTTCTTTTGGATCTGTTAAGCTGCTTGAATCACAGAAGGGGACATTCACCCAGATCTGAAGGAGATATAATTGGTACATTGTGAAATTAGCTGGTTGTATTATTGTTGATTGAGCTGTAATGACCTTGTTAAGTTAGTGTATATTTAAGTGTGAGGGACGGAATTCTTTTGTTAGAGTGTTTCCTTTAGTTTATTTCAGGCAGGAAAATCCTCATCAGGGTAGGGACAGTGAGGCATTTATCCAACCTTTTAATTTAATAAAATGGCCTCTTTTGAAAAACATTCACAAAGTTGTCAGCCTCACATTTCTGACCCCTCACAGTACATCATATTATAGTTAAAAAATAACATATTACAAATTGCAAATAATTGAAACAAACAGTTGAAATACACAACAATGGCATTTTATTCAGAAACTAAATTGAACCTAAAGCAAAATCAATCCTTCAGATTTCTGCAAGCCTCCATTAAACATTAATGAAAAAGCAATCAACTCCGAAGTCTATCTACCAATCATGTCTTTTAATTCCTTTAATTTTCCAAGAGAGACGTATAACATATTCTCCCCAGTTTGAAGGCAGCTGGGCTAGGTAGTATAGATAGCTATGGCTCATTAAGAAGGAACACTATGGGCCTCATTACATGGATGGCGCTAAGGGATTATCGGCACCGGTAAGGGCACCGGTGCTGGTAATCCCTTAGTGCCATACTACCAGGTCCCTTAGTGGGTCCTGGCCTTAACGTGTGGCCAGACCACACGTTAAGGAAGGGACCCGCTGAGGGACTTCAGGGCAAATAACGGTACCGCTAGTAGCGGTACCGTTATTTGCTCCTTCCCCATTCCCATTGAGCCCTATGAGGGCTCAAATGGGAATGGGGAAGTGCCTTGGTGAATGGAGAATTACCGCCCTGCCAACCTTGGAATGGCGGTAATTCCTCAATTCACCAAGGCGGAATCGGTAAAATACAGGCTGCAACCATGGCGCTAATAGCGCCATGGTTACCGCCTTCCGTGTAATGAGGCCCTATGTGTCAACGTAGCCTTTATGGAGCTTGTGTATGTAATAATAGCCCTATAATGCTACTTAGTACAGGTCATATTAGCCCATTGGGAGGTTGTATACGAATTGTTCATTTTACAACTGTTCGAATTACAATTGACCTTTTCACAATTGACCGAATTGTGAAGGTCAATTGTAACATATATGTGGGGGGGACCCCCCACAAACCCCCACCCAACGCCAAACCCCCCAAAACCCCTATATATATATATATATATATATATATATATATATATATATATATTTAGATATGGAACAGACAATAATCGCCCCAGTAAAACCAGTAGGGGTAATAATTGACCTTCTAAGGAGGCATTATAGCTACCAATGGACTGATTAGGGAGCCAGTATAACTAATAATGGCCCAATGATTAAGTAAATATAGGTAATGACCTCACTAGAGAGGCAGTAGAGATAATAATGGATGCATTAGGCAGGAAGTACAAGCAATATTTGTGCTATCATCTGGACATTAGAGGTAATAATCACTGTCAGCAGGTAAAATAACTGTTTTGAGGCACCTGCTTCTCTTGTGGGGAACACATTTCCAGAGCAGACATAGAGGCAGGACCACATTCAGCTCTACAATCTTGGCTTGCACGTCTCCAAATGAAGTGTCCACTAGGCCACCTATGACTTTGCACTCTGCCGCATAAGGAGAGTTATCAGGAATGGCATTTCTGCTCATGTCCCAAGGGTAGGTGATGATCAGGTGTTTAGGAGAGAAGGCTGATTCACTCCATTAATAGTGCCTGTGGTGCCCTGGCCTGAGCATCCAAGCCCTGTATGGATGTACACTGTTTTGGACAGTTTAATTTACTAGCTTAGAGTTTGTATATATTCAGGATCAAAACACAAAAGAAACGTCCATTTCTTTAATCAGACTATTACCTTCCTTGAATAGGGCACCCGGAACTACTGCAGGTTTTTAGATCATGTCAGGTGAGAGGCAAAAAGCCCTTTTCTTTTACCCATCTTATTTTCAGTGGACTATGTGGTAACCTAACACGTTAGTACTTGCCTTGCAAATCTCAATAAGCACAATACATTCAGTAACTGACTTACATGTACAGCAATAACCAAAATATTTCCTTAAAAAAGGAGCCAATGTGTTTATCATTCATGAATGAGAATCATGCTTATGTCTTAGTCACCCCCATGGTTGAGCGCCACAGGTTCAAGTGCACCCTCTCTTGTCTTATCTTCTTCACCAAGGTAGAAGTAAATAGCGCCTTGGTCCTCTCAAGCACTCCAAAAGTCTGGACCTCCTTGTGCCCAAGTCACTAATTCACCATATGCAGGTCATTCCAAACAAGGTGCATTGTTCTAGCTCGAAAGCCAGTGCACTGGCCCATGGTTGATGCCTATATCTCTTTCATCTCTTTGCATCATCCACTAGGCCATTGGGGCACTGGCTCTAGCTACCGCCACTGTAAAGTGACTAGGTACTGCCCACCTAGGCGTTTAAGATCTGCCTCTTCAGGACCTGACTGTTTGGTACCCACAGAAACTCAGTGGTGTGAACCCTGGGGATCTCTCTCAGGTGGCCAGGGCACAGCCATCACCTTGGGATCCAGACCCTGGGGGTAGCCCAGTGCCAGAGGATCATCTGGGTGAGGGGTCTTCAGGGAGTGGGACACCAAATGGCCAGATGTGGTATTCCCGCCATAACACCTTTACTCCATTCTATTAGGTAGGATACCTGGGAACTATACCCCCCCCTTGTCTACACAAATAATTTCACACGGGCAGCTGACTCTGGGAGAAAACAGACTCATACCTGAGCATTGTACCTGACGTGTCCCACTAATATGGTCAGGCAAAGTCAGGCAAATACTGTTAACAACTCACACCTGACTTACATTAAGCTTCCCCACAAAGATAAAAGGCAGAGCACGAGAGAACATGCTAAAACGAGGCAAAGCACACGAAAGAACAGCGTTTTCCAGATGGCAGCTGAACGAGGGGAGAAAGGCGGCAAACCAAGAAGAGAGAGCAAGGAGGGAGATACCCTTGACCTTTCCGGTGAGAAACTGTGACTTTTTTGAAACCTTCAGATTAAAAGGCATAAGGCCAGAAACAAGACTGAAGAATCCTGCATTGTCTGTCAGAGATACCCAGGGCCCTCCTACATGACTGGCCGAGTCAGGGAGGAGCAGCAGCCACAGTGGTACCATCCTTGGCTCCAGGACCAAAGCAGTGCTAGAGAGATCAACACAGGCAGTGAGTTGGTGAGACCGATGCAAGACCGGTCTGTGTTGAAGTCAAGGTTGCAAGCGGCAACATTGTATGAAGAGCTCAAGCGTATTAACGTGTGTGATGAAAGACATGAGTAAAGCTCAATTGTCGATGGATGTTTGAACTTTAATATGAATCAGAAAAGGTACGAGACAAAGTAACAGATTGGTCCGGCACAGCGTGTGTGCTTGATCAAAGGTCTCTGTGTGATTCACCCAGCCAAGACGTGGCAGAAACAAAAGCAATAAAGTGAAACTTATGGATGGAGTGAATCGAAATGACCCTGCAATGGTTCAAGATAAATCTATCGCACTGTCTTTGAATTTTGATAAAAAGAAAGTACAGAAAGTGAGATTATAAAGTCTGAGCCCAATTGAGGAGAGCCGTGGTGACAGTAAACCCAAGTACTTGTGAATGTGAAAAACCTGATGAGAAAGGAATTTTGGTACTTGTTTGTCATGCCAGGGACTCTGCAATAAGAGCCTTTTATTGAGAAAGAGACTTTGGCAGAAGGCCCGGATATCTATGTTCTGAACTGCATCCTCGTGACAGAGAAGCCAGAGTGTGTGCGAAGCTCGAGTGTGCCACCTTGCCCCATGCTAAATATGTGGGGAAGGCAAGCCAACTGCTCAACTATCCCGACATATTGTTTCTTGAACAACTTTCTTTTGCATACAACATTTCTCCACACCATTTGTATTTAGAAGTAAGGATTGGCAATAGGTTTACTGGTATAGGCCCTTTTATGTGTACAGAGACTCCACTAGGACTGGTCATTATTATTTTATGGTTGTAGGTTGCTCCTATCCTTAGATTTAGGTTTAGATAGGCATTCAATCAACCCATTTAATTTCAATAAACACCCTTGAACTGTGATCACTTGTGTCTGTCTTCACTGTTTGATACCATGCCTTCCTTACAGTGGCAGTGATGAAGTATTCCCAGGGCTCTTAGTGCTGTGGGGACTAGTCTCTTGTATAGTCTGTGTATGGCATTCAGATAAGAAGAAAGCCATCATCCTTTTATAAAATGTGTCAAGACTTGCTTCTTTAAAAAACCATTTGTTGCTCAACACAAGTGGCCTTATGCTTTATGTGTCAGCAATCTGCGGTCTCAAGTCCTACTTGCTATTAGGTTAATCGGGAGTCTCCTCAAGATAAATGTTTTGAGACCCTAGCACTTATAGACTATTGTTCTGGTGCAGGTTTTGCTCCTACGTGCGCCGTTCTCTTGTTTACTGTTCCTTCACACTTCTCCCCTTCGCCCTCTCTTGCACTTACTTGATTTGAATGCTGCAAGCCCGCAAGGATCAGCTTCCTTCCCTTTGTCCCTCTGACGTCCCATCTTCCAAATAACGTGCTTTTATGTGATAGTATCACAGATGGCACATTATAAACATCCAATCAATAAATAAATGTTTTCTCATGGACACATTGTATAAGAACAAGTGGTGGTACATCAAATGAATAAGCAAATTCTCAGCGTAGCACAAACAGAAATACCTTGTGGACGTAAAACTGGAAACGTTCATGACAGTATTATCGTACATTACAGAGGAAAACCCTGAAGCAAGGAACATTTTACCAACAGGGATTCTTATGGCAGATTTATTTATTTATTTATTGTTGTTTTTAGTTCAGAAGAACTTCTACAACAGTACAAATACATTTACATGTCAAAGTCAAAGGATGGACGCTAGATGATGCTTGTGTGGCACTCCTCCGAGCTTCTTTGCAGGGCTTGTGTCCTTTCACGGCTGATGGCCCAAAACTCAGGAGGGTGTTAGCGGGCAATAGCCTTGTCCTTTGTCCAGAGACTCCTTGGCACTTGCCACTTAGGAAGCTTGCTGTCAGAACCTAGTAGGACATGCTGTGTGCTGGCTGGGTACCGGTTCTGGTGCTGCTGGACGGGTCCTCTGAGTCCGGTATCTCCCTCTGTTCCCTGGGAGATGTTTAGGGGGATCTTAGTTCCCTCTTGGAACTCCTGGCCTTCCTTCACCCGCGGAAGATGTAAAGTAGATTGTACCTTCAGGTCGGGTCCAAATGAGCCCTTCTTCTTACTCCTTGCAAAGTCTTCAGATGATCTGATCAGTGAGGGGCTCAGCCCTCTTTTAAAGCCAAACGGGGGCAGGGACTGGTGTAGGCCAATCCTAACTTAACTGAGCCAATCCTGGGTCTCCAACAATCTTCAGTGATGCTTCAGGTCAGAATCAGAGCACTTGGCAAGAGACAAGGGAAGGGAGACAAAATATACTTCTAAGTCCCACCCATCGTCCTGTCTATGGTACATCAAAGAGTCTCCCTAATTATCTCAGCTCTATGTGGTGCTTGATCACAACATGGGCCTCCTTTGAAGTAGGGAGTTGCAGGCAGACTTTTGTTTCCTACAATTCACATACTTCCCTGCTCTTCAACAAGTGGTTCTAGACAGGACATTCACTGCCCTTTCATACCAAAGAGGGGTGTTAGTACCAAGTTGACACATTTCATTACAAAGCGGCGTTAGCGTCTGGTCTCCATTGTCACTTCCTGCACCCAGGGCTTCCCTGAGGCCTGTTAATTAACATTAACATTGGAAATCCAATGCTGCTCAAAGGATGTGATGCAATGCAGCCTTCTCTTCCTTCTACTTCATGTGTCGAAGGCACTAAGCAAACTCAACTAGCAAACTTTTTTTCGGTTATCAAACTCAAAAAATTGGAGGTAACACCAGCTTCCATGGCTGTTTTGAATAATCATTTACTTAAACCTCCCTAAAATGTAGGGATTTCAGTAACTACAACCCCATGTGTCGCAGATATCAACATGCTAACATCTCCCAAAGAAATAGGGATTATTCCCAGTATTGGGCAGCCTCCAGTGTCTCCTGTAACCAATAAGCTACAAGATGGGAGAATGGGAAATTATATGGCATCATTGGTGCCCAAAAACCTTGATTATAGTGGCAAAGTTGTGGCCGTAGCTGAGCCTTCCGCAACATATTTTACCCCTGAAACATCTAACATTATGGGATGGCTTAGTGAATTTGCCATCAATGGCAGGCGCAGACTCAACCATTCCTTTATTCTCCATGCTGTTAATTACATCACACCGGTGAGAATTTTGAATTCTGCGGATATCGGTTGGATTGCGCTAAGTCTCACAAACAATAACCGTATGATATGCAAATTCCATTCAGCTATCATATCCAAATTGATGTGGGACCATCGTTCAGATCTCATCCAAATAGGTCTCACTCTGCATCTATTTAACTCAAAAGAAGCTGCCCACACTTTTGTAGAGACCCAGGACAACGTAAGTGAGTTGAACAGCGGATCGGTGCCTTCCAAGACTTCATCTAACCTTCCGAATGAAACCATCATGTCACAGTTTGCATCTCTTTCGGCTGTCATAAAGGATTGGTCATGGCTAGAGCCCTTAGTGAAAAGTCTTGCCTCTAACAAAAGTAACAATCTAGAACCGTAGCCAGGAGAAACTTAGAATTGCATCTTGGAATTCCTTTGGGTACCATAACTTGTTTTCTTGGGTTAACTCTCATGGGGCCTTGAAATTCTAATCAGGTTCCTTACGGCCAAAGGCTTTTGATGTACCCGCGCTGTCAGGTGTCAGCTACACATGACAGGGAAGGGCGGTGCTGGTAAACTGTGTCCTCCCAGAGTACATGACTATTTTTCTGCTGTGCGGTGAGCGTGGAAAATATGTGCAGGACTGGCCCCACATATTTTCGAAGGTTGATCTCCCATCATTCATTCTTTTAAACAAACAAAAAAAGCCCAGGCGAGTGCACTCTTCCCATGTGGATGGTCGAATCCCTCACAAGATCAGGAGTTGGTACCAAATGTTTCTCAGGTAATATGGGTACACGTACACATACGTACATACTGCAGGGCCTGAAAGGAGTAGTCTCTTTCACCCTTCTAGCACGATGACCAAAACATTAAGGAGGCATATTTAAGGTTCCTGGGTGGCAGAAGGTTAGTGGGTGAGACAGAGTAAGTTAAACTCTTCTGGTGTGGCAACATTATGGAAAACCTGATGGTTAATAATTATGCCTTATATGTAATGTCTTGGGAGGATAGCTCAGCGGCAACGTGCTCTTCTTGGAAGCAAGACGACACGGAGCACGCAGGTTCGATCCCCGGGTCCGTGCTTAGAAACCTCTGGGTATTAAGCGCGTTATAAATAACCTATCATATCATATCATATCAATGCACATATCCTATGACTGGGGAGAAAGGACTTCCATTCAGTTCTTTGATAGTCGGCAGGCAGTTTAGTTTAGTTTATTTATTTGTATTGCACACCTGGCCTTAAGGCATCTGGGCGCATTTCTTGAAATGTACATAGGTTACAGAAAAGTAGAACAATACAGGTACATAATGGCATATTAAAGTTAACAATACATAATGTAAGCAATAGATTTACAATTTACAAAGTGGTACAAATTTACAGGTAAGGTTAAAGTATTTATAAACAACCAGATAAGGTTCAGCTTGCTATTATTCTAGCTGGCAAGTGGCAGCTTGATCCTGCTCAAAAAGGCAGTTTGTGGCCTTACTCTTCAAATAATGAAAGGCAGGTTCTGCTCTAAGTGAATTAGGGAGTGTCATGCCTGCATGCCCTAAGCCCAAACATCAGAGACCTCATGCTCACACTGCCCACAGGACAGCCAAACCGTTCTACACCCACTGGAGTCTCTTCAGCAAACTCCCAGGGAAGCGTCCTTTTTAATAAAAGCACGCACGGTATAACATTATTCTTTCTTTATGTATATTGTCAGACACACAGGAGATTCCTTCTGTTCCTTTAAATTGGAACATGTCACGTGGTTTTGTTGAAGACGTATGCGTTTACGCGAGTCTTCACGTGACTTGTATTTAAACCCAGAAGGGTTTCGGGTTCCTTGCTTCTGATCGTTTTTCCATTGAAGCTTGGAGTTGTGTCCCGCAGCTTCGGTCTATTTCCTTACGGCTTTACAGCGTTTCCGTGGGCAGTATTTCTCCTCCCATTCTCCCGGAGGAGCCGGCTGACTGTACTGCCAACCTTCCACCGCAGGCCTCAGCGGCGCAAAGCAAGTCAGCTTCCTACGCTCCTTCCATCTGGAGCAGTCGGCTCCTTTATTCTGCTGACATTTCCACCGCGTTCCTCAGCGGTGCAACGTACTCAACAACACTCCATTTCCGCCTGGAGTCGTCGGGCGTTCTCTCACCAAAAATTACATCGTATTCCTCTGCGGTGCAACATACAACAACCATCAATGCTCCTTCCCATTTGGAACCATCTGCTGACCATCACACCGCATCACGTGTCTTCACAGTGCATAATCAGTCTTCTCAGCATGTCCACTCTGCCAGAGCAAGCAAACCCACTCCAGCTCCCATTGCTTTAATTCACAGGGAACAGGGGAACAGTAGGCTAGCTATTCTAGTCAATAGCTTTTCTCTCAGCCTGTCGTTCTACTCCATCCTCACTGATTCATTAAGGGCTTACCTGTCATCTCATTAAGGGACCTTGTCTTTCCTTCATCCAATTCCACGCTACCCTGAGTGCACCAACCCAACTCTAGTGCGGCCCTCGTTCCGTTTGGGTTAGTTCCCGTATTAACAACCTTCCCTATTTCGTTGTTCCTTGGAGGACCTATGGACTTTGGTTTCTACTGGGGACTGTTCCTATCACAGGTTAGTGTTGTTTAGAAAGATTATAACATTCAGTTTGGGTTTGGTATATACTAAAGTAATTCTCATTTCTTTTTACAGTCCTGTGATCTTGGTCTCTTACACGCCCTTTCCACTAATTACTCTCTTTAGCTGTCATTTTCACCCAGCTAGAGAGTGACATTAGTTGGAAGGTCTGATTCTCAATGGACGTCGTCCTATTCCTCTTCGCTACAGGGCAAGTCCAATTGTATCCTTTTCCATCAGTATCCTTTCATCGGTATACTAGTGGTGCTGTAACAGGGAGTGAGTTCCATTATTTAGCTGCAAGGACTGGGTAGCTAGAAGCACCTGCTTTCTGTAGCTTAAATCTAGGCAAAGCTAATGTTTAGGTCTGGGCAGATCTTAGAGGACGTGTACCGGTGTGAGGGGTGAATCAGTTGACTAAATACTTAGGTGCAAGATTGGCCAGGCACTTGTGAGTAAGTACCAGGGTTATGAGAGATATTCTATGACTAATCGGTAGCCAGTGCAGACTGCGTCTAGTATCAGAGATGTGGAACTCTTTAGCTGATGCAGTTGTTGCACTTGAACACTAGGCCTCCTATTTACACTCATTAGGCACGTGTGAAAGCCTAAGCCTGTTCACTGCCTGGACTTGATGGATGTGGGATCTTATTGTTGGAAGACTGAGTCTGTGCTGCTCCTGTTGTGCCATTTTCAGTTCACCCCAATATGAATGGTCTCATGTTGCAATGCATGTGCGGTGTTTCTTTGGTGTGAATCGTCTCATGTTACAATAGTTCATATGTGTGGTGCTTCCTTACTGTGAATTGTCTCATGGTTTGATAGATAACTCTTTTGCATGAAGGAATTGTGACAGATTACTTTTGTGTGTTTTCTCTGATGCTGTACCAGGCTTTCCCTAATGAATGTTTGAAAGCCTTGTCTCATTCACTTTTATATAGTGTCTCACCTCTGTCTATTCTCTGATGCTTTGCCAGGATTTGCTTCATAATGAAGTCCGTCTCATATTCAGAAGATGTATGTGGCTTCTCACTAGTGTGGGTTCCCTGCTGCTACAAGAGAGCACGTTTACGCTTGCACGCCTTGTGGCATTCAGAACCTTTATATGGTTTCCCAACAGTATGATGTCTCTCGTGCACAGATAGACTGCCCCTTGCTTAAATATATGTTTTCAAATTCAGAGCATTTGTATGAGTTCAAATCAGTGTGCTTTTACCCAAGTACCAACAGACTTCCCTCTTGCATAAAGTACTTGTCACATTGTGACTATTTGAAAGTTTTCTCACGAGTGTGAATTCTCTGACTCTGAATCAGTTTTTGCTTTTGTCACAGACTGAACATTTATATAGGGTATCACTAGTGTGTGTTCCCTGGTCATACAAGAGACCCTGCTTTTGCCAGAAAGCCTTTTCACATTTAGTACATGTATATGGCTTCCCACCAGTGTGTAGTCTCTGATGCTTTATCTAGGAGTGCTTCGTAACAAAGGCCTTGTTACATTCAGTGGGCCTCATTACGACCCAGGCGGTAAGTTACCGCCTGGGTCGTACCCTTACCACCATGGTGTAAACTATGTTTACACCATGGTGGATGGCGGATTTACCGCCCCATTCCAAATCCCCATTTCCCATTTTACCCTTCCCCATTCCCATTTTTGCCCCATAGGGCATAATGGGAGTGGGGAAGGTGCTAATTACGCCACCGTAAATTACGGTGGCGTAATTAGCACCATGGTCCCTTAGCGCCATGGATTTTAACGCCTGCAAAAAGCAGGTGTTAAAATCACCATGGCGCTAAGGGACCTTGTAATCAGGTGTTAAGGGTCGGCGCCGTTTACGGCGCCGTTAACCCCTTAACGCCTGACTCGTAATGAGGCCCAGTACATTTATATGGCTTCCCACCAGTGTGTTGTCTCTGATGCTTTATCAAGGAGTACTTCCTAATGAAGGCCTTCTCACATTCTGAACATTTATATGGTTTCTCACTAGCATGTTTTACATTGTGATATAGAAGACTCGATCTACACTTGAAAGCCTTGTCACATTCTGTGCATTTATATGGCTTTTCACCAGTGTGTGTACTCTGATGTACCAATAGATCACCTTTTCTAATGAAATCCTTGTCACATGCAGAACATTTATAAGGTTTCTCGCCAGTGTGTTTTCTCTGATGTTGTATCAAGGATTGCTTAGTAGTGAATGCCTTGTCACATTCTGAACATTTATATGGTTTCTCACTAGCATGTGTTACATTGTGATACAGGAGACCTGGTTTAGACTTGAAAGCCTTGTCACATTCAGAACATTTATATGGTTTCTCCCCAGTGTGCTTTCTCTGATGTATTAATAACGCACCTTTTGCAATGAAAGCCTCGTCACATTCAGAACATTCATATGGTTTCTCCCCAGTGTGAATTCTCTGGTGTATTGATAAATCACCTTTCATAGTGAAAGACTTGTCACATTCTGAACACCTATGTGGTTTCTCATCGGTGTGCATTCTCTCATGTTGCAACAGATGAGCTATTTGCTTGAAAGCCTTGTCACATTCTGAACATTTATATGGTTTCTCACTAGCATGTGTTACATTGTGATACAGGAGACCTGCTTTAGATTTGAAAGCCTTGTCACATTCAGAACAGTTATATGGCTTCTCCCCAGTATGTTTTCTCTGATGTATTAATAACGCACCCTTTGCAATGAAAGCCTTGTCACATTCTGAACATTCATATGGTTTCTCCCCAGTGTGATTTCTCTGGTGTATTGATAAATCACCTTTTGTAGCGAAAGACTTCTCACATTCTGAACACCTATGTGGTTTCTCATCCGTGTGAATTCTCTCATGTTGCAACAGATGAGATATTTGCTTGAAGGCCTTGTCACATTCTGAACATTTATATGGTTTCTCCCCAGTGTGTTTTCTCTGATGTATTAATAACGAACTCTTTGCAATGAAAGCCTTGTCACATTCTGAACATTTATGGGGTTTTTCATCAGTGTGAATTCTCTCATGTTCTGACAGATGATCTTTTCGCTGGAAGACCTTGTCACATTCTGAACACCTATGTGGTTTCTCTTCGGTGTGAATTCTCTCATGTTGCAACAAATGAGCTATTTGCTTGAAGGCCTTGTCACATTCTGAACATTTATATGGTTTCTCCCCAGTGTGTTTTCTCTGATGTATTAATAATGCACTCTTTGCAATGAAAGCCTTGTCACATTCTGTACATTTATTTGGTTTTTCATTAGTGTGAATTCTCTCATGTTCCGACAGATGATCTTTTCGCTTGAAGGCCTTGTCACATTCTGAACAACTATGTGGTTTCTCATTGTTGTGAATTGTCTCATGTTGTGACAGATGACTTTTTTGCTTAAAAGCTTTGTCACATTCTGAGCATTTATATGGTTTCTTCCCAGTGTGAATTCTGGGATGTACTAATAGAGGATCTGTTTGCTTGAAAGCCTCGTTATGTTCAGGCAATGCACCCTCACCCTCCATCGTGTGGATGGTTTGTTTAAATAGTCTCTCCTTGGATGAAGATCCGTGTCACATTCAGTGCATTTATACAATTCAATCCATACAGTATTTCCATGGGTAAGTGTCACCAGGCGAGGCACAGCTTTGCAAATATACGTGGAACCTCAAAGAGAGGGCAGGCTAGGATAACGTACAGAACTATGTGCATAATGAACTGAGGCTTCTGTTCATAAAATGTTTCTCTCTGGCTGCTGCTGTTGCATCATTAACATTTACTACAGACTTACACTAGAACATGAATAGCATTGATTCTGAAGGAGTAGCACTGTAGCAACCACTTGAATCAGTGTTGAGAACCTTTCACACGATGTGCTGATCCACGTGGATGAGATGTGGTAAATATTTTCTACAGAGATGCACTAAATGAAGGTACTCGGTTGGCTCTTTAAGGTGGCAGTCCGTGTCATCTCCTCTCTCCTGTCTCCCCAGCATGGATTCATTGGTGTGGCCTTAAATGGCCCTTTTGAATGAAAGGTGTGTCAGTGCTGGTACAATTGTCTCCAAGATTGGAATATGCAGAGAAGACCTTCCACAGCAATCATGGGGAGAGGGTTCTTTGACCAACATTTTCAAAAAACAGTTCACTTTTCCATGTTTGCTCCTTTTCTCCCTGTTGGACTGATAAAGAGAGTCTGGTGTTAGTTTTCCATGAACTAAAAGAACAGAAAACATATTCTGAATCCAATATACTTGACACATTGGCATGAGCTAGGATTAACACTGACACCAAGACACATGTTACCAATTGACCATGCAAACATCACAGATTGAAACTGATGTCAAAATACTGGACAGCCATTGACTATCAGCATCAATAAACCCAGACACCAATATAAATGGGACCCAGTGACCTTTATTGTTTCCTTCAATCACAGGCTCCAGGGATTCTGTGGCAGGGAAAGAGATCAACCAGTGAAGACCCGTCTGGTTGCAGATTTGTGCAGAAACCATGGCACATGGTAGGCTGGGGAAATATGTCATGATTTCTTTATAATGAGGCATCCGGCTCTTCAGAAGAAGAACATCACTGGAGAATGTCAAAACACTCATTATTTACAAATAACAAGACTTGGAGCATACAAACCCATATGGTGTAGAAAAGAGGACATTAGCACGATTTAGACACACTGCCAGTTTGTGATGACAAACTTTGTATATACTATCATTGACCCTGAAGAACAAGACCATCCTGATAGATTAGGGGCAAAACACAGGCATCTAGGCAAATGCACTGTCTTCAAATGAGAGACTAACAGATGGCATTGGAAACCAGCATGGACGGAAATAACATGCATCACCTGTGTTGCAGGAAGGGAATATTACGGTGAGTGACTAGATTTCTTGGCTTGTCAGTGATCCATATTGTGTCACCTGCATTTGCGTGGCACCTAGAAACACTTGTGCACAGGAGCGTTATAAATGCCATATCATATGTGAATGCCCCACATGTACTGCATCCTGAGACAGCCATGTTGGCAGGGACAAGAAGACGCAGGGAAACGGCCTGCCAAAGGTGGTACCCCATGCCAGAAACAAAGCCACTTGCAGCACATGAACAGGGGCCACCCCATGCAACTAAACCAGGAAGGCTCTCAGATACGCTAGTCATCCCGGTCACCAGTTGCTTCTTGTACCTGGGAGCATCTTAATGACGTAGAGAGCTTCTGCTTGTCTCCTGAGACAAGCAAAAGTGTGCTTAATATGCAAATTCAGAACAATGGAATTTGGATTAAACTGTGAAAATGAAATGGTGCATTTTTTTTTATTTATGAAGACATAGGCATCTCTACGAGTTTGGAGGCAGCCATGCCCTTAATATGGCATGGCTGCCTCCAGACTCTGGTCCGGGTTGCCTGAATAGGGAAATACCAGGCCATTCTGACCTTGGAGGGCCAGGTATTTCCCTATCCAGGGAACCCGGACCCGGTCCATCCCCATTCCCATTGGAGCCCCCATAGGGCTCAATGGGAATGGGAAGCATGCTAACAACGGACCCGTTAATGATGGACCCATTGTTAGAAGGATGTGCCACTCGCGGGACCTGCTAAGGACGTCTGGTAAAACCAGACGTCTAGAGCGGGTCCCGCGAGCGTACCTCGTAATGGGGCCCATAGGGGTTAACTGCACCAGCACCTTTACTGGCGCCGTTAACCCCTTACCGCCCCTCTCGTAATGAGGCCCATAGTCATCTATGAGGTGGAACATCAATCACATATAATACCAAGTTAATAGTGAATGTTCATTTGTAATAGAGTAAGTGCACCTGTTTGACACTTATGAAAGGAGTTGTTTACAAATCAGTTGGGATTTTAAAAATTTCATTCTGAAGACATGGGACCTCATTACGAACCTTGCGCTCCCGTAATGAAGGGAGCCGGTACGGGAGCGGCCCCCTTCATTACGGGAGTGCAGATTACGAGGTTACCTTTGCGGGACCCAGATCAGACGTCGGGTAAAACCAGACGTCTTTTCCGGGTCCCTCAAGGGGAAGAGGGAGGTAACAACGGGACACTTGTAATGTGCCCGTTGTTACCTCCCTCCCCATTCCCATTGAGCCTTATGGGGGCTCAAATGGGAATGGGGAATGGTTCCTGCAAGGAGGAATTACCGGGTCCTCCTATGTCGGAATGACCCGGTAAATCCCCATTGGAGGAACCCGGTAATGGAGCCCGGTTTGGAGGCAGCCATGGTGCTAATAGCACCATGGCTGCCTCCAAACTCGTAATGAGGCCCATGGTATCCTCTATCATTAAAATCGATCTTTTGCTCACAAACAAATTGGAATAGGTTAATTAACTAAATATATCCGATTGACATGACATCCATAGGTTAATTCGTAATCTATAACACTTAGACACATTAGTGACCAATGCTGCATATGTATGATGCCTTCAGCTGCTTTAACCAAAAGTCAAACCAGTTTTTAAATCATGATTTACCATTTAATGCCAAACTACCACATATATGGCGGATCGCAGCAATTTGCTATGCAAATGCACTGGCAGTAATTATTGAAGAAATCTAATTATTTTTTTAAACATATTATACTAGAAGTAGGGAGCAGTAAACCATGGTGTTTTCTGCCTTTTCTTTATTTTGATCGAGCAGTCATGGGTATACACCCTGATGTTTTCAAAAATTTTAAAATTGAGTCTTAGTTATTTTATTTCTTTTGTAATACGGCACACGATATCACTGTGCACATGATTAGCTCCTGAATCAAGACTTGCAGATATATCTTTTATTTCAAAACATCAATCCAGTAATACATGTCATTTGTTGGGTGTTTTTCGTTGAACTGCATTTGATACATGATTAGGATCCCAAAATATGGCGGCTGTACGAAAGCGGAGCAAGAAAGAATAGAGAGACTCTGCTGTTCGTCATGACAACCAGTATAAACATCCACGTGGCACTCGACTGGGCGAGCCGACGCGAGTGACATGGACGTTGCACTTTTCAGGTAAGCCCTTGGAGAATAGACGGGAAGCAAGCTGTGGTATTTCAAAAATGTGGGATCTGTCGGGACGGAGTTAAGAATAATTAGAACGTGGGGTATGTGCCACAACTCACAAGGTTTAGACTTTTAATATATGTGCCGAACACGCAACGTTTAAGGGATGTTTATCGACATGCTATTCATTTCGCCTTCTGTTCTAAAATGCTGTGAAACAGAAATGATAGGGTACAATGCACTTGCACGCGCATATGTGCTAAGATCAAAATAGAGGAATAACACTTTGAAGAACCGCTGATTGTAAATTATCCACAACAATATATTAGATTTTGTAATAAACAAGGCACTTTTAAAACCTATGTACAAGAATGAATAACTAGGTCAGTATATGAGGATACGCACTATTCACACTGACACTGTCTACAAAAATATATGAATAAAAGAACATGCCTTACAGGTGGGATTGAAACCCAGTGACATACGAAAGAGATCACCATCATTCACATGATCACATGAGGAACATTAAAATGGATGGTAAGAGCATGTGTTATACACTTAGAAAGTGGACTGCACTTGACCTTACCTATCATTATCAATATGTGCAATGAAAACGAATACATGTAAATACATTTTGCTTTACAGTATTAGTAAATATTATTTTTCAATGGATAGTATTAAGTAATTAGAATGGTTGTGAGACAATTACCATGACTTAGACATGTGACATGTAACATGCAGTTATTTTTGAGTTTCATTTGTATATTTTTTCCTTCTTTTTTCTTTGCATTTTTTATTTTTATTTTCAACTTCCTATACAATCCGACCTGTTACCCCTCCGTACTCTCTGTCCATACATGGGGAAACAAAATGTTTTGTTTTCACCTTGGTCTATCATTGATGCAGTGTTTATGATTAATGCCCCGTTTTCAGAAAGGCTCTGTTAGAGCCGAAACACGTGTCAATAAAAATGGGCTCTCCTATGGGAGATTTATGAATTGATACCTTTACTCAAGTTGTCTTATTATTCTAATAATTAATAAGTGTGGCGCAGTCCCTGTGTTAAAACCCGGTACAAATTCTCCCAAAACCTCGGAGGTGAGGTAGTGGTTCCTCCGTCTTTGCTTTCACACCGACGCAACATCACCAAATTGCATTTTTTCAAAGAGGGCGAAAGACCGAAGAGTTTGACCCCCGAAAACTACCTCAACTTCTACTACAGTATGGATTAGCCCAGAAACCAAGATATTCATGACTCATTCCACTCGAGCACAGATGTGCAGCATTTGGCAACGCACAACAAATGAAAGTGGTGAGAAGGAGAACTGTGGGTCGTTCACCTTTGTCACCAATGTGGTGAGGCATGGAAATGATGTGTGTATCTGACAACAGTATTCTTTCTTCTGAACCACTAATAATCTGTCACTTCCTATCTCCCCTTTCAAACCCACATCACTTCTAGTTCCTCCAGTGTGACAGGCATGGAAAGAGGACTGCAGACATGACCCACGGCTCTCACAGGAGCCATGTATGCTCTGAATTTCACAAGAGCAGCAGTGTATGTTCATCACTGCTCAGAAAATAAAGTGCCTCCATCCCCCTTCAAACAAGAGGAACAATCAGTACCAGGCAATAACCCCAGACAAAGTGTGTGCCACTCTCCTGTTCCATCTTTCTCGGTATGTTTGTCCCTGATCAGACGACACTTACATTGACTCACATGACAGGGGCGCTCAGGGTCCACCGACATAGGACTGTGGGGCTCAGTTAAGCTTAAAGCTTCTGCAACACAGAAATAAGAGACACACAGCAGTGACTCCAGGCCTTCAGCAAACACCTGCAAGGAACAGGGGGGAGGCACCAGCATGCCATATCCTGGTCACAAGTCACACTGCTGCCAACTGCTTCCCAGGACATTTGCTGCAGTTTGATGGTTCAAGAGGATGCCATTTGCGTGAAGGTCTTGTGAGGATGGAGTACTTATTGCTCAGGTTGGCTTTACACTCCGCGTCTCAGGAGTGAGTAGGTCTGGTGCTTATGGCCAGGGTGGGCAAGTGCTTGATGTATGCAGGGTTAGGGCAGGGTTAGAAATTGAGGGGAGCTGGTAGCCATTTAGCTCCTGCTTGCAACCTAGTAGAGCCAGGTTAGCTTGGCACCAACAGCTACCAGGAGCTACTTCTGGATCCCTAGACCAACTGATGTTGAACAAACACACCTATGTGAATTTAACTCTGTATGTTCAGGACAATCTATAATTAACAATTAGAACACATGTATACAACTTTTAAAGCTTTAAGTTTAATAAATAATGGACAACATTATATATTTGCATCTTATGTGGAAGTTATGGGGAATGCTATATACTGGCTTGCCGTTCTCCAGTGGTAGCTCCTGGTCACTGGCTAATGAGGGATACCCAGGAGCCACTTTTAATTCCTGCTTATCCAATCCAAACTTGTTAGGGGTACCTGCGACTAGATTTAGCATGTTCATGATCTTTGTTAGATTTATACGAACAATAGGGGTGCCCCTTTGTGCAAGCGTGAGAGAGGGCAAAATATACTTTTGAAACAGATCCAAACAAGGTACCCACGCGATAGACAGTCCTAATTTCTGTCGATTATTTTGGTTATATCTCCAGAATAATGCAAAAGGAATGTGCTTTGAAAAAGTCACATAAAAGGAACCAAAGAAAAGTCTTTAGAGTACAAATATTTAATAAACAAAACACACTTTATACCCAAATCACTTTTTACATACGTTAAATGAAAATATTGAAAAAGAAAGAAAAACATAAAACAAAGCTTTCATAATATATACATAGATTCACAAAGAGGAGTCTATTCATCAAAAGCAATTTGGATACATTTCGACAACTTAATTGAGAAAAAGTCCCGGTAAGAAGCGAATTGTTCCTACAGAATAGGGAATACCAGGGTGTATGAAAAATTACCATGATAAGTAAAGAGAGATATTAGTCAATCAACTGAATTTGTATGGTTATCTGGCAACGTGTAGTAGAGATCGTAACTTTGTTCCCAAAGTGTTCCAAGACAAATACGGAACAAAACACATGGATAACACGTTACCGGCGTGCCAAATGGGCATCGGTAGTTGGAGCCCATTTGGGCTTGATCCTTGTTAGACCTATATATATATACATATATATATATATAGGCCTACAATAAGTTCACTTTACTTAGAAGAAAATAAATAGTCCTGTTAAAATCGAAAAAAAATTCTGTCTCAATTTTGCAATTCAGGAAATAGACATTCAGGGCCGATTTAGAGGTGCATGCAAAGTTAGGAAAGTGTTTTTCCTTGCTGGAACAACATTTTCTAAACAGGTTCATCTTAAATCAGTAAGTATTAGTTTGGATTACGATCCGGTACTTTCATGAAACATGTGAATACTGTGCTTTACGGCTTGCCATCTCTATTGCCAATCACCATGCATGTGCAGCGTTCATTGCAAGGTGTCTCTCCTGCCTTTACACTCTCTGAGCACTAAGATAGAGAGGTACTAACTCCCAGCACTGGGGTAGATGTCGCTGGTGAGAGGTTGCTTTATTCCCAAATCCTCAGAATCTCTTGAAAAACAATATTTCTATTAATGTGGCTTCAGAGGGAGTCTATCTGGGTGAACGTCATTGCAGCAGCCATCTTGCCTGCTCCGTGTTCAAAGCTTTCCGATTGGCCAGAGGATAGCCTAAAACGGCCCACCCCAGTGAGCTGGCTGACAAAGCTGGGCAGCTCCAAAGGCCAAAGAAGCTTGTGATTGCCTGTCTCTGCCAGACAAGCATGCAGGCCGGCTCACCAGAGTCGCTCTCTCTTTCCTGCTGCTATCCCGATCACCGGACATACCGTGAAGGTAAGACTTTGCACCTGCTTCCAGCCTGCGCATCAGCTGTGCCCTGCAGTGTATTGCACCACCGCTCAATATGCCTTACATGTGCCGTCATTGTTCCCTCACCCAAGCCCACCTGATTCCTCCCACCTCCCTGCTCATGGCCAACAACAACCGCCCAGCAACACACAACCAACTTCTTCTCAGAACACCCCAGCCCTGCAAATACTCGATTGCCTTCCGCTTATGACCATAATGTTAATGATGTTATTTATATAGAGTCTTAATCCAAAGCGCTTTACAGAGCACATATTTACATCAAATAACACCCAACCAAAATTGGTACTCATTTATCGACCTTGGAAGGATGAAAGGCTGAGTTGGCCTTGCCGGGATTCGAACCTGAGACCTGCAGATCACACTTAGATGCCAGCAGCGAGAGCTGAACCCGCTGAGCTATCTAACCAGCCTAAGACAATGACACCAACCTAGTCCACTATGTAAACCTTACCAGTTCCGTGCACCGCCAGACACCCCAGCCTACCACCTTCCTTCCACCACTCTGACAACAACTTCCAACAACCCTGTAGACTCTACCCACATGGGCACTAATTGCCAGCTACCTGGCACACCCCAACACAAGATCTATGCCGACCACATGCTCTGGCTACCTAACAGCATACATACAGCACCTTCCTTCTCCCCTTGCCACTTCACTTAATTTGCGGCCTCTGTTTATTATTTTGAGGGGCCAAACCCGCGAGTCCTGGGTCAGTCTCACAGGAACGACCGGGGCATTGGCAAAGGGAAGAGGTCTAACACTCACCTCATGAAATCTTCTTGGAATGGAAGGTCTCCCTGGTTTATGCCGCTCCCTCCACCTAGAATTCTCGGGGCTTGAGCTGCAGCTGAGAGACAAAAACAGGGGCCCAGAGACAGGGGCCGATGCCTCACACGAGCTCTCCAAACCCGCCCCGGCCAAGAAGCTCTGTGCTGCTGAAAATAAACTGCGCATGCGCGGAACGGCCCTATCCACCATCACATGCTCGGCCACGTGCCAAGGATAGTCTCCAATAACCTAGGCATGCGCGGAAAGAGCGGAACCACCATCACATGCCCGGCCACGCGCCCTGAATAGACACTACTGTGTTACGCATGCTCACGAAAGACCGGAAGCACCATCCATGCTCAGCCACGTGCCCGGACAAGACCCGGTCACGTGCGCGTACTCGGGGAAAGAGCGGAAGGACCATCACATGCTAGGCCACGTGCCCGGGAAAGACATGCTCAGGCAATACACTAATCCCCGGTATGTTCTCTGATAGGAGACTCCACTTCACGTTGCTCGCTCAAACTCTCAAACTCCACACACTTATCTCTGGTAACAGAGCTGCACTTATGCAGCCCCTGGAAAGCAACATGGAAGGGCAGAGGGAAGAGTTATCTCTGTCCTTGGCAGCCAATGCGAGCATCACCCATTCCATTCGGGCGCTACGAGCCCCGCCCAAGTTTAAGTCTGCATTATGGGACTTGTGCTAATGGAAATAAAATGACACGCGTGGAAAAGATGGAATCAACATCACATGCTCAGGAAAGACAGGAATTGCTGCCACGTGCCAAGGACAGACACTAATCACCATTATATGCTCGGGAAAGACACTAAGCAATATCATATTCTCAGGAAAGACACTAATCACTAGCCTGTTCTCCAATGCCAACAAATGCCAACATGACCTGCAGAAGTTTAAACGTGCATTCTGGGACTTGCAGTCCTAATTTTTCCCCATTATAAACCCAGCACTACAAGTCCAATAATACAAAATAAATATTGGGAGTAGTGTCTGTTGTGACCACGTACACAACAGTGTCTCCCGAATGGAATATGTTGGCATGTATGCAATACTGGGGCCAAAGTTTAAACTGACTGTGCCCCTACACCCCCTTGTGTTGTGTTGTCTTCAGGTGACAGCCGGGAGGCCCACCAGAAGCAGATAGACAATTTTTGAAGGTTTTACATTTGGTGTTAGAATCCCTTATTAAGGCTCTTGGATGACCACGCTGGAATTACATATAAAATAAGTAATATAGATGGCGCAGATTGCTAAAGTAAAGCTAGAGAAAGACCACATCACTAATCTATGGTCCTTAGATCCATATATATTGATTAAATATTGCTTAACTTGATGTAGTTACTCAATTCCTTTCTCAACTTTGGTACACCCCTAGGTTGGAAATGTTTAATATAGTTTATATTTCTCTCAACTTTGGGGGTCTGCATTAGTGTGTGCCATAATGCTGACATGTTTCATTACTCGGTGGCATTAGCAGAACTTCTTCAACTTCAGGAGGGATATTGCTGGCCAAAGGAATTAAAAAATGGGGGATAAAACTTTCTTGTGTATAGGGTACATCAAGATCATACATTATGGTTTGGGCCTATGCAGGAGGAAAGCCTTTTCTTACTGGAATAGAATAATTCTTATTCCCACTCCAAACAATGTAGCTGGAAACATTCCTGGCCTTTATGATTCTGGATTGCTTCAATAGCTACTGGTGTTACCTCATTTAAAGGAATTATTGAGGGATCAGACACAGGGAAATAATATAAACACACCCTCAAGCTATTCTTGTTGGATTTTCAAAGAGGAATACTTCAGTTATATTATGAACAGGATTTTTTTAAAATATATTTTTGAGAGATACACATGGTAATGCCCGAGTGCAATACCAACCTAAAACAGTCATGTATTCCCCATCGGTCATGTTCTGTATGTAGTCTTCCGGGGAGATTCTTGCCTCCTCAATACACTTTGCAGATACTATTATGTATACGTTTTTTCTGAATTCAAATCAAGATAAGAGTTGTGGATTCAACCATGTTTGGGGATGGGAACGATCAAGGACCCCTGGAGGGTGTGGAGATATGATTTACTAGTCCCTGGAGATCTGGTAACCAGGTGGCCAGGACACAGCCATCGTTATTGGATCCAGTTCCTGGGGGTGGACCAGTGGGGGGGGATCACTTGGATGAGGGGTACTTGGGGAGTGGAAGTGGGACACCGACGGGTGAGACGCGGTACCCCCTCCCTTATAACGACTTTTTCCCATCCAACCCAATAGGATACTTAGAAATTCTACCCCCCGCCCTCATTTCCCGGAAACAAACACTTTCATGCACCACGAAAGACAACGAACTAACACCAGGGCCATTTACCTGACATGTCCCAACACAAGGTTCAGGTAGAGTCAGGCAATTGACAATAAGCACACACACATGATTGCACTTTCCCTTACCCACACGGATAAAAGGCAGAAAACAAGAGCATACTGTGAGCAGGGCCAACAGCATGAGGAAGCAGCTATTCCTGACCGGAAGTTCAAACAGAGACGAAAGTGCGACCTGAAAGGACGACAGGATTTACAGCTGGCATGTGGAGTAGCAAATGGCAACGGTGCACAGGGGCCTCCCACATTGATAAAACAGGCGGGGAGGCATGCTTGCTACTGTGGTAACTTCCTTGACTCCAGAAGTGAGACAATCCAATGGGTTCAGCACAGCCGGTGTGCCAGAGAAAGCTGATTGCAAACTGGACTGTGTTGAGTCCAAAGTTGCAAACGGCAAGATTGTATAAACTTGTGAACAAATAGCTTGTGTGTGACAGCTTGAAAGAAAGTCCAGTGAAGGATCAGCGGCAGAGTAAAGGACTCTGACCGGTCCCATTTGTTAAAAGTACAAGTACCAGAAGGCTCTCCAGAAGCCTCTAGGATAGGCCGGCGTGAGGAGACAGAGGGGTTATACAAGGGTTAAGTCAAACCGCTTGTACAATCGAAAGTCTCTGGCATGTTGACAAAGAGGAAAGCCTGGCTAGGCCTGAGATCCAACCTTAGGAAGAGGGAAGAACCTAAGGGGTCTAAAGAAACTGTCTTATGAACTGTGGCAAGTGTGAACTCGGCGATGTTGCGAATTAGGGATGAAAAGTGATACACCCGTGAACATTGTGTCGACAAGAGTGAACTTGGCTGAGGGTTGTCCACAGTGAATGGTTGTATAAAAGGTATTCAATATTTCAAGCTGTTGATAACTTGATTGAAAGGCCATAGTGAATCCAACGGAGGGAGGCCCACGTTGCATGAAGGATCGGAGCACGGCAGAGGGGGATCCTAAGGCTGAGAATATTCACCCTGTGATGATTTATTGAAGGAAGTTCTGTTCGTTATTTATGGCACATCAGGTCCTCTGTGGCAAGGGACTTTGAGTGAAAGAGACTTGGCCACAAAAGGCTCTGATATTTTGGAAACAAACTGTATCCTCGCGCTGAGTAGCCTCAGGAGTGTGCTGTGCTCAGGAGTCCTGCCTTTTCCCATGCTAAAAATGTGGGGCAGGGAGACCCCAACTATACTATCCTGACTTATCATTTTGGGAACACTTCTTTCTTTTCTGGTGAACATTATCCCACACTATTTTGTAACTTAGCAGTAAGGATTGGCAATAGGTTTTTTAGTATAGACCCTTTTTTATTTGGCAAGACGCCACTAGGACTGCCTTATTATTATTTGATGGTTATAGCTTGCTCCCATCTTAGATTTAAGTTTAGGTTAGGTGTTTTCTCACCCTTTTATACAGTTTAATAAACACTCTTGAACTGTGATCACTTGAGTCTGTCTTTACTGTTGCCACCATGAGTTCCTTACACTGGTCAGGGGGATGGGGAACATCAACAGCTTCTGGTCACGGTCCAAATACCTTGGACACTGCAGGAACTGCGGACATTGGCAAAGGAGTTTCCCAATACAAGGGAGGAACCTCAATGGTTTGTAGAGGAGCTGGAGACAGTAATATTGTGTTATGATCCATCATGGGCAGATATAAATCAGATAATGCGATTAGTGCTGCCACCAGAGGCGAGACATCTATTTTTTTAAAGGGCGGCCTGGCCAGCCACCAATATGGGCACAGGAAAATCTGTGGTGCAAGGGAGAGAAAGAATAGTCATGACAGTGGTAGAGGTATGGCCTACAAAGACTGATTGGGTAAATAAATCGAATTGTAAACAGAATAAAGGCAAATCTCCTGCCGATTATTTAGACAGACTGAAGGTAGTATTCACATAGCATTCTGGTACTACTAAGCCAGAGGAAACAGCTCAGGAGGCTATAGCAAATTAGTTTGTGGCAGATTTACTCCCGAAAGTACAAGCACAGCTTGTGAATGTGTGCATAGGTTTGCAGACTACGCCGTTCATTGCGTTGCTCGCCAAGATCAAAAGAAGGAGACATTTGAGAACAAATGTATGTCATTACAAATGCAGAGTTTTCAGGGACAGGGACAGCTGCAGGGGGCAGAACACTATCAGGGAAATCAGGCCCTAAGAGCGGGGAGACAATCTTTTTGGATTAAACCCGGCTTATCTATCTAGCCACATCTCCTGGCTCCCTGTACAAAGAACACTGAGATCTAATTATTTAGGTTTTCTTCAAACGCCTCAGGCCAAACTTGGCATAGTGGCACAGGGATCTTTTCGCTACATGGCACCAAGAATGTGGAATGCTCTTCCTCCAAACTTGAGATTGTGCCAATCCTTGGAAGCTTTCATAGCTGGACTTAAAACACTTCTGTTCTGCTGAGGTGAGACTTTATCTCTGACTTGTTGAGAATCTGCTTCTTTGTCTTCTGTTTCTCCTGATTTATGACTTTGGTTTTTATGTTTTTTGTATTGAATGTTGTTGTTGGTGCCACTATGCCTCTGGGCCTGTCTTCGGCCCCTTTTAAATAAATATAAATAAATAAATAAACAAATAACGAGGATGCAGCTCAACATCAGTGTAAATGGCATCGAGGTGACAGAATGGGAAGCCTAAGCTGATCTGGGCCTCCAGATGCTTTCAGGACCACTTCAGGGCTCAAGGAAACGATCTGTCAGTTCAGGGCGTGCTCTCCCAGCTTCAAGAGATTCTGGTGCAGAGTAGCAGGTCCTGGTCCACAGTAAGAGCCACTCCCAATGTGCCCTGGGAGTGTGTAGGGGACAGAGCTTTCAATTGCCTTGTATTGCTTCTTCTTCAACACAGTGGTTGGGGGCTTTGGGTAGTACAACTCACACAAAAGAAGTCCCTAGGTGATTGGACTAAAGCTAGCCTACCTTAGTGGTCCAATTCCTATTCTTGAAATAAGTGGCCTTTGCCCTTCTGACATCCAATGTCTTGGCAAGTTCCAAAGGAAGTTGAGGGACATTTAGAGCATGTGCGGTGGTTAATTTCACCATTGCGTGCTTTCACTTTTTACGCACCCCTCCAACAACATGCACTAGTTCATGCTTTGGTTGTGTTTTTGGCCAGTGGCCATGCAGTGCCTTTTTCGTCTTTGCACTTTTTTTTAAATGGCTGCTTCATTTTTCGTTTCACTGAGTGCTCAGCTTTCTGCCTCTGCCTCACTCTGATTGGCCTTCCTTCTCCACTTCAAGCCAATTAGGAGCTGTAAAACTCTGCTCTAACTCCTGCGCCACCCTCCACTATCCCTCTGGCTCTTCTGGAACCCTCATGTCGATCACCGTCCCCTGCACCCACCCTCCGAAGACCGTCAAAGATGTTGCGCTGCTCCATATTGCTACACTTAACTCTCGCTCTGCTGTCAAACACTAGTCTGACATCTGCAATCTCCTTGAACTCATGGATCTTGATGTGCCCACCCCCCATCATTTGAGATATGGTTCAAGGACAGCTCTGTCATGAGCTTTCACACACTCCTCACTTAAGGATACAAGATCCTCTCTTTGCCCAGGCCCAAGGGTACAGGAGGGGGAGTGGCCCTGATCTTCCCAGAATGGATACCTGTGTCCATCATCCCTACTCAGGCCTATTACTTGTTTGAGTGCCATGTCTGCAGGCTCTCACTCTCTCCTAAATATTCTCTGCTTATGGCCACCATCTATGGGCCACCAGGACAGTCCACTCTCTTCTTCTCAGAATGGGCTGACCTGGCCTACTCTCTACTTTCCTCCTTCTCTCAACTCCTCCTGCTGGGTGATCTCAACATCCATCTGGACTCTCCTGACTCCTCAGAACCCTTCTGCAACCTACGCAATTCTCTCTCCCTCTCTATCTTACCCTCTGGCTCCACGCACACTGCTGGCCACACTTTGGAATCTTTCATCTCTACTGACAGCCCTCGCTCTATCCCTCTCACTACCTCTCTCTCTTGGACGGAGCACTCTCTTTTCTCATCACACTTGAAGTTCTCCTCTTGCATCGACACACCCGCGTGGCCACTCGATCCCAAAGTCAACAGACCCATGAAAAGAGTGACTTTGGATGCCTTTGCCTCCACCTACTCTCCACCTCCTACTCCTGTAGCTAACTCCCACCCTGACACAGCCCTCGCTAACTTCAATCTCTCTATCTCCAACACCCTTGATACTCTTGCCCCCCTCATGAGGATCTGCCTGAAGCCTTCCAAAAAGTGCAACTCTTGGTACGACTCCTTCTGGATAACCTTAAACGCAAGTGTAGGGCAGCTGAGCAGAAATTGAATTTGTCGGGCCGACCCTCTGAAAAACCAGCCTGCTGCCTACTTCAAATGGTATATTGACTCTGCATCCACACCAAGAAAAGAGTCTTTATTGAAGCTTGCATCTCTGTGGCATCAAACAACACAGCCAAACTTTTCAAAGTTTGTAAGGAACTTGCTAATCCTGCAGCAGCCTCCTCTTCTGTCACACTCACCCAGGACATTTATTCAGCCTTGGCTGCACACTTCACGGCAAAAATGCAAGATATCTTTTTCTATCTCTCCTCCACACCACCTCATTCACCAACATCTCTGGAGTCTCCCTTGGCCCCTCCACCAATTCTCCTCTCTTCTCTCACTCCCATCACACCTGATGAGGTCTCCAGACAAGTCCGGTCTATGAAGGCTTCATCCAAACAGGTGGACCCCTGCCCCTCCAAAACCATTAAGGACAACATTGACTCTCTCATTCAAGCCTTGGCTGATATCTGCAATCTCTCGTTTGCCACTGGAGTGTTCCCAAATTCTCTTAAGTACTCCCTTGTGCGCCCTCTACTTAAAAAACCCTCAGCCGACCCTCCATCTTGGCCAGCTACTGCCCTATCTCTATCACCCCTTTTCAGGGCTCACTCCTGGAGAAGCTGGCTATCTCTCAGCTCACCCTCAACACTGAAACTGCTGGTTGCATCCACGGCCATCAGTCTGGCTTCAGAGCATCCAGAGGCACGGAAGCTGCTCTTCTGAACACCCACGAAGACCTGCTCTCAAATCTCGACACTGACACTCCCTCTGTCCTCATTCTTCTTGGCCCCTCCTCTGCCTTTGACACGTAAACCCCAACATCCTGATTGCACATCTGCATGACACCCTGGGAATCACAGGTCAGGCTCTGGCATGTTTAACCTCCTTCCTTTCCGACCGCCCATCCCAGGTGGAACTTGGGTCCTTTCTCTCTTCTATCACACTTTCAACCTATGGCATTCTCCAGGGTTCTACCCTATCCCCCTGGTTCTTCATTATCTACATGGCTGATCTTGCAAGTGTGATTGGCACTTTCATCTCTAACTTCTAGTGTTATGCGGATGACATGCAACTCTCCTTCAGGCTACCCTCAGCCCCCTCCTCCACCTCGCATTGGGACCCCTGCTCCCGCTTTCCCACTTTTACTCTGGCTGGTCTCCCTTGGACCTGCACCTGCAGTAATCCTTGGGGTAATCTTTGACTCCACTCTCTCCTTCTCCACTCACATTTCAGACATCTCTAAAAAGTCCAACTACCAGCTACACCTCCTCAGAGGTACTCTTCCTTTTCTCACCTTCCCCCAGCGGCTCACTGTCTCCAGTGCCCTGGTTCTCTCAAGGCTGCACTACTGCACTACTGCAACAGCCTCTTTCTCAACCTGCCTCTGCTCTGCACCCTTTGCAACTCATCCAGAACAGAACTGCAAGACTTATCCTTGGCCTCAAACCCAGGCACTGCATCTCTCCAGTGATGAAATCCCTCTACTGGCTCTCTATGGCTGCAAGGATAAAGTTCAAGCCCCTCTGCTCTGTCCACAAGGCTTTCTGGGGCCTGGGACCTACCTACCTGCACCGATGCTTACCTGAATAATATCCCTCCAGAGTCCTCCGCTCATCTACCTCCAAAATTCGGCGAGTGAGCCGGTTCTCCAAGCAGAGGTTTGGAGGGAGATGTTTATCCTTAACTGGGGTCTCCCTATGGAATAGCCTACCTGCCGCCATCTGTCTTGTGCCTGATCTCCTTAATTTCTGGAAACTCCTTAAGACATTCCTCTTCTCTTCTTCCTTCTCTCTCTTTCTACCCTGCTAACCTTTCTCTCTGCTCTATCCCTCTCTCCCTCCTTTTCTGCGCAGCCTTCTGACTGGACACCTGGTGTACCTCAGAGTCTCACAGGTCCCTGGAACCCTTGTCAGTTCTCTCGTACTTGCCTCCGGGCTTTGCACTTGCCTCATCGTTACTGCACTGGTCAATGACCCGTGAGAGTGGCACATCTCAGCACTTACCCCAGATTCTGACTGACTGGGCGCACTTGGTCGCCTCTACCACCCACCCAACCCTTGCCGCCACCTCCCTTATCCTGCACCTGTCTGCGCACTTGCATGATCTGAATGGACCATGCTTTGGAGACCGCCTAACTGTTTTTCCCTTGTCTCCCCTCCTTGCATGGTGGTGCCTCAATGCACTTGGAAAAACTGCAGAACCGTTGTTAGACCCATTTGTTGTTATCTACACTGTTAATTGTATTATATGCACTTGTTCCATGCACCCACACTGCTCGTGCATACTGGTATCTCGGGAGGATAGCTCATGGGCAACACGCTCGCCTTGGAAGCAAGACAACACAGAGCAACACAGGTTTGATCCCTGGGTCCGCGCTTAGAAACCTATGGGTATTAAGCGTGTTAGAAATAACCTATCATTTCATATCATATCGTTCAGAAATTCAAGGGCTCTGCATGACTGTTTTTACCCCTTGTTCCCTCCCTCCTTGAAAGCTTTGAAACACTTGCTTTGTGTATAGGCGCTTTACAACTGAACCATACCATACAATACCATTAAGGAGAGCACATGGCAGAGAGAAACAAAATGATGGACGTCTTCCTCCACTGAACAAAGCCCCCTGGCCACTCTATCCCCACCCCTTCCTTTTTCACTAGGATCATAGGCCTTTAGAAATTCAGCACACTGGTGTGAGGCTATGCCTTTTGAATGGGTGTGCTCCTTTGATGCCTGTGCCCAGGGCCACTACCTGGTGGGTGGCAGGCTCTGGTGGAGGGCATTAACTGCCCACACAAAGAGATCAAAGAAGAGGCATGGTAATTTAGGTACCACGCCCTGTCATTTGGCAGGGTCAGCCTGTCTGGCCCAAATACACATCAACTTCCAAAGCTTGTGCCAGCTCACAGGAGCTCACTCATGTGTGATATAAAATTGAAGGTGGCTGCAATGATTAGAAGTAGTGCCATGCACCATTCCTTAACTCAGACATAGCTTTATTTTAGAGCTTAACCTGCTCCCATCATGGGCTACTTATAATCATCATAGTTTTGGTAAAGGAGGCATATCTTAAATGCAGACCCTGTGTTGCAGATATTTTGATGTTACTGCAGCTGTAAAATAGGCAACTGTGACCTCTGAACCTACTCTGTGTCACTGGTAGAGCAGGCTCTGCTAATCAGGATACAGAGATACTCCCTATGCTTCTGGCATGAGGTATTAAAGGGAATCCGATTAGCAGATTACCCTTTCAGAGATGGTATTGCCGACTGTGAAGGCATAACAACAGATTCAAAGGTAAAATAAAGAGACTTATTAATTCAAATGTCAGGATGGTAAAAGGCCTTACTTGCCTATGCTAGGGTAGGACATCCCTACCTGAAGAAAACTATGGATAGTTTGAATCAGTGAGTCCAACTTCAAAGTCTGTCTTTGTCCAAAACCTATGCTTGCCCTCACAACTACAACCAAAAAGTGTGTAGGGGTATCAGAAATAAATGGGCCAGTGTTCAAATCGAGGCACTGGGCATTTTCCAGCAACAGGCTTGTTCTTAGCTCCCTTTCCCCCATGTTCAAATAGCAGTTTCACTGGATTGTTTCAGGGTTCCCTTCCTCAAGGTCAACAAAGCTTCACAAGATGGTCTCGGGGTTCTCTTCCCCAAGTTCAACAAAGATTCACTGGATGGTTTCGGGGTTCTCTTCCCCAAGTTCAACAAAGATTCACTGGATGGTCTTGGGGTTCCCTTCCCCAAGTTCAACAAAGTTCCACTGGATGGTCTCGGGGTTCCCTTCCCTAAGACTTGAATACAATTGAAGCGTTCTTTCTTGGTATTCGGCACAATTACTTTAACTTTCACACATTGGGACTCTCTGGTCTAGACGCACTTGTCAGACCACACGGTCCACCTCTCACAGGTCACACAACCAGAAACCCCACCAGGTTTCTTCAGGCTCCCACAGGTTCCTTTGCACTTTGCTCCTTTCCCGACATTCACTTCTTTATGCATGTTTGAGCCTTCTTACGTTGCTCGCCTAGCCACCTAGTTTTATCAATCATTGTCCAACGTGGTTTTGTTTTCAATATTTTAATTAAATCTTCTTGGCTCACTATATTCAATGTTCAAATCTTTGTTTGTTTTATTCAAATTAAAGTTCTTGTTTAGTGCGGCATTCAATATGACTTTGCTTTGCTCAAAGTAAACCCATTCAGTTCAAGATTTAATATAATTTTGTTTAGCGTTGCTTACTAACACTCCAAATAGGAGCGCTCCGGTATTAAGATGCCCTCCCTGACCCTCAGCGGCTTTATGCGTCTACTTTGAGGGGCTACCGAGGCTTCCTCTGGACCCCCGAAGCCAGGAAGTTGACTGCCATGAGCCCAACTCGTTCGCCGGGTTCTCCACTTCACACGCCAACTCAATGGATACTTCTTCTTGAACACGGCCAGCACCCCCGCTTCTCTTTACTTTCCTGCAGCTCTGGCTGCATGTCATCTGTTTAGAAGGTTCCCAGACCTGCAGCAATCAGATGACCCACTTGCTCCAGGTCCTGCAGGTCTTCTGGGATCTCTGCTGGTGTGCTTACTCCTCATCCAGTCCCAACACGGCTGGTCTCTCCTGCACACGCATCTCTGGATTCACTCCTGGGCTCTCTCTCTCTTTTCTCTGAGTCGCATTGTATACACCTGAAACCCTTCAATAGGTTGCAGTTGTAGGTCTTTACTCAAGTCTGCTTGATCATGATTAATGGGACATGCCTGATTCTCACAACTCTCAGTCGGCATCTTCCTCGTCTCAGTACCAAAGTGGTAAAAGGAGTTACTAGTGTTCATTACTCCTAGCCACCTCTTCCATCGTCTCAGTAATGTATGCAAGTGAATGAGGAAAAAGGGGAGGTAAGTTGTATAATAGCCCATAAAGGCCTGGGGAAGGTTAGGTTGGTTTTCTAATGGGTATGAGGGGGATACCATGTCTTGCATGTAGGCACCTCATTCCCAAAACCCAAGGACCCTCCATCGAAGTAACGTTCCCACGCCTGTCCAAAATGGCCCTTGCCTACCCACTTGAACAGAAGATCCCCAGGGAGTAGGCCTGAGACTACCCTCAGGTTTCTCACATACCCTTCCCCTATGCAGAGTGGACTTGAAGCCTTCACCTGAAGGTTTAGAGAAAAAGTCTACATTACTTTGTATCTCAATCTTCTTGATGATTTATTGTGAAGCCATAGGACTAAAGGTCCAAGGAATCCTGCAAAACCCTTGGGTTAGATCCCTTTTAATGATTTACCAGATTCAGCCTGGACAAAAAACGACTTTCTTCCTCACTAGTTCTTCTCCTAAAGTTGGGAAGTTTGGGTTTCATTAGATGGTGAGGTCTAATTTTTAAAATTGGAGATTTAATCTGAGTCACCCATAAAATCCATTGATCAAATTGGGGTAACTCACTTCCTAGAATTAACCGAGCCGGTAAATTAGAAATTACAGATACAATAAAATGTATCTTCCTGCCTAGGATAGTAATAGGAATCTGGGTTAACGGGTTATAGGCTGTGTGGCTATGCACACAGGTTACTTTCGCGCTTCCTACCTCTGTCCAATCCAGGGGCAGTAATCCCTCGTTAATAGCACTTTTTTTACTTCCTGTATGCAATTTTGCCCAGAAAGATTTTCCCTCTAATAGAACAGGAATTCTATAGGTGTTTTTCTCTTCAGTACATAGGAAAATGTGTGATTTTTCTTGGTTTTCTTCTTCACTAAGTAATTGGATCGGGGAACTATTATTATGATTATTTTGGTTCATCAGGTCCATTTTCATGGAAGGTCCATGCCCTTACAGACACCAGGTCTTGCCAGATGGAAATTCATCACATGCCCTTCCCCTCACAAAATCACCTAACCACAGAAAGGGTCTGGTGTGCCTCTCCTGTCCTGTCAGTGTCTAGGCAAGACTGGGCTGAGCACCCCTTTTCCGTCTCTGACTCCACACAGAATGACATAAATGATCTGACAAGCTGTCAGATGTCCCACGCACATCTAAGTGGCCAGCAGGTTTGCCAGGAACCAAGTCCAATAAGAAACTCCAGGGGCCTGGTTGAACAACCAACTTCTGGCCGTGCCCTGCCTCACAACTCTTGTGATCCTTATCTTTGAACAGTCAAGAGCTTTCTCTCTGCACATGTTGCCTTTTCAGGAGGAGGTTCAGGATCTCCACCCTGCACCTGCTCCCATGTCTGCCTAGTGGGAAACAACTTCTCCAGCTCTGGCAGGCCCTTCTGGCCCGAAACCTCCTTATCCACAATCTCAGGTATCTTCCCCTATGCCTGTAGGCTACCCTGAGAACACTGAATCCTTTGCTCATGCCACAGTCACACTCTCACAAGAGTAGGAGCTTCATGAGACTTTAGGCCTGGACTGTAAGCTACCAGGGAGACGGGTCTATCGCACTCTCCATCGAGGAAACCTCAAAGTACTTCCTCAACTATTTGTATTTGTATTTATTTATTTGTATTGCGCACCTTGCCCAGAGGCTTGCGGGCGCATGTTTGGGGGAAGTTACAGGTTACAGCAGAGGAAAAACAATATACAGTTACAGGTTATAGTTACATCAAAGTCAAGGTTACAAGTTACAGCAGAAGGTAAAAACAGTATGTAGTTACAAGTTACAAGATATATTTACAAAAAGGTCAAATTATATTACAGCAAGGTCGACAGGGTAGCGAGCCTAAGCAAATTATGCACATATAGATACAGACGTGTTCAGAGTCACAGAAAGTGCGTTCATCAGCGCAAAACAGCACTAGCAGCTGACAGATGCCGGGTGGATGCTAAGGCATCTTGTTCAAGTAACCATAGTTTGGTTTTGGCTTTAAAGGCGTGGCAGTGTGGAATGTTCCTTAGGACATTGGGAAGGGAGTTCCAAAGCTTGTCGGCAAGGACAGGGAAACTCAACCCTCCTGCAGATCCGAGCTTGAAGCTGGGGATGTCCAGTGTGTGTGCCTGGGCGGATCTCAATGGTCTAGTGGCTGTGTGTTGCGTGAAGCGTGATGCTAGGTAGGCAGGAGTTACTTTGTTCTGTGCCTTGTGGGTAAGCACAAGTGATTTGAGTGATATGCGGTGAGAGATAGGTAACCACTGAATGTTACGTCTGGTATTGGAGATGTGATTCCGTCTGGGTATGTTGAGTGCTGCCCTTATGGGGTTGTTTTGCGTGATCTGGAGTTTGACAAGGTTTCTTTGGCTGGTCCCTAAGTAGAGGGCATTGCAATAGTCGATTTTAGAAAAGATGAGGGTTCTAGCGAGTATGAGGCAGTTGTCCGGTGTCAGGAGGGGCCGGCAGGCGGTAATCAGTTTGCAGGTGTAAGATGATGCAGAGACAACTACATTGGTTTGTCGATTGAGGGACAGGGTGGAGTCTAGGTATATTCCTAGAGTTTTGGTGACATTGGCGACTTTGATATCATTCCCGTCAATAGAGAAGGACTTGTAGTTGGATTTGAGTTTAGTAAGTTTATTTTTTGAGCCAAGGATGATTAACTCAGTTTTTTCATCATTAAGGCAAAGCCCATGATTAGCCATCCAGGCCTGGATGATGGTGTAGACAGTATTAAGAGATTTGGAGTCGGTTACGTAATCACCAGTGATAGGGATAAGTATCTGGGTGTCATCCGCATAATTAGTGCATGAGACACCCAGATAGTCGAGGATATCAAAGAGTGGTTTAGTAAACACGTTATATAGTGTGGGAGATACACAGGATCCTTGTGGGACTCCACACGGGACGTGGGCTGGATCAGCTGCAGCTAGTGGAGAGAAAACCCTCATGGTTCTGTTAGCAAGGAATGAGCTGATCCAAGATGTTGCTGCGTCAGAAAAGTGGCCGGCAATTTTGAGATGGTGACAGAGGATTTGGTGGTCGACCAAATCAAAGGCTGCTGAAAGATCAAGGAGGAGCAGGAGCGCCAGTTTGCCCTTGTCTTTCAGGTCCTCGATTTAGGTTTTTAGATCTAATAACGCTGTCTCTGTGCCATGCCTGGGACGGAAGCCAGATTGTCTATGCCCTAGTAGATTGTTCAGTTTGAGATACTCCTGGATTTGGAGATAGGCTGCGCGATCAAGGATTTTGATCAAATATGGCACTGTGGTGATGGGCCTCTAATTGGAAGGATTGCTAGGTTCAAGATTAGGTTTTTTTAATTAAAGGTATAACCCATACATCTTTGAGGTTGTCGGCACAGTGCCTGATTCAAAGGATGCATTTATGAAAGTGGTAATAAATGGGGCGAGATCAGGTGTGGCCTCCTTAATGATGGCTGCAGGTCAGGCATCACCTTGGCAGTTGGAAGGCTTGAGATTAGTTATGATGTTTTCTACTTCCTTGATAGTAAGGGGTGAGAAACTGAATGGTTTGAGGTCGTGTTTAGGAGACTGGATTTTGTAGATCGGGGTGGCGCTGGTTGAGTCTAAAAGGTAGTTTTTTTGCATTAATTTTAGCTTGGAGCATGGCAATTTTGTCCAGCACAGCTTTTTAATTATTTGAGCACCATTCCGTGTCCGGGGTACACGTGTCAAGAGGAGCAATTGGAGACTCAAGTTCGTTGCGTATCTTAAATAGTTCCTTGGTGTTGGATTGGGCTTGGGTGATCCTTTTATTGTATACTTCCTTTTTTGCATTGAGGATAGCTTCTTTGGAGGTAAGGGAGGCTGACGTAAGGTTATTTTTGTTTACTGGGGAAGGCGCGCTTTTCCAGAGAGTATCGGCTTTTCTTTTTTCTTTGCGCAGGTCGCGTAATTGCGGTGTGAACCAAGAGTTCAGGTGGGGCCGCGGTTTCTGTTTGCGCAATTTGATTAGGGCGATAGTATTGAGGACTTTTAGCATGACACGGTTATAGGTGTCTACTAACGCTGTGGGGTCAGAGCAAGACTCAGATGCCGAGTTCAGTAAAGGGAGGATGAGAGGTAGAAGTTTCTCAACTGTGATGTCTTTTTTGTTCCGTGTGTAAGTGGGAGGGGCGAGGCTATGTTTGTCTTCAGGTAGGCTGGTGTTAATGGAGAATGAAATTATATGGTGGTCAGACCAAGCGCAAGGGGATACAGAGATATCATTGAGGGCACAATTCATGTCGGAGACCCAGTCGAAAGTGCAACCCTTAATATGGGTGGGCTCCTTGATAAGTTGTGTGAGGCCGAAGTCAGTCAGGACATTTGCTAAATCAGTGGCTTAGTTGTCATTCTTGTCCAGGTAGCCCAAGTTAAGGTCACCCAAAATAATAATTTGAGAGCTAGGCTTTGAACTAGATGCTAGGATAGATGAGATGTCTTCTACAAAGGAAGAGGTTGGGCCAGGAGGCCTATACATGATATGGACTGTGGCTGTATGATTAGGAGAAATAGGCAATTTGATAGATAGTGATTCTGCTGAGGGTAGCTGAAGGCTATTAGCAATTATAATGTTGGGCGAGCTCTTGAATATGACGGCTAAACCGCCACCTTCAGTTTGGTTGATTCAGGGAGGTCATTTGCTAGCAAACTCCCTACTGGAATGGAGCCCTTGACTGCAACACAGTGCAGGGAGGTGCTACCCCTCCCACTAAGCTTTACCATTGCCAAGGGACAGAAAGTCCCTACCCCGCTAAGAAACTTACGACTAGGCTTTCGCCTCGCTCCACCAACTACAACCACCAACCAGAGTGCAGTCCCACCTATCAAGCTCAGAAATGACAGACTGAGGAACTGCACTAGTCTGAGCTACAAATCTATTAGATCGATCGCCAGCCAGACTATGAACCACATACAACAGACACCGCATATTGATCCCACATCAGCCTAAACTGCAACACACTCCACACACCACCACAACCTAAAGCTAACCCTACCCACACTCCCATTAAGGGTGCTCTCATCAATGCCCGCTCCATGGTAGCCCACGCTACCGATGTGGCTGACATTATCTCCTCAAACCACCTTGATTTCATCGCCATCATAGAGACGTGGCTCCACCCAGCTACTGGTCCCACCTTAGCATTAGCCATCCCTGATAGGAAAAATGGAATAGGAGGAGGCGTGGCGATCATTGCTAAATCTGACCTAAACATCAGAGAAGCATCTAACACAATCCTTCCCTCTGCTGAATTCCTATCCATCAAACTCCCATTATCGAACACCCAAACCATACTCCTACACATTATATACAGACCACCAGGCCCACCATCCACTTTTGAAGAGGATATCTCTCTCTTACTCACCACTAACACTAAACCTAATTCACAAATTATCATCATGGGAGATTTCAACCTGGGACTTAATGACCCTAATGACTATCACGCTACCACTCTGAATGACACCATTACTCACCTAGGCTTCGCTCAACACATTAACAATCCTACACATACAAAATGAAGATCCTTAGACTGACTATCAGATGCCAACTGCAACCTCTCACTGACAGACATCACACCGTGTGCTTGACCGACCATCACCTCATCACCTTCTCATTACCCAGAACTGCTCCAAAAACGACACCACCCTCCAGGACACCACACATAATCTCCAGAAACAATCGCAACATCACCATAGAAAACCTTAGACCACTCCTGAACGCCTATCTCCAAAGCCAACCTCCCCACGCAGAATGACAACCCCGCCACCTTAGTAGACCTTTACAACAACACGATGGAACTAGCCCTCAATCAGATAGCTCCACTCAAACAACGTAAGGCCAAACCTATTGCCCATATCAACAAATGGTTCTCCGCAGAACTAAAGGCCCTCTGTAACATTAAAAGAGCTGCGGAATCTAGCTGGAGAAAAACTCCCTCTCCTTCCACAAAAGACAATTTCTCTACAGCTGCCTCCACCTACAAATCTGCCATCTTAAATGCCAAAAAAGAGATTTACAACATGAGAAATCTCAATGCTAAATCCGGCACAAAAGAATTATTCTCTATACTAAGAGAACTTGAATCACCATTACCACCCACAGAGGACTGTACTAAAGACAAGGCCTGGTGTAATAATATCCAGCTAGCCCTCTCTAATAAAATCGCCCTTCTACAAGCAAAGATCGAAGCCAAGAAAGCCAACCTTGCCGCTAAAGACAACCTCAATAGCAAAAAAGACTTCACCTTTCCCAACTGCCCACCTTTTCACTTCTCCCCAGTCACTGAGGAGGAAGTAATTAAGATAATCACTAGCTTTAAACCATCTAACTGTAAAGGTGACTTGTGCCCCGCGTCCGTCATCAAGGACGGCGCCAAGGACCTAGCTCCTCTCATCACCTCATTGATCAATTCTTCCTTCAAGAATTCAGTGGTCCCCAATAACCTCAAAGAAGCGTGGGTCCTCCCCCTTCTCAAAAAACCCAATCTAGACCCTAACATCCCCACAAATTAAAGACCTATCACAACAGTCCCTTTTCTCCTCAAAATATTAGACGGAGTAGCCTACCTCCAAATACAACAACATTTGTAAGATAATAATCTCCTAGGCCTGCGACAATCCAGCTTTAGACCTAGGCACGGGACAGAAACCGCCCTCCTGGATCTAAAAATCCAAATGGATGAAGCCAAAGACAGAGGCAATCAGGCCATTTTGCTCCTGTTGGATCTCTCCGCTGCCTTCGATCTGATTGACCACCAGATCCTCACTCAACACCACTCTTCGGCTGCCGCATTCTCCCAGAATGCCACCAATTGGATTCAGTCATTTCTGTCTGATAGGTCGACTAGGGTCTTTGCCCCTTCAGTGGCTGCTGACCCTATCCCAATCCAATGTGAGTCACCCAAGGTTCCTGCATCTCTCCCACACTCTACAACCTCTTCACTAAGCTTCTCTTTGACCGTCTTGACGATCTGGGTGTCAGCTACACTAATTACGCTGACGACACCCAGGTCCTCATCACACTCACTGGTTGCTATGAGGAAGATGTTGCAAAGCTAAACGAAATCTACCTAGAAATTCAAGCCTGGATGGCCGGACATAGTCTTTGCCTCAATGACGATAAAACGGAACTGCTTATCGTAGGATCCCAGGCCCGCCTCAATAAATTGGACTCCAGGTACCAATCCTTCACCATTGATGGCAACATTATAAAAGTATCCAAAGAGGTCAAAACATTAGATGTGTATCTCGACTCCACTCTCTCACTGAAAAAACAAATAAATGCCACCATCTCATCAACCACTTACACCAATAAACTTATCAATGCCTAAAGACCCTTTCTATCCTCCTCCAGTTGTCTCACCTTAGCTAGAGCACTGATATTGTCTAAACTAGACTACTGTAACACACTCTTCCTGGGTACCACGACAAAAAATCTGAACAGACTCCAGATTCTACAAAATAATGCCTTAAAATGCGCTCTTAACCTCCAGTGTAAGGCCCACATCTCCACGGCCAGCAAAGAAGCCCACTGGCTCCCCATCCGTGACAGAATTAAGTTAAGATCCCTTGTCATTACACACAAGTGCCTGTCACTGACTACCCCACACTACCTATCTGACAAATTCTCCAGACCTACCAGAACCACCTATGTGCACCAACTAAAGATCCCCAAATTTAACCTAAAAACAGCAGGAGGCTCCAGTTTCCCAGTTCTTGCAGCTCAATGCTGGAATACCCTCCCTCTCACTATCAGATCGGAATCTTCCTTCTGGCCATTTAGAGCCATGGTGAAATCCTGGCTCTCTACCTGACACGCTGCCACTCATTTTCGCACATTCCTGTCTCCAACAATTTCTACCGTACGACTTTACCATATCCTGAAACGGACCATCATTTAACCCGGTCCTCATGCTCTACTGCATTTGCTACTCTCACTGTACCCTTTTGTTTAACATTGAATGTATGTACCCTTTTTGTGTCACGTAACTATGTTGTCCACATGATTATGCGCCCAGCTACCTGAGGGTTCGGCCGCGCTCTATAAATAAACAAACTAAACTAAACTAAAGTCAGACCATCAAAACAAATCAGGCAAGGAAGAGGGGACAGAGACAGTGATCTTACTAGGCCAATTGAGATTGTGATTGCATAAGTGCAGGGGAAGAGGCAGGGGAAAATTGCCAGGGCAAAGGGAAGGATGCAGTGCTGTACATGGGATCAAAACAATAACAAGAGGTGCGGCCAGCAGGTGGCAGGTGCAAGGGTAAGTGCAGACAGCAGGTGTCCAAAAGTGCATGGAAGGGGGACTGCAGGGTTACAGGTACAGACCCAAGTGCAAGGGTTGCCAGGAGTCAGTGCAGGTGTGCAACTGGGCGGGCTGGGAACTGTGCCCTAAATCAGAGGGTAGCCAGGTGACCAGTGCAGTATCAGACAGGAAATCAGAGGGGAGAGGAAGAGAGAAGGCAGAAGCAAAGAAGAAGGTCTTGAGGTGCTTCCCAAACTGGAGATGGTCTCCTCAAGTTTGAGAGAGGGAGGCTGTTCCTGGGGGAAGGCCCAGCCGAAGAAAGAGACCTACCAACAACTGGTTGCTTGGAGAAGCGACTGACCCTGAGGGAGTTAGAGGTGGAGGAGCGAAGAGCTTGAGTGGGAACGTATTTACGAAGAGACATTTGGAAGTATTGAGGACCTAAGCCCCAGAAAGGCCTTGTGGACAATGCAAAGGGGCTTGAACTTAATCCTTGCAGCCACTGGGAGCCAAGGCAGAGATTTCAGTGCTGGAGAGATACGATCCCTGGGCTTGAGGCCAAGGACACGTCTTGCAGTCCTGTTCTGGATGAGTTGCAGAGGGCGGAGAGTTGAGGCAGGCAGATTTAGAAAGAGGCTGTTGCAGTAGTCCAGTCTAGAGAGAACTAGAGCTCTAGAGACAGTGAGCTTCTGGGGGAAGGAGAGGAAACAAAGAATACTTCTGTGGAGGTGCAGGTGATAGTTTGACTTCTTAGAGACGTCAGTGATGTGAGGAGAAAAGGAGAGTGTGGAGTCGAAGATGACCCAGAGGTTCTTAGCATCACAGTTGGGAGCAGGGAAAGGGCCAAGGGAGGCCAGCCAGAGAGTGACAGGAAAGGAGGGTACAGGTGTGCCGATGAGGAGAATCTCTGTCTTACTGGCATTAAGGCAGAGATTGTTGGCCGCACACCACTCCTGGATAGCAGAAAGACAGTCAGAGATGAGACAAGGAGAAGAGGTGGCAGAGGGGAGCCTGAAAATGAGCTGAATGTCATCCGCATAGCACTGAAAGTTGGAGAAGAGAGTGTCAATGCGGTGGGGGAAAGGTGCCAGGTATTGGTTGAACAGCCAGGGAGAGAGGTTAGACTCCTGGGGAACACAAGTATAGAGTGAGATAGAGGAAAGGAAGGACCCAAGTTGGACCTTGGGGGATCGATCAGAGAGGAAGGAGGTCAGCAAGGCCCTGGCCTGATCGCTGATACCCAAGTTATCACGTAGACAATTGAGCAGGATGGTGTGTCAAAGGCAGAAGAGAGATTGAGTAAGATGAGGACAGAGGGGAGAGACACACTTCTGGGGGAAAGAAACACAGCATTCTCGTCTGCACAACATATCCCAGTTACATCACAATCTTGGCTTCTCAGAGAAAGATGAACACCTACAAGCCAAGTAATCAAATAGACCTGATGGAAACAGGTATCTTGAATTCCTTTGTCAATATTGTTTTTACTAATATGAATATAAGCTGTTTTATTGGTGAGAGGGGGATAGCTCAGGTGGAACGTGTTTGTCTTGGAATCACTATCCTGCGGTTAGAAACCAATCTCTGGTATTAGGCGTGTTATAAAAGAACAAATAATAGTTCATTATAATTAATTAATAAAGCAAACAATGTGTACAATCAGCCATAACGTTTGAGTGTTCTCCTTCACTCAATCCTTTCATACAAGATGTTCTCTAGGGCAGGAGCCCCCCCAGCCCCCCAGCCCAGCAGAGGATCCACATCAGGACCCAGGCACGGAGCGTGCTACAGAGCAGGGCCTGCCTGACCCTGTCCACACGAGGTGCCTGACTCGCCCATGCTGGGCGCATCGCGGCACGATATCGAGGCTGCACCTCGATTTGAATCGAAGGAAACGCCGGCAGGCGGAATCGCCGGCCAGTACTAAGGCCTACAAAGGCCTGTTCTGCGCCCCAGGTCCCCCACTTCTTGCATCCACCTAGAGGGGTGAGGGCAGGAGCCCCCCCAGCCCCCCAGCCCAGCAGAGGATCCACATCAGGACCCAGGCACGGAGCGTGCTACAGAGCAGGGCCTGCCTGACCCTGTCCACACGAGGTGCCTGACTCGCCCATGCCGGGCGCATCGCGGCACGATATCGAGGCTGCACCTCGATTTGAATCGAAGGAACCGCCGGCAGGCGGAATCGCCGGCCAGTACTAAGGCCTACAAAGGCCTGTTCTGCGCCCCAGGTCCCCCACTTCTTGGATCCACCTAGAGGGGTGAGGGCAGGAGCCCCCCCAGCCCCCCAGCCCAGCAGAGGATCCACATCAGGACCCAGGCACGGAGCGTGCTACAGAGCAGGGCCTGCCTGACCCTGTCCACACGAGGTGCCTGACTCGCCCATGCCGGGCGCATCGCGGCACGATATCGAGGCTGCACCTCGATTTGAATCGAAGGAACCGCCGGCAGGCGGAATCGCCGGCCAGTACTAAGGCCTACAAAGGCCTGTTCTGCGCCCCAGGTCCCCCACTTCTTGCATCCACCTAGAGGGGTGAGGGCAGGAGCCCCCCCAGCCCCCCAGCCCAGCAGAGGATCCACATCAGGACCCAGGCACGGAGCGTGCTACAGAGCAGGGCCTGCCTGACCCTGTCCACACGAGGTGCCTGACTCACCCATGCCGGGCGCATCGCGGCACGATATCGAGGCTGCACCTCGATTTGAATCGAAGGAACCGCCGGCAGGCGGAATCGCCGGCCAGTACTAAGGCCTACAAAGGCCTGTTCTGCGCCCCAGGTCCCCCACTTCTTGCATCCACCTAGAGGGGTGAGGGCAGGAGCCCCCCCAGCCCCCCAGCCCAGCAGAGGATCCACATCAGGACCCAGGCACGGAGCGTGCTACAGAGCAGGGCCTGCCTGACCCTGTCCACACGAGGTGCCTGACTCGCCCATGCCGGGCGCATCGCGGCACGATATCGAGGCTGCACCTCGATTTGAATCGAAGGAACCGCCGGCAGGCGGAATCGCCGGCCAGTACTAAGGCCTACAAAGGCCTGTTCTGCGCCTGTTAGGCGCATGGGAGTGCGGAGTGGCCACCACCTCTGCTCAACGTGCAACTTACCCACTACCAGAACCCTCTCGCATAAGGAGAACGCATTGTAAGTACATGCAAGTACCGGGACATTACTGCATGCATGGACTCTTAGCCTTAGATGGGTCTATGGTCTCTAGTACTGGTCACATACCCTATGACCGCATTTAGACCACACTACTGTGTTGAGCCCTATGGTCGCATCTAGACCACACTACTGTGTTGTGCCTTATGGTCGCATAGTGACCACGCTATTGTGCTGTGCCCTATGGTCGCATCTAGACCACACTACTGTGTTGTGCCTTATGGTCGCATAGTGACCACACTATTGTGCTGTGCCCTATGGTCGCATTTAGACCACACTACTGTGTTGTGCCTTATGGTCGCATAGTGACCACGCCATTATGTTGTGCCTTATGGTCACATAGTGACCACACTACTGTGTTGTGCCCTATGGTCGCATTTAGACCACACTACTGTGTTGTACCTTATGGTCGCACAGTGACCACACTATTGTGCTGTGCCTTTTGGTCGCATAGGGACCACGCTATCATGTTGTGCCTTATGGTCGCATAGTGACCACACTACTGTGTTGTGCCCTATGGTCGCAGTTAGACCACACTACTGTGTTGTGCCTTATGGTCGCATTTAGACCACGCTATTGTGTTGTGCCTATGGTTGTATTAGACCACATTACTGTGTTGTGCCCTATGGTCGCATCTAGACCACACTACTGTGTTGTGCCTTATGGTCGCATCTAGACCACACTACTGTGTTGTGCCTCATGGTCGCATTTAGACCACGCTATTGTGTTGTGCCTATGGTCGTATTAGACCACATTACTGTGTTGTGCCCTATGGTCGCATCTAGACCACATTACTGTGTTGTGCCCTATGGGCGCATCTAGACCACATTACTGTGTTGTGCCCTATGGTCGCATCTAGACCACACTACTGTGTTGTGCCTTATGGTCGCATAGTGACCACGCCATTGCGCTGTGCCCTATGGTCGCATTTAGACCACACTACTGTGTTGTGCCTTATGGTCGCATAGTGACCACGCCATTATGTTGTGCCTTATGGTCGTTTAGTGACCACACTACTGTGTTGTGCCCTATGGTCGCAGTTAGACCAGACTACTGTGTTGTGCCTTATGGTCGCACAGTGACCACGCTATTGTGCTGTGCCTTATGGTCGCATAGTGACCACGCTATTATATTGTGCCTTATGGTCGTATTTAGACCACATTATTGTGTCGTGCCTTATGGTCGCACCAATGTCATTCATCCGCCAATCCTCTGCACGGCGCATTGCCCCTAGCACACACATTATGCTACTTTGCCTTATCGCGATCATGTTCCCCTTCTGTGTCATGCAAAGCAATATACTTTGCAACGGTAACAGCTACATAACCTATAAAAATAGACTAGCTAGACCCGCCTGCCCAAGACATTACCCTATCGTCTGCCCTACACCATTCCTGCCCACTACTCCAGCCTTCCTCCCGGTCTCACAACCTGCCCATCCTACCCATGACCACGCACAGCATTACGATGTCCTAGACAATAAGAGTGCAGATAGATCCAAGCAGAACCCTACCGACACTAGAGCACCCTGCCCTACCCATCATCACAGCCCCTCCACGATGACCGACCTTACTGTCTCTAAAACAACCACCCTTATCCCTACCGATCGCAACAATAGACTTGGTGCCAGAATCCACCACACAACTAGCAAACGCCCAGCTAAACTACCCAACAAAACTAACAAGTACACTATAACCCCCATTAACCCTACCCTCCATACACTAAAAGGAGCTCTTCTAAATGTTAGATCACTAGTCGCCCATTCCACAGAAGTCGCTGACATCATTCTGACCAACAACCTAGACTTCCTTGCTATGACAGAAACTTGGTTACATGAGGCTGCGGGACCATCCCTTACCCTAGCCATCCCTGACAACTATACTATCCTCAGAGTAGACAGACCTAACGCTCGAGGAGGTGGTGTAGCCCTCATCTTTAAGTCCTCACTCGATATCAGACTATCAGGCTCCTCTCCTCTACTCAAATCATGTGAACACCTCACAGTTAAACTACAAACCTCCCCGAAGAGCACTATCACTATGCACCTAATCTACAGACCCCCCGGTCCACCTGGCTCCTTTGAGGAAGATATCACCTCCCTAGTAGCCGAAAGCTCCAAACCTACAGCACAAATGATTATACTGGGAGACTTCAATCTCGGGTTTAATGACCCTCTTGACACCCCTGCCATTGCCCTGGCCACGGCATTAGAGGAGCATGGCCTCCTTCAACTCTGCTCCAAACCCACCCACTCGAAAGGCAGAATCCTTGACTGGGTTACCGCCCTCAATTGCAACATCACCCTAAAGGACCCTGTACAGCTCATCTGGACGGATCACCACTTCCTCCCCCTTGACATTAATATCAACAACCTAGTGCACAAAAAGCCTATCATCGCTCCGGCCTGCCTAACCAGGAAAAAGAGCAACATCACAGCTGAAGCCTTAATGCCTCTGGTGACCCCCATTCTGAACGCCCTACCAACCACAACTGACTTAAACTCGATGGTCAACGCCTATAATGACTCCATGGCTAAAGCTATCGACACCATTGCCCCACTGAAAATGCGTAAAGGGAAACCCAAAGCGCACCTGAATACATGGTACACCCCAGAGCTCAAACTTCTCCGACTACAAAAAAGCAAACTCGAATTACTATGGAATTCGGTGCCTTCAGTAGACAATAGAACTAACCTCACCAACATCTCCACCCACTACAAAAATGAGATCACACGTGCCAAGAAAGAATCTCTTAATTCCAGGATTTCACAGGCAGGCTCAAGCACTAAAGAGCTCTTTAACATCTTAAAGGAATTAGAAAACCCCACTCCTCCCGAAGATACCTGCACAAAGGATAAACCGTGGTGCACAGGGATCCAGAACGCCCTGGCCAACAAAATCTCAGGGCTCCAAACTAAAATTGGAAACAAACGGCAACAGCTCACTCATGACCCCACCTCCAGACCCACCCATCCCCCACCCACCGCCACTAGCTCAGGCTTCACCTTCAAAAAGGTCACCACACCTGAAGTACAAAAAATTATAGCATCCTTGAAACCCTCGAACTGCAAGGGGGACAGTTGCCCCGCACAGATTATCAAGGATGCTGCCAGGGATCTCTCCCCCTTCATCACCAAATTAATAAATTTGTCGTTTTCCAACAACATGGTCCCAAGTAATCTGAAACAATCCTGGGTCCTACCCTTGCTAAAAAAACAGACCCTCGACCCAGACATACCCACAAATTATAGACCCATTACCACTGTCCCATTTTTACTAAAGATTCTTGACAGAGTGGCCTATCTACAAATTCAGGATTACCTTGAAACTAACCTATTACTAGGTACTCGCCAATCTGGCTTTCGTCCCCAACATGGGACGGAAACAGCCCTTGTTGATCTCAAGAGCCAGATAGACGAAATTAAAGATAAAGGGAGGGCTGCCATCCTGCTTCTCCTCGACCTCTCCGGTGCCTTTGACCTGGTTGACCACAAAATTTTGTGCAACCACTTATCATCGGCAGCACACTTCTCCCACTCAGCGGTCACATGGATCCAATCCTTCCTGGACAATAGGACCATGCGAGTCTTCTCACCCATAGCAGCAGCCGACCCTATTCCCATTACCTGCGGTGTCCCACAAGGATCGTGTGTTTCACCCACTTTGTATAATATATTTACAAAGCCCCTATTCGATAAACTGGACCATCTGGGTGTCACCTACACCAACTACGCAGTTGACACCCAGATACTCCTCACTTTATCAGGCAACTACAACGCGGACGCCAACAGGATCGGCGAAGTCTTCTCCATCGTTCAGGCATGGATGGCCACACATGGCCTCTGCCTGAACGATGACAAGACTGAACTGCTCCTTGTCGGCTCACCCAACACTATCCGGAATCTCAGCCCGAGCTACTCTAGCTTCATCATCGACGGCAACACTATTCCCACTGCCAAAAGTGTAAAAACTCTTGGTTTCTATCTCGACACTAACACCAACCTCGCCAAACAAATTAATATGACTGCCTCAGCCACTGCTTACACTGGGAAACTAATCAGAGCCTGCAGACCTCTGATATCCCCCAACAATTGCCTTACTCTAGCCAGAGCACTTATACAATCCAAACTGGATTATTGCAACAGCCTGTATGTAGGTGCCAATAAAACGGTTGTCAACAAACTGCAAGTCCTACAAAACAACGCACTCCGTGCCGCCCTTAATATTCCCAGAAGAGAACATATCTCAGCCACAAGAATCACATGCAAATGGCTTTCCATCCAACAAAAAATAGACCTAAAAACTATCTGCCTCACCTACAAAGCTCTTAACCACCTGGCCCCACCTTATCTAACCGATAAATTCATCTTAAGACAGAATATTAGAACCACCAGATCCTCTAATACACTACAACTGACAGTGCCCAAATACTCCCTCAAAAGAGCCGGTGGCTCCAGTTTCCCAGTTCTAGCCTCACAATTATGGAACACTATTCCATTGGACATCAAATCTACCCCTACATTTCAACCTTTCAGAACTAAGATCATCACCTGGTTACTTAACAATTAATTAGCACTGTATGTATGCATGTCACTAATTCTACTATAACTGCTCTCATAACTGATTTTGTAACTATACTTATGCTGCACAATTGTACAAATGTTCCTACCTATGCCTGTAACCTGATGCTTAAGCGCCCATATACCTCTGGGTCAGGAGCGCTATACAAATAAATAAACAAACAAACAAACAAAGCATACCACTGTGGAGTAAAGTGCACTTCTCTCTTAGTGTATCATAGGGTTTGATCTGCATCCTCACACGTGAAGACCTGCTCTGGGTCTGTCATAAGGGGTCCAAAAATCACTGGCATGATACCCAAGAAAGGCAGCACAGTCATGGACGGTGATTTAAGAATCTCTGGGGCTCAAGGGAACAACCCGAGAAAAATGTGTCTGACTGACAAGCAGAAAGTGGTCCCAAAACTCTGTGAAGATTGGAGTTGGCTCCCTGCGTTTTTTGCTAATCAGAGCCGAAGGCAGGGTTTGATTGTTTGTTTGTTTGTTTATTTATTTGTAATGCGCGCCAGACCCGGGAGTTTCAGGGTGCAGAAGAAACATGAATACTTTCAGTTTAGGGTTACAGTTATATACATACAATAAGCAAAATCAATACATCTTTACAAAATTTTGCAATAATGTACAACATCACAAGGGCATTTGCAATTCAAGATAACGAATCATAGTAAAAGGAGGGTAAATGGGGTGCATAAGTGGTCGTTTTCTTTGAGCCAATTAGTGCAGTTATGCTTGAAATTCAGATAGGTTTGGTCTGCCCTCAGGGAAGGGGCTATGGAGTTCCAGAGCTGTTTTAACTGGGAAACTACTCCCCCCGGCGTTAGTCAATTTAAACCTTGGTACAATCAGACAATTTGTGTTAGCCGTTGTAGTGGGCCGGCTGGAAGATTTTCTAGTGAATGGGCCTCATTACAACCCTGGCGCTAATGGGTTAACGGCGCCGTAAAAGGCTATGGTGCCGTTAACCCATTAGCGCCTGATTACGAGGTCCCTTTGCGGGACCTGACCTTAACGGCTGGTCTACACCAGCTGTTAAAGTAGGGACCTGCAAAGGGACCTTGGTGCTAAGTACGGTACCGCAATTTGCGGTAACGTACTTAGTGCCTTCCCCATTCCCATTGAGCTCTATTGGGAAGGGCCATGGAGGAAGGGGGAATTACCGCCCCGCCAACCTTGTAATGGGGTGGTAATTCGCCCTTTCTCCATGGGGGGATCGGTAAGTTACCGGCATGGACCATGGTACTATTAGCACCATGGTTTTCCGCCTGGGTTGTAATGAGGCCCAATCTCTCTATGAGATAGCGGGGTGCAGCGTTATTTAGGCATTTGTGTGTTAGCGAAGCAGTTTTTAGCAGGCTTTTGTCTCTGGTAGAGAGCCAGTTATTCTGTCTCCTTGCCTCTGAGTTGTGATCTTTTCTATTTATGCCAAATGCTGCTCTAGTGGCATTATTCTGGAGAATCTGAATGTTGCTGAGAGTGTACTTACTGGCTCCAAGGTATAGGGAGTTGCAATAGTCCAATTTAGAAAAGATTAGAGCTCTGGCCAGAGTGGTACAGCTATTGTTAGATAGGAAGGGTTTACCGGCTCTGATAAGCTTGCATGTGGATGTAGAGGCCGAGGCCATGGAGTTAACCTGTTTGGTAAAGGAGAGGGTGGAGTCTAGATAAAAGCCTAACGTTATTACCTCTTTAGCAACATTAATAGTGTTGCCATCGATATTAAAGGAGGTGTATTTGTGGCCCAGTATTAAGGTTGGAGGCAGATCTGAGAATGATGAGCTCAGTTTTGTCATCATTCAGGCATAGACCGTGGACATCCATCCATGCCTGGATGATGAGGTAGATTTTATTCACCAAGGCGAAATCCTTGTCATAATCCCCAGTAAGAGGTATGAGAATCCGGGTATCATCTTCATAGTTAGTGTAGGTGATACCAAGAAGGTCCAGATCATCGAAAAGTGGCTTAGTAAATATATTGTACATTTTGGGTGAGACACAGGAGCCCTGTGGCACTCCACAAGTGATGGGAATGGGGTCTGCTGCTGCTGATGACGAAAAGACTCATAGTCCTGTTGCTCAGAAAGGATTGAATCCAGACTACTATGGCCTCCTGAGAGAAGTGGGCTGCTGAGTCAAGGTGATTGCATAGGACCTTGTGGTCTACCAGGTCGAACACAGCAGAGAGATCAAGAAGGAGTAGTAAGGCCGATTTCCCCTTGTCCCTAAGCTCGTCGATCTGGGCCTTGAGATCTATTAGTGGCGTTTCGGTGCCATGTTGAGGCCTGAAATCTGATTGGTGGACTCATAGTAGCTTGTTGTGCTCTTAGTACTCCTGTATCTGGAGGTAGGCCACCCTGTCTGGAATTTTAAGTAAAAATGGTACATTGGTAATAGTCCTATAGTTGGTGGGTATAGTTGGATCTAGTGACTGTTTTTTGAGGAGATGGAGTACCCAAGACTATTTTAAATTGCTAGGGATGGTGCCAGTTGAGAATGAGGCATTGATTAGCTTAATTATGAAGGGTGCAAGGTCTCTGGTTTAATGATTTGGGTGGGCATTGGTCTCCCTGACAGTTTGAAGGTTTGAGAGAGAGGATGATTTTTTCAACCACACAAATTCAGACTTTAGCAAATCTAAAGCATTGTCGTGGTTTGTAGGGGGCATGGGGATGCTAGCAGGTGTGATTATATTGGTAAGCTTTGTTTTTTTTTTAGCAATCTTATCCTGCAGTGTGGATACTTTATTAGATAGGGCCTTCAGTATGTTGGAGCACCCGACTTTGTCCTTTACACAGTTGTCTGGCACAGGGATCGGGGCTTCAAGTTCTTTGAGGATTACAAATAATTCCTTTGTGCTTAAATTTGCTTGCAGTATCCTATTTCTGTATGTTTCCTGCTTGGTGAGAAGTATTTCGTTCATATAAAGAGATGAGATATTGATGTGGTAGGTTCTGTTTTCATCTGAGGGTGTCTGCCTCCAAATGACCTCACATTTTCTTTTTTCCTTTCTCAGGGTTTTGAGGTGTGGGGTGAACCAAGAGTTCAGGTGTGCTTTAGGGTTACTTTCTTTTTTCTCATTTTTAGAGGGGAAATGGAATCTAAGGCTTCAGTCATAGTTGTATTGTATACGTTGACTAAAGTAGTAGGATCATTGGTATCTGGTAATGCGTTAAGGGTTGGTAATATTAAGGGTAGGAGTATATCTGCCGTGATGTTTTTTTTATTCCTCGTTAGGGTTGGAGGGTCAGAGAGATTGTTTTTGGTTGTGAGAATTTTAGCTGCTAGAGTGAATACTACAAGATAGTAGTCTGTCTGTAACTGTGGAGTTATGACAGTGATGGATGCACTGCAGTTGTAATCTGCCACCCAATTAAGTGTTCTTCCTTTGTCATGTGTAGGAAGTGTCACTCTTTGAGTGAGGCCAAGTTCAGTAAGGACATTGGCAATTGTTGCTGCTTGCTGGTCTTTGGGATCATTGAATCCCAGGTTGAGATCGCCTAGCAAAAGTACTTGCAATGTGTATTTTAGATTGTCGGATAGAATGGAGGAGATGTCTTCCTCAAAAGCACCAATGGGGCCTGGAGGTATGTATATTAGATGAATGGTGAGCGTTTGGGAATCAGAGATGGGTAGTTTAGCAGTGAGGGTTTCACAGGATTATAGCATCGAGTACATACACGAGTACGGAATCTTTGCTGTGTTCCTTGATGCTCCAGGGGAAGAATTCAGTCTATGGATACTGTACTGGTACATGAGAGGCTTTGTCAAACTCATGAGAGATATTTCTGCTGTCCATGCACTTAGCTCGCAAGCTTTAGTTTTACCCCAGGAAACTTGTGCCCTCGAGCCCCTAGCTTGGGATGGATATTTGACTTTCACGCAACCAGCCACAAATACACTAGGGGGTGGACCTTCGAGGGTTTTGATGACGGCTATTAGGAACACCTCAGGATTTATGGGATAAAGTATCCCAGGGAGCACCAGGAGTGTCTTATTAGTACAATTGACTTCAACTAGAGATAGTAGAGAAAGACACATATTGACCATCAATAGCCATTGGCATCCTTCCCATTCTGCATTAATGGACTTCGTTCTGGTAATTAGTGATATTCTAGAATCCTCTAAAAGTAGTTATTGCGGGGGACCGAAACGTGAAATGCCTGGCCCCTGAGGGTATGCAGAATTTGGGGTTTCTAATGATTGGGGCTACCAAGAGAAACAGAGGGAATATGGTGTAGTTTGGTGAGAGCTTTGCACAGCGTGGGTCCTGCATATACTTAACAGCCAAGTAAAAGGGGACATTCCACCGGGTTCCACTTGGCATAGAGACGCCTCTCAATCTTAGATTGATTATGTTGCTCTCTCAATCAACTTGTTTGTCTTCCATTGCAACTTCACAGTTCTCAATCATAATGCTAGTGCTCATTCAATATTGAAAACCTTCTGAATGTACCTATTAAACCACTGATCCAATCTATATGCACGAACATCACCATTAGCACAAAGAGATTTGCATTTCTTGGACCCAGAGGGCATTTAAAACACTAAGGGCCTCATCACGAGTTGGGCGGTATCCCAGCGTAATATCCACCAAGTGCTATTTACGTTAATGCCGGGATTTGTTGTGTTAACAGCGCAAGATCAAGAGTTGGTGTGCACACGATCCTGGCCTTAACGCAAATAGCGTCCGGCAGAAACAGTTCTTACGAACCCTAAAATTCAGCGCTCATTGCAGGCTGTCGTGCTACAGCGATATTAGCAGGTGCTAATAGCGCGCGGGAAATAAAGCAGTGGCCATTTCGGAAATCGCAATCTGCCCAAAATCGCAGTCCGTGGTAGCCATCCACCAGTGAAAATCCTGCAAAATTTCCCAGGAGCATACCAGGGGCAAGTCTGCATCGCACAAGGTCAGAAAACCCAAGTTCTCTGACCAGGAACTAACTATTCTTACGGAGGAAGTCATGGGCCATCAAGATGAGCTGTACGGGCCACAGCAGCGTAAAACCAGCGCATAGCGGTGCACACAGATTTGGAGACTAGTCATCCAGAGGTGACAGTGGTGGGCCGTGTGCCCAGGGTCGGGGAGGACTGCCAGAAGCAGGTCAATGACCTGCGGGTCCATGTCCGTGGGCTCCTGGCCCAGCACAGGAGTGAGACAATGGGGACTGGAGGACCACCAACCCCAGAGCTCACACCATGGGAGGAGCAGATGACCAACCTGATTGACATGGGTACAGTTGAGGGAGTGGGAGGAGCGGACCTATGCACTGGCACCCAGGAGGTTGCAGGTGAGAACTCCCCTCATGTAAATGCATTATTGTGTCTGGCCCACCCCTCCTTACCCAGTGTGCATGTTAGTGGTTGCAGTGCATGTCATGCACGGCAGCCATCCACGAGTGGGCCCTTCTACCACCGTACCCTATCGCCCCCAGGTATCCAGAGTACCCTGAAGTACCTCCAATGTATCAATGTAAGCACCAAGGAAAACTGATCAATGGTCTGGCCACAGCAAGGTGATGTGAGCGTGCATTTCAAAGACCCCCCTCTCCCGTACGGCACCATTGGAGTTGTACATTCACATCAGACATCTGAAGATGCAACAACAACATGTCTGAGCAGTGTTCCTGCCCTATAGCACGTCCCAGCAATCCCAAAATAGTGAATAACAAACATGTAATGGTCAAGCATGATACAAAAAGTGCCCTTACCTACTGTAAAGTATGAAATGCATGATACAAATGTAAGTTGCACTCTCCTCATACCAGACCCTATGTACCCCACTGGCATGCAGCATTCATTGCAGGGCAGCAGTAACGGAGAAGAAGCAGGCCTGTCCACAGGCACGCCCATCGACCAGCACCACCACCCCGAGAAGGGAGCAGCCTGACGAAGCACTGCGTAGGACACACCTCAGCTCACCCCACCACAGCCCAGTCAGACTAGCTCAACATCCCCAGGCCACCAGGGTATCACCTCCCCAAACGCACTTTAGCCAGCAGGGAGTTGTAGGATGTGAAGGTAGCCACCAGTGGGACAGCCACCGAGGACGGGCACACATCCTCTGAAGAACCACATGGTCCACCGGTGTCCTAACCTATCCAGAGTGTCATTCTGGAAATGGCCAAACCGCAAGGGACCCCAGAGAAAGTTGGAGTAGAGATACACACTCCCCATGTCCCTGCACATGGATGTCGTGCCCATACACCATTGGCCGATGTGGACATCCCCTCCTATGGGTCACCTTAAGGCAGCCCCTCCCACCACGTCAGCCACACGAGAACGGCCGACATGTCCAACGACAGCTCCCCTACCACCCCGCATAGACATGGCAGGCCGGTGAACACCACCCTGACAGACACAGATTCATGGGAGCTGCCGTAATGGGACAGCTGGATGTAATTGAGGAACGTCAGAGGAGAATTGAGGCCATGGCGGGTGTGCACAACCGGGCCACATAAAGGCAATTAGCTGTGCTATGCAGGGGTTGCAGCCAAGGCATGGCACGGGACAATGCCTGCACACGTAGAGTGGTAGAGGGGTGTACCGCGGCCCTCAGTGGATTTGGGCAGGGAGTCTGGGAGCTCTGCGAGGTTCAATCTGCTCATGCAGAGAAGATGCTGGAGTCCAACAATCTCCTACGCCAGCAGCTGTAGTTGGCTGGTACATTACCATCAACCTCCAGGACACCCACAGAGGGATCCCTGCAGGGCTCACCCAATCAACATTTCTGGCCGCTCACCATAGGGACCCGTAGATGGAAAGCGTCAATGTCCATCATAGAGGACAGTGCACATTTGGGCTGAGGCCCAGGCAAATGAACACACATGCACTGTTTTGCGATGTTGGAGGGGGTAGGGGAAATGTGTGTTGGGGTGTTGGAGGGGGCAGAGGGGAATGTGTTTTGGGGTGTTGGAGAGGGCAGGGGGAATGTGTGCTGGGTTGTAGGAGGGGGAATGTGTGTTGGGGTGTAGGAGGGGGCAGGTGGGAATGTGTGTTGGGGCGTTGGAGGGGACGGGGGAATGTGTGTTGGTGGGCTGCTGGGGGAGGGTGGTTTGTTCATTGCATAATCAATCCTGTTCATACTGCGTTGAATGCTTGGACATTTGGACATTCATGATTGTGTTCAAGTGCTCTTTATTTGACAAGTGAAGTAAGTGACAAGTACGCATCCACCAGATACAAAATCTTTTTCAATCAAGGCCTGTCTGGCCAACCTACCCTCCCTCACCACATCCCTGTGTGCATTTGCTCCAGCTATGTGCGCAAGCTCATCATCACTCCCTTCACCAGGTGGCTGGCCATCAGCATCTGGAAGGCAGTGGCACATGCCTGCTGCAGCAGATGGTGTGCAGCATGGCACAAGTGAGTACCATTTTCATCAGTGCCCCTCCCGTACGGTCTAGGCACCGGAAAGGTGCATTTCAGCAATCCAGGGTGTGTGGGCCATGGGTGGGTCTTTTGTAGCCCTCTTGTGTGCATTGCTTCTACCTGGGCCCTTATTGCTGTCTCCTCCTTGCTCCTAATGGCTACATGGTGTTAGGGAGTGTGTGTGGGCAATGGGTGGGTCTTTGTAGGCCTCTTGTGTGCATTGCTTCTACCTAGGCCCTTATTGCTGTCTCATGTGTTCTTTTACCTCCAACATTTGGCCGGGGGTATGTTTGGTGGTATTACAGCCGGTTTTCTAGCGCTAGGAACACCAACGCTGTACTTATACTGGCCCTGCAATATCGCGTTTGGTAGCCGGTGCTATTACAGTGGGCGGTATTACAGCCGGCTGTATTTGCGCCGGCTGTAATAGCATCACCGGGATTTGCAGTCGTGATCCGGCGGAGCAGTAGTGGCAGCGCTAATACTGTTTCTGCCGGAATTAAGGGCTACCGCCCAACTCGTGATGAGACCCTAAATCTAGATTCAATCTGGTAGAACAATGCCTTTCATTTTAAGACTGTACCTATCTCAGTAGAGATGTTTCAACGTTTTATTGACCAAATGGCGTCAAGGATATAAAACAGCGGGTGTTTACCTATACGTCTATAGGTCTAGTCATAGTGCAGAAATACAAGACAGGAATAAATGAATGCAAGCTGGTATTAGAAGGGTCTAGCCTAGTGAACTTTACTTGAAACATAAGCTTGAAGCAATAAGGAAGCTCAAGCAGAGTTATAAAAACGAGTTGATGGTTTTTCAAGGACGGAGAGAACATGCTTAATGTAGTAATGGCGAACGATGGTAGGGACTTCTGGGCTATGGTTAGGGGTAAGGAAGGGAACCAAGGGGAAGCTCCAACTAATCCTACTGGAGGACAGGATTGCTCAGCACACTTCAGGTAATTATATCTAACTTTGCTAACAAATAAATGGCAAGAGGAATTTGAGGGCTCTTGGCAGGTTAATATCTCTGTGGAGCAAATTCATAAAGCGATTTTATCAGCATGTAATTCATGTGCACCCTGCCCTAATGGCCTCTCCAATAGGGTACTCAAATCTGATCCCGGGAACTGGGCTTTGGTCCTATTTGTATTATTTCAAAATATTTTGGAAGGTAAAAAGCTTCCAGTAACCTGGAAACATTTGAGTATAGTTCCAATTCATAAAAAAGAGGACCGATTAAGCCTATCCTTACTGGAAGAGGGGGCGTGTTGGCCCCCTGCCTATTCAACCTATACTTAGCAGACTTGGGGAATACTTGGCCAAGGCATCATTTGAGCCTCTGGGATTAGGTGAGTAGAGATGCTAATGGCTGAGTTACGCCGGCGATATCATATTATTCGATTGGACTTAATTAGGCGTGGCAAAGGCTACTATCGAAGCCTGCTGAATATAAGACAAACAGGCTGAAGGTAAACCCCACAAACACTAGTATTATGTGCTTTGTGGGAGGTATGAATAAACCAGCAAAATTATCTTGGTCGCTGGGAGGGAAAATATTGGTTGTTGAACAAACAGTAAAGTATTTGGGATTTAGGCTCGCTAGCACCACCCTTAGGTCTCTATGTTCTAATTCTTTATTCAGGGATTCAGGGGTAGTCACTGGAAGGCCTTCCAAAAGGGCATTGGCGCCATCCAGCTGGGAGAGGCACAAGGCTTGGACAGAAAATCTGAAGTTGTTTTCTGGGTTGAATGGCTTGATTTTCCTCAGGAGAGAAAGTTGGTAACAAGCAGTTTGTGTCTTCCTTGCTATGTGCTGTTTGAACGTGAGATGTCTGTTGATGTCGAAACCAAGTGACTTGGTGCAGGTGGCCAGTTGGGATGTGAAGCCTTGAGGTTCATAGCAGAGAGCCAGGTGCATGTGTCAGTGTGTTCCGTTTTGTTGGTCAACAGTAGGAAAGGTAAGGTCAAGGTAAGTCCATTGTTTTTGGCAGGAGAGTCCTATCTGACTCAAGGTTCAATATGTCCCCCATTGTGGGGAAGTTTGGGCAGTCAGGTAAGTCACTGTCACAACACAGAACACATTAGATATAATAAAGAATTGTTTACATACCACTTCCTGTGGTTGTGCTTTTTTCCTTCCTCTCCTATCCTATACCTTACACTACATTACTTATTCCCTGCACCTATAACTATAGTTCTTACCCATGTGTGTCGCAAAGGCGGGTGAAATCACCCGATTTTGTTTTTGGCTGGTGAGACGTCTATTGGAATGAATGGGCGTGCAGGAGGCTTGGCGGGTGAATCAGCCCTTTACAAGGCGGGTGACACCCGCCAAAGCGTGTGAGTTGAGAGGTATGTATAACTGCATATCAAAAAAGGCCCCTTTGGCCCAGGGGTTATACACATCCATCCCGAACTTTGAGAAAAGCGTGATAATGCTGCTGTCTATATCAAGATAGGAAACAGAACCCTGAGGGAGAGAAGGATAGGAACATTTGCCCTTAATTGTATTTCTGGTGAAAAGGCCATCTTCAAAATGATGGAAACACCCTGTACACTCCCATGCTGACTCAAAAGGAACCACTCTCTGGAATTGGCAGGGGTTAAAAGATCCAGACAGACCATGAGCTTACCTACTACTGCATCTTGCTGCCCCAAATTTACTTCACCTGGGTCAAGCACATCCAAATCCACCCGACAGGGTCCAATAATCTCTGACCTAAACTATTTACAAATGGGGGGAGGAACCGGCAGTGGGCTTTAGAGATGCCACCCTGCCTCTCTGGACTTGTTTCTGTGGTTGTTCCAGGCCAGAGGATCTCGAGTGTGCCTGCAACAGCTCCCCTGTGGACGGTCCTAGTACTGTCCCTGCCGAAGGGGCCATAAGGCTGAGGGAAGGCATCACAGGAGGTAACCTGCTCTAGGTGTTTCCTCTTGGGGCTTTCGATCCAGACCTAGAGGCCATATTGCCCTCCCCAGCCCCTACGGTTTCGCTTGCATGAGTGGGATTACTGTGATTACTAGAAGTGAACGCCTGGGAGATTGAGAAATTCATGGACTGAGTAAGGGCCGCCAATTTCGGGGGAAGTGCTTTATCCACTGCCTGGGACAAAAAAGAATTAACAAAGGATATAAACTGCCTCAGGCTATAATTCATTCTCTAAGACCTCATTCTCTTCCTCCTAATAAAGGGTCCCCCTTGTGGACCTTGTGATGAATCCTGCAGAGTACTCACAAAGAGCCTACCTAAGGTCTCCTCCAAGGTGCCCAGGGTAAGGCAGTCCCTTCCTGATCCTGACCCGGAGTGTGGCAGGCGTGTTTCACGTGTGGAGGTGCTGCCAGATCCAGTATTTGTTTGTGTTGTTGCAGAAAGGAGGCGCCAATTGCATAAAACACCCTGCCTGATACAGAGCGTCGCAGAGTGTGGCAGGAGTGTTTCACGTGTGGAGGTGCTGCCAGATCCAGTATTTTTTTTGTGTTGTTGCATAAAAGAGTAGCCAATTGCACAAAACACCCTGCCTGACGCTGAGCGTAGCGGAGTGCGGCAGGCGTGTTTCACGTGTGGAGCTGCTGCCAGATCCAGTATTTTTTTTGTGTTGTTGCAGAAAGGAGGCGCCAATTGCATAAAACACCCTGCCTGATGCAGAGCGTCGCAGAGTGTGGCAGGACTGTTTCACGTGTGGAGGTGCTGCCAGATCCAGTATTTTTTTTGTGTTGTTGCATAAAAGAGTAGCCAATTGCACAAAACACCCTGCCTGACGCTGAGCGTCGCGGAGTGTGGCAGGCGTGTTTCACGTGTGGAGCTGCTGCCAGATCCAGTATTTTTTTTGTGTTGTTGCAGAAAGGAGGCGCCAATTGCATAAAACACCCTGCCTGATGCAGAGCGTCGCAGAGTGTGGCAGGACTGTTTCACGTGTTCCTCGTGGGCCATGTGGACGCGTGGATAATGGAGAAAAGGACCGGCATCCCTCTAACGCGGGCCCAAGTTAAATGAAGCGGCAGTGAACTTTCAATGCTTGCCGTAAAAACACACGCCAGGATCGATGCAGCTGCCGCCTCAACGTGGGAGCCCAAAAGGTGTAGGACAATGGAAGTAAGTGTTGGGGCTGAGGGGGGAGAGGGGGACAAGTGGGCTTAGTTGCTCTTGCATCGACTTCGGGTTGTAAGCTAGTCACACCCCGATCTATACCCATAACAACTGTAAACTAACCTTGTACTTGAATCGAGGAGGAGGGCTTCTCCCCAGAACTCCTCAGCTCGCCCAGTCTTGCATTTGATCTATGCTGGCCGACACAGCCCCCGTGAGCGAGACAAACAATGACGCTCCCCGCAAAATGTATGAACTAAACTGTGCGACAATGCTGAACTTAGCGAGTGCAAATAACCTTTCGGAAACAGTCACCCTGGGGCGATGCACTAACCTCACAAGTCCAGCTAGTCCTGTCAGTCCTGTCAGTCCACATGAATACACCAGCAGTGATACTCCAAAAATTAGTGGAACAAATTCCTCCCCAGGTATCTGCAAACTGTCTGCCGAGGGCGTCAACATCCCACTGAAAGGAAGCGAAATTGCAGCGGAGCTCGCTCAACCTACAACGCAAGCTCCAGACATTCAGTCCCTAAAAAAGCTTGCATGGACAATCATCGAACAGTGCTCCAAATTAAACAACAAAAGGAAGGAAACACTACTATACCAAAACAAAAATCCTGAAACTGACATATGTGGCGAGTTTCCTCGGCTTGTAGACAATTCATGCACCTCGCTGGGGGGAAGGGGGTCTCACCATAGCTGCAGTAAATGCCAAAGTAAGTGATGCAGCTAAGGGAGTAGGGGTCATCAGCCTCGTGAGCAGTACTCTAAAGGCGTCACTTGAGAAAGACGCTAATAAACACAATGAGCTCGACTCAAGAACTGTGGGAGGATGGAGGCGAATTCGGAGCTCCAAACTCCCAAATCGACATCGTTCATGCTCCCACTAGCAATAGTCGCTGCAACTCAATTGTGTTAGTGGATCAGGTGATCCGAGACCTCGTGAATCTAAATGCCAAGATGGCTCCATCAACGGCGATGATGAAACTCACGACAAAAGAAGTTGAAAAAATGATGAGCCGTCCAGACGTGCTTGAGGCATCTTTGATAAATGTAGCAGATACAACTGAATGTCTTGGCAAGTACGAACTTGAGACAACAGAGCCCACCAGGTGGGTGACGCCAGAGCAGACAAAGCTAGCGAGGAAATGGCAGAGAATCGAAAAAAGCTCAGGCAATGAGTTCCAATACTCATAGAAACGGTTTAAAAGAACCACGCCATAAGACAGTGCTGAAATCATAGAGCCTGCAGTACCATCTTTGAGCAATTTCAGACCCACTGACCACATAGCAAAGGACTATTCATCTCCCTCCCGTCCTACTCATCTGAATCGGAGACCATAAGAGAACCAGTGAGGAACCACAAACGACGGGATACAAAGGGTGCAAATGGGAGCGCGAATTACAGTAATCTTTATATTAATGTGATTATTGAAAAGGTGATCAACGAGCTGCGACCCAATCTGATGTCAGCAACATCAATTGCGGTCAGCCCACTGACCAAATTATTTGAGCAATTGAACGACAACTACAGAGACCAAACTACATTGATAGCTGTCTTAAATACAAAAATTGTGAAACCTGAGATGAACTTGATTGAAATGGCCAGCCAAAATTCAATGATATGGAGTAATAACGATCTCTCGCTGACAGTTTTGAAAGATGCATTGTAAAACAACAGAGAAGATAAAAATCTATTGGCCGAAGTAGCCCGAGAAGCCATAGCAATCTTGAAAAAAGAACGAGACAAAAAAGTAACTGTAAAAAAACAACATTGACCCAGGGTTTTATCAATCGGCAAATGGGCGGACTAGCACCAATACACTGGAGCCATGTTGTTGTTGCAACCCTGGATGAAGAATGCATGAAAAAGCACCTGTGCCGAGGAGAACAAATGAACCAAATGCAAACATATGCAACGGGCAGTGTAGCTCGGGCGGGGAGACCAGTAGTCCAATTCTGGAATCTCCCTGCATAGATCTAAATAAGAATGCACCCGAAGTCACTCAAAATGTAGGGCAGCCCTCAATCACACTTGACGAGACAACCCTTAAGCCTCCCGAGATGGAGAAAGAAACTTGGACTTCCCAAGGATCGTTGGCAGAGCCCTCGGTTCTGACGATTACTGAGGGGCCATCAAGGGATAAAGTGAAACCAGAAGCATTGTGCTCACGCAAGAAACAAAAGAGATCGAATGGTTTGACATATTCAAAAAACCACAGGCACCACATAAAGTTGCAACCTCAACCAAAATTGAAAATGCCCTATTGAAACAGGGCAAGTGTAAAAAAAAAAAAGTAAAAACATGGCTGCTCCAAAACACAAAAATTCAAGAAATGCATCAAACTTCTCCAGGAATATTAAATCCTTGAATGTCAAGATTTATAATGCAGAAGCAAATCGAGACCACATTTCAAATAAACCTAATGATGACAAAAAGAGAAACATCACAGAGGTGAGCCATGCAGCGCCTGACGAAAATGTGGGAAAAAATCCAGCACTAACACAGGCAATGATGAAGATAGAGTTGTTGAATTAATGAACCTGTCAACTAATAGAAATCCTGATGAAGATCACAACGTTCAAATAAATGAAGGAAAAGCAGGACAGTCCAGTCCTCTTCAACAAATATGCATGAAACTCAGAAGGAGATCTGTGATGAAGAAAAAAATGTAGAAAATGTGCGACAGATGGGCTCCGAGCCCCCCCCCGTAAAGACACTCGGTTCGCTGAATGAAGCGAAAAAAGACACTACAGTGGATAAACCATCAGAGAATGGGAAAGCCAATTGCATGAGAAGGAGGAGGGTGATAATGTTGCATTGACCCAAGAAAAGTGGTGGAGGCTGCCCTGTATTCAAGAACTTATCCAGCTGCAAAAAGATTTTTATACTATTGAAGAGAAGCTCAAGATGAGCTTAATCAAGATCGAGACAGTGTATCGCGAGAAAGGTAATAACACATCACCATCGAGAATGGGTGTCTCAGACCTGGGCAAGAATGAAGCCATTATTCAAACTCATCAGAGACAAAACTTGAAAATGTATGAATTGCAAGCTCTCCAGATGACCAGGAGCTGGAGGGATGAATTAGGCAAGACTGATTCCAACAAGGAAAATAATAAACCTACCATGCACCCAACAGATAACAGCTACAGAATTCTGGTCGGACAGCTAGACAACACAAATGGAGGATCAATATTAAATCGAAGCTTGGTGATGCAGTTTTTTCACTTTATCCCTGCACTACGAGCTATCAAAGGTACGGAACTAAAGCAAGTTGAAATCCTGGACGATGTCAATCGCGAAAGAGTAATTCTACAAATCGATTCAAATAAAAAAGTTCAACTTGTGATGATGTGTGAACGACAGATATTGGAAGCTGGCTTTCAGGTTTATGGGATTGACAGTATTCTGAAAGCTACAACAGCTCTCGAGTTGTAATTGACCTCCCACATGCCGGCGCACACAGAATCATCAAAATGCACATGGTCATCAAAATGCTCATAAACCTGATGTCACAAATCACAAAAGACAAATTGACTCTCAAATAGCTTCAGGTGCAGAGGAAAGGTCTTCAATTGTGGAGTCCACGGTGATACCCATTGATCTGAAAATTAAAAAAATAAAAATCACAGTGGAGAACTTGACAGATAACTCGCCTGTCGCTCCTACACCAGAGGCTCAGAGTCTAAACACAAGAGAAGTTGAATCTTGGGCCTGGATAGCTCGATCTCTAAATGAGACCAGAACAAGCTAATGCCATGAAGCCCTTAATCCGGTGGTTCTAGCCTCTTGGAACACCAGAGGATTTACTCACTTAACGTGTTCAGTGGCTAGTGAATTAAGAGCCTTCGACCTGATATGTCTCCAAGAGACCTAGATGTCTAAATGTCCATGCAATGATGGATTTGAAGTAGTCTTAAATCCCTCTGTCCAACATAATAAATGGAGGCTGATGTCTGGGCAACTTATCCTAGTCAACCAGAAAAGTGGGTTCAGCATTAAATCCTGGTGTAATCACTCCCCATATATTCAGAGTGCATTTTAGAGGCAGGTGAACATAATAAACAGAATAAAAAACGTTACATCAGATCAACATATACTGGAACCACCAGGCTGTAGCAAGCCAGAAATCCATAGATGAAGCCGTGGACCTCATCGAATCAATAATGACAACAAACAGCAAACCAAATCTAGTCCTCTGTGGAGATTTAAACATCAGACTAATGGAATTGTCACACCATTTGGATATGAAAGCGACCTGCTCACACAAGAAGATAAATCTCAAAACACCATGGCTAGAGGAAATGGAAGCTTGGAATATGAATATGATGAATGGAAACACCAGTGGAGATATGCCAGCTCGAGAAACTTGGGAAAGAGGAACTCAAAAGTCTGTTCTAAACAACTTTTTTGTGTCCGAAACTATGGTCGATGAGATATCGGCACTAAGGTGAAAAAGACTCTGTAGAGTGATCATAACTTGGTAACCTTAATCAGGAAACAAGAGAACATTCTTCGGAAAAATCAATGGAGACAAAATGTGAGTCTAGAACCAGGCCGCAATCGACTCCGGGTAAGTATTAATGATATCATAGCCCTAGCTGATGAAATAAGATCAACACCCTCCAGTCCTGTAAAGAAACAGATAGACTAGACGTTCTTCGTGGAAGTTTCTAGAGTCCAGACAGTAGGGCCTAAAAAAACGATATATCGGAAACACGGATTTGATCCTCAAGTAGCCCAAAAAAAAATGAACTCAGGAAATGTCTCGGAAGTCTTGAGTCGAGTACTAGTATAGACCGCAACGAGCTAAAGAAGAAATTAAGAACAAACTATACAAATTGGTTAACATCACACAAAATAATCCTCAAGCAAATAGATGCTGAAGCGATGCTTAAGGCACTAACACAAAGAAATTCAAGAGGATTCTGGTCACTCATCAATGAAATGGAATACCCTCAGAAAGCGATTATAATGAATATGGTCACTGAAACTCAATGGAATATCCATTACAACAAGTTGTTCGCAAAAACAAAAAGAAGTGAAGAGCCCCGAATTTGCCACAAGACAGCCGTGGGATATCAAAATTGATAGAGATGACATAATGTGGGCGATTCAAAAAAGCAGTACCTCAAGGGCCGCTGGTCCGGATGCACTTTCCAACCAAATGTTAAAAAGTAATCCAGAGGAGTGGACTGAGTTCTGCGGTGTCCTTTTTAAAAACATAATCCAGGAACGACGAATTCCAGCTTCATGGAAAATGGCGATAATTGGCTGACTCTGTGCAACAACCTTTTTTAAAGATTGGCCAATTATCGCCATTTTCCATGAAGCCCCATAGCACTCCTGGAGAAGATTGGCAAAATATTTGCATCCATACAATTAGCGCAGTTGACCAAATGGATTAAAACATATAAGGCATTTGACGTGCAACAATCTGGTTTTGTTAGGGGAGTCGGAATTGGACTGAATCTCCTCATTTTGAATCTCTTAAAGCTGGAAGTGATCCAAAGTGGGCAGAAAGTTTATCTAGCGTTCAACGATCTGGCCCACACTTTCGATGGTGTTGACCGCGAAATATTATGGGCAAAACTAAAACTCCCTGGATGCCCTCACGGTCTAATACTAGCAATAAAAGAACTGTATTCAGATACCGAAATCCAGATCTGATTAGACCGAGATGGCCACCTCTCTTGTCCAATAAAAACAGCAAGAGGCATGAAACAGGGCTGTCCTCTGGGTGTGACGCTGTTTAATTTCTACATCGCATAGGTCGGTAAAGCGCTAAATGGAGTCAAATCTTTCCCTACAAAATTAAATGGAACACATATCAGATGGCTATTATATGCAGATGATATAGTGCTCCTTGATTTGACTCCCATAGGCTTACAGAGGAAGCTGACCGTAATGTAAATGTAGCCAAGTCCGAGATCCTGATATTGAAAAATCTAAAAGGAACACAAAACAGAAATGAAAAGAACAGATGGACATTGGGAATCGAGGAATTAAAACAAGTCAAATGCAGTAGATACCTGGGTACTTATATCAACTCAAGTATAAACGATGAGCCAATGAAAAAGAAGATTGCTAGCGAATGCAAGCAACTAACAGCACAAGGGGGGTTAATTCAGAAAAAGTACGGCAAATTTTCATATAAACCAGTTGTAAACTTTTATAAGAGCAAAGCAGTGCCGGTGTTAGTTTATGGGGCCGAAAGTATGTTTGGCCGTTCGAGTGAGTTCTGGTTCAGATGTGAAGGTATATTCTGGAAGAGAATTCTTCAACTACCACAGGGATTCCCGACAGGTTGCACATTATATGAAATGAGTCATGAATCAATGAATCAACCCTGAATGCGAGAATGATGTGGAATACCCTGGCACTCTACAGCAAGACCATGTCAGGATTGTCAAACTTATCACAGGCTTCCTCAGAACTAGACTGCCTTTATCCCGAACCCATTCCTCCTCACCTGAATCCTCTGTAGATGACTCGTGTCGTCGCCCCTTTCTCCTTGATGTTTTCTTTTTAGTGAAGAGAAAAGGCCTTCAGCGGTTAGAAGCCACCCTGTCTCTCTGAAGGAACAGGAATGAAAGGGACCCCTTCCCGAAGAAGCCGAGAAGAGAGGAAAAAAGCGGATGCTTAAAAAAAACTCTGAGTGTTGAGTCTTGTTGCAGAGTAGCTGTACTTTAACTCCAGACAAGGGCTGACTCCAGGTAAGTGTTGACTCCAGGTAAGAGCTGACTCCAGGTGTATAGTAACTCCAGATAAGCAATGGGACATGTGACCGCACTTCGGATCACGTGATGAAAGAAGTTGAACGCGGTGTAAGCAGAACATTGGCCATTCGGGATTCCGAAGAAAAGGAAACCCGGATGGTAAGAAGGACGGCTGAAAGTAGCCAGAGAAAACGAAGACAGAAGGAAACCAAGAAAGAGCAGATAAACAGGTAAGAGACGGAAAACCCGAGAGTAGGTTGGAGTAAAGGAAAACGAACAGAAGAGGGAGGAGCCGAAAGAAAGAGGAGAGACTAGCAGGAGGGAACGGAATAAGTGAAAGGGTACAAACGGAAAGCAAAGGCAAACAAGAGGAAAAAACTTCCAGCCGAGGGCTGAAAAGGCAGAATGCATGTAGGGAAAGAAAATAGGAACCGGGCAGAGACCGGTAAGGCAGCGGAACTCAGCAAAGCTGAAAGCAAAGCACTGAGCGGGTTACGGAGCGTTGAGGCAAAAAAGTTGCAACGCAATGAACCACACAAAGGGGTGTGGTTAAATACGGAAGCAGGGGACAGGTAGAAAGAAAGACTAGAAGGACACAACAGGAAGTGAGAAAACCAAGGTGGGACATTCTAATGGCGGTGAAGATGCCATCGGCTTCCTAGTCGCCAGGGAATCCTTCTTGCAAATGGCATGACAGACCACTCTAGAAGCTGACTTACTGCAATTTGAAATAATGATCGACTGTCAAAACCACAAGAAGGAAGCCCTAATACAGAGATGGAGATCCAAATGTAAAAACATTTTAAACCAACTAAACACAGATGAAAAGACACTAATGACCAACGCTTTTGTGGTAAAAAAAAAAAAAAGCAAGACTGGATAGAGATAATCGAGAAGCGATCTGAACATAGATGCATGCAAAATCGACCAATGGAAGCTAAAGGGCTAAATTGTCTATCTAAATATCTCGAAATATTTCCATGCAAGCGTCTAAGAAAACTCTTTATGAAATTTAGTTTGAACTTGTTTTCAACAAAAGAGATCCAAAGGTTACAACAGTAAGTTGGAGTTGATGACCTAAAATGCAGATTCTGCAAAGAACCTGCTGAGACATTGAAGCATTTGGTACTTGATTGTACTGGCCTGAGAGAATTAAAAAAACTACCTAGCAGATGAACTCGAGAAAATAACGACCTATAGTCGTGAAGACTGGTGGATTAGACTGCATAGTAGCGATTGCCAACGCCTAACAGTAGTGCAAGTGCTCGAACAATTGAACAAGAAGCTTCTCGGACACAACGCAACCCTCATTGATGAACACAATAACAAATGAAGAGGAGTAAATGTAAAGCAGAAATGACCTGAAAAAGAAAAGGACTGAAAATATAAATGAAAATGAATGGAACTGGATTAGTTAAATACTATAGTGTGTAATAATAGTATATTTTCTCTTGTTCTCTTTTTTAAAAAAGTTTGTAACAAACTCAACAAAAAAAAAGATCCTGACCCTTGGAGTGGTAGTCGCCAGGAGCATCACCTTGGAAGAGAAGGGCCCTAGAGGAACAGGAGGACTCCCTTGGGTGAGACACAGTATTCGTCTTTCTCAGAGAAGAAATGATCCGCGATAGCAGAATATCTAGTGGCTTGCTGTAAGAGAGAGCTTTTATTTCCCCAGGCTAACTATCTGAATGTAGGTGAAAACACTCATTACTAGTTATGCATTGGGAGTAGGAAAACCCTTTTAAAGTCACTGACATTCATAGAGATGAAAGCTCCTATGCCTGCAGAGGAATATTAAATATGATTTGTTAAATATTATGGATTAAGATTCTAAAAACCATAATTACCCGGTAAAGCCAATCTCTTAATTGAATCCTCATAATTCTCCTTAAGGGATTATAATTAAGGAGAGACCTGAATTTGGTGATGATATTTCTATGAGAAAAGATGATTTGAACATTGTGCACTTCAAGTCCCATAATGTCCAAAGTATTGAGACAAAGAGTGCTACAGAGGCACGAGACAGCAAGTTGCAGCCTAATAGTGTTAATTACCCACACCTAAAAACCCCCCTCAGGTGCAGGTCAGAGAAAGCAGTAAAACGAGGTGAAGTAGTCGTGCTACCTCCACTTTGTAGCAGAATCGAAGCTGTAGGAGAGCAGAGACTCCCGGTATCAAACTGATGCTGGTCCTGAGAGGGTCTCTTCGTCTGGAGACCTTGTTTGCAGAGGTTGCGCAGGGGGAAGCATTGGATTTGGAAGCTTTCTCCCTGAAGAACAATGCTGCAGAGGTCGCGAGACTCGAAGCATAAAGTTTAAAAGCTTCCCCCCAAATGTTGGTTGAGTTCAAGTTGGAATAAAAAGAAGTGAATTGGCACTTTGTTGGAAGACGTGATTTCCTTATTCCTTTGAACTTTTGGTTGGAATCCTGCTTGAATATGGGGAAGGGAAATTCACCTAGATTATAAGGAGAGACAGTTAGCAGGTTCTGAAGATAACCTTTATATCTGTTATATTTGAATGTCCATACATTACCATGCCAAGTTGTTGCATGCACAACTGTGAGGGACAGAAACATTTTGTTCGAGCGTTTCCTTTAGTTCACTTTGATGGCAGGGAAATCCTCATCAGGGTAGGGATAATGAGTTGTCAGAGCAGATTCTTTGACTTTTTCAGTCTGTTTTTTCTATTCATTGTTGAGGCAGCTTTCTAATCTTGAAAAAACCCTTCCTACCGCGGAGCAGCTCGGCAAGGCGAAGAGTGGCAGTCGGAGCAGACTCTTACATTTTCAGTCTGTTTTTCTGTTCATTGTGGAGGCAACGTTCTAATCAACAAAAGCCCCTTCCTCCAGTGGAGCAGCTCAGAGAGGTGAAGAGAGGCAGTGTGAACAGTCTGAGAACTCTGTGTAGACTGTGTGGACACACTGTCTCCATAGTGTAGGTTTTTCCTTTAGAAACTAAAGGGGAGAATGTGTTATATCATATGCCTGGCTCAGTGTCGTAGATTTAAGGCTACAAAGTCCTCCTTCCTGGTGACAATTCTCCTTTTGTCCGTGACCGCCTGTCTTTGGACACACAAGTCCCTGCTTCTGAGGAAACTGGCTCGCTAGTGTGAACTGGTAGACCCCTGTGTCTGCCCCTGGTGCGCTTTACCTTACCTCTGTGTTTCTCATCAGGCATTTGCCTTGAATGAACGTTCACTGTTATAGATAACTGATAATAACTAAAGTAGTGTTGCTCTTAAATCAGTAACTGCAGGCCACTCGAGCCTTGGAGCTGATTTTGATATTATACACTGTGGCCTCAGCACTGAAACTTTCTTGCTTTTAATTTCAGGTGGTGACTGCCGGACTAGGAGCCTTTGAGCCGACCCAGGGACCCATTTAACCGATACTTGTGTTTGCCTTGAATTTATATAATTGGAAATAACTTGCCCGGTGCTATTTTCTAATCGGTAACTGTGTGGTCTGACTTGATGGTCGTGTAGATATGAGATACCTCCGTCCCCAAGTACCACTCGAGCAGGAAAGAATACACTGCTAAAGCAATCTTTGAGGCCACAGGTGTGGAATGTCATCGTCAGCCTGGTACCGGGAAAGCCGGAAGAACCCTTGACTGCTGTAAGGCAAAGGGTTAGAATAAACAATGATGCGTGCAATCAACTAACAAGGTGAGCAACAATAGTGACAATGCAGCACCAACAGCTTACCGATAGGGGTTATGTAGTAAGTGATAAACCTACACAGGCAGCTATGCAGAAGCAACAGCAGGCTGAGATGTTCTGGTGACACTCCGACAACACCTGGGAGGAGTTGGAATGAGGACGTGATCCGTGGTTGATCCTTAATACAGTCTGAGGTCATGAGCCAGAAGAGTTGGGTCAGAGGTAGGAAAATCCTTAGTGCCAAGTCCAGGGTCCAAAACAGTGGTCAAAGAATCCCAAAAATCAGAGAGCGCGCCTAGATCCAACAGGGTAATCCAAAGGCAATCCAAACAAATGTTCCGTGGTCAAGGTTAAATCTGAATAACAAGGTACAGGAAAAACGCCCGGCAGTCCTCTATGGAGAAGCTGTGAAGCAACGTTCCTCTTTCGCCGGCTCCTTTTAAAATGCGAGCGCGATCACGTGACAAAATCACGTGACCACAAGCGTGCGTCACGTGGAGCGCGACATGAACAGTGATTGGTTTCATTGATGTTTCCTGGTCACATGATGCGTGTTTTTTTTATTTTTACACTGCCGAGCGTGGAGGAGATGCCATGGCAACCGCCACCGCGGGAAGGGGCGAAAAGAGACAGGTCTGCCCGCTAAGAAATCCCGCCTGCTGTGCTTCTGCTGCTACCGCCGTTGAGAGCGGGGTATGTCAGGGAGTGAATATGAGAGCAGGGAGTGTCAGGTGAGTGGAGGGACATGACAGAGCCCCCCCTAAAGGCCCACGACCCCGTGGGCAGGAAGGATGATCACGGTGAAAACGGGCCAGCAGGCGAGGGGCATGCACATCCCGGGAAGGAACCCAAGAGCGATCCTCATGACCATAACCTAGCCAGTCCACTAGATTCTGTAAACCACCCCTGTGGACACGGGAACCCAAAATGGCCCGAACCTCAAATACGTCAGGAGAGGAGACAGAAACAGGGGCAGGAGGAGTAACCAACCGGGTGGGACCTAGGCAAGGTTTCACCAGCAAAGTGTGGAACACCGGGTGGATCCGCCAGGAGGAGGGAACCGCCAGGCGTAAACCACCGGGTTCAGGACCCTGACAACCTTATAGCGGCCCACAAAACGGGGAAGCAGTTTGCGACACCCAGGAAAATGCAAATGGCGAGAATAAAGCCAAACCCGGTCCCCCACCTTGTAACCAGGAGCATCTACTCGCTTCCTATCAGCCGCAGCCTTCATGGAAGACTGCGCCTCACGCAGATGGATCTACGTTTGGGCGTGGACCGAAACCAGTTCCTGTGCGCAGGCTGAGGCTGCAGCGGTGTCCGAAGAAGAAAAATCCGGAAAAGGGAGGGTACGGGGATGTTGACCATAGAGGGCGAAGAAAGGGGAGAAACCAGGAGAAGAGTGCAGTGTGTTGTTGTAAGCAAATTCAGCAAGATGTAATAGATTGAGCCATGTGTCTTGGAACTGCAGGGTCAGACAGCGTAGGTACTGCTCTAATGCCCGATTGATCCTTTCGGTCTGCCCATCACTCCATGGGTGGTAACCTGAGGAATATCGCGCATCGATACCAAGCAGTTTGGTAAGGGCCCGCCAGAAACGGGAGGTGAACTGAGTGCCTCGGTCGGACACCAAGACGTGGGGTAAACCAAAAAGACAAAATACGGACTTGTAGAAGAGTTTAGCCAATACCGGAGCTGAAGGTATCCCTTTACATGGTATGAAACGTGCCAACTTTGTATAGGAGTCAACTACAATCCAAATGGTGTTAAAACCCTGAGTATGTGGCAAATCAGTGATCAGGTCCATTGAAACAGTATGCCAGGGCCTTGGTGGAACGGGGAGAGGGTGAAGAAGACCTAGAGGGCGACCCCTTCGTGATTTGCCCTGAGCACAGACAGAACAGGTATTAACATAATTCTCCACATCGCGTTTAATGGTTGGCCACCAACACCAGCGTTTGAGGAGATCTAGAGTACGATGTTGTCCAGGATGTCCATTAATGGATGCATCATGGGACCAGTCTAGCGCCTGGTTTCTGGTCTCACTTGTAGGTAGATAGAGCTTCCCTTGTACAAAAGGTAGTCCGTCTTGCATAACAGGATCCCATTCTGCTATTGATTGCGGATACTGGGAGACCCACTGTCGTATGATGGACAACATGGAATGTGATGGTGTACAGACACAAACAACATGGCTCTTACCCAATAAAGTGCCAGGAAATGACGGAAGGTCTCCCCCCCAGGGGAACGGGACAGGGCATCCGCTTTACCGTGCACCACACCAGGTCTGTGCTTGACCACAAAATCAAACGCGGCAAAGAAGAGATGCCAACGTACTTGCCGGCTGTTCGTACATTTAAGGGAGGCAAGGTCTTGTAGGTTCTTATGGTCTGAGAACACCACCGTCTGGTGTTTCGCGCCCAAAAGGTGATGCCTCCAGACTTGCAGTGCATCTTTAATGGCTAATAATTCTTTTTCTGTGACTGTATAGTGTAATTCGGTTGCCGTAAATTTCCGTGAATGATATGCCACAGGATGCAAACGGCCAGTGGTTGGACAGGATTGGGACAATACTGCACCCAATGCATATGAAGATGCATCTGCTTCGAGGACAAACGGGAGCTCAGGGTCAGGGTGTTGAAGCACCGGGGCTGTGGTGAACATGACCCTTAGGGAATCAAAAGCAGTTTGTTGTTCTGTGGACCAGGTGTAAGGGACGAGAGGACTGGTTAGAGTGGTGAGAGGAGCCACGATAGAGGAAAACCCAGCAATGAACCGTCGGTAAAAATTCGCAAATTTCCCAGAAAAGATTGCAACTGCTTAAGGTTGGCTGGAACCGGCCATTCGCTGATTGCCCAGACTTTGGATTGGACAGACCCCCAGGTGATATATGAAACCCAAAAAACTCGCCCTGACTGGTATGGAAAAGTCATTTTTCGGGTTTAGCAAACAACGCGTTTGTTTGGAGTCGTGCCAGCACCTCCCTGACATTCATGACGTGTTCTTCAAGAGAAGAGGAAAATATCAGTATATTGTCTAAGTATACCACCACGTAGGCGTTCAAGATATCACTAAATATGTCATCCATGAAGCGTTGAAACGTAGCCGGGGCATTACAGAGGCCAAACGGCATTACAGTATATTCGAACAGTCGCTGTCGTGAGCAAAAGGCCGTTTTCCACTCATCTCCACTACGCATGCGTATCAGATTGTACGCCCCCCGGAGATCCAGTTTGGTGTAGACAGTAGCATGGGTGAGTTTGTCTAACAACGTGGTGATGAGAAGAGAGGATAACGTTTTTTTACAGTGATAGCTTTAAAACGCCTTTATTCAATACAGGGACGGAGGGCCCCTTCTTTCTTCGGAACGAAGAAAACCGGGCTTGCAGCTGGTGACGTTGAAGGGCGGATGTGGCCCAAACGTAAAGCTTGCTGTATATATTCCTGCCGGGCCCGTTCTTCCGTCTGAGTCAGAGAGTAAATCCGGCCCTTTGGGATTGGAGCTTCGGGGACCAAATCGATGGGACAATCGTATGGCCGATGCGGAGAAAGGCCTTCCGCGGACCCCTTATCGAACACAGCTTGGAAATCGTGGTACTGTGGAGATATTCTGGCCATGACCGCCCCTACCATGTGCGTGTCCTGGGAGGAGGGATTGTCCTCTAGGACCAAACAAGCAACTGCCCCAAGAGTGTCTGCTGGGCTGGAAACCTGAGGTGTCTCGAGTAGACAAAAGTGTTGGCATATCTCCGACTCGAAGAAAACCTGGCCTGTGCCCCAGTTGATTAAAGGATTATGCTTTTTTAGCCAAGGAATGCCTAGAATAACCCCCAACTGGGGTGTAGCTATGAGATCAAAGGATAGTGTTTACTTGTGGACTTCTTGTATAAAAAAGCTCCAGTGGGGCTGTCTGTTGCATAATCAGCCGAGAAGTAAGAGACGCACCGTCAACCGCATGGACTGATTCCGGATGTCTCTTCGAAATCAATGGCAAATTCAACGAGTTGGCTAGGGCTATGTCTATGAAGCAACCTGTAGCTCCAGAATCAATTACTATGTGTACAGCATATGTGGTACCAGTGGTAGGGTTCAAGGAGGCCTGGACCACCACTGGCCGGACGGACCAAAGGCTGGATCAGAGGGATTTGGATTTCGTATAGGACTCGCCACCATCCCTGATCTCAAGGGCGAGCCTTCTGAAAAACTGGGTTCTTATTCTTTGGGCGGCGGGGACACTCCTTAACAAAATGACTGTTGAGACAGCAGTAGAAACAGGCATTGTCTGTTCTTCTACATTCCCGTTCGGCATGGGTGATAGGGCTGCGTATCCCGCCGATCTGCATGGGTTCAGATGAAGTGTCTGGCGTGGATGATGATGGGGAATGAGACAGTCCTGCTTCCACCCTGCGTTCTGTTCGTCTAGCGTCGACCTGTAATGTCAAGTCAACCAGATCGGCATAGACCGTGGGAAGGGAGGGTACTACTGATAAAGCATCTTTCATGGAACCACACAAACCACGATAATATACTACTGCCTTTTTGTTTTCTGGCCAGGAGGTTTCGGCAGAGAGTTGGTTGAACCTAGTGATGTATTCTATGAGTGATAATCGGCCCTGAGTGAGGTCTAGTAATTCCATATCTCGGGATTGTGCCTTGTATCTGGTATCGAACACCTTGGCCATCTCACTGACTAACAGATCAAAATCGTAAAGAGCAGGATGATCACTCTCTAACAATGGGTTAGCCCAAGTGGCTGCCACACCTGATAGGTGGGAGAGCAGAAATGCCGCCTTCGATACCGAATCGGGAAAAGCCTGAGGGCGACATAGAAAGTGCAGTTTGCATTGATTTAAGAAGGTGCGGAACTTCTTTGGGTCTCCCTGGTATCTTTCGGGGGCTGCCAGCGGAAAAGGAGTTGGAACCACCACAGGAGTAACTGGTATGGGGGTGGTATGACAGGAGTTGGGTTCTGAGGCGGGGTAGCATCCCTGAATTCAGCATCTGCAGGTAAAGGATGATGGGAGCTTTGTAAGGTGTCAAGACGGTGATGTAATGCAGTAGTGGCAGAAGCCATGTCAGTGCGAAGGGCAGTGGTAGCAGCGGCCATGTCAGTCCTAAGTGATGCAACTGCTTGCATTAAGGCAGTCACAGGGTCCCCGGCTGAAGTATCCATTATCTGGATGACCACAAGGCTTCACAGTCTCTTCTGACTTGATGGTCGTGTAGATATGAGATACCTCCGTCCCCAAGTACCACTCGAGCAGGAAAGAATACACTGCTCGAGCAATCTTTGAGGCCACAGGTGTGGAATATCGTCGTCAGCCTGGTACCGGGAACGCCAGAAGAACCCCTGACTGCTGTAAGGCAAAGGGTTAGAATAAACAATGATGCATGCAAACAATTAACAAGGTGAGCAACAATAGTGACAATGCAGCACCAACAGCTTACCGATAGGGGTTATGTAGTAAGTGATAAACCTACACAGGCAGCAATGCAGAAGCAACAGCAGGCTGAGATGTTCTGGTGACACTCTGACAACACCTGGGAGGATTTGGAATGAGGACGTGATCCGTGGTTGATCCTTAATACAGTCCGAGGTCATGAGCCAGAAGAGTTGGGTCAGAGGTAGGAAAATCCTTAGTGCCAAGTCCAGGGTCCAAAACAGTGGTCAAAGAATCCAAAAAATCAGAAAGCGCGCCTAGATCCAAAAGGGTAATCCAAAGGCAATCCAAACAAACGTTCCCTGGTCAAGGTTAGATCCGAATAACAAGGTATAGGAAAAATGCCCGGCAGTCCTCTATGGAGAAGCTGTGAAGCAGCGTTCCTCTTTCGCCGGCTCCTTTTAAAATGCGAGCGCGATCATGTGACCAAATCATGTGACCGCAAGCGTGCATCACGTGGAGCGCGACGTGAACAGTGATTGGTTTTGCTGGCATTTCCTGGTCACATGATGCGTGTTTTTTTATGTTTACACTGCCGAGCGTGGAGGAGACGCCATGGCAACCGCCACTGCGGGAAGGGGCGAAAAGAGACAGGTCTGCCCGCTAAGAAATCCCGCCTGCTGTGCTTCTGCTGCTGCCACCGTTGAGGGCGGGGTTTGTCAGGGGAGTGAATATGAGAGCGGGGAGTGTCAGGTGAGTGGAGGGACGTGACACTGTGGGCCTTTGGAGACTTGAAGCCGATTTTGGAATTACACACTGTGGCCACTGTTCTGAAACCTCCTTGCTTTTAGTTTTGTGCTTTGACGGCAGGCATTCTAGCCTTTGAGCCAACCCAGTAATACATTTGATAGGTAACTGTGGGCTATTTGGAGGCTTTGAGTTGATGGTACTATCACACTCTGGTTTTATTAATGAAAATGTATTTGATTTTACCAGTTTTTGATCAGTGACTGCGGGCCACTGAGCCTTTGAGCCGATCATATTGTTGTTACAAATGTTTTATGAATGTTTTCATCTTTGTTTTACATGTGGTTCTGTGATCCGCATTCTAGAGTCAGACCTTTGCCTAGAGCAAATTACATTGTGGACAGTTTTATGTCTTATGCATAGACATTAAAGTCATCAATGCCACAGAAAAAATCCCAAGGAGCAGGACAATGCCCGATAGGACTCTCTGCAAACTCAAAGAGCTCATAGCAAAGAAAGAAATTACTCACTTGCTCAACTAGAGAGCCGCTTGAACTCTGTCCTAAAATGACTTCATCGACATTAGATCTTATTAGACAATAATACAGAGGAACCAGGAAAGACAGGTTCCTAACCAAACTCCAAGTGGATTGCTTCCCTGTCCACCTCAAAAACCCACGTTCGAGGGGGAAAAAACAGTAGATCCTATTAATAAACTTTGAAGAAATTCCACACTATGCCCTGGTGGAGGAAGTCAGATAAATGGAACAAAATGGGAACATAGAGGACATATCCATAGGCTCAATACTATTTCGATCATCACTGCAACAATAGGGTCAAGCTGGGCCGAGCCTTCTGAAAAAGGGCATGGAAAATCCAAGACATAAGAGACCCCTGCTGCAGGCAAATTCCTCTGGCGGGACTGGTTGAGGACCGCATCGCAAACTTTGCAACGTTCAGGACACAGTGGGAGGATAAGGGGGTAGCCCAAATAGGAGATCTGTGGCAAAATGGGCATTGGGTAGACTTCCAGACCCTGGTAGAAGAACTGGGCATACACAAGGGCCAATTCATACTGTATAATAATATGGTCTAGACGATAAGGAAAAGGTGGGAGACCCTACCGGAGGATGATGACACAGGGGAGGCACTGGACTCATGGTACGATGTTTCTGAAGGGGGACATACAGTGTCCAGGCTCTACAAACAACTACTAGGAGCCAACAACAGGAGAGAATTACCAGCACGAGTGAAATGGGAAGAAGAACTTCAGAAACCCTTCACAGATAAGAAATGATACAGGGCTCTCAGGTATCCAACGAAAGTGTCTAGGAATGCAAGGTTCAGACAGATGCAGCTCTATCTCATACACAGAGCATATCTGATGCCGAAGAGAATGTAGAGTATGGTGAGGAAACAGATTTCGGTGCTGCCCGCGCTGTGCCTAGGTGCTAGCAGATATGGTGCATATGTTCTGGTCATGCCCAAGAATAACAAACCTTTGGGACACTATCAAGGAAAGAGCGCTGAAGGGAGGTATCCAGATGCAGGCGTGGTTGCCAGCCTCCTATCTGCTGGGCCTCTTCCAGGGAGGAGATAAGCAGAAAACAAACTTGGCAAAAATGAAAGACCTGATGACAATACTGGCAAAATGCAGCATAGCAATGGCGTAGAACACAAGCACGTGACCCTCGATGGAGGGGTGGTGGGAGGATTTGAACAAATGGGCAATAGCCGAAACATCAGTGTGGACAAGTGCAACGCAGAGAGGAGAAGGCAATAGCGGGGCCAAGATATTAGCATAGAAGGCACTCATGCAGGAATTGTTCGGAAGCAACGAAAGAGACAGTATGAGCGAGTCGGGTGGCCGGGCCAAGAACTAACGGATTATGATGGAGGAAGCTCTGAGACCGCGCACCAAGAGGAGCTGAGAGAGAGGACGTCAGCCCATTCGCACCAGGGTGTACGAGATGACCCAGGAACATTATGGATGGTGGCAAAGGAGTCCTGCCGTGAATCGAGCAAAGAAAAACATAATAAGGACTCCAACATAAAAGTGCCAGTAGATGTGTTGTGTGTGTTGTTGTTTAGATGGTTACCTGTAATGTTTTGTGTTGAAAATGCAAATAAAAGATTTTTAAACAAAATTAAATGAGAACATAACTATATATTCTGATTTGGACAGACTCTCTGGACAGACCACAGGGGCAATTAAGTGAGGAACAACTTCAACCTCATTGATTTCCTACGACTGAGGTACAGGTTCATTTTGACCAGTCCTCAGAAAGAATGACACTTCATACCCAACCTTCGCAGATTTTAGCTAGCTCCTCAAGAAACAAGCATGGAAACAACAGCTATCAATTGCCCCGGATCAGGCCTTGGGTTTACCGACTAGAGAAACCTGTTGGGAGGTAGTACCCAAGACAAAATCATTTTAGTACAAGAAACACAACATTGAGAACCTTTGATGGCTATCCCCTTAAATCTATCCGGCTCTCCAATGTTATATCCTAAATCATTAAATTCCACACTGAACTCCTCATCCTCCTTTGCAGTTTCTTTTGTAAATCCGACTCCAAGACACACTTTTGGTCTGAATCTTCAGAGGACTCAAATGTTAGAAATTACACTAACTGCTATGAATAATGGTATCATGACTTTAACAAAAATTATTGAAATAATGGAGAAGAAAACAGACACTCATGCAATACTATTAAACTCACCTTTAGATAAGGTGACAATGATGAAAAAAATTATGTAAAATTACGTAAATTATGTAAATACAATTTCGCCATCAACTTTACAACAGAATGAGTATCAAGAAGGTACTACCACCAATAAAAGCCTTTCTATACTTACAGTAAATAATACTATACCCGCGGTGATTCAGAACAGATGTGTCATTGACGATGAGGTCTTGGAAGAGCACATTACACTGATTTCATGAGTCTCTGAAACAAATCAAACTCCATCAGATCAAACGTTTTTAAAATCTTCTGATTTCGAAAGTATAAATCACCAAAAGATGCTTTTCGATATATTTACAAATACAAAAAGGTCAGGTAAAACATTTTAAAAATAACCTTCACTATAAATCAACAAACATTGGCTCGAGGAAATTCCGAGGAGCATTGACCATACGCTCTTAGGACCAGGGAATCACAAAAGCAAGTACACATTTAATAAAAAATAAAAAATATCACGATAGTAAATTTAAACAAACAGAAACCACCACAATGCCGACAGAAGGGATAGAAGAGCAGACCAGCGTTCAGGAACAGGCTTTGGTTGTAAGCAAGGGAATACATAACTCTCCAGAGGACGAGACCCTGCAAAGTCTCTCTACTTATTCAATACCGAGTGAACTATCAACTCCTAATGCCACTAGTGGCCCTGATCCAATTATGATATGATATGAAGAAAGGGTTTAATTCGGAAAAATTCACAACACTTGAACAGAGAAGACTCCACTCATTACAAGAGCAAGAGAGGGCCACTCAATATCCTGAATATACCCCCATAGAGCTAAGGGGAACCATAGGAATCTAGATAGGTCTTGGAGCGGGAGCTTTAGCACCATGAGAGAAGGGCATTAATCCTATGAAGAACATAGAAGACTAAGCTCCTGTCCTATGGTTAAAAAAAGGAAAGGCTTGATTCAGGGTAAGGGACAGCAAACGGATGATCAACATTGCTAATACCTACATATGAAGGATAGGCAAAGGCAAGGCCCCTACCCTAACAGAACATATGTTCTAGCACTTATGGAAACAATCCCGGCCTAGCTTCAATTCAGTCTAGGGATATAACCCAGATACAATTTGTTGATCACAATGTCCTAGACAAAGTAAAGCTGGTATTCCATCAAAATTGGTCAAGGAAGCCTTATGGGAGGTGAAACATAATTTTAAGCAGCGAGGATTTACATTAGAGAAGGAAAAGTGTGACGCTAACTGTAAACACTCATATTCACAGAGGTTAATACCCCCATATATGGACCCTCATTTGCAGTATATACATTTCTTGCCATGCAGATCAGGGCAAGTTAGTGAGAGAGGTTTTTATTGCACATCCCCCAAACATTGGGGATCAAACTGATTGGTCATGGTTACAATTTGCCTTAGGGAGGGAGAGAAATATCTCACGAAAGTCATGTCTAAGCAGAACGTACGAGTTGACTCATGGAATACTAGAGGCTTTTCTCATTTACTATCACTTACTGTAAACACCACACTAGCAGAGGCTGGTATTATCGTGTTTCAGGAAAATTGGCTTCTTGATCCGCCAGTACGGGAAAATCATGCGCTCTGTTGGATTTCAGCCATTAAGGGTAAAAAAGGGAGGCCTTTAGCCGGTTTATCAATGGCATGTAAATTAGAATACAGGTTTAACCCTGGCACCTTGGGCAGCTCCTAATCCATTTATCCAATGGACAAGACTTTATGGCCCTAAGTCAAAGGTCTCATCTTTGAAAGAGCATGCTGTGCTGAATCTATAGTGGAATCCGCAAGCTATTGCGGGTGACAAGTTTATTGGGGCAGTGGAATCAATGCTGGACCTCTGTCAGGCTGAGGATAACATTGGCACTGTCTTTATAGTTGGTGACCTGAACATTAAGCGTTTTCATACTGGAGGTACCGTGGTGTGCTCCGGAGCGCGACGACCGCCACACCTAATGAAAAAAATGTAATGTTGAATGGGACCCGTGAAAAGGAGAGATTACTCCGCATCCAACCATGAGCCGCCTCTCTCAGATAGCAATAATTGACTAAATATTTGTTTACAGACACTCCTTTAATGAAGTAGTTGATCTTCGCAATTCCACTCAACACCTAAGTGACCATGACATCCTTGCAGTATCCTGGGAGCTACCAGTTGCTCCTCTCTCACCCTTTAGAAGTATCTATAAGCACAAGGTAGATATTGAAAGTAGGAGAAATAGATTAAAGTGCACAGAACCTAGGTTACAAAACTGGGGGGTGTCTCAAAACAAAATATCAAAGAAGTGGTGATGGAGTTGAGGGAGGATATGGGCCGGTCTGAAACTTATTTATGAAAAACAAGCAGTAAGGGCAGCGGAGCACTTTTAAATACAGACATGTTTTTGATGAGGAGCTAAAACAAAAAAAAATACCTCAATGTAAGAAAGAGCTAGAAATTCTTCTCAAGGACCACTCAGAGTTTACATGGCGCTGATGAAGAAGGTAAAACAAAAAATTGGGAAATTGGGCAAGAATGTTCACAAGGCCAATATGCTCCAACAAGATGAGAAAGCTATGATCCTTGCTATAAACTCCAAATTGAGGGCCCAAATCTGGTCCTTGTTTAAATTAGCTTCCAATGATCTACCCTTCCCATTAATGATAAAGGCAATTCAGGACGATGAATGGAGAGCTTATTCTGGCAAACTATATGCCAAATTATATGATCAAGTCCCGAGGATACAGACTCATCC